>NW_028238309.1:18082500-20482500 GCF_041429995.1 Eschscholzia californica
AGCTCATACCCGAAAACGGAAGTCAAATCGGAGTTCGGACGACAAAACTAGGGCAAGTCAAAGTTTGGGCCAAGATAAGGTGACCAAAGTCAACACCAATCTAGCAGTGACACATGGCGCAGCCAAGGACGTTAGTACGAAATTTTCGGTACAATGGTAGGTACTAGTGGGAAATTTCCGGGATCCTCCTCATGCCCTGATCCCGTGTATTCTGAAGCAAGATAAGTAAACGTAGCCTCCAGATCTAACGGCTACCTCATTTCCACGGACATCTGTTCATCAGTGAGGTACGTTGTATCCTTTCTCTGATGCCCCGGGAAGCACTGAGTCGGCCCCTATGACAGCCAGCAACACGGGATTGGTTATCTTCAACTATTTTGGGAATTTTTTTTATCTTTTCCTTTCTCTCATCTTTATTACCAGTATGGTAGAGAGAGAGAGAAAGAACCGAGATTTTTAAGAAAGAAATCGAGAAAGAAAGGAAAGAGAGATAGATGGAGCTTGGATTCTTGTGTGATAAATATGGTGGGTTCGTGATGAGAATGGAAGGAGGGATTGGCTCGGCTATTTGACAACAACATCTCGGGTTTTAGAGGATCATCTTCTTTGGAGCCAAAAACCGGGGAGCTCGACTCCTCTTCTTTTTCCTCTCAAGAGCTTCAAGATAAAATTTAGAGAGAGAGAGAAAGGGAGGAGACGGTTTTTGGGAAAGAACATCAATTACTCATCAAAGTGTAGAGAAAGAGGAAGGGAGATATAGCAATTTTTTCAGCTCACGGTTTTAAAAGAGAAAGAGAGCTAGAGAGAGAAAGTGAGAGTTTAAAGCTTTTCTTTTCTTCTTCTTCTTCTTCTTCTTCTTCTTCTTCTTCTTCATCTTATTCTTTTCTTTATAAGAGAAGGTTAGATTAAGAGAGTTTAGAGAGAGAGAGATATTGTAGAGAGAAGAAAGATTGAATCAAAATTATCATAAATTCCATTATCATCTTCTTCTTCTTTCTTTATCATCACTCGGTTATAAATATTAAGAGAGAGTTACTGTATTGTTTAGAGAGAGAAAGAAACAGTATAGAAAGAGAAAGAAAGAGGAAACAGTAAAGGAAGAGAAAAACCAGGGAAGGAAAATTATTTTCTCACCTGGAAATCGTTTCCGGGAAGATGAGAAAATAATTTTCCCTAAGGTTCTGTTTGGCTGCGCAGAAGGAAAAAAAAAAGCGAAAAAAGGTGTTTTCTTCTCCGAATCTTTTTCTTTCTTTAATGTTATTAATTTTTATCTCTCCCACCATGATTATGATCTCTTTAGTGATGAGTAACTAATTTATCTAATCTAGGGTTAGGATGAAACCCATTTTTGATCTTTTAGAGATATAATTTCTATTGATTAACTCTTGATTAATGCTTCATAGTTTAATTCGTTTTAGTTTGATAAATAGATTTTCTTTTCACTATTTATACTTTTCGATTTGATGCATCGTGCTTATGTTAAATCATTTGACGGTTCATACTTATTAATTGATAAATAGTAGTTTAGAGATTTATTTATTCAAAATAAAATGATTACATTGTTATGTTTTGTTCGGTTTTAACGAAAACATCTCCCGGAATTAGGATAGTTCATTATCCGAAATTCTGAGTTATAAAAAAAAGAAGAGAATTAACCATTTTAAGTAATTATTTCTAAAGGTGATTTTATGCGGTGAATTTCTAAAATCCTAGGTCCTCTCCCCCATTTAAGTTCGTTGTATCATAATTTGTTTTATTAAATTGTTCATTATTATTTTATCACCAAAACCATTTTCAAAACCGTCTTACTTCCAAGTCTTAGAATAGGTTTCACTTAGTCTCTGAGGAACGAACCGGTCTTACCGGAATTATCACTTGACACCCGTGCACTTGCGGGTGGTGACCTATTTAGGAAACTTTCTAGGCCCATCAGCCGCGGATTACCGAAGTGATTCAGCGATTGTAACCGGCTTATAGCTAAGCATTACGATCCCTAATTCGACCGGACTAGATAATCTTCCGTATAAGGTCATCGTTATCCTATTCGCCAGATTGTACGCATTGTCGTCTTGGTCGAAGGACATATCCTTCACCTCATTGTTTATTTGTCGAACTTCATCTACTTTGACTATTTTAGTTCTTTATGTCCATGATATACTTATTACAGGATCTGATTTATACGATATTGACTCGGTTATTTTCGAAGTTAAATTCCACTTTTTCTGTGTCTAAGTTGGGTGAAATCCATAACTTTTTGTGAATGGAGGTTGTCCATTCTACTTCTGATATTTCTCTGACTCAGACCTGTGATACACTTGACTTATTGAATAAATTGGATTTAGCTCAGTTAAAGTCAGTCTGTACACCAACCCCATGTGGTAGAATGTCTTTTCCGGATGGTACTCCATTATCTGATATCACCTTATATCGATCTCTAGCCTGTTGGTGGGCTCCAACATTTATCTTTGACTTGTCCTAATATTACCTACTCGGTAAATCAGGTTTGCCAATTTATGCAACCTCCCACGGATTTCATTTCTCTGCAATAAAACGAAAATTCATGCATCTTACAAGGACACTTGATCGCGATATCTTCTTCTCTTCTCAGTCTTGTCACCTGCTAGAGGGCTTCAACTCTCAATTACATGTATTTTCTGACACGGACTGGGCAAATGACTATGACAACTTGGCGCTCTATTTTTGGTGAATCTGTTTGCGTGGGTTCTCATCTTACTTATTGGTTGTTAAAGAAACAACCAACAGTCTTCCGCTCTAGTACAAAGGTCGAGTATCGCTCCATGGCTATCAATACGGCTGAAATAACTCTTATTCATCACGTACTTCGTGACTCAGGCGTTTTTAGCACTTCAATTTCACTTCTGCATTGTGATATTATCAGTGCCACATATCTTGCTCACATCCCTGTGTTGCACTCAAGGACTAAACACATTGGGTTGGATTACAACTTTCTTCATGAACACGTCTCTCGTGGTTCTCTTCAAGTTCGTTATGTTCGCACATTATAACAAGTGACTGTTGATATATATTTTTACTAAAGGTCCAGTGAAGCCCCGTCACCAGTTCCTCTGTTCCAAGCTCTCACTTTCGGATTCAGCCGTTCGGTCTGAAGGGGGATAATAAGACTAAATCTAGAATATACTCCAAATAAGAAAGAATATTTAGATATATTATAGATAAGAGAGAATGTTCAAATATATTTTTGATAAGACAAATTTTTATGGTTTTTTTGTAACATCTATTGTGTCCATGTATAGATATATTATTACCTAGCTTGTAAATGTCATTCTATTATCTATATAAAAATTCTGATTTTCCCTTGAAAGGCATGAAGACTCTACAAACGTTCACTATGTTTTCCTTTTTCCATTTTCAAAGCAAGTAATTGGTAGGATTGTTACAAAGAGCACTTCTAAGATGAACACAAAATGTTCAAGAACCCTAAAAACAATTAGTTGTGAAATTGTACTATTCTATTAACACCTATGTGTTGAAATTGTACTTCTAAGATGAATACATGAAGTCAAAACACTTTAAGGAACACATGATGAAGTTCTTTCTCATTGCAATCATATTCTCATACATTACCCATAAAATGTCACAACAAGGAATTGTTTCATGTATTATATATGTGGATAGAAACTCAATCATTCAATTGGAGAAGATGAATGAGATCAAATGAGAATCAATATTAACACGATATATACGTTCCGAGTTTGTTGGACTTATGCTATTATAGATTGAAAAATGTGAAACCCATTCTGTGAAATGCATAATTAATCATATGGGTGATTGATCCTCAAACTAATTAAAGAGATAGTTTCAGATCTAAATCAAGTTCTTGCATTTCACTTGAATCTGCTGAATTCTGACTACTCGACCCCATCGAATTGCTCCGTTCATCTTTCCTTATTTTCTTCTTATGTACTGAATTATCCTATATACAAGATGAACCACCCAGGATAAATTTCAATAGTATACAAAATCAAGACTTAATTAGGGTATCATATTAAAAGTACTACTAGTTAGGCTAGTACTAACCTCCATGTTTAAGCAAAAAAATTCTCTAGTCATTCCTTGCTGCATACCTTGATGTGTCTCCAGTATACCATTATGTTGGTTCCATCTAGAGATAATGAAGCACACAAGTTCAAGATAGATAGGAATTATTAACCTAGTGATGCTAATACATATGAACTTCAGATATGCTTTTTTCTCAATCAAGTAAACCCTAATTTTGATTGAAAAGATTAATATATGAAACTAATCTATGTTCTTACCTAGCTGTGGTACAAGATTGTGAGTCATTGTAGCGAATATCGTGTCCTTCCATCTCTCGAAAACCCATCTGAAACCAATAGTCTTATACTCATTAATTCACAAATGATACATGCATATGTTGATAATGAAAATATTTTAATGCATAAGATGCAGAAAAAACCCTAAAATCATGTAAGTAACAAGTGCTATTTAGATCCATTAAAGAAACAAAATATACAATTATAGGTATGATATTTCATGTATGATTTCTTTCTTTTTATTTATTTACCAAAATCAAGTTTGACTTACCATGATATTTGTGTGATAACCAAATGATGTTGTTGATGATGGATAAGAAAAAGACGAGGTTGAGGATGACGGAACTGATGAATATGTTGTTTCGAATATCACATCGTCCTGCAACACCATAAATTAGAAATTGAGATGCTATACGTACGTTTTAAATCATTTGTAAATGATCTTTGTTTTGTATTGTTGGTTGCAGGGGCGGACTAGCCATCTTGGCTTCCACCCCTGCTTTGAGTTTCTTAACGAATGATACTATTTTGCCTCCTCAAAAAAAAAAACGAAAACACATACCTGGTTGAGATTATGATGGTATAGAGAAGGAACATAATCACAACCAATTTGATGATGTAATCTAATTTTTTCAAGTTGAGCTACACCAAGTCCTCTTTGAGGTTGTTTAGGTTTGTCTAAGTTGCTCCTTTTTCCTTTCTTTGATGATGAAGACCCACTATTAGATCTTCCATTTCCTAATCTTGGTTCTCCAAAATAACTACTACCCATTTCTTCTTTCTTTGTTATATCAATGAATTCCAATCAATCAAATCAAGCTTCTTCTATCTCTCTCTCCAAAACTGTGGTGGCAGAGATACTAGTTTGATTGGGAGATCTTTCTTCTGTAGACTCTTTTTAAGGGTGTATCAGACTAAAGTTATTACTGCGTCGCTGGATTTAGATTTTGTGGATTTTGTTGATCGAGTAATATAGTTTAGATTTCTTTCTTTTATTTCATTTGAAGATGTTCTATGAATAATGTATTAGTTTATTCTATATTTTAATTAGCTTCAGACTTAAGGATTCAAATACGATTGAAAGCGATTGTATTTTGATTTGAATCATTTAAATAATCAATTAATAATTGATTTATTAAAAAGATAAAATAACTTCTAAGTCCCAAGTAAATCAGATGCCATGGGACAGGTGTAGCAAGTCTTCTTGTCTTGGTGGAGAAAAATATTTAGAGTTATTTCCTCTTTGGCCCTTAGTTTGTAATCAGCTTCATTTTGGCCCCTTAGTTTTCATAAATTTAAAAATGACTTATTTTTTTGTTAACTGTTAGATAACTTTAACATTTTGTTTTTTCGGTTTGCCTAATTAACTTTCCTCCAAAAATTAGTTTTCTCCTGCCTCTGCATCTTCTTCTTCTAAATTGAATATAAAAACTAACTTATTCTTCTTCTTTTTTTCTAGTCCTAAATTGAATACAAAAATTAACTTATTCTTCTACTTTATGAGAATTTGGGCAAATTTTTTTTTTATAAACTCATTAGCTTCCGTGACTAAAATATGATGAATGTTGGGTACCCAATCATCAAGTATTCGCCAGAGTTCTGAGAGAGAGATAGACCAAATGTAGGATGGATTTTGGAAGATTTCTTTAGGAGTGGCAACAGAAGAGCCTTTATCGAGCTTGCAACAAGCTCCACGATCTTGAAGCAATCACCAGATGGTTCTTTTCTTTCTCCACCGAAGCCATTAACACCAATGTTGTTGTTATTTTTGTAGGGTTTTAGTTTTAAGACGATTTTCATCGACCGCTATGTTTCTTCTTCTTCTAAGTACCATTATGGTAGGACAAAACAAGAACCACAACCTTGAACACAATCCCAAGATCGTGGCTAAAAGAAATCAAAGTTCTTAAGAATAATGGTACTTTGTCTCTAACTAGTTTACCTAAAAAAATAGAAATTGGTTGCAAATGTGTTTGTAAAATCAAATTTATATTTGATGGTTCCCTCAAGCGTCGTAATAATCGCCTTGAGTCCGCCACCCTTTGGTGCAGCGGTTGGACACCCCTCTTAAGTCCATGAGGTCGTGGGATCGATTCTCGGCGGAAGCAGTTTGCTATCAAGATTTATCACATGTAATTTAGGAAATATATATAGTAAATAATATACAGTAATAAATTTCTCGGGCTTTAGGCATCTTTCATGTTGCCGGGCTTTAGGCATCTTTCTTGTTATCGAGCTTTAGGCCTCTTTCATTATGGTTTACATTAGGCGGTTATCATGCTCATGACATCTTCATGATATATCAATGCCTTGTAACGACTAACGTAGATCGACTAGTCTCAAAAAAATCCTCTTGTAGCAAAAAACAACACACTGTGAAAATAGTCCCACATGGCTGAAGGGGCAACTAGCAACCAAGAATATAATGTATAGGTCCTCTCCACTCATTGTCAATTGGTTTTGAGATGGATGACTACAAATTTAACATGTTATTAGAGCTAGGCCCACACGTGATAGATTTAAAAACCGCACGTGCTTCACGTCACCCAAAAAAACACGTGTTAGGCTAACCACGCCACACGTGAGGGGGCGTGTGAGAATAGTCCCACATGAGAGAAGGGACAACTAACAACAAAGAATATAATATATAGGTACTCTCAGTCATTGCCAATTGGTTTTGAGTTGGATGACCACAAATTTAACACACACAAGAAAATAAATGAATTATCATCGAATTTTTGCCCCAATTCATATTTTACCCTCTACTGCAGCCATCAAAAGTTGGAAATTGCATCAGTTTGATGTTAATAAGAGTTTCCCCTAGGGCGATCTTATATGAAACTTCAACATGGGTTTTCTTGTAAACGGGAGACTCGTGTTTGTCATTTAGACAAATCTTTATACGACCTTAAACAAGCACTTGGACTATGGTTATCTCAAAAAAAAACTGCCTTCTTTTGAGAAGGTTTCGTCTGATCTTTCTTTCATTATTCACTTTTTACGTACCATAACGGGGCAGCCCAAGTTCTTAACTAATAGGAGGATTGGGTATCACTTTTTCTTTTGTAAATATTCTAAACCAATTTTTGCAAGCAAGATTCTCATATTACAACTATCTTGGTGTTTCTCATCCCATTCTCTGCCATCTCAAATGCTTCTTTGAGATAGGTACTTCTTATCTGCTTTTAGCTCTCTCGATGATTCAGTTTATACTAATTCGTGTTGGGTTGGTTGTCTTACTGCTTGTTGTCGTACCACGGATTATTATACCATGTTAGGCAGTAGCCCCCTCCCTTGTCCTTTGGAAAATTTAAAAGTAACCTACAAATGCAAAATCTTTTGTGGAAACTAAATATCGTGTTATGGCCACCCTCTCTTGTGGACAACAATGATTAAATTTCTTCATAAAGATTGGGAAATTTGGTCACAATTCTTCCATGATTGTTTACTGTGACAATCATGCAGCTCTTCATATTGGATAACATTTGGTTTTTCGTTAAAGAATAAAACATATAGAAATCGATTGGCTCCTTATTAGAGTAAATATAATCAAAGCTGATTACTCCAAAGCTTATGAATACAAACAACCTAGTTAAAGCACATCTCACCCAGGGGCGTGGATAAAGGGGTGCATCCGGTGCGGTCGCACCGGGCCCCCACTTTATCCAGGGCCCCAATTTATTATCCCTCAGACTATTGAAGTACCCAAAAAAAATTTTAGTTACCAAAAAAACAATAGATGGATTTGTACTGTTAGACTTCCACTCTCTCTCTAACCTCTTCTCTATCTACCATTAAAACCAGTACCTTCATACTCCCTCTCTCTAACTTTTCTCTACTTGTATATGTTATTTGACTTGTCTCCATTCCTCTCTCTCTGGCATTAATTGTAATGTACTATTCTGTTAATAATGTAATCTACTATGTGTAGAGTTTATTCTTTTTTTGTTGTTGCTGAGATAAGTTTATTCTATAATTAACCTTATAATTCTACTCTTGAATAGGAGTATAATATTGGTATGTATATAGTATTTTCTAAATCTCCAACATTATCTCATCTCAAACTTGTCTAGAATTGCTTCATTTTTATTTTGTTCATCTCAAACTAAAATTGGATTTACAACTTTCTTAATTCTTTACAAGTTCTTCCTTTGTACATCGCTTTTTTTTTTAATTGATTAAATTTTTTTTACAAGTTTTACGTCTCAAAAATCTCCAAATCTAAAAGTATTTTTAATTGTCAATTTGTCATAATTGTTAGAGCTTAGAAGCAAGTACACATAGTCAAAAATATTGCATAAAACTTTGATTTTCATCTACAGTATGTGTTAATTTTTTTCTTTCAATTTTTTGCAATATTGTTTTATGATATGAATTCATCTGCAATTTGATATCTTGTTTAAAAAATTTATTTGCAATTTCACGTGTATATTTTTTTTCATTTCTTATTTATGATATGGAGGGCCCCCAATTGAAATTTCGCACCGGGCCCCCAAATTTTCGGCCACGCCACTGATCTCACCAAACCACTTATGTTTGCAAGTTGGGCCTTTACGTTTTTTCTACTCAAATTTGAGGGCGAGTATTAAGATTACACTTTTTTTTTTGTGTTGAAAGTAGATTACACATATTGCATTACACATTTTAAATACTCTAACCTATGTGTAATCAAATCCCAATAAAAAAGTCATTTTGTTCTCTCTCTTCCCATTTCTATCTCTCTCTTAGTGTGGATTCACAATTATATATATTTAATGTTTAACTCAATTTAATGGACAAAACGTGTAAGATATCATGCCTGAGAGGCCCTCTATACATATATTTTTCTTTTATAAATGATTAATATATTATTTTGAACCAGAGCTTAGTTGCCGATTACCTAATCTGATTGAGTTGTTTCAAGCATGATTTGTATGGTCTAATATTTATATGGTGGAAACCCACTCCCCTACTTTTATTAGTATATGTGAACCCGACCAATTCAGTTCAAAATTGAGAAAAATTACGATAATCTTCTCCAAAACTTGTCCTTTATTAGGGTTAACAAACGAAAAGGCATTATAAAAATATTAAGATGGTTGATTAATTTAGTTGTGAAAATAGAGATTAAAGTTAAATTAGGATATATCATGATTAACCTCCAGTGTGTGACTTGAACTAGTCATGTATATGAGAAAGTAAAGTCATAAGAAAGAAATAAAAAAAAGCTATAGCTACTCGAGGTTTAAAGCATGAGCTTGTGATGTTGGACATCCTTGTCCACAAGTCAAGGTTTAAAGCATGACCTAGTGGTAGTACAAAAAAAAAACTTAATTTTCTATATTATAAGTTTCATCTCCTATCTCTCCATATTTTTCTTATTTTTTTTAATGGAAAGATAGATTTCATTTCATTAAACAGAAAGGATAACAAAAGAGTTGTTCTTATATAAGTTTGTGGTCGTCTAAATCAAACCCAATTGGCAATGAGTGAGGACCTACACATTATATTCTTGGTTGCTAGTTATCCCTTCTCTCATGTGAAACTATTCTCACACGCACCCTCACGTGTGATGTGATTAGTCTAACACGTGTTTTTTTTGTTTCAAGTAACGTGGAGCACGTGTAATTAACTTTTAAGTCTATCACATGTGGGTCTAGTTCTGATACCATGTTAAGTTTGTGGTCATCCAACTGAAAACTAATTGACAATGAGTGGAGAGGACCTATACATTATATTCTTGGTATTTGAACTCAAACAACTAGGAACTCAAGAATATCTTTATTTCTCATTAAAGTGGTATCAGAGCTAGCCCACATATGATAGATAGGTTACAAAATCACACGTATTAATCATCATCCGAAAGAGAAAAAACACGTGTTAAACTTAAAGAATGTGATACGTGAGAATAGTCTTGTATAGACAAACGTGATCTAATAATAAAAAATATGACCAACAACTGGTAGCCCAATTAGGAGTGTATCTACTCCAAATACAGAGGTCGATTCCATAGGAGTGCATGCAAATCCAGATTTATTGCCAATTGGTAGTCAATATCCAAAACCATAATATAATTCATCACCATTTATTGCCAATTAGTGTTTAAATTAGATTACTATAAATTTAACATGCTCAATAGACAGATAAAAAAGACACTTCAGGATATATTTTTTTCACATAATATTTAAGGGTATTTCTTGATTTGCAAAGAAGCAAATTAGGGTAGCATTATTTTCAGCATGAGCTGAAATGCTGAATACATATCAGCCAGAATGCAACATGTGAGGACCGTGAGGTATTCAAGGGTAGCATTTTTAGTGTGTTTTTAAATTTGTAGTGATTTTTTGGATTTAATATGATAAGTAATAGTTGTAAAATCTTCGTGTTAGTTGTCTATAAAATTACTTTGCCATCTCCAATGTGTTAGTAACTTGGTACGTTCCCAATGTGGATCCTATTACTTCAAGTAATTTCATAACTAATAAAACCTTCTCATATTCTTGGAAACAATTTGCCTAAAAAAATGTGGATCAAGATGAAGCAAATAATGCGAAGTCTTCAGATCGAGACTGTCCTAAATAGTGGCATGAAGATGTTGTTCAAAACACAAGAAAAATAAGAGTGACTATTTATACTCTAAACCTCAGTTGTGACGAAACAGTAAACAATGACACAGACCACAAATAGATTTACGTGGTTCGGTTTGTTGAATTTACTTCACGACGAACAACGTGCGGTGATTTTCACTATGATAAGAAAACAAGTTATACAAGGGATTCGTGAGAATCAACAAGATATCTCTAGGGTTTTAGTTTATATAGCCACTAAAACCCTAATCTCACCGACCCACCGTCTCACCGACTCTCTCTTTCGAATTTCGAATTACACATTGATGTCGCTAACATTAATAACCGTCTTAACATAAGCTCCATCTCGCATACCAGCTCTGCTTCGAAGACCAGCGCCGCTAAACAGGTCCAAAATTTCGTATTGTGGTCTCCTGAAAGCAGGTCAGTGAGTCGCAAATCGAACTAGATATCAACCTATATTCAAGACCCTATCAACACCTTCTTTCAAATCTCTTTTTCTGTCAAGACTATCCTTATGTGTAACAAATTTGACTACGATTTAGGGGGCCCGGGGGGGTAGTGGTTCAGGACATTGGAGGACAATCAGAGACAAAATGTTCCAGAGACATTTCAAGACATTTCGGGACATTTGTCCGTAGACAAAATGTCTTTATGGACATTTCAGGACATTTGATTCATAGACAAAATGTCTCAGAGACATTTCAAGACATTTGGTTCATGGACAAAATGTCCTGGGGACATTTCAACATATTGAATCCATGGACAAAATGTGTAGTAGATATTATTATTATCAAATCATAGACATTTTGTCCATGGATTCAATATGTTGAAATGTCCCCAAAACCAAATGTCCCCAAAACCAATTTGTCTTGAAATGTCCTTAATTTCGTGTCCCGAACGAATAACATAGACATTTGGGGACATTTGAAATGTCCCTGACCAATAACACGGACATTTGGGGACATTTGAAATGTCCCCAACCAATAACACGGACATTTGGGGACATTTCAAATGTCCCCAACCACTACCCCCCCCCCCCCCCCCCCCCCCCCCCCCCCCCCCCCCTTAGTTACATAATTTTCTAGTTTTTCTCATCTATATAGGTAAATATAAATTAACAGGATTCAGTGAAAAAGTACAAGAATTATATATAATATTATGATTTTCGTAGTGTTCCAAACATGTGCAGCAAATTAGTCCATGAAAATAGTTTGAGTTTGACATGTTTTCAGGAGACACGAAGGACGATTTAATTTTGGGACTTCATGTGAATTGAAACCTAATCCTACTCATGGGTGTCTGAGCTCAACTCATAATAGTGAATCAAAAATTCTATTTCTCCCTCCATTTTGGTCCTTCCCCCAGCCCTCCGCCGATGTGGCGACATACTACTGAAGTATATTTTCACAATTCTCTCTCCAATTGCTCCACACTCAAGTGATATGTTGCCACATCGGCGGAGGGTTGAGGGAGGGACCAAAATGGAGGGATGAATAGAACTTCTTGTAGTGAATACTCGTTCACTCACTTTGACTCTCGCTCTAACACAAAATTGGCTAAAATTTCATAATATATTTCTTAAATCTTACACCTATCTTCACTGTTTAATTCCTATCTTCTTTCCTTGAGTTTAATTATGTGGGTTGCTCTTCATGATCAACTAGCTCCCACTGCCCAACTGCATAAAAGTCCACCTTATATGTCAATTTGACTCAATTACATGATTCCAAGTTGAATATATATATATATATATATATATATATATGTGTGTGTGTGGGAGAGACAGAAGAAAGAGAAGATAGAAAAGATCTACAGTAGATTATGATCACGTGCAAACCTAATCCACAAGATTTGCAGTGGAATCCCTTGGAAACCGCCGAGATTTGAGACCTAGATCTACTCGTAATAATTCCCAATAAATAAAATGTGTGCTTCCAGACCCACTTCATTTGAACAACATATATACATATCCTATTGGCAAAAACTGAAGCAGTGAAAGTTTGATGTGAAATATCCTATTAAGTATTAACATATTAATAAGAAAAAGGCTCTTCCATTCCACAACAGGTTTTCTATAATGGGAATCTATAGTTTCCCTTCTGCTTCTTCACTTCTTGAATCTAATGGGAACTCTTCCCTAACTGAATGAAAATATGGAATTTGGGTTGTACCTTTGTAGGTCGTCCTCAAGCTTGGAGCATCTCTTATGAGCAAACTCCAATACTTAGAGTGCCACATATGATTTGTTGGAATTTTTGTTAAAAAGCCTTCTCTATTTTTTTTTTTTTTTTTTGTTGAAAGATAATATATATTAGATAGGAATAAGAGTTCTATTACAATACAACTTACAAAGAAAATAAGGTACTTGTTTCCAAACCTTCGATCTGTTTTTCTTTCTTGCCCATTTTGCCAATTTGTCCGCTGCTTGATTGAATTTCCTGCTTGTATGAGAGAATTTAACTATTTCCAATCTCCTTTTTATTTCTTGGATTCTTTTGATATGTATTAGGGATTGCCATTGAATATTATTCTTTCCTTTCTGAAGATATTTTATAATATTAATGTTGTCACTTTCGATAATGATTTTTTTGTATTCATGAGATTCTGCCCATTGTATTCCTTTGAGGATCGCAATTGCCTCACCTTCCTCTGCGTTTCTGCTTCTTGAGGTGTATGATGCAGCTTCGACCAATTTAGATTCATTGTCATGGACGATAAGACTGATACCTGTGATACTTTGTGTGTCTATAAAAGATGCATCTACATTGATCTTTAAAAAGGACGTTTCAGGGGGGATCCATTTTCCTTGTTCCGTTTTGGTTTTTGTTTCATTCACTATTTGAATTTGTGGGAAAGTCGTAATGATGGTAATAATTGTGTCTAGCGTGTTGATTTCGTGTTGAAAGCAATGGTCACATCTAATTTTCCATATGTTCCACATAATGGTAGCGTAATGAATGTTGTGAATTGTGTAAGCCTTTTGGTCATTTATTTCCCAGGAGAAAATCCAATCTCGAACAGATATAATATTTTCAGAAATTATGTTAAAATAGAACCAAATATTTTTTGCCAGAGGGCAGTGAAGGATAGCATGTTCTATGGATTCTATCTCATTACAATTCGGGCAGATTCTGTTGTTATCAATATATTTTCCTATCCTATCCCTAACTGGGAGTGCTTTAGTACAAATTTTCCATAAAAACATTTTTACCCTAGGAACAACCGGTAGGGACCAAAGGAAGTTCCAATTAGGGGATTGGGGTTGGGGTGTATTCATACTGATACATAGGTGTTGGTACATGGATTTGACACTAAACTTTCCTGATTTGGTAAGCGTCCATTTCCTTTGATCTTCACTCTCTATAGAGATCGGGATCGCTAGAATAAGATTCTTAGTCTCGTTATCGAATTCATTGTTAAGAATGTTTTCGTTCCAGTTACCTTGGTCAATGAGCTGAGATACCTTAGTTAGGTTAGAATTCTGGTTATAGGGAATGGATGGGAGCGTGGGAATCCAATTATCGGTCCAAATATTTATACTTTTTCCGTTGTGTACTTCCCACATCGTATAATTTCCTATTAAATTGAGGTATTTATTAATATTCTTCCAAATCCATGAATGATAGGATTTCGCCGGGCCTGGGTTATCTGTATTATCAAAGTACTTGGCTTTCAAAAGCTGAACCCACATGGCCTCCGGCTCAGATTTAATTCTCCAAGCTAATTTACTCAACATAGCTTGGTTATCCAGCTCTGGGGAGTGGATTCCAAGACCACCCAGGTATTTTGGAAGACATATCGAAGACCAAGATTTGGTACATATGCCTTTGGACTTACCCCACCAGAACGACTTTTGCAAAGTCGTAATGCTCTTGCATATGCCCTTGGGAAGAGCGAAGCATTGCATTTGGTATCGGGGTACGGCCGCCGCTATAGTCGAGATGACTATAGTGCGACCCGCTTGAGAGAGAAAACTGTGATTCCATTTGTCTAATTTTATTTTTATTTTATTAAGAATATCATTAAAAATTTGCTTTTTATTAGCACCAATGAATAATTGTGTTCCTAGATATTTCTCCGACGTGGAGGCGTATTTTACTTTAAGTGAACGCATAATCATACGTTTGAATTTAGGATGAGAATTTTTAGAGTAAAAAATGTTAGATTTTGCGTAGTTGATCATTTGGCCAGACGCGTTGCAAAAGGTATTAAGAATAGTCTTGAGTGTATGGATATTATCTAGAGAGTTACGACCAAAAATAATGCAGTCGTCTGCGAAGAGAAGATGAGAGATGGAGAGATTAGGGTTTTTTGTAGGAAATCCTTTGAAATTATTTCTATCCTGTTCCTCTTTAAGCAGACGACTAAGCCCCTCCATTGCTAGTGTGAACAAAAAAGGGGAAAGGGGGTCTCCTTGTCTGATACCTCTAGAGGGGTGGAATATGGGACCAGGACGCCCATTGACTAAAACCGCCATTGAGGAGGTTGTTATGCATTGGGCAATCATATTGATCCAATGAGCCGAATAACCCAATTTAGCCAAGATTTCTGTAAGGAAACTCCATTCTATCCTATCAAAAGCTTTGGACATGTCCAGCTTAAGTCCAAAGTAACCCGTAGCACCTTTCATGGTTTTGAGAGAATGGATGATTTCCTGCCCCATGATAATGTTATCAGAAATTTGTCTACCTGGGACATAAGCCGCCTGGAAAGGGGAAATGATATTATGAAGCGAGTGTTTGAATCTATTAGCCAATATTTTCGTTATAATCTTATAGGTGGTGTTTAAAAGGCTGATGGGTCTATAGTCGGCTGGTGTTTGGGGGGTTGTGGTTTTCGGGATGAGGCAAATATGAGTATGATTAGTGTCTTGTGGAAGCTCAGCTGTCTCAAAGAATTCTTGCACTAATCTGTAAATATTGGGACTAACAGTTTCCCAATTAGATTGAAAGAAGTAGGGGGGGTATCCATCGGGACCCGGGGCCGCTTCTTTTTTAAGGCTACTAATAGCACTATTAATTTCTTCCTGGTCAGGGATTCTATTAAGCTCTATGTTTTGTTCTAGCGTGATGGTTTGATTGAAAAGAGTGAGAATGGAGTGGTTATCACTATGGCCCTGAGAAGAACTAATATTGAGTAGATGAGAGGTAAATATAGCTTGGATCTCTTCTAATCCTTCCTGCCACTCACCATTGGTATCTTTTATGGCTATAATTTTGTTAGTCCTATTACGTTGTATGGCTTGAGAGTGAAAAAATTTGGTGTTTCTATCTCCTACTGAGAGGAAGTTGTTTCTAGATTTTTCTTTCCATAAGGATTCTTGTAGCCTATACAAGTCTTCCAGTTGATTATTTATTACGTTGAATTCTTTTTTAGTAGTTATGTTATTAAGCTTTGTGATTAATTCTTTAATGTTATTCTCTATGTTTCCAAAGACCGTTTTGTTCCATTTCGTAAGGTGTCTACTGAGATTTTTAAGGTTAACTTGAATATTCTGATGATTAGTCCATTTGTCCGAAATAAACTTGTGACAATCAGGGTGGGACATCCAGGTACGAATAAATTTAAAGGGTTTGGGTTTGTTGCAGCTTAAGTCTGTGTCTGCTAGGAGAATTGGTAGGTGGTCAGAACCTACAGATTCCAAGTGAGAGATACTAGATAGATGAAATTTTTCAAGCCAGGGGAGGTTGGCTAGGGCTCGATCTAATCTTTCCTGGATAAAGTTTTCTCCAAATTGTCTATTATTCCACGTATAAGGATAACCTTGAAAACCCAAATCTGTTAACTTAAGGTTGTTAATATATGATTGAATTTTGTGAGTGTTAGAATTCGAGATCGCCTTGCCTCCATCTTTATCCTGGACGTCCAGGATAACATTAAGGTCTCCAATGACAACCCAAGGAATCTCATCCTGAACTTTGAGATTATTTAAAATTTTCCATGGTTTAAGTTTGTTTTTATGGTATGGGCTACCGTAAAAACCTGTAATACTATATTCAGGGTTTTTATTGCTATTATAGATTTCCGTGTGAATCATATTATTATCCGAGTATAGGATTTTAAGGTTAAGGTTGTGATTCCAAAACATCGCTAGGCCCCCAGATTTATTGGTCGACTCAACGAAGAAATGATCATAGTGTTTGTTAATTTTAAAATATTTTTTGATGTTATATGATTTTGTTTTTGTTTCGGCTATGAAGATGATATCCGGGTTGTGCCTGTTAATCAGGCTCATAAGGTGTTTACGAGTGCTAAAAGTAGAGATTCCTCTAACATTCCAACTAAGGACTTTAGGCCCTAAATTATTGATCATTTTAGTCTACCTAGTAGTTGTACTGTTATAATTCTCACCCGGCTCCTGAACTAAGTGAGAAGCTAAAGGCACCTCGTGGGGTCTGCCAGGAGACTAGTGAAAATTGAAGGAAGGCTAGAGGCACCCTCTAGATAGACTAACCCTAATAAAGCCCAAATGTCTAAGGCCTCAATCAAAGTACTTAGGGATGAGGCTTAAGAATTAGAGATTGTGAGGAAATATAGGGGCGCACTCTAGAAAGACTAGCCCTTATCAAGTCCAACTGTCTAAGGCCTCAATCAAAGTACTTATGGTCTCCTACCCTAATAACTGCACTAAGTGAGATGCTAAAGTCACCTCGAGGGGTCTGTCAGGAGACTAGAGAAGATTGTAAGGAATTATAAAGGCACACTCATGCATTTACTTTGAAATCATGACCTTGAGGTGGATGCATTTGTTATAGAGAGTCAGTGTCTACTTGAGTTTCTCTGTGCCACCTCATGCATTTACTTTGAAATCATGACCTTCAGATTGTCTACATTGAAGAAGGCTTTTTATTAGTTTGTCTCCAAATGGCCACATAGGAAAGAGACAATTTAGAGATTTACTTATGACACTTGACAACCTAGGATTTATAGAGTTTTTGTTGATCGAGTGTCCCATTGGAGATGTTCTTAGTAATTGTGTCGATGCCTTTGTATGGGGTTGTGCAGTCTTCTTCAAAAATAATTTTTTTTTATCATTGTGCTTAGATCTATGTCTCAAAATCGATGACACTCAATAACTGCTAAAGCTTGGGGCGTTAGAGATAGTATCAGGGTCGAGGACGACTCGTTTCTAGGAGTAGAAAATGTAATAATCCCAGATCGCTCGGGCAAGTGTTTGGAGCCTGATCAATTAGTACATGTTCAAGCAAAGCAAATGTCGGGGCTTTTGGGTGAACTTGTAGGTTGGGCCGTGACTGATAATTTAGGGGCCCAGTGCCAAACTTCAATTGTAGGCCTTCTGTGCAAATATACTAGAACTAAAAAAATTTATACAAAGTAATGACGAAAAATTAAAATAATTTAACTATTAAAAAGAAATTAAATCGGAGATGAATGAAAACTCGGGTGTTTTTATATGATTGGTGTAAAATCTTTCCAATAGACTTTCTTTGCTTAGTAGGCTTATATTTCTATGCACAATATTATTTTAGAATTTAAGAAGAAAATAAAACGTTAACCCCAAAATAAATACTAGACATATAGACTTCTTTGACTCGTGTACTGAAAGGGAAAATCAATTTTTTTATGATTTTTTTTTACAAGAGATGGATGGTGTAGAGACAAACATATTAAATAAGGAGTTCGAGAAAAAACAGAGATTTGAGGGAGGGAAAAATCTCTACGAGACCAAAGACAAGAAGAAATAAAAATTATGTGAAGGAAACGTCTGCGTGAGAGAGAAATTGCGAACGTAGAGAAAGAATTTGCTATAGGTAAATAAGAGATGAGATGAAAAGATTTGTTACGCCAATCGGGGTTTAATGTGATCAATACGAGTAATCCAAGACAAGCAATAGGAAGAGTAAAGAAACAATCAAGAACAGAACATAGAGATTTACGTGGTTCGGTTGGTGAGACCTATTCCACGGCGACAACGGCGCGATGATTTCCACTATGATAAGCAAACAAGTTTACACAAGAGATTCGTGAGATTGTGCTACTGAGATCTCCTTAGGGTTTAATTTATATAGCCACTAAACCCTAATCTCACTGCCTCACCGACTCGCTACAACCGACTCTCTCTACAACTGACATTATACACGGATAACACTAATCACCTACATAAGCTTAGCTTCCGCATTCCAGCTCTGTCTCGGAGTCCAGCTCTGCCTCACAACCCTGCTTCGCATACCCGTCTGTCTCAACAATTAGCTCCGCTAACGGGTCAAGAATTCGGCGCCAAGACCTAAACGGGTTGGCGGGTTGTAAAGATATACCAATCCATATTCGAGTCACTTTTAACAAGATTTGTGTGAGAGGGCAATTTGTGATATACAAAGTCTAATGTCTCATATGCTTTGCAAATCCTATGCAACTAAGTTAGTAGACTATTAAAACAAGTAGTACCTCAAATTATTTATCTAGCATACATAGTGAATTTGAACTCTTAAAGAAAATGTAAAAGTGCAGCTTATAGGGCTCGAACCTTGATCCATTTGGACAAAGGTACAAGGTTATACCCCTAAAATAATTGAGGTTACATCTGACCCCGTTACAAAGTTTAGTACTTGACGTTGTTACTCATTGAGAAGAAGAAAATGACCCCCCTTGTGGTGGGGGACCCCTAGTGCAGGTGCACGACCTCCACACCCACCACACGAGCCTGCTTGTAGAGCATTCACTATAAACAAAATCTGTAACCGCCATGCTTGAATTTGAGTGTCAAAAGCGAGAAAAAATCAATAACCATTAAAGATTGGAGCATTACAGATGGTATCAATGGTGTAGAGATGACTCGTTTCTAAGGGTTAGGGAGTGTAATATTCCCAATCACTTGGGAGAGCATTTGAACCCTGGGCTATAGGTGCATTATCAAGCTTAGTAAGTGTCCAAAAGTTTTGGGTAAACTTGTAAAGTCTTGGCAAAAAAAAAACTCATACCTGTTGTGCTTGGTTGTAAAAAACCATTGACAATATCAATGACCGTTAAAGTTTGGGCATTATATTGAGAAACAATAGAGTGACAGGGACAATATAGTTTTAAATAAAACAGAGGATAAAGAAAGATCTTTAGAGAACATTGTAATACAAATCAAAGACTTAGTTCAGGGTTAGTAAGAGAGAGAAAATAGATCTAAATAAATTTCTACCAAGAACATACAGCAAAACCTTGCATTAATCCTCCTTGGGTCTGATCTTTTTCATTTCTTGTGACTTTAGTACAGATCTGTCCGGTTAAATCCCTTTCTATCAATAACTTTTCCATTTTCTAGAGAGAGAAACCAGATCTAACTTCAACTCCTTCTCATCCAAATCTGTTCTAGCATCTATCATGGATCTTGACTGGAGATAGTCGGAGATAAGGGTACCCCTGAACCTAATCTGCAGGGAGTAGATTTTTATCACTTGTATTAGGTTTTTAGTTTCAGTTTTAGTTTCATATGTTAGATTATTTGTTTGTTCATTGTTGTCTAGTTCTTTACCTTTAGTTCTGGATTATATATTTCCATAAGAATCAACTTTTGTTTGTTTTAAGTGTTTGTAACCCTAAGAAAGTTTTTGGATTAGTCAAGTAGTTTTCTTAGCTTTCTTCTTTGGAGACTTGATTGCCCACAAATGGAACAACCATATTTCATCTACTTATTTGATTTTCTCTACCATGGCTTGTTGGTGGCCGAGCTCACCTCCGACATCAGAAAAAACAATGGTTTGGGGGAGGAAGATAGTACACATGTCACTTGCACTGAAATGGCTAACCCGGGGGGATACACGTATGACATATGTGTAAATTCTAGTTCAGTAAATGGGTCGCACCTTTTAATGGGCCTTTGGAGAGTTTGGTGGCCCAAAATCATATTTTATAGTTGGACTCTATTCTATCACTATTTGGGCCAGTCGTTTGATCCAGGAATAATACAAAGGGCTTGGGTACTCTATATGTTTGGTCAGCCCTTTGACCCGGGTAAATGGTTAAGGTTTAGTTCTGCAACTCATTTGGGACTACCATCTTTCTCCGACGCTACAATCTATATCGGTTTATCTCTGTACTCGTTATGGTACAGGGCTCCCCCCATCTTGGTTAGCACTACAACGGGGGCGTCGACTTTGACCATATTTCTCACCAACTTTGGTTCCTTGCTTCACCTTTCGCCTTTTGCAGCTTGTCTGCATGTTTCTGCTGACTTCGTTGAGTCTTACAACTCATACATAGTTAGCGACCCTATTTACCAGGTGTTCGATTGCGATCTATTCGGATTGGGATGGGACATGACTTCTTTATCGAGAGAATACTGGGGGGTAATCTTGGAATCTTTTGATTCCGCTTTGAAGAAATTGTGTGGCTTTTTTGAAGCTATGAATTTCTTTATCCATTTGGTTCTTTGGGTGAGGTTTGAACTAAATCTGGTATCGATGTGGTGGTCAAGATACCATAATATCCAACAAGTTATTGTGGAAGGCAACTCAGCCAATGTCAGCAACTTGTTGAATGAGAGGAGAAATTTGACCATCTGGAGCTCTAAACATGTTCTGAAAGAAGTCCAGAAGCTAGTCCCATCTTTTACTAGTATCTCCTTTGTGCATGTGAATAGAAAGTTCAACAGTAAACATTATAACCTTACTGTTAACTCTAGGAAGAACAACACAACTGTCACTACTTGTTTTCCTAACTGCACTTTATCTCACCATAACATCAATGTATTTCACTTAATCATCAATCAATAAATGTTATGTTTGTCTCAAAAAAAAAAAGTTCAGGGTTAGTACAATTTTGGCACCCTTACTGGTCATTGATTGCTTGTTTTGACCCTTAATTGTGTCTTGATTTCTATTTTGGCCCTCATTTTTCAACCTTACTAGTTCTGTCCTTATTGTATTCTTATAAATTCTCTTTAGTCTAATTTCTTTTTCTTTTATTGTTGTTTCTCTTCTCCTCCACCAGTCGTTTGCAGAGATGGTCGACCGACGATATTGCCAGTTGCATTGTGGACTTCTTCATCCACTATAACCATCTTTCCACTACCATAATCAATCTCTGCCCAATCTTCCACCACCACCCAAAAATATGCAAACTAGGAAACCCTCCATAAGCTGTCTTGAAACCATAAGTCCCCTCCATTAGGATTCTCTTATGTCAAAAGAACTCTTGGTTAAGGTTCTCTTGAAATCAGACGAAACTGAATGCCGAGTTCTCTTGTTTGTAGATTTATGATTGGTGGTGGGGATTTGAGTGAAGAGTAATGATGGTGGTGAAGAGTGAAGGTGGTGATGGTGGATAAAGATGAGGGAAGAGAAAGAAAAAAACGAAAGAAAGTTGAGAAAAAGTCATTAGTGCCCGCGATGGGGAGAGGATGAGAAAGAAAAAAAAAGGAGAAAAAAGTTAGAGAAGATGAGAAAGAAAGCCATCGACAGACCATCTATGCGGGCAATGGATAGAAGTTGAGAGATAAAGGTAAAATAGTAGTAATAAAAAAACAATGAAGAAGATTTACGAAAGTACCATAATAGCGTAATAGGTAAGTTCGACAAAAGTTGGGGGTCAAAATGGAAGCCCAAACTTAATTAAGGGCCAAAAAAGAAGTCCTAGTACAACTGGGGAATGGACTTGAAATCCAGACACAATTAAAGACAACGGCCAATTCGTCACAAATCCAGGGCCAAACTAAATCCACTTTTTTACTTTACTACTGGATGTTCCCTCATGGTTGATTGGTTTCTCCTTCATTTTTGTTATGAATTTTTAATCTCTTTTTTGAATATGGACTACGATTTACTTTAGTCATTACATGGCATTGATACATCATTTTCGTTATGAATTATGATGCACTAGTTAGGCTCCAAGACTTGCCAATTTTTCTCACTTTTTGTTTCCTCAGTACTTAAGTAGTCTTCTCGGCTATCAAACTGTATTAGCTTCATAAAACCATTCCACTTTTTCCAAAGAATTTAAAAGAAAAACATATCATGGCCTTGCTCGACTTGATGTTCATCACGAAAATATATATAAAAGAAAAGTCTTAGTAATTTTTGGGCTTATGGTCCAAAAACCTACCCTTAAACACACATTTAGTCCTCTCTAATTCTAAAATGGATTTGTAAACTAAAATATTTATGTAAATGGATATCTAGTCCATTTGTATCCATATCGAGAGAAAATACAAATCCCTAGAATACATATTAAGTTATAATACCTAAACTAACCTTCTTTATATATAAAAACTAATTTTCCTTCAAAATCCCCAAATATCCGTTTCCATTTTTATCTCCCACCTTCTCTCTCCAATCACGATTCTATTAAAAGCAACCATTATCTTCATTCTTCTCCAAAACGGAAACCATTAATATTCTCTCACTAAAACCGAATCTTCTTTTCAACCTCCATTATTGAGTCTCAAAATCTGCTTCATCTTCATTAGACCAGCTGAAAACTCCATCGTTTATTTCGATTTCCATGATCAAAGATTCAGGTTCGTACCTTTGTTAAGATCTACATTTGCTTATGAGGTTAAAGTAACAAGTTTAATCTTTCTTTGTAATGATTTTCGTCATCATATTTAAAGATATTTATGATTTTCATTATAATCGATTTCATCTCTGTATCATCTTTTCATATATTCATCATTATTTATGATTTTCTCTCTCTAAGATCTTCATAACCGATTTATAATGTTAATGTTAAATCCTTGTTTACCAATTCATTATCTTCGATTATGTTATGTTTGTATCCATGTATTATTTTATTTTTCATTAGATCTAGGTTATAGATCTTGATGTTTAGAACATTTCTTGATATCAGATCCGCTAACGATACCATTTCCGATCCAGAGAAGATTCCGTACGTGTTTTATAACAGATGTAAACGATGTGTGATTTATACGAAATTATGTGTACTTTATTGAACATGACATATTTTAACCAGAGAACATTTCGTACAATGTTATTGTAAAAAATGAAAACGATGCATAATTTACTTGAAAGTATATGCATTTATTGAACATCACACATTTGAACCACTGAAGATTCCCTACAATCTTACTAGAACAGAACGTAAACAATGTGTATTGTGCAAAAAATTATAGGTAATTTATTGCACATTATACATATTTTTCACATAATAATGGCCTTGTGATTAAACTAAAGTTTTGTTTGCCTCCCACCACATTTTGAAGTTTAACAAACGGTATGTATAATTTACTCCATTATACATGTCGTTTCTAGTAAATTATATGTTTTGTTGACAAATGTATATGTTTTTATTTTTGTAGTTTTGTTGTTACTTATGGAATTTCCTACAGAATCATCCAATCTAAGTAAGACCACAAAACTAAAATCTGATGGTTGGGATAAAATATTTACTGAAGTTGGTCAGCTGTTTCCTGGTGGAGCAAAAGCATTTCGATATGCTCTTCGACAATATAGTATAAACACAAGGCATGATTTCAAATTCATCAAAAATGATTTAAAACGTGTAACTGATGTTTGTCCTGTTCAAGACTGCAAATGGAGAGTACATGGATGGGCACCTTTCTGAACCAGAGAAAATTTTGTACGTTTTTTTGTAACGGAATGTAAACGATGTGTAATTTAAAACAAGTTATGTGTAATTTGTTGAACATGACACATATACATTTGATAAATTACGTTGTATACATGACAAATGATGGTTTTCTCGTCATAAATAACACATAATTTACGAACTTCTCATAATTTGTATTCGATGTGTGGTTATGTATGAGTAAAAACGAAAACAAATGCTGCTGTAATGTTCCTAGAAAAATATACTTTTTCCATATCTGAAAGTTAAGTGAGAGAAAGTAATATATACGTTTTGTATATTAACCCCCAAATCACGCTAAATTGATTCCAGAATATACTCTTTCCAAATCTGAAAGTTAAGTGAGAGAAAGTGATATATACGTTTTGTATATTAACCCCCAAATCACGCTAATTGATCTCAGAAAATATACTCTTTCCAAATCTGAAAGTTAAGTGAGAGAAAGTGATATATACATTTTGTATATTAACCCCGAAATCACGCTAAATTGATCCCAGAAAAATTCGGTTCTTGATGTGATTCGGAACGAGGGAGATTCGATTTGGTTTCCAAATCTGAAATGATGAGAGAGAAATTATGTTTTAGAAAATATCTATTTTTCCTATTTAATTCTCCAAAATCACACTAGAATGTTGTTGTTTCAAATTTGGATCGGTCCCAATTTTAAATTAGCGGGAAATCTGTTGGGGACATGGACGGAAATGTTTATTATATAGTAAGGGTTTTTAAGTCCAAAGTGCAAAAGCACTAAAAACCCATTTTTTGGGAAGATTGGACCCTAAACCCTTTTTGAACATTATTTTGGACCTTATACCCATGGACTAAAGTCTTAGAGTAAAGAAGTTTATTTTTGCAAAAAAGTTTATTAATAAGGTGTAGTTTTAAGTTGGAAAAGTAGTCGTTTGAGCTAAAATTAGTTGGACCGCTGGCAAAAAAGACCACTAGAATATCAATACGGTCATTTGGACCAAAATAATATGTCCCGATGCCATTTTAAGCCAAAATAATTTGACTAAATGGTAGTTTGGGCCGAAATGTTTGTTCAGAAATCTTTGTCCACCAAGATGGGTGAACAAACATTTCCTCACAACGGCCAAAGCACCCTCGTTGTGTTTGATAACAATTTGGAGAAAGGAAAAAAATCAGAGAAATATTTACTCCGAGTAATATTTACCCTGAGAAACATTTACTCTATGAATATATTCACATTTTCCCAGTGTTTGTTTTGCTAAGAAAAACATAATTAGTTTTTTCAACTTTTCTATTTTTCATTGTTTGGTTTTCTAAACATATTTTTCAATCTCAAAATGGATATACAGAAGTGCTAGTTTCCAATCCAAATTGTTATAAACCTACAAGCTAGGACATGATCAAAGACCCATTTTTCTTTAATAACAATCTGACTTTTATTTTCTACTCTTGATATAGTAAAAAAGTTATAGTTTAGTAGGAATTTGAGTGAAATCCATGGGTAGATTGTTTTGTGAAATATTTAGTGTGTAGAAACTCCTCCCCTACTGGTCAGTTTAACATGGAAATCTCCATAGGCAATTCATTTTGTTTGAAGAAATTAATGGAATGGGATGAGGTATAATATATTTTTCACAATTGTTTTTGTTGAAATTTATTTTTCACCAACTTCCACCATGATATCCACATTTTTGTAAACATATGTACCTTATCTTCTTCCTCATATCATGAAGTCTACAACATATTTCTCTCTCTCTCTCTCTAACCTTGCTTCTAAATCCAAACTAAGCTAAATAAGTAAGGGTTCTTTTGAATCATGGGTGTGATGCAAATTTTGTTTTTTACAGAGAGAAGTAGAGATGGAGTTATGTAGGTGAAGATTGAGGTTCAAAAATTTGAAGATGAAGCTTTTTCACATTTTTTTCTCTCTCTACCTTTTGTTTTTTTTTTTTTGTTGAACTTCTCTCTACCTTTTGTTGATAATCTACCCATGTGATAGAGAGAGAGAGTTAGAAAGAGTAAGGACTCAGAGAAAGACCAAAGTAAGATAGAGAAAGAGAATAATATTTGGTTTTTACGGAGAGAGAAAATTTTACTCTGGTAGTACTAGGGTCACACATTCCCCCTATTATGGAGAAAATTGAGAAAAGTAGGTCACGTGAGTCCAAATTTTGTTTTCCTTGCATTTGCTACCAAACGCTTGGAAAATACAACTTTTTGAGTAAATTTTTCCACTTTCTGCGGGAAAAACACTTATCAAACACAACCTAAAATTAGTTTTAATTTTCCTTTTTCATTCGTCTTCTCTGACGACACTTTCTTTTTCTTCTGTTTTGGTTTATGTTCGATTTTTCTTATATATGCTTTTGATATTTTGAAAACTATATTTATTTTCCAAACAAAGGTTTGTTAGAAACAAACTCTAATATGGTAGACAAATAGTTGGGCTAATGGGACAAAAATGCCACCTCATGGGACATGCTAGCTCGACCTAAGTACATCATATGCGTTCATGTGTACGGGAGAGAAAGGGAAATCATATTGTAGATAAAGCAAATCATAACTAGCGCCTGTTTCACCTCTAGACATGTACTAGTGACCCAAAATGTACATTTATATATAATTTGATAAATGGAAAGAGAGAAAGAGGGAGAGAGAGGGAAAGAGGGAGTGGGAGAGATAGAGAGAATACTTCTCTGTCCGAAAGTATCTTTCTTTTTTCCCTTAAAATACAGCAATTATTGAGATCTAAGAATCCCATAAGATCCTTCTAACCATATCAATTATTTTGTACAAGTTATATAAACATTTGCAAATGGTCAATCCCAAGGCTGATTTTAATATTTCTTTTATGAGAGGAAATCTAGGTCCAGTTCTCATATAATTGGCTTCTATCATTGTCATTGTGCCCATCTTCAAAAAGCTATGCTTAATTAAATCCATGGAAAAAAGAAAAATGAGAGGAAAGATCACAAGACATTGATTGTTTATAGATTAGTCCATTTCTAACTTTCATTTTGGTAAACTTTGTTGAAATATATCAAACTCAATAAATATTAATATTTAATAATAAAAAAATGTTTTACACCCCAGGATCGTGTGGTCGGGATGTGTGTCGTGCGCCCCCACAAGGCCTTAAGGCCCCCTGTCATAAGGTCTTTAATTCCAAATCTTATTCTAATCATTATACGCGGAAGGTAAAACATATACAACCAAACAATAGTTATAGCTCAATGTTGGAAATTATTTATGTTATAAATAAGTTCTTGTTTAAGCGAAATTATATTCGGTAGATACTTGTGAAAAGACACAAGTTCTATGGGTAGTCACAACCCAATGGAGAGGCATCATGTAGAGTCATGACTAACTCTATAAATATTCAATTTAACTTTTTTTTAAAATAAGTTTTTGGATAGATTTTAGTTAAAATTTTGAAGATAAAAGTTGAGTCGTCTACGAGAGCACAATAATTAGAAAGATCGTTGGAACGTATAGAATTGTAGTGCTTCTTTTTATATGACGCGATCGTTGTATCTTGGGAGACAAGTGTTAGTTGAACCGTTAGCGCCCTTGCGGGGGCATGATTATCTTAAGGAAAGAGTGACCACTCGCTTCAATCAAATAAGATTAGTCTTTGTTTTCATATTTAAATATTTATCTAATTTTATGTCTGACTCCGTTAGAGATCCGCCGCGATTTCTTGCAACACAATTATGACTTAGTCAATTTTCGAGGCGTTTATTCTTTACTCTTTAATGCTTCTGTTTGTTGGTGCCTTCGCTCTTCACCTTCCCACTGTAAATAGCTTGTTTTGTGTTTGCTTTTTTTTTGTGAAAAACTTTTCCTGAGTTGTTCTTTTTCTTGATATTTTTCTTGAAGTCTTCTGAATTTGAAGATGAGGCCTTTGTTTGAATTTCTTTTTGAGGTTGTTTGCTTTTCATGCTTCTCGTAGTGGTGGTGTTGAAAGGCAGTGCTTCTCACAGTGGGGGTGTTGACCGCTTGGGTCTTCATCGTCTGAGGTGACGTGGGTAAGTTGGTTGATGTGTGGTTGGATGATGTTGTTACCTCTTTCCAAGTTCTGAAATGAAGGATGGTTGGGTGTCTCTGAACTATGTCTCCTTCTCCACATTATCCCAAATATCTGGATAATCAGACATCAGGTTCCAGATGCCTTTCTTTTTTTCAACTATTTCGTTTAGGCTTCTCTCTTCTCTTGCGATTTATTCCTCATTTCTCACAGATGGGTCAGCTTCCTACTTCTAGATCTTTGGTGGAGTCGGAGATGACTTGTTTTTGTCGATTGAACTTCTTCCTTCTTTTCGATTATCTTTTGGCTGGCCGTTTTCGTTTTTGTCGGGTTTCTTCTCTCTATCTAGTCGATTTAAAAGTGGTTGCAATTTCTTTTGTACTAGGTACTTTACGTTATGGAATTCCTTTTTTTTGCTTTTGTCGGATAGCTTCTTGTTGTCCCTTTGATTATATTGTTTTATTGTCGCTACCTATCCCTGTTGACCTAAAGTCATATTACTTCATTGTTTGTGAGAGAATGTTCCTCATAAAATTTTGATATTAATATTTACAGCATTTAATGGCGGTCTACCTTCTCCTGATGACTCTGCGACTAACGGCGTCCCGAGCATGACCTTTTGCCTTGTTCTTTCCTCGAAACTTGCCCATCGCTTAATGGCCCCTTACTTAAATGAGACGTCTTATTATCGCCTAACCGTCGAAGTTTTTCTTTCTATAAATTTATTCGGCCACAGAGGACTATGCATCTTTCCACCATGCCTTCTCTGATCATTCAAGTGGTTCCTCTCCAATTTGACCTTTTCGTTATCTTCTATGCGACTCTCATGGGTCCCGAATTGGTTCTTAATCGTTTGCAGCCTGAAGTTGAAGGTGTTCACTCCATCAGAGTTTTTCGACTTAGCGATTTACGAACCTTTTCCGTCCTAGAATACGCGGTTCGTGCTAGTCTAGCATATCTCCTTCACTGCACGGTTTGGGGGATTCTGGACGACTCTAAGGAGGTTACCTTCAGAATACTGGGTTATCTCATGATGCCGAGGAGAAGGCGTGACTCTGTCGTGCTTGTTGCTCGGGCTTCTGTCGCTCACGTCGGGCTTCAGCCGGTTCTTTGGTTACCTTCTTCTTATATATTTTGTAATTTTTTCTGATAATGGAAATTTTCCTTTTCTGATGGTAAAAGCTTTTTCGATGTCGTTTTGCTTTCCTTTAATTTGCTTTTATTTTGCTTTCCTTTCGCTTCTATTTTGTTTCCTGCGTATAAACTCACACTTAAAATAGGAAACGTTAATGGCTAGTATGATTATGATTGTAGCTTAATTACTAAAATGTAGCCCCTGGCTAACTAAAACGTATAGGATATTTCTGAAGGAGTTGAAGGAGAGTCCTTCGACCAAGATGGCAATGTGAGCAATATGTCGTCTAAGACAATTGATGAAGAAGATCATCAAGTCCGATTGATTTAGGGGTCGTAGTGTTTAGCTAGAAACCAACTACGATCGTCGAATTACGAAGTAATTCGCGGCTAACTTCGATCGGATCCTACATCGGGTTACACATAAGAATGGGTATTTAATCGGATGATATGACTAGTGGGAGTGTGATATGACATTGGGAATGTCCCATAAACATATCTCACAGGCCTAAATAGAATTTGGACAAAAGATAGCAAAAAGGCCTGAAATAAGGGTTTTGGGCCTAGGCCGGTTCGGGTACTTCGGGGACTCGGATTGGGATGAATTTTGGAGGGTGAGTTGCTGACATACGCAGTAGTATGAATGCAAAAATTCGTGGTATTTTGACACCTCCTCCGTAGGGAATTGAGAAAACATCATTAATTGCTATTTTCGACTATTTCCCTAAATCTTATTCTAAAGGGTGTTTTAGGAAACCTTTGAGGAGGTGTATTCTCATTAGGGTTCTATATAAACACTCTTAGGGCAGAGAATAAGGTGTGGAGTTTCTCTCTAAGCTTTCTTACTCTACCACATCAAGTAGAGAGGAGAAAGTGAGTTAATTCCCAAACTATCTTCTAGTCAAGCAAGAAGGTCTTCTTATTATCAAACCACCATTGGAGTGCTAGCGAGCTTTCAAGGAGGGAGATTAAATACACCGTTTGGTGTCCCAAGTAGAGGAGCTATGTTTGAAGCTCTTGGTCTTCTGTAATCTATTCAACTAGCTCGAGGGAAATAGCGATTAAGGTAATCTACTATCTTCCTATTAGTTAATTACTAGTTTTGCATGATGATCTTGGGGAAACTAGTGTTAGACATTAGATGTCGTTATCCGCTATAAACACTAGTATAAGGGTATAATACCCTACAGTGGCGTCAGAGCCTCTTGCAATTAACTAGTTTTTGCTAAGAATCGAACTAATTGATATTTGATATGCTTGATAGTTTGATAGATTGAGTTTATAAAAGTATTTTAAAAGTGTTTTAAAAGTAATTCAAACTCATAATTTGATTACAATGAATATGATTCAACTAGTTTTTCAAATTAAAAAATCAAAATTGATGATTGAAAATGTTTCAAAACATTGAATTTCATTAATTTTGAATTGGTTTTCAAAATTGTTCTTGAAAAAGTTTCAAAAACCTAGAATTTTGATCCAAAATTGGCTGATTAAAGAATTGTTTTTGAGTTTTAGGAAACTCCCAAAAACAAAGTTTGGAAATTTTGGAAGTTTCTAAAAGTTTTGAGAAATTTTGGAAGTTTCTAAAAGTTTTGAGAAATTTTAGAAGTGTTCTCAAAGGGATTTCAAAATTTAGAAAGAGTTTAAAATTTGGAAAATAGCAAATAGAGATTTGCAAAACAAAAAAAAATTTGGAAACCCTAGTGTCCGCCTGGCCGGACAGAAGCTGCTGGACGCGTCCAGAGCAAATGCTAAGACGCCTCCAGGAGACGCGTCCATCAGCTGCAACCAAATTGCCACTAGACGCGTCTAGGACGCGTCCAGAACAGTTGGGACGCGTCTAGGACGCGACCACCAGCTGCGATGGAAGCATCTGGACGCGTCCAGGTCGCGTCTAAGACGCGACCAGAAGCTGCACTGGTAGCTTCCTGGACGCGTTTGGGAGATTCTGGGTGTCTCAGACTAGGTCCGAGACACCTAGTGCTGGTCCGGTCCAGAACCAGACGCGTCTGGTACATGGACTAGCGTCCTGCCTCGGCCAGGACATGCCGGCTTATGGGCCGTGTTATGTCCGGACCTTGTCTGAGCCCTTTTGTGGGCTTGGGTCGGGAGTTGTCTAGGACTTGTCCCGGGCTTTTTCGAGGCTTTTCGGACCACGAAAAGGGACCATCATTCGAATGGGAGTTTTTGCCAAATTTTCTTCCGATTCCAACCAAATAATTCCAAAATGAATCCGGGTCATCCAGAAGGCCAAAACGGATTTCTCTTTAAATTGATTTATGAAATCATTAAGAATCGAACCAATATTTTTTCCGAAATTGACTCGGGCTTTCAAAACCCGAAACGGAGTTTTTCTTGAAGTTGATTTTAGAAATAATAAAAGATAAAACCGGAACGCACCATTAGTCGAATTCTTCGAATTTAGACTTAAGGTCCGTAATGTGACATGTGATGTCGACAAAAGTGTCTCCCAAGATAATCATGCATATATAATTCTTAGCCTTAATATATTATATGAATGCATGTGATGTGAATGCAGGAAACTAGTATGGCCATAGATTTGTTTCTATATTCTTGTTTTAAGCACTGATTTGTTTCTAATTTCAAGTTTATACGATCTGCGAATCGTTAAAGTCTTGTAATTAGAGTTTAGGGTCTATGAGTCCATTGAAGAAACTCAAAGAAGGAATCCAAAGGCGAGTGGGAGAAATCAATGGAGGTTCAAAGATGGAGATCTAGACGAACCAAAAGGCGAAACAAGAAGCAAACTAAAGGAGATTAGATCTTCTAGGTTAGGGGTCATACTAGGATCCATGTCTGCTTGATTTATTTTCTCGCGCGCATTTACTTACTTATTTACGCTCTATGTCGTGGATGTTAGTTAGGCTAAATAGTTCACTATAACAAACGCCAGATTAGCGTAAAAGTCCTCAAAACGTAATCTTGAGTAATCGCCTATCCAGATTAAGACACTTTTTGTGCCCTTGTTCGAGGAAGGTGGGTCGGCCTTCGCAGAGTACCTCCTCTACCTTGGGACAATGCGGGTAGGTCTATAGAAGAGGCCTACACGTCTAAATGGTTCTACTCAACGAGATCAGCAAGAGAGTCTTGGATACTCGAGGCAAAAGGATAGATTAGTCATTCATTAATGAAATCTATCAACCAAGAGTCATAAGGTATGATCAGTGAAGTAGTTCACTCAACCGGAACGACGGAGTCAAAAGGTATGGCCTTCGTCCGCTTTACTTCGAAGAACTGGGATCTTGGGATCACTTATTCAATCGGGGACGTTTTTTATTGAATAATGTGGGAAAACTAAGTTTTTCAAAACTAATGTTTTTCAAAAACGATACCGAGTTTTAAAACATTGTCATTTCTTTTATGTAGTTTTATGATGACACAAAGAAACGAGTTCAACTTTAAATCACACCTAAGGGAGGTGTTGATCCGCTTCCTAGAATAGAAGAATGAATCCGAGAATAGTTCTCAGATTCAAAAGGAAGGTCACTAGAATACCCAATCCCAATGTTGACTCATACAAGAGAAGGTCAAAAGCATTTGCAAGCAACCGTATAACATTCTCTTTGGAGGAGTAATGGATGCTAGCATAACCATTAAGACAAACTGAGGAAGAAATTCCTACAGAAGTCATAAATGGAGAGGTACGAGACCTCCAAGGCAATCTGAAAGTCATCCTAAGGGAAGACAACAGAATACATTTATCACCCAATTCAATATCGATTGAACAAAGATAGATAAAGACCTTAGATGAGTCACTCAGGTTGTTACGAACAAACTGAGCAGGACATACGGGAATATCCAGTCTAAGAAAGGTTCTTGAGATTTGGTAAAAGAATCTAAGAAAGAGCTCTTGAGATTTAAAAGAGCAAAGGATCAGTCAAGTAAGACAAACATTTGATCAAAGAAAAGCAGTTGTCGAGTACATGATCAAGAGTATTCCTCATTACGGTGAATGTTTCCAAACAATGGCTAGACCATTTAAAAGGAAACTACCTTTAGTACCTGAAGGACAAAAGGAATGGAATTATGAATTCCGGTTTCGTATCCTTGTTAACAAAGTTAAAAACAAGTATCGTAAAATTCCTTCATCAGGTATTTTAAACCGGATGTGCGGCTCGGTAAAGCTCAAGGAAATCACATACTTCATTAAAAGAAGTAAAGATCCAAGAGGGAGCAAAAGCAGTAATGCTAAGGATGCTGAAAGGGATCGAAGTCTTCTCTTAGACAGTAATCTAGCTTAGAACATTTTGTTCTTCAAGAAACATCTGATGTTTTAACCAGTGATAAATTAACTGAAGGTTAACATCGATAATGGCTAAAATCAAGAGATTCAAACTCATCAACTTCAGCATTGTCGATTTGGTCTTAAGGACTAATTGACGAAGTCACCCTTTCAAAAGGGCATAAGAATCGTAACCTATTAGGACTCATACAGTATTATGCAGACCTATAAGTTTACTTGCAGAAGCTAACGAGAGCTACTTCAATATGTACTCTGACAACTTCAGAACGTTTGAAAGGCTCAAACAAAGTACACACCGAAGCAATGAATCACTTTGACAAGAAAGATTAAGCAATCCGATTAGATTGGAGTGGTGAAAACTTGAGTCAAACACTTGATAACCATCAAAGGAGTTAAGAAACAGTTTCTAACTCTGCTCCATGGAACACATCCAACGGATGGTGGTTTCAGTGGGAGTAATCGAACATTGCTATGCATGATTCGATCAAAGATGGGTTAAAGGCAGTCCTCCGAAGACTTTGAGATATATTCTAGAAACGATTGTTTCCACAAATTTACCAAAAAATCTGTCTAAAGCTAAAACTTGTAAAAAGCGTTACAATAGTAGCTAATATCTGACGCAATTTCTTTTTGAAAGAAATTTGGGCTTCTTCCACAACTAATCAAGAGAACAAAGTGTTTGTTGCTCATGATAGTATTCTTCTAGTAATTAGCACACCTAGTAGTCTGGGAGAAAAGTACTAATTATTACAAGAATAAGTGGGTGAAAAGTACAAGTCAATTTAATTCGATCATGAGAAAAATCATGAAGAGTCATGAAGAACAATCATGAAACTTGTACAAGGCGATTAAATTCGACCAAGAGCACCAAACTGTGCGGCTCCTCGGAAAAGGAAAGGTTAAAGATATGATCTTATAAACCCACCGCACAAAAGCGAATGCCATTCGCAGGAGAACTCTCAAAGCAAGTGAAAGTGTCTCTAAAGGAATATCTCAAAGTAGTTGAGAAAATTCCAAATTATTGTTCAAAAACCCTAAAAGGTCAAATCTCAAAGACTCAAAAAATAAAGGTTATTTCTGAAGAGATAAAAGACCTGCGCAGAAACGGAAACTGACTCTAGATTTTGTAGATTTTGGCTAGAAGCCAAAATCATCATGGAATCCATATCTCGTCAAGACATGAAGCTTGATAATTTAAGTCAACGGAAGACCTAAATTGGTTTTCCAAAGTAAAAAACTGAGAAGGATGGAAACATTCATGTTTCTCGAAACTAGACAAGAAGAATAAGATTCTTCCAATCAAGTTATGTCCATAGGCATGCTTCCGAAATACATCGGTGGATTAAAAGCACGCAAGAGTTAGAATCTTCGATTCAAAGAGGCAATCAAAGAAGTTTGATTCCTGAGAAATGAAGAAAAATCTTGAATCATGAGTTTCAAGAAGGTAAGTGGGAGAAACAAACCTTCTGGGTCCGTATGCAGAGTACATACAAAAGATTGAGTACGACATAAGATGTTGTGCAACAGTGAACACACTGACTCAATAAAAGGATCACACACAAGGATGAAATGCCATTTTGGGCATCTGAAGATTTATAAGCATAGATCAAAAAGATGATAGGATTAGAGAGACTCAGTACGCTGAGATGCTTGAGATCCGAAACTGAAAATCTAAGACTCGGAAAAGTCTAAAAGAATTTCGACCCAAAACTCATGACAAAGAGCGTTGCCAAATCGGAGTTTGAAAAGACATCGATGAGCAAGCACGCATGAGAGAGACATTTATGTTTGAAAACATAAAGTCAAGTCATGTTGAACGTGATTAGCATTTAGACATCCAATTCGGATTGGAAACACGAAACACTACTGAAACATCCTAGAAGGTTAAAGGATGAAAGTAGTACAAATAGTCATCGTAGCAAACTTCTAGACATGGAAGGAAAGTAGGCTTAAAAGTGTTTAAGCCGTAACCGTTGCAAATTCTACATAAGAAATTAAAAGCCTTAACTCTAGTAAAGATTACTAGATATTATCAAGGTTGAAGATAGCAATGTTCAAATTAATTGATAATAAGCAAAGTTTAAATTGTCACCTAAGACATAGTATGAGTTTCATACACAGTCTAAGGCATGAGGTAAATTTGGAATAAACCTCGACAAGTAAAACTGAGTGGGTAAAAAGAGTTTTACGGAAGAGGCTCAGATTTACAATTCTCGTTATCAGAAATAATAGAGTTATTTCACAAGTCGTCTAAATTTGGTTTAGTGTTTAAACGACAGTCTATTGATGATAAAACATTTCGAATAGGTTTGTCAGATACGTGATCTGATTAATGAAACCCTATTAAGTGAACATGGAATATTTACTGTCAAATCCCTAGTCCAGGTCATTGCATGGACAACAATGACTCATGAAGACTAGTACGGGAGTCGATGGGATAGCGCAGTTTCATGGGCTATAGGAATAGTGTATTCGATTCGACTCGTGGGTGTGTAAAAGGTTTATACACTGGATAACCCTCTAATGAGAAGTACATCACTCTTGATGAACGTCAAATACTTCTCAAAGGACAAGATTGGAGAGATTCCTCAAAACATGAGTGCTTCACTCATCTTATGTAAGGAATGTCCGACTTTGGTTCCGTCAAACACCGCGCCGTAAAAGGAGGTTATAAAGACAGATACTGGGAAGGACCAGATAGACATGAAGTTAAGTGGGAGCACAAGAATGGATTGTGTCATCCTAATCACATTAGGTCGAAAGTGTCTCAAGGCCACTTGATGAGTGACAACTGAAAATGCGTGGCCGCGCTCAAACGGATTAAGAATTAATCGTTTGTCTTTTACAGTTGTACTCGGAGATCAAAAAAGTCTGAATGACTTAACGTATCAGATGGGATACTAAATTGACACGGGAATCGAGGCATTACACTTGTTTTAAGTCCAAGTGGGAGTCTGAAGGAGTTGAAGGAGATGTCCTTCGACCAAGATGGAAATGCGAGCAATATGTCGGCTAGGACAATTGATGAAGAAGATCATCAAGTCCGATTGATTTAGGGGTCGTAGTGTTTAGCTAGAAACCAACTACGATCGTCGAATTACGAAGTAATTCGCGGCTAACTTCGATCGGATCCTACATCGGGTTACACATAAGAATGGATATTTAATCGGATGATATAGCTAGTGGGAGTGTGATATAACATTGGGAATGTCCCATAAACATATCTCACAGGCCTAAATAGAATTTGGGCAAAAGATAACAAAATGGCCCGAAATAAGGGTTTTGGGCCTAGGCCGGTTTGGGTACTTCCGGGACTCGGATTGGGCTGAATTTTGGAGGGTGAGTTCCTGAAATACCCAGTAGTATGCACGCAAAATTTCGTGATATTTTGACACCTTCTCCTTAGGGAATTGAAAAAATATCATTAATTGCTATTTTCGACTATTTCCCTAAATCTTATTCTAAAGGGTGTTTTAAGAAACCTTTGAGGAGGTGTATTCTCATTAGGGTTCTATATAAACACTCTTAGGGCAGAGAATAAGTTGTGGAATTTCTCTCTAAGCTTTCTTACTCTACCACATCAAGTAGAGAGGAGAAAGTGAGCTAATTCCCAAGCTATTTCTTGTCAAGCAAGAAGAACGTCTTCTTATTATCAAACCACCATTGGAGTGCTAGCGAGCTTTCAATGAGGGAGATTAAATACACCGTTCGGTGTCCCAAGTAGAGGAGCTACGTTTGAAGCTCTTGGTCTTCTTTAATCTATTCAACTAGCTCGAGGGAAATAGCGATTAAGGTAATCTACTATCTTCCTATTAGTTAATTACTAGTTTTGCATGATGATCTTGGGGATACTAGTGTTAGACATTAGATGTCGTTATCCTCTATAAACACTAGTAAGGGTATAATACCCTATAATTTCTTCGTGTTTTCCTGCAAAAAAGACAAAGCTTTAGTTTCTCTAGTAGGTACCCAATAATAATTCATAATAATGTATGTCGAAGCGGGACTTGAGTTTCTACTGTTTTATCTTTGTGCCTCGTCATATCTTTGGCTACTGATGGGCCTAAAAAGTTTCCTGAATAGGTCACCACCCGTAAGTATACGGGCATCAAGTGATAATTCCGGTAAGACCGGTTCGTTCCTCAGAGACTAAGTCAAACCTATTCTAAGACTTGGAAGTAAGTCGGTTTTTCTTCAAAATTGGGTTTTGGTGGTAAAAAAAATTAAATTAAATTAAATTAAAATACTAAAATAAACAACGGGAGATGAACTCAAATGGGGGAGAAGACCTAGGATTTTAAGAATTTGTTTTAACAAATATTAGTGATGAACTAAACATGCTTATCTTTTCTTATCATTCAAGTTTTGGTAACCGATCATACCAAACCTCGGAAAATAGTCGAATTGAAACAAAATAACCCTAAAGTCTAAATCCAAAGTATCGAAATATTAAAGTTGCAACTACTAACTATCAATCTATAAGCATGATTCATTAAAGAATTTAATCTAAACATGAACTATCAAATCAAAAGCATCGTTAGTGAAGCAATCTTCGTATATCAACACCTAGAATTTAATATTACTACGATTAAAGCACATTAAGATAATAGACATGAAAAGAACATCAACATCATACGTTAAAACTTCATTAAAAATCCTAAATTGAGATATTTAGGTACTCATAGTTATCAAATTCATTACAAAGAGTTTTAATATAAGAATCAAGAGTAGAAGACAAGAGAGATATCACCTAATATTAAGCTTCCATGATAATGGTGATGAACATTGATGTAGATGAAGAAGGTCGATTAATGTTGATGATAGTCCCTCTCACAAGGACAAAAAGAAAACTCAAAGAACCATTTTCTTTAATCTCTCTCTCACAAAAAGATTTAAGAAGTTTTGTTCTCTCTATCTCTCTTCTCACCAAAATAAATTCTTTTAACAAAGAAGAGAAATAAGAAAATATATAGAAATTTGTCTCTCTTTACAATTCTCTCTTTAACCTCCTCTCTCTACAAAATTACTCTCAAATAAGAAAATAGAAGAAGCTCACTCTTAATCTTTCTCTGTTTTTCTCTAAACAACAGCACCAATCTCTCTCTTTGTTTCTTTCAATTTCTCTCTCTCTGTTTCTAGTACACTCTAAAAAAGAAAAAAAAAGTAAAAGAAAACTGTTCTAAAACCTCTGTTCTACTCCACTCTCTCTCTCTATAAATGTTGAATCATTGAAGCTCCAGAGAGGCTCCTCCAAAGAGAAGATAAACAATAAGATGTCTCTGTTCTATTCTGTCCAAAGATCTGATTCCCCAAAGATGAGATGATGTTCCCTTGCTCTGTCCTCTCTTTATATAGAGAGAATAATAATAAGAAGAAGAAGAACCCCCACCTGCTGTCCTCTTTCTAAAAAAATATATATCATGTCCGGACCAAGAAATCTCTCTTTACTGTCAATCGAATCTTCTGTTAATTTTAATGTTATTTTATTTAAACTCAAAATTGATTTAATAATTAAGTTATTAGAGAGTTAAGTTAGTGGGTAGTTATTTTCTTTAGTTGATTAAGTTAGTGGGTTAATGGATGAGTTAGTGGAATCATGTTACTAGTGGTCTTAGTTAGTGGGTAGAATTTGGGTCTATAAATAGACCAGTCTTTGTAGTTTATTTTTATAAAATCAAATCAATTCAAGTAATTCAATTCAGTTAAATATCTTCTTCATTCTTCTTTGTTTGTGCAAGTTATAATTTCCTTTATCATTCGGAAATTAAACTCTTTTAATTTCCAACATTTGGTATCAGAGCTAGAATTATTTTGTGATTACTAACCGAATTACAAAATGAATGGATCAATCCAACCTCAGCTTCCGCGATTTTGTGGGAAAAATTTTGATCAATGGTGTATCCAAATGAAAGCATTATTTGGCTTCCAGGAAATTTGGGAGGTTGTCGAATTTGGGTATGTAGAACCAGTTGATCAGGCAGCACATGAAGCTCTCTCTCAGGTCCAAAAAGATAGTTTGAGAGAGAACAAAAAGAAGGATAAGAAGGCATTGTTCTTTCTCTATCAAGCTGTTGATGAGATTGTCTTCGAGAAAATCTCAAGAGCTGAAACAGCTAAAGAAGTGTGGGGCTTGTTGCAAAGATCCTACAAGGGTGATGAGAAGGTAAAAAATGTAAGGTTGCAGACTTTACGAGGTGAATTTGAATCTCTTAATATGATTAACTCTGAAAATATTTCTGATTATTTTTCTAGAGTTCAATCTATTGTTAATCAATTGCGGGTTAATGGTGAACATTTAACTGATCTTCGTGTTATTGAGAAAATCATGAGATCATTAACAGGTCGTTTTGACTATGTTGTTGCTGCAATTGAGGAAGGAAAAGACCTCTCAACTATGTCAGTTGAAGGTTTGATGAGTTCATTATGTTCTCATGAACATAGGATGAACCAGAGAGCTGCTGCAGGGTCTATTGAACAAGCTTTTCAAAGCAAAGTGACTCTGCTTGAAAAAAGTGGTTCTAATGGTGAAGAGAGCCATGGTAAGAAATCAAAAAAAATTGGAAGGTATGAAAAATCTAAAGTTAGATGTTTTCGTTGCAAAAAATTGGGTCATTATAAATCAGATTGTAGAGTTAAACTTTCCAAAAAATATTCTGAGCATGCTAACTTTGTTCAAGATGATGTAGAAGAGGAAGAAACTCTTTTATTAGCCTGCAGAATCGATGAAGATGATTGTTCGGATGAAGGTTCAGATAAAGACTCGGGTGAAGATTCAGAAGAAGAAAGTGAAACATTTTTATTAGCCTGCAGTCTTAATGAAGATGATCACTCAGACAAATGGTACTTGGATACAGGGTGCAGTAACCATATGAGTGGTAAGAAAGAATTATTTCACCAATTAGATGAATCAAAACGTGGAAACGTGAAATTTGGAAACAAATCCAAAGTATCAATTATGGGTAAAGGTAATATTGTTATATCTTTGAAAGATGGTTCATATGATTATATATCTAATGTCTATTATGTTCCTAGTTTGCATTGGAATTTATTGAGTTTGGGACAGCTTTCTGAGGAAGGAATCAAGATAATAATTGATAAAGGGATTTGCAAACTAGAGAACAAGGATAATGAGATCGTTGCTATGGTGAAAATGACAAAAAATCGTATGTTTCCACTATCTTTACAGACTCCATTGCATTTTTCTTTTAATGCAATTGTTATGGATGTAAGTTGGTTATGGCACTTTCGTTTTGGTCATCTTAACTTTAATAGTTTAAAGTTATTGGCTCAGAAAAAAATGGTTACTGGATTACCCGTATTAGATAATTCTAATAGTTTTTGTGAGGGTTGTGTTCTTGGAAAGCAACACAGGGATCCCTTTCCAGTGGGAAAGTCTGGCAGAGCTACAAAGCAGTTGGAACTGGTGCACTCTGATATTTGTGGTCCTATTGAAGTGGAATCAAGTGGAGGTAATAGGTATTTTATTGCTTTCATTGATGATTACATCAGAAAAATTTGGGTTTATTTTTTGAAGCAGAAGTCAGAGGCATTTGAAGTAATCCAGGAGTTCAAAATCTTTGTTGAGAAGCAAAGTGGATATTTTTTTAAGGTACTCAGAACAGATAGAGGTGGTGAATATACCTCTAACCAATTTTCTGATTTTTGTAAGGAACAGGGAAGTAAACATCAGCTTACTGTAAGTTACTCACCTCAACAAAATGGAATTTCAGAAAGGAAAAATAGGACAATTGTTGAGATGGCAAGGAGTATGATTAAAGGTAAGAACTTACCCAAATTTTTATGGGCAGAAGCTGTTGCTTGTTCTGTTTATGTTTTGAACAGGTCTCCTACCAAAAGTGTTTTGCATAAAACACCTGAAGAGGCATGGAGTGGTTTTAAACCAAATGTGGAAGGGTTAAGAGTATTTGGGTGTATTGCATATGCCCATGTACCAGATGAGAGAAGAAAGAAATTTGATGACAAAGGTGAAAAGTGTATTTTTGTTGGCTACAGTAATGTTAGTAAGGGATATAAATTGTTTAATCCCAAAACAAACAAAGTTATTGTAAGCAGAGATGTGGAATTTATTGAAGATGGAGTGTGGGATTGGTCAGTTGAAGAAAAACAACAAATGGGTATCAATATTGATACAGAGACAGTAGCTTCAGATTCTCAATTAATTGAGAATACACCAAATTCTCCTGCTACTCATGATACTTCAAATTTAGAGTTGCGTCCCAGTTCATCTCGTACTCGAGTTATGCCATCAAGGTTTGATGACTATGTTGTAACCAATGATAATGATGATTCTGACGAAGATTTTGCAAGTTTTGCATTTTTTGCAGATTGTGATCCTATCACTTTTGAAGAAGCAGTAAAAAAATGTGGGGTGGATTTCAGCTATGGATGATGAAATTCATTCCATTGAAAAAAATGATACTTGGGAGTTAATTTCTCTTCCTGCAGGAAAGAAATCCATTGGGGTGAAATGGGTTTTCAAAACCAAGTATAAACCAGATGGTCAAGTAGACAGACTGAAAGCGAGATTGGTGGTCAACGGGTACAAACAAAAACCAGGTATTGATTATTATGAAGTTTTTGCACCTGTAGTAAGACTTGATACTATTCGTATGGTTATTGCTTTGGCTGCCCAAAATAAGTGGAAATTACATCAAATGGATGTAAAATCTGCTTTTTTAAATGGGGTACTTGAGGAGGAAGTCTACATTGATCAACCTCCTGGTTATGTTAAAAGAGGTCAGGAAGAAAAAGTTTTAAGGTTGAAAAAGGCTCTTTATGGATTGAAACAGGCACCGAGGGCTTGGTACACTCGTATTGATACATATTTTCTAGAAAGTGGTTTCGAAAAATGTCCTTATGAGCCAACTGTCTATATCAAATTTAATTCTCATGGAAATATCCTTATTGTATGTTTGTATGTAGATGATTTGATATTTACAGGGAGTGATACAACTATGTTTGAAGAATTCAAGAAGACGATGACTAACAAATTTGAGATGACAGATTTAGGACTTATGTCATATTTCCTCGGTCTTGAAGTCTTGCAAACAGGGGAAGAAATTTTTGTATCATAGAAAAAATATGCTGCAGATATCTTGAAACAGTTCAAAATGGAGAATTGTAATGCAATTAAGACTCCAATTGAATCAAGACAGTGTTTAGACAATAACGGTAAGGGTGAATTTGTGAATCCAACTTATTATAGAAGTTTAGTTGGTAGTCTTCGTTATTTGACTTCTACTAGACCTGATATTGTGTTTGGAGTGGGATTGATAAGTAGATTCATGGAAAAACCCAGTCAGATACATTTGCAGGCAGCAAAAAGAATTTTGAGGTACATCAAAGGTACACAAACTCATGGAATTTTGTACTCACCTACTGACAATTTTAATCTGGTTGGTTTTACCGATAGTGATTGGGCAGGTGATATTAATGACAGGAAAAGCACTTCTGGTTTTGTATTTCACCTTGGTTCAGGTGTATTTTCTTGGTCATCAAAGAAACAACAGGTAGTTGCACTCTCAACTGCAGAAGCTGAATATATAGCTGCAGCCTCATGTGCCAGTCAAGCTGTTTGGTTACGACGTCTACTCAATGAATTTAGTCAAAAACAAGAATCATCTACAACTATATTTTGTGACAATAAATCAACTATTGCCTTAACAAAAAATCCAGTATTTCATGGAAGAAGTAAACACATCGACATAAAATATCATTACATTCGTGAGCTTGTGAAGGACAATGAGATTGATGTGAAGTCTTGCAAATCAGAAGAACAAATGGCTGATATTTTCACTAAGCCATTAAAGGTTGATTCATTTTACAAGTTGAAGATCATGATGGGCATTATAACGTTTGAGTTTAAGGGAGGGTGTTAATTTTAATGTTATTTTATTTAAACTCAAAATTGATTTAATAATTAAGTTATTAGAGAGTTAAGTTAGTGGGTAGTTATTTTCTTTAGTTGATTAAGTTAGTGGGTTAATGGATGAGTTAGTGGAATCATGTTACTAGTGGTCTTAGTTAGTGGGTAGAATTTGGGTCTATAAATAGACCAGTCTTTGTAGTTTATTTTTATAAAATCAAATCAATTCAAGTAATTCAATTCAGTTAAATATCTTCTTCATTCTTCTTTGTTTGTGCAAGTTATAATTTCCTTTATCATTCGGAAATTAAACTCTTTTAATTTCCAACATCTTCATTGTTTATTTTGAATTTCCAGCCATAATGGAATCAATTCCACAATCTCTATAAATCCCTGTTTCAAAACCGAGCCAACCAACCAAGCTTCCTCCCTCTCTAAAATCTATTTTCAAATCCTGCTTTCCTTCTTTGCTATATTTTCCTTCTCTCAATACTCTTTAAAATCTAATTTCAGCCGAACCTCTATTCCTTTCCCGCTCTCTAGCTGTTTCTATTTTTATCTAAGAAGATAAAGATGAGAGAGGGATAAAGAAAGAGTATTCTCTCTCTCTCTCTAAAAATAATAAAATCTCTCTCTAGCCGAGCCCTCTCTCTCAAAATATCTGTCTCTTCAATCTAATCCTCTTAGTTTAGAAATTTCAAATTGATTGCCATCTCTCTAGATATCAGAAAACAAATTCCAACATTCCTTTTGGTAGAAGATAAAATCTTATCTCTTTCCTTTTAGAAGAGAAAGAAATATGCTTCTCTTTGTAGTAGGATTATGGTTGTTTCCTTAATTGTAGAAGATAAGAGAGAAAGAGGGAGACACGTACACAGCTAGGTCACGGGTCGTTGCTGGTTGTGGAAGGATCAGGTGCTACGGGAAGTACCTTAAGACACTGCAACCTGCTTCAGGATAAGGCCACGTGTTCGCAGAAAAAACTGACCGCTTGATCTTTGGGCTTATTTTGCTAACCTGCACCGGGTTACACAAAGCCAAGGGTTCCTGAAATACTCAAGTGTACCCCACACATCCCAATTATATACCGAAATACTTTCTATAACCGTTAGATCGTCTGCCACGTGCCTACTAGGTGATTGGACTAATTGATTTTTGACTTAAACTTTGACCGGTTCTAGTTTGTTCATCCGGACTCCAATTCGACTTCCGTTTTCACCCACGAGTTCGTCTTGGACTCCACTTTTCACCCGATTATCAATGTTGGCCCAAATCCCAGAATCTCCAAATGACCAAAATGCCCTCAAGCCTCAAGTGTTCTTTCTCTTGATTTTATCTGCTTTTCACACTGAACTCCATAAAAGACACCTGGGAAAGAGAAATACACAATTCATCAGAGTAACTGCTCGAAATAGACTAACTAACCCAAATTAAGAGATTCAAATGAGGCATTTTCATGACTCATCAGCTACCAGGGCTTTTGATTTTAGTTTAGGCCTGTGAGGTAGAGCTTTGTGTTTGTTCGGCTAGTGATATTTTTTGTGTTTGACAGGCAAGCCTACCTTAGGCTGCCTGACGAGCAGGGCTTAAGACGTTGCTTATGTTCAGTTTGTCAAGTTTCAAATAGGACTGTTGGATCCGGGTCTATATATAATATAGATTCAAAGAAGATTGCGCCCTGTGTGTACCCACAGATCAACGACTTTTGCCTCCAGAATACAACGGCGAACATTGACTAGTATTATGAACTTCGGGATTTCGAATGAAATTTATGAGTAAATTTTTCTAGAGTATTTTGAAAATTACTGCAATATCGCTACTCTGAAATGATGTTCTATCTATGGTCTAAACACTGGAAGAAATAGATTCGAATTTGGAGTTCATTTGGGTTCTACAAAAAGAAATCGAATAGGTGCATTCATTAGGGACATGGCTGTTGGGTTTTAGGGACATAACTGTGGAGAGAAAAAGTGACGTTTTCACTTAATTTACAACAGATCATGGTCGGCTGCGATTTGGGTCATGGATCGCCCTCAAAAGCTCGGAGGGAACGCCCTCTGTTAGGTCGATCAAATCATCCCCGAAAGTAGCCTAACAAATGAAGCTCGGTGGTCGTTAGATTGATATTAAAAGTTGTCCCACTCCATGCCCGACGCAGGTTTAACGAGATTCGTCGAATCTACCTTATGTGTAGACCGAATGTCACCCTTCCGATCTGGGCGTGCTCTCTTTGTGCAAATGGTCCCCAATCTAACAGTTTGTTATTGCCAATTAGTCCCTCAATTAACCAAACATTGTCCAAATTTTTAAACTTGAATATCTCATTCATCCAGAAACAGATTTGAGTGATTCTTGACTCTAAACTTAAGAGCTCGACGAGAAAATTACAATAGTTCATTTATATCTTCAGTTTCACGAGTAGAACCAATCAGAAATTGGCTCCGATTCCAACAATCCCCCACATGAATGAATATTTGAGATTTATTTCTATTTATATTTTTTATGGAAATGATTTACTAGACTGACACTGACGAAGTTCAGAAGCGGAAGTTCACTGCATCGGATAAAGGTAGCTTTTGGCTTTAAACCTTCCGTAGTGTGTAGCTATCAGGTTTACAATGACGACAGTGAATTGAAAGTCTTGAACTGGGTCCTGGTAACTGTAAACCAAAAATAGTTATCACACAGCTAATTCCTTACTAGTCATAAGTTCTCGGTTGTGTTCATTTCGGCCTTGAACAAATTTTGGATTCGTGTGTCTTAAAGAAGTCCGCCTAGACGACCTTCCCATAGATACGGCACAGTTCGCACACATATAGGTTTATCCTTATAAAGGCATCGAGTTATACCTCAATTTAGAATCAAGTTCTAAGGTTTCGGATTCATTAAAAGTTTAATGCTTAACCTCTCACTACAGGCAGCACTGTTTTCATCCAAGGAATGGGTAAGAGATAGATATCTCTTACAGTGTTACTGTCGAGTCAGGATATAGCTTCAGTTGGCCTTTGAACCTAGATCGTGGGATCTCCAGTCATCTAGGTAAGGTTTTACCATGCCTTTATCATTTACTTTAGGCGTGTTTGCCCCATTTACCTTGATGGTGCAATTTTCAGCTCTCTTCTTTACCCTTGTTCTATACGGATCTGCCAGATAAATTAGGATTTAACATACTTCTAATTTATGCATTCCTTGAGAGCAATTGCTTTACGGTGCTAGTCTATTTGTTTTTAATTCTCTAAACTTAATTACCGTATTTAGTGTCTACGCAAAAACTGCTTAGGTTTATTACGTGCACTGGCTTCAATCACAAACAAATATCCTCCAGGAAGTTTCACCTACTTCCTTTGCTTTCTCCAGAGCAATGAATCCATCAAGGCTTTTAGGATTACATTGTCGGTCCAGCTATGCACGTCTGCCCTTTGAGGAATTTTGTGATATCGTAACCCTTAGTGATTTTTCAAAACCACTATTAGACTTTGTATCTGAGATGTATGTGTTCTCAACCTATCTTCATTTTCCTTCGTTTATGATATGCACAACCAAATTATGCGAGTCTGCTCAGATACCTAAGAATTGGTTGTTACTCAGGTAACTCTTTCTTGAATATGTTTAAATTCAAGTATTTACGATGATCGTGGTCCTGAAGTAATTATTCTGCCGTACTTAGTCCAACCAAGCACTTTGAATTATCAATCACGAGTAACGATTCAATCTAGGAAAACACCGGGATCATATCTTCTCAAACACCTCCTTATTAACGCTTGTTCAACAGATGACTCACCGTTAAATCTCGTTACTTAGTTTAGGGGTTAAAAAGAGAAGTTTTTTTTTCTATTTGTGTTTTTCCAGACTTGTTGACTGAATTCTTATTTAGACATTCACTTCATCACTTATATTCACACACTTGAAATCTCGTCATGACTGAATGAATATAATTATAGTTCTTAGTTCAACGAAACCTTATCGACCAAACATTCTTTATAACTAAATCTGGTTTCTGAGGTGATCTAAAGTTTCCCTCTTCTCACGTCTCTATGACGTTATATCTTAAGGAGAATTAGGAGAACTTTATGTCATTTATTTCTTTATAACTAACATTTCGGTTCCTTCTCGGTTCCCCCGACATTTCAAGAGTATTTTCTCTTTCATCGGTCTGAGAACCAAACTCACGTAACTGGGCTCGGCTTAGATGGAATCTTACAATATTTCATATAGGGTACCATCCAGATACTTAAGAATATCTCCCTCACAGTTCTAGGGTAACCAAAGAATTCTCCTTTTTGACAAAACTATTTTCTTAAACAACTCCTTTAGTGTAGCGTTTTTAGTTTTGTTTCATAAAATGATATGTTTCGATCATTGGAACCTTGAATCATAGAACAAGGTGGGTTTCTCTTTTAACTCTTTCTTAGGTTATATGTCTTAACATATATACTTACTTGTAGATTCAAAACTATTCCATGATCACCAAAGTTATCATTCTATATTTTGTCTTTCTTCGTCTCTAGATTTCTATTTTTACTCTTTAATTGGCAATCTTATAAAGACTTTTGAATTTATTATTCGAGCCCCGTCTAGACCGAATGACGTAAAATTCAACTTTTAGTTTTTATCAATCACGATTCCCTTATCTATCCAAAGAGACCAGGTTGTCCACGAGGATTTACGAAGGAACATTCTATAAATTATACAGAACTAGGGCCCTATTTACGAAGGACCATTCTGTATATTATACATATATATATAAGGCTCTTGCTGTAAACTCGACAGATTTAAACACCTCTCTGAAAGCTATACACGGATTTACCATCCGAATATAGCCCAATGATATTTCTGAATATATACATTTGTTATGCAAAATAACATTTTTTTCTCGAAGATCATGTTAATTGCGATATTTCGCAATTTCTGTCGACTCTGTATTTGAGAACGTTTCTTATAACATTTTTTATCTTGGACAAATGAATTTGTTTGAAAACTTCATGGTCGTCTACCTCTTTGTAGGACGAAAACATACATTCAGTCACAACTGAATAATTGATGTGGTGAACGCGTCATCTTCCTTGAGATCGTTTATTATCTCCATCATATCCCGAGCCACTTAGGGAAAATTGAACTTTTCCTTCATTTGACTGGCTTAGGCGACCATAACATATTGGTCTTTGTCAAATGATCACTCAGTAAAAGATAAGATATCTTTCTCTTTCACTTTTCAAGTTTCTTTAATCTCGTAGCATATAACGGAGCACATATACTTCCAATCAACTCGTTAACAGAAGCACATCTACTTTCAATCAACTCGTTAACCATTGAGTCGGTCCTTACTTTGGCTTAGAAGAAACAATTACATGACTCGTAACTTTCTTATTTCAGTTTCACTTCTCATCCAAGCTTACCTGGTTTGGTTTTTCAATCAAACAAGTAATGCTATCTTAATGTGGAATTTTCCAATCAACCAAATCATGCCTCGACAATTTGGAATTGACATTTCGTATTATTTGTGTACAAAATCAAAATGTCAAATGCCACACCACTAACTTGCTTTTCATACAAACAAAGTATAGTACTGTTTATTTAAAACTAGGCCACACACACACACATACACACATATATATATATATATATATATATATATATATATATATATCACAATTCATTTAGTCGACCAAACTCAATCAAACAAAATATTAATGATAGATCATTTTATAAACCGAACAGTTCTAACCACATTTTCATCATTGCTCACTGTTTATGTTCAAAACTTTGTGTTTACACACTTTGCATTCGAACCGAGGGTTAACTAAACCGAGTTCCTATAAATTTGATTCGGCGAACTAAAAGCAACATTCAGAGGCATAAAATCATTCTAGAATTTTTCTGCCATTCCAACAGACATATTAAGTGTTTAGTTACATAACATACATGCTTCGGACACCAAACGAGCCAATATAACTAACCTAACATGCGACCCATGATCTACGCAATACAATATCATCATCTCTTAAGGTGTTTCTTTATGTTATAAGCACGAGTTCACAATTTAAAACAATTCAAAAAATAAATAGAGATCTGATGCAAATAGTTGTATCTTATGTTTAATTTAAATCCTTTTTTCCCTTTATTTGAATTCAATCAAAATGGCCACAAAATATCATAATAGGTATGGACGTATTGTAACGCCCCAAATCTAGATTTCCACGTCGGCCGCCATGAAAACCTAAACTCAAAGCGTTTCTCCGCAGAACAGTAAACATAGTCGATATATCCATCAAAATAGACAAATAATATCAAATGTGAAGCTCAAGAATCAATAAATCGTCTAAAAGAAATCCATTAAAACTTTCTTAACTCAAACAATGTTACTAAATCATCGACACGTAGGTCGGACAATACCGAATGAAATAAATAACTGTCTAGGAGGCGAAACTCCAAAGCGAAAACTAAGAAAGAAACTCCGAGCTGACGAACTGAGATCAAACTGGTGGCACTCCCCGATCTCTATCACCTGAAAAAATAGTAGGTTGGGTCAGAACCCAGCTAGTAGATTTCTAATTACCTAAGGTCTAAATAGACCAATTCAATACAAAACCAAGTATCGAACAACAGAACAATAATAACAGTCCATTATGTTACCCCTTTCGTGCCAACACAACTACCTAATCTCGAAAGCAAAAACTAAGAAAGAAACTCCGAGCTGACGAACTGAGATCAAACTGGTGGCACTCCCCGATCTCTATCACCTGAAAAAATAGTAGGCTGGGTCAGAACCCAGCTAGTAGATTTCTAATTACCTAAGGTCTAAATAGACCAATTCAACACAAAACCAAGTATCGAACAACAGAACAATAATAACAGTCCATTATGTTACTCCTTTCGTGCCAACACAACTGAAGTCAACCTGTTACACGGTTGAAAGGATTCATACAATACAACTTCCCTTTTGGAGGGTCATAACCAATTTTGAGGTCCACAAGATAGCGTCACTTGCCATTCGTGTTTGCATCGACTTAAACCTCTCAATAGACAAAGGATACCACCCAAAAAGGGGATCCGTGTAACACGAACACATATGAGCAGGAAGCGAGCCAACCTCTAGTTGGTAATTACTTCTCAAACTAGAAGTATGTGGTCCACAAGAATGATCTTGTGTTTGCATCGACTTAGACCTCTTCATAAACTATGGATACCTCCCAAAAAGGGGATCCGTGCAACACGAGCACATATGAGCAGGAAGCGAGCCAACCACCGATTACTTATGGATTACAATCGTCAATCCATATTTGAACTCAAACCCCTGGTCCACTGGGTTGTCCTATATCACATTGACAAACCCGTGTTTGCAATCGATCCACATGTCAAGCCAACCAGTCTTAGTTCAATCCATTAACGGAACTCAAGATCATGGTTCACCAAGTTATCTAATATCACATAAATAACTAGTGTTTGCAATCGACCCACATGTCGAGCCAACCATTCTTGGTTCCGACTAGCCTATGCTTTCTAGGTTAACAACCTAAAGCAATATATCACACACAACTATTGGTAGCACTCATGCTCCAATATCACACAAATAATCTCATACGATCAATTATCAACATCAATAACATAAACACAAACAATTCTTAATATCTAGCGTTGTTGTCCGGGTGTATATATATACCATATTTGTATAACCTAAATAACCTAAGTTGTTGTCCGGGTATATGTATACTCCATTAATATAACTATAATGTTCTAGGGTTACTTTATTGTTGTTGGAATTAGTTTATAATCATGGTATAAGTCTATTGTATCACTAATTGGTACTAATTTGATGAAAAATTAGCAAAAATTCATGGTTTAAAGTTGTTATTGTTCTAACCATTCAAATCTAGGTTTAAAATTGAAAAGGGCTATGTAAACCCTAGGGAAGAAGAAACCTACCTGAGATGTAGCACAATGAAGAAGAAATCAAAACCCTTTAGTAACCCTTTGAAGCTTCTTCTCTTTCCCACACTTCTTCTCTCTAAAAATCACTCTCTCTCTCTAAGTCACTTTCCCTTCTTCAACTCACGACTACTGCTAAAGAAAGGAAAAGAAAAGAAAAGGATGAGGTAGGGTTAGGGGTATTAAATTCGTTTTACTAAAGGCACCCCTTATATTAGTAAGGACACTACAATCTCCCCTCCTAAAAGGAAATTTCGTCCTCGAAATTGAACGTACCTGATGAGAGGAAAAGATGGGGATAACGAAGTTGCATATCATCCTCCCGCTCCCAAGTAACTTCCTTGTCATTGTGGTGATTCCACTGAACCTTAACCATGGGAATCGTCTTTCGACGAAGGACATGCTCTCTACGGTCAATAATCTGAACTTGTTCCTCTTCGTATGATACATTTGGCTGGAGCTCCAAATCATGGTAATCTATCACTGAATGTTGATCTCCATCTCTCACATGTTTTCGAAACATCGAAATGTGAAAGACATCGTGGACCCCTGTGAAGCTTGTAGGCAAGTCAAGACGATAGGCTACTTTTCCCACCTTCTCAACTATTCTGAAAGGTCCAACATATCTGGGAGCCAACTTTCCTTTCTTATCAAATCGCAAAACACCTTTCATAGGTGACACCTTCAACAAAACCTCATCTCCAACAATAAACTCCAAATCCCTTCGTCGGTTGTCGGCATAACTCTTTTGACGACTTTGAGCTGCTTGGAGCCTACTTCGAATCAAAGCGATTTTCTCAGAAGTGTCCCGAATCACCTCTGGTCCTTCTAGTTTAGCGTCACCTGCCTCTGTCTAACACAATGGTGACCGACAAGGTCTCCCGTATAATGCCTCGAAAGGTGCCATGCCAATACTAGACTGATAACTATTATTATATGCGAATTCTACCAAAGGCAAATGATCTTGCCAACTCCCTCCAAGATCTAGTATTGAGCATCTCAACATATCTTCAAGTACTCTGTTAACTCGCTCTGTCTGCCCATCAGTCTGAGGATGAAAAGCTGTACTAAAATGTAAAGATGTCCCCATAGAAGTTTGGAAACTCTTCCAAAACCGTGAAGTAAAGGACGAATCTCTGTCTGAAACAATAGACACCGGAACTCCGTGTAACCTGACAATCTCCTTAATGTAAAACTGTGTCAGTCGATCCCCACTATCTGTCGTCTTCACTGGTAGGAAGTGAGCCGACTTTGTCAACCTGTCAACTATCACCCAAATAGCGTCAAAGCCTCTAATAGATCGCGGTAAACCCGTGATGAAGTCCATCGATATATTGTCCCATTTCCACTCCGGAATGGGCAACGGTTCCAAGAGCCCGGATGGATGTCGATTTTCCACTTTCACCATCTGACACACATTACACTTCCTCACATACTCCGCAACATCTTTGTTCATCCCTGACCACCAGTACTGCCTCTTCAAGTCTTTGTACATCTTGTTACCCCCGGGGTGAACTGTGTACTTACTTCGGTGTGTTTTATCTAATATATCCCGTCTCAAGACCGGATATGCCGGTACATATAGTCTGCCTCGGAATCTCAATCCGCCGTCCTGCCCGGTACTGAACTCAGTCTCAGTCTCTTGCATTAACGAAACCTGTTTCTGGCACCACTCATCATCAATTTGGGCATCCACAATACGATTCAACAAAGATGGTCTAACAACCATACTACCCAGAAATAACGAGTCAATTCCTGACCCAAGCACGTCAATGTCGTATGTTGCTACATCCTCCAACATCTTCCACTGGTTCATCATCAATGTTGCCACGATACCCCTCGGTTGTCGGCTTAGTGCATCGGCTACCACATTTGCCTTACCCGGGTGGTATTGCAACGTGAAGTTATAATCCTTCATCAACTCCAACCACCTGCGCTGACGCATGTTCAACTCCTTTTGTGAGAAGAGATACTTGAGGCTCTTATGATCGGTAAAGAGATCAAACTTCTCACCATACAGATAGTGCCTCCAAATCTTCAAAGCAAACACTATAGCTACCAACTCTAAGTCATGAGTTGGATAGTTTTGCTCATGTGGCCTCAACTGCCTAGAAGCATAAGCAACCACTTTATCTTTTTGCATCAATACACACCCTAAACCCTGAATAGAAGCATCTGTATAAATCACAAATCTGGTGCCACTCTCTGGAATGACCAACACCGGTGCCGTAGTCAACTTTGTTTTAAGTTCTTTGAAAGCCTCATCACACTTCGTATCCCATGAGAATGTCACTCCCTTCTTTGTAAGATTCGTCAAAGGTCCTGCAATACTTGAGAACCCCTTGATGAACTGTCGATAATACCCAGCCAATCCCAGAAAACTGCGAATCTCAGTAACCGAGGTAGGCTGCTTCCAATTAAGCACAGTTTCAACCTTAGAAGGGTCAACCAATACTCCGTCCTTCGAAATAACATGGCCTAGGAATTTTACTTCCTCTTGCCAAAAATCACATTTCTCGAACTTTGCATATAACTGATGTTCCATCAATCTCTCTAACACCAATCTCAAGTGATCTTCATGATCCTCCTTAGTCTTGGAGTAGATAAGAATGTCATCAATAAAGACAGTGACAAATTTATCCAAGAAGTCCCTGAACACCCGATCCATGAGGTCCATAAACACTGCAGGAGCGTTAGTCAAACCGAAAGACATAACAAGAAACTCATACGAACCATAACGTGTCACAAATGCCGTCTTAGGAATGTCTTCCTCTCGGACTCGTAACTGATGGTACCCTGACCTCAAGTCAATCTTAGAGAACCACTTGGTCCCTCTCAGTTGATCGAACAGATCGTCAATCCTTGGTAAAGGATATTTATTCTTCACAGTAACCTTGTTGAGCTCTCTATAATCAATACACAACTGCATCGTCCCATCTTTCTTTTTAACAAAAAGAACAGGTGCACCCCAAGGAGAACTACTCTGACGTATGAACCCCTGATCTAGTAATTTCTGAATCTGGTCCTTAAGCTCTCGCAGTTCTATCGGAGCCATTCGATAAGGAGTTTGGGCTATAGGTTTAGTACCCGATTTCAACTGAATGCAGAAGTCAACGTCTCTGCGTGGTGGCAACCCTGGTACATCTCTGAACACATCGTGGTACTCACTAACCACATCAATACTATCAAGCCCCTCACTCATTACCGGATGCTCTTCTAGCTCTACGTTACTCAAGTGAACCTCTCTCATCGGACGAGTCAATGCTGACACTGTAAACACTTCTTCCCCTGGAAGAGAAAATGTGACTGTTTTGGCATAACAGTTCACAAGTGCATGGTATGAGGCAAGCCAATTCATGCCTAAAATCACATCGTATCGCACCAACTCAAGCACAAAAAGGTCCGCAGCGAAGTCTCGCTCACCTAATCTAATAATACACCCCTTACAGATGTGGTCTATCACGATCAAACCACCCCAAGCAGAAGACACCGAAAAAGATCTCCCACATCGATCTAACTCTATGGGTAACTTACGAACAAAAGAAATAGAGATAAATGTGCCCATGGCACCAGGATCAAATAAAATTTTACCCATTCTAGTATGAATAAGGAATGTACCTTCCACCACATCAGTAGGTGCGCGGTCATCTCTAGGAAGGATGGCATTCAACTGTGGTTGTTGCCCACGTCCCTGTGGTCTGCCCTGCGGGTTACGCTCATGATGACGCCCCTGATTTCCTGTTTGAGCTCTAGTCCTCCTCGGACAATCAAAAGACCTGTGTCCTACTTCCTGACAATTAAAACAAACCCCTCTAAATGGTCTCTGTCCCACACCATCAACATTAGCCACTGGCGGTTGCCTATCTGTAGTCACCACTGTCATATCCCTGTAGCCTCCCTCGACCCGAGGCATCTTACCGTCCCGCTGACCATTATAGTCGTTGCGCTGATTCCAACCAACCTTCCCATAATTTCTACTGTTCCCCTTTTGTTCACCCTTGCTTTGCACTTTGATTCCTCTCTGCTTCTTTGCCTCCTGTATCCGAGCATCGTGAACCTTAGCACAAGAAACCACCTTCTGATAGGTGTCGAAACTAGGTTGCCCAGCAATGTACCTAGCAATGTTGTCACGCAACCCATTTACAAACCTCTCGATCTTTTCATCCTCTGTGGGAATTAGTTGAGTAGCAAAGAGGGAGAGTCTGTGAAACTCATTCTCATACTCCAAAACTGATTGATTCTCCCCTTGCTTCAACTCCTGAAATTCCCTCTTCAGTGTTTGTTGTGCTGAGAAAGGAATAAAGTTTTCCATGAAGACCTTCTTAAATTCTTTCCAGGTGAACCTCAACGGATCCACTAGCCTAGACTGAGTGTCCCACCAAGTAGCTGCATTCTTCTTCAACTGGAACACTGCCATCCGCTGCTTATATTCCTCAGAGCAATCAAACGCCACGACATCCTCTCTATCTCCTTACACCATTCATATGCCTCTACCGGTCCTCCAGTCCCATCAAATGTTGGCGGTCCCATTTTCTTAAACTCATGGTAGTACTTCAACCATGTCATCTCAGTCGGTGGTCTCTGATTCACCACAGGACCTCCCCTCTCTAGTGTCGGATTCTGCGTCTGAGCTTGTTCCCTTGTCTGGGCCTCTGCTGCAGTGTTAATCAAATTTTGCAATGCGGCTGCATCAATGGTCACTGTCTCTCCTCTGTTCAGATTAGGATTTGTGGTCTCATGACCCCCTGACTGTCCATGTGTACCCTCTGGTGCTGTAGAACCCCTTTCCTCAGGTAGAGCACCTCGACCTCGACCTCTACCGCCTCCTCGGGTGCGAGCACTGCGACGACCTCTGCCACGACCAGTAGCCCTTTCGCTTTCCATAACTCTATTCAAATCCAAACGAGAAACCAAGTCAAAACGTAGACAGTGAAGAGCTTCGTACAAAAATTTACTACGTACTATGCGCTTAGCAAGGTTGAACCCTACACATTGACCCTAGGATTTATGAACCTAGAGCTCTGATACCACTTTGTAACGCCCCAAATGTAGATTTCCACGTCGGCCGCCATGAAAACCTAGACTCAAAGCGTTTCTCTGCAGAACAGTAAACATAGTCGATATATCCATCAAAATAGACAAATAATATCAAATGTGAAGCTCAAGAATCAATAAATCGTCTAAAAGAAATCCATTAAAACTTTCTTAACTCAACAATGTTACTAAATCATCGACACGTAGGTCGGACAATACCGAATGAAATAAATAACTGTCTAGGAGGCGAAACTCCAAATAACTACCTAATCTCGAAAGCGAAAACTAAGAAAGAAACTTCGAGCTGACGAACTGAGATCAAACTGGTGGCGCTCCCCGATCTCTATCACCTGAAAAAATAGTAGGCTGGGTCAGAACCAGCTAGTAGATTTCTAATTACATAAGGTCCAAATAGACCAATTCAACACAAAACCAAGTATCGAACAACAGAACAATAATAACAGTCCATTATGTTACACCTTTCGTGCCAACACAACTGAAGTCAACCTGTTACACGGTTGAAAGGATTCATACAATACAACTTCCCTTTTGGAGGGTCATAACCAATTTTGAGGTCCACAAGATAGCGTCACTTGCCATTCGTGTTTGCATCGACTTAAACCTCTCAATAGACAAAGGATACCACCCAAAAAGGGGATCCGTGCAACACGAGCACATATGAGCAGGAAGCGAGCCAACCTCTAGTTGGTAATTACTTCTCAAACTAGAAGTATGTGGTCCACAAGAATGATCTTGTGTTTGCATCGACTTAGACCTCTTCATAAACTATGGATACCTCCCAAAAAGGGGATCCGTGCAACACGAGCACATATGAGCAGGAAGCGAGCCAACCACCGATTACTTATGGATTACAATCAACAATCCATATTTGAACTCAAACCCCTGGTCCACTGGGTTGTCCAATATCACATTGACAAACCCGTGTTTGCAATCGATCCACATGTCGAGCCAACCAGTCTTAGTTTAATCCATTAACGGAACTCAAGATAATGGTTCACCAAGTTATCTAATATCACATAAATAACTAGTGTTTGCAATCGACCCACATGTCGAGCCAACCATTCTTGGTTCCGACTAGCCTATGCTTTCTAGGTTAACAACCTAAAGCAATATATCACACACAACTATTGGTAGCACTCATGCTCCAATATCACACAAATAATCTCATACGATCAATTATCAACATCAATAACATAAACACAAACAATTCTTAATATCTAGGCTGTTGTCCGGGTGTATATATATACCATATTTGTATAACCTAAATAACCTAGGTTGCTGTCCGGGTATATGTATACTCCATTAATATAACTATAATGTTCTAGGGTTACTTTATTGTTGTTGGAATTAGTTTCTAATCATGGTATAGTCTATTGTATCACTAATTGGTACTAATTTGATGATAACCTAGCAAAAATTCATGGTTTAAAGTTGTTAGTGTTCTAACCATTCAAATCTAGGTTTAAAATTGAAAAGGGCTATGTAAACCCTAGGGAAGAAGAAACCTACCTGAGATGTAGCACAATGAAGAAGAAATCAAAACCCTTTAGTAACCCTTTGAAGCTTCTTCTCTTTCCCACACTTCTTCTCTCTAAAAATCACTCTCTCTCTCTCTAAGTCACTTTCCCTTCTTCAACTCACGACTACTGCTAAAGAAAGGAAAAGAAAAGAAAAGGATGAGGTAGGGTTAGGGGTATTAAATTCGTTTTACTAAAGGCACCCCTTATATCAGTAGGGACACTACACGTATGGTGTACTTTCTGATTTATGATGGATCCATCAAGATAGAGTTAACATATCTTATAAATTTATAGCACCTTACTTCCTTCCAGAACTTCCATCGACCACGTCCCGATATAAATATGGAGACTAACAGGACAACTTTCGAGGAAAACCCCGAAGATAGCTTCTTGAACATTCATCACTATATTTCTTGTCGACTCATTTCATTAAGACAAAGAACTTGTATATAATAATAATTTAATTTAATGATTTAAATCCATAGTTAGATGCATTATTGTAGCGGAAAAAGAATTGCAAATGTCTTACAGACATTACGTCGAACAGGATGTGTGCATCAATATTTCCATGTAATCTCACCTTTCCTTGTATGTTCCAAACAATGAATTCAAGGATGTAGAGTTATATGTTCATTTAGGTGCATGAAACTTTACTACTAGATTAGGACAAGAAAACTTTATTCTCGAAATCCAAATTCCAGAATTCGGGTTTTCATGGATAGTCAAACTGACCTTGGATTACTCCACCAAATTTGTTCAAGCATATTCACAAAGATAAGTAATACAGTATTTACCCATATTCCTCTTAATTGTTATTACATATGTCGACCCAAATATATAACTAATTCGTCTTTAGATTGTTGGATTCGGGTCTATATATAATTTAAATTCAAAGAAGATTGAGATTCAGAATTACCTCTTAATTGTTGAACAAAAGAATCATTTCGAAATACAAAACAAGGGAAAAAGCTGAGACGAGATAAACTCTTGAGTAACGACGAATTACGCCATGTGTGTACCCACAGATCAACGACGTTTTGCCTCAGAATACAACGGCTTTGTTCTCCTTCCCAGGTACGTTGAAGAAGACCACGACGAACATTGACTAGTATTATGAACTTCAGGATTTCGAAATGACCATAAAACAAATGAAATTTATGAGTAAATTTTTCTGGAGTAATTTTGAAAATTAATGCAATATTGTTATTCTGAAATGATATTCTATCTATGGTCTAAACACTGGAAGAAATGGATTCGAATTTGGAGTTCATTTGGGTTCTATAAAAAGAAATCGAATAAGTGCATTCATTAGGGACATGGTTGTTGGGTTTTAGGGACACAACTGTTGAGAGAAAAACTGACGTTTTCAGGGGGGTGGCTACATTGGGGCACATGCCCCCCCCCCCCCCCCCCCCACAAGCCCCAATGTTAGTAATGACCCTTAGGTTTTTGTTGTTGAAACAAATTAGTTCTACTAATACCCTAGTGCCTAATTATGCACAACATGCATGTAGACCACATATGTGTGGATCAAGTTTTATTACATTTTGTAACTTTTCTTTGGTTAGTCTTAATAAAACGGGTTACGGTAAACAGGAAATTGGGCCTCCGGCCCAATTTCTTGTATTTTTTTTGTTAAAAAGACAACCCATCTTTTTAACTAGCTAGGCCCCAAGTAAGTTATAAAAATAGGTTTGAAGGACATTTTTAAAAGCACCAAATTTTTAAGAGTCAAAAATACTCTTCATTCAATTAGAAATACCTAGTAATAATCTAACTAATACATCAAGAACTTGTGTTTTTCTCATGAACGAACCGAGTTGGATTGTCGACGCCGATTAGAATTTCTGGGGTTTGAATCGATTTTGGCTATAAGATAGGTTGATGTTTTTAGGTTTTGGTGATTTAATCTATTTGCTTGTTGTTTGAAGATGCTTTTAAGGGGTTTGATTTAGTTTTTGGTTCTAAATTCTAGAGAGAGAAAAATTTATATACTTTCAATGGAAGGAGAATTTGATAGTGTTTCAAGGTATAATCCAACTTCTTCATTGCTTTATTTTCATTGAGTTATGAATGATGGATGACAATTTGTTAGTTTTGATGTTTATGTTCAAACTTATTCGTTGGATTTATATGGAAGTTGTGAAAGTATAGTTGATGCAAACAATGTGTTTGATAAAATGCTTGAAAGAGATGTTGTTGCTTGGAATGCAACGTTAGTTGGTTATACAAGACTTAGGTTGGTTGAAATAGCTATAAAGTTGTTAGATGAAATGCCTGTGCGAAATATTTTTTCTTGGACAATCATGATTGGTATTTATGTTCAAATTGAGAATTTCATGAAAGTTTTGGAAGTTTTTCGAAGAAATGTAAAATGATGGTGCTAGAGCTTATAAAATGACTATTATGAATTTGTAGGGGTTTTAGCTAGTTTTTCGTTACAACATTCTATTAGACAATATATAATAATTTGTAACAAATTTCATGTTAAATCAATTCAAAAACTAATTTGCAAACCATTTGCATGGCATTGCAAGGTGTTTGCAAGGCTCTGCAAGGTGTTTGCAAGGCTCTGCAAGGTATTTGCAAGCTTTGCAAGGCTCTGCAAGGTGTTCGCAAAGTTGTGCAAGGTATTTGCAAAAGTCATGCAAGGTGTTCGCAAGGCTCTGCAAAGTTTTTGCAAGGCTCTGCAAGGTGTTTGCAAGGCAGTGCAAAGTGTTTGCAAGGCAGTGCAAGGTGTTTGCAAGGTATTTTCTTATACTAGGGTTAGGTTGGTCTTTTTACTGAAATTGAAAATTACATAATTGTCATCAGGGAGGTGAAGCCTAAAAAACTTTGATGAATCCTTTTTAACCAAAGTCATAATTTCTTAAGGAGTTTTGGCCAAATTCCCGTAAACCGGAAATTCAGTGATTGCTCATGTATCCAATTTCTCATCAAGAGCCTTTTTGGATTTATACTAATGAAGAAAAAAAAATAACTTAAGTAACACATTTTTAAATAGAATTGACGCTCTAGAGCAGGGTCTCTTAATCTGGACATACTCGAAAAAAGGAATGTACGTATTAATAAATCCATATGATCATTTCCAAAAAGTTTTTCTATCTCTACAAATTGGAAATGTTTTCCGTCACCTATTAATTTGGTAGTAGTTCAACCACCTAAAAATATATAATTTTAAAGATTGAAACCGTTTTTTGTCTTTTAAGATTATGAGAGGAAACAGATATAATGAATCTACCGGTCATGATTTGAGATGAAACGGAAGGGACCATCGTAATGTATCATGGTTTTTTTTTTTTTTGTTGAACATGTATCATGGTTCTTTTGCATAATAGAAATAGATTTAATGAGGGTGCACCAATTATCATTTTCTGTGAGAAGGTGACATATCTGCAAGTCAACATTCGAGATCAAATATATTGTATTTTGTATAATAGAAATGAGGGTGGACCAATTATTATTATTTGTGAGAAGGTGACATATCTACAAGTCAACATTCGAGATCAAATATATTGTATTTTGTATAACGGGAATTGTATTTCAATCTGGGATGTTGATATAGATGAGGACTACATTAGAAATGACTAAGGACTTCTAGAAATAGAATAAAGTAAACCCTAATACATGAGACCGGAGGCTTCTTCCACACTTGTTAACTCACCTAAGGACTTCTAGAAATAGAATAAAGTACACCCTAAATACATGAGAGGAGAGGCTTCTTCCACACTTATTAACTCACCCCCTTACCTTCAATCCTCGTCACACATTGATTCTTGTTATACCCAAACTCTGATACCAGTCTTGGGTGGTCTTGGACCTCTCTCACACCAAAAGCTAGCTCGAGATGTAAGGTTTTTCTCACACTTATAAACTCACCCCCTGCTCCTTCCACAAGCAATGAGGGATTATGCCAACATGGAGAAGATAAAGCTTCAAAGGTGGCTTGGTCCTTTTTTCTTCGCCTGCTGTTAGAAATATTTTTTTTTGAGAAATCGACTACGATCTACGTTAGTCGTTAAAGGCATTGACACATCGAGACGATGTGATATGACTATTGAGCCTAAAGCCCGACGTAAATGGCCTATAGCTTGACGAATGATATGGCCTAAAGCCTACATAAACTATCAAGTTCAATATTCATGGATTTGCACTTCCATGAGATCGAACCTGGGACCTCTGCATTGCAGAGTATATGCACTAACCAACTAGGCTACCGGTGGTTGGCAGCTGCTGTTAGAAACTTGGATAAGAGAAAGAGGAGATAAAACCCTAGAAAACACTGATTGTTGAAAATAAATAAATAAAAAAAAACATAGTTCTGCTCGACCGAGCTAGGCGCCGCCTAGCTCGACTCGGCTGCCTGGGCGCCAGCTAATTTGAAAACGATTTCGGCTTCAGTCGCTCGGCGCCTAGACGCGGATTTTACTGCATATATGGTTAAACAATATAGAGTAACAAACCTTATTAAATAAGTTCAAAGACAGAAGAGTGCTTCAAACTCTAAGGACTTCGAGTTGAGCTTTATACCCTTAGAACAATCTCTGAATATACACTGGGTGCACTCTGCAAACTAAGAGAAGGTGCTCCCCCCTCCAAAACTAATGGGTAAAACTCATAATTAAAAGTACGTACATTAAGGAACTTCTCACACTCATATTACACCATAAATCAAAACACGGGCTGCTCGGACGATCATCTCCCTCTATATCAAAATCGATAAAAGAGAATTGACACAAAAATTAGACACTAACTGAGATAAATAACCAATTCATTTACAAAGTAAACAAGAGGAAATGCAGGCACATTAATGAATCTCATAATTCGTGCAGTAAAGGCAAAACATCTGCTAAATCTAAATTTTGACATAAAATTTTAAGACGTTGAGTCTGAAATTTGAAGATACACCATCTGAGTGTATCCATTGAAGACAGAAGTTTCAATTCGGTTCAAGCCGAGCTTCTGAAACAACCCAAATCGACCATCTTCAACAATTGGGTTGGGTACACGGGCTGGATCATATCTTGTTTGATGAGTAAGAGAAGGTCCAGCCGCCGGAGGTAGCTCCCAATAGATATCAAGAACAGATTCAACAAACCTACTGTTCTGAAAATGTTGAGACAGTGAAATTGCTTTACTACTGTGATTAAAATCATCCCTCATATGGCCTCTTACACCCCACCATGCTTCCCCAGGTCCGCATAGTTCTTCTACATCAACTGCTTTCTCCCAGAATTTCTTCCTTTTCATCCTTATCCTAGCTTCATCACTATCTTTAAAACAGCTATGTCCTCCACCTGCAAAATATGAAGGCTCAATATCATATAAAAACAATTTCTAGAAGCTCAAAATCATGGTTCGCTTGTCTCTTCAACACTTACTTGACACACGCGTGCGCACACACACACACACACATACACACATATGTGTACATAAAATTTAAGGAAATTCCTAAAAGCTTTGACATCAAAATAATTGAAAGTGCTACTGCTCTTAACTTCTAACATCTTGCTCAAATACTTTTTAAGACAGCAGGAGCATAAATGTTAGTATCTTACTTGGGCAGATAAAAAATCACCTTAGTTTATTAAGTTCAAGAAAATAAAATACACGGACAATGTTGCATCACAAATACTATTTTGGTTTTTCGCTCTCTTGCTTAGAGAAATAGAGTTCCTCTTTGCGTTCGTCTGAGGGTCTTGGGTTACGTCCACAATTTGAGCTTGTTCTTGAGGGCAGGGATTGCCAAAGGGAGATAAGAAAATTTGGATAATTACTCCTCATGTGGTGATGTGATTCGTTCAAATCAGAAGTAAAGTTGGCGTGTCTACTTCTTTTCCACTTTGGTGTAAGCAAAATAGTTGGGGCCCTTTCGGGTTAGAGAGATTTATAATTCGGAGGACTTTATCACAACTCTGTGAGTGTGAATTCTTGGTAGGAGTGTTGTTTTCCCCTTCGTTTGGGTCTTGCATTTTTATAAAACCTATTTCTATGTACCCTTTTCTTTGAATATATATATATATATATATATATATATATATATATATATATATATATATATATATGTATATAATATATTAATTCTTCTTTTCTGAAACATGTATCATCACTAGTTTTATCTATTGGAAAAACGATAAAGGTTCTACGTTTCATATCAGTTCTATATCCGCAAGAATTAATGGACGAGTGCACACCTCTTATATAGAATTGATCACATATTTGTCTCAATGAATAATGATCGCCGGTGCCAGTATCGTAATTATCCTCAAAGATCAGATGCCGGAATCCAGCTTTCAAGGCCTGTTTCAGTCTATTCAGACAAATACAAAGATAAAATTTCACACTGCAATTTATACTAGAACTGCTAATAATTAGGAAACCAAACTGAACTGAAGTAATCAAGATTTATGACTATACTACAATGAAAATGTACCTTTTCAGTTCATTCTGATGGTCATCAAAGAAGATCAGAACCTTACTTAAATCAGAAACTCCATGCTTCTTCATTACACTCTTCCAATCAACATTTCCAAAATCAACGAAATCTTTACCAGCATAGTAAGTACAATTTCCATCAACATAAGCAGGGCCTTTCTTGAGGTACTTCTCTGGGTGCCGAGGGGTAAACGACAAGATTGGAGTCTCTGGCATCGCTTGTCGAAGAACCCAAGTCGAATGCCCCTTGAAAGCTCCACTCTCTATCATAAGATTAGGTTTAAGCCACCGAGCCATAAACCATAGTCCAAAGCTGTGATCAAAACCCATTCCATACATATTGTTCTTGATCGGACGGGTTTCATATATCGGTACAAACTCTTCCAAGCCCTTCAATAAATCCTTGGATGTCCATTCAACTGTTCTTCCCAATTTCGATCTGCCTTTTGACAAGGAGAAGAACTTAAATGGATACCCAAATCTCATTTCTTTAAGGTGGATTAATTTATCCAGTTAATTCTATTTTAGAACAACATTCTGTAAATGCTAAATGAATAAAAAACTAGAGAAAAAAGAATCAAGATATTTAGTAAATAGGACACCATGAGATCTATCAGAAACCCTAGAATAGAGATCGAAGCTTCATTTCTCAAATCTAACAAAAACCCTAGAAAAAAAAATGCATAACAAGAATCTATCTAGATGTACAAGATGGTTAATTAAAATTAAGAGATCTGAGTGAGAGATACTTACACCAAGGAACACCAAGAGTACCAAAATCAGAATCAAGCCCATCAACGCCAATGACACTCCGAGAATAATAAGATTCATTTGAAGAGATACAAACGAGATTGCGAGAGCGAATGAAGAGAGAGAAAATGAGAATAAGTAGAAACATAAGGAGAAGACAAGGCCATATACCACCAATTTTGTAGGTAAGATGATTAGTTGCTCTCATTGCGAGAGAGACGTTCTTTCTAGGTTTAGATTCATCATCTCTTTCGTTTTCTTCATCTTCTTCACTAATCTGCGCAGTTCTACCACGCAGAGAGAGTGCTCTCTCTAGCATTTTTCTGAAAACAGAAGATGATGAGTGAAGATTTAAGTTCGCCAGTTAATTAGAGTTTTTCACAACTGAAAGTGTGGGGAGAAGAGAGAGAGAGTGAAATTAGGAGGAGTGTGATTCGGACATGGAAATTGGGGTGATTCGGGTTATTAGCGATTCCATGTCAACATGAAAACCCGTTATAGATACACAGAACCAAAATACTCGGTTCGGTTAGGTTGTTGTTCCAAGCAATGGGCTTGAAGAGTCCTAGTCGAAACTCAAAAAAAATTAAGGAGTCCTTGTCAGAATCGGAGTCAACTTCAGATTGGTTCTACTCGTTAAACTGAAGATATAAATGAACCATTGTATTCGTCTTGCCGAGCTCTTAAGCTTAGAGTCAAGAATAGCTCAAATCCGATTCCGGATGAATGACATATTCAAGTTTACAAGTTTGGACGATGTTTGGTTAATGGAGTGACTAATTGGCAATAACAAACTGTTAGATTGGAGACCATTTGCACAAAGAGAGCACGCCCAGATCGGACGGGTGACATTCGGTCCGTGCATAAGGATAGATCTGACAGATCTCGTTAAACCTGCGTCGGGCATGGAGTGGGACATCTCCTAATATCAATCTAACGACCACCGAGCTTCATTTGTTAGGCTACTTTCAGGCATGATCTGATCGATCTAACGGAGGGCGTTGCCTCCGAGCTTTTGAGGGCGATTTAACGACCCAAATCGCAGCCGACCATGATCTGTTGTAAATTAAGTGAAAACGTCCAGTGGCGAAGCTAGAATATTTTTTCGGTGGGGGCACTTCGGTAAAGGTAAAAGTATTAATATGCTAAACTTACGACAATAAATAAAATCATTCAAAGAGAAAAGTTCAACGAAAATAAAATTTTCTTTTTTAAGTCTACCGTTATCTTTTGTTTTGTAATAATAAAGTAAAATTTCGAATACTGCAATTCTTGATATATTTATAATCGTACTCAACACCCTTTTTTTTTGTTCGAATCTATCGCATAATAAAACCATAGATATATCAAATTGTTGTAGTTTTGTCGAAGCGTAGGAATAACTTACAATTGATCCATATTTCTTTCATAAACCAACTTTAGAATTTATATCGGAAAAATCGTGTTATGGTAAAGATTGTAATAATAAATAAAATTTCAAATAATTTAAAGTCTTAATATATTTATAATCGTATTCAAACATTTTTTTTCTTTCGAACCTATTGCATAAATAAAATTATAGATATATCACATTGTTATAGTTATCCTAATGCATAGGAATAAGTTACAATTGATCCGTATTTCTTTCATAAACCAATGTTCATATCGAAAAAAATTCATGTTATTGTAAAATTTGTCATCGATATGACAGTAAAGAATCTTATTACATATAATCTATGTTATATAGAACTGAATTAAATTTTAAATATCCAATTTTGTATAGAACCGAATTAGATTCAAATGAAGAAATTACAACAATGTATATTTACTGTACGGGAATTTGGCCAAAACTCCTTAAGAAATTACGACTTTGGTTAAAAAGGATTCATCAAAGTTTTTTAGGCTGCACCTCCCTGATGGCAATTATGTAATTTTCAATTTCAGTAGAAAGATCAACCTAACCCTAGTCTAAGAAAATACCTTGCAAACACCTTGCACTGCCTTGCAAACACTTTGCACTGCCTTGCAAAGCCTTGCAAACACCTTGCAGAGCCTTGCAAACACCTTGCAGAGCCTTGCGAACACCTTGCATGACTTTTGCAAATACCTTGCACAACTTTGCGAACACCTTGCAGAGCCTTGCAAAGCTTGCAAATACCTGGCAGAGCCTTGCAAACACCTTGCAGAGCCTTGCAAACACCTTGCAATGCCATGCAAATGGTTTGCAAATTAGTTTTTGAATTGATTTAACATGAAATTTGTTACAAATTATTATATATTGTCTAATAGAATGTTGTAACGAAAAACTAGCTAAAACCCCTACAAATTCATAATAGTCATTTTATAAACCTTAGCACCATCATTTTACATTTCTTCGAAAAACTTCCAAAACTTTCATGAAATTCTCAATTTGAACATAAATACCAATCATGATTGTCCAAGAAAAAATATTTCTCACAGGCATTTCATCTAACAACTTTATAGCTATTTCAACCAACCTAAGTCTTGTATAACCAACTAACGTTGCATTCCAAGCAACAACATCACTTTCAAGCATTTTATCAAACACATTGTTTGCATCAACTATACTTTCACAACTTCCATATAAATCCAACAAATAAGTTTGAACATAAACATCAAAACTAACAAATTGTCATCCATCATTCATAACTCAATGAAAATAAAGCAATGAAGAAGTTGGATTATACCTTGAAACACTATCAAATTCTCCTTCCATTGAAAGTATATAAATTTTTCTCTCTCTAGAATTTAGAACCAAAAACTAAATCAAACCCCTTAAAAGCCTCTTCAAACAACAAGCAAATAGATTAAATCACCAAAACCTAAAAACATCAACCTATCTTATAGCCAAAATCGATTCAAACCCCAGAAATTCTAATCGGCGTCGACAATCCAACTCGGTTCGTTCATGAGAAAAACACAAGTTCCTGATTTATTAGTTAGATTATTACTAGGTATTTCTAATTGAATGAATGGTATTTTTGACTCTTAAAAAGTTGGTGCTTTTAAAAATGTCCTTCAAGCCTATTTTTATAACTTACTTGGGGCCTAGCTAGTTAAAAAGATGGGTTGTCTTTTTAACAAAAAAATACAAGGCCCAATTTCCTGTTTTTCTTTAATGAATTTTACTGTTCGTTGTAATCCGGCATCAATTATTTTTTTTTATTCTTTGTAACAAGTTTCAACTTCATCTCTGTTATATAATTTATCAAACTTTACATAAGTTTTTTGTTTCCAAAATTATTGAATAATTTGGTTAGTTTTGATAAAAAAAAAACAATAATTATTGTGGCAAAGGCGAAAACGTCTATGGGTTTAATTTAAATACATAAATCACACAGTTATGTTAATGTCATTTTATTCATCCTTTTGGCATCAAAGATCGAATGTGAATAACAAAAACAAATTGAAAAGAAAGAACATAAACAACGAGTTTGTTCATTTATGATTGATGTTGACTAAAAATGAAGGTGCTGTTTGTTTTTTCAAATTTTCAGATCTGAAATCTGAATTGGAATCAATTCAGATTTCAGATGTTTGTTTTCTTCATTTAAGAAAATCTGAAATGTTATCTGAATTGGATTATTGTCTGAATTGGCTGAAAAGTAGTCCATATTTTTCAGACTTCAAAACAAGTCTGAAAACAAAAGTCCATGGCTGAAATGAGTTAAATGGCATTTATGCCCCCATATGGTTTCAAAATATTCTACCATTATTTTATTTAGAACCAAAACCACCACCAAAACCACCAGCAAAACCACCACCAAAACCACCACCGAAACCACCAACACAACCACCACCGAAACCACCACATTAACCACCACCGAAACCACTACCACCACCACCACCACAGAGACCACCACCACCGATACTACCACTGAAACCACCACCACCACCGATACTACCACTGAAACCACCACATCCCACTGAAACCGCCGCCACCACCACCCACCGAAACTACCACCACCACCCACCGAAACTACCACCACCACCACCACCACAACCAACTAAAACCGCCACCACAACCAACTGCCCGGACTACCACCAACAACAACACGGGTACAAATCCCCCCACTACCAGAACAGGAACTAGACCGCCACCACAACACTAATCAAATCGGCACCACCACTAGAAACCAATCGTCACCACTAGAATCATGAACCACCAGATCTGTCGAGAAAGTGAATCGGAGAGAGAGATAGAGAGAGAAAAAAGGTTTCAAAGAGAGATAGAGGGTTTCAAAGAGAGAAAGAGAGTCTCAGAAAGAGGGAGAAAGTGAATCACAGAGAGAGAAAGATAGAGAGAGTTTGAACCTCGCCGGACTTCATGGCCGGACCTCCATTGTGCCTCCACTGCCGGACATTTCTTGTTGGAGAGAGGAGGAGAGACGGCAAAGAGATGAAATAGAAAGAGGGGAAAGAATTTAGGGTTTGGTCTTTGGTTTATAAGGTAGGCCCATAGGGGGGGAGAAATTGGACTTTAGGTTTTATTTTTCAAAAACATTTAACAAGGGCATAAATGTCAAAATAACAATTCAGACTTATCAATTCAGATTTAAAAAACAAACATCTGACTTCTAAATTAATTTGGTCAATTCAGATTCAGCCAATTCAGTTCAGGCAATTCAGATTCAGCTAATTCAGATTCAGACATTAAAAAAAAACAAACACCACCGAAGTCTTTTTTTTTCCAGAAAGCTATGATTATCTAGTATGTCCTGGATTCTCTTGGATTATACATTTGCTTCAACAATCGACAAATTATTATATTGGTTTCCTTGTTGACATACATTGGTTCGACAAATATGAGTTTTCGTTGTTCATATGTTTCTATAACAATAAGTTCTTATTTGCGAATATTTGAATGTAGATATGTTAAGCTAACATATATGTGTCGTATTTATTTGAAATTTAAGGATCTCCACGGGAAAGTCTTTCTCTATCAGGAGTGCTTCTCTCATGGTCCAATTGGGATAGCTTTTCCATTGTTTAATAAATAACCAATCAACTTGCGTTACTCAAATAGTTTTTCGAAAAAAGAGGAATAGGTAGATGCCAATGTTGTTATTTCACTGATTTATTTACATTAGTTTTTAATTCAAATGGTACTACGCATGATATGAAAGCTAGGACTGGAGGTTTATTCATAACAGTGAAACACACGGTGCTCATGGAGCCAACAGTGGTCCTGACAATGTTGTTACGCTCTAATTTAGAGTCCCTTCGATCCCACCCCGCCAGGGACGGAACCAGGATTACAGTAAAAGGGGGGCCACTTTAATACGAATTTGGTTGTTTTGTTTGACAATTTATTTACATTTTATACTTATACTTCGTTTATAAAAAATGATCTTTGTGTACATATAATTCGAAATAAGAGTTATGATTTTTTTTAACCTCATTTTACTTTCATCACTTGAGACCGTCTTCTAAATAGAGATTTCTGAGACTAAACTTTTGCTAAATAAGTCACAATTTATTTTTATAGTCCAATCCATGTGAGTGGTGGTCTCTCTTAAACTCTATAAAAATAAAACATAAAATTGGACAATATGTGTGAGGTTTTTGATACAATAAATTGTATGTTTTTTAAATTCAAGTTCCAGAAAATTTGATGGTTTTATATAGCATTAGTCTTAAAAAGTAAGACTACATTGTAAAAATCATGTAGGCACAAGGGATTGAACCCGGGTTGCTCAAGTCATAAACAAAGGGTACTGCCATAAAGTCTACAAGTTTTTGGTGTTATATTTTATGTACTCTCTGAATTAATAATTGCAAACCTTGTGAATCAAAGTTACAACAACAGTCAATACGGCTAGGTCTAGGTCGAGGGGGGCCATGGCCCCCTTCGGCCTAGCTGTAGTTCCGCCCCTGCACCCCGCATAATATATCTTTCTCTACATATGTTTTTATCTCCAAGGAACGATTTTGAAGCATTTGAAAATTTTATCTTTGAAGCATTTCGATAATTTCCGCCATTCGTGGACTTCATTTCCTTTTTCACGTTTGTCAGTAGCTCGTGTTATCTAATCTAGTTTTTATAGGTTCCGCAGGATTGAAGTTATTACTAATAGATCATAGAAGATTATGGTGTTATTATGGTCGTGTCAAGTATTTATGTCTTGTTAAGTTAAAGAAGCGGTCCAACGGCACGGAGGGTGTGTACAGAGAAAATTTGTAGTTGTTTTGGTCACACCGTCCAAGCCCAGTCGAACTTAAATCAGTTTCTCTCTCTTCCCTTATCCTTTAAATCGAAGAAAACGTCGTTTCTTCTTCTTCGTATTTCTGACCGAAGAACACTCACTCTTCTTGTTCTTCCTCAAGGTCATCTTCTTCAACTCAACAACACTCCCTTCCTCTTCGACTCAACGGTATGTCTACTTCTCTTCTTTTCTTGTTCTTGCTTTTCTTCACTGTTTTTGCTTCACAGAATTTACGGTTAAAGTTTTCTTTTGAAGAGTCTGAATTTACTTGGTGAATAAATCTAGGGTTTTGAACGGATGCTAAAATAATTTCCATTTGTAATCATAAGTAATAATGTTTTCATAGATTATCAGCTCACAGATATGTCAACTCTAAGCTTTGGCTCAGTACTCCATCTACCAACAAGCAGTGGAATCCATTATAGAGGTGGAAAGAATAGATCGAATGTAATTCAATGTCGGTGGGAGAAGCCGCTTGAGGAGCTTTACAATTTGAAGGTGGAACGACAGGTTTCAAAGAAACGGTTGGATGAGCTAGCAATATCCCGATGGTCGATGTGGAAGACAGGAAAATGCAGGTAATCTTCTTTATTCTTGAACAAATTTGCTCGAAATGTGAAAATAGTCCCACGCGGGAGAAGAGGTATTAGACTATTAGCAACCAAGATTATAATGTCTAGATCCTTTCCACTCATCGACAATTGTTTTTGAGTTGGATGACCACAAACTTAAAAGTAAATTATACTTTTCCCTGTTTACCAAATTAGGTTGTCATGGGATTGGCATGTGGACCAACTAGTTTATGTCGTGGAAGGTGAAGTTCGTGTAGTTCCAGAAGGAAGTGAAAAGTACATGTCATTTGTTGCCGGTGATCTTGTACGTTACCCTAAGTGGTTCGAGGCTGATCTCTACTTCAATGCTCCTTATCAAGAGCTTTATAGCTTCCGAGCCTATGGAGATGACTAAACTTTCTTCGTGTTTTTAGGGTATGTTCTATTCCTGATTTTTTGATTTCTTCAATTGTTTCATGATATTATATTGTTGGCTTTACTTCATTCATCGTATTCAATTTTTCGTTACATTTGTTCATAGTGAATGAAAACTCATGAAATAGTAGAATACAAATAAAAATAGAGTATTAGTTAAAACACTCTTACCTGTTTCTTTAGAAACATTTAAGAGGACACGAGTATTTCCCGCACAGTCCCAGTGGCGAAGCCAGGATTTTGTCTCGGTGGGGGCACATATCAATCATCACAACCAACGCTTAAATAATGGTAAAACAAAATGGCAATTGTTTATAGTCATTGCCATTGTAACATAAAAGTATTTGTTACAATTACTTTTAATTTGAATTTTGTTCTATATGGTCTGAACTCAAGACCCTAGGGGTGCTTAGGCAAAGAGTATGAAAGGTAAAAGACTGCTGACAAATTCGGGGATTAATTTAGTAAAGGGAAAAGCAATAAAAACTTCAAATTTGGAGGTTGTGGTCTGAACTCAAGACCCGTGGCCCGTGGGGTTCTTAGGCTGCAGTCTGCATGACAATTAGTTTTACAAGATATAAATAATATAGCTATGAAGAAAAAGTCGGGATTAATCCCCGAGTACACCCTGACTACTCCTCAGTCCCCATCTTGCCGACTCGACTAGGAGCCAAAACCCTAGTCCCGTGGAATTCCGAGTAAATCCCCGACTTGGTCCGACTAGGACCGAGTTGACTAGTCGGGCCAGTCGGGATTATTTAGCTGAGCCTTTTTTTCTTTTGCTCAAATCGACAAAGGTGGTTTAGGATTTGCTCATTTGGCTTTTCACCCTTCCTCTCCCCTCCAAATATCATTATAACCAGATTGAAGTAATTTTGAAGTTTTCTTGCTCTCCAAACAAGATTCCAAGTTTCTCTATCTTTTCAATCTTTTTTTACTACTTCTTTTTAGAACCCATATTGTACTCTTTTTCTCTATAAACTCAAATAAATGTTAGTTGTTAGTGTTTTATACTTCATTAATGTTGTAGAACTTGTTGATAAGTATATGTGTGCTTCTTAGGGATGAATTTTTAGTGTTTATAATTCATTAAGACCAAATACTTATATTTATACCTATATATAATTATATATTAATATTCTACGACTAGTCCCGTGTAAATACGACTAGTAGCGACTATGCCTAGTCCCAAGTCCGCCGACTAGTCCCCCTTGCCGACTTTTCCAACATAGTAATATAGAGAAGCAAAAGCAGACTGCTTTACAAACTAGTCTTTACGAAGGTCTGTTCATGGTTGTGGCCTGCGGACACATGCCCCCACATGGCGTTATGTGCCTTCACCCCTGCGGCATGCTCAAGTATTACCTGAAACTTTGATTTGTATAATGCGACAACTAACTGTTGTGGTAGTTTAGTTAAAGTGTTATATAGTTGCTGGGTACTTGGAAAAGAAATAGCGGAAATGATGTGATTTTGAATTTCATAATAAATTTGCCTAGGCAAGAGAAGTTCTTTGACAAATTATTTAGCCCAAGTTTCCATCTTAATGCCAATCGGTTATGTGTGTATTTGACTGAAATTATATGGACCTGGTTCAAATTCCAACCTCAGTCCATGTGTGACTATATTAAACACGCCCTTCTTGTGGTTCACTTGAGTTTACGCTTCTCTGTTTTACTTGGATGATATGGAGAAAGTGTAGCCACTAGGCCTGTCAGTTTGTCATGTGTGGGTCTAGATCTAATACCATATCAATTTAGCTTATCATTTTAATACTTGATCTTACCTAGTTACCTTGTATCATGTTAAAGAAGCATGAACGTTACTGTTTGATTAACAAAAAGTATTAAGTAATGATGTCCTCATAAATATTTAATCTTGATTGACTACGTTAAATATCTATATCAAGTACTTCATGAGTTCTTGCCCTTAACCCTGAATTCTGATACTTATTTCATTGTTGAAAATAGGCGAATGAATTATGAAGCGGCTTCAGATGATTTAGATAAGGGTTTCGCGAGGATGATAATGATGAGCGCTAATCAAATTAAGATATTATCGATCTAATCCATGTGACAGGTGGTGATAGTTAAGTGCGATTTCTTTTGGTTGAATGTTAATATTATCATGATGATGGTGTTGACAAGTGAAATTAAGCTTCAATTTTGTGATCTGAATCAAAGTTAGGACGTGTTAATTATATGCTAATGTAATGTTAATTTATTTAGTCAATTGATTATGGGTCGAGTGATGTTCTCCCCGAGAAAAGTGAATTCCATGTCCTTCATGCTTTTTATCACATTCTAATGTGAATGAAATATGACTCAATGCCCGGTCATGACCTCGCCGAATTCTGGTCAGAGTACATCTCACTAAATCTGGCCTAGATATTTGCCCTGGCGGGGATATGTCTGGATTATGGCAGGGCTGAATTTGTCCCTTTAATTTACTCTGGGAATTGATGTTGTTTGGAAGACCAGGGACGACGCGTCAAGGTTTCTCTCTTTCATTCTCTTTTTTTCTAAAAATATTTTTTTTTATATTCTCCTTCATCCGTAACAAATTCTTTCGTTGTCATTTGCCTTTATCTTGCTTCTTTTCTCTGTAGCTTTTGTTTGGCATCCGAGTGATCGGACTGATATTATGATTGTCCCTGAATTACCTGCAAGCGTAATGCCCTAAATTGAAATGTTATTAGTATAGGAAAATCATATTATAGTATTCGGAATCACTTGATTGGATGTTCTGAAGAAATTCGTAATTTTCGTTTGTTCCGGCAAGTTATTTGTTCATAAAGAAATAGGGGATATTTTGTTAATTCATCATGGTTGGTGAGGCTTGCTTCGCTGCCTGACAGTGCAGCGCTTACTTTGTTGTTTGACCAGAAGGCTTACTTTCTTGTCTGATCAGCAAGGCTTACTTTGTTGAAGCACAAAGTATCTTTGGTTGGGGCCTGCTTGTGTAGGACTTTTGTCCGGGTAGTTGAAAATACTTGTGCTAAAGAGACAGTTTTTTCGAGGATTGGCGAAGCAGGGTTGCATTGCCTGATGAATCAGGGGTTTTTTCTTGTTCAGTATCTGACGATGTAGAGCTTATATTGCTTTGATGGATTGGGGTTTTTTTTTTCGGTGTCTGGCGATGCAGGGCTTACATTGCCTGATGAATCAAGGGCTTACATTGCCAGATAAATTAGGATTTCTTCTTTTTCGGTACCTGGCAATTCAGGGCTTACATTGTCTGATGGATCGGGACTTTATATTTTTGGATAAGTAAATGCGTGAACTGAATTACCAAACTGACTTTTATTAAACAATATTTGCACGTAATAATATCTCATTTAGTTGATCAATCTAAAATATTTCATGATAAAAAACTAACATTCTTGTGAAGAAAAGTGAGATATGTTAGTTGGGTATCACCTCGATGGCCCTTGAGAAGGGTCCTTTATAAGGCTGTTTATCTGTTGTGCTTCACAGTTACGGGCTTGTCGTCTTTTAACTCTGGCTTTCTTTGAAGTAGCCTTCATTCGACATGGTTGTCACTCCGCCCTATGCTAGGATTCTCGCCTTGCCCAGGAAACCTTCTTTCCTTGATTCGTTGATTGTTATCATCCGCCGTTCCTTAGCAGATGCCATGTAAGATTCTTTGCTACTTTCAGATAATCTCTTACATTTCCTACCAAGCTAGTTCTTAGGGCAAGTCCAATGTGGGGCTCGGGCTGCCAATTTTGGGAGCCCCTGAATTTTAGGAGCTCCAGGCTTTTCTCTATTCCAACGTCGGGCTTCCAACCGGGGCTCCCAAATCAAAACAATACACGTGTGCGAAATTTTGATTTTAAATTTCGACTGTGAATTATTAAATTTCGACTATGAATTAAAATGTGATATTATTCGATAGAGATAATTTCAAAAAGATAAACACAAAAAAAAATTCGAAAAAAATACTTAAAAAAAATATTTAAAATAATAACAAGATTAAAAAAATTAGTTTACAAAAAAAGAAAATTTTAAATGAAAAAAATAAAGTAAAGTGGGGTCGATCCCCTTTTTTAGGGGATCCACCCCAAATATGGCTGTTGGAACTCCCAACGGCCATATTTTAGGGGCTCCAGCCCCGGGGCTCCCAAATTTGAATTGGGAGCCCCAACCCCCACCACATTGGAGTCGCCCTTAGGACTCGAAATTATTGCTTCAGGTGAGGTATGGAAAGAAGTACCACGCCTTCAGCCTTGTAAACTATTCGTAGGTCTACCACAATGATTTCCAATATTACTTTTCTTTGCAGTTTGTTTTTCGCCTATCATAATGGGAAGAAGTATCACGCCTTCAACCTTAACTTGATTGTTGCCAAACCTGAGCAGAGGTGCAGTTTAAGGAACCTTTCGTCGATTTGTAGTTTCTCATAGCAAGTTCTGGACATAATCTCAACAGAGTTGTTGCCGATTAACATCCTCTAGATCTTCCAGTAAGCTACTGACGCTTCTATTATTAAAGAACTGTCGTGGGGGATAATTGTCCCAAACAGATCATCATCCATGAAGAAGATTTGAGCGGTTTCAGGTTTAGATATTTTGAATGGAGGGAGTGGGCCTTCACGTCTCGCGCATACTTTTTATGCGCGCTATTTTTGCGATCTCCTGCAGTCGGACCTCCCACTATAGTAGTATGGTTCCTCCCTCAATCGATAGGATGCGATCATCACTGTCTTCTCGGTGCTGGAGCGATCCTTTTCCTTTTTAGCACTGGCTTTTCCATGAGTTCGAGATTAGGTGGTGGGTTCCCGTATCTAGCTCGGACCTTAATCATTTACCCGAGGCACTTAGACTGCTGAACTAATTTGACTCAACCCAACATCCTCTTTTAATGAATTTGTCGAGTTCTTCGCTTCTGACCATTGTCTATATGATATTTCTGAGATGTTTGCAATACTCTGCCTTGTGACTATTTTCTGGACCATTTCCCTTTTTTTTTCTTCTGGATTCAGTCGGGGTAATTGCACCTGGTTTTTTAGAAGTATTTCTAGGATTTCCCATCTCTTCCTTATCAGGGGAGTATACTCGGTATACTCTGGCCTAACTCTTTTATAACGGTCTTGCTCGGTTGAGCGGCAGTCCTCTTCTATTTCTCTCGACCTGGATTTTTCTTTCTCGTTCCGAGATTTATTCACCTCGTTATTTTTCGAAGCTTTTCCTTAGTCTATATAACGGCTTGAACTCTACTAGTCATCTCTGCCAAGGTCGCTGGCTCTTGCTTAGCGATCTCATAGAGTAAATGATTGTTACGTATTCCTCTTTTCAAAGCTATTCGGGTGAACCATTTCATCTTTGAATCTCTTCTCGAAACTTTTCAATTTTTGTATGGCCTTCAAATCCTTATCGTTTCCCATGAATGGAGAGATGTACCCGTAGGAGTGGCAAACAGATTTTTAGTGAGGGGTTGAAGGGGTTCCCCCTTTCTTATGTTTGTTGTTTGTTTCCTCACTTGCGACACAATTCTCAGAACGATTGCTTTACCTTTTCCTAATAACACATTTGGACAAAAAAAAAAAGTTTTGGGAGCTCGTTTCTCGTTTTTTCTCATTCTTCTTCCTTTTCTTGTTTATTCTCCTTCCTCGTCCTCATTTTCTTAATTTACACAATCCTTAAATCTATCATAGTCTTGCTAATGATTGGATTTTTCTTCTTCTTCTTAAAGTAGGGTTTCATAAATGTCTTTTTTGGATGATAAAGATTCAGAAAGCAACTATATTGATCTTCACGCATATCTTTAAGAGTTGTATAAAAAAAGAATCCCCTCTTAAGAGCATCTCCAATGGTTCTTCTCCAAATGCCCCTCCAAATGAATATCTTCTCTAAATTTGGGGCCCATTTTTGGAGGGGCTCTCCAATGGTTCCAACTCTATCCACCCCTCCAAAACATTTACTACATTATTTTAACCTAACATTTAAACAAAAACATATTTACTACATACATAATAAATTAAAAAAGACAAAATAATTATATTAAAAATTACTAATATATTAGAAAAAAATGCAAAAAAATTTGCATGAAAAGAAAATTAAACTAAAAATAGTCTAAAAAAATTACAATACATTGCACTACTTAAACTTAAACTTAAACTTCTTCATTAATATGGAGGTAAGTCTCCATTTCTGGATCCATCTCCGCATTAATGAAAATTTTTATCAATGAAAATTTGTCGTAGTTTTCAGTTTAATTTGTCTTCGTTTCAAGTTGTACTATCTATTTCAATTAATGAAAATTTAGTTATGTTAATCTTTATAAAATTATATTTTATTTTTATTAATTAAAATATGTTGAAATGAAACTTAATTAGTACAAAAAAAATAAAATAAAGCAGGGATTTAAAATGAATAAGTAAGAACTTATACAATAAATTAGGACTAAAAAAATAATTTAAAGGACTTAAATTAAACACATAAAAGCAAAAGGACCAAATAAAAAGTCCCATCTCATATGGAGAAGGTGAATAGTGCCCCTTCATGTTTGAAGAAGTACTATTCATGGTTCTTCAAATCTTTGGAGATTTGGAGAACCATTGGAGAAGGATTGGAGCTCCATCCCTCCAAAAGTTGTACTTTTTGGAGGGATAGAGCTCCCATTGGAGATGCTCTAAGCCATTCAGAAAGTAGGTTTTCATAAATGTCTTTTATGTTCGGAAATATGTTCACGCATATTTTTCTTTCATTTTAAACTTCTATCCAAACAAAAAAGAATCCCCTCTCAAGCCTTTTATCCTTTTCTTACTTGACGGAAAGGTCATCAGCAGACGACCGATGACTTTCAACATTAAATAAAACTAATCTCTTCTTATTCCTCTCACTACCACTTTCTTCTGAAAAAACCCACTTAGGTTTCAATTGTGAAATCCTAGGTTGGGCTTCACAAAGAAACTCCAGATTTAGGCTTCACGAAGAACAGAGAGATGTGCCCATCGGACTGGCGAAAAAAAATTCAATGAGGGATGGCAGGGTTCCCCTTTCTTCTGTTTGTCAGTTGCTTTCCCTATTGGGACAAATTCCAAAAACTAGTGTTTTTCCTTTTCTTCAAAACACATTTGGAGAAAGAAACAATTTGGGGAGCTCGTTTTTTTCTTCTCATTCTCTTCCTTTTCTTGTTTTTAATCTTCTTCATCTTCATCCTCGTCTCTCAATATACACAATCCTTAAATCTATCTTAGATTTGCTAATGATCGACTTTTTTTCTTCTTCTGAAATTAGGGCTCATAAATATATTTCTTAGGCAATAAAGATTCAGAAGCAATTACATTGATCTTCACATAGCATATCTATAAGATGTGTATAAAATCCTGTTAGAAGATTCTCAACATAAATTTCTGGTATGTTATCTGATTGCTGACATAGTCTTATATCTGATGCATAAAATGAATAGGGTTCACAAGTATCCTTTTAATTAAGATTAATTTTTATGATTTGGTTCATAGGCATGAAATGAAATCATTGTCGGTGACCTTCATCATTAAATAAAAGTAATCTCGTCTTCTCCCTCTCACCACCACTTTCTTCCGAAAACGCCTTTAAGGTTTCAACCAAGAAACCTGATGTGACATGAAAATGTCTCATCTAAATCTCTTAACTCGGGTTAGTTATTCTATAACGGGCAGTTACTCTGATAAATTATGTGTTTCTGTTTCCCAGGTGTCTTTTACGGAGTTTGGTGCGAAAAATTGCTAATATCGGGAGAAAGACACACTTGAGGGTATTTCGGTCATTTAGAGATGAGGGTGTTCTGGAAATTTTAGTACTCGGTTGAAAAGTAGAGTCCAAGACGAATCCGTGGGTAAAAACGGATGTCGAATCGGAGTCCGGAGCGAAAAGTTAGCTGAAGTCAAAGATCGGAATGAAAAAGGCTTGACCAGATCAACGGATGACACGTGGCAAGAATTTAATGGGTAACAGGATTAATCTGGACGTTATTGGTGTCATTTCGGTATGGTCTTCGGGTCCAGTGGGATAAAGTCGAATGGCAAAATGAAGAATAATCTGGTACTCCCGTGCGTCCATATTTCGGTGCTCCCGCAAGGATCAGTGGTCCTCCTTTACGTCAGAAGCACGTGGCTGCATCGAAACCTATGTCGTACCGCCTTTTAGTCGTCCGCGAAGCAGCAAATCAGGCCTACTTAGCCACCACGTCACCTCCAGCACGTGAATAGCAATTGGGCATATACAGCTCACTTCAAATCCAATCTTTCCCACATTTTTTTGGAATTTCTTTTATTTCCTTCTATCTTCTCCAACTCTTTGGAAAGAAATATTTCAAAACCAGTAGGGAGAGAGAATGAAAGAATATGCTTTTATATGGAAATAGGTGAGTTGTTCTCTATCTCAAAGAAGATTGTAAACAAGATAAAACAGAGATTGAGATTGAAAGAGAAGGCATAGCTGGAAATATTTCCAGAGAAAGAAATAAAACTGAGTGAATCTTAAGAAGGAAATCTTAATAGAGATTTAAGAAGAGATTTTCTTAGACAAATGAAGAAGGATGGAAGTGATATTTATAAAGATAGAAAGCTGTTATAGGGATCCTCATATTTTAGAGAGAGAAAGAGATTCGGCTAAGATGACAGAGAAGAAGGAAAGAAATTAGAAACAGATATTGAATGAAGTTGTTGATGAAATATTTTAGAGAAGCCGAGAAGGACAGAGATGATCTTTGAGAGATATTCCATTGATGGAAGGGATGATTTGAGAAGATTTAGAAGATTGACAGAGGAGCTGAGTATGATTTTTCTACTCTTATATAAGCAACAGAGAAGAAAGAGAGGGTGGATCTCGACTGGGGGGTCTTCCTCTAGTAGCTCAACCAAAACCGAATATATTAGAGAGAGAGAGAGAGAGAGTGATGTAGAGAACACTCGGTTTTGAGCAGAAATCATTATCTCTCGGCTGAGAATTAAGAAGACATTACACCATTATTGTTGGAAGGTCTACTCCACTCGGCTAAACCGAGTGGATTAGTCCACGGTTAGGATAAGGATTCCTAGTATAATTAGGAATCCTAGTATTATTAGGATTGTTGTATTAGATAGAGTTTTATATTTCTAAAACTTCTCCGATGTAAACCTATATAAAGAGATCCATACATAATGTAAAATATAAGTTGTAGTGTTAATAAACCAAGGTATTTACCTATCTCTTTCTCTCTCTCTCACACGATCAACAACTCACCATTATCATCTCAGTTTTCACTCGAAGTTCATCATCAACCACTCTCGGTTATAACCGAGAGCCTCATCCTTCACTCTCGGTTATATCCGAGAAGCCATACCATCACTCTCGGCTTCACCCGAGAGTTGTCAATCAACCTCTCGGTTGTTATACCCGAGAGCAACATCTCACTTCCTCTCGGTTCTCAACCGTGTCTCCAACTCACTTCACCTCCACTCGGTTATACCCGAGTGTGTTCATCGTTCAAAGGTCTAACCCTTTTCACATGGTATAAGAGCCTAATTTTTTTTTTCTCTTGAATCATGACTACTCCCGAAACTTCGGAAACTTCTCAAGTTCACACTAATGTCAATAGTGGGCCGTTTGATGTTCACCATTCGGATTCTCCTACTACTATTCTCATTACACCACTTCTCACCGGTGATAATTACTCCTCATGTTCTCGAGGAATGTCAAAGGCTTTAAGAGCCAAAGGCAAACTAGGATTCGTAGATGGAAGCATCGATAAACCCACCGACCCTAATGAATTAGAACAATGGGGACGATACAACGATCTCGTTTCTAGTTGTCTTATTAATTCGGTAGACCCACCTCTTAGATCATCTATCTTATATGATGAGACGGCATCCGATATATGGAAGAATCTCTTTGATCGATTCCATCAAACCAATGCTCCTAAATTTTTTCAATTAAAGAGAGTTATTTCTTGTCTCAAACAAGAGAATTTAGACGTTTCTACGTATTTTACACATCTCAAGGCTCTTCAAGATGAACTCAATTCCTTGCTAATCACCAAGCCTTGTATATGTGGACATGGTCGCTCTTTGGTTGAAAGAACCAACCAAGATAGAGCTATGAAATTTCTTCAAGGTCTTAATGACCGGTTCTCCTCAATTCGGAGTCAAATCTTGTTAATTGAACCCTTCCCTTCAATTCTTCGAATCCATTCGCTTATCAAGCAAGAAGAGGTTCAACAAAATCTCGTTACTCCCATGAATGTTGACTCCAATACTGCTGCCCTTGCCGTTGGTTCCAACGATTACTCACATAACCGATTCAACGGTTCCGATAGACAACGTACTAAACATCCTCGACCCTTTTGCGAAAATTGCAAAATTCATGGACACGATGTTTCCTCATGCTACAAATTACATGGGTATCCACCCAATTATGGTCAACGTAGTAGGAACCGAACACGACAAGATGTCGTGGCTGCCTCGGTTTTGGACAACAATGGTTCGGCCATGAACCATAACGGTTCGGGGGTGCCTGCATCGACATCTTTCACTAATGAGCAATATCAAGGTATTTTGGCATTATTGGACCGAAATAGGCAACCCACCGACCACTCTAAAGGCACCAACAAAGATCCTCTCGTCAACTTAACGGGTAAGTATTCTTCTTCTTTTCATCCTCCTTGGGTTATTGATTCGGGAGCCGCTAAACATATTTGTTCAAATCTTTCACGATTTTCTTCTTATTCCCTTGCACCACCGGACTTCTATGTTCGATTACCGGACGGTTCCCTTATCAAGGTTGATCACATTGGTACCATCTATTTTACAAATAGATTTTATTTACAAGATGTGCTTCATATTCCATCTTTTCAATTTAATCTCATATCTATTTCTCAAATATCTAATTCACTTCGTTGTACCGTCTTCTTTGACCGCAATTTGTGTGTTTTTCATGACCGAACAATGAGGACGGAGATTGGGCGTGGTAGTCTTCATGATGACCTTTACTTCCTTCGCACGGAGCGTCCCATCCTTTCGGTTTCAAGTTTAGATAGTTCTAGTCATGAGTCATTTCTTTTATGGCATTCGCGTTTGGGACATCCATCTTTTAGTCGTTTTCAATTTTTCAATTCTAAACTTCCATGTTTGAATTTTAAGTTTTTATCTAATAAAGTACGGTGCGATATTTGTCCACTTTCTAAACAAACTAGGTTACCTTTCCCACTTAGTACTTCTTCTTCCTCTCATATATTTGAGTTAGTCCATGCGGATGTATGGGGACCCTTTCCGGTCCCATCCACCTCCGGGTGTAGATACTTTTTAACCCTTGTCGACGATTTTTCACGTTGTACTTGGATTTTTCTTATGAGTTCCAAATCGAATGCTAGCAAATTCATCACTAATTTTTTCGATTATGTCTCCACGCAATTCAATTGCAAAATCAAAACATTAAGATCGGACAATGGATCCGAATTCATGAACTCATATTTACAAAATTGGTTCATTGATAAAGGAATTATACACCAACGTAGTTGTACTTACACACCTCAACAAAACGGGGTGGTTGAACGAAAACATCGCCACATTCTTGAAATGGCCCGTTCCTTACGCCTTCAAGCGAATCTTCCTCTCTCCTTTTGGGGAGAATGTGTGTTAACGGCCGTTTATTTGATAAACAAATTACCAACACCTATCCTAAAAGGTAAGTCTCCTCATGAAATTATAGTTGGTTCTCCTCCAAATCTTTCCCACCTTCGTGTGTTTGGTTGCCTTTGTTATGCCCGAATTCCTTTGGTCAAAACAAAGATGGATGCCCGCTCTTCCGCCGGAATATTTCTCGGTTACCCTAGTGGACAGAAGGGATACCGTATTTACGACATCTCAACAAAACGAATTTTTATTTCAAGAGATGTAACGTTTGTCGAAACTCGGTTTCCGATGTCATCTTCTCCTCCGGCAGCAGCGTCCTCTCCATGTCCGACGCCACATCTGTCCATTGACGACAATGGTACGTTTGACTTTCCGACAAACGTACCGAAGCACACTGTCCAGACGACGGACAACAGCTCGAACGAAGCTGCTGTTCCTGTCACTTCTGGACAGGCTACCAAAACAGGGGTGCCTCCAGACACCCCTGCTGGACCTGCTTCGGGTTCTCAACAGACCACCTCTCCTTCGGGGGTGCCTGCAGATTCCACTGATGAGCTCCCCTGTCCAGGAGCGCCCTCAACATCAGTCGCTCCATTACCTACCGACGCCTCCTCGTCGTCTCCTTCGCCGACCGTCGCTCCCACTTCGGATTCCGACGACGAGAATTCCGGCCAACCCAAGAGGTCTCGCCGGCCACCAGCCCACCTTGCGGACTACATATGTTCCAATACGAGTACAATCAAGTATCCACTTGAAAATTATTTCTCTATTAACTCGTTTTCCACTTCCCATCAACAATTCCTCTCTTCGGTTTTGACAACAACCGAACCAACCTCTTTCACTCAAGCAATGAAGTCCTCCCATTGGAAAGACGCCATGGCCAAAGAAATTTCGGCCTTAGAAGAAAACAAAACTTGGACAATTACCAGTTTACCACCTGGCAAGAAACCCATCGGTTGTAAATGGGTATATAAAATCAAATTCAAATCTGATGGCTCCATCGAACGCTATAAAGCACGATTGGTAGCCAAAGGCTACACCCAAATCGAAGGATTGGATTACAATGACACCTTTGCTCCAGTCGCTAAACTAGTTACTGTTCGTGTCCTTCTCTCCATCGCCGCCATCAAGGGCTGGACTCTCCATCAATTGGATGTTAATAACGCTTTCCTTCAAGGCGATTTGAGTGAAGAGGTTTACATGAAACTTCCCCCCGGGTTTTCCTCTCAGGGGGAGTCTAAAGTATGCCGCATTCACAAATCCCTTTATGGACTCAAACAGGCCTCCCGTCAATGGTTTTCAAAATTTTCATCCGTTCTTATCGAACGTGGTTTTTCTCAATCTAAGAGTGACTATTCTCTTTTTACTTTTCGTTCTCACTCCACTCAAATTTATGTTCTCGTCTACGTAGACGATATAATTATCACGGGAAATAATGACCATGCTATTTCCCAGTTGAAAGTTTTTCTTAATAAGGCATTCTCCTTAAAAGATTTGGGCCGCCTACAATACTTTCTTGGTATTGAAGTATCTCGCTCTTCTCAAGGCATTTTTCTATGTCAACGAAAATATGCACTTGATATTCTAAAAGATTCTGGACTAACCGCTGCACGTCCTTCGGAGTTTCCTATGGAACAAAAACTCCGTCTCTCTCCCACCGACGGGACACCATTGGCCGATCCGTCAATTTACCGTCGTCTTATCGGCCGACTACTTTATTTAACGGTCACACAACCGGATATAACTTTTGCCGTAAACAACCTCAGTCAATTCATGCAAACACCTAGTCAAGTACACTTAGACGCCGCTCATCGCGTACTACGATACTTGAAAGGTACACTTGATAAAGGAGTCTTCTTATCCGCAAACAGCTCTCTCCACATTACAGGATACTGTGATTCAGATTGGGCTGGTTGTCCTTCAACCCGTAGATCAACTACAGGATACTTTACAATGATTGGGTCCAGTCCTCTTTCCTGGAAATCAAAGAAACAACCTACAGTTGCCAAATCTTCGGCAGAAGCAGAATATCGAGCTTTAGCCATTCTTACATGTGAATTACAATGGCTCAAGTATTTATTACTTGATTTTGGAATTGATCACTCTGATCCGATGACAGTTTACTGTGACAATCGGGCCGCTCTCCACATTGCTGACAACCCCGTCTTCCACGAACGTACCAAACACATTGAGATAGATTGCCACATTGTTCGTGAAAAGATCAGAGGCAACGTCATTGCCACGCGCTTCACCAGTTCAGATAATCAGTTAGCGGATATCTTCACAAAACCACTTGGGGCAGAACCGTTCAAGAACATTATTGGCAAGTTAGGCGTTACTTCCATTCCCGCTCTAACTTGAGGGGGAGTGTTGGAAGGTCTACTCCACTCGGCTAAACCGAGTGGATTAGTCCATGGTTAGGATAAGGATTCCTAGTATAATTAGGAATCCTAGTATTATTAGGATTGTTGTATTAGATAGAGTTTTATATAAAGAGATCCATACATAATGTAAAATATAAGTTGTAGTGTTAATAAACCAAGGTATTTACCTATCTCTTTCTCTCTCTCTCTCTCTCACACGATCAATAACTCACCATTATCATCTCGGTTTTCACTCGAAGTTCATCATCAACCACTCTCGGTTATAACCGAGAGCCTCATCCTTCACTCTCGGTTATATCTGAGAAGCCATACCATCACTCTCGGCTTCACCCGAGAGTTGTCAATCAACCTCTCGGTTGTTATACCCGAGAGCAACATCTCACTTCCTCTCGGTTCTCAACCGTGTCTCCAACTCACTTCACCTCCACTCGGTTATAACCGAGTGTGCTCATCGTTCAAAGGTCTAACCCTTTTCACAATTATCATCTCAATCTTTTTTTTCTTTTATTCTTTTTTTGTTCCTTCTTCTTGGTGAGAGAGAGGGAGATTACAGAAAGAGAGAAAGAAATTGTAGAGAGAGAGAGAGAGATTGTAGAGAGAGAGAGAAATTACAGAAAGAAGTTGTTCTCGGATTGTTTGTTATTGTTCTCGATTTACTGTTTTCTTAAGTGAGAAAGAGAATACAGGGAGTTCCAATAGAAAGAGAGAGAGAGAGAGAGAGAGAGAGAAACAGAAACAGTAGAGTGAGGAAGGTTGGAGAAATTAATTGGAGAAGACGAGAAAATAGGTGAGAAAATAATTTTCCCACAGGGAATTCATTTCCGGGAAGATGAGAAAATCGTTTTCCTTAAGGGTCTGTTTGTTTATAAAACAGTAAAAACAGAAGGAAAATATTTCCTTTAGGGGTGTGTTTGGCTTCCAGACAGGAAATCAGCAAGAAAAGTTATGATTCTTCTTCCATTTTCTCTCTTACTTTTCGTATTTATTTTAAATCTCGATCATGATTAGTTTATAATCTCTCATCTAGGATTTTATGAAGAAACTAATTCTTGATCTTTTAGATATATTCTTGATTGATTAATTCTTTTGATTGAACGATAAAGTTTAATTTGTTTTAATTTGTTAAATCGGTTATCTTTTCACTATTTATACTTTTCGATTTGATGCATCGTGCTTATGTTAAATCATTTGACGGTTCATACTTATTAATTGATAAATAGTAGTTTAGAAATATATTTTTCAAAAGAAGACAAATACCATTTTATGATCTAAAAACCGATTTTATCGAAGACATCTCCCGGAATTAGGATAGTTCATTATCCGAAATTCTGAGTTATAAAAAAAGAGAATTAACCATTTTAAGTATTTGTTTCTAAAAGTGATTTTATGTGGTGGAATCCTAAACCCTAGGCTCCTCTCCCCATTTGAGTTCATTTTCATTTCCGTAATTTTATTTTAATATTTTATTTATTTTATTTTAAAAACCAAAACCAAATCATTTTAAAATCTTATTACTTCCTAATTTTAGAATAGGTTTCACTAGTCTCTGAGGAACGAACCGGTCTTACCGGAATTATTACTTGACGCCCGTATACTTGCGGGTGGTAACCTATTTAGGAATCTTTCTAGGCCCATCAAAACCCTAGATTGGCCTTCGCGAAGAAACTCCAAACTGAGGCTTCACGAGGTAACCCCAATTTTTTTGTTTTTCGTGTTTTTGAAACCACAAAAGGTTTCTTCATAAAACCCCGATCTGCGGTGTCACAATTGAATTCTTGTTAGGGTTTGTTAATATTGTAGTAAGCAAGAAACAAAGAAACCCTAGATTGGCCACTAGTCCTCTCGGCGAGCTTCCTGATGACCCTTCAAGAAAGAAAAAGGAAATGTATAAAGGGGGAGATTTGCGGAGTAAGGTGGAAAAAAATTGAAAAGTTTGACTATTAACTTTGACTAAAAGGAAATTGATGACGTCTAAATTTATCCTTCCAGAATCATTCAAGATGTTAAGACTGCTACGATGAATGTCGATCTGCTCCTCAAGAATTGGGGACGAAACTTACAAGGAACTCGGAAACTTCTTCGACGCTCAAAGCCTGTCAGATTGTCCTTGCAGTTGAATATTAATTGAGTATTGATTGACCCCTAATTTAGGAGTTGACGACTTACTCATTGATTGGCCAGTTTAGGGCGAAGCTTTACCTTTTATAGGCTTTTATGGCTGACCTCATCGAGCGACTGAGATGAGGCGGTTGAAATCCACCGTGTTGAATTGAAATTATTATTTTGTAGTTGGGAGATATTAGGGTACCTCTTTAAGATAATCCTGTTGAAATCCACCGTGTTGAATTGAAATTATTATTTTGTAGTTGGGAGATATTAGGGTACCTCTTTAAGATAATCCTGTATATTTGTACAGGAAAGTTTCCTTACCCAAAGATACTCGTTATTTTGGATAGATCGTGTTTCCAGTCTTGGGAAAATTTTCCTATCCGCTGGACTCTTGTATCCTAAGTTTAATAAAGACATAAGATCTTCACCGATTGAGATCTTTGATAGGATTCGGGATCAAATTGGTAAAATCATCATGCATGCTTCTACCCCATGTTTCCGGGTTGAGATATAAGCGCCACTTACCCAGATCTCCTTGTCTTCTCTTAAATCCCAAAGCAGACCTGGTTGCACTTCAGTTAGAGTAAGACTTCGCCGCCTAGGACAATCGTACCGACCCTCGGTTCTGGGCTTAAGTGCATACATCTTTTGGATTTAACTTCCTTATTGACTTGATACAGATTAAACCTTTGGACTTTTTATATTTTCTGAACTTACTTCTAGGGTCAAATTCTTTAGTTGGTCACAATTCGGAACCTGAACTGGAATTAACCTTGTGAATAAAGTACAAAAGTTTCTTGAAGACATCACGGTTCACATGCCCAACTACCCTAAGATGGAATTCAACTTTGCTACCAACTTGATACAGATTGACCCGTTGGACTTTTGATCTTTTTTGAACTTATTAACCGTAGTCAACTAATGATTATTTTATCATCAGATATACTGTGTTTACAGTCAAATTAGAACATTAGATAAATTTTAGGGTCAAATTCTCTAGTTGGTCACAATTCGGAGCCTGAATTGGAATAACCTGTGAATAAAGTACGACGGTTTCTTGAGACCTCACGACTCAATGCCCAATTACCGTAAGACAGAATTCAACTTCCCTATTGACTTGATATAGATTGACCCGTTGGACTTTGATCTTTTCTGAACTTATTAACTATAGTCAACTAATGACTATTTTATCATCAGATATATTGTGTTTAGTGCCAAATTAGAACATTGGAAAATTCGAGGGTCAAATTCTCTAGTTGGTCATAATTCGGAGCCTGAATTGGAATTAACCGAGTGAATAAAGTACAAAGGTTTCTTGAAGACCTCACGGTTCACATGCCCAACTACCTTTTTTTTTTTGCTAAGGACATGCCCAACTACCCTAAGACAGAAAAACATCTTAAAAAAAACAGAAAAACAGAAAAACAAAAGTATAACAATTATATTTATATATTTACTAGGTTTCCGCCGCGTTCTACGGACGCGACATATCCCTCTTGGCTAACGCCGTAATATTCTCAAATTCTTCCTACCAATTAAAAACTTCGATAATTTTAGAGAAGAAAGAATTGCAGAGAATAGAGAGAGAAATATAATTGCAGAGAATAGAGAGAGAAAAGTAATCCTATGAAAGAGAAACTTTTTTTTTGATGAAAGTAGACTTATAGTCTATATTTTATTGAAGAATAACTTCGTGAACAATGTTGGGTTTATCTATACCCAATTCAACTGAGATACAACTTGAGGGTTGTGGCCTTTGCCAAGCATTATTCGACTCATTTCTAAAAACAAACTTCGCTAAAGTGTGTGTTACAATATTATTTGAACGAAGACAATGTTTAAAGGAAATTGAGTGAATCAAGTCACTAAAATGGTGGATTTCTTCAATAATGAGTCTGATTCTCCAAGGAGGAATCTCCCTCTTATCCGAGCAAGCCTTAATAATTGTAGAAGTCTCCTTCTGTATCCACTACTTGGTGTCGAAAGCCTTGTGCCAACTCTATGGCTAGACAATGTTTAAAGGAAGAGTAACTTATTTAGTGGAAATATTTGTCAAAGAAATCATGAGAGTAGAATGAGAAGAAAGTGGGGCAGTAGTTATTTTAGGATTATACTGTATTTAAAAAATAATAATAATTAATGACACTACCTCCCTTCCCTTAAAAGTTTATTCACATAAAGAAGGATTTATACCAGCCGTCAGATGTGATCTCTATCAAGCTCCCAATAAAAATGGACGATCTGACTTATCCAAAATATTAATGACACTACTGCCCTTTTTTTAGAGTTTATTTACATAAAGAGGGATTTATACCAACCGTCAGATGTGATCTCTATCAAGCTCCTAACAAAAATGGGCGGTCAGACTTATCCAAAACAACCGACTAATCTGTTTTTATATATGATATTTATATATATACATTACAAGTTTCTCCTTTATTTATAAAAAAGAAGCCTAATTTTAGGGCTGCGCAGGCAAAAGTGTCACTACTATTTCTTTAGTATTTTTTTTTTTTGATGAAATACTATTTCTTTAGTATTGCTTTAAACTAAAGTGGAAAAAATTGGACAAGTTGTGTAAAATCTGTCAGAAATTATGAACAAGTTGAGAAACCCCAAGAGAAAAAACCAGAAGTTGTCTATGTTAACTGAATCAGATCTGATAAGAATTAAAATAGTGATCTCGTCTTTTAATGATTTCTTGGTCTTGTCTGCTTGAAGAAAGAGTATTGAGACAGACAACACAGTAGATGAGTGAGAGAGCTCAGAATATATATAGGGTCATTTTGGGAAGAACATCATGATATCATATTCCATCTTTAAAATTGTGCAAGACCAAGAAATCAAGAGTAACAACTAATTTTTTAGGTTAATTCATGTTGTAATACCAAATTAAGTCATACCCAATTTCTAAAATCCCTCATAAGTCCCTTTTTTCAACACTATTGTCTCATTCAGAGGGTGGAGAGAGAGAGAGAGGAGGCAAACAAACCATTTACATAGGTAAAATCAAAATACAAGGTGAAGGACAATGAAGAAACAAAATCCAAGTAAACCTGGATATTTGTCTCATGATACTTTTACTAGCTAAACAAGTATATCCAGATTACCCAAGACAGAAAACCTTGAGATTATATTCTAGAAATATAGTAGTAGTATATGTTTCATAAACACAGTAACCAACTAATTAAAACCCTTTTAAAGGGTTTATGAATCAGAGTTAATGCAGCTTACTCACCGCCTCCATGCAAGCGGTAGGACCGATTTCTCTCTTTTAGTTCTTGTTTTTGCTCTTCTCCATTGTCCTAGGAGCTGCAAGCAAGCCAAAAAAAAAGAGACCTTTAGCTTTAAAAGTAAGAAATCAAGTAAGCAATGCAATACGATACGAATTTGGAGTATTTTGAACTTCAATATACCAATAGTATTACGGTGAAAGATATTGGACATTGAAAGGAAACGAGGGTGGGAAAGGATTTTAATTTTCCTTTTTGGGTTGACAATTAAGGGTAGTTTCGACCAATAGCAGTGGGGTCCGATTCGTCGAAAAAAAGAAAATGCAGTAAACATAATCACATGGGAAGATATATTTAAAGGATATATACCTAAGCCAATGGCCTCTGAACCTTTCATAATTCTCAACCTCTTGCAAGAATCAGTAAACATGCTGCAATAAGAAACAAATTTAGAATCAGGCAGAGAATATTTTTACAGCAAAGAGTAGTACTACCTTACAAGAATAACAATTGTTAATACCAAATCAGATCAAGGAAAAGTTACATTTGAAGAAATTATGAAACGAAAAACCTAATCCGCAACATAAATTATGCTAAATAGCCGTAAAAGATTATTATAAGAAACGCCCAAGTTTATTCAGTTGTTTGTCTTTTCTCGTATTTCGGGGTTCTTTTATCTAAATTATTCACTTAAGTTACTCATCTGGCATAAACGTAATTAAAGTAGGGAGAAATTCTAAATGGCTCGAATTTTGGGGCTGACCACGGGCAGAGAAGTGATGTGACCGACTCCAATTGGTCAGGCCATGAGGAGAGAGAAATGACCTGACCAATTGGGACGGCCACCCCACCTTTCCGACCATGGCTGACCCCAAAAATTGAGCCATTTAGCATTTTTGCTAAATTAGTAGGATTATTATGTTGCGAATTTGAAAGTGAAGTAAGAAAATCCAAAAACTTGCACGTTGAGAATTGTTTCTTGCTAAACCTGTGAACTAGAGGAATATCCAAATGTTATCAATTATGATTCCTCAAAGTTTCATCAGTAGTGAAATTATGGTGAAATGTTTTATTATGTTTTAGTCTCAAATGAATCTTGAAGCCAAAGAAGTATTTGAAATATTTGATTTATGAGAAAGTTAAGTTTTTAATTATGTCCGAGGACTAAATTAAGTTTCATAGTGTACTTACTCCCAAGGAACATCGCCAACAAGCATCCAGTCTCCGTCCTTGTCTTCATAAGTTAGAACACAGTCGGACCCGTGGAGAAGATCCCTCAATCGGCTCTCGCTTAGCCCATCTCGCCCTGGGATTCCATTATAATTGCACTGCCCTGAATTCTGTTGTAAATCTTGTCGATTCCAACAAATTCAAATTATCATCTTAAGTTTGAGCATGTCTACTTTCAATAGATTGACAGTAAAGGTAATTAACAACCTAATCGCAAAAGGCTTGAGAGAGAGAGAGAGAGAGTACCAATCGTAAAGCAGCTGAACATCTTCCTAAGAGCCGATGAGAGCTCGACGTAATTGGTGTAGGTCTTAAGATCAACCTTCCTCAAGTAAGGAGCACCATCCATACTAACCTTTACATATAAACATTCAGACTTTACTTCAGTATCATCTTTCTTCTTTGCCGGGTTAGTAGCCAAGGTATTCTTTCGAAAAGATCGAATTGGTGGCCATCCAACTACTTGTGACCTAAAGAAGATAAGAAGAAAATGAGCTTCAGATTTCAAGTTTCTCTTATCAAACTACCAAAAACTGAAGAATTCTTTATAACCCACAACTTCTAAAACACCAATTATCTCATACAAACAACAAAAATCACTTGTTTCCTTGATTTCCCAAACAACATTGAAATTGTCAATAGAAAAACTTATTAGCAGAACCAGTAGCTCAAAGTAACAACACTAAAGAACATATGGTAGGAATTATACAGACTCAAGAAAGACAACCAAATTGACAAGATCACAATTATAGAACCCTAGAATCATAATCTGAAAAAACCCCATCAACAAATTCTGAAGACAAATTGAAGCAAAAGCTCACATTAAGAAAGATGAAACCCAGTAAGAGAGGGGAGAGAGAGAGAGAGAATTACTTTGCAGGGGGAGCTTGGTCATTTGTGGCAGAAATTTGAGGTTTCTTTTCTTGGGAAGGATTAGGGTTCTGAGGAACAACATCATTCATGAGAGTAGCAGCAGAACAAGACTGTTGGATACTATTCTCAGCACCTCCTAGAGGTTTCCCACCATTTCCACCTCTGGGAGAGAACAAAACAGATCCTTTTCCTAACTCAACATCTGATCCACCATTACCAGAGAAAACCCACTTACCAGAAACATCAATAGCATCAGAAAACCCCCTTTTTCCACTAGGAACAAAATTCTTCAACAATCCAAGTGGGTAAGCCCCATTTTTATCCTCTGAAACCTTTCCTAAAAAGGAAACCCCAGTTCCTCCTGTTGTTCTCTCTGGAGACTCAGAACCAGGTAACCCAAGTCTTAACTCAGTTTCTTTGTGGTTAAGAACATTGTTCTTCTTCTTCTTCTCATTCTCCTCTGTGGAAACAGTTGATGAAGTATTCTTCTCAATCTCTGATAATCCTATGTAATCATGCTCTAATGGGGTAGACATTAAAAACCCACTTCAAGAAGGATCACAATAGTAACACAAGCCAGCTAGTTCACAGAGTTGAAATCCAGAAGAAAGCATGAAAGATCAGAGTAATTAGGATCAACAACTCTCTCTCTCTCTCTGTAAATACATATATATTTATCTCTCTCTATCTCTTTCTTTCTCTAACCCAAGCTTGTTTAGATGATTCAGAAGGTTCCTCTATCCTTTCTGTAACTCAATTTTTTCTTTTTAGTTCACTACTCAAAACCCAGAACAGCAAATGAGAATGGCAGAAAGCTGAGACAACTTAACAAGATAGAGAGAGAGAGAGAGAGTAATAAAATCTAGAGAAAGAAAGTAGATGGAGAGACGGTCTTGATTTACTGGACACCCTTTCCAGGTGTCGAAGAACATTTTCATACAGTGAACATTTCTAGGTTGTCACTCCAGAAAATCCTTGCAACTTTTTGCCCCCGACTAAAAGACCGGGGTCCGGGAAGGAAAGAAAACTGACTGCTAAAATACGCCTCCACTAGAATGCACGAACGCCTGAGACGTGTGAACTCCTCGGACCATCCCCAGTTCAACACTAAGGCGGGGGGGGCGGGGGGGGGGGGGGGTAGTGGATCGAGACTTTCACAGACTTTCATAGACAAATTGTCCCGTAGACATTTCAAGACATTTCAGATGACTTATTATAGACAACATGTGTTCATAGACATTTTCAAGACATTGAGAGTTTGTAGACAAAATGTCTTTATAGACATTTCAAGACATTTGATCCATAAACAAAATGTCTTGCGGACATTTTAAGATCTTGAGTCCATTGACAAAATGTGTAATGCATATTATATTTGTGCTAATCAACCCTAGATGATTCAGATAATTTATCCCTAAAAAATGGTCCAACTATTGTTTGGTCTAGTTTTAGTAATCCAACTGATACAATCTTACCTACCTAGAACTTCACTACATCTAAAACCCTAAAATCTGGGTTTTAATCTTTCAATATTCCTAGTTTTGGGATCTTCCTCTTGAATGGCATTAAAACACCACTTACTGGACTTTAGCTATTTTAATCAATTTAATCCTATTAATTTGGCACACTTGAAACATACTGAAATTTAGGTGATGAAGATGGTGGCCATGGGGTCGAAGATATTGATGATGGGAATTGGGGACGAATATATGGTGGTGATGATGGTTGTTGTGGTGGGAGATGAAGATGTGGCGGTGGTCTGAGAAGATGAAGATGATGGTGGTGGTTCTCAGTGAAGGTGGAGTGGCTGCAATTATAGTCGAAGAAGGTGACTAATGGTGAAGAAGGAAGAAGATGGTGTTGAGTTGGAAATTGATATGTAAAAAAGGGTATTTCCGTCTTTATTTACATGTGTAATTCACGCGCTTGAAACTTAACTCCGAGTTGAGGGTTTCCGTCCATGTAGGGGTGTAAATCAAAAGTTTCAAAAAAACGGGGGTGTACTCCTAATATTGATATAAAAGTGGGTTCATTGTCAAAATCTCCCCCCAAAAAAATCTTATTGTCATATTTATCGTCTCAATTGCAGCTCTTAGTACAAGGGAAGCGAAACCAATTCTATCAGGTATCAGATAGATAGCAGAAAATTACTTGCAACAACAAAAAATAGATAGCAGAAAATAATCATCAATTTATCCACATAGAAAGTGACAATCAAAATATCATTCACCATTTAAACGATGTTACGAACAGGCCGAGCCCACATATGAGATAGTGGGGGCACGTCCCAATTTGCACTTCCCTGTGGAGATGTCTTCAAACCTGGACATATTAAATTTAATGTTAGTAGTTTAAGCCCATAACTCATAAGCCCAAAACTCATGTGCCACCAACAGTAATTTAAGCTCACGTGCTCACGTAAGTAAGAATCCCTATTACTCACCCAAAACCAATTTCTTCACTTATTAATCCTCCAAATCACTTTCTTCGCCCTTTTATCCCCAAAATCACTACCAACTGTCGTTATTTGTTGAAAGATTACCAACTTAAATACAAGCACAAGACATAGAACCGAAATGACTATAATTAAATATGTAGGTCATTCATAAGGGTTTTTGTTATTTTCTTTTTTTCTTGGCTTTAAAATAAATATAATAACATAGGAATTTGCGAGGGGGATTTAATATATTTTCTCTCTCAACGTTAATTCGTTTGACGGACGTTATATTTCTAGCTTTCTTATTTGATTGTATGATTGTCCTCTACACTATAAATGCATAACATTTCATGAATTCATTTGTCATGTAATCCAAATTATGCATGCGAGAAACATTACTTTTTATGTTTCAGTTAATGTTTTTAACCCGTCGTTTAAATGTATTTATAGTTTCTTTATCTATAAAAAAGTGCATGGCTAATAGGGGTCAATTCCCAAAAAATGTTTTTAACCCGTCGTTTTAATGTTTTTATTTCCATGATTGCCCTTCTTACAGAAGTGTTTTTTTAATTCAACATTGACCCCCATTTAGTATGGGTCAATTCCCAAAAAATTATAACCTTTTTAAACCAAACTAGGGGTCAAAATGGAATTCACTGAAGAAAAAATTAAAATCATTAGACACCTCATCTATCCACTCTGTCCTCCACATCATCTTTCTCGCCACCTCATTGTCTTCTCCGGCAAAAGTCGCCGGCCGGTAAAGTTTTCCGGCGACCTTCAAAATTTTTTACTTCTAGCTCTTTTTCTTTTTCACTCTCTCAAAACAAAAATAGATGCCCCAAACAAAAATAAATATTCACTTCCTCTCTCCATTCTCCGCCTTCCAAACCAAGGGCAAAAACCAGTTCCGCCCACAGATCAGACAAAGCCCTAAATTCCCAAAGAGACAACCATCATAAAAGCCCTCTTCCATTAATTGAAAATTGAGTTGTAAAAATCATATCAAAGAAAACATCAAGAACAAGTTTCAGAGTTTTGGGTTCACACACTGTAAGCTTTTGTTAATTAACACCTTAACTAGCACAAGTAAAAGATTAGGCTCGTGTACACTCTAAAACGACGAGGAGTGCTTGAAGAGATTTATAGATTGTCCTAAGGGATTTATTGGTGTTAGCATGTGTAGCACTTGCCCCTCTTACCTTCGTCACCTTCCCCTGGATCCTTACTAGTTGTTGGGATAGAAATGAAGTGGACCAATGCCCCTTAAAAAATTAACACCTTAACTAGCACAAGTAAAAGATTAGGCTCGTGTACACTCTAAAACGACGAGGAGTGCTTGAAGAGATTTATAGATTGTCCTAAGGGATTTATTGGTGTTAGCATGTGTAGCACTTGCCCCTCTTACCTTCGTCACCTTCCCCTGGATCCTTACTAGTTGTTGGGATAGAAATGAAGTCGACCAATGCCCCTTAAAAAAAACTAGTAGAAGAAGATAGCCAGCCCCACAGACATAAGGAAGAAAATCTATTGTGCTAGAGGAAGCTCTTTTCTTTGGCTTGGCTCTTTCTTGGTGGAAGGTTTGGTCGAATTGAATCAAGAGTAAACCACAACTAGAAATTGCATCACCAAACACTCTTTGATCGAAGATTGCTGAAATTTCTTTTTAATAAACGTCTGCTTTTAAAAAGTAACTTAGGAACCATTGGTATAAGACAACTTCTCCTTATCATCTATACCTAGCTATCGTAGACTGGAAGCCTCGTAAACTGGATCAGATCAATAAGCTATCACAGAGGTAAGGCATGCATCATCAGTCTATCGATTGATCTTTCTTCCCCCCAAATGAGCCGATCTAAAGTCAGCTCCATAGTTTCAGTAAGTAGAGTGAGAGTGACTAGCCTTCCTTTAAAGGCCAAATGGGTGCCTTCGCCTCTATAATAACCTTTATCTTGAAAGAGATCAAGCTTCTTCCATCTCTAACAAGTTCCAAAATGGGACTATAGTTATCTTCCTAATGAGTGTTGTATGTTTTAATGACCGAAATTTAATAGAGAAGTATATTGGGTATTAGATACCCTCCATCCACGTGAAGCCTAGTAACCAATCAATGTTTCAATTTAGTCATGCATCGAAAATTAATGGAGATGAGAAGGATATTGAATATTATATACCCTTCATCCACGTGAATCCTAGCAACCAAGTATTGTTTCTTTTGTCCCACACCGAAAGTAATAAAGATGAGAAGGATATATATTGAGTATTATATACCTTCCATCCACGTGAAGCCTAACAACCAATCTACATTTGATTTTAGTCCCACATCAAAAATTAATAGAAATGAGAAGGATTTTAAGTATTACATACCCTCCATCCACGTGAAGCCAAGCAGCCAAGCTATTTAAAAATTGTAGGTCCTGTAATCGGGTTCCCTCGAGTTGCCAATCAGTACGGGCTCGGGTGGGTAGCCGGCGCAAGGTTTCCACTTAAGACCTGCATTTTTTCCAATCAGTATGGGTGGGTTATGCTCGTTAGCGGGCATCGGATCCCGATATTGAGGGTTGGTCATGGGTACACGTGGCGGATTCGGGATTGCGGGCTTTATTCTCATCTAGTTGGGGGCAACTATCGACCGAATTACTTTTTCCTCCTCAATCTGATGGAACAGATTTGTTGAAATTATTAGTCTTTAAATTTGGGCGAATTTGAGTAGGAATTTCACCTTATATATCCAACAGTTGTAATTACTCGTTTAATACTTTAAACCGAACCACAACGATTTTTTTTGAAATATCAGGAGTTTGCAGATGAAAAGGGTTACACATCAAAAGAGGAAGTAAATATTATTACCCTAAAAAATTAATATAATCAAATCAAGGAAATTTATAGTGAATTTTACATATTTACTTCGATTGTTCTCTTCCAGGTTTTCCAGTTTTAATGAGAACTGAAAGAAGAGTTAGAGGTTACAAATATAAGGTTGTGTTAGATATTCTTTTTCGGATTTTCAATAACTAAAGACACGACCGAATTATGAAGTTTGTAGAATGACGGAGAGAAGGAGATGGCTATTGGGTCTCCGAGTTAGAAAGTGACTTATCGTCCTTCTACCTTCGAGTAACTATTTCTCTGTAGCATTGGTGAGGAGGTGAAGGTATATCTGCAAAGACTCTCCGGCTCTCAAGTAAGTTCAATATTGTGGGTTGAAAGCTAAAGATAATGCAGAGGTTAAGGATCATATTGATTTTTAGGGAAAACCTGTGTCATTTATATAGGCTTGCATTGCGATGGTGAATCATTGCCTTAAAAGAGGCCACGTGGCAGGGTCGTTAGTAGAATTTTTCTGATCATAACGGATATGGTTGTATATCAAGATATGACAAGCGGATATTTGGCGCTACCAACCTTCTGCATAATCAACATTCCTCTCAATAAGATCAGAGATTAAGGTGTCGGACAAACTTTTACAGTCCTCCAGTTACAAGGTTGATCAGGTTGCAGAGCTGACTCAGATTTACCCTTCTATTGGTCATTAAGCCATGACAAAGTTGGTGCCTTAGGAGACTCACGCTGACCTCCTATGTCAGGGCTCAGTTAACTTCTTGGCAGGTCAAGGTTGATCAAAATATGACTCAGGACGAGCCTCCCTCCTTAATTAGTAGAATGCAAAGATGTTTAAGGAGTAGAAAATTCTATGTTTCGTTCACCTGTAATGGCTAGTCAATGAAAAATTCATTTTATCAACAAATCTAATTCAAAGAGGTAAGTCATGTCTGAGGCAGAGACGGAAGCATTGCTCTGCTAGTATGTCTTTAGTTTTTCAACGAGGTAGAACATCTGCTTAGTTCCCACCTTTCCTGTCTTTGCTCACGCTACCTCGAAATTTTAACTGCAATTAATTCATTGCTCGATATTCTTCCAAAAATCTAGTTGGTATGTCAAACGATCTTTTAATGTTACTGTTATAAGTTGCATTCTCGCCAAACATCCATAACTCGGACATTTTTCTCGACACAGGTGATATGTAGTCATTATTCAAGTGGATCTCTGATTTTCTATAAGTAGTTTTATTATGACAAGAGAAAATGGATTGTAAAGTGAAGTCATGCTGAAAAGCATTGTTGGGGAAAAAATTCCTTCAATCTTATGGTTTTATATTCTCGATACCTCGTTTGATGTTGAAATTCTTAATCCCAAGCACTTACATGGTAGGGACTATCAGAGGCGACCAAAAAATAGTTCGAGATGTTACATGATCTCAAAAAAATACATGCCTAACGGTGGCATAAACTGAGTTCGAAGAAGAAGTCTTTCAAGTACTCGAGATAAAATTAGTGAAAAAAGCTTCGATAGTTGACCCAAATTAAAGTTTAGAATAATAAGTGAAATATGCAGAGTTAGAGGCAGCCCACGAGATGATTGTTGAAGCAGAAATGATCATCCCCAACTCTGAAAACCCAAAAGTCAAGTAGTGGATATGATCAAACCAAGTGCCCCAACAGAATATGACAGTGCCACTCCAAATCAAAATATCTGATGTAGAGGTTTCCCATGACAATACTTTGACTGAGGAAGAACGACAAGAATTGACTGAATTCTTAAGAAGTTATATGCACATATTCACTTTTAACACTGACGAAAGGCTAGGTATAGACACCTTAGCATTCGTATATGCTAAACATGAATACGAGAATGGAACTGTTAAACAGAAGAATAGGATCTGTCCTTATAAAAGAAGCTGAAATTGCCAAACAGGTGGGGAAACAATTGGAATTTTGAAGGACAAAACTGTGAGTAAAATAGTCTTTAAAAGTTCTTGGTTCAAAGTTTAAGTTAACTCTAAATTTCTAATAGAAAATGAATAAGACTTCACTTATAAGTTCTCTAAAAATTTGGAAAAATGTTTCTAAACCTTTAACGTCAAATTTAAAAGACATAAGTAGAAATTTTGAACCAAGAAGGCTAGACTTCTTTCTCCTCTTAGAAAGTGATAATCAAAGCCTCATGAGTCATATGCGCAACTCCATAAAGATGATACAAAGGCAATCAAAAGCTCACATCTCAACAATCAGAAATCTCCTTCCGAAATTTTAAGGCATTAACTTCTCACATATTCGCCGCAATAGCAATGCTCATGCCGACAAACTTGCAAAAGGGACTTGTGTCCAGTGAAGTAAGAGCAACTCCAACCTGGGACTGGAGGGGCTTTAAATTTGAATTTAGGGCCCCTCCCCCAGGTCCAAGCTCGGTTGAACGCCCCACATGACCGTTGGGGAGGTCCCTAACGGTCATGTTGAGGATCACATCCAACGGTCCAAATTTTTTTGTTTAAACAAAATAAAATTAAAAAAATAACTCATTAATAAAAAACTAAAAATAACTAAAAAGGCATTACATTGATAATCCAACTCGTTGATAAAAACTAAAAAAAAAACTTAATAATCTATTCGTTGTCGTTAGATCTCGTATTCCACAAATGTTCAACAAAATTTGCCTTCAACCGGGTATGGATGTCGTACCTTATAAGTCGACCCATACGGTCAAGCAATTCGTCTGGTAAAGATTCTTCGCGATGTACCAGACCCATTTCACATCCCTCGATAATGGTTATAGCATTTGGTCATTCGTCTTCAATAATCATGTTCTGCATTATGATACACGCCTTCATGATATGACTCATTGTCTTTACATCTCACTAACATGACGACCTCCAAATAATTCTCCATCGAGCTTGCAGTACACCAAAAGCTCGTTCAACATCTTTTCGAACCGACTCTTGTCTATTGGCAAAGTATGCTTCTTTCGGGCCACATGGATTACCATGGAGGGTACATCCCATCAACAAGATAATAACCTATATCATGTTGTGTACAATTAATTACATAATTAACCAGGGGATTCTCACCCATTAACAGTTTATAAAAAAACCGATGAACGCTCAAGAACATTAATGTCATTGTATGATCGACCAAACCTCCATATGCAAGCATCCTCATTACAGATGTAATCTTTTGATGAGGTGACAATCTCTTTTGACCCATTGCATCAATTCTTTCGGTAAATTTGGGATTGTATTTCCCAACAACATTGAGAATACGCAAAAATAAATCACGATTCATGTTGTAGCGTGCGCGAAACTTTGTATCATCATACGTTCAAGTTTCATTGAAATAGTCTCATAATGGTTTCATGACCGAGTTGTCTATTACGATCTATCGTTTGGTGACCCGAAACAGAACCAACATGACGAGAACGTTTTCGTTCAGCATTCTTTTCATTTCTTCTAACATTCTGAGATCATCATCATCCCTTTCTTGCAGCCCATGCATCTTCTTCAAGTATCATGTTCAATAAAAAAAATTGTTTTTCATTGTAGAAAAGATAGAGGGTATAGGAAGAGAAAGAGAGAGAGAGAGAGAGAGAGAGAGTGTTTGATAAGTTTGTAGAGAAAGATAAAGATGAAATTGATTTGAGTTTGTAGAGAAAGAGAATTGTATTTATAGAGAAAAAAAGTTGATAAAGAATTGAATATGGTGGTTGGAAGGGTAGAAAAGAGATAAATTCAAAATTCAAATTTTAGGGTCCTAAGAGAGGCTGATGTTGGAGCTGAATTTTAGGGCCTTAGCTGAGGCTGTAAAATTTGGGTGCAAAAGTGGTTTTTAGGATCTGGAACAGGTTGAGGTTGGACTTGCTCTAACTATATAAGGGCTAGGAGGGGCCTCACCCTTAAATTTTTCTCCTATTTATGTCCATGCAAGACCCAAAACTTTCCTTTTTAAGTGGATGCCCTCCCCCCCTTAATTGCAACCCGACACCAAATCCAAGTTATAACCTAAATAGCCAATGGTTGGTGAACACAAAAAAATCAATAAGGTACCCCCTTGTTTATCGACTAATTGAGCATTTCCTAACTCTTCTTGTTTCTACTGCAATAATTGAACAATCTTTCTCATCTATGCGCATAATTAAAACAAGTCTATGCAACAAGATGGATGACAATCTTCTCTCAGATTCTTTGATTTTGTACATTGAAAAGGAAATTACTCAGAAGTTTAACACGGATTCCATTATAGACGATTTTAGAGATTTGAAGGAGCGGCGGGTTCCATTTTGATACTTTAAAGAAAAAAATCTCATGTTATTTTTTTTTTATTTGTGTTCCTTAATCTTTATGACTTGATTGATATTTTTAGGTGGTAATTTTAAATGAATTCACTATATAAATTTCTCAAGTAAATTTATGACTAGAAAAGTTCGACCCCGTAACAAATAGAACTTGGTCTGTAATACCGCCCCTTCTCAGTCTGGATTGCAATTGTACGTTATATACTCTTATCTTTTCAGCAAAAAAAAAAGGCCGCGGCTTTGGGGAATAAAGAAAATTCTCCGGGGAATAAAGACTTTTCTTAAAACTAGTCAAATAAGATTGACTTTTATGTTTCTTTTTTTATTGCTAAGGGGCTTCTAATTTTAGAAGATGCTATAAAAAAAGGCTCCTTCATCTCATCACCTCTCTCTACCACCTCATCTTCTCGGCACCTCATCATCCTCTCCGGCGAAGGTCGTCGGCCGGCAAATTTTCCGACCGGCGACCTTCAAACATAAATTTTTGTTTTCTCTCTTCCTCTCTCTCTAACACTCCGGCGAAGGGAGACCTTCGCCGGAGGTCTGGTCCGTCCATGAACAGATCTGTTCGTGGACAGACCTTCAAGGTAGGTCTGTCCACGAACAAACCTTCAAGGTAGGTCTGTCCACGAACAGACCTTCAAGATCTGTTCATGGACAGACTAGACCTCCGGCGAAGGCCTCCCTTGACCGGAGTGTTAGAGAGAGAGAGGAAGAGAGTAATTTTTTTTTATGTATGAAGGTCGCCGGCCGGAAAATTGGCCGGCCGGCGACCTTCGCCGGAGAGGATGATGAGGTGGCGAGAAGGTGAAGTGGCGAGAGAACAGATGAGATAGAGGAGAACTTTCAAAAAATGTATTTTGTATTCCCCATAAAAATTTATTCTCCGGAGAATTTCAAAAAAATCTGGATTCTCTCGAGAATTTATTCCCCGGAGAATTTCCTTTATTCCCCAAAACCGCGACCGCAAAAAGCTAGAATTCCGTTAAAAGGTCAGTCCCGACTTACCACTCTCTTCGCGAACAAGTTAACATGTCGCGTACTTGCCTGATTCAAAAGAAAATAAAATTAACATATGGGAATGACGTGTTTGGCTTTTGTATTTTCTCAGTGATTGGGTGATCTTACTTCTTTCCACTTACCACTCTCTTCGTTCTTATTGCTCCGTTGTCAATGCTCATGGAGATTCGTCAGAAAATTCCTTATTACTTCATTATCATCTTCTCTCTCTAAAATCCCCATTACTATGGCAGAAGAAGAAGAAACCGGAAAGTATAAAACTTTACAAACAGATCCAAATCCTTGAAGATTTTTGGATTCCCCTACCAACCCAGATCGAGTTGATTACTGTGATTCTGCTGTTCTTTCTCTTCTTCATATTATTATATTAGTAGTAGTTGAAAAGATAGAAATACCCATCTCTTGTTTCTTGGTAATGTTCTTTTCCAGCTCATTTAAATACTGATTTCTTTCGTTTTAGTTTGAGATCTCAAATTTAGTTGCAGAAATCCTGATATTTTTGGAGGGTTAGTAGAGTTGATTTGTGTTTTCTGGTATTCTGGTATGTTGGTTTAGTTGGGTTTTCAGTTATTGATTAATAGTTCTAAGAGTTTCAGTAGATCATTTACAGTGATAGATAGATAAAAGTGAAAATTTTGACCTGAAACTGAAGTAGTTTAGACATTAGAAGAGAATTTGGGATTTTGGGTAAGTTGAAGTGGATTTTTAAGTAATTTGAGTAGTTTGATTTTAGTGGTTTTGATTCAATGCAATGGAGTAGTATTCTTAGTATGATGAGAAAGATTATGATTTCTAATCAGGAAGGTTTAATGTTCCAAGTTCGATCTGAGAATTAGTGGAGAAGTATGAAACTTTGATTTTCTTCTTTCTAATCATATATTGATGTTGTTAGTTTGATTACTGGGTATCTTGGATAAAGGAATTAGAGAACTAGGGTTTTGTATTTTAGTCATTTTTTAGGTCTGGGGTTGCTTAAGATGGCTTCAGTTAGAAGAACCTTATCTCCAGTGCCAAGACCTGGGACGATACTCAATGGTGATAATCAGTTGGTCCCTTCTCCATTGTCAAAGTCTTCTTCTGCTCAGACTCAACAAGTACCAGGAGGGATTTTATCTACATTGTTTGGTTGGATCGATTCTCACCCACTTTTATATAGAGTTAAGTCTTTTGTTCTTGGAATCCTCTCACAACGATCATCTCGGCCCATGGAAAGATCAAAATCGAAGAGACCTATTTGGAAGAGGTTGTTCTTTCAGTTCTTCATTTGTTTTGTGATTGGAACAGTTGTTGGTTTTATCACATTGGTCTCAATGAATTTTTCCATGAATCTCATGCCCAAGAATCAGACCTTTTCGTTCTATATCTTCCCTCCCAATGAAAACAAAGAGCTTTATCATCATACTGCTAAAAATGGGTTAGAAGATTCTTTATTAAGACTTAATAAAAGCTCACAGGAGGAATCTGTATTGAAGCAAGTAGTACGAGATGGAATCTCCAATCAAACTATAATGGGTCAGGCTCCTATTCAAGTTTCCGAATTTGTGCATCGGAAGCTTTTGCTAATTGTTACCCCAACTTATACTCGTCCATTTCAAGCCTATTATTTGAATCGTCTAGCTCATATACTAAAACTGGTGCCTCCTCCCTTGCTATGGATAGTTGTGGAGAAGTCTTCTCAATCTGCTGAAACAGCAGACATATTGCGGAAAACAGGAGTCATGTATAGGCATCTTGTGTGTTGTAAAAATGGAACTGACATAAATAGAGGTGTTCATCAAAAAAATGTGGCATTATCTCATATTGAAGTACACCAGCTCGATGGAATTATTTGCTTTTCAGATGATTATACCATGTATTCGGTTGATCTTTTTGAGCAAATGAGGGAGATCAGGTACTACTTGTCGGCATGAGATTTCATGATACTTGCATTTAATTTATGGTTTATTTTACTAAAACGAAAAACCTTCTTCCTCTCTTAATAAATCTTATTACATTGCTTTGTTTAGTTGTATTGCCACTTTGAGGGTTAGTGAAAGCTCACGAGAAACACATATTACATGCATCCGGTCTGGCACTTGCCTGTTACATATTTAGTTAGTATTTTGATGGGCAAATGTCCCAAGTTTTCAATAATTCTATTTCCATAAAAAGCCTCCCGGAATACATTTCGGACAATGGTGATGTAAATTTGATTTTGTAAAATTTGATGTCCACTTTGTTTCTCTGTGCACAGTACTTGAGATAGCTAGTTGTGTGTTGTAGTTATCTATGTAAACCAGTGCGATGTTACCAGATACACTGCCTCCCCTTCCTTACAACATACCTATTACCTGGTTCCCAGTACAGTTTTCGGTTGGGTTCGCTATCCAGTACCCAAATTCTTCGTGCCTTAATCAACCCAATCTTTTTGTAAAATTCTACAAAGCTCAACTAGTTGAGCAGTTAATTACATGACTTTTCAAATTGCTTAGCTGTCTTTTATATGCATCATATAGAGTACAGGTTCTCTTGAAAAAATAGGCCAAAACGTGGTGCAACCAAAAACTAGCATACTGAAGAAGTATACCCCCTAACACACCAGATACTCAAATGGTAGCTTATCGCGTACCCGTACCACGTACCAGAGTAACCCCATTCCAGGTAACATCGAACTAGATTCATGAGATTATAGTAGGGGTATTAGAACAAATATGAGTTTCAACTTTCAACCAACGTATTTAGAAGCTCACTAAAATCAGTGCGTGGACAAATTTTACTCAAAAACAAGAATCTAGTAAACAAATATTCGTCTGATTTCATTGTGTATGTAGAAGAACTAGCACTCAATGCATCTTAGTATTTATAGGTAACTGAAGCAACGAAAAGCCAAAAAAACATGTATCCCATGAGACAAGCTACAAACTCTACCAGTATTTCTTTTTTGAGAAAGTAGACACTAGTAGTTTGTGATTTGCCTATTTACCATGTTTTTATTTCTATATGCAACAACCTAGAATACTTCGCTTATGGAAGAAACTCTTATATTTTTGTGCTTCTTCTCTATTCTCTCAATCTCTATCCAGTTTAGAGGGAGAATGAAAAGACACTATGGCGTTACCATGACAGCTTATTTGTCTTAAAATGCAGGCGTTTCGGCGCATGGCCAGTGGCAACCATAACAGATAGAAAGAACAAAGTAATACTGGAAGGTCCAGTTTGTAATAACAGCCAAGTTAATGGATGGCATACCAATGAAAGAACTGGAAGAATTAGGAGATTCCATACAGGTATCTCAGGATTTGCATTCAATAGTACTATCCTTTGGGACTCCAAGAGATGGCATCTCCCCACTCGAGAGCCTATCAGGATGCTTGACACAATCAAAGAAGATTTCCAAGTTTGTTCTCTCTCTCACTCTCTGCATAACGACCCGAGCCCCATGAATTATTGACATTGTCCTTCCTTTTCCCACCAAAGATCTACCCCGTCAATACATGGTTTTGTTCTTAGCGAAGGCTCCATGAGGCCACCTAAAAGGCCTCGGCCGTCACTAGCTTGAGCTCCTATACCGCAGTCTCTGATGAAGCAATGTGGGATATTATGCTCTGTCTCTCTCATAACCAACATACGTTAATATTTGCAGGAGAGTGCATTCATTGAACAATTTATTGAGGATGAAAGCCAAATGGAATGTCTAGCGGACTGGTCAAAGATCATGGCTTGGCATCTTCAACAAGAAGCTTCCCATCCTTTCTATCCTCACAAATGGTTGACTACGAAGAATCTCAATGTTGTTATACCAATCAAATAATTCTCCCAATACAAATGGTAAGTAAGATTTATTTAACTTATCTTTTCTCAAATTGTCAGGTATTGTTGCTATTTGGCTCGAGCAAATCCTCGCCCCGAGTTATTTCCTATATATAAGATTATATTCCGATAAATGGCAAATGGGAACATTTTCACTATGGTTCTCTCTCGAGCTCATTTTTGTTTTGTTTAATTTTGTTGATGCAGGAAATATAATCAACCAGTCTCGATCTTCGGGTGCTTTGTCACCTCTACTCAAGACCGCTAGTTGATTCAAAAGCTGGCACATTTATAATTTGAATGGCAATATTATTGGCATAGGAAGAGAATGTTTTTCGAATATGAAGTTTTTCTATGACATTCATTTATTCTTGTTGTTCTCTTTCTTCCAACGGCTAAAGTTCATCAATGTACAGTCATTTGAGTTGGTTGTTGTCTTGCAAACCTCTAGTAGTTTAGGAGAACCATTATCTTTCCCGTTGAGGAAGAGATGAATGAGTTCTAAGTGTAACTTTTTGCTCAGTTTATATTAAAATTCCACAATTGTTGTAGCTCAAAATTTCATAATGAAAGGAATTGTTGTACTTTATTACCGTTTTTACTTATCGGATTTTTTTTAAAAATTCTTTCGGGAATCACAATTTTCGTTTGCCTATGACGAGTTTGACATCACTCTTTGGTCTAAATCGTGAAGCATTCCTCTTGATGGATAATTAAAGAAAGTACCATTATGTAGATGAGATACTAAATCAAGCGTTTATCCTTTATATTTAAAGATTTCAAAGGTCTTTTATAGAATGTTATGAATTTTTCTTTCTTCCATTTCTTCATTTGTTTTTCTTCTTCTCGATAATCTAACTTAATTGATAGGGGAGGTCTCCTCCTCGAGCGAGAAGGAGAATGAAAAAGCAACGACAAAAAGAGAGTTGAGATGAGAATTTTTAAAAAATGCGCCTCAATCTAAAAAGCACTATGTAACATTAGAAAATTTGCATTATTATCCTAGGAAAAAACATCTAAATTGCCCTTTCTAACACCAAGTTGATGAATATATTCGTAATAGAACTTGGTGTGTAATACACTCGTACCGCACCCCTTTCTGACACCAAGTTCGATGAATATATTTGTAATAGAACTTGGTCTGTAATACTGCCCCCTACTTAGTATGGGTTGTAATCATAATCTTATTTCCCTTAGTTATATATGCTTATCTTTTTACCAAAAAACAAACAAGCAAGGAAATCAATTAATGTCAAGCTATAAATCAAGTGGGGTGCCCTAATAAAGGAGGGTGGTTGATAGTCCTAACCTCCCCAAAGCCATACATTTTCTTTGCTAGAAGGAACCGTTCCAACTCTTTTTCTTTTTCCCCTTTTTACCGCTAAAAAGAAAAAAAAGATTATCTCTGATACTATTAGCAACAACACCAGCAGAGCTCAGCAGGGATTACCAGAATCTTCTCTCTCATCAATTCTCTCTCTCTCTCATCTTCTCTTCACAAGAACTGATGAATGAAAATAACCTAACCCTAGCTTCATCATCTTCTTCTTTATCCACCTCAGATCTTCCCTCACAGGATGCTTGGGTTAATTCCCACCAAAGATTACTTCCTCAGTGGCAGTCTGTTGTGGGTTCTTCTCAGGTTTCTTCCTCTTACTTTTTGTCATTGTTAATCTAGAGAAACCCTTGTTTTTCTTTTTCATTCATTTCTGTTTTATATTTGATTCAATTATGGTGTCTTCGTTTTGTAGTTCGTTTACCCATTTCAAATTCCGTAATAAAGTTAGGGTTTCTGTTTTGTAAACAGCCGCCTATCCCGATTCCGATATCTAGAGTTAATCAGGTTGATGCAGCTAGACTGGACGTGGAAATTTCTGGCATGTTGAAAGAACAATTGGTTACAGTTTTTAATTTGATAAAGGTGTTTTTTTCATAACCCCAGATGTTAAATTTTAGGTGTACTTCATTTTGGTTGTTGATATTTACTTGTGCTTCATTTTCTTTTGTTGGGATTAGCCAGGGTTCTTATTTCAATATGAACCAGAGCTTGATGCTTTTCTTGAGTTCCTAATTTGGCGATTCTCGATATGGGTAGATAAGCCTACTCCTGGAAATGCCCTGATGAATCTTCGATATAGAGATGAGCGTTCTATGAGTATCAGAGGAAAGGAAGGTAAGTGTCTATTGATGCTCACAAAGTAATATGTAGTCATGTCATAGTTATAAACTCGGATTAGGTATTGCTCTATAGGTCGGGTTTCGGAAATGGCTATAACGGTTATGTTAAGACTCTATTCACATTCTTTATCTTCGCACCAATTTTGCATCTTATTGTGTGGATTTCATAATTTATTTTAGTTTGGTTTCAAATTTGAATATTATGGCTATCTTTCTATTTAGTAAGAACGGGACTTGAAGGACCTGGACTAACTGTTTCTCAGAAGATATGGTACTGTCTTGCCAATGTCGGTGGTCAGTATTTGTGGGCTCGTTTACAATCATTTTCTGCTTTCCGTACATGGGGTGACTCGGATCAGGTATTACTCATCTCTCCACATCTAACTAAATCCAAGTCCATCATTATATGGTAGGGAATGGACTCTGATTTGTCATTTCATTTTCGTCAGAGGTCATTGGCACGCCGAACATGGGGATTGATACGACGTCTTGAGGGATTCTACAGAGCAGCTTCCTTTGGAAACCTCCTGATATTTCTTTACACAGGATGGTAATGTTTCAGCAAATGCTTCTCCTACCATGTTATATTTTCGATAATTTTATAGTTCATGCAAGTATTCCCGAGTACGTTAGTATGTGGGATCATAGATTTGACTTAGCATCTTTCTTTGATCCATATATAACTTGGATACTTTCATAGTTCATCTTCCTGAGTAGAATAGTAGTTAGGATCATAGATTTGTCTTACTGTCTGTCTCTGATCCATATATAGTATGGATAAGATTTAGTTACTTTTCAATTTGTTAGTTATCAATGTTGAAAAGCAATAAATAAACTGTCTTGAGGTGAGGTTGTCTTCGCCAAACGATGCATATCTTGGTTCAAGGTTCTGTTGTGTATATATATATATATATGTACTGAATGGTGCAAAAATGATGTTATTTAATACGTGACACTGTGATTGTTTACCAGTTTGCATGTCATGTGTTTTATGTTATCATCCTACTCAGTTTGCAGCAAACTGGTGAAGGTCCATGCAGCCATTGTGTTGTTTCCTATTAAATTCGATTTTCAACTGAAACTCATTTTCTTGACTAATAAATTCCTCAATGATAATTATCATGATTGATATTTTGTTTGTAATTGTGATTCTGCAACTGCAGGTATAGGAGTATTGTTGAAAGAGCTCTTAAAGCAAGGCTTGTATATGGAAGCCCTAACATGAACCGAGCTGTTAGCTTTGAGTACATGAATAGACAATTGGTCTGGAATGAATTTTCGGTGGGTATTATTTTCTGATTAAGTAGTTTTGGCTTCAACTTCAATTATACAATCATTTTGGAACACCTGTTGGTATCTTTTTTTATCCTTTCAAATTCAGACATAAAATTTGACTTGAGATGTGAATTGACTGGAGTCATATTCCAAATTGTTTGTTTTTATGACAATGTGTGTCCGAATTGTTCGTATGCAGGCTGATTTTGGTCCATTTGAGTCAGACACAAAATAAGTTTCAACTAAAATCTCATATACCAACTAGTTTTGTTTTGAAACACTAGCTCTTCCAATTGTCTCAATTTCTTATAAGTACATTCGAACTATTCCAAAAGGAATAGAATCTGAAACTTATTCGTAAACATCGATGTGCAGGAGATGCTGTTGTTGCTTCTTCCGCTTCTCAACTCATCGTCAATGAGAAGACTTCTTCGTCCATTCTCTAAGGACAAAACTTCTGGTTCTGTTGAAGATTTGAGTGCTTGCCCCATTTGCCAGGCAAATCCAGCTATTCCCTTCCTTGCTTTGCCTTGTCAGCATAGGTATGTCACACTTCACTCCCTTACCTTCTAACCTGCATTAATGTTCTATCTAATACTGATTTGTGCATTTTGAAATAAGCGTTTGTTAAAAGGTGTGTCCACTCTAGTCAATAAGTACTTCCTACGTTCTTATTCATATATCCTTGAGCCAAACTTTAAAATCTTGTCATGGTTATTTACTGTGACACCATTTTACCTTACACAACCTTCGCGAGAGAATTGTAGTGATGAGAAAGGTAGGGACACGACCAAATCTGGAATTCCTGTAGTGTGGTATTTGGTGAGGTATGAGAAATACAACATCTAATTGCTGACTTGTATTTGATTTTCTATCTACTTCTTTTTCTCACCAACTAGTCATATCTTAACATATACATGTGTACATATACAATTACTTGCACAGTAGATATGTATGTTCAGCTAGTGAGGTAGGCTTTAGATCTAGTTTAACATGAATTAAATGCGCAACAATTTTTTACTTTGGTGGGCTTACCATGGCCTTTTACAGGATATACCAGTGCCCATTTAACGGTTTTACCTCAAATTTCTGCATTTTTTCCTTTCTTGCTTACCCTTTATCATATATGAGTGCATCTATTTTCTTTAGTTTCTATGGCTATATCTTTTTTTTTATTTGATTACCTTCGGCAGTTTTGTGACATGATATAACTTGTTGAAACAGGTACTGTTATTACTGCTTGAGAACACGATGTGCTGCCACCCCATCATTCAGATGTTCGCGATGCAACGAACCAGTTGTTGCCATGCAACGGTACGGAGGTTCAATAAAAACTTAAGTTTCAAATTTCGATCTTTTTCATTCAAAATAACAAGGAAATCCGAGGATGACATTCAATTTAGTCACACCATTTCTTTACCTTCTGGTAAAAACTCTCTTCCCAGATTGAAATTCTTTCTCTGGTTTATTTCTCAAACATCCGTAGTCATTCTCCATCAGAAACTCAGATAATGTCCCAGCCAGGCTTAAAATGATTGGTTCTAATAACCTGTAATTTCGGGTTATCGTCTTCACACTTCCAAACCTGGGAAGGAAAAACCCAGAAAAGAAATGGTCACAGTTCAGTTTGTATCAATAAATTACAGTAGATTTTCTTCAAATTGGGGGATATTCAGCCCTTACTTAGCATATTACTGTAAGATGTTTAATACTGCATCTAAAAATATGCGTCTTTCATTGCATTGGGAACTAAATTTGTATTTCAATTTCCCTGCTCATAAATGAAAATTTCTTAGTGATTGAGGGTTCTCAAATAAGGTATTGTTACAACTGAGATTTGCAGAATTTGGTGTTTCTGATTGATCACTTCATTCTTTATGAATTAGGTTTTACCACTCTAAGAGTGCAATCTATTGAGGCGGGCGGTTATCCTAACTCTTATACCGTATTAAATTTGTGGGTCTAATAAAATATATATCAGTAAAGTGAGAAGCTTTAGGTCATGTGATCTTGCCTAGTGTTCTTTGTTCATTTTTAATATGAGAACCTGAAATCCCAATATAATTTAAGTTAATTTTAGTTATTTTATATGCTTTTATTTTTATTACGAATTTAGATCAAAATAAACCTATGAATCGTACGTATTGGATATTATTATGTTAATCAAATAAGTGAGGATTATCCAAAAAACTTGTGAGTAATAATTTATTGGGTTATTTCCCTAATGGCCCCCAACTTTGTGACCAGCTTCCCGCCTGGCCCGCTACTTTACGAGAAATATCCATATGGCCCCCTTCCGTTATAACACCGTTACTCTCTCTCCTCTATCACATTTTCTCTCTGCCACATCATCTCACCTCGCCCCGTCATCATCTTCTCCGGCGGGGTCGCCGGCCGGAATTTGGCCGGCCGGCGACCCTGCCGGAGAAGATGACGACGGGGCGAGGCGAGATGATGTGGCAGAGAGAGAAAATGAGATAGAATAACGGTGTTATAACGGAAGGGGGGCCATATGGGTATTTCTCGTAAAGTAGGGGGCCAAGCGGGAAGCTGGTCACAAAGTTGGGGGCCATTAAGGAAATAACCCTAATTTATTTCCAATAAGCTATTTGTGGGTGTTGTGGTGAAGAAAGAAATTTTTGGGGAAAAGGTGGAAACCCCAAAAAAAAACCTAAAATGACGACGACAGGCGGCATTTTTACTTCTTTTCCCTTCTCTATTATTCCTCTCTCTCTCTTCCCTTTCTCTCTCTTCTCTCTGTCCTACTCTCTCTCATCTTTATCTTCGGCAAAGGAGATGTAGCACCCTGGCTTTAGAGTGCTACCACTAATAGCGGGAGGCCATATAATTAACCCCCTAAACCTACCTCATTCTTTTCGGCCTTCTTTTCTTTCTTTTCCTTTCTTTACTTCTGCAACCGTGAATTAAAGAAGGGAATACAACCTAGAGAGAGAAAGTGACTTCTAGGCTATGTTCGAGGACCATTTTTTGGGGAAAATAGAAATAATTTCTACAATATTAAAATTTTCTACCTGTTTGACAGGCATTTTAGAGTAAGAAAAGTTTTGGCTCACGTGACCATATTTTCTCAATTTTTTCTAAATTTAAGGTAAACTTTTACCCACCTGCCCCATGAGAATATGTTTCTCCGGGAGGGAATCTCTCAACAAAACTCTCGGTCTTCTACTTTGTGTCAATATCTCTTCTTCTCTCACTGTAAATCACTCTCTCCTCCTCTCTCTCTCTCTACTAACTTTAATCCTAGAAATTGAAGCTTTTCTCCTAAAACAGTGATTTGGTGTACTTTGATGCAACTATTATTTTTGCTTGTATTTTAAGGACGAAATTAAATAGTGATGTTACTTTCTCTCTCTAAAACTCTTTTCAATGGGAGAGAGAGTTTGAATGGAGTAGGATGTTACCGTGTATAAAAATCACTAAAAGAACAAACAAATTTAAAGAAGAAAATCAATGGAAGATCTCTTTCATAACTTTTGATCTTCATCAGGAACAAGGTTTCGAATTGCTATCTGGTAGGTTAAGCTAGCAATCCTCTTCACCGAAATCACCTTACTCTTTCTGTCTCTTCCTTTCTTTTCTTCCTAGCATGTGGATCTCATTTCCGAGTTGGTTATCTCCCCTATATCTCTATATACTTGTCAATTTCCTTATATGAATTGTAAGATCAGTTTAATAAATTTGCCAATAACATGAACACAATAAAATGAGTTGTGGAATCTGAGAAAATGACATAGTATGGATGATTATGATGGTTGTTTGAATAAGACAATTCGAAGAACCAATCACTGGACAAAGGAAATAGAGATTATGATGGTTGTTGTGAATAAGGTAATTTGAAGAAACAATCACTAGACAAAGGAAATAGAGATTATGATGGTTGTTGTGAATAAGGCAATTATGATGGTTCAATCAGTAGCTATTTTCTCAACTGCTGAAATCAGAGAGACATCAAAATTGAATTGTATTTCTTCATCACTAGCTGCAAAACCATTATCTCCTTCATCTTCTCTCCATTATAACATGCCCTCTTCTATATTGCTTCAATCAAGATTTCTAAGTTACTGTAAATTTCAAATAAGCAATGACCTTTCATCATCTGTGTAATCTTAAATTTTTTTTTTTACAATTTCTTGCGGGGTTTTATGACACCTATGGTGGTGTTGATGGTGTATGAAGATGAGCTATACACTTCTCGAAATCAGCTGATTCAAACTAAGTAACGAAGATGGGGTATTGACGGTAACCAGATTTTCATGCAACCAACCAAACGGTGGAAATTGGGGAAAGGCTTTTTGAAGAATCGTTTTTCTAGAGAGAATGTTTCTCGAAGAAACATTTTCTCTTTATTTTTTTCTTTCCCTTATTTCCTATCAAACACAAGCCTAGAGAGAAGAAGTGTGAGAAAGTGAGGGACCTTCAAAGGGATACTAAAGGGTTTGGGTTTCTTCTTCTTGGTGCTACAAATCAGGTAGGTTTCTTCTTCCCTAGGGTTTATGATGGGCCTAGAAAGTTTCCTAAATAGGTCTACACCCGCAAGTGCACGGGTGTCAAGTTGTAAAATTCCGGTAAGACCGGTTCGTTCCTCAGAGACTAAGTCAAATTTCAATTCTAATCTTAAAACTATTATGTCTTCAAAATAGTGGTTTGATTGGTAATATTTTTTTTCAAATAATAAAAAGATAAATAGCAATTAAAAATTAAATAATACTAAAGTTGATATTCAGATAAAGGGAACCTATGAGAAGGGAGAATCTAGGGTTTCAGGATCCACTTTAGCAAATATGACATCTGACTTATGCAATTTGGATCTTCTTCTTTTATAACTCAAGGAAGAATAACCAACCTCGGATGATCTTTACTTTTCAGGACACTTACTTTAAAACTTTCAATTTCGGTACATAAAATCACGGGTACTCTAACTATTAGATATCAAACGTAAGCATGATACATTAAAGACCTAAAGCCTAAATATGAACCATCAAACATAAGTATAACTAATGAAAGGGGTTATCGTAAAATATACGCGAAGAAATCAAAGTATTTAAGCACTTAAAAGAGATTAAGTCAGAAAATCACATAAAACTAAAGCTTAACCTTAACCCTGGATCGGGAAAGTTAGTTACTCATGATGGATGAGAGCATAATAATGATTAAAAAGAAGGAAAAGAATAACATAAAAAGAAAGGAAAATAATTGGAGAAGAAAACACCTTATTTCGCGAAATTTTACTCTGTGCAGCCAAACAGACCCTAAGGGAAAATTGTTTTCTCGTCTTCTCAGAAAATACTTCTCTGTGGGAAAGTTATTTTCTTTACTTGAATTTTCTCTCTCTCTACTGTTTTCTCTTTCTTTCTCTCTCTAAACTTTGTATTTCTCTCTCTATAAAAATAATATAACTATCTCTTTCTCTCTCTGACCGAAACAGAAAAGAAAGAAGAAGAAAAAGAGATTTTAATGGAGTTTTATAATATTAATTCAATCTCTCTCTCTACAAATCAATAGCTTTCTCTCTCTTCAACTCTTTCAATCTGATCTTCTCTCTCTCACAAAGATAAGAATCATAAAGAATAAGAAGAAACAGAGAAGAAAAGCTCCAAAGTTCCTCTCTCTGACTACCTCGGTTTTAGTTGTTAATGGCCGAATATCCTATTCTCTCTCTCTCTAACTCTTTTTTTTCTCTTTCTTTTTCCGTCCAGAGATGATGGATAAGCTGAATCCTCCCCCTTTTATTCCCAGCCGAGAGAACCAGTTTCTCTCTCTATATCTCGATTATCTTCTGAAATCATTCCATCTCCTTCTCTCGGTTATCTTTTATCTGTGAAAAGAAAATCCCCCAGCAGCTTCAATTCCTTCTATGTTTATATATCTTTCCTTTAATCTCATCAAAACATCTCAATCTCTGATCCACGTCTGTCTCGGTTTCCTTTTAAGTTTAGCCGGTTCTATCTTTCCATGTTAAACACAATCTCCAGCTACCCTTACCCGAAACTTCCATTTTCGAAAAGATCTTCAGCCACCCATTGCCTTTCACACACACACACTCTCTCTACTGTTTACACTTGAAATTCTTAAACAGGAATAATAGTAAAGGAAGGAGGTGGTTATTGCTTAGTCAACGTGTAATTGTGTGGGTCATAGTTGTATTAGAGATGATTCGGTGTATCAAGCAGCATTATACCTCGTTGCAACGGAAGTCCATATAAAGCCATGTGACAGCAACCGATTCTAGCCGCTAGATGCATTCCGATTGATGGTAGTATATTGCGTCAGGTTACATGATATCAAAGACCCTCGAAATTCCGAAATGCACCGGCCTTGTGACAGAAGCTAACCCACACTCAAGCTGCTCTGTACACGTGTCCATCTTAGGCTTTGACCTATTGACTTTGACCACATCTTTATCTTGCTATAATCTCCTCATTCGGACTCCGATTTCACATCCGTTTTCGGCTATGAGCTCGTCTTGGACTCTACTTTCACATGAGAACTAATATTGACCAGAATACCCTTGTCATTAAAATGACTAAAATGCCCCTCAAGTATGTCTTTATCACATGTTTTCGCATCGAACTCCGTAACCGAGACCTGAGAAAGAAAATCAACCAAATCATCAGAGTAACCGCTCGAACTGGACTAACTAACCCGAGTTAAGAGATTCAGATGAGACATTCTCATGTCCCATCAAACATCCCCAAACTTAGATTTTGCTAGTCCTCGAGCAAAAATAAAACTAAACCCATCTCACCACTTTCGTAGGGAATCACGATTGCACTTAGCACGTGCAATAAGCCGTTAAACCTCTAGGTTGCCCTAGAGGACGAGTTTCGTCTCGTGAGGGTTTGCAGTGAATATACCCACAAAATTCAAATATCAAAAATGCAGAAGGGTCTAAATATGATGTGGACTAAAAATGTTTATCCGGTAAGTTTTCGAAAGTTAATAGAAATGAAATCCGAGTCACTCAAACCATACAAATGCTAAAAATCTTTTCACTAGTAATCAAGACCCAAAGTGCACATGACTAGCCAATATGAGCATCGTTTCGGTTCAGAACAGACAAGACCTTGATTACCTTCTCAATACATTTCGCCTCGACTGCTGCCTCACGGTCATACACTCAAAAATTAAAGTCACTCAGAAATGTTTCACTCAATGTGCGAGTATGAGCATGAAGAAAAACTCAACACATTACAAAAGATGGACTAAATTTTTGGTAAACGACTGATCTCAAAGAAGGAAACAACCACTAATACGGAATGGGGAAGCTAACCAACTCTTCTCACCTGATCAACTATCTAACAATGCTTCCTAGAGGTTAATGATGATGTCACTAGAACTCTTGAGAACTCGACGTCTTCAAATCTTCAAAAACTACTTCAAGTGATAAACACTTAAACAAAACTACATAAACATTTTTTTTTTCTTCTTTTTCTTTTTCTTTTTTTTTTTTTTTTTTTTTTTTTTTTTTTGGTAATACAACTCAAAATACACATCTTACTTTCTCAACAATTTCCTTGGGTATAATTTTCTCCTCTTTGCTTCATGTCTTATTCTAAATGATGGATGAGATCTATTTTCCTCTAGTTGACATTGCTTTCAAGTTTCTCAGACTACAAGAGAAGGGTTTACTTCCTGATGACATCCCTAGTGGTTGTAAAATTTGAACTCAAGAGATCAACTGAGCTCTAATGAATATTGCGAGGTTGAATAACTCTTCATTCTACTCGGAGTTATCACAGAAGAGATCACTCAAAAGAACAAGAAAGGCTCAGAATCTCACATAGGTTAAGTCTCCACTAATGATCGATTAAGTTCTCTCAGAAAATTCTACTCTTCACCTATCTAACACTCACATGGCTAGTGCACAGACAACTTCAAGACTCGAAATTCATGGAAAAAACTTTAGCAAACGGATAGTCCGACAAACTAGACTCTATAACTATTAACAAGCAAAAACAACTAAACTCACATTTTCAATCCAAAAATTAAAAATTTTGAACCCTTTTGAATTTTTGAAATAAGGACTAAAAATTCAATCCCCTATCCCCAAACTTAAACCGAACATTGTCCTCAATGTTCTGAAGACTATGCAAAAATAACAGGATGAGGGAAAGATATTACCTGGTTCCAAGGTCCTATGCATGGGTTGCCTCCCAGAAAGCGCTAAGTTTAACGTCTTCAGCCAGACGATACAGATGATTCAACAATCCTTAAGTAACATCTCCATAAACCAATAGGCGAAACATCTGAGGATCTACCCAAGACACGAAGTGATTAGTGCATGATAGTCTCACACTTGTGTAAAAATGTTGCAGTACCAGTGAGACTATAGCGATCAGGTAAGAATCCCCAAACTTAGACGTCCATAAAGTCGTTAAGTTTGGCAATGGACTAGAAAAACTATAGTCCTGATAGAAAGGATCTATGTAGTACGGAGAAACCAAGTGAGAGATTGCACAAACTTCCCAACATGCTCCCGATGGACACGATGCAAAAGGATCTTGAGGACTATCAAAGACGTCTATACTTAGACTAGCGGTTTCCAAAACAGGTATGTTGGGTACTTCCAAAGGAATAACCCGACTTACTGACTCAAATTCCCTAAAAATTGGTTCAGATCAACCTTATGTGATCTCTTTTATCATGATGTAATCAGGGTCCTTGAAGAATTCTGGATCTTCATCCAAGTCGAACGAGTCATCACTCTCATTTAATAGATTGAGCACCCATGACTCATCATCTTCGTTTCTGGAAAGACTTTCGTGTTTATCAATAAGATTATCGATAAAACGAGGTGTTGATATCGAATTTGACATGACCTCGACTTCTCCCTCCTCTAGAAGGGGCTCCAAAGTTTCGTCAGGACTAACAATTGACTCATACGATGGAAGTGGTGACTCTAAGGCTGGCAAACTAATCGACTCAGACACCAATAATGAGGTAGACTCCGATATGTTATCTAACTCATTAATAATAGCCTCCTCATCTAAGCTCAAAAGGGCTAATAGAGTTTCTAAGGGATCTCTCGACTGAGTCGTTGGTAATCCATCTTGAACTAATAACTCTACCAAGTTCAACCCACTAAACTCATCTATGTCATCCGGATGGAGTCCCGCATTAAAAATATTCATCTCCACCGTCATATTTCCAAATGACAATCTTAAAAGACCATTTCTACAGTATATGACAACATTTGATGTAGCTAAAAATGGTCGACCTAAAATGACAGGGATTTGACTCTGGGTATCATGAATAGGTTCAGTATCTAAGATGATGAAATCTACAGGAAAGATAAACTCACCAACTTTTATCAAAACATCCTCTACTATGCCACGTGGTCGCTTGACAGACCGATCTGCCAACTGAAGAACTACAGAAGTAGGTTTTATTTCTCCTAAACCTAATTGTAAGTACACAGAGTAAGAAAGAAGGTTGACACTGGCACCTAGATCTAACAAAGCTCGTTCGATCTTATGGTCCCCTATAGTGCAAGGTAATGTAGGGCTTCCTGGATCTTTGTACTTAGGTGGGAGGTTTTGCTGGATGATAGAACTCACTTGTTGAGTCAAGAAGACCTTCTTATGCACATTCATCTTACGCTTTCTAGTACATAGGTCCTTAAGGAACTTAGCGTAAGCTGGGATCTGTTTAATTGCATCTAGTAATGGAATATTAATGTTGACTTGTTTAAATATTTCCATTATCTCCTTGAACTGAGACTTTTTCTTTGGCTCTACGAGACGCTGAGGATACGGGGCTCTAGGAATGTAAGGCTCAGGCACTACAGGTGGTTCCTCAGACTCAGGAGCCTTCTCAGGCTCTTTACTAGGGACACTAGTTGGTAAGGTGGGTTGATCAGAGTTTAGTTCACTATCTTCGGGAACTCCTACCTTATTCTCAATTACCCTACCACTTCTAAGGGTGGTTACTGCATTGGCCTGATCCATTGGTTGTTTACCTAGTGTACCTTTTGGGTTTTGCTCAGTTTGACTAGGAAACATACCCTTTTCCCTCTGGCTAAGGGCTTCTGAAAGTTGACCTACCTGGATTTTCAGACTATTCAAGGATTGGTTGGTCTCTACTTGGCTATTAGCTAGTTTTATGAAGGCCTCCTCTAGAGAGTTCTTGTTCTCTGGAGGATATTGTGCACTAGGCTGAGTATAGGGATTCCTAGAGGCATTAAACTCAGGAGGGTTTATTGAACTGCTAGGTTGACTCTGGTTTTGACCCTTGTACCAAGAGAAATTGGGATGATTTCTCCAACCTGGATTGTACGTGTTGGAATAAGGGTCATACTTCTGACGATTGTCTGGCCTAGAGGTTTGATAAAGAAAATTGGCCTGTTCTTTTTCATCATAACCAAATAACAAGGTACACTTGTTCCCTGTATGAGAAGGGTCTCCACAGACGGAGCACGGATAAGAGGTGGATTCATTTACAACACTCATGATGTGAGTGGGATCCTCCCTGAATGCTTTAGGCTGACCAAGCTCTAGGGCTTCTATTCTTCTACCCATGGTGGCGAGTTTAAGTTCTGACTCATCAACTCTATAGATGCCACCTTTATTTGGAGTAATATTTGTCCTAGTAGGAGGTCCTCTAGAAGTTTCCCATTGGTGGGATTTCTCAGCTAATTCTTCTAAAAAGGCCATGCAATCATCAGCACTCTTACCGATAAACCCGCCATTACAGAATGACTCTACCATGGATGTAGTTGAATAATTTAGTCCATCATAAAGAATCTGGACTAGTCTCATTTTTTCAAAACCATGATGTGGACACTGCAGTTCAAGTTCTTTGAACCTCTCAAGATAGTTATAGAGAGACTCTCCTTCTTGTTGCACAAAACTGTTAAGACTTTGCCTTAAAGTGATAGTTTTGTGTTTAGGGAAGAATTTCAGAAGGAACAAATTGCTTAATTCTTCCCATTTAGTAATGGAATGAGGTTGTAAGGCATACAACCAAGATTTTGCTTTCTCTTTTAAAGAGAAAGGGAACAACCTAAGTCTCAAAATTTCATCAGGCATATTGGGGAGATTCATAGTCCCACAGATTTCTTCAAAATCCCTAACATGGTGGTAGGGGTTCTCGTTCTCAACCCCACGGAAGGTAGGGAGCATTTGAATAATGCTCGGCTTCAACTCGAAGTGAGTCGTGGAGTGGGGTAACCTTATGCTTGATGGTTGACTTTTTCTAGTTGGATTCATGTAATCCCTGAGTGTCATAGGTGGGTTTGCGCCCCTGGCTTGGTCTGGATTTTCACCCATAGTGTCACTCAAAGGGAGATTCGCTAAAAGATTACTTAAATGTGTTTCTCTACTGATGAAACGACCTCTCTTATCACGATATCTATCGGGCATAAACTAGAGCCCAATGACCAAGGATATTCTCAACAAAACTTTTTTTTTTTTTTTTAAATCGAAAACCGAGGAATCACTACGAAGACCCTAGAGGAAAGCAAACACAATCAGTCTGACTCCACCAAGCAACCTAAACAAAATCTAGACGAAAGACAAGTTGGTCAGATTTCCCTTAAAAATCTAGACAGCTCCTACTTCGTTACAAAGCTTGAACTATAATGTTTATGAGGGTTACTCCGTCCAAGTACTACGATCAAACAACTCTTGGAGACGACCAACGATAAACGTTGTGATAGCCGTCCAACCTGGTAACGTTTCCTCTTCTCGAGGCGACCTTATAAAGAGTTGAGTGAACTTTCCCTTTAGGAATGCCCAAATAAAAATCAAGTCCCTGAATTGTTCCAAAGATCCTATGAGCTCGTCACCTTAGGGGCTGATGTCTAAATCAAATTTTAATTTTAGGTGAGGTTTAGGATCGTGAATGTTGTTACCTATTTGGGCAAGAGAACGGTGATGAAATCCGTCTCCTATCTTTCAATTGGGTTATTGCCCTTACTAGAATGCTTATACTAAACAATTCGATCAAGCAATTAGGCACACAAAACATACAATTACCCACTGACAGGGGCTTCGTGGGTGATTAAAGAAATTACCTCCCGTTCAAGACGGGCGATGACCCTTGCAGACGACCCGGGCCACTCTCCCGTGAGTGTTCGAACCCGAGGCTTCGTTTTGGTTTTCGGTTACAATTTATAAAGCCCTCCAATTTAGGGTCAAAACTTTAATACCAAAAATAAAAACTAGAAAGTCGAAAAGTCTCTCTCTCACCAAAAATAAAAAACACTAAAAATAAAATGTAAATTTTCCTTCTTGAGCTCCTCTCCTTGTTGCGCCTTTTCCTTCGCTCCTTAGCGTTCTACACACCAAAAATGGAAAAGCAAGTCAAAGTGTCCAAAAATAAAAACTTACCAAAAATAAAACTTTCCAAATATAGAAATAAGATAAGACAAATTCAAACTTAGTCCCCGGCAGCGGCGCCAAAAACTTGATGGGCCTAGAAAGTTTCCTAAATAGGTCTACACCCGCAAGTGCACGGGTGTCAAGTTGTAAAATTCCGGTAAGACCGGTTCGTTCCTCAGAGACTAAGTCAAATTTCAATTCTAATCTTAAAACTATTATGTCTTCAAAATAGTGGTTTGATTGGTAATATTTTTTTTCAAATAATAAAAAGATAAATAGCAATTAAAAATTAAATAATACTAAAGTTGATATTCAGATAAAGGGAACCTATGAGAAGGGAGAATCTAGGGTTTCAGGATCCACTTTAGCAAATATGACATCTGACTTATGCAATTTGGATCTTCTTCTTTTATAACTCAAGGAAGAATAACCAACCTCGGATGATCTTTACTTTTCAGGACACTTTAAAACTTTCAATTTCGGTACATAAAATCACGGGTACTCTAACTATTAGATATCAAACGTAAGCATGATACATTAATGACCTAAAGCCTAAATATGAACCATCAAACATAAGTATAACTAATGAAAGGGGTTATCGTAAAATATACGCGAAGAAATCAAAGTATTTAAGCACTTAAAAGAGATTAAGTCAGAAAATCACATAAAACTAAAGCTTAACCTTAACCCTGGATCGGGAAAGTTAGTTACTCATGATGGATGAGAGCATAATAATGATTAAAAAGAAGGAAAAGAATAACATAAAAAGAAAGGAAAAGAATTGGAGAAGAAAACACCTTATTTCGCGAAATTTTACTCTGTGCAGCCAAACAGACCCTAAGGGAAAATTGTTTTCTCGTCTTCTCGAAAAATACTTCTCTGTGGGAAAGTTATTTTCCTTACTTGAATTTTCTCTCTCTACTGTTTTCTCTTTCTTTCTCTCTCTAAACTTTGTATTTCTCTCTCTATAAAAATAATATAACTATCTCTTTCTCTCTCTGACCGAAACAGAAAAGAAAGAAGAAGAAAAAGAGATTTTAATGGAGTTTTATAATATTAATTCAATCTCTCTCTCTACAAATCAATAGTTTTCTCTCTCTTCAACTCTTTCAATCTGATCTTCTCTCTCTCACAAAGATAAGAATCATAAAGAATAAGAAGAAACAGAGAAGAAAAGCTCCAAAGTTCCTCTCTTTCACTACCTCGGTTTTAGTTGTTAATGGCCGAGTATCCTCTTCTCTCTCTCTCTAACTTTTTTTTTCTCTTTCTTTTGCCGTCCAGAGATGATGGATAAGCTGAATCCTCCCCCTTTTATTCCCAGCCGAGAGAACCAGTTTCTCTCTCTATCTCGATTATCTTCTGAAATCATTCCATCTCCTTCTCTCGGTTACCTTCTATCTCTGAAAAGAAAATCCCCCAGCAGCTTCAATTCCTTCTATGTTTATATATCTTTCCTTTAATCTCATCAAAACATCTCAATCTCTGATCCACGTCTGTCTCGGTTTCCTTTTAAGTTTAGCCGGTTCTATCTTTCCATGTTAAACACAATCTCCAGCTACCCTTACCCGAAACTTCCATTTTCGAAAAGATCTTCAGCCACCCATTGCCTTTCACACACACACACTCTCTCTACTGTTTACACTTGAAATTCTTAAACAGGAATAAGAGTAAAGGAAGGAGGTGGTTATTGCTTAGTCAACGTGTAATTGTGTGGGTCATAGTTGTATTAGAGATGATTCGGTGTATCAAGCAGCATTATACCTCGTTGCAACGGAAGTCCATATAAAGCCATGTGACAGCAACCGATTCCAGCCGCTAGATGCATTCAGATTGATGGTAGTATATTGCGTCAGGTTACATGATATCAAAGACCCTCGAAATTCCGAAATGCACCGGCCTTGTGACAGAAGCTAACCCACACTGAAGCTGCCCTGTACACGTGTCCATCTTAGGCTTTGACCTATTGACTTTGACCACATCTTTGACTTGCTATAATCTCCTCATTCGGACTCCGATTTCACATCCGTTTTCGGCTATGAGCTCGTCTTGGACTCTACTTTCACATGAGCACTAATATTGACCAGAATACCCTTGTCATTAAAATGACTAAAATGCCCCTCAAGTATGTCTTTATCACATGTTTTCGCATCGAACTCCGTAACCGAGACCTGAGAAAGAAAATCAACCAAATCATCAGAGTAACCGCTCGAACTGGACTAACTAACCCGAGTTAAGAGATTCAGATGAGACATTCTCATGTCCCATCAGTTTACATAGCCCTCTTCAATTTTAAACCTAGTTTTGAATAGTTAGAACTATAATAGCTTTAAACTATCAATTGTTGCTAGGTTATCATCAACTTAGAAATAATTATTGATACAATATACATATACCATGTTTTTAAACTAGTTCCAACAACAATAGTATAACCCTAGACCATTATAGTTATATTAATGGAGTATATAGATATCCAAACAACAACATACACTATTAGGGTTATATAAATATAGTACAAATACACCCGGACAGCATCCTAGACGCTAATGATTATTTGTGTTTATGTGATTGGTGTTGATAATTGATGTTTGAGATAAATTAGATGTAGTATTTTGCATCTCTTGACATACTTATGAAAGTAAACTCATCGTAATAGGTTATAGTGATATTATAACCAATACTTATCAGACTCGTTTGATTGTATGAGATTATATGTGTGATATCGGAGCATAAGTGCTACCAATAGTTGTGTGTGATATATTGCTTTAGGTTGGTAACCTAGGAAGCATAGGCTAGTCGGAACCAAGAATAGTTGGCTCGATATGTGGGTCGATTGCAAAGTGGGTCGATTGCAAACACTAGTTATTGATGTGATATTGGATAACTTGGTGGACCATGATCTTGAATTCCGTTAATGGATTGAACTAAGACTGGTTGGCTCGACGTGTGGGTCGATGCAAACACGAGTTTGTCAATGTGATATTGGACAACCCAGTGGACTAGGGGCTTGAGTTCTAATATGGATTGACGGTTGTAATCCATAAGTAATCGATGGTTGGCTCGACAGGATGATCGATAAAAACACAAGTTCATTCTTGTGGACCACATACTTCTAGTTTGAGAAGTAATTTACCAACTAGAGGTTGGCTCGCCTCCTGCTCATATGTAAAGTGCTCGTGTTGCACGAATCCTCTTTTTGGGAGGTATCTGTGATTTATTGAGAGGTTTAAGTCGATACAAACACGGATGTTAAGCGAAGCTATCTCGTGGACCTCAAAATTGGTTATACCCCTTCAAAAGGGAAGTTGTATTGTTTGAATCTCTTCAACTGTGTAACAGTTTTAGTGGTGTTGACACGAAAGGTATAACATAATAGACTATGTTATTGTCTTTCTTTTGTTCGAAACTTGGTTTTGTTGTTGAATTGGTCTATTTAGACCTTACGTAATTGGAAATCTACTAGCTGGGTTCTCACCCAGCCTACTATTTTTTCCAGGTGATAGAGACCGGGGATTTCGACCAGTTTGATCTTAGTTCGTCAACTCAGAGTTTCTTTCGTAGCTTTTCCTTTCGAGATTAGGTAGTTGTTTGGATTTCTTTTCTCCGATTCGTAGTATTTCCTTTCTGACTCATTTGTCATTGATGTAATCGGATACTCCAAAGATTATTATTTAATCTGTTCTTCATTAGTTTGACTTGTGATTTCTTATGAGCTCCATAATACATTGTTTTGCCTTTTATTTGACTTTCATGTTTATTATGTTATGATTCCGTGGCGGGATGCTCTATATCTTGATTTTCATGGCGGCCGACGTGGAAACTGGGACTTGAGGTGTTACAGGAGTTTATTCCATTCGTCGGAGCTCGTCTGGTTTCAAAACCAAATCTCTTCTCCAGCGAAGGGGAACCCCTTGTCGGAGATATAGACAAGATAAAGAAAGAGAGGAGAAAAAAGGGAAGATAAGAGAAGAAAAGTGTCGCCAGAGATGCTGGAGGTATCGCCGGAATTTGAGTGAAGGTCGTCAGAGTTATTGGTGGTTGTGGGAAAGGAAGAAGAAGCTAAAAAATACAAGGGTTTGGGTGTTTGAGGGAAACAAAAAGTTATTAATTATTTTTGTTCCCACCCAAAATTTTGCACCCAAAAAAATTTCTTGATTTCCCCGTAACACCGTGGATGAAAAAAGGTCACAACTCTTGCGAAATAGTTTGTGCTCAGGAAATCCAGAAGCCTAAAGTTCCATTCGTAATATATGGGTTGCAAACAATCAGTGTTGACCCAGAAAAATTTCTTTGTGGGGGTACTTTTAGTTATAATAAACAGTTGTAGATTATCCGAAAATCTTGGTATGACGTTCAAGTGAGTGACTTATATATCATAGCTACATTCTCAACTAACTCGACTGTTACTAACCTATGAGTTGTACTGACTGTAGTATCAGTAAAAATAATTAGTCTTTTACATATTCGAATGATATAAAAACAAGGGTATAACTCGTTCTTGATAGACACAAATAGTTTTGTATTCTCAACACGTAAAGATAAGCTTGGGAGGTGTAATCTTTGCAATTAAAGATAAGTTTGAGAGTCATTTATTCATGATCAATTTATGTTGCCACAAAAGTTAGGAAAAGAGAGATGAGACAACTTTTAGAAAAAAATGGTAAAAAAAAATTGATCTTATCACTGGGATAGTCCATATAGGTTGCTTTATCGTTCTGTAGTCAGTCTTAGTCACAAACGTGATGGTTATGTTAGTGATACTGAGTTTGTATGCGGTTCGGAATATGAAAAGAATGTCTCTTTCCATCAGAAGATGCATGTGCAACAGAAATTCATAAGTTAGAACTCGAAACCTATCATAACATCATGTTGGTACTGTTTATCTCTTCTTCAATAGTAAAGTATAGATTACATTGTCTTAAGAATTTCTTTATATTTTTATCTCTTTTGCAGTAAGACTTCTTAAGAAATTGTGCAACTTGATCAATAGATACAAAATTATATCCTTGCAATTAAGATAGTAACCATTTGATTGGGACCAACACCAGCAAGAAGGGACAACTTGACCTCCCTAGCAATGGAATAACCATAATTGGTTCTATTAGTATATACTCGACGAATTGATGACTTAATAATGAATGATTTTTTTATCTTATTAATTAAAGCCAATGAATTTCGTAATCTACATTTTTCTTATGAATTATGTATGCGTTTAATGTTCATAACATTTCATCCAAAATTTTAACTCTGATTTATATCATGTGGGCATAGATTTACATGTTTCCAAGTGTTTTTTTAGGATAAATTCATTAGTCTTCTTGCGTTTCCTGTCGTCGCTAATGTTTTAAATCTATTTTCCAATACCACCCCTATTTTTTTTAACCAGCAGAATGCATAACCCGCAAGATAATTCCTTCAAACACACAAAAAACAATAATGATTCACATCCATTGAACCAGATGAAGATTAACACAAACATATCTCAAAATGTCAACACAAACATATCTCAAAATGTCAACACTTGAAAAGAAAAAACATTTAAATTGTATTCAAAGATGCGAAACATAGAAAGAGGGCATGCTTTAGTGTCTACTACTTGATGGCCCTAAATCTTCATGCAAAATCTTCCTTATCCTCTCAGAACTCTATGTATATCCTGCATAACAAGGTTCACAACGTGCAAGTACTAAAACACAAAAAGTAAATAAATTATACAAACGCATAAAGTTTCAATCATTATAATTAACTCAATCTGGTGTTGCAATAGAGGATTAGATCAATTAAATCTTGATTTCACAAGTTATTCAGGTGAATCGCTCGATTCGAACTAAGTAGTACTAAGTAAATAATATTATTAGAAACGGTATGTAACATGTCGGTAATAAGTATTTACTAACGGTTTTTACCGTCGCTGATGTTTGAATTACAGGAAATACGTTGACAATATTGGAACTGTAACGACAATATTTAATTAGAAAGCCATCGCAAATGTTTAAAACATCAGCGACGACGCGTAGAAACCGTCGTTAAAAATATTTTCGATGCCGCTTGTACCGATGGGTTCATCAACGTCAGGACCTCTATTAGTGACAGTATAAAACCGTAGCTAATACGTTTTTTTTTGTAGTAAGAAGTCAGTTCTTCAATACCTACGATGGAGAGATGTTGGGAAAAAATAGACGAATAATCCAAACGGAGAGCAACAATAATGAAAGAAGCTATATAGGTTTAACAAACTGCTATACGGGTTCAACAAGATGCTATACGAGTTAAACAAGAGACTCTACAATCAAGTATAAAACACATGAACCGAAAATATGGGCGACTTAATGATGATTGACGTTAGGTCTCTCGACGAAGATGGTTTACAAATGCTTAAGGCAGCGTATGACGCTTATTTATCCGGTAAACTACGGTACCCAAGAATCCTTCTAGCTAGATTTAAATTTTTCTATTGTTGTTTAGTCGTATTTAAGTAAATTTAAATTTTTAATCGATTATTAGTTGTAATCAATGTTGTTTAATCGAACTTATTAAGTAAATTGAGAAATTTCAAATTCAAACTTTAGGTCTCAAGAGAGGCTGAGGTTGGAGCCAAATTTTTGGGCCTGAGCTCAGGCTGAAAATTTTGGGTGAAAAGTGGTTTTTCTTGCCTAAGACAGGTTGTGGTTGGAGTTGCTCTAACATCTGTACCAATTGCTGCCGACCCATTGATAATAGGAAGAAGATTGATAATGATTGTAATATTTGGGTTGTGGGTAGATCTACAAATGCTTCATCAGTGGAGTCGAAGACTGTAATTCCAGCTCCATCTTCATCTTCGTCAAGGGCGGAGTCAGGATCCAAACCTAGGCCTGCTAGCCTGTAAAAGAAAAAAGTGGAATAATGACTTGAACTCAAGATAGATTTTGTAGATGAAGTGAAAGAGGATTGGGTTAGAAACAAAATAGACTTTCATTATTTTATTTATTTATGTTCTCTTTTTGATTATTCTTTATTTGAGAAAGGTGCCTTTAATATTTACAAAATCCCCTTAAGACTTCTCTCTTAGCATGACCTAACAAAGAGAAGAAAAAAGGTAAAGAAAGGAAAAATGCGGATGGGGGGATTCACACTTGTACTTAGGACGCACACATCCAGAGACAAGACTAACTGAGCCATCAACTTTCTTTGACAACCACTACCTTCTACATAGATATTCAGAAAAACTAAGCGTGGTTGTAGGTAGGGTTAGTCTCCATGTAGCTCCGTCCAAGGGCAGAGCCAGAATTTGAAACTATACAAGACTAGCCTAAAATTTCTATAACCAAATTTCTTCTTACGATAAATATATAATCGCCGAAAGTAACATGCAAAAAGCAATTTTCACTGTCAAAGTAAAGCTTTGTATCATTATTATCACAAACCACATATGCAATTACCTAAATTAAAGTTTAGTCGTAAATCATTTCGAAAAATGAAAAGGAAGAACACACATATTAAGAATGCGAAAATCGTTCTTTGTAATTTCAAACATCTGCCAATATCTCCATGCATCTTTATTGGGGAAGCCAATACAAACTATTAGAGCATCCGGCTAAACCACAGAACCTAGTAAGCAATCCTCAGGATGGAATTCATAATTTTTCATGTAAAAACATTACAGAAAGGTCGTTGCAGCTTAGTGGTTCAGTAACTTGTCCAACATGTTTTTTTTCTTCTTTAACCTACGGAACTAATTTCGTCTTGCCATCTTGTTTTGACCAAGTTGCTGAAACAATCCCTATATTTTGTCTAGCTTCTAAAATAGTTCCTTAAATAAAAAATATCTGTTATTCTTTTTCTTCTTTTGTTAGTGACTACATCTTATTTTGATATGAATTTTACCTTTATTTATTTTTAATATTACAAAAGATAAAGAATTATTATGAGGGAAAACGAGAGATTTGGTATTTTGCCCCTCTCACATATTTTGTCTTCGTGTCTGACCTCTCTTTTATTTCATCTTCCTCTGGGAGAAGACGAGACTCGTTTGCAGAAACGGACTAGTTCTTTGTTGGCGAATCCCATTACCCTTTTTTTTCTCGCTCTCTATGTCATTCTTCAAACTACTATCTACTTTATTATAGAAAATTATATAAATTTGTACATATATGTATAATAATCTGCAAAATACGTACACATTTGCATAATATCTATATGTTTGATTTACTTTAACTTTAAACTTGCGCCAGTTAACTGAAAATGTTGGTTCTGCCTTGGCAAAGAAGCTCAACTTAATTATAAACATTTTGTTTCAGACACTAAGACATTTTAGATTACTTGTTAATTTTCTTACAATGCTTAACCAGTAGAAATGTCCGTTGCACCAAAAGCTTTACTTGGAGTGCACAAAAAAAAAAACACACACATCTCCTCTTGTATCTTAGTGGTTTTCTTTTCAATCTTGGACTGACATCTAAAAATATGTAACGGGAGTCTAAAAGATTTTGTTATTAGTATTGGATAAGGGGGATTCATGATGTTTTAAGAGAAGGAAACTTTAACCAATTTCACATTTCTTGAGGAACATTAATGGTTTAATTCTCTAATGATCCCAATTTCTTGCCATTTCATTATTATAATCTACATTTGGTTGTAATTGGAGGTTAGCTCCAAGTTGTCACTTATTATAGTGATTAAAGGACATTTCTTTATACGATTTCAACGTATTTTTTTCGTTTGTCAATGAAGTTACATTAACTGCATAAAACCTTTCCAAACCACTCTATAAAACTTTCAAGATAAGAATCATGTACAAATTTTTTTTCGTTAGATTATAAAATCTCCCGTAATAAAATATAATTGATATAACCCGTAACTTTTGATTAGGGTGTACAATTAGAGAAGTAAAAAGAGTTCGATATTGTGCTACACTTGTATTGATATTATAACTCAATAAAACTAGAGAGCCATTTGTATATCGTCTGGACAATTAAAGCAAACTTTTATTTAAGTGAAGGGAAGGAAGTAGAAATAATTCTAAAAAACTTTGAACTAGTGAGCCCGCGACCCGACCGCCCGAGTCCGTCATAGCCTGAGAGCGGTCGCGGGAACTCTAATTGCCAAAATGGTCCGGCCTGAAGTGTCGCTACACCCTAACGGACAACCTTGTTTCGAGCCCGACCTACTCGAGTCCGTGAAGAATTTGCCTTAGCTCGACTGGACCCACACGATTCCCACCCTCAGGCGGGCTTATGGCTAAATTACGAGACGCCTATTGGTCAAGTCGCTCCCATTTGCTCCCAACAATCTTCCGACCCTTGAGCTTCTCGGCTAATCCACAAACAGATTCAACAAGTTATTTTGTTCCTCCAAACTATATCGCATCAAAGTTTCTACTTCGACCCTCACCCTCATCCTAAACGAACAAGGAAAGAAAATAGAAGACGAAATTCTTTTTCCCTAAGTTGTACATATATTGCCCATGTCTATTATAAACAATCGGTCTTCTACCATGGGGTGTTTAGCCTCATAAATATGTGTATAATCGGTCGTATTTGTATTGTTTAGACGCGTTAAGAACAATATTTGTTTCTCTATATTATAAAATTTACCTGTGCCTTCACCATCACAAATCCACTCTATAATAAGACATGTCATTTAATAAAATTAAAAACAATTACTTAATAAAATATTAAAACTAAAGACCATTACTTAATAAAGCTAGTAATCAATAATAATAAAATATATAGTTAACATAGTTAGTATTTCGTTAAAGTTAATTAAAACTAGTTAAAAAATTTGATATTTATAAAATTAATAACTTATATTAATAAACATAGTTAATAAATTAAAAACATTAATAAAGCTAATAACATATAGTTAATAAAGTTAGTAACATTACATCATATCGTTAGTAAAACAATAAACCTAGTTCAATAATATCTCTTTTGCAACTGACTTTCCAATAAAAACTGATTTTTTTTATAAAAAGTAAAAGTGAAGAACTCGAGATTAAATTATAAGTTTAAGATTTAATATTGTTTTTAGTTAAAATGAGGGTTATAGCTAACATATCATTTAAGAAATACATACGAGGAAACATTAAAAAGAACAATGATCTTGTTGAGTATTCACAATTGATGTACATGACACCATTAATGATAAGCACTTGCTTGAGTTATTATTAGAAAAATCATTATATGTTTTTAGGTTTTCTTCATTTTTGATGATTACTATTTTTCATTTGAGTGTTTCCCCTTACGAACACGTTTAAAGTAAGGCATTTTTTTCTTTTCGATCTAACAAGAATAACTTTTGTTTATCTATTATACAAAACTATTTAATGCTTTTTGAGATTATAATTTTAATTAATTAAAATATAAAACAACCCTTATAATAAAATAGGTCACAGTAATATTATTAAAATAAAAAACTATTACTTAAAGAAATAATAAAATTAAAGACTATTACTTAATAAAATTAGTAAATAATATCAATAAAAGATATAGTTATTAAAGTTAATATTTTATTAAAATTAGTTATTAACTTATATTAATAAACATATAATTAATAAATTATAAATATTATTAAAAATATAGTTAATAAAGTTATTAATGTTAATAAGAGTTATTTCTTAAATGGCCACCTAGTTTGTGACCAGCTTCTTGCCTGTCCCCCTAGTTTAGGTTAAATACCCAAATGACCCCCTTTTTGTTATTTCAATACATCGACTGAAAAGTCAATTTTTTACTGTCCTAAAATACCCTTCTTTAACTTTTATTTATTTTAATTTCTTTCTTTCTCTCACCTCTTTCGTTTTATTATTCTCTCTCATTTACTAGAGTTGCAGTCCACCAATAAGCCAACAACCACTGTAGGTATAACCACAACCGGATCACAATATTTTTTTCCTCTCTTTCCTTTCTCCTCTATCATCTCTCTCCCCCACCTATTTCCTCTCATTTATCTTTATCTCGTCCCTTAATTTCCTTTTCAGAGTTCCAAAGAAGGGAAAAAAGCAACATAAATTCTCAAGCCTAGAGAAGGCGAAAGTTCTTGGTCAACCAATGCGACGTTCTTTGAATGAACCGGAGAATTGGGGGAATCCGGATTAAAAATTTGGGAATGTTGAGTATGGGATTTAGAGAGAGAAAGTAGAGTTCGATAAAATCCTGGCTTGGTAATTATCCCCTATAAGAAAGAGAATTAAACAAAAAAGATACTGCAATATTAGTCAATCATGGGAAATGATCATACCAGGCGCTGTCATACATCAAGTCTCGATTCTGTAACTGATTAATGGAAAACCATTTTTGACATCAGCAATCATGACTATACTAATAGTATTTCTCTTTCTTGATATTGCACTAGTTTTTGTTTCCACCACATTAAGAAAAGAGACAGCAAAAGGAAGTTTACCATATGCCAAGTTTGCAAGTAACTAGTGTTCTAAATCTTGAAATAATTTTTCAAACAAATGAGGAAGGAAATTAGGTGATAGAATAACAACTGTTCACCGATTAGTTTCCCCGTTTGGAAAGGTACTTACAATTTAAATTCTTGTTTTCCCCTTACAAAGAAATTTCAATTATAACAAAGTAAGGTCATGTCTATCAGGCTGGAAAGTGTTAAGGTTGTGGTCATTCAACTCAAAATCAATTGACAATGAGTGGAGAGGACCTAGACATTATATTCTTGGTTGCTAGGTACCCTTCCCCCCATGTGGAACTATTCTTACACGTCCCCTCACGTGTGGCGTGGTTAGCCTAACACCTTTTTTGCGCGTGACGTGGAACACGTGTAGACCTAGTTCTGATACCATGTTAAGTTTGTAGTCATCCAACTCAAAACCAAATGACAATGGGTGGAAATGACCTAGACAATATATTCTTGGTTGCTAGTTACCCCTTCTCCCACGAGGGATTGTTCTCACAGGAAGGATGAGATTTTCGAAAATAACAAACACGTAATATGGTTTTTGGTAGTCATAATACCTTTCTTTATGATTTGATTTGATAAGAAAACGATAAACACAAGGGAAAAGGATTCACAAATCACTATAATGAAACAAGTGAGAAAAGAGAATATCTTCCAAACAAGAAGTAACCTTTATATTCATTTGGTTGTTTTTTATTTTTGATTTTCTTCTTGAACACTAAAGAGTCATAGAAAGAGATAAGACTAAAAGTGATTTTTCTTAGGGAGCGGCTAAAAGCACCCGTTAAAAATGTTGTTAGCCCCCTGTGGAGGAGATTGGCTGAGGTCAATCTGTTTTGACCACAAATATCTGTGGCACTCGTTGAAATTTTTGTATACGGATCGACCCTCCGAAGACCTAAGCAAAGTTTTCGACTCCGACCAGTCCGAATGGGTTTTGAGTGGACAATCCGAGTGGTTTCAGAGAGGACAGTCTGAATGGTTTTAGATTGTCCTCTCCGAAATCATTCAGAGTGGACCGAGACCAGCCCGTGATTAGGTCTTGGGACGGACATTCGGAATGTCCTCTCCATAACCATTTGGATTATCCTCTCTGAAACCATTCGGACTGGTCCGAGACCAGTCCGTGATTAGGGTTTCCGGAAGTATTTTTAAGGGTGATTTTGGATCAAGGTTGTTTCTCTCTAACGCCTCATCGTAGATCAAGGTTGGTTTGAAATCAAAGTTCTTCCCGTAATGGTTTTACTCTCTTTCTCTCTCTAAAACAAGGTTCTTTATCTCTCTAACTCCTCATTGTTGATTGTTGATGATGAATTTAGAAACAAGGTTGTATCCATGATAAAGTGTTGATTGTTAGTCGAAGAAGGAGAAGAGATGAAGAAGAAAGAGAAAAAGGAGAAGAGCAAAAAGAAGAAGAAGAGGAAAAAAAGTAAAAAAATTAGGCGGGTGCCTCTTTTGTTGTTAATCAATCAATATGGAGAAATACTATCATGATAACAGTTTTTCAATTCAAGTTCACCCACGTAAGAGATACTAATGAGTACAAGATCAATGAAGAGATACCAATTTCGATGGAACTGTAAAAGAGTTCTTCAATTGGTTAGATAAGGTCGAACAACAAGTCAATATGTGGGATACTATTCCGAATGAGCAGAAAGTTAAAATCATTGCTTGTAGACTTATAAGGAGTGCCGCAGATTGGTGAGATCAATTACAACTTCTAAGGATGAGACAAGGAAATGCTCCAATCCAGAGTTGGTCTTCTATGAAAGAGAACTTGAGGAAGTGGTTCTTACCACCTGATTATCAACAACGCTTGTTCATGATGTACCAAAATTTTAGAGAAGGGTTGCATTCAGCGGGTGTGTGACTCCCCGTGTCCCAAAATAGACACGACCACGCCCAAACAATTCACAGACGAGACAAAAATTCGGCAGAGTCTCCTCTGTAAATAAAACCGGTCGCACCTGTAAAACCTGTCATGCAAACCATACATTCGCATGCCCAAAGACATAAACTATTGAGCGGAAGCTAAACAAACTCAACTCAGTTTCGGGTCGAAACCCGAACCACAAAAAGAACTACAAAAGCCTCTTACACAAAGATACAACTTATAAACAATTCCAAGTGTTATATATATATATAAATATTCGAGTTCGGTTCTGCAATAAGAACATAACTTTAAAATAACAGAAAGCCAATAAACAAAACCAAAGAAAACGACATAACCCTGTTAGCCTCGTCAGACAAGATCACAGGCTGGAATGCATACTCCGCCTCGAGGCTACGACAAAGCACCTGAACACTAATAACTGGTAGGGGGTCAGAATACTCACCGACACGAGTTATTCTGGTAGAAGACCAATCCAAAACCCATCACATTTTAAAAAGTTCATTTAATAAGTTGTAAACATCATGACAGAACAAGTTATCAAACCAGTTACCATATATACTATATACAAAACCATTTTCCTTAATCTAGCAAGCAATAGCAGTGATTAGCTGCCCACCCATGGTGCGCTCCCAATAAGAGGAGAGTTCCTCAGGAGAGCCTAGAGTGCGTTAGATAATACCAGCCCATTTAGGCACTAGCTAATGCACCAACATCTCCTCGAGAAAGAGACTTACCCCTAGCCGGTAAGCCCCTCTCCCACTAAGGGACTCCGCAATCATTGAAAAGTTTACCTCATGATACATATACCTTAAGTATCTAAATAGGTTTTTGATCACTGAGTTCGAATAAGAGAGCCATCCCCCAATTACCATGGAAGGACCTGAACCTCATTCTCTTCGGTATCCTGTCATGCATCTAATGCGATCTTTCAAAATCAGTTTCATTTGTATATCAAAACCACATTCTCATATTCGATTCCAATCAGTTTCATTCGTATATCAAAACCAATATTCTCATTCGATTCATTATCTTATCAAACACGGAAGTGGAACAACCAAGAGTCATATCGCCACAAAGCAGAGGGATTCCCAGTCAATGTCACCTCCCAGGCGAGCGGCCAGGTGTACGTTCCTGAGCCTCGAACTGGAGGCACGAGCACCAATGGCCAGCAAGTGAAGCACTTTATTCCCACGGGTCTCATGACTAGTGTCGCCCACCTCATCGGTCTCACACGGGTCACACTCATGTCCACATGTCATCCTAACCTCAATGTCTACGTGTCCGTAGGTAGACATAATCCGCAGTCGGGTACATACAAGAAAACCCAAGTATTTCACAATCATCGTATAAACAGTTCGAATGCATTTCTCGTATCACAGCAAAACCATTCCCGCATATTTCCGTTCATCACTAAAATTGAGTTTCATGCTACCTAAACTCTAGTTATAATGGTGCATATATAACTGTAGAACCTAAGACATTTCATCATCTATAAGACCATGTTGGATAAAGGATTCAATACCCCTACCTAGCGGTACAGGAACTAGTCTTCCTCCGCTGCAACCGTAGCTAGATCGTCCACGAAATGCTCCGGCTCCCCCTCTATCATACCGTAAACAAAAAAAAGACATTAGGTTCTTCCGTAAGAACCTTGGTGTAATTTAAAGAGTATATAAAGTAAAACAATGAAACTTTAAAAACATAAAAGAAACCCGTAATTTGGAAGACTTCGACTTAACCGAATTTCGACCGATCTTCTATCTTTCACCATGTCCACTTAGGGTCAACCAATCAGTGTTTGAACTTACTTATGTCCTAATCATTTCGTTATTAAATGTTTTCACTAAAAATCAAAGTGAACCGCCTTTGAAATTTGTAAAATACAAACAACAACAAAGCAGAATTTTCCTAACTGCACATTGTTCGTTAAAACAGCCATAACTCTCTCGTCCGAGATCGAAACGACTTGTACCATACCTTTCTGGAATCTTCACAAGATGAGCTAAAATACTCAAGAAGACTCAAACAACATTAGATATCTCGATGACCAGCTAAAACAGTAAAACAGTAAGCAGATTTCATGTTTGCTGAATAGCATGCTGTTTGGTAAAATAGTCGTAACTCTCTCGTCCGATATCGGAAAGACTGGTTCCATACCATTATGGAAAGCTAAGATCCTAAGCTACGACTCTCGTGTTTCGAGAAAGTCCGTCGAAGTAACATATAAAGCCCAGAAAGGCTTGGACAGTAGACTAAATTCAGTCCCTCGAGTTGGCAATCGATCGATTGACAAATTATATCAAATAATCTCTCTAAAGTTGCTCATATACTAAAATTAATCAATTCCCAATCATATAAACCCTACAACAACATGAATCATCAAAATCCCCAATTTTTATAAACCTTAAACCCTAGAATTAAGAATTTTGACATCAAAACATCTAATTCATTGGTTTCTTACCTTGATTGGGATGAATTTGAGTTGTGATGGTCTCTCTTTGATCAATCTCAGCTAAATCCTTCCCTAATTCACCTGTTTCTTCAAGTTAAAAGAAAACAACTCTATTAAAACTCACTTCAAACATATTAGAGAGAGAAAACGAAATTTCTTCCAAGAATTCAACTAAAATCAAGAGATAAGCCATCAACAAATAACCTATAATTTTCAAATATATCAAATTCCGTTTATCAATTTGATCCAAAATTGCCTTTTCTTGATCGAATTATTTGAACCCAAATTGAAACCCTAACTCACTCGGTCGAACAAGATAAAAGAAAATCAGATTTTTGTTTCTTAAAGTTTGATCCCTGGTTTTGGCCTGTTCGCAAAAATACCCCCTAAATTGTCCTCTTTGCTGGTTTGGCCCCTCTTTTGACTTGACCCAATTGTCGAATAGTCCCTCAACTAACCTTAAAAACATGGGATGTTACAGCGTGAATATTATAAGGAGTTCTCAAACTTGGCTCAAAGAAACAGTACAGAAAACTTAACTGAACTTGATAATGTTTTACGATTTCTGAACGAATTGAAATTAAGCTTGCGATTTAGTTTGAGAGAAAAGGTGGGGTTAGTTACAATATAGACGATTCAAGATGCATACAACTTGGCCTTAAAAGTTGAAGCTAATTGGCAGCGAAACTATAGGAACTCTGGATTTCGGGGGGAATAAGAGCAACCTCGCTTGAATAGAAAAATGGTAAAAGAAGTGGTTCATAGACAATTCAAGTAATATTGTGACCATAAACAATTCAAGTAATATTGTGAGCAAAATATGACATTAGTGTGTTCATAGACAAGTCTCCTAATATCTTTACACGATAAAGGATTTGTTTCTGAAGAAGTTGTTCAGGAAATTGAATTAAACGAAGTGGTTCAGGAAATTGAGTCAAAGGAAGACGTTCAGGAAGTTGAATCAAAGGAAGGTGAGAAACTTCGAAAGTCAGACTTTAGTCCAACTGAAGTTCTTTCATATGAAGATCCGTTTTCAATATTTTGTGAATCTTAGGTTGTTTCACATGGATTGATAAATAATTTTATTGGAAAGTCTTCCTCGAAGTTTGTAATTTTCAATGATTGTACTCATGATCTACACAAGTTTCTTTTAGGGTGAAAAGGGAGTTTGAGCCACATTACAGTTATAGACAGAAATTTTTTTATGACCTAATAAAGTCTTCAGTCAAATCTGAAAGTTTGGTGATTCCTATGCATAATTCACGAAAGAGATATATCAAGGGAGTACCAATCAAGATAACATTTAAGTCAATTAGTAAACTCGAGGCGAATTTTCTTAAGTGGAGGAGACTGATGCAGAGAGATTTTCAGAAGATCTTCTTAAAATCTTAAATATCATCAAATCAAGTTATTTTAGTAGTTCCTATTTTTTTTGTAGTAGAGAATTATAAGTTTTAGCAGTTTTATATTTTTAGGAAACTTTCTAAGTTTTAGAAAGTTGTATTTTATTTTAGAAGTTGTTATTGAATTGATTAGGTTTAGGAAACTAGTATTAATTTATTACTCCCTCTGTCCCAAAAAGAATGACCTATTTTGAAAACCCAACTTATTAAGGGAACATCATTAATTGGTGTTTGACTTTCAAAAATAACATGGTTTTTCCAATTGTATCCTCGTTAACTATTATAATTTACAATGAAAAAGTTGAACTTACCTTTAAATAAAGTTGTCATTAAATTTATAGTAGTGGGTATTATTGGAAAGAGCGAAAAGTTTCTTTATTTATTTTTAGAAATAGGACACTAAAAGGGGACAATCCAAAATAGAAATTAGGTCATTCTTTTTGGGACTGAGGGAGTATAAGTTGTTAATTAGAGATTGTTTAGGTTGAGGATACCCCTAATGCTATGTAGAGGAGATCCAATATTTGTTTAGTTGATGAAGTTTGATCAATAAAATTAAGTATTTAGTGAAATCTTTGTTACTTTTGGTTCTACAAGTCTTAAGACAGAGATCTGGATATTTTTTCTGAGTTTTAAAAGTTATAGGCGAAGATCTAATTCTTTTCGGAGTTTTTTGCTGCGTCAATAAATGAAGCTTTAAATGAAGAAAGTTCTCAGCTTTATTAGGTTATTGTTTTTCCTTCAAGGAAAGAAGTACTAAAAGATCCAAATTTTCAGCTTTATGAATTGAGTTTATAAATAAAAACTACTTAAAAGTACCAAACTATGATTGTTCTTGAAATGATGTTAGGAACCATTAGGATATTAAAACTTAATCACAATGCTAATAATGTTTTAATTATTAATATTTGTGTTTAGCTATTGAATGATACCACCATTAAAAGGAGCAATTCCAAATCAGGTACTACTAATCTAACCATACTTAGGTTGTGTTTGTTTTTTCTATTTTGTCTGAATCTGAACTGGCTGAATCTGAATTAACTGAACTGAAATAACTGAATCTAAATTAGCTAAATAGTTTTATAAGTAAGATGTTTGTTTTTAAAATCTGAATAATGAAATAGGAATTACAACAGTTACATCTATACCCCTACTCCTATTGATATTGTTGAGGGAAAAAAACCCAATCCTTTACTTTTTTTCACTCTCACGTTCTCTCTCCTGTCCTCTTCTCCAAAAGGCAGCTACTTCCTATTTCTCCAAACCCTAGATTTTAGAAAGAGAAAATAGCAGCTACTTCCAATTTCTCCAAACCCTAGATTTTAGAAAGAGAAGTTGATATAACAAGATTAAAGATGATCAAAGAGAGAGCGAAAGAGAGTTTTACTAGATGTAACTGTTGATTATAGATTAAAATCATATATTAATCTAACCTCATGGTATTAACTTTAACTGGGTCTCAAGATGAACATGACGACAAGATGATACTGCCATTGGTGATGCTTCCATTGATGATGGAGTAGTACTCTTGTTGTTTTTGCTCTCTCTCTCTCTCTCTGTAGCCGAAGATCGGCCAAAGCTAAATCGTCAACGGATTTGGTGAGGGTCTTGAACAAGATTACCCTCGCCTAGTCCGTCAAGGGTTCACAAAGCCTTATGCAGTGGTGGTGCCGACGACGAGGGTTTATAAAACCTTTTCATGTGGTGGTGATGGTGTGTGTTGTGGTGGTGGTTAGGGTTTGTTTGAAATTGGTACTGTGTACTGTTGTTTTTCTTGTTCTGCAGGTGGTGATGTGGTGGGGTGTGGTGTTGGTGTGGTAGTGGTGGTAAGATTTCTGAGAATGGGACAAGAAAGATTTTATTAAATCGCAGGGGCATAAGCGTCATTCGATAACATTTCAGAAGTTTGCACTGAAATAAGTGGGCTATTTTTCAGCCCATTCAGACAAAAGTCCAATTCAGCCAAATTTTTAGATTCTCTTAATTTGAAAAACAAACATTTGATATCTGAATTGAGTCTCAATTCAGATTTCAGATCTTAAAAAAAAAAAACAGAACCTTAGACTTATTTTGTTCATACACCTAATCACATATTAAAATTTAAAAAGATCATTGGGTAAAATTTTCTTCTCAATGAACACATTCTTTATTATTATTAATTCAATTTTTCTTTTGTAGTTCGTATTTGAAGAACTCGATAATTTATTTGTAGTGTTTAATGACAATGTTTAGGATTCAAAACCTAATTCGAGAGAATTGAGAAGTTGAGGATTATCCCTTGTTCCGATCACTTTTACTCTTCAACTTGAGAGTGAAAATGGAGCAGATTGCTGGGCTCCAAGGTTCCGTGGAGGGTTTCGATAAGTATTTCAACAACATGTTAACAGATAGCACAGTGGTGAAAAAAGAGCTACATGGAAAGATGATATAACATCATCAACAATCACTCTGCCAAGAAATCCAAGGTTGATCGCTCATGATGTTATGCATTCTATGTTCGAAAAGAAAAAGTGCTATGAACTTATCTACTGTAACTCTCATGAAGTTGAGGAGAGAAATAAGAATTCTACCATGTAATTTCGTGATTATTATCACTTATGAATGAAAGTATGGTTTTGCTCAAAAAAAAAATGAGAACCAACAAAATGAAGTAAACAACAGATATTTTATTGATAAAACTAACACAAATAAGTAATACTAAGAGATTCAAAAACTTAACATTTTAGACAGATTTCATACTTCTATATATTCATAATTGACCTCTATGAGTTTTCATTGTTTGGAATTTCTTCATAATCATCTCATTATCGATCTCCATAAATATAACATTCTCTATGTATACAAGCATATTGTCATTAAACCCATTCATCACTCATCTGATTGCGTAGTTGACTTTTAATGGTGTTCGTTGCTGAAAGTGATCTCTCAACTGTAGTAGTTGCTATAGGTAAGACCATTGCCAAAGTCAAAAGCAAATAAATTAGTTTATATACTTCATGTATTCCTGTCTCTGCCATTTTTTACGCAAGGCCACCGATTCCATCTAAGTAGGAGAAGTCTGTTATTAGAACGTATATCAACAATATAATTCTTTAGTTGATCACTAAGTCGCATGATGTCTAGTGAATTGAATCATTTAGAAAAAAATGTATCGAGACGCATCAATTTGTTCTTGTAAAAAAAAAAGAAAATGAATTATATGAAATTAAAGAAGTAATCACAAGAGCAACTCTGTGTTGGATTCAGTGAAACATGCATTCAGTTCTTGAAGTTGCATATCTATAATAGTGCAAAATACCTCAACTTGATAATGATGAAGGATTGTTACTTCTGGTAATAAATGTCTTTTCTACCATCGAGCTATAAAATCAATATTCATACGAGGAACATTAACCCCATGCAAAATTTAGAGACTTCGTCAAGTAAAGAAGTTCACCCGTTCGCTCTTATTTCTTGAATTCGTTTTTCAGAAACTTGTATCAGATTCATAGCAATCACAATATCTTGTTCTTTCTTTTGTAATGATTTTGATAAATAATTTGTAATTCCTAATAATACAATCATTATATATAGACTAACACTAACTCAAAGATTTACACCGAGTCTAATAAGCTTCTCGCTTCAATGCGTTAATCAGAATAAGATTTTGTTCCAATAATCTCATGTAAGCACTTCCGTCACGACATCAAATATACCATTAAGCTTACCAAACTTTTATAATGCGAGATCCATCATGTATTACCGGCAAGTTTAAAACTAGTTTCTTGATTTAAGCTTTGTCATGCCGAAAGCTCTCCAACCTCAAATCCCTGCTTTGATTAGTATTTTTTCAGCTTTGTCATGTCGTAGTACATGCATTTTTTATCTTCCGACAACAATATATTTAATCTAGTAGCAGTTGTGTCTTTCTCTTTTGTTTTTTCTTCAATGCCTTCTCTTTTTCTAACTTTTTTTCTACTTTTTCTTCACTGTTTTTTTGCTTTTCGAAAATCTCACAACTTGATAGTTCCCGTTTTGTAGTCTTATCCATCTGACTTTGCTTCTTTGACGTTTGACCTTTCCCAACAATAGGATCTTCAGGCTCTCTCATGTTTGTTGTTTTAGGAACACCGACTAACCTTAGCTCGATTCTCATTTGCTTCCTCTCCGATTCTGAGGCTTTTTGCCACCTTTTCCTAGCTATCATGTGCTCAGGTAGGTCATCGTAGTTCATTTGTTCGACTTTAATCAAGCCATTTGCACGTGTTTCATTTCTCTCTGTTGGTGGACTCATTTCTTTAGGATTGGAAGCCATTCACTTCAGATTTTATTACACCTAAAATATAAAACATAGTAAATTCGATACAGTAAACAGGATACAATAACCAATTTCTCGCTTATAATGTTCACCTATAATACATGAACTATATAACAACGCAAAATGGAATCAGATATTTCTTTTGATTTTTGGTCTACACACTTCATTAACTAAAGCCTGGTCGACCAAAATAACTATACAGTAACACAGAAAAATTGCAAAAGGAAAATTGCCAAGAATCCTAAATACTAACACCCGATTAAGTAACATTCAGAATCCTAAATCCTAAATTGCATGAGAATTAGAAAATGTCACCTCAAAACTTCAACTCTATGGACATAGTAGCAAAACTCAACAAAAACAATCTCAATAGATGGTCTAAATGATGAAGTTTTTATTTCCAAATCTGTATTTTCAGATTCAACCAAGGCGGAACAGCCACCGAAAAGGCAAGAGTTAAAGCATTTGTTGAAGCAGTCCATGGTACAGTAGTGTTGGAAAAATTGGCGTTTAAGTTGGAATGGAAGGTCGAAGAAAATCGATGAATAATATAATGTTGATCACTAGACTTCAAAGCTCGATAAATCGATTCTTTTAGACAGTAATTCGCCCCCTTCTGGTATGAAACCACGAGTACACAACGGGTCAGGAATTATGCCTTCAGGATACGATGAAGCCCTTCAACAACTGCTTGGTTCAAAGTATGTACGCTTTGACCAAGACCAAGAACACTCTGTATTAATAAACTGATAATGCCGAAAAAGAATGCGAAAAAATTCACCAAAACTTGATAGAAATTTCAAGAACACTTTGTCTGTTGGTATGACTTTGAAAATGAGAGCAAGAGAGAGAGGGAGAGAGAAATTTCGTTGGATGCAGGATGGATAGATTGGCAACTTATTTATAAGTATTTAAGTGATGCCAAATTGTCAATGGATGGGGGTATATCCCTTCACATGGGAGATGCCTCATCACATTTCAAATTAAATGGGTACACCCATTCAATCCTATATTGTTCACGTCCAGTGCATGAAAGATTCTTCCTTTCATTTAAATGGCCACTTCCCGCCAATATTCTCTCCATCTATAAATTTTTTGAAAAAATTCTAACATTCCCCCACCATTTTCGAAAAATTTGAAAGTTACACTCAACGAAAACAAAACATAAAATACAAAATAAAACAAAACAAATAATTTTGGAATAAAAGACGATTTTGGCATTATCGTAGAAACTTGTACATAAATGATAGGTATCTTATGGATTTGAACCTTCACTTAGTGCAAACAACTCAAAGCTTCATCAGAATGCTATGGTGAACGTATCTTGAACCAAGAATCCTTAAATGATAAAACCGGAGTCATCGCACATACTCGTTTCGGAGGACAGAGTGTTCATACTCCGCACGTTAATGGCCATGTGCAATATCCCTTTCATGAGTCTTCTTTAGAAAACGGTCTTATTTTCTTAGGAAACGGCCTGATTTCCACACTCACTTAGGTAAGTCCACATAGGGTGTTTCCGCGAGGCACCACTTAAAAAATTTTGGACTTATTAAGAATTTTCATTCATCCTTTGTCTTGCAGAAAAAACCAATACTAGCTTAGAAATAGGAGAATATAAAACGCTAGTATTCCATAATCGCGAAAGCTTTAACTTGTTAGTACCCGTTGAACTTTGTCTATCTATTTCAAGACACAAGTTGGTTCCCGTTAAAGGCGATCAACCTTCATTCACAGACCTTAGCCCATTTCTTTTTCTTTAGAGATAAGTTCTCTAGATAACTCCGAAAACATTAGAGAATATTTGTCTAGATGACAACAACATTAGAAAATATTTCTCTAGATACAAAATTGACTTAATACAGTCAACCATAACTTTACATGAACAACAATTGACGGCACCAGTTTTGGCCAAAACATTTTATGAGTAATAGTTTCTCAACCGTCTACAATTTGTCTCATGTAGCTTACCCATCATAACTCACCATTGAGCTTCTTTCTAGTGCACATGACTAGAGAAATTAAACAAGTCAATTTTAGTGAAATTAAATCACCACTTGTTTCTTAGATGTTCAAGACAACAACATCTCACAACATGAGGATTTATGTAGGGACCCCAAAATGAATCCACCAACTTGTGTAATTGTATACTTTTAATACAATGGGATATTCTTTTAAACCAAAAATATCATGTCGCTTGAAAATAAATAGTCCAAAAGAACCATAATTGTATTCTTACTCAATACAATTTCCATTTGCTATATTCTTCACTCAAGAATATGATTATTCATTTCTTAGAGTTTTAATTCTAAGATCACCATTAGCTTTTTCATCATGTCAAACACTCAAAGTTAGAATGTACCATTATGTCTTCCACGAAAGTGAATTATAGTTTGACGAGCATTATTAACCACTTGTTAAATATCTTATGCTACAAAATAATGTTCGTTATTCCGTAAACATGAATTTCTCAAACGCATATCGTCTTCTAAAATCTCAATTAGAAGGTTTCACATGTTCAAAGATAACAAAATGATGTACTCATAACATGAAGTAAAATACTTTTGTCTTTCGAAATTGAGCAAATATAACTCACACATGAGATGTACCTCGTGTGCTAAAAGATCATATTTCACTCTCTCGTAGATGGATCAAGTGCACTTCCATCCAACACAAAGAACAATGTGACTAAAATCATTTTTTTTTTTTTTTCAAAGCTCGTAAATACCTCTTCAAGTGGGTAACCACTTGGATTTCAAAACCAAACAATTCTCACGAACAAATATTAACATAGCATGATTAATAAAAGATATCAAATCTACTTCATTTTATCACATAAAATCATGCATCAAATTTAACAGAAATACTTACAGGTGTTCCACTTATTTTTCTCACTCCGTTCGCCTTATCATATGGAGAGATGTTACTGAAATAACTTCCATTTCAACTACAGAATTACTGTCTAAAAATCGTTGGAAAAATTGGCGTTTAAGTTGGAATGGAAGGTCGAAGAAAATCGATGAATAATATAATGTTGATCACTAGACTTCAAAGCTCGATAAATCGATTCTTTTAGACAGTAATTCGCCCCCTTCTGGTATGAAACCACGAGTACACAACGGGTCAGGAATTATGCCTTCAGGATACGATGAAGCCCTTCAACAACTGCTTGGTTCAAAGTATGTACGCTTTGACCAAGACCAAGAACACTCTGTATTAATAAACTGATAATGCCGAAAAAGAATGCGAAAAAATTCACCAAAACTTGATAGAAATTTCAAGAACACTTTGTCTGTTGGTATGACTTTGAAAATGAGAGCAAGAGAGAGAGGGAGAGAGAAATTTCGTTGGATGCAGGATGGATAGATTGGCAACTTATTTATAAGTATTTAAGTGATGCCAAATTGTCAATGGATGGGGGTATATCCCTTCACATGGGAGATGCCTCATCACATTTCAAATTAAATGGGTACACCCATTCAATCCTATATTGTTCACGTCCAGTGCATGAAAGATTCTTCCTTTCATTTAAATGGCCACTTCCCGCCAATATTCTCTCCATCTATAAATTTTTTGAAAAAATTCTAACAAGTAGTACTTAAGTGGCCCCTAATCGAAAATGTATCATTGTTATACAAATGTGATTAAAAGTATATAAATATTTAGAGTTCTCAGCCAAAATATAACCTTTGAATCAAGAATACATATAATCACACAAAACATTTCACCATTAAACCTTACAAACATGAAAACATACATCTTTAAGTAGATTTCAACTAACCACTAACAAAAAAGAAACAGAAAAAATTCAATCAAAAGCCTCAAAATCATAAAATATAATCAAGATTCCTTTGGACTCTGTGAACTATTAAATTATTTACACACTATTAAATGCTTTGGATAATTTTCACCACATTGGACAACATTGAAGAAGACCAACTTGCTTTTATAACCAAAGACTTTAGTGAAGCATTTCTTCAAACACTTGTTGAGCAAACTTCCACAAAACTTATAAGAGAAAAGGAAGAAGAAAAGTTAAAACAGGAGAAGAAGAATTGCTTACTCTAAATCAAAAGATCAAAGTGGAAGGAACTAGGAGAAGAAGTAGACCCCAAAACTTCTAAGATTTCTACAAATACTTCCCTGCAATTCAAAAGAGAAAAACAAAGTCTGTTAGAACAGAGGTTACAGGGGTTACCTAATAATAACTGAAGTAGAAAGGGAGATGTCGGTGGAGGTAGAGAAAGATATCAGATTGATTGCAAGAGAGGTGTTGAATTCGATGGAGGTGTTAAATCAAAGGGAAATGATAGAGTGACTTAGAAATTGGTACTTAGAGGGTGACATATTTCCTCATTTAGAAATAAAAGCGGTCCCCACCGTAGTCAAACTTTGAAAAAACCTTGTCTTTTAGTGACTCCACATCAGCTGGGCATTAAAATGCCCAAAAAATTTGGGCTCTCTAGCATCTCCCTAAATCAAATAAGAGAGGGCAGTTTTCCCAAAAAAAAATAAAAAATAAGGGAGATTTTATAGGGACCCCCATTTTTGTTAAAAGGGCCCCTCCTTTAAAAGCGCCTCCCAAATCTCACATTTTGGTTAGAAGGGCCCCTCCAGAAAAAGGCACTCTCCCTTCTCTTATTTAAACTAACGGTAAACTTAACGCCGTTAGGTCAAAATTATTAAAATCAAGAAAAAGTCCTTTAACCAATCAAAAGCCCCACCCCTCTTTCATCTTCCTCATAACTTTTGTTTCATCTTCTTCTTCTTCATCTATTACCTCTATCACTACCGCCATTTTCATCTTCATCTCTCCATCATTCTCTCTCGGTTTCTCTCTCTTTCTTTCTCCTCTTTCCATCTCCATCTCTTCCTCTTTCTTCTTCCTCATAACCCTAGGTTTATTTTTTTTTCGATTTTTTGATGCTATATTGTTTGAATACTTGAATCTACTGGTTAGCAACACAAGGAAGAAGATTTGCGGACCTTATTTGGTCTAGAAGCATATGAAAATCAAGAGAGGAAGAAAACCCCCAAGTGAGCTTTCCGGTTGCACCAAACCGAAAAGCTACTGGTGACAAATACGGTGGGCTCGAGCTGTAAATGTTGCATAATTCGGCCTGAGCCCACCGAAAATTGGGCCAGTAGCAGTAATTGCTGCTGGACCAATTTTCGGTGGGCTCAGACCGAATTATGTAACATTTTTCGGTGGGCTTGGGCCGAATTTTGTAACATTTTTCGGTGGGCTCGGGCCGAATTTTGCAACATTTTTGGGTGGTCTCGATCCGTAAATATTGCATAATTCGGCCTGAGCCCACCGAAAATTGGACCAGTAGCTCTGTTTCATCTTCTTCTTCAGTTTATCTTCTCTCACTCTCTGTAAAATCTTTCAACTCTATCACTAACGCCATTTTCATCTTCATCTCTCCCTCATTCTCTCTCGATTTCTATCTCGTTCTCTCTTTCTCTTTCCCTCTTTTCATCTTCCTCTTTTATCTTCCTCAAACCCTATGTTTAGTTTTTTAAAAGTTTCGTTATCACCAAAGTGGAAGAAGATGAATGTTTAGGGATTTGAGTTTTGGAGAGATTTAGGGTTAAGATGTGTAGATTGCTAATGTGGGTGATATACACCCTTAAAGTGGGTATTTTTAAACCATTGTATGGGGGGCCCTTTAACCAAACAAGGTCAATGACTATTTACCAAGTCAATGAATTCATGGGGAGGCCTTTTAACAAAAGTGGGAGGGCCCTATAAAACTGAGAGGGGAGATTTTATAGCCCCCTGATTTTTTTTTAAGGCCTCGTCGATGATTATTTACTAAGTGAAATGGTTAATGGGGAGACCTTTTAACAAAATTGAGAAGACCCTATAAAACTTCCCATATGAGAAAGATAGAGAGAGGGATGGAAGGAAACTAAATTTAAAGAGTAAACTAAAATTGTTTCCAGAGAGAGAGAGACGAAGTTGAAGTCGGAAGAAGAGATCGTGGGCGAAAAAATAAGAACTCTTGAGTAAATGTGTAATATAGCCTACAATAGGTACTACACTAACACTTGGACTGTATTGACGATTGGACAGTTTCTGCCGTTAGATGGAAAGTTTGATCTGTCCAAATAATGGACGACCAGACTTATATTCTGAATAACTAATTGAGCTGTTTTTTTATAATAGATAATAATTTATTTTGTATATATAGAATTATATATTACTATAAATATAAGCATTTGAGACAAATCTCAAAAGAAATCTTACCTCGGTAGAGGTGAAAAGAGGCCTTAATGAAGTATAAACACTAAAAATTCATCTCTAAGAAGCACACATCTAATTATCAACAAGTTCTACAACAATAATAAAGTAAAAAAACACTAAAAATTAACATGTATTTCTGTTTTAAGAGAAAAACAACAAATCCAAGTTCTAGAGAGAGATAGAGTAAGTAAAAAAAGAATTGAGCAGACAGTTAAACGTTGTTTGGAGAGGAAGAGAAGTTCAAAATCTACTTTAATCTAGTTGGAATGATCTTTGGAGGAGACAATAAGGGTGAAGAAGTCGAATGAATAAACCCTAAACCCATCTTTGTTGATTTGAGCAAAAGAAAAATAAGCTCAGCTAAATAATTCTGACTGGCCCGACTAGTCGACTCGGTCCTAGTCGGGCCGAATCGAAAATTAACTCGGAATCCCATCCGACTAGAGTTTGGCACCTAAGCGAGTCAGCAAGATCGGGACTCGGGAGTACTCGAGGAGTACGCGGTGTCACAGGGTAAAGTTTTCGCTTCTGACTTTAGCACTGTGCGGCACTTGACTTAGCTTCCTCCTAAGTACAAGTCTAAGCCTTAACCTTCCAAACGCCTAAGTAACCTTGACTAAATAGGCAAAGCTCCAAGAAAGGTAAGCTTCCAAAGTGTGTACCAACTTAAGAGAACTTTGATCTTTATTACTAAGAACTCTTTTGTATACAAGAAGGCTTTTGGGCACGTTTCCCAAGTCACTCAACTCTCACACTATAGCTTTGAATCCTCACTTGGATGCTTTACAAATGAGGGGTGATCCCCTATTTATACTAGTTCCTATATACAATGGACGGCTAGGATTTACCCACATGTAACACATCTAATGGTGATGGAAATCTCTAGATTACTTGGGCTCCAAGTATCTCTAGAATTCTCTCCCAAAATATCTCCTTGCCATCTCTAGAAAACTCCTTGGGCTGGGCCAAAGAAGGTGCTCCAACTATGTACAAATGCAGCCTGGTCCAATGGTGCTGTTTGGTTCCTGTTTGGGCTGCTGTCTAGGCTGCCTGGCTGCTGTTCTGGGCGCTTTAGCTGCTGTCCGGCCCAGGTATAAGCTGCTGTTTGGGGGTACTTTAGATGGACTGTGACATTCTCCCCCACTTAAGCCGCAGACGTCCTCGTCGCGATCTCTTCCTAGTACTTAGCGATAAGATCCTTGTGTTGCCATAAGGTATCTTCATGCTCCCAGCTTGCTTCACTATCTGGTAGCCCCTTCCATCGCACTAAGTACTCCGTATAGATTCGTCCGGCACTGGAAACCCGTCTGTGCGACTCGATGCTTTCTACCTCTTTGTCAAAGGAGGTAGTCATAGTAACTGGTGCTCGGCTGCTTTGGCCTCTGGTTTCATCGTCTGGATCCGCATGGTAAGGCTTGAGGCAGCTTACATGGAAAACGGGATGGATCTTAAGATGTCCTGGAAGCTCCAACCGGTAAGATGCCTTCCCGATTTTCTTAAGTATGGGGAATGGTCCCTCATACCTCCTGATCAGTCCCTTGTGCACCCTCCTAAGGGACTTGAACTGGTTCTGGTTGAACTTGAGCATTACCAGGTCTCCAACCTGAAACTCCAACGGACGCCTCTTTTGATCGGCATATTTCTTCATCTTCTTGGCGGCCTTCTCCAAGTAAGATCTGGCAACGTCAAGCTCCTCTTGCCATCCTTTGGCAACCTGGAAGGCTGCCGGTAGGGGTGTGCAAAAATAGACCGAACCAATCCAAACCGGTCCAGTCGGTTTTCAAACCAAACCAAACAACGAGTGGTTTGGTACAGTTGTAGATTTCCAAAAACCAACTGGTTTGGTTCGGTAAGTGGATGCACTTTTTAGGAACCATTAAAACCAAACCGAACCAATCAAGTTCAATTAATATATATAATTATATATTTACATAATTTTTTCTAAAATACATCTATCATATCTCTATAATTTCATACAAATACATATCTTTCATCAAGTTGCTATAAATAAGAATAACTACTACCCATACAAAATAACAACACTACTACAATATAATGTTACTAGCTAGTATTAGATTAAAACAATTCATGTATCATCAATGTTACTAGTACTATATAATATTTCGGCGGGGGAACTGCACATGTCTTTCATGTGTTTCAAATGTTTTTTCGATGCATTATATATGTTAGTTTGATTGTTTCTCCAGGTTTTTCAGTAGTGTTGTCTTGATTTTATACGTCAATGTATGAAGAAAGTAACAAGATTCGCCGATTTTCATGGAGACCAAATTGCGTTTTATGGATGGTTTGGTATCCAGTAGTATCCAAACCGCTTATGATGGTTTGGTTAGTAACCGAACCAAACTCTGACTGGTTTGGTAACGGTTTGAAAAATCACTAACCAAACCATGAGTGGTTTGGTAACGGATGACACCAAAATACCGGATACCGAACCAACGAACATCCCTAGCTGCCGGGCTTGCACCCTTATACCCACCTGCAAGAGTAAGTGGGGTAAGTGGTTGTTGGCCTATAGCCAACTCAAAGGGACTATGCCCAGTCGATTCACTCTTCTGCAGATTATAGCAAAACTGGGCAATGTCTAGGAGCTCCACCCAATTCCTTTGGTTGGCTGTGACGAAGTGCCTTAAGTATAGCTCTAAGAGTGCATTGACCCGTTCCGTCTGCCCATCTGTCTGAGGATGAAAGCTCGTAGAGAAAGATAGCTCCGACCCAAGTAACTTGAATATCTCCGTCCAAAATTTGCCAGTGAACCTTGGGTCCCGATCACTAACAATGTTGGCAGGTATACCCCAATACTTGACTACATGCTTCACAAATAACCTTGCGGCTTGTTCGGCAGTGCAGTCGGTAGGTGCAGCGATGAAGGTAGCATACTTGGTGAACCTGTCAACCACCACAAGTATGGAACCTAACCCATCAACTTTGGGTAAGGCAGAAATGAAGTCCAAAGAGACACTTGCCCAAGGCTTCTCTGCTATAGGAAGTGGCTCCAATAGTCCTGCTGCCTTCTTCTGCTCCACTTTATCCTGCTGGCATATGAGGCAGGTTCTCACATAGGATTCCACATCCTACATCATCTTTGGCCAATAGTATCTCAGCTCGAGCAATGCCATAGTCCTCCTCTGGCCTGGATGTCCTGCCCATCTGGTATCATGACATTCCCTTAGGAGTGTCCGACGGAGATCCCCGTACTTTGGCACATAAAGCCTGTTCCTTTTTGCAAAGAGAAGACCATTATCTACCCAGAACTTCTTGGTCTTCCCAAGAGTCCATCTTGCAGAGTCCCTTCTCGACTTCGCCTGATTTGCGTCGCCACCATGTTAAGGCATCTCCTTTCAGGTACATGGCTGCTGTGCTCACCATAGATTCTGGGTCTTCAAGGTAGATAGCCTTGAAGTACTGCTCCATATGCCATATGAAGTTGTCAACCTCCTTGGCATTCCTTGCTCCAGTAAAGCTCTCAGGGTCAGGCACCTTGACCCTTGGTCCATCTCTAGTTGAGGGTCCTGTACCATTCGCCACGGCTTTCTACGGCTTTCTCTAGTAGAGCAATCCGGGTCTTGAACTCCTCAAACTGGGCATGCATCCTCTCGACCGCAGTGGAAGGTCTGGCTATAGCTGCCATCTCCCTCTTGAGCACCTCCACGGTAGTCTCTACGGACTTTTCAAGATTGGCTATAGCCTCATTCTGACTACCCATCACCTTTTCTACCCCTTCACTGAGGTCAGGAAAGGATTCTTCAACCTTCTCGACACGTCCCAGCAACATGTCAAACTTGGTCTCCAGTTGCTCCAACCTTGCCTCTATGGAAGCGTCCCTTTCTGCAGACTTCTCTCTAGCAGACTTACCACCCTTGGTCTTGGACCGTCCTTCCTTCCTTGGCTCTGGCAGAGTAACGTTCTCCACCTCGCTCGACATAGTTCCGACGTGGCTCTGATACCAACTGTCACAGGGTAAAGTTTTCGCTCCTGACTTTAGCACTGTGCGGCACTTGACTTAGCTTCCTCCTAAGTACAAGTCTAAGCCTTAACCTTCCAAACGCCTAAGTAACCTTGACTAAATAGGCAAAGCTCCAAGAAAGGTAAGCTTCCAAAGTGTGTACCAACTTAAGAGAACTTTGATCTTTATTACTAAGAACTCTTTTGTATACAAGAAGGCTTTTGGGCACGTTTCCCAAGTCACTCAACTCTCACACTATAGCTTTGAATCCTCACTTGGATGCTTTACAAATGAGGGGTGATCCCCTATTTATACTAGTTCTTATATACAATGGACGGCTAGGATTTACCCACATGTAACACATCTAATGGTGATGGAAATCTCTAGATTACTTGGGCTCCAAGTATCTCTAGAATTCTCTCCCAAAATATCTCCTTGCCATCTCTAGAAAACTCCTTGGGCTGGGCCAAAGAAGGTGCTCCAACTATGTACAAATGCAGCCTGGTCCAATGGTGCTGTTTGGTTCCTGTTTGGGCTGCTGTCTAGGCTGCCTGGCTGCTGTTCTGGGCGCTTTAGCTGCTGTCCGGCCCAGGTATAAGCTGCTGTTTGGGGGTACTTTAGATGGGCTGTGACAGTGGGGATTAATCCCGACATTTTCTTCACAGCGTTTACCTATGATGCTAGTTATTGAAGCAATCCATCTTCATCCCATAGAAGCATAGTAATATTCCTCAAATTAACCCATAAAGGAATGGATCAAAATTGCATATCTCCTTCTCAATATGAAGTCTCCAAGGTCTGGTAGTAAAGATTCTGCTTGCAATAGTCACAGGGCCATATTCCAACGCTCTATCCTCCTCCAAACACAAGGTGAACCACATATATAGCATCACCGTGAATATGAATAGTAATTGTAACCTCTCCAAAATTTGGGAGGTCAGGGGCTCGATTGACGGTGGAATAGAATCTATCATTTATTGACTTTTGTGTTCCGGTATAAATAAAGGTAGGAATGAGCTTTCATGTCCTTAAGATGGTGTTAAGGGTCTTTATATGGCCTTTAGAACACAATATGTCTTTATTGATGGTAGTTTTGGGACTGACTCAATTCATGTATTTATTCATGGTGGACTCTTGGAGTCAATGTCAAAAAATAGTCCCAAATTCATTTAATAAATGTAACTACCACGACCACCTGTTGAATTTAACTTCGTTGATTTCGTATAACTCAAGTATAATAGTACCAATCAAGAACTCAGACAAAATGCTTCTGTTATCAGACAAAAATAGTATAATCCAATTCGTCATTCAGCCTTTACATTGATTTCTAATGGACTGTCCTTGCTTAACTACTCAACCAAATGATACAATGAACTTTCTATTTTGATTTCTTCACTTAGTTGATTTTAAAATGACACAAAATTTAGAAATTAATCAGCTTTAAGTAGCTAAAGTCTTATTCCGTACTTCGGTTGAATTTGATGCAGTGTCATCAATTTTCTTATTCTTCTCTTCGTAGTTCTTCCCGAATCCAAGCTCCGACATATCTTGCTTCGCCATCAAATTCCTGGATAACCCAAAGAGTATACAAACTCAGTCAATCATTTAACAAGGGAACAAAACAAACACTTCAAATAAACAAAATAAAAGCCTATGATATATAGAACTTATTATATATTCAGGAGATTGAGCAAAAGTCCCAATTTCGCGTTGTTCTTTGTTAACAAGACATGTCAATATCTTTTTCTAGGCTTGGGCTCCCTATGCAAACATGTGCAAAGTATGGAATGGATGATGTTAAAATCGTAGCTGAACTGTACAAGTGTCGATCCAAACCGTGTCGAAAATCGTTTTTGACCCTGAACCGCACGATTGACAAGTTGATTCGTACTATAAATCGTGCATCATGGCATTCAAACTCATGATTCAACTTTCTATAGAATCATGAAGGGTTTTTCAGGTTTAAAACTTTGACCCCTTCGTTTGAATAAAGCTACGTTTAGTAGGTATTATTTTCTTGTTCTTCTATACTTTTTTCTCTTTCTGAGCTGACTTTTTCTTTCAAGATTGAGTTACTCACTTTAACATTCTGTTTTCTATTACACGCGTTCTGATTGCTTATTAGCATCTCATTATTTTTTTGGGTTTGTAGGTCTAATAACTTCAACATAAAGTATATATATGTGTGATAAATGTACATAAAAACATAAATGTTACGATTTTCGAATTGAATCTCCGTTACAATTTATTAAATAAAAAATTTCGACCTACAAGCCGGCAAACCTATGCAAACATATACGAATTATGTACATAATGTGTAAACCTTATTCGTATACCCGTGCAAACCTCACATAGAAAGTTGGAGCCTAAAAGAATTGCTAGATCAATTTCGACAAAAGAAAGTTTGGTCTCGAGAGTTTTCGCCAACTTATATGTATATGTATATATATATATATATATATATACTATAATACAAAAAGTACTTAAGATATTCACCTCTCCATTCGACATTCAAGGTACTTCTTTGAAAAGCTTCGACAGAGTTCATTCTGATACCCAGATAATTTAAGACAGCTGATATATTCCTTTTTCTCCTAATAACATATCAAAAACAATCTTTTTACAAAGAATATGAGGGTTATAACTTATATAATAAAATTTAAACCCAAAAGAAACACCACAGTCAAGTAAAAGAACAATAAGAAAGTTGGATATGAATGAGATTGTTGATTAGATTACCAAGTCACATTCGTGCATGTGGTCCAAAGGAAAAACACCTTTTTCCGGGGGAACGGGTCTCATTCCCCTATTACCACCAAATGCACCACCTGCAGAAACCACAAAATTCTTTCATGACGAATTCTAACACAATCTCTAAACCCATTTTGTACTACTAATTACAAGTTATGGGTATATGCTGATTAACTAATCAAGCTAGATTTTAGTGTTTTGGTACTTCTGCTATTAGTGTAGTTTACGGCTTTCTTTAATTGAATTTCGACCAGTAGAGAAATGAAACGAAGGGAAAACCTGAGAGAGCTACAGAGTCAGTGCAAGTGATTTGTGTTTGTCAAAACAGATAGAAAATAGAAAAATACGAGATCCTGCAAGGAAGCTCATTATTTGACCTCCTTGAATTACTACGGAAACAAATGATAAATCAAACGAGCCTTAAGTAACAACATAATCCAAATCCATCAAACAGAAATATTGTGATCGTCAAAACATGTTCTTCATATTAACTATAATATACATATTTCAAATGAATTTGGCGTTAAATAATTTATGTTGTAACCAATTAGTGCAGTAGAAATGCAAGTCACAGTTAATTCATCTCGCTCAAAACCCAAAAAGAAATTGGCATCAAAAGAATAAATAGAAGGAGAAGAGAGGTTTCGGAGTAGATTACCTGCACTCATATTCTGTCTTCTTCTTCTTCTTCCTCGGCAAACTTCAATTCTCTTGAAGACAGGTCCTCGATTTTCCCTTGTAATCGAAGTCTAAAAGGGCTGATATTTGGGTGTTTTGTTACGTCGGGATTGGTATTGGAGTAGCTATAAACAACGATATCTATTCTGCTGTCTTGCGGAAATAATTAGCTGTGAAGAGGGCAGTTTCATTACTTCAATTTCAAAGCCAAATTTTCTAAATTTCTTTATAAAATTACAACCCACTGAAGCAATTCCACACTTCGTTCATATTATTAATGTAATTAATTATAACAAAAAAAAACATATAATCACAAAACTTGACATATAGAAGCTACCTACAAAGTGGCAAGTTATTTAGCTTCTAACGACAAACCAAAGAATCAAACCAACACCGGAAAGGCCAAAACTGATTCTGAAATTGTAATATCTTTATATGTATGAGAACAATCAAAGTTATAGTTTTCAAATAATGAAGAAAAATTCAGCCAAACATTTTTTCAACGTTATTACGCATAGTTGATATACAAATATGAATTTAATTATAATCACCATGGGCATCAGAAATATCTTGATTTGAAATATCAAAACCTAACTCTAACTAGTTGTCTGAACCTATGAGCATGGGTTGAACTACTAAATAGTGAAATATCATAAAGGGAACTTTTCAGTTTGTTCACTCAAAAGGGACTAGAAACTTCAATAACAAATCAATTTTCTTCAGTTCATTCTATAGTTAAAGAGAAAAAGATAAAGAGTGAAGGACGAAGAGAGATAAGAAAGATATTTTCGTACCTGGTAGGAGGGACGAGCGCTAGATCCGCCATTATTGTGCATTGAGGAGAAGAAAAAGAGACGGGGGAAGAAAGAGTCATCTTACGGGTGAGTATGGGCCGATCCGGATCTAATACGCGTACGGGCCTGTTTTTATCCCTAATGAGATCCCTTAACGTGGGGATGCCACTAAACATGCCCTAGACGAAGTTAGGCCTCATTTAGGAAAGCTTAAATTTTCCACAGCTGCTTTTATAAGAGCACTTCATTTGAAGTGCTTAAAACAAGCTAATTTTGGTTGTTTGGTAATCTCTGTAGAAAGTGTTTTTTTATACGTAAAACTAGTAAAATTCATTTGGTAACAATAAGTTGAATGTAGTTTTATCCAATCAATGATATATTGAACTAAATAAGTAACGAAAATACATATTATCAAAAATAAAATAAAAATAATGATCATACGTGTGAGACAACTTAATTCTTAGATTAATTTTCTAGTTTCTATTTTTTTTTATTATGTTACGCTACATTAATAACATATTCACAAAAAATGAATGTTCGTTTGGAGTTACAGTTATGGATTACAGCCCAATCGGATTTGTCTTTTTGTAATAAGTTTTCTTTTTAATCTATTTAAAGCCCTGGCACTTGAAAATTAGATCAAATCTTAAATTTTGAATATTATATTTCGAACGAACACTTTATGGTTAGAAAAATAGACTCAAATATTTCACCCGTGTATGAAATCAAAAATTGAATTTATCCCATTCATCTTTATGTAAAACACTAGTATTTAAAAAATGGTCTGACATAATTAAAAGAATTATAAAACAGTAACAACTCTTGTATATATAATATTTAACCTAGAATGCAAAGGCATAAAGAGAAGTAGAGTAATGATTAGATTATTGATGAAAAGTAGTCAAGTACAATAAGTTGTTCCAGTTTTCTAGATAATGGAAAGAGAGAGTTTTAGTGAGAGGAAAGAAAAAGTCTAGAGAGATGTAGAGAGAATAGGAAGTGGTATTTTCAACAAAATTATGAAGTGACGTTTTGAAGAAAATCGGAGGGAAAGGGTTTCGAACCCGTGTAGTGTATGTCCGGCCTCAACACCGTGAGCGCTTCCCGAGAAAGCTAAATGTAGAAGCCACAATTTGTGGCTTTTGCTTTTTAGTTAATAAAGCGATTTTTGAACTTTTAAAAAGCTGTAAATTATTTTGCCAAACATGACAAATTTCAAAAGCACTTAAAAATAAGTGAAAAGCTGCTTTTCCACAGCTTTTAAGCTACACCAAACGCGACATTATCATGAAAAAGTATCACCGAAAGATAAGAGACATTCAATCCAATGGCAGTCATTGATCCATAACCAGAGAATTAGAGAAATCAGAAGAGAATTTGACAGAGTTCAATTCAAATACATCAACAGAAAGATAAACTCGCATGTAGATAAGCTGGCAAAATGGACAAGTAAGAAGAACAGAAGCAGAACATGGCATAATGTTCCTTGTATTTTAGTTAATAAATATTGTAATAACGTTTATTTTAATTAATATATTGAATAGTTCAACAAAAAAAATGAAAAAGTATCACCGTATATCTACTATCTGTTGCCGTGGAACAGAGGATTGCACTCAGAGTCATTACTGTTGGAAAATTATTTACTATATAAATAATTTATTATCTGAGTGAAATTATGTCTAATGAGTACTTGTGAAAAGATATGAGTTATGGATAGTCATACTCAATGGAGAGACATCTTATGGATTTGTAGAGTCATGACTTACTCTATAAATACTCGATTTGGTTTCTTTTTCAATATAAGTTTCTTTGGACAGATTTTGGTTAAAATTTTGAAGATAAAATTTTGAAGTTAAAATTTCTCAAAAAAACAGTAACATAAGCCACACTAGAATCAAAATCTCAAAACCTTCATATCTTCTCTCTTACCTAGATCATCTCATCTCAAAATTTTCATCTTCTGGTTCATCTATTTCAACCTATGAAATCTACATCTAGAATTTCATCATGAAGTGGTGACCACTCTTAGTCCGATTAAGGTTTTTCTCGAATCAAAAAGAAAAATCACCCCAAGAAGGCAAAGGATCTGACTCAACTAAAAATAAATTTGCACGTGAGAGAATGAAGAAGCTGCCATAGACAAGGACATACAAAAACTAGGGAAGTCCTTATACATTACTTGTTGTATTCTAGAACTGTTGATTTTAATTTCTTTACTGCCTACCTGCTCTTGGCTCATGTTCTAAATTCCCTGCTAGGTGATGAGGTAGACCATATTTTTAGTTTATCTTCTTTCAGTTCTTTATTCACTACTACTTTAGTCTAGGTTATCCATCCTGTATTTCAGAATAGGTGTAATTTTCATCCGTTTGAGCTTCACTTTAGATCCAACTAGTGAATCTGATAATTTTGCCTTTCATCACCTGTCTTTTATGGGATTGGCTTCTCCACTTTACATTTAAGTCAAGTTTCATCACTCCCAAGAATAGTCTTCTATCTGATTTCAATTCAGTCGGTCGTCCGGTCATGCTGAACCTTTATGCATACTTAGTTCACAACACTAACCTTCGTTACAACACGTTAGCATATAGTCAATCTACTTGCGATCGTTTTGATCGGATTTCCATGTTAGCTTCATCCATCATTAACCGTAATCATTCTAGAATCACTAATCGAACAATAGCTGGCCACTTTGGCCTCTAGATCAGCCGAATGACGAATAGAATACAACTCAACTTTCCATTCGACCCCGGACGACACCATATTTCGAATATAATTCTCCATATTAGTCATGCAGCTTATATCACTTATCTTCCAGCTCACTTTTTGTTAATAACTTTTGTCGTTAATTTTCATATAGATTTAACTCTTAAACCAAGCTCCGTAACATGTTCACTTCCACCCTTATTCGCAATTTTATTGCGTGCATTTGTCGAAATAGCGGGGTATTTATACTCGGGCTATGGCGGCGATCCCAATTTCCAGGTATCTGACAGGTTTCTACTTTGTAGAATTCGAATAGATATGGTCTCTTTATATGGAGAATACTGGCGGGATTCCCAGGAATCATTGTTTGATTCCATCTTGCAAACATCTCTATTTCTTCACGAAATTTTAGATGTATGCTTAATCCATCTCAAGTGTTACAGGAAGTTAGGAAAAAGTTTCATCTTTAAATCAATCAGACGGAATCTCATGAGCAAATATCATATCATACTAAAGAAGAGTTGCCAGCTTAGCAAGCTACAGAATGAAGACTGTTCGACAAATCGAAGATATTTTGTACACTTCTTTAATTATGTTATTTTGTTTTACTACTTTATGTACTGTAATTTTAATTTTCTTCGTAGTTTGTTGTAATACTGTCTTTATATTAATTTATTACCTTTCAACAAAAAAAAAAAAGTTGAGTCGTCTATAGTAAGTCGTCTATGGGAGCACAGTAACTAGAAAGTTCGTTGGAGCGTATAAAATTTAAGTGTTTCTTTCTACACAACGTGATCGTTGTATCTTAAGAGACAAGTGTCCGTGGAACCGTTAGCACCATTGGGGGGACATAATTGTCTTAAGGAAATAGTGACCACTAGCGTCGATCAAATAAGAAAAGTTTTTATTTTCACGTATATATATATATATATATATATATATATTTTAAAAATGTAAGATGAATTTACTGTCAAGAATCGAATCCGTAAACCCCGAAACAAACAATCTTAAGACAATTATTTTATCGGTTTAGGTTTCTTGAAATTTTAAATGCTTATTTGGAAAAAGATGGTAGCAATACTGATTTCAATGTCTCCGGAGTAGCCTGATTTTGGAGTTATTTGATCCAAGTAACTGTCAGACAAAGAATCCGTAAACCCCGAAACAAACAATCTTAAGACAATTATTTCACACTGGTTTTGGAGTTATTTAGAAAAAGAATTTCCACTTTCAGCGTAACTGTTAGACACAAATGTAATTGATCCAAGTAGCCGCTTTAATTTTTCCCTTAGGACAAAACTTGTCACAGAGATTCGCGTGGAGGTCAAACACCAACAAGAAAGGAAGTTTTAGTTTCATTCCACGGGAACTATCACATTGACAATTCCTGTTAATGCGTGTAGTTTACCTTAAAGGAGCATCTTTTAGGAACCAAGGTGAAATCCTCCAAACAAAAGCTTGGGACGACAATGAGAAAGTTTGGGTGATCAACATTTGTTCAACAATTAATAAATTATAAATTCGTCCCTTATTGGTATTGGTTTCCAGGGTGTCTATACACTCATAGACATATTCAAGTAATGCATGTTAATTTAAAGGTCTTAACCATGTGAAATAATGAAACTGTTATCTCTGCTCTTGTTGGAAGGGGTACTTGTACCGTTGCTCTAACCCCTCATCCCCAAGGCCAATAAGTGTTTTAAGTATTGACTTGTACCTTTATAAAAAAAAATGTGGTTGTTACACACAAATGCAATGTACCCATTCGTAAACTTCTTGTAAAGATTCACAGTAAACATCATAATTCGATCAGGAAAATAAAAGGAACTACAAATATCAGCCATATAAGGCTTTCCTTTTTTACTTATTTATCCTAATATACATTTGATTTGTTTTATTCTGATGGGATTTATCTCTTTTAATCAAGAACATAAATCAATCTTTGTGTGGAAAAGTGGAAGCCCTCCTTGGCTGGTTAATTTTCAGATACCACAATGACCTTAACTATCACTACAACGTATAAATCGGAAAAATGAAATGAAGAATATTGAAATCATCAGGAAGAGGAGAAGAGAAGTGGACTTGAAAAAAATATAAGTAAGCAAACCAGAAACACCAAGAAGGTTCGATGTGTTGTTTCGAAAATTATCAGGAGATGTCGCAGAAATCGTCTTCAGAAAGTAATGACCGTTGAGTAAGATAACTAACTACCTTAACAAGAAGGTTATGGAGGACCATTTGATTGCAACTCAAATTTCTCTCTACTCTCGTAGTAGTGATGACCACTTCAAAGTTAATTTAAAAGTATATGTAACTTTTTTATTATATGTACGATATTTTACTACGTTTTATGGATTAATCACAGTTTAGGTTCATCCAGTTATATCTTGGATTCTCTCATCGTATATGTTGGTTCTCTAAGCATGACTTGTGAGTTCGACTGACATAGATCACGCTCTCAAGTTTTAGTTATCAGCCAGTGCATACTTTACGATTTGGCTTGCAAGTAATGTGGCTATGGCTTGTGTGATTCAAGTATGTTGACCCTTAAGGAGTTAGCCATAATTGGTCGGTGTGAATGTAAAACTACAACAAATTGAGTAAAATTGAATTCTTATTTCTGTATATTGTGATTCAACCTATACATCTCTTTATATAGTCTAGATACAAATCAGAGAATGGAAATATAAATCAAATAATATATTATCCCAATCTAACAATAGAAAGCAAATATTAAAGGATAAGCATCATATATTTTCTAATTCCAACACTCCCCCTTAAGCTGAGGCGAAGATGTTGACGAGCTTGACAAGATATGACTGCAGTAGTGACGGACCAACAGGCTTGGTGAACATATCTGCAGTTTGATTAGCCGATGTCACAAAATTTGGTTTGATAACACCTGAGCGCACTTTTTCCCGAATGAAGTGGATATCCACTTCTATGTGTTTTGTTCTTTCATTAAGGACTGAGTGAGCTGATAGCATTATGGCAGACTTGTTATCACAAAATAATGTAGATGACATCGTCTCAAGAAAGCCTAATTCAGTTAGAAGGGAACGAAGGCAAATAATCTCACATGTGCCTTGGGCCACGGCACGATACTCAGATTCTGCAGAAGATCGTGAGACAACTGGTTGCTTCTTACTTTTCCAAGCTATAAGATGATCACCGTGAAATACACATATACCAGAAGTGGATCTCCTATCATCTTTTGATCCTGCATAATCAGCATTAGTAAAGCAAGAGAGACTTGATTGTGGACCTGTGACATAAAAGAGACCAAGGACGGGGCATGTCTTTAGATACCGAAGAATGTGGTAAACGATATCTATATGCTCAGTACGTGGTGAGTGCATGAACTGACTTACAACACTCACTGCATATGTGAGATCTGGTCTTGTGTTTGTCAAATAAATGAGGCGACCCACAAGTCGTTGATATTATGATGGATATGGTAATAACTCTCTAGACTTTGTTGTCAGTTTAAGATTTGGGTCCATAGGAGTAGAGGCGGGCCTGGATCCGAGCATATCTGTATCATTAAGGAGATCAAGAGCATATCTGCGTTGAGATATAGATATTCCACGTGAGGATCGAGCAACCTCAATGCCAAGAAAGTATCGAAGAAGACCCAAATCCTTAATCTCGAAAAATTTCCCAAGAGCCTCTTTAACTTGAACAATACCAGACGAGTCGTCTCCACTAATTATGATATCATCGACATAAACTGAAAGGATAATATATTTCCCTGGTGATGGCGACGAATGAAATATGTATGATCAGAGTGACAACGCACAAATCCTAGAGTTTGAACAACATCACTGAAGCGATTAAACCATGCTCTAGAAGATTGCTTAAGATCGTAAAGGGATTTTCGAAGGCGACATACTATCCCTGAATACTCCCCCTGAGTCTGAAATCCTAGTGGAGGATCCATGTATATAGTTTCTGATAAGTCGCCATTCAGAAATGCATTTTTAACATCAAGTTGATACAAAGGCCACCAATAAGACGTTGCAAGAGTTATTAATAAACGAACTGTGGTTAGTTTAGTAACGGGAGCAAAGGTAGCTCCAAAGTCCTTTCCAGGTACTTGAGTAAATCCTTTTGCAATAAGGCAAGCTTTGTATTTTTCAATGGTACCATCAGTCATGTACTTCACACTAAAAACCCACTTACACCCTACTGTGCGTTCACCAAGAGGTAAATAAACAAGTTCCTACGTCTCATTATGTTGAAGGGCATCCATTTCGACTTGCATAGCAGCCACCCAATTAGGATTCTGAAGAGCTTCTTGGATAGAGCGCGGAATAGAAATTGAGTCAACCTGAGTAAGAAAAGATTGGTATTGACTAGAAACACCCTGATAAGAAAGATACTCAGAAGTCGGATGATTAGTGCTACATGTAAGAAGGTATCAAGAAGGCATGCGCCGCTCCCCAGTAGATATCTAGGAGAGACAATATTAGAAACTAAGGGAGGTGAAGGATTACCTGATTCCGGAGAAGAGACTGGCAATGGATTCTGATAGCGTGATTGGCGAGAGTGCCCGTAAAGGAGCAACACCTTCGACATTTGGAGGCAAAGTTTGGTTAGAAGAAGCAGAGGACAGTAGAGCAGACTCAAGGATAGGAAATGGTCGTGGAAGAGAAGAATTGTCCCTCTTTAGAAGACTCCCTAGCAGTACTTAAGAAAAATGGAACTTTTTCTAGAAAAGTTACATCCATGGAATGATAGAAACGATATGTGATGGGATCATAACACCTATATCCTTTAGACATTGAAGAATATCCTAGGAATACACACCTTATAGCCTTATCATCAAGTTTGGTACGCGTAGGACTACGGTTTTGGACGAAACAGGCACATCCAAACACACAAGGTAAGATGGGAAACAAGGTGTGATCTGGTTGAAGGATATGGAAAGGAGTTTTTCCTTTCAACACCCGACTAGGAGTTCTGTTGACATAATGTGACGGTTTTTTCGTTCTGCCACACCATTCTGCTCTGGTTTGTATGGACATGTAAGTTGTTGAAGAATACCCTTTTTGTTAAGTTCAGAAGGAATTCATTAGTTACGTACTCTCCACCATTATCAGATCTAATGTTACAGACTGTAGTGTTGAACTGGGTTTTGATCATTTGGAGAAAGTTGGTAAAATGAGTGTAAACTTCAGATTTTGTTTTCATTAGATTAACCCATGTGCAACGAGTGTAGTCGTCAATGAAAGTGACATAATAACGACGTTTGGACAAGGCTGACACTGGAGAAGGTCCCCGAACATCCGAATGAATGAGATAAAAAGCACTAGGTGCACGATGCATACGAGGAATATAAGACGTACGAGTATGTTTTGATAATTCAAACCACACAATTAAACTTAAAATTTGAGCAACTCTTTCTTAAAGAGGGAAATAACCAGCATAGATATTGAAAGTTTGCATGTCGTAGGCGTGCATGCCATAAGTCTAAATTTCTTAAGGAACAAACAGACGAATTCAAAGAAGGTAAGACAGAAGCTTGCAAACTAGATGAAGATATCTGAGAAGGAAGTGGATCGCCGAAGTAGTAGAGTCCATCGCGCTCATATCCCTTGCCAATAATCTTCTTCGAAATCAAGTCATGTAAAACACAAGAGTCAGGTAAGAAAATGACGGCGTAATTTAGTATTTTTGCAAGGCGACTCACTGATAAGAGATTATAAGCGAACTTAGGAACATAATACACTGAATGGAGAGTTATATCAGAGAATAAACGAGCATTTCCTTGACTGCAAATGGGCATAGATGTCCCATCAGCAATACTCAATGTCTGATCAACGAGAGTAACATTGGAGGTAAAAGTAGATTCCTCACCAGTCATACGATTATTGGCTCCCGAATCCAAAATCCAAGTAGGCTGATCTGACTTACCATGAAGAGCAACAGAAGTACTAGCAACAATAGGTTCAGAAGAACGTGTTAAGCCCAAGTGTAATTGCAACTCAGCAATCTGGGACTGCAGTTGAATGTAATCTTGTTAAATAACACGGTGAGTTGGTGTTGGATGGGAGAGAGATAAATCTGTACGAGAAATTAAAGCCATTGTTGTCCTATAACCAGCTCTATGAAAAATCACAGATTTAAACAAAACAATACAACACACTAATATAATAAATGTACCAGATTTCTCAAGACTGATTATAATAAAATCAAATGAAGAGAATGATGAATATACAGAAAGATTAAGAATCTGAATTCGAACCTAAGGTTTTAACTTGAGAAGTTTAAATGAAGAAATCAGAACAAGAGATTCAAACCAGGATAAATTGATTTTGGTTTATTCTAGTCTGGATCGATCTTCACGAAGGAGATGAAGACTTCTCGTAGATAATAACAATCACCCTAGCTTTGATACCAAATTGAATTCTTATTTATGTATATTGTGATTCAACCTATACATCTCTTTATATAGTCTAGATACAAATCAGAGAATAGAAACATAAATCAAATAATATATTATCCTAGTCTAACAATAAAAAGCAAATATTAAAGGATAAGCATCATATATTTTCTAATTCTAACAAGTAACATATAACTATTATATAAGAAAATGTATATAATTTTTTTATGAATCATTTGCTTCAAGTTTGAGTTACCTCATGTAATCTTAAATCTAGTTTCGTGACATTTCTAAGTGTAATCAAGAAATGTGGGGGTTTATAACAAAATTGTGATATGTAACCTAGTATTCTGCATCTATAGCCGGCATATTTTGGTTTCATAATTAAAGCATTGTCACGCTCCTCATTTTTCCCTCAACAAAATCAAGTAATTGAATTTGGTTTATCTGTGAAACTACTTTAACGTGCAAGTTATCTAAATTAACTAATAATTTGGTTTTGTGGTTCAATCTATTTGATTCTGGGCTTCGAGAAAATCTGTCATGGGAAGGAAGAGACGACATATATTTTAACAACTAGTGGCAGATGGAGATTTTCTCTAGGGCCTGGATTCTATAGCTTGCATAAATAGATCACTAGAGAGTTGATTCATTTTGCAAGGACTTTGTGCATACTATGAGAATCGTTTGTAGTAAAAGTAATACAGTTACCATATAATTATATATGAACTTTATTCTAAGATATTATGTGATGAAAGTATTATCCTGAGACATGGAAGAATACTTAGATAAGAAAGTTGGGTATTTATTTCATCACTAACCTTAGAAAACTACGAATTTTTTATTTATTATTTAACTCATGGGACGGGTTCAATATTCTTCACGGAGTTTTGGTTTCATGACTTAGTGAGAGTCACGAAATGTGAGGGAAGTGTGGAGCCGACCTATGATATGTCATAGTGTTTTCTCATGAATATTGAATTCGAGCCGATATTAATTAATTAGAATATGGTATATTAGATATACACATGTTATTTAGTTGCAGACTGCAAACAATAAATATACCAATGTATTAGAATTAATAAAACTAGATTAATGTCTAAATGTATAGCTAATCGTTATGATGTCAATTAACATTGATAACATAAGAAATGAATTTCTTTGAGGATATTCAAAAAAGAAGAATATGGTTTGTCGTCATACATGCCTCAACACAATATTACCATAAAACAAATTGCTCTATCAGTTTGGTAATGTGAATCAGTTATGCATGCATACAAAATTGAATGACAACCTAATGTGATCCAACTAGTAAAGGTGTGTCAATAACGAACAATCGTTATCAAAAGGAATGTGACTATGGCCTAAAGTAAATGAGTTAAGTCATAACGGAAACCCAACCTAGTTGACTGTAGATGTCAAGATCTAGGTTCAATGCGAAACTGAAGTTATATACTTACTCGCTTGTAACACTGAAAGACAATATTCTCTACCCATTCCTAAGATGAATCACTGTTGCCTCTAATGAGTGAGGATGAATCACCGACAATTAGATCATTACATGACAGAAATATCTAGGGGCAGAAATAAGAATCGAACTCATACACATCTAGTCTAAATTGCTATATTGTGTACTTACGACATATATGTGTTCGCAAAACTATAAATTAAACGCAACCTTTTAGTGAATATTGTATGTTTTGTATTATTATCGTCACATATATCATAATAATCTAAATCAAAGTTTCGTGAGTGATCCCAAAAAGTAAAAAAGATAAGAGCGTACGACGCAAGAATGCGGAAGTTATGAGTAATGATCGGATGTGTTCAAATTGAGATTTTACAAGTTCATAGTCTTGGATCTTCAATTCGTACGTTCTATCTCTTTGAAAATTATGCAGATTTTACAAAGGATTTGAGTTTGTGCCACCCTTTTGTTAAAGCTAAATAGACAAACAAAACTATGAAAAACTTCTTGTCGCTATCATAGTTTTAGTATTCATAGGAAAGAACACAACACAAAAATTTACATCTAGGGTTACCTTAACTAGGTAACTTAAACAGAAAAGATACTAAAAAGAAAAGACAATGTATGGAGTTTGAAGAGTTAGTTAATCACAAAATCTTACAAGTAGGATTTTTTTGTTGAAATACAAGTTGGAATGTTAATTAAAGACAAGTTATATTTAATCAAAAGCAAAATTAGTCATAAAAACAACAAAACAAAAATCCAAACAAACTATTAAAGAAGATAAAGCAAAAATGATAGGGGAACCGACATTTCCAGCAGACCCTGGGCAGACGGCCGACGTGGCGAAGCCACGTCGGCCGTCTTGCCGCGCTGGCGCACTCATTTGAACATATTACGTCTTTCTTACAGTTCAGTCCCAGTTTTTTTGTTCCTCACGTTTTGCCCCTTCCTGATGTGAAGGAAACAAAAAAAACCTAAATTTCTTTCACAAGTCGATTTTAAGAGAGAGAGTGGGGGAGAGGGGGAGGGAGAGAGGTGACAGAAGGTTTCTTCACATCTCACTAACCCAAATCGAGCCATCTTGATAGGTAATGTTTCTTCACATCTCATTAACCCAAATCGTTTTGCCCCTTTCCTGTATTCATGCTTCAAACTCTGAAACTTTTTCATTATTCTAGGGTTTCTGTTTAATCCTTATTTAGATTTGTTATAGACTTATGTGTGGGTGGAATTTTTCTTCTTGTTTACCATTAAGGAACTCAATATTGTTTTTCTTCTTTACTGAAATTTTATTTCTTGGGTAAAAGTTGTTTTGTATACTCTTTTGAAAGTTTATATTCATTTCTAAAAATTCTTTCTTCTATAGGTATACTGGTTTGTATTCATCTCTGACTTGTTATTTATTTTATTTTAGATAAGCCGTCGTCGATACATTCGAATAAATGAATGCTTTTAGATAGCTTCGATCTCTTGACATCTAATTTACATCGGTATAATTCGAGTAGATAATTGTACGAGAAAGATATCAAACTATGAAGATTGGGAAAACATGAAAGTAGGCAACTAATGTTAGTCGATGCTAAAAACCTTGTATTTCTTGTTTTCATTTGTGTGGAGCTTAAATATATTGACCATCTACTTCATCTTGGTTAAATATATCATATAACCGATATCTTGTCTAGTGAATCTTATTGGAAAAATTCAAGCAATTAAAGAATCATAAAGTTGTAGGCTCTTTCTCTGAAATAATTTGCCGAACTGCATTTACGAGGTCTACAACATGCTTGTCTTCACAACCCATTTGAAGAAGAGTTGCATTTGGTTGGCCATCTCTTCAAGTGATGCAGGACCCAAATAGTTCACATTCACCTTCTAATTAGGAGATGTTATATAACATTACTCCATTCATGGTTGGAGTTGTAGATGTTGGTTCAGTAAAGAAGTTGACGTAAGTCTTCACGTCATATTGCTTCTCTCTCTCACTTCTAAATGCAATAGTGCTTTCTTTTTATCCTCCTCTCCTGAAACTTTATAAGCAACTCCCCGACAGACTTGTCCTTTATGAGGTTCTAGTGAGTAGTGTCACAGTTCTTCCTGGTACTACCTTGGTAGAAGACACGACGATAATCTTTAATGAAACCAACGAGACGATCATCGTGTTGAAAACCAGCTTTCCAGATTAAAGACCCATATCCAAAAATATCACTGAATTGTTATTATTCTATACTATTTTGTATTTATCTCTTATTTTGATTTTTTTTAAAGAAACATGTTTATCTCATATATTTCTTCTTCACTTGTTTTGTATTCTGTCTCTAAGAAGGTCAATTCAGAACATATAGTGGAGATGGTGGGCATGGAGGTAACAAACATGAAAGTATCGAACATGGAGGTATCAGATATTGAGGTGGCAGAGAAAGAGATGATGAACATGAAGATAGTGGAGAAGGAGATGATGGACCTGAAGATAATTCCATGAAAACAACAAAACTTAGTTTGATATTTTTGTACATCTAGAAATTCTATTTGTTAATATTCCAAAAATAAAGAAACAAAATTTAGTTTTGTATTTAACTTACTCACATTTGAATGCTCAATAAAATCTTGTTATTCTCTCAATGGTGTTTGTCAAAACTTATGTGCCATGAGATGATATAAAAGTGATGGAAATTGCAGGTAAATTGGCGCGCCCAAGTGCTTGGTGTTTTACACAACCTACAGTCTTAAACAAAACTAAGGGAAATGATAGAGTGACTTAGAAATTGGTACTTAGAGGGTGACATATTTCCTCATTTAGAAATAAAAGCGGTCCCCACCGTAGTCAAACTTTGAAAAAACCTTGTCTTTTAGTGATTCCACATCAGCTGGGCACTAACATGCCCAAAAAATTTGGGCTCTCTAGCATCTCCCCAAAACTAATTATAGAAGCTAGAATTTGTTTTCTTTGACGAACAAATCCAACCCAACTGCTTGGATCTGAATAATTTTCACACTTCTCATTCCAGAATGGAGTATACTTTTCAGCACCTAATAGTCCTTGTTCAGAAATGGTTGTCGAGTTCTCAATCCTCCCAGAGAATCCTTGAACAACAGCAACCAAGCCTTCCAAAGCAAGAACATGCATCGATGATAGGGGGTGTTAACAGAAAATGCACTCCTCGACAACATTTTACAAATATCTTCGAACACGTTACTGCTAGATAACTTTCAGCACTTCCAATACACCATTAAAATGATAACTTCCTGCACTTCCAATAACCATCAAAATGATAACTTCCCGCACTTCCAATACACCATGTCACAAATTTCGTGTCCACCCGCTGCTACAACTTGTTGTCTATAACTTCGACTCGTTCTAGTTCCTGCCATGTCACAAATTTCTAGTTGTCTAGCCAGATGCGGATCGATTTTCCTATTACATTTACAATGACGGACTTTACCAGGACTAAGGATGTGATTATGCTCGAGAGACACAATAGTAGTCTCCCATTTTCCGTTACTGTGTAACTTAGCGACAACTCTGGCTTTGCATGCATTCATACCACTAGGTCGGGGACCAACTAGATTGGTTCCTGTTGGTTTAAATTTTCCATGCTTACCACATGCTATCGTAACATACCGAAGGATTCCATGAACACTTTTCATCGATGTCTTTTTCACTGGATGTCCTGTCTGTTTGGCATAACGAAGACAATAATCGTACAAGCCTTCAACAGTATCGAATTCCATCCCAACCCTAGGTACTTCGACTTCCGTTGATTCCTTCGCTGCATTTTCTTCTTCCGAACTCATCTCAAACACCGATGATGATTACAACTTCAAAACAACAAAAAGATCCGTAACAAACAAGTAAAGAAAAAATATTTCAGAGATGAACATGTTTCTTAGAAAAAAAAATCTTCAAAATAAAAGAGATAAATACAAACCAGTATACCTAGCGAAGAAAAAATTCAGATGAAATACAAACCAATATACAATAAATTTCAGAGCTTAAATGCAAACTAATATACAATGCTTAAATTTCAGAGATGAAATACATAGATTCAAGAGATGAATTACATAGATTCCAAAGATGAATTACATAAATTTCAGAGATATAATACCTTTAAAGAAGAATAAAAATCAAATCAAACAATATATATATATATATATATATAACAAGCATTTTGGGAAATACTTAGATTTCAGATATGCATTACCCAAAATTTATCTTTCATAAGTTACCAATCAAGATGACTTGACGATTTGGTTAGTGAGATGAACTGTTAACCTTCTGCTAGATGTTGATTTCTCGATTTTAAACCTTCTTTCACCTCTCTACCTCCCTCTAGATGTCAATTTGTAAAAGAGATTCAAAAACCTAGATTGTAATGGTGAGATTGGGAGAAATTCTTCTGTCGATAAAAGAGGAAGAAGAGAAACGTGGATTTCCACTGCCTAAAATTTTTAGGTTTTCTGTTTCTTCAAATCTAGACCGTTAATAAACTCAGCAGTCCAAATTAAGTCGAAAGGAAGGGGCAAAACGTGAGGAACCAAAAAATTGGGACTGAACTATAAGAAAGACGTAATATGTACAAATGAGTGCGCCAGCGCGGCAAGACGGCCGACATGGCTTCGGCAAGACGACCGTCTGCCCAGGGTCTGTTGGAAATGTCGGTTCCCCTTTCATTTTTGTTTCATTAACAAGTCAAAATTGTCTCCTTCTCTTGTTTTGAAAAAACCATAATTAATAAGGTCGCTAATTTAAAAAAAAAATAGTACTTTTGAAAGCTTAAGATTGCTCAGCTTTATTCATCCCGTTTGTGAGACAGAGAGATGATCAAAATGTAGGTGGTAACGATATTGTCCGCGCTTCATACACATGCTTAAGCCCAACCAGTAAAGGACATTTCTCGAAGAAGGTTGGCGAGGGAGAAACCCCGACAATTACTAAGAATGCACACATATAGTTCTGGGCGTTTTCCCAAATGATGCAAAACTATAGCAGAGAGAGAGACTTAGCTCTGGGTGTTCTCCCTAATGATGCAAGATTGTAGGAGAGACAGATATTCGACTTAGCTTTGGACGCTCTCCCAAGTGATGCAGTATTATAACAGAGGGAAAAAGGACTTTACGACGATCATCATAAGCAAGAAAGAAGAAAATAGTTACAGATATATTGTTTATGTTTACATAGCCGATCTATGAAAAAGTGAGCAATCCCCTAAACCCAAGCAAGAAAACAAACAAAATAACTACAGTAATTTCGACTTCATCAACTACCCGAGAATGTGTATGGCTAAGGTATATTATCAGTCATATTAGAATTTCATGCAATCTTTCAGGAATTACGACGTCAACTCCCATTATTTATGAAAACAACACGGCTTGCATTTCTCAAATTAAGGAAGGATACATTAAAGGTGATAGAAGAAAATGCATCTCACCTAATTTGTTTTATATCATCTACAAAAAGAAGGTGAAATTGATATCTAAAAGATATAGTCTTGTGAAAATTATGCCGATTTATTCACCAAATTTTTACTTAAAACGACTTTCAGAACTTCAGTCCATGGCATTGGACTACAACGCATCGGTAATCAACTATTACAGTAAGAAGTTCTGATCTTCGATAATCTACAAAATAAGCTATTAATCAACGAAGCATATGATTACATGTGTATGACCATCAATATCGTCATTCCTACATGTTGTACTCTTTTTTTCTTCGTCCTGGTGGTTGTTCCTCTTGATTTTCCTAGCAAGGTTTTAATGAGACAACTGATGCATATCCAGTAAGACTTTCAGATTTTGAAAGTTGTATCAAAATTCGAAACTGTCATCCAAGGGGGAGTTTTATATAAGAGAAAATGACTATTTAGGTAGTAAAAGATTTCATATTAGCTGGAAAGCCTACACCTTTTACTATTAACTAAGAGTTGTCAAAATATTATTGGTAAAGATGCATAGAGTCAAAATAATATGGATAATTACTAATCAGGTCATTTGGTATTTGATGTTTTCCAAAATTATCCCTTCATTAAATATTTATTCTTTTCACTCTCTAAAATCAAATATTCTTTCACAGTCTCTCTCTCTCAACTCAATCGGTTATCTTTTCACCTCCTTCTTCTTCTTCAGTAAGCGATCTTTCTCTCATCTTCATCTTTCTCTAAACTCAACCGATCTATCATCACCTTATCATCAGTGATTCATCGTCTTTGATCACCATCATCACCAACCGATTTGGAATTCGTCTTACCTTCTAAACGAATCAGTAGTATTTGTTCGTTTAATAGTTTCGATCTTCTTCTGTTTATACATATTTTAATTTCATTTTAGTGATTTGTTTTAATTTTGAAGGTATTATATATTGATTTAATCATTCTCTGCAAATTTTGTTGTCTGATATTGATCCATTCAGAGTAGCTTGGATCTGGTTTATGAATCCCTTCATCTATCTTTTGATTTTTTTTTTTGTTACATTTTGTTTTAATTATAACGCTTTTTGTGGTGATCATTTTGTGTTTTCTTTCAACTTTAGATCTGTTAGGAAAATAATATATCTGATCAAATTCTAGTTTGGTTGATCTCTTTTGACTGAGTTCGGATCCTTTTGAAATTTAGTTTGTATTGTTTTAGGACTATTAGGAGAATAATCTTGTGATCTTGTTAGAATTATATTTGGTTTTTTAGAGTTTTTCTTAATGGTATTGGGTTTCGCTGGTTCAATTCACCGTCTAAATCTCATCAACCATTTGAGTCAGTTATTGGTCGAAATCGAGCTCCATCCTCAGCCAATTTCTTCATCAATTTCGACTTGTGTGAAGAAGTGGAACTTCGGGTTAGTGTCTTACATCCCCAGTTTAAATAAATTATGTTCATTTTATACTTTATCTTGGTATGCATGATGCAAAGGGAATTTGTTAGGTCTAATTTTTGTCTGCACTTAATTACAGTAGGTTTGAAATAATGAAACGAGGTTTTTGTTTCTGGGATCTATTCGAATAATGAAACTATAGTAGCTTGGTTAGCAATTTTAGGGGGGGTAGTGGTTGGGGATTTGGAGGGACATTGCCATGTCCCTCCAAATCCTATGTTATTGGTTGGGGACATTTTAAATGTCCCCAAATGTCTGTGTTATTGGTTGGGGACATTTAAAATGTCTCAAAATGTCTCTAAATGTCCGTGTTATTCGTTTGAGACATTTCAAATGTCCTGAAATGTCTGTGGTATTCGTTAGAGACACGAAATTACGGACATTTCAAGACAAATTGGTTTTGGAGACATGTGAGGACATTTTAGTGTAAATTTGGAGAGCTTTTGGAGAGAAAATGTCTTTCAAAATATGGAAGACACTTGCGGACATTTCATTAAGAAATATAAAAATAATTATTATTATCAAATTAGATTAAATAATTTATAATAAATAACATATAAAAATATTAATTATTATAATACTTTATTATAGTAATAATGATATTATTGCCATTACTATATTATACTATTATTATATTATTATATTATTATCTTATTATTATATTATTATACTATATTATTATTATCTTATATATGTTACTATATTATTGTATTATTATTATATTATATTATTACTATATTATATTATTATTATTATATTATAGTAATAATGATATTATTATCATATTACTATATTATATTATTATTATCCTATTATTATTACATTATTTTCTTATATTACTATATTATTGTATTATTATTATTATATTATTGTATTATTGTTATTATTATTATATTTTATAATATTATCTTATTATATTACTATGTTATTATTATTATTATATTATAGTAATAATGATATTATTATCATATTACTATATTATATTATTATTATCCTATTATTATTACATTATTTTCTTATATTACTATATTATTGTATTATTATTATTATATTATTGTATTATTGTTATTATTATTATATTTTATAATATTATCTTATTATATTACTATGTTATATTATTATTATCTTATTATATGTTACTATATTATTGTATTATTATTATTATATTATTATATTATTATATTATATTATAGCAATAATGATATTATTATCATATTACTATATTATATTATATATATAATATAATTTATTTATTTTATATAGTATACTAATATATATATATATATATATATATTAGTATACTATATAAAATAATACATATTTACCAATTGTCCATCAATGTTCACAGATATCTACGATGGCTACCAAAGTCGAAAAATATATTTTCGAAATAATGGTACAATTATTTTTATTTCATATGATTAAACGATAATGATAAAATTAAATAAATAAATGTCCACTAATTGTCCATAAATGTCCTCAGATATTCACAGACGTCCACAAAACTCGAAAAATATATTTTTAAAATATGAGTACAAATATATTATTTTGTATGGTTAGACAATAATGATAATACTAAAATAATAAATGCCTACCAATTGTCATCCATGATGAGATAATAATAATAATAATAATAATAATAATAATAATAATAATAATAATAATAATAATAATAATAATAATATCCACTACACATTTTGTCCATGGATTCAATACGTTGAAATGTCTCCAAAACATTTTGTCTATAAACCAAATGTCTTGAAATGTCCATAAAGACTTTTTGTCCATGAATCAAATGTCTTAAAATGTCTATAAAGACCTTTTGTCTACAGACAAATGTCTCGAAATGTCTTAAAATGTCTCGAAATGTCTACGAGACATTTTGTCCACGAATGTCCTCCTAAATCCCTATCCACTACCCCCCCCCCCCCCCCCCCCCTTAGTTTTTTTTACCTGGTAAACCTTTATAGTATGATTGATGAAAGATCTAATTTTAGAGTTTTTATCGTTTCATGTTTGTGCTAAATATAGTGTATGTATAAATTTCGAGTTTCTGAATAATCCAATTTGCGGTGATTGGATCAACTGAAAGTATTTAATTGAACTTCAAGATACTGGGACTACTAACCTAACTATCTCCTCAATAAGTGATATATTTCAATGGAGAAGGTATTTCTACTATTTAGGTCGGCTCATCGCATATAATTAACTAAAAAAATTATACAGACCTTGAAGCTTCCCATTTCCCAACTCTCATGAATGGGACACCTATTAGTGTTACAACTACTATTTAGGTCGGCTCATGTTTGCAACCTATATTCTACAAACACATGTTTGCAGAACAGACTGTTGCAAACACATGTTTGTAAATCAAATTGTTGCAACCACGTTTGCAGAACAGATCTTTGCAAACACGTTTGCATAACAGATTGTTGCAAACACGTTTGTAGAAAAACGTAAAGGAAAAAATAACGCCATTTTTTCTGGCTTTTTTTTTTTTGAAAAAAAGTATTGAAAATGGATCTTGTTAGAAAGCTAATGAAAAATCATTTCTAAATATATAATCTTTATAGAAATCCGACATCTCAAAGAAAAGTTATATCGATTTAAAATTTAAAGAAAAATAAAGGAATTTAATTACACAAAATGACAAAAAAGGGTATTTTAGTATTTGCACACTTTTTGACCTCAATAATAATTTTCAAATATTTTGTGCTTTTCTGCTCATTTTCAATATTATTTTGACCTTTCTAGAGATTACCCCTTTATATAACATGTGGCTGACCAAATTAATAGAAATAGATATATACAAACTAATGGAGGTTCTTTCAAATAAATTATTGTTAGATAATGAACATGGTGCCCATAGGAATGTTCCCTGCTTCCTAAGAATTCAATCAGGTGGTGTATATTGAAGGAGGGGGTGCCAACAAAGTATCGCATACTTCATCCACGAATGCTTGACTTGGAGTAAACGAGGTCCAATATAAAATACCTCCTCCTTGGGTAATCTTTGTAATTGTACTTTGATTGAATAGAAAACAACAAGTGAGTTTTAAAGGTTACCTTGAAATACTTAGTTTAATAACCTTTAACTCTAGTAACCTCCAGAACCAACGTTCCTGAAAATAAATGTAGACGCGTCATTTACCAATGTCTAATCTATCACAGGTATCAGCTTAACCATACATGATTCAAAATCTTAATTCATAGAAGCACATGCATCAACTACAAGAAGTAGAAACAACGAGGAAAGTGAAGCTATAACAATCCTCAATGACCTGTTATGGGCAGAAACACATAATTACCGCAACATCATCATAGAAAGCGACAACATCAACATCATAAAAAACATACAATATAGTAGACATGGTGTACAATGGCAGTCCAGAATCCACATACAAAGAATTCAAGAAGTCAAAAAGAGACTGGAAAGGGTCCAATTCAATCAAACGAACAAAAAATTCAACTCTCTAGCGAACAAGTTAGCTAAATGGGCAAGGAAAAAGAACAGATTAAAGACATGGAGCAATGTAACTTATCTTTTAGCTGAAATGTATTTTAATAACGTTTTAATTTCTTAATATGAAGTATACATCTAAAAAAAAAAACTTTAACTCTAGTATTATTTGATAAAGAGAAAGATATCATAGAGTGATACTTGATAGAGGTCTATAATACATACTTATTTTATTGAGTTATATCTTTTTTGGCCTCATATTTCGCGACCAACTTCGTTTTTGGCTCCTTGTTTTTAGTAAATTCAAATTTGACTCTTTTTTGTTAACACCATCAGTTAACTTTAATGGTTAAATCCTTTGTTTCCATAATTACCCTTCTTATAAAAGAGATTTTTTAATTCAAAATTGGCCCCCTTTTAAATATGGTTAATTTTCAAAAAGTTCTAATTATTTTGGAACAAACTAGAGGGGCCAAAATGGAATTCATTTAAAAAAAATTTAAATACATAAAACACACCTCATCTCTTTCTCTCTCCTCCATTTCGTACCCTTTCCTCTGCGTAATCTCTCGCGACCTCATCATCTTCTTCGGCAAAGGTCGTGGTAGACCAAATTTTCAGCGACCTTCAAATTAAAAAAAAAAATTTAATCTCTTCTTTTTCTTCTTCTCTCTCTTTTGTTTTCTTCTTATTTCTCTACTCTGTCTCTCTACTCTCTCTCTCTCTCTCTCTCTCTCTCTCTCTCTCTCTCTCTCTCTCTCTCTCTCCCTCTCCTTCAAGGTCTAGTTACTCCGACTAAGGGGCTCATCCCCTTCGCCGGAGATATAGAAAGAGAGAGATAGAGATTATAGAGAGAAGGAGAATATAGAGAAGAAGAAAAAAGAAGATAAAGAATTTTTTATTTTCTTTTTAAGTTTGAAGGTCGCCGAAAAATTTGGCCGATCGACAACCTTCACCGAAGAAGATGATAAGGTGGCGAGAGATGATGTGGAGGAAAGGTGATGAAATGAAGGAGAGAGAGAGAGAGGGGGAGATGAGGTGTGTTTTATGTATTTAATTTTTTTTTTTAAATGAATTCCATTTTGGCTCCCAAATTTGTTCCAAAATATTAGAATTTTTTGATAATTAACCCATTTATTTAAAAGGGGGTTAATTTTGAATTAAAAATCTCTTTTATAAGAAGGGTAATTATGAAAAAAAGAAATTAATCATTATAGTTAACTGACGGTGTTAACAAAAGAGGGCCAAATTTGAATTTACGAAAAATAGGTGGTCAAAAAAGAAGTTGGTCAAAAAGTAAGGGGCTAAAAAAGAATTAACTCTATTTTATTAGACTTTTGAATTTTTTATTATTTTTTTCGTCACTAGAGTTAGGTCCTATTTGGGCCCATAAATTTTTCTTTTTTGAATTGACCATGATCTACGACAATCATCACAATCATAGATATATCAAAGATGTGATAAACACAATAACTGTCAAATTTAAACTCTTATAAAAATAGACATAAAGCGCAACTAAACTATGGCTAAAAGGTCTATGTATTTATACTTTAATAACCCAAACTTAATAAACTATAAATCTACCTCTTACGAGAATAATAGGATCTCTACTTTTCGAGTTTATGTCAATATTGTCAACCTCTTTGGTTGATGGGGAAACCAAATGTTGAGTGGGGCTCATATTTTAGACCCAAGAGTGCTTTTTGGGGCCAATCGGAAAACCTTAAACAATAGGGAAATGTAGCTTTAACGACGTCTGTCTCTTTAACCCACCACTACTCGCCACGTTTCTTCAATCTTGAAATTGAAGTTCCCAATTCACGATGGATGACTCAGGAGGTGAAAATTGAATAACCCTCCTTTGTTTCAGTTAAACGGAACACAATTACAGATTCCAGTCCTTAATTTTTGTGTTCTTTTTTCACAACGTAGGTGGTGGCAGTAGATTGAGTGACAGTTAAAACTCTCTTTTGTTGAGATGAAGTTATTTGTGTTTACTTAAAAAGAGGGGTTTCTCCAAAGATCTTGAATTCCTTATATCCCCATTTTCAATTCGATTTTTGTGTTTGTCGTTGTATGGGGAGTGGTGGGGACTGATTAGTATTGGGTAAAAGAATAATGGGGTCTAACTGGATAACGATGTTGATTTAGTTAGTTTGGATCAGGATTGCTGAATCTTTTTTTTTTTTTTTTCATTCATTGCTCTGCTCTTTCTTCCCCACACTCCAGAGTTTGTTCCTTTCTATACCCTTTCTCATTTTTTTTGATATTGTACTTACATTTTCTATATATATTTGAGTTTTTTGGACCCTAAAGTTCATTTTGTTTGTGGGTTTTGCAGATTTTTCAGCTAGAATTTGCATTCATTTGTGGGTAAGTCATTCTATATTTTTGAAGATTTAAGTAAATTAATAGTTTTTCATATAGGTTGCTCTTAATTTTTCACCTTCAGTTTGTTTGTGTTTCTCCTGATTGTACTCAATCTTATTGATCTATGAACTAGTTATTGATTTAATTACCTCATTATTACAGATAAAGGAACACTTATTTGTTCTTGATGTCCTACTTGTATTTCTTGTTTTTAGTTTTCTTTCATTTACCTCAATTTGATTCTCTTGAATGACTTCTTTTGAATAAAATTGTTTGCTGACATTATGCTATTCATCACAATTTTACCTAATGTATGTGGATTCCTCCTGTACATGTTACGTGTAACGGGTACACGATATGCTATCATGTGAGTATTGGGTATGCTTGGAGTATACCTCCTAGACGTTCTATCTCTATAGAACTTAAATCTTAACTAGCTAAGTGAGTAATTGGGAGGCGTGGATGTCGTGAGAGATCCACCGTCCTCCCCAACCCTTGTATAGTTTTTTTCCTCCTTTTTATATTAATTCAATTTTTTTTTTAAAAAAACTAGCTAATTACACAAATTGTCGAGCTTATAGATTCCTACAAAGAAATTGAGCTACTTAAGAGTAAAAAATTCTGGTATACTAAATTTGGAGTACTGGATCGCTAACCAACCCAAAAAGGGTATGGGAATCCAGTTTACGGTATGGGGGGAAGGGGGTAGAGTATCTAATAACATTGATTTATCCTTGTTTTTATGATCCACCTGCGGGAAATGGGAACTGTGTTGTTGGTTGTGTCGTTCGTAAGGGGTTCATCACTTTTATCTGCATAATACATTCATATGTACTGAACTCCGAAACACGAGCCAAATTATCCTAACTGTAAGAATTTGCTTTTTTCAGGAGTAAGACCATTTATGGGTGACTTATGTCTCGATGGGGAAGTATCTATTGTTCCTATGACAGTGAGTGTCCGTTCCGTTCCTTTTTGAGTAAAACTGGATATGTATCCTTTCAATTGATGCGGACTAATAAATTCTGACAGATACCTATTTTTTCTTTCTGCGGCTCTCCTTCCCTTTTGCTGCTTTAGTTGCAGCATGGTGGTTTCGAGTCAAGTGATGATTATCTCTCCGAAAGTCAGGAAACTGAAGATAAACTACAGGTGAGACTGGTCTTCTGATTCTTTTGCTAAATGAGTTTTAGTGAGTTTCAATATTAACTAAGAAATGGTTTGCGATGCATAATAACTTCTAACTTCCTTGAAAATCTCATACCTGGAGACTTTGGGTGAGCGAAGATTGATTCGTAACATAACTTGATGAACAAATAACTAGGAAAAAGATTTTATTAACTGGATTATATTGTTAAGAAATATTCTCACATTGGCTGGGAGCAGTCTGAGCACGGACTACAGAATATAAACCTCGGATTAGGCCTGAAGATATTATGCGACGACAACATCTGAATGTTATCATGATTATCGTAAATTTTAATTTTAAAGCTTAGAGTTCCTAGAGGACATGTCTAACACTAGTATTCTTTACCAGGTCTGCTGTGATGCTGTGAGGACCGCCAGTTTTTTTACTGAACATTTTGCATTTGTGAAATTTGTGGATGATATATTTTTTCGTTTCTTGTCCTTGTCTACATCTATAAACCATAGTTTCATACAGTTCATTGGTGAGCTTTTTATCCTTGTCAAATTGTATGTATTACTAACTGGAACACTTATTTAATTTATCAGTATTTTCTACGAACTGTCTATAGTTAAGGAAACATGATTGGTGTTTATTGAACTATTTTGCTGCAGAGGATCTTGTGTTCAGAGATGTTGATAGATGTTTAGAAGATTTGGAGGTTTCATCTTCCGAACAATATCCAAGTAGCTGCATTCATTCTTCTGTTTCTGATATATGTTCTTCTTCTGAACTTTCTGAAGCTGGAGGAAGCCTCGTAACTTTTGAAAGAAGTCCCAGTAATGAGTACAACTCGCTTGTATATAGAAGTTCCGAAGTCGTTCAGAGAAATAGAGGCCTTGGGGGTGTCCCTTATATTTTTCAAGGGTACGATATCTGACATCTTGTGCTTCGTTATGGCACTAAATTAGGATGACTGATTATTTCGTTTCAAACTGTTCTTTTTAAATTTGTTACTTGACTCGGTCTTCTTACCGCTGTTTCAAAGGTGAAATTTGTCGATGAACTCTGTGATAAAGATAAATGATACGATGTGTTTTTCCTCGTAAATGTGTCAAAGTTTTGTCAATTTCAAACCTTCCTTTTTTACCTTTCATGAAGTTAGAAACATTTAGAGAAGCACGCCAGAAAATGGGTCTACATGGACAAGTAAAAAATATACCACCTCTTTCTCTCTCTCTCTCTCTCTCTCTCTCTATATATATATATATATATATATATATATATATATATCTCTATCTCTATCTCTATCTAGGTCTCTATCTCTCTCTATTTCACACGCCCACGCCCACGCACACACACGCACACGCACGCACACACACGCACACACACACACGCACACATTTTCTTCTGTCCTATCATAGCTGATTTTGCAGAAAACCACGTCCATGAGGTTTAGTAATAGTCTGTTAAGTAATGCAAAGCCTGCAGTTTTTACTGGACTGATAAATCCTTCATTCACTTTACAGGTTGATGCTCCCACTATTTGGCCTCAAACTTGCTTGCAGATTAGCATTTTCCCTGTGGAAGTGTACCATTTATCATATTAGGCACGCTCAATTTCGAGTTCAGAGGTAAAATAAGGTTATTAACTCCGAAAACTTGCTGGAACTTCTTGTGGTTTCTATTTCTTTTAACTAGGTTATAGTGTTGTCCACTTCCAATAACCATCTGGTATTCCCAGTATTATTTCCCGCATTCAGAAGACACTGCATGGATCTATTGATGATATTGGATGGTTGGAACGGACTCCTGGTTTGCCACCTGTGGTGGATGGGACATCCAGATTCATGGAGTTACTTCAAGGCATAAGGTAACTAGCTGGTATCATCTCTATTCATCTATGATATATTGGAAACTGGTATTCTTTGATAATATAAATAAACCCAGTTGCCATTTCGTGGTTCTCCGGGCCGTAGCAGACTAGCAATACATGAGGATCACAATTGTTCTGGATTATACAGAGTACTGGCATAGGTTTTACTATTTTGATTACTGTGAAATCATAGGTGCAGCTTTTGTAACGTGGAGGTAGTATATCTATATCCAACACTAAAAGGAAGTGTCAGATATGTTGACGGGAAGAAGGCCAAAAAGGGGAACACACCTATTCGTAATTTTTCCATTAGTTTTTAGGTCGTACATGATTTGAATCAGCTGTGGGAGTCCTTGGTTGTTTTATTTAAACTAACATTCCATTTTAAATTTAGAATTGGTTGCTAATTTTTTTTTCGTATATGCTATTAGGAGGATTCTTAAAAGAGTTATTTGGGTAGTAGGTATCGACAACTGTTAAGGCTTCGGGTGTCACAAGTGGTATCAGAGCCGAGGACAGTTGTTCGCTGAGGGTGGGGGATGGTTGTTCCTTGAGGGTGGGGGATGGTTGTTCGCTGAGGGTGGGGGACGGCTGTTCGGTGAGGGCGGGGGATTGTGATAGTCAGTCCCACATCGCTCACGCGAGTGTCCGGAGCCTGGGCTACAAGTGTACGCTCAAGCTTAGTAAGTACCGAGGCCTTTTTTTGGAGGGGGGGGGGGGGGGGGGGGGGGGGGGGAGGGGGGGCTTGTGGAGCCTTTGCCAGAAACAAAACCCCATACCTTTGTGAGGTGTGTAAAAGCGGGGGCCATGTCAACAAATGTTAAGACTTGGGCCGTCACAAGTGGTATCAGAGCCGAGGACGGCTCTTTGCGGAGGGTGGGGGGTTTGCGATAGTCCTATATCGCTCACGAGAGTGTCCAGAGCATGGATTATAGGTGTACACTCAAGCTTACTAAGTACCGAGGCCTTGGGGGGGGGGGGGGGGGGGGGGGCTCGCCAAAAACAAAACCTTGTGGAGCCTTTGCCAGAAACAAAACCCCATACCTTTGTGAGGTGTGTAAAAGCGGGGGCCATGTCAACAAATGTTAAGACTTGGGCCGTCACAAGTGGTATCAGAGCCGAGGACGGCTCTTTGCGGAGGGTGGGGGGTTTGCGATAGTCCTATATCGCTCACGAGAGTGTCCAGAGCATGGATTATAGGTGTACACTCAAGCTTACTAAGTACCGAGGCCTTGGGGGGGGGGGGGGGGGGGGGGGGGGGGCTCGCCAAAAACAAAACCTTGTACCAGTGTGAGGTAGTAAAAGTGGGACAATATCGGTAACTGCTTGGGGTTGGGGTGTCACAGTTTAGGAGTTGTTTTTCTTTATGGAGTTAATTATGTACCCCTGACACAAACATTGTAGTTTTAATTATTATTTTTAGTGAAAGTTTAGTTTATTTATTGTGTAAGTCGGCTTGTGCTTGCTTCCTCCGCGAGATTTACATTAGAACAATATTTCGTTTTAACTTCTGGATCAAGTAGTGTTATATTATGATAGACAAAATCTCACATTATAACCATTGAAGCGACTGGATGTCTGGCAAGTTAAACCTAGTGATCTTCATGAGTATCAGAGTATAGCTGCTTGGGCTTGGGGTTTCACAGTTGAAGAGTTGTTTTTCTTTATGGAGTTAGTTATATACCCCTGAAACAAATATTGTAGTTTTGATTATTATCTTTCGATAGTTTAGTTTATTATTGTGTAAGTCGCCTTGTGCTTGCTTCCGCCGCGAGATTTACATTAGAACAATATTTCATTTTAACTTCTGGATCAAGTAGTGTTATATTATGATAGACAAAATCTCACATGATCATCATTGAAGCGGCTGGATGTTTGGCAACTTTGTATCAGAGTACCGGACAATCAATAAGAACTTTGTAAAGGAATGTCCAGGTTACATAGGTTGCAACTAAGTTTTTTTTTTTTTATTCATTCCTCTTTCTGGACTTTTAGATGTCGGTTTTTTATTTTTAAGATACATAGTCATTTGCTGTAATCTGATTATTAAGCTATAACCATATGCTCTAATCTGATCAATTCGTTATTGTCTGTTGTCTTTTGCTCTTCAGAAATGGCGAGCACACTCTTCCTAACTCATTTGTCTATTTATTAATTCCAGGTGAGAAGATTCTCGTTAATCTTTAAGCACTCATCTCATCATTGATCTCCCCACATCGGTTAACAAAACCCTAGTCTTATAACTTGTCCGTTAGCAGGACTTTTTAGCAATCTCAGTCCACTATATTTCGTGAGCACGAAGCGTTTTTTCTCAAAGATGGGTCTCGCTTGCCATATAGCCAAGATTCATAGCGAGGTAATCTAAAATCTTTCATCTCAGTTATTCATGCTTCCCAATCTTACCTCAATTTGAAGAATGCTTGGTTATATGACAAGTACAAGTGATTCAGGCAGCACTAGAACATAATGCATGGGAACTGAAACAATATATCGAAGAGCTATATTGGGGATCTGGCAAACGAGTTATGTTGCTTGGACATAGCAAAGGTGGAGTCGATGCGGCAGCTGCCCTATCACTTTATTGGTCCGACTTGAAAGACAAAGTTGCAGGATTAGCACTGGTGCAGAGCCCCTATGCAGGAACTCCTATCGCTTCTGATATCCTTCGTGAAGGCCAGATTGCCGATAGGGAAACAAGACGGATCATGGAGCTCCTGATATGCAAGTTGATCAAGGTACTATCTTCTACCCTAGAGTGAGAAACTTATTTCTCTGACAACGGCATGATTCTTATAAGATGCTATGTGTTGAAGATTTCTGCTGGAGAAGGTCATCTTTGCGACTTCTTACTATCACATTATGGTGTTACCCATCAATAAACTAACCTGAATATTATTTCCCTAGTTAACATTTTGATTTCTTGGTTTGTGTCTTTATTTCTACTGCTTTCTTGATTCTTAGATAATCTTTCTAGGTGCTATGACTTTATCTCACCAAAATATTTAAAGTTATCAGAAATTTCGCTGCAGGGCGACATGCGAGCCCTGGATGATCTAACATACGAGAAACGAAAGGAGTTCATCACAAAGCACAAACTACCCGAAAATATCCCTCTAGTTTCGTTTAATACCGAAGCAAGTGTAGCCCCAGGTGTTCTTGCCACGATGTCGCATATAGCTCATGCAGAAGTTCCATGGTTTCCTTTTTCTAGTTTTAATGGAGAGGAGGATTCTGATACCAACCAAGCTGGACGGAAAGTGCCCGTGATTCTTCCTTTATCTGCTGCCATGGCTTTATCTGCATTTCATTTGCAGCTAAGATATGGTGAGAAAAGCGACGGGTTGGTTACATGTCGTGATGCAGAAGTTCCAGGTTCAGTAGTAGTTCGACCAGATCGAAAGCTTGATCATGGATGGATGGTATATTCTTCATGGAGGAAGGATATTAGTGAACCAGATGCGTGTGAAATGTGTGAAGCTTTATTGACTTTGCTTGTTGAGATTGGGAAGACTAAACAAGGTCAAGGAATCAGTTGATGAAGGAGTTTCACTATTTCTTGTCAAGAACGTAGAAGTGTTTGATGATTTCAATACCCTTTTGTTTTCATTGTGTGATACCCAAATCTGGTTTATCCAATTTGAAGGGATTTTTTTTTTCTCGTTGATTCATGTTGTTTGTGCTTGGGCAGCACGACTCTATAATGGTATTTGTTCTTATGTTTTATGTTTTATGTTTTGCTGTTTCCGAAGGTCTGAAGCTTATGCATTGTATAAAAACGAGCGGAAAATCAAACTCATGTTTGGCGCTCGGAAATGGGAAATGGGAAATGGAATGTCATTAACAGGACTCACATTCTGTAATTATGTTTGACGTACGATTTTTAGTGTGTCTACAGATGTTAAAATAATACAGTAAGCCATTGCAACAACTAAAATTGTTTGTTTCTCTTTCCTTTCTACTTCTTAGAGGAGGCAGACATTAAATTCAGGTGTCTCTTTTATTATTTCCTCTTCCAATTCTTGAAGGGGTTGATGGTTGTAAAAGAAGTTTCCTCATATAATAGGGGTGCTTGTTCTAAAAGAAGTTTAGGGGCGCTTAAATAGGACGCTGAAATAGGAGGCGTCTATAGAATGTTCATAAGAAGAAGAAGATGTTGACACTTGAGTATGACTAACAAATAATAGTTTTTGTCAACACTTGGTTGTTCAAGTGGTTCAAAGTGCTGACATAAACTCTAAAAATCTGGAGGTCCTAGGTTCGATTCCCACCAGGTGGAATCCATGGTTATTGAACTTAGGTTATTAAAGGTAAATATAATGTAATAATTGTGTCGGGCTTTAGGTCTCTTTCATTATAAGTTTATGTAATAATTGTGTCGGGCTTTAGGCCTCTTTCATTATAAGTTTAACTTAGGCGGTTATCGGGCTTATCACATCTTCGTGATGTATCAATGTCTTGTACAACTAACGTAGATCGTAGTCGATTCCTCAAAAAAATAAAATAAACAAATAACAGATTTGGGGCTCAAATGGAATGCTGGACAAGGAAGAGAGCCATATTTTCAATTAGTTACAAATTGGGGGTTAACTCTTTTTTTTTTTGTCGAGGTTAATTGGGTGTTAACTTGAATTAACCCTAAAAGAAAATCCATAATGACTTAATCAACTGAAGTTGACTGAGTTTTGGCAACCACCAAAGATTTCTTAAATCTCATTGGACCTAACTCTAATCAAAAATCAATTTGAACAAAATACTCTCCAATACTTTTATATCCATAAATGCTAAGAACCAAAAGTCCTAGACTATTATGTGAAATAAAAAGCAGTAGTTAGCACAGTTGTGAGTTCTAAATTGCTTTCTACGACAAATATTCCTCAGACTGTTAAGGTCAATTTATATACTTGCTTTGGAAGCTCTTAAATTTTGTTTCATTGGCATAAGACTAGCGAAAGAAAGAAAGTTTTCTTTACTTTTGTCTATTTTTCATTTGCATTGAGTATGTAGAATATAAGAAGAATGTTAAAACTATCTAAGATTCTAAGAATTTCAAAGATGGGCCTAGGTTTCCATTTCTTTGGAAGCTCTTAAATTTTGTTTCATTGGCATAAGACTAGCGAAAGAAAGAAAGTTTTCTTTACTTTTGTCTATTTTTCATTTGCATTGAGTATGTAGAATATAAGAAGAATGTTAAAACTATCTAAGATTCTAAGAATTTCAAAAGATGGGCCTAGGTTTCTATTTCAATTAGTTAGTAGGATACTTCAAGTACCCAACCCACTAAAAACCCTAATTAATGATTCTAACTTAGAATTACCAAGTACAAATGGAACTAAAACTCCCTTTTCCACCTCTCTCTCTCTCTCTCTTTCTCTCATGTGTAAGAGACATTCATTGAAGCCTTTCAGAGATAAGGGCAGCTCTCTTCTTAGAATGAAACTAAGACACTTTTGCACTACAATTTATAATCTTGCAGCCATTTTTTCGGGTTGAAGGACCTAACCACATATTACAAATTTACTCCCAACAATCGAATAAAACCCAATAATCAATAACTAAATTTTGATACGTTTTTTACATATTGCATGCAGTTATATACTGCACAAAATGCCTTCATGTATTCGAAATATATTTTGCATATCTTCTAGAGTCTAGACTCTAGAGTAAGAAAAATGGAGAAAAAACAAAAAAATACATACAAAAATCGTCTTCTTACGTATTAGAAGCATTACATTAAGTGAATGTGATAAACACATAAAATAACAAATAGTTCACCTATAATACTGTAGAAGCCTTAAAAATAGTCCTAAAGGACATTAACGTGGACTCATTTTCTCACAGAAAAATATTTCTCCACCCCAAGACTTTTGTTGCACACTCCGAAGTTCTCTTGATGTTTTGTGAGAATGTACTGCTTTCATACTTCATATTATTTTTTGGTCAGCTTTGAAAATAAATAATTTTTAGGACATGCGAAAGAATTTGATTACCAATGATTTCTAATATTTGATTTGTTTCTACTTTCGTTTTTTTTATACTAGGGTATATCCTGTGCCTAGGGCACGGAGACTTGTGTCAATAAAATGTTACGAGATTTATTGTCATATTTTATTGAGAGAGAGAGAGAGATTTTTATTAGTTATTATTTTTTTGTTTCTTTTCTCTTAAATTTAGTTATTATTTTATTGAGAGGAGAGATTTTAATTTCTTTTTTTAACCCTTGAAATTGATTTTGTTTCTTTTTTTCTTAATTACTTATTTTATTTCTAAGAAGGAAAGGATTATTTCTAGGGTATATCCCGTGCCCTAGGGCACGGACACTTGTATCAATTAAATGTTACGAAATTTAGTTTATATTTTATTGAGAGAGAGAGAGATTTTTATTAGTTATTATTTTTTTTATTATTTTTTTAGATTGTGTTATTAGCTATTATTTTATTGAGAGAGAGAGAGAGATTTTAATTTCTTTTTTTAACCAGTGAAATTTATTTTGTTTCTTTTTTTCTTAAATTAGAATTTTTATTTCTAAGAAGGAAAGGATTATTGTTTTTTAAATAAGTAACTTTATTTCTACGAAGGACTATATTCTAATTTTGAGAAGGGCTTCCAGACAATATCCTTTATTAAAAAAGGATGTTTATCCCAGTCATCGTTTTCCCTTCTGTTTTATATAATAGACTAGTGTATATCCCGTGCCCTACGGCACGAACACTTGTATCAATCAAATGTTACGAAATTTATTGTTATATTTTATTGAGAGAGAGAGATTTTTATTAGTTATTATTTTTTTGTATTACTTTTTTGTTTCTTTTCTCTTAAATTAGTTATTATTCTATTGGGAGAGAGAGAGATTTCAATTTCTTTTTTTAACCCTTGAAATTTATTTTGTTACTTTATTTCTTAAATTAGTTATTGAGTCTCGATAGAAGGAAACGATTATTGTTTTTTAAATAGGTAACTTTATTTCTACGAAGGACTATATTTTAAATTTTGAAGGGCTTCTAGACAATATCCTTTATTAAAAAAGGATGTTTGTCCCAGTCATCGTTTTCCCTTCTGTTTTATATAATAGATTTACTTAAATTAGTTATTTTATTTTTAAGAAGGAAAGGATTATTGTTTTTTAAATAGGTAACAATATTTTTTTAATTAGGTAACTATATTTCTACGAAGGACTATATTTTAAATTTTGAGAAGGGCTTCTAGACAATATGCATAATTAAATAAGGATGTTTGTCCCAGTCATCGTTTTCCCTTCTGTTTTATATAATAGATTGTATGTATCTCATAAGATATGGAAACATGAAAAGAATATAAACTAAATAAACATAAAAAATAAATCTTAAAAAACATTGATTTCCTCTTTGGAGGTAGTTTCCTCTTCCCCTCGGTTTCTTTTCCCTCTTGTTTCTCTTACCATATTATCCTCCTACAAATAGAACTAAGCACAAAGCCAGAACTTAAATTTGGAGGACAATATCATGAGACAAATCTTTAACAAATTCTTAAATGAGGCTACCATAGACTTTGTTGTTGAAAAACTTCTCTTCGATGTAGATCATGTAAGATAACGCGAAAGTGAAGAATAGAAATATTAGCTCAACAATAATCGAGAAAATATGATACATTGATTTTAGTTTTATGGCATAACCCGAACGAATTCAGAAATCATTTTAAAAAGATGGGCATAATCACAATGGACCCAGGTGCCCATGGCAAATGTGAGCTAGATCATTAGCCTTGGAACGGGAGGTCGACCTAAGTTTTCTAGAGACTATCATGAATTAAAGGTCCGCCGAAGGGTGGATCCGAGTAAGCTCTGCAAGCCTTGGCACAAGATGTCTGTAGAAGCAAGCTCAAAACCTTAATATCTACTACGCCTAACAAAAATGTTCATTACGCGAAAGGTCAGATAGTGTTGAATATCCGCTAGCCATATCGAAAAGAGACGATCATACGATCATGATCAGAAAGATTCCACTAACGCTTATTCCACATGGCCTTCATCAAGTCAATAATTCACCACCACCATGCAAACCTATATAAACAACAAATGTTTGCCTTGAAAATGGATCTCGATCCTTAACTCTTGATTTCTCATTGATTTTGAACCTGCAACACTAAACTGACTTGAGCGTTAGAGAGTCTTTCCAGTTGTCCCTCCCACCCAATCAAGTACCCGACGACAAGGAGGAACAATTAAATCGAAGGTAACAGAGACGGTTTTCGGAAAGCCACTTCCTGACATTATCACTTTGGTGGTAGAGGAAGATGGTCTTACTTCAGCATCCCCGGCCCGCACATTCTTTATAACGAAATTGACAATCTTAAAAAAGTTTTAGCACTTGAACCCGCCCTCACCATGTCTGGTTATGGAAATCTAGTAGAAGAAATAACCCATCTGAGAGGGGAAAAAAGGATAAACATTGATGCTATGGATATGATGCTGACAACCCTCCTGAAAGTGTAAGAAGAATTAGATCAAATTAGAAGGCAGAGATACCAAGGTAACAAGAAAACCCCTACAATCTCTCGTAAGAAACCTGTACGCCGCACTGACTCCCTTTATTTACCTCCTTCATCAATAACAATGGAGACCTGCATGTTGGGTTATGACGTCTCCTAGTGTTCTAAGCGGAATCTCAGACATCTAATGTCTAACATTAGTATCCCCAAAATCTCATGCATAAGTTAAAGATGAAACTAATTAGTTTAGAGATTACCTTAACCGCTATTTCTCAGGCACTTAAACGGTTGAATAAGAAGACCAAGAGCTCCAATTGTAGCTCCTCTACTTGAGACACCAGAGTAATCAACTTGATCTCCCACCTTCAAGTTAGCTAGAACTTTAATGGTTGTTAGACGAAGTACACCTTCTTCTTTAGACGAGATAGATAGTTGTGAACTATTCTCTCTTTCTTTCTCTACTTGATGTTGTAGATATAGTCAGAAATCTCTTTGAGAATTTTTCACACCTAATTCAGTTCTAATGAGACCCTTATATAAACTCCTAAAGTTAGATTCCAACCCTAATTAGTTTTTCTAAAATTCCAAAATAGAAACAGAATTAGGATTTTCAATATTTAGAAACCTCTTCCAGAAGTTTCTTCTAGCCGGCCAACCTATGCCCTAGTGGGCAAGGTCTGGCTGGCCCCCTCTTAGTATGGCCGACCATGCCTTGGTCGGCCCAGTAATGGGCCTTTAGGGCCCCGACCCAAAACTCCTTAGTTCCAGCCTTCGTACTATCTTTGCCTAAGCCTTTCGCTTGGTCTTTTGGACATATAACCTTCGTACTATCTTTGCCTAAGCCTTTCGCTTGGTCTTTTGGACATATATCCGGATCCAATCCTTATGTATATGTCACAGCCCTCTAGTCATGTCTTCTGATCAAATCGACACTCTTTTGTGTAAACCGATGTAGGATCCAGACGAAGTTAGCCGCGAATCGCCTCGTGATTCGACGATCGTAGTTGGTTTGTAGCTAAACACTACGATCCCTAAATCGTCCAGATTGATGATCTTCTTCATCAATTGTCTTATCCGACAAATTGTTCGCATTGCAGCTTTGGTCGAAGGACATCTCCTTCACTATAGGTTATAGAAAATTTTTGACAAAAAAAGAAACAGACAACGAAGAAGAAAATGCAAGAAAAAAAAGCCAAAAAGTGATAGCAATGCTTTAAGAGGTGTATGAGGTGGTAGCATATGCTGCAGAAAAGGAGGGTACTAGAGTTCCACCGAGGCAGAAGCAATTGCAGCATGGTTAGCTGCACGACTTGCTTTGAATATCCCGAAATATGAATGTATATTAGAGGGTGACGCGATGACAATTATAAAGTCTTGCTCAAGTAATTCAAATGACACTCTTTGGGGAATTAGGCCAATCATTATGGAGATCAAAGAGGAAACATTAAAGCTACAAAATAATATGTTTATATTTTGGAATCGTGAGGCTAATAATGTAGCTCACTTATTAGCTAAGTTTACATTCAATTTAAATCTAAATCAAACTACGAGATCTTTCAGAATACTAGTTGCGTTGTAAGTCAGTTGGAGATAGACATTATCAACATGAATTTAAGCTCGAGTAGTTAATAAATAGAGGTACTTACCTCCTTCGTTAAAAAAAATAGAACCTTTTATTGGTATTGAAAATAAAGTATGGTTTTTGAAGTGGCATCATTTTAATATTTAAATGAAAGTTATAAAAAGAAAGAAAGTGAATAAACATTATGGGACATCTTTGTAAGGAATAACTACCAAACAAGATGGGACGGAGGGTGTATAAAACAAACAACCATGGTGGACCCGTCGGTACCCGTGGTGGCACGTGCTCCCACCGGCCAACGCGAAATCCATATTTCAGATACAGGAACAAATCAGTTATATAATAAAGACATCACAAGTTAGCAGTGGTCGAGCTGGTAAGATATAAAAATCACTCGCTTGAACGTCACATCATGATATTTGAATTATTTACAATTGCTTATTATAACTAAAAGTGCTCCCAAAATAAAATTTCTGGGCCGCCATTGCTGAACCAACACAGAATTTAAGAACTCTACTATTGAGACGATCAAATTTTTTGCAATTATAAGTTGACTCTTTCTATTATGTTTAGAAGGTGTGTTAGAGTATAAAGATCGAGATGAATCGAGATCCGTAGATATCATATCAACCATCCAAGATATATGAAGATATTATTTATACTTATCCTAGATAGAGTCCTAGGAAAATAAGATACCCGAATCTCTCTATAAATAGAAGTGACCTCTATGTATTTTACATTGAGTTGAGTTGCATTGAGTCTTCGAGTTTGTAATCCGACGAGTTTATATCTCTCTCCCTCACGATATCACTCGTGGATTGTAATCTCTCCCTCATGATTTCTCTCACGTGAGTGTGAAATTTCACATGGTTTCGAGACGTTATCTTTCTGTCACCTTCTCTTTTACTTGTGACAAAATTTTACCACAGTTTTGTGTGACATCTTTTGCTCATGCTATTGCAAAATCCTTCTGCGACAAATCAATATTGTCTCTTATATCCAACTATTTCTAGTTGCGACATAATTTTTCTGTCACCTTTCTCTTCTTTTTGTGACACTATGTCTTCATCATCCTCTTCACGGATCCTCAAGATGAATCCACCGGTTCCTCTCTTCCATCATCAACTACATATGGTATCGTTTCCTCCTTCGTTTGTTGATAAATTTGAAGCTCACCTCCCTCTCACCAAATTTTATTCAAGCTCGAGAAAGAAAGAAATAAAGCAAAGAAGAAAAGAATGACATTCAAGCTGACGAAAGACAAAAATATTATATCAAGTTTATGTGCGATTACAAGTTCAAGTTGCAGACAAAGAATTGAGCACCATTGACAATTGTTCGACATTAAACAAAAAAAAAAAAACTAAAATTCAAGTTCAAGTTTGAATAAGATCGTATGCGAGCAACACCCATCTTTTCCAAGTACAATTTTCAAGTTGGAAACTCCACAAGTTCCGCTTCCAACTTGAGGGGGAGTGTTAGAGTATAAAGATCGAGATGAATCGAGATCCGTAGATATCATATCAACCATCCAAGATATATGAAGATATTATTTATACTTATCCTAGATAGAGTCCTAGGAAAATAAGATACCCGAATCTCTCTATAAATAGAAGTGACCTCTATGTATTTTACATTGAGTTGAGTTGCATTGAGTCTTCGAGTTTGTAACCAATCAATCCCACGATTGTGGAGATAATATAATATAGCCATTCATGACTTTCTCCGTGGATGTAGGTCGTGATCCTCCGACTGAACCATGTAAACTATTGTGTTATTTATTTAGTTCGTATCTTCTATTCTAGCGACTAACATGAATTTTCCTAGGACTCTATCTAGGATAAGTATAAATAATATCTTCATATATCTTGGATGGATTACAATCCACGAGTGATATCGTGAGGGAGAGAGATATAAACTCGTCGGATTACAAACCGAGAGGAAGAGGTTGGAATGGATTCCTTAAAGAAGAAAAGACTGAAAATTGACTGATGTCGAATTCCATCCTTGTTATGAAATCGGCTTCAAATCCGGATCGGCCTGACCTACTTTAGTCGGCAAGATTTGAAGAGGTGACATCCGTTGAATGGAGATGACTATCGTACCACCAATTTTTTTTTTTTTTTTTTGGGTAGATGGGAAAAGATGAACCTCGGATGAAGTCGAGAGAGAGATGAAGTCTTGAGCATAATGATGAGCCACTCATATAAGGTTCCCACGTACTTTAGAAACATACTCCATGTGATTGAGTAATAGTCATGATGTAAACTATAAGGATGGGCTTCCAAGGAAGTATGATTTAAGTCTTTGCTTGAATCAAAGGTGATCATTGATGCTTTGCACTGCTCACAATATTGGCTAATATTAGACCCACTAGCATTGAATATCCAACGGGAAGTGGAGGTTGAATAGAATAGCCATAAGGAGATGAATGTGCCCCCCCTTATTAGAATAGGTGCTGAAAACACACATGTTTCCAACTGTACTGGATGTGTGTAGAAGAATTGGCGAATTGCTGAAAAATTGGTTGGTTGAATCACCATTCTTGCAACCGAAGAGACTTGTTTTGTTACTGCGAAACAAACCTTCACTTGATCTCAATCCCATCGAGGAAAGATGAAAAACATAAAGTGAAGAACGAGTAGCAGCATCACAGAATGGTGATTGAAGAATATTACTAACTCCATGATGGGAGTAGAGCAACCGGAAAATCGATCGGCGAAAAGTACGGTTCCAATAAGTAGAGATAACCGAGAGAGAACAACAAGTTATTCGAGGGATACAAACTTTAGAACAGTATTGAATCGTCCAAAGTTGTAGAGAGAGTTGTTAGTCGGAAAAGCGCGGAAGCTAAGAAACCACAGGATTAACAAACCTGCTTTTGATACCATGTGAAAATTCATGTTAGTCGCTAGAATAGAAGATACGAACTAAATAAATAACACAATAGTTTACATGGTTCAGTCGGAGGATCACGACCTACATCCACGGAGAAAGTCATGAATGGCTATATTATATTATCTCCACAATCGTGGGATTGATTGGTTACAAACTCGAAGACTCAATGCAACTCAACTCAATGTAAAATACATAGAGGTCACTTCTATTTATAGAGAGATTCGGGTATCTTATTTTCCTAGGACTCTATCTAGGATAAGTATAAATAATATCTTCATATATCTTGGATGGTTGATATGATATCTACGGATCTCGATTCATCTCGATCTTTATACTCTAACAAGGTGTTCCTTTTTTTTTTTTTTTTTTGTTAAGGATAGAAGGTGTTCCTCTTAGGGTCAGGCTGTGGGATCCACACATGCCTGTTCAGTACGTGTGGTGATTACCTGTCTTAAATAACCTCAAAGGAGTTGTAATTATGTTTGAGAGATCCATCTCTTCTTCCCTCTCCAATAGAACATTCAAGAATCAAGATTGAACATAGTATGGAGGAAGACATATCTATTGGTAAACTGTATCAGCTCTAAATGCTAATATATTGTAAGATAATATCTTATATTCTTATGTACATAGCACATGAATTCCATGTGAATAATAATAAAACCTACAAAACATTTAAAGATCTAACTAAAGTATACATAGGGTTTTGCAGTTCTAGTACAACTACAAACAGTTATTAAATTAAACGTGATTTTATAGGTAGAACACTTGGTTGAAACTTGAAACACTTGTTTAGGGCTAGCTATTTTTGTGGCTTCTATACATTTTGAGTAGTTTGGGGGCTAATTTTGTGTTCATTACATATATGGATGTTCAAGTTTAGAGATCAAAAAGAAGTGGGAGATTATACGGTAAATTTGAGATTATTGACGCAAAGGGCAACGACGGTAATCTCCGGCTTTAGTTTCCGAGTGGGCAGACTAGCCAATATGGCAAAGATAGAATATGTGTCCTACTATAGAATCGATTAATCTTACTATTCCACAGTGATAATTAAGGCCCATTTCCACCATTTAGTATTAGCTTACATTAATTTTTAATATTTAAGAATGGAAATCACAAGCCCACCCCTTCTTTGGTTTGTTATTACTCCATTAAGGAGAATTGGAGGAATAGAATTCTCCCTGCATCCCCACGAACCAAACAGTGGTCAGGATTGTGAGTTCCAGGAAACACATTCCATTCCCACGCGATTCCCGCGCGTCAAACATAGTCATATGGTTCATCAACATTTGTTGGTGTATTGGATTAGGAAAAACTCAAGGTGTTAGTGCACAAAAAAGTCGAGAAACCAAGTAGTGGTATTAAGTGTAACGAAGTTGAGAAATTAAGAGTCTATGTATTAATGCATTTAGGAATATGGAGTCCCTAATCTTATAATATTAGGATTAACTTTCATGGAACTTGCATCTCAGGAGCTTGAGACAGGCTACTGGCTCATATACCAAGTTAAATGTCTTTAAATATTTCATAACTGTCTAAGTGGCCGAACCCCTCTCCCTTGCATCTCAAAGTTGTTACATTCTGGAGCTTTAAAAATCTTTAAATATTTCATGGAATGTGCCTATGATCCCCTCTCCTTAAGTGTTTTCAACATAAAAAAAACAAGTAGTATGACAGCTGAATGATCGACATTGGGTCCTATCTTGCAAAAGAAATTGCTTGATGATCAATGGCGGAACTACCTATTGTTTATTCCAGGCTAAGATGGTATGACACTTGGTGACATAATGGAAAACTCATAAGGGCGTCGCTAAAGCACTCGAAAAAATTGTTGTTAGTATTACTGGAGGATTTCTTTATTCATTAGCAACAATTATAATGTGCTTGAAGCCTATGTCTTAGTCGAAAGTTACCTAGTTAGCACTGGGTTAGGTGATACTTTTTCTTTTCCTGTGCCCATCATAAGAGCATCTCCAGCCCCAGCCGGGCAGAGGCCCCAACCGACCTTTCAGTCGCCCCTAACATTAGGGGCGACTGAAGATCCCCAACATGACCGTTGGGAGTCCCCAACGGTCATGTTGGGGATGATCTTGGCCGTTGGAAAAAAATACAACGGCCAAGATCTTCTCCAAATTTTTTTTTTCGTTTTTTATAATGTAATTAAATGTAATTATGTTTCAACTCTAAAAAAAACTTCCACATTAATAATTAAAATACATTTAACGAAAGTGTCGGTCCCCGAATAATTTTTCAACCTTCAAAAAAAAGTATTATTTCGAAAATAATTTAAACACGTATTTTGTATATACACAAAACCACACACGTTTCTTGCACACTAACAGAAACATCACACACGCATTTCTCACGTAAACAAATTTTCGGCCTCAAGAGAGGCTGGGGTTGGAGCTGAACTTTTGAGGCTGAACTGAGGCCGAAAATTTTGGGTGAAAAAATGGTTTTTTCGACTTAAGAAAGACTGAGGTTGGAGTTGCTCTGAAGAAGTAGAAATTCAGAATAAAAGCACTTGAATGAGACATATGATTGGAACATAATATGTTTTTTCCTTTCACTAACATAGTTGCCAGACTCTTAATTTCTTAAGAAAGGACCTTGGTATGAGGTACACCATTTGTAGCTTATAATTAGCTAGAACCCCCACCCACTTTTAATAGGATGTCAAGTTATTTTCCGTTTTACTATAAATAAGGCGAATTTGCAGATTGATGGTGATGGTGGAAATGTTCAGAGTTTAAATATAAGGAAAAGCATCTCGCTATACACAAGATCTGACTCTTCTATAACTTATAAAGCCAAGGTATTCATTACTCTTTTATCATTTTTAGGTAGAAATAATTTCCAAGTGTGAAAGTAACACTCTCTCAAAGTTCAAACATTTTTACCATGCATGTGTCCTATTTTTATTTTTTTCATTTGATGAACAAATGTGTCCTATTTCTTGAATATATACTGTCATTCTTGCTTGGAGTGGGAAAATTGGTATTGGCCTAAAAATGTAAGTCATTAGAGATAATGTTAAATTCATGGAGAAACATTAGTTGATTTATTAATAATCACCACAATTGTAGGGTTGACTTGTTATATTAGTCAGACATAATTGAATGATTAAACTCTGAGAGCACATCTCCAATGCAAAACTTTAAAAAAAATTGTTTGTCATATCTGTCAAGTTCCAATTGAGTTTCCCACCACCATGTGTTGGAAATAGAGATCTTCAACTCTTTTGTGTCTCCAATGCAAAACTGTAAACTTATCTTATTTATTTCTGTGGCGAGGTTATTTTTGTAAAGAATTAGTTACTCATTTAAAAAATATAGAAGACTCGATTTCTATTGGTGGAAATTTAAATATTGATGAGTTGGACAATTAGAGATATCTCAAGAGGACACTGTAGAAATAGAGTGTCCTCTTGAGATATCTCTATTTCACCCTCGGCACATCATCTTAAAGATCCAAATAGAGTGTTGCATTGGAGAGAGTTTTCAAGCAAAAACTCTAAAAAAATCTATGTGGCATTCAGAGTTTCTAAGATTGAGTGTTGCATTGGAGATGCTCTAAGACCCAATTCATATTTATGGAGTAAATTAGAGTTTCATAAGTTCGCAAGTTTCCTGAATTTAATCTTCTGAATCTTCAAATATCTTAAACTCTTCTTAATCGTCGAATCTTGTCTTCTCGATTCGACACTTACATACACGTGTTGCACACGTATCTTAGTAAATAATTTCAATTTTTATACACCTTCTCTTTTTGTTTTTTTTTTTTCGTTGAACATATTCATATCATTAAGAAATTAAAACGTTATTACAATACATGTTTACTAAAAGAAAAGGTACAGTTTTCCATGTCTTTGTTCTGTTATTCTTTCTTGTCCATTTCGCTAGCTTGTCTGCTGGTGAGTTTAATGTTCTGTTTGTATACTTGAATTGCACCCTTTCCAGTCTTTTTCTGACTTCTTGTATTCTTCGTATATGAATTATGGATCGGCATTGTACTCCGTGTCTAATGTTTTGTATAGATCCTCTTTCAACACCAATTTTTGTCAGTGACCGGGAACAGACTCGGGCCGGGATCGATCAAGCAATAATTTTTTTTTTTTTGTAAATATTATGTAAAATTTTAAATTAAAAAATAATTAAAAAAAAAACTACAAACTTATTATAGTAAAAAATAGTTAAAACAATTACCTACACTATGTGGATATCTTTTATCATTTAGGGATATCTTTTATCCTTGAACTTGTAGGCCAAACATTTTTTCGTAAGTTGTTCCATAAAATATTCTCTAAACTAAGAAAAATTATTGGTGAAAAATGTTCCTAAGAATTGAAGTTTATATTGTGGCAAATATTCTATTATGTACTATAGTCTAAAATACCTTAAAAGATTACAAATTAAAAATCTAAAACTTATCTAAGAATCTATCTTATGGATTTTTAAAAAACTTGGCTAAATTCTTTTATGGACCAACATACCCAAAAGAATATAAATTTCAAATCCAAAAATTACTATTTATCTTGATCTAAAAGAACTTGCTTAAATTTTTTTTTACGACAACTTGCCTAAAATATAAATTAAAAATCTAAAATATAAAAGATACCGATCATAAAACTTATTAAATAGCAAATATAATAGATGGAATGTCATAAATAAATAAAAAAATGCCAGTGTTTTGGGAAATAAGCAAAATTTTCGGGGCAATAAGTTTTGGGTGGAAACAAATTTTTTTTGTTTCCTCCAAACATCACCCTTTCAATTTTTTATTTTCTTGTTCTCCTCTCATCTCAACTAAAACTCCGGCGACTTCCACCATTAATGCTGATGATCACCATCAACATTCTTCTTTCTTCTCTCTCTTTTCTTCTTTCTTCTTTCTTCTCTCTCTTTACTTTTCTCTCTCCTCTTCTTTCTTCTATCTCAACTACACCCCTTCGCCGGAACTGTTAAAAAAAGAATGGAAAGGGGAAGAAGAAATAAAGAGGCAAATAGAGGAGAAGAGAAGAGAGAGAGAGGGAAGAGAGAAGGGAGAAGAGAGAAAGAAACCGTCCTCGCAGGCCATTTCCGGCCGACACCTTCATTCTGGCGACTTAGAGGGGGAGTGTTTGGTTTTCCACCGTCTTCCCCGGATACTTTTCTACTTTTCGCAAAACGTTGGCCATAAAAAAACCTAACCTGGGCTTTTGTCGGGTCAGGCCTGGCCCATCGGGCTCAGAATGGATCCCCAACCTGGGACAGGCACTAAGAGCAGGTTGGCCAGTCCCATTTTCTGTACGGACCGGATTGGCCTGGCTCGTTTTCCGTACGGACAGGGCCGACATCCAACTCGGATTGGCCCGACCTCTTAAACATCAATACTTATAAGTGCGGCTTATAATATCTAGGATAATGTTCTGGCATAATTTTTGTAGGGTTTTTTGAGTTTACCCCCTAAATACTAAATGGTAATTAAGTTTACCCCCCTCAATAATTAGTAACTGAGTTTACCCCCTCGAACTTACTACTTTTGTTAAAAACACTAAAATAATGTTTGATATGTGGAAGAAATATACCAAGAATAATGATCGTGTAATATAATTTTAGTAATTTGTAATGTCTTATTTTAGTGTTAGGTTTAGTCACAAATTTTATTATTTTTCCGTACATAATTTAATTTATGATTATAACTCTTCTAGCAAAACATGACTTTAGTATCTTGTCTAAAATAGTAAGTCCAATGGCGTAAACTCAATTATACATTAGTAGGGGGTAAACTCAATTACCAGTGGGTTAATTCTGTTTTGGCCCTCAATTGGTGACCAAGTCACTGTTTTGGTGTCCGGGAGCTCGATTTGGCCCCCAAGTGTACTTTTTGGCCAGTTGATATGTCAGCAAGCTGTGACATAATATTTTGTATTCTTAATCTACCACTCTGACCAAATCAAAACCAAATCCCAAGCTATTAAATCAATTAACTAATTATTACTCCTACTTCTTTCTCCCAAGGTACTTTCTTCTCCATTATATACACACAAACACAAAAATTATACACACAAACATCAACCCACAATCAAGAACCAAAAGAAATAAGAGAACACAAATAGTTTTTGCTCTTCCGGCGAAGGGTCATACCTTCGCCGGATCCCCTTTTCGTTTTCATTGTTTGTTAGTCTTCCCTCCATTAATAGTTTCTCCTAATAATTCTTCTTTTTCTTCTTCAATCTCTCTAAAACCAGTGAGATTTGCGAACTGTACTGATCGCCCTTAACGTCATGGTGTTTGCTCGGAATTTCACAGTAATGGTAAGTAGCCAGCGACCTGTGTAAGCATCATACTTGTGTAAGTATATCTTTAATTTTGGGGATAGAAGAAATGGTTTTGCTTCAAATTTTAGTTTAATTTTACCAAGTTATATGGGATTATTCACGGTTATGTTGATCTTTTAAACTATGGTTCATCTTAAAAAATGATTCCTTGATTAGTAAGTAGATGAAATTTGAAGATCCAAAAGTATTGGTTATATATATATTCATTTTCAGTTTTTGTTCACATCGTGATGGAAGAGTCATTCGTTGAAGGAATCTTCAACCACGATGATGTTGTTCGTGGAATCATCTTCTTCTTTATGTTCTTAATAATCTTGATATTTTCATTAAACCCCATGGACAGCAAAAGAAAGTTCATGAATCAGTGGTTTATTTGTTTCTGGAATCGATGATCAATTTTCTTTTAGTTTAGCCATGATTGGAATCTGATGAATAGATTGGTGTAGTGGTGTGGTATTGTCTACTTCTCAAATTTAGACATTATAGAAGATGGATCAGAATCTATGATCGATCTAGTTAGTGATGCGGAGCAAGGGAGAAGAGAGAGTTATTAGTTTATATACTTAGTACAATAAAGATTATGGTTTTTGTTAGTCTTTAGGGACTATTTTGTTGGTCTTTAGGACCCTTTTGTTATTTCGTTTTTATTCAGATCCGAGTGTTTTGATCATGGACTACTATTGGGAGTTTCTTCATCAACTTACAACTCTCTGTACCGATGTACCGGAATCAGAGGCGTTAACCGGAGTTCTACACGCCGACGGTTGACGGCGAGAAGAGAAGAAGCTGAAAGAAGCATCGATTATAAAACTACCTTCAGATGGTTAGTGACGACTTCACCAGAAGTAACCCACCAATTAGATCAAACAGCTCTAGAGGCATCCCAAGTGGGCATAACTTGTATTGTTTGTCCGGATTTGGTTGTGTCTTTGTTTTTTTAAACTTCATGATGTATTTCTCATTAGCCTATTGGGCTTTAAATGAAGTTTGATTTCCAAAAAAAAAAAAAGAGAACACAAATAAAATTCCTAATAGATCATTATATCTTTCTCTGCATGGTTTTATCTCTTTAAACATGGTTCTCTCTTGTGTATGAACAAGTTAAAACTGCAAAAAGAATCAAGAAGACAAAGGAACCAGATTGTAAAGGGGGTTAGAAAAATCATCAACATCAGAATCAACATTATCATCAAAATCAAGCAATACCCAAAACTCAAGAACCAGTTATTCTCATCTCCAAATCTTCTGTACCAGGGATCCCTTTAGTTCCTCTTCAAACAAGACCCCAGCAACAACAACAACAACAACAAACTCCTCCTCCACCATTAAAACCCACCCTTACCAAAACCTATTCAAAGACCAAATATTATTCTCGGGAAACCCTTTGAAGGTATTGGAAAGGTTAGAGGTCAATTTGGAATAACTTATCTTTGTGTAAAACAATTTTGAAAAGAAAGCGTATTAAACCAAATTATCAAAAGACTAAAATTTTCCACTGAATATTTGTCCATTAACAACCATTAAAAACCTGAGAGTGTTGTTGAAACAAACTTTTTCTTCAAACCCTTGATCTGTGAGAGAGGGAACCAACATATATGGCTTGGAAAAGGGAGATTTGTTGTTTGGATCCCCTTTCGTATAATTAACTTTTTGTTTGGAATCCCTTTTTCCAGAGTTGCATTTTGGACTCCTTTTTTCAAAAAAATAGTTAAAATATAACTGTTCAAAGTATTTTAGAGATGAAAGTACTATTTTACCCCCAAGTAGATGAGAAAATACTATTTTACCCTGGCCTAACCCAACTTATTTTTTATTTTTGAACGAGTTAGTTAGTCTTGTGGAAGAGGCGGATTCATCATATCTCTATGAATTACATCTACATGACCGGCTAAATTTGGATAGATTGCTAATCTAATCTAGGTAGAATTGCCATAAAAGTACCTAAGCTTGTGTTATTGTATATGCTAGTGGTTACATAATCTTCCTAAAACCAAAAACAGTAAGATTCTCACCTCCTTCTCGTTTTGGTATTTTGCAATACTAAGGGGGTTTTGTGAGCACTGCGAAAGTAATAAGATGTCAGAGACTTCAACCATAATATTCAATCAAGATACATTTGATTAGTGGCTTACATCCATGATAGCAGCTTGAACTCTTGGATTCTGAAACGCCATCGCAACATCAGGGTTGGCCATAGTTTTGTTGGACAAATTTTGATGCTAATATCTAACGGAATTCATCTCTCTCTCTCTCTCTCTCTCTCTCTCTCTCTCTCTCTCTCTCTCTCTCTCTCTCTCTCTCTCTCTCTCTCTTACGTTTGGTGCTATATAGCGTTAGAATCACTTTCTCTTTCTAGAATACACACTCTGTTATTAATGTGTATTAAGTAAATTTGAAGCTAAAATCTAACAGAAACATTAGAGTTCATCTCTTTCTCTCTCTTTGTTTTGTGCTAATTAGCGTTGGAATCACTTTCTCTCTCTCAAGTAGACAATCTGTTACTTTGTATTATGCAAATTATTGAGAAATGACATAGCTGGATCAAATTCAATAGCATAGAGAAGGGTTTTAGTATCTTTAGAAAGAATTTTTAATAGTTGGTATGTTGATCCAATAATTGCTACTCTTGATTTTGAAGATGATACACAAATTCAACCACTGAACTTTCTTTGTCCATTAACAAAAGAAGTAATAAAAGATCTTGTTGTTCTTGGGAACGATCAACCCTTGAGTAACGATGTATCAATGTATCGATCAGCCATTTGGTCCATTAACAAAACAAGTACTTCAATCCGTAGAACAAAAGCCAAATATTGGTGTTTCAGGAGCAATCGAGGAATGGGTTGATAGAAATGTCGAAATTGGGATCACATCAGTTGTGGAAGGCCTTAGTTTGGATAACCCTCTTAGGATTTTTCAGCTCGGTGAATTAAATAAATTAGGGGGCCGAAAGTGCAATTTCAATTATATAAGATTAATCTAGAAATAATTTAAAGTATAACTTAAGAGACGGAATATTCTCTTTTGATTCTGTTAAAAGGGAGTCCAAAGTGCAACTCTGAAAAAAAGGAGTCCGAACGGCAAATGAATTATACGAAAGGGGGTCCAAACAGCAAATCACCCCTTGGAAAAAATCAACAGAGCAGTTAAATAAAATCAATACTCATTTCTAATTTTGATGGATTGAATAGACGAGAATATGAAAAATCAACTCCCCAGTTTCCACCATTACTAACATATAATGACGGAAAAAAAAAATGGAACTGGAGAAGAAAGTGTCTGGGCCGGGAAAGAAAATAGAAGTAATATAGGTTAATTGATTTGACAACCCAAGATTTGGTTTTGATTTGGTCAGAGGGGTAGATTAGGAATAAAAATATTAGGTTAGAACTTGCTGACACAATAATTTGTCGAAAAGTACTCTTGAGAGCTAAATCGAACTCCCGGACACTTACGGGGTCCTAGCAGTGAGTTGGTCACAAGTTGGGGGCCAAAACAAAATTAACCCGTTACCAATTAATGTTGGAGAGGGAAAGCTAAAAAAAAACCTTTTCTTTTTACTCCTCAAGTGTTACAATTTTCTATTTTCATTTAGTGTTAGAAAATTATGTTGTTATTTCTTACATCTTTCCCAGTAGTACTATTTAACACGGAAAATACACGAAGAACCAACATCAACCACGGAAATACGATAAAAGGGTAATATCCAAAGCTAAAATTATTGAGGGACCATATCATATTCTATGAACAATGTTCATGCATAGATTAAGGTTCTGTTAGATTCATGTAGAAAGTAACCTCTTAATGCTACCATATATATATAAATATACATGAAATATCTTTGTTCAATAAAAGAAGACTAGGGTAGTCCGAATTCCCTTTCAAGCTAGAGTTAGAAATTGCAGATGAACCAAACCTTTTGTCTCAATCATGCATAGATTGGTAGCGTGGTTTAGGACCAGGCTCACAACTAAATAAAAGGGAATGAAACTAAACCATTGGAGATAAGAATAATTACAAATATACAAGAAAAACGATTAATTAAATGAGCTTGGTGTATTATCTTGAGCTAAGTCCCTATATAGCTGAATGTAGATTGCTATATTTTGTAATAATTTACAAAAGATTAGCATATTAATAGGAAAAAAATTACAATTAATACGCTCGGAACATTACAAAGTATCAGCCACTAGTGACACAATTATAGTTTACAATAATTTAAATATTGAGAAATTTGGCCAAAACCCTCCAAAAAATTTGGCTTTTGGTTAAAAAGATCGGTCAATTTTTTTTAGTCTTCAACTCCTTGAAACACCTTTACAAAAAATATGGGATTTTTATAGAAGATGGATCAGAATCTATGATCGATCCAGTTAGTGATGCGGAGCAAGGGGGAAGAGAGAGTTATTAGTTTTATATTCTTAGTACAATAAAGATTATTGTTTTGTTGGTCTTTAGAGCCTATTTTGTTGGTCTTTAGGACCCTTTTGTTATTTCGTTTTTATTCAGATCCGAGTGTTTTGATCATGGACCACTATTGGGAGTCTCTTCATCAACTTACAACTCTCTCTACCGATGTACCGGAATCAGAGGCGTTAACCGGGGTTCTGCACGCTGACGGTTGACGGCGAGAAGAGAAGAAGGTGAAAGAAGCATCGGTTATATAACTATCCTCAGATGGTTAGTGGCGACTTCACCAGAAGTAGCCCGCCAGTTAGATCGAACAACTCTGGGGGCATCCCATATGGACATAGCTTGTATTGTTTGTCCGATTTTGGTTGTGTCTTTGTTTTCTTGAACTTCATGATATAATTCTCATTAGCCTATTGGCCTTTAAATGAAGTTTGATTTCCAAAAAAAAAAAAAAGAATACAAATATTTTATTTTTTAACAAAATACAAAATTTGGATTTTTAATAACAAAAAAATATATAACCTGTCTTTTTCTTTTTTGCATAAATCAGCAGGCTAAGGGAACCCGACCTAAAAACAAGAGGCCTACAAAAAATATAGAACTTGTCTTTTTAACTCAAAAAAGTTTAAAATTGGGTCCTCGGCCCAACTTCTTTTTAGTTTTCAACTCCTTGAAACATCTTGCAAGGCATTGCAACTCCTTTACAAAAAATATTTAATTTTTAACAAAACAAAATACAAATATTTATATTTTCAACAAAAAATATAAAATTTGAGTTTTTAACAAAAAAAAAATATAACTTTCCTTTTTAACTCAAATAAATTTATTCCTATTAAATATTCAAGCCAAAATATCTATTTAATTAATATCCGCGACAACAATAAAAAAGAATAAAAATGATATTATAGCTAGAATGCTAGATCTCTTAATTCAACAGAATGAAAAACTATAACAATGTGCCGCTAGTGTGTTAATTGATTAATGAATGTGTAAATAAGTGTTGGAACAAGTTGTTTTTTTACACAACAAAAACTAAGTTGAATGAAATTAAATAGTAAAGCGTTTTGCTGTATGCAGTAAGATAACACTGCAATGCCAGAAATAATTTGTTTGGTGAATCCCAAAATCCGTAAAATTTTGAATTTTTGAGAATTTTGTGTTAATATTAGACTTATGGTGATATTAAGACCCATTGTTAGACCTTAAACCAAAATATCTTTTATAAATGAGATTCTAATTTAGGGCCTTCAAAACCTTTTGTCATACTGCTTTGGGTAAGGTTTAGCTTTTTGTTGTCATTTTAGTACCCAAAGGTTTTAAGCTTTTCTTTCCTTATTTATTGTAATCATTTTTACATGAATAAGAAAAAGAAAAGTAAAAAGATATTAATACTTTGGGACAAAAAATCAACACAGATTTTATGTAAAGCATCACTAATGAAATCTATTTATTGTTTATTATTGATACTGTACACCCTAGTTCTAGTGACAAATTAAATATATTATTAACAAGTATTCTTAATTAAAAATTATGAGAGGTTGTCACTATGGGTATGGTTGTGGACTTGTGGTGGAGGTAGTGATTCTTTTCACCAAAATAAGAAGATGAATGCTAAGAGGGAGAGAGAGAGAGAGAGAGAGAGAGCTAGAGAAAATGAATAGAAAACATGGGTGAAACTTCAAAGTGAAAAACTGAAATTAAATGCATAGAGAGAGAGAGAGAGAGAGGGTACATATAGGAGAGGGCCCATTGTACCATGGGTGTATACAGGTACCCATTTCTTTCATGGCCCTACCATTTCCTCTTCTTTCTCACTCTAAAACACTAGAGTCTAGGTTCTCTCCTTAATTTCTCACTAATGCTGTGGGTATATATTATATATTATTGAGAAATGATAGGTCGGCAATGGGTCATACTGCAAGGTGCACATCTACCCTTTTCCTTGTCTACTAAAAACCCTTTCTCCCCTTCACTTTCTCATTATTTTCTCTCTTTTTTCACATCTCTCTCTCCTTTTCTTTCTCTATATATTCTTTCTTCAATGTCTCTTTGAATGTGTGCGTGCTTTGTGTGTATGTATATATCTATGTATACTTCTACTTCCTTCCCTAGCTTTTATTTGTTGGTACATCTTTTTGATTGATCTTCAAAGTTGCTAGCCTTCCATTTCTTTGATCAGTTATTTCTCTAGCTAGCCAGCTACCTTCATTAACTCTCTCTCTCTCTCTCTCTCTCTCTCTAACTCTTTCTCTCTCTCAAAAAAGAAGCAATGAGTAATAATAATTCAGAAACAGAGAGCAGTAGCAACTCTGTTTCATCATCTCAGTCTATAATAACTTCACTTGGGTTTGGGTCCTCAATGAATCAATCTGATAATCATCATCATCAACAAAAACAGCAAAAAAAGAATCAGAATCTGGTGGTAATTTCAAAAAAACAAGTAGAAAAAGAAACCACCACAAAAAGGATGAGAGATTGTGATGATGATAAAAAACATTTAACATATAGAGGAGTTCGAATGCGTAATTGGGGAAAATGGGTATCTGAAATTCGTGAGCCTCGTAAGAAATCAAGAATCTGGCTTGGTACATTTTCAACACCAGAAATGGCAGCTAGGGCTCATGATGTAGCTGCTTTAAGTATTAAAGGTAACTCAGCGATTCTAAATTTCCCTGAACTCGCTGATTCATTACCTAGACCAGCTTCATTATCACCTCGTGATATTCAAGCTGCTGCAACTAAAGCAGCTTCAATGGAGAAATTTAATTCCTCCCCATCATCTTCAATGTCATTTTCTTCATTGGGTTCAGTGTCAACATCAACAATTACATCAGATTTTTTGTCTGAAGAACAAGAATTAAGTCAAATCGTTGAGTTACCTAGACTCAGTTCTAGTTTTGATGATGATCAATTAACCGATTCAATCTTTATTGACTCAGTTGATAGTTGGATTTATCCACCTCCATGGTTACAGAGTCCTGATGATTCTGGGTTTTTTTCATCATCAGATCAATTGGTTCTTCCTGAAACTTCAATCTCAACTTGTTTTGATTCCTTGTTGTGGGATTATTAGCAATTTTAGTTGTGTTTGTTTTTATTTGCCCATTTTTCACTATAAAGGGTCTAATATTTTACACAGTTTAATTCAAGCTGTTTTTCTTCCTCTCTCTCTCTCTCTCTCTCTCTCTAAAGACTGAAGACTCTGTGTGCTGATTCAGTGAATAAACTTGTACAGCTGCTTATAGTATAATCTCTCACTCTCTCTCTAGTTTTATTATTTTCTCTCTCTAAAATTTCTCTGTCTAGATGTTAGTTTCCATGTTGTTTCTTTGGATTTTCATATATGAATCAGACTGAAACAAACTGAAGTTTCTGTTTCCTTCTTTAGTGTGTGAATTTAGTAATTGGATTATCTTAATGGGTTTTAATTTTTCAAGGTGATTAACTAATCTAAGATAACTTAATCAGTGTTAATTAAGTAAACAGAAGTGAATGGGATTCTGCTTTCTATTTTTGGTTGTTTTATAATTCTGACAATTGTTTCATTAAAGTTTGGAAGCTTCAACTTTTATAAGCTCAGCTCAGGGTTGATTGCTCATAACCCCTTTCTTGCTCTCTCTCTCTCTCTCTCTCTCTACATTCAGTTTCTCTCTCTAACTTGGAGACTCAAATATTCAGGTGTATTAAATGTGGCCAGCTGGGATGATTATTATGGCCAATTTGCAATTTATGAACATGACCCACTTTCACAATTTGTATGCTATCATGACAATTTATGATCATGATCCAGTTCTATAGTTAAAAATGATCTATAATTTCCCATAAGACAGAATTTGTTTGTTATCATGACAATTTATGAACATTATCCAGTTCTTTAGTTAAAAATGATCTATAATTTCCCATAAGACAGTTATTTTCCTTCTCCAAACCAACAAAATGACATCAAAAATTTTACTAGAAAATATTGTTTATTTTATGCCCTTTCTGATTTGAGGCCAAACATTTTTCATGAGAAAGACAGATATTTCATAATGGGTGACTTTTCATTTTTTAAATAATGATGTTAAGTGAAAATAATAATAGTAATATAATAATCTTTCAATAAAAAAAAGTGAAAATAATAACAGTAATATAATTTGTAATCTTATTATTACAAATGATCATGTCACAAATATCTAATAATAGTAACTTCTCTAGTTGTACTAGCGCCTAATGGAGCGGTTGTTTAATGTGTGTGTTTTGAACATATTATTAAAGTATAATGACAAAAGAGGACTCTCAGAAGATTCGTAAGAAGATTTCAAAATTATTTAAATTAGTAGTAATTTTGTAATTTTATTATGTAAAATATATGCAAATATTTCATCTTTTATTTGCGATTTCTCTTCAGATATCAAATCCTAATGTATTTAGTATATATGTCAATGTCATGACACTAAGATCACGTTTGGCGCGGAAATCGCATGGGAATAGAATGTGATTCTTGGGAATGGAATGGAATGTGATTCTAGGAATATAATTCCTCCTAAATGAGGTAATAGTAAACTCAGGGAGGGGGTGGGTTGGTGATTCCCATTTTCGGGAATCTTTTTTTTTTTTTTTTTAATATTTATAAAACAAATAATCTTTCATAAAACATTATAATGACTAGTATTAAAATCATCCTCCACATAACATTACAACTAAAAAAAAAATTAAAAACCTAGGGTTAGACACCACTATCTCTCTTGTTCGAGCATAACTCTCTCTAGTTTTTTCCTTTTTTTTTATTTTTTCTTTCCAATTGATTTCATAACGCTTAAAACAAAAAAAAATTAGCGGAGACCTTTATTTATTAATACTACTTAAATTGGTGTATCGCATTGCTATTTCATATTCATAATTTTGAACTGATAATACTGATTAAAATATGTAACAAATTTGACGTTTTATTTGTGTAGTTTAAGTGAAAGGATACAATAGGACTTTTACAAAAATTTACATTCCGATTTCTGTACGGACCAAACACCAAGTTAGGAATCTATCAGGAATCGAATTTCTATTTCTGGTCAAACCAAACACCAAGTTATGAATCTAGTATATGAAGTACAAATGTGAGCAAGAGCATAAAAATTTTCAATAAAATTAAGATTCTCATCTTTTGCAAGTGTTTTAATACCATCTTAAATAACTAAGCTAATGATATGACATACGCATCTAACATGAGTTATTTTTTTACCATAAAATTCATTAACATGCTGACTTTGAAATAAAGACATTGCACTTGTATTAGCGGCCGCATTATCAAAAGTCATACTAATGCATTTATATATAACACTATGTTCTCGAAGTATGTTAGATATGCATTAATATATTTGATTACCATCATGAGAATAACCACATAATCGAAGACCAATAATATGTTTACATAAAATCCAAGTCACGGGGTTAATATAATGTGCGACTACAACTAGATACCCGAATTTGTTACAACCACTCCATATATCCGAAGTAAAAGAAATCCCTCCTTTCACATAATGTAGTTCATTTATCACAAAACAGATGGTGGCCAATACGTGGACAACCAATTTTTTTATATGGACAACTATCTTATGTGGACAACCAAAAAAGGAATTTTTTTTATATGGACACAAGTTTTTAAGGGGACAACTCTCTATTATTTTCACAAAAGTCCTCTTAGAATTAGATATATTATTTGGACACATCCCTCTTTTTTTCATAAACCCTAAGTTAGTTTGGTCTTCTTCAACTACTTCTTCTTCTTCCTCAACACCCAAATTTCTAGTGAGAAATTTCTTTTTGGAGAAGCACCATTGTTGATTATGGCATCAAACAAAGGGAAGGGAATTGTTGAAGAAGCTCCCCAAAGAGAAAGGTAAAATCTAAAAACCCTATAACCACTTAAACTTGTAACACCTAGAAATCAAAAATTTGAAAACCCTAGAAATTTTTTTTTAAAACAAGTAAATCTGCTCGTGTGTCGCCGGAAATTGACGAAACACGAGCAGATCACGAGCAGATGAGATCTGCTCATTTAAGCCCACGAACTGCTATTGTCCGTGGGCTTTAAACTTCTGAAACAGTAGCAGTTACTGATTTCGGGTACGCCCGAAATCATACTGATGCTTAGAGGTTTTGAATCTTCGTAGCTGCGACTTTCTATTGTGATGCGACTGTTTTGGGGATTTCCATTGTGATGCTTAGAGGTTTTGAATCTTCGTGTTTATGTATTTTGTTCTTCATGTTTATAGGAAACTATGTGTTATGGAAAACTGTTTCGGGATTTCTATTGTGATGCTTAGAGGTTTTGAATCTTCGTGTTTATGTTTTTTTGTTCTTCATGTTTATGGAAAACTATGTGTTATGAAAAACAATTTGTTTCCGTGTTCTTCATGTTTATGTTTTTTGTTTATTCTTTCGCTAATAGACCTCGCATTAAGATAACGTGTAGTCATGTTTGAGTAAATCGGGCTACGAGTTTATGATAACTTAAATGTGTAGCGGGAAAAAATAAAAAAGGGTTAATGTCCCAACCGCATCAGAGCGAAAAAGAAGAGCAGAGATATGGTCAAAGAGCAATGCGACCGAGCAACGAATCCTGCGACCAGAGAAATTATCCCAAATCGGACTGATCCAATGTCAGATGAAGACATTGATCATAATAATGATAGAACGAACGAACAAATTCCTGAGTCTGAAGAAGGATATCTAATAGAGAGGTCGTTGTTGAACATGTATAAGTGACATATAGCGAATCGGATATGGGATGGATAAGTAAGTCTTTGACCTTTTAAATTTGGTTTTTTATTATTAAATTTTAATTATAAACGGGTGTTTAAATTGTTTCTTATCCTTGCAGATCACCGAGAGAGTATTAAAGGTTAAATCGCCAGTTAAATGGTTAGACAAGTGGGACTTGGGAGAGGAATGTAGGGACGTACAAAAAATGGTGAGTGATTCAGGGTTCCTTCCTTTTATCGAAACCATTCACCGTAAGCTTGATGTAGTCCTCATCTCTGCATTTATTGAGAGATTTTACCCAGAGACAAATACTTTTCATCTCCCATTCGGAGAGATGATGATTACTCTTGAAGATGTGAAACACATCACGGGTTCGCCTATTGAAGGACTAGTTGTAACTGGCACATCTAGTGGAAAGTTGAAGCTCAAAGGAGTTCTCAAGTTATTGAAGGACACACTCGGACTCGCCCCAACACATGCAAGGTCGGCATTATCTGGGGGAAAACTAAAATCAGTGAAACTAGAGTTTCTTCTTACGAAGTTAGTGGGTCAAAAGATACTGATCCTAAAGTGAAGAAATAGCGATGTGCTTAGGCTTACCTTTTGTACGTCGTTGGGTGTTGCATGTGCCCTGATAAAAGCGGCAGCGGTATCAATGTACAGTACCTAAACTGCATGCGCGACATAAATAATGTTGCGAAGTATAGTTGGAGATCAGCTTGCTTAGCCTTTTTGTTGCACGAGTTGTCGCAAGCTACTAGACGATCCTGCAAACAGATTTCGGGATGTGTCCCTATTCCCATGGTAAGTCGGTAGTTAATAAATTTGCTTCCATTAATACGAAAGTTATGGATCCGTAATATTTTTTTTATACGTCCCTAAGTTTGGATATACGAACACTTCCCTAAATTTGGTAGACGGATACAAAAACCTAATTTTCGTGAAGGTAATCCTATAGCAGGAAAATGGGTGGCAGAGTTGTCGCGATATAAGGATGTAAAACAAAAGCCTTCTGAGAGAATTCCTTGAAGACACAAGGGTCACACAGGTAACTAAAATTTTCACTTGTGACACATTTGTAACTTATTAAATATCATATAACAATCATTTTATTAATATTTGTAGGTCGTGTGGGACCCATATGCTACTTCACGTGATTATTATCCGATTGAGAGATTGGCATATTACACAGGTATGGTTGTTTGCTTTGATATGGCTTCTATCTTATACCCAAACGTGCTTTGCGTCAACTAGGCTATCGTCAGACAATACCGCCGCCACCTCACGTACACGATGTAGTTCGGTCAACCTTTACTCCACATCATTATATTTCTCATTATAGACAGTCAGCTTTATGAGATTGGAATAATTCGGGATGTCATTCGTTGAGTAATGATCACCGTGTTCCCGCAAGTTTCCCTTACGAGAGTATTGAAGGTTATGATAAGTGGTTTGCATGAATTCACATCCTGTGGTTTCAAACCCAAGTCAAAGAACGAAACATATATTTGTCGATCATACGGTGGACCTAATGGACTACAAATCATTATATGAAAGAATGGTAAAAGTTCACCAAAAGTTTAAATTTTCCACTTATATATTTATTTACTTGGTTACTGCGAATATTGACATCTTCTTTGTTTTATAGAAAGCACTAGTCAAAAAATTTGCTTCCACACTTAAAACCTGCGGCGGAGGTGAAGACCCTCCTATCAATCCAACCATAAAGAAGAAGATGGTTTTGATGGCTGAGAAAATCAGAGAAGACGTGGACGAGGAAGATGGATCCATTGGTTCCTGTTCTAAAGAAGATAGTGCAGAGGAGGATGAATCTGGTAATTTGGGTTCTGAGGAGGACGACAAAGAGTGATATGAATTTCAGTTTTTCTAGTGACAATATTTAATTTCTGTTCGGATTATGTTACTTACTTTACAGTGATACCAGAAGTATACTTGCCACGAAATCTTGCAAGTATACCAATGTTGCAATATTTTCTTGGGAAGCTACCTTCTGTCTTGCCAAATTTTCATGGAAAATCTCAGAAATTGGGAAGTCATTTTTTTTTTTAATTTAAAGAAAAAAAAATTCACTTAAAATATTTAAATTAGGACTATAATTCACTTAAAATAATGAAACGTAAACATACGATTTTATCTAAAGAAAAAATAACTAAATAATGTAATCATTGCAAGTTGCCTTCTCCGATTATGACGATGGCACTGTCGACCTTCTCTTTAGGCATCATTTCTTTAAAATTTTGAAATTTACCTTCAAACTTCTTGAACCATAGATCAAATGTGAACCTTGCACCTTCTCATAATAAGCCGCTTGTGGCACCGGAGGAAGTGGACTGTGTGGATGGAGCTTCACTGAAACGTAGTGGTTATGATTTATGTGACACATTACCACTATATCATTTCGCATTTGCAAACCTATCACATCTATCTGTATTTCGACAATATGCTACCAACCCCCCTAAGACTTTACTCCACTTATTTGCAAACCTATCACATCTATCTGTAAATGTTTCATCTGTATCCGACCATGTTATCATTTGCCATTCATCGGAAAACTCATCCAAAATCTTATTAAGCTCGTCTGTTTTATCATCTACATTTTTACCATAACAAATAACCTTCTTTAAGAATAAGGTTGCATGAGCTCGAACATTCTTGTTTATATGCCATGAACATAAGATGTGATTAGCATCCAGATATACAATTTCTATTACACTCATCAAAGCTTGTTCTCTGTCAGTGATAATAACGGAAGTAAGATCATCCACTTTATACAACTGCCTCTGACTTTCTAGAACCCATACATAGTGTTATGTAGTTTCCTTGACATAAAAGGACACTCTATTGTGAACGATTTTCCTGTTGAAGTTGTGGAGACGGCCTGAAGTAGAGGGTGCTTATTACGATTTGTCTTGTACGTGCGGTCAAGAATCAATATCTGAGGAAAACATTGAGCAAGATCTATGCACTTTGGATGCGCGAAAAAAATATCTTTCACCCGATTAGAGTTCTCCTCACACCTATACTTCACGAGATAGTGGTATTCAGTTGACAACTTCATAAAGTGTTGCAATGGCGATCGTCCTTCACTCTGATTTACTCTCAACTTTGCCCTCTCGTTGTACAGAGTCATCATTGAAGCAAGACTTTCTGAGTTATTTTTTTTGAGAAGCAACAAAATTTCTTTGGGTCGCAACCTTCTGTCAATTTCCAAACAAGCTCTCGTCATCCTCCTTCAACCGAGAAACAAATGCATGACCTGTGAGATTTTGCGTCGGCGCGTGGTTGTGACGTTCGTTTAATACTTCAACACTCTACTTTCCGTATTCCAAACAATTTACTCTGATAGAAAAAGGACAATCACACTTTGAAGAACTTGTACGTTTTTGGCGGGGCAGTGTTGGACTTCAAATTCTTCGCTTTTTGACTTGCATATGTACCATTCCTAGAACACCCCAGCAAAGTGAATGACCCCCCTTCATTATTTTTGTTTCTTCCAGATCTTTTAACTGGGACGAAGAGATTGCTTTTCCCTTTCTCCGTGCACCAGTTAACAACTGACTCTCTTGACTCGAAAAACTGTGAAATTAAAGAAATATTTCCATCAATTCGTACAAATGGAGTATTAAAAAAAAATATACGAAGCGTAAGTAAAATAAACATACCCTCTTAGTTATGAAGTGTTCACTAAAGTTAAGAAATCAGCTCTTAAAGGTATGGCCTCGTCTCCAACCGATGATGTTTGTGAGTCAAATTGGGTGCTCTATAAGACAATTTTAAAGAATAAGTAAGTAGGATTGGAAAAAATAGGATACCATTCTGATTTTAAATGTACTTTGCCAATTTCGTGGCAAAGTACAAGAAATCATACCAGATATTCGTTGGAAAAGCCCAGAACGGCAGAAAATTTTTGAAAATTTCCCACGAAATTCTGGGAGTTTCTACTTCACCTCGAACTTTTGCCATGAAATCGTTTTGTGTTCTTCCAAACTACAAATATTAAAATACAAAACAACATTATAAAAGTTGTAGTTTTACCTCATCAATGTCATTAATTCGTATTATAGAAACGCCGGGAAAAACGTCTTCAGGTGGAGATTGAAGGAGTTTATCTTCTTCATCCATTAGGGTTTGATAAATAAAGAATGAATAAGAATAACACTAAGACGAAGAAGGAGGAAGAAGAAGATCTTGATGAAGAAGACAGTTAGGTTTTCTATTTTTAATTATTGTTTTTGTTAATGATCTACAAATTAGTAATTGTTAATTTTTAAGGCTTTATAGAGTTGTTCCCTTATTAAATCAAAGTCAACTAAGTCAAGCATAGTTGACTTGTACCGGGCCCGAAACTAGTTGTCCATATAAAAAAAAACAGATGTCCGCGTATTGGCCACCAAACAGATTGGTTTTTAAAAATTTCATGATGTCATTCCTAGCGGTATGTCTACTCGTTTTACGATATAGGGGTTGAATGGAATACTTAATCCAACGTTCTACTTTTGAATCTTTGACAAATGATAAATGTTGTTCACGACATGCAATATATAAAGCTAATTCTTCCCCCATTTTATGACTATTATATGTAAATAATGGCTAGGTACTATTAGTTCAACCTACAGGTGTTTGAGTGGGAGCACCCCCTTCATGCTTAGGTCTATATTGTAAATGTCGTTTTAAAATAGATGACCCTTTCGAAGGGTTTGCGACATAGTCTCTTTTGCAAAACTTACAAACCGCTCTCATAGATGTATCCCCTTTAACTGTTTTTTCTTCCATCGTAAAATTATTTCGTTCATCGCATTTTAATTTTCTCTTAGATTGTTGGGTTCTGGGAGTGTTAGTATCTATAGTTGGTTCTTGAACGGACATTTGGTCATCATCATGTCCAAAGGGGCTACCAAGATCATAGTTTTGTCCAACATCATCATAGTTATCCATAACTAAAATAAAAATGAGAGCGTAGGAGAAGAGAAATTAGTTAGAAAAAATATAATAGCTTGATAAAGAAGTAAATTACTTACTTGATATGCTTAATTGAAAACTTGAGTAATTGAAATCTTCAACAATTAATCACTTAACGAAAGAAACCGATACTTGAAATCTTGAATCATTGTAGTTTGTAGAGAATGAGAAATAAAAGAATAAAGATGAAGAGTATAGAGCTTGAAGATGAAGTTAAGAGAAACGGATAGGTTTGGATGGAAATTAAGTTAAGAAGATGAGATATTCATAGATAAAAGAGTGGGGAGGGGGATAAAATGACTTTTTTATACCTCCCCCCCCCCCCCCCCCCCCCCCCAACAACTAGAAAAACAGCTAGTTAGGGGACAAAACCACCAACTAGCCGTTTTATACACGGGTCGGGCCGGCCCATCTCAATAGCCTGGCGGGTCGAGCTTAAACTCGAGTTAAAACCGGAGGCTTAACCCGGAACTGAGAATAAATCGAGGCTAACCTGGCCCGTTGTCCGTACATGCCCGACACGTTTTTAACACCACTACTCAGGATATGGCAAGTCTTTCGTGAATCTGCACCAAGTAATTTGTGAAGATCCACATTTGGAGTTTAAAACATATATAGATTGACAGACTAGTCCTATTTGTGAAAGCTAAATTGAAAGAGAAATTCAGATTTTCAATGCATCTTTTACAAGAAAAAACACACTAAAATAAGTTTCTACTACTTCTATTTATACAACTTGAAAAGACAGAAGAACACATTTCACAAAAAGATATATCTCTCCAAATATTCTTATCGAAAGGTATAACTGTCAAACCTAAAATTCAAATTCAAATACTAGATAATTAATTTTCATACTATACCATAATTAGTTAATCATTTGTCCAAAAATTTCGTTAATCTCCCACTTGGACATTTATTATTAAAAAAATTAAGCCAAAATAAAGATAGTAGTATTGGTGCATAAGATATGGTGTCTTTTGGTTTGGACCATTTTTAGTCTAAGTGCACAAAATTTCATCGAAATTTCAGTTATTTTGTAGCTTTGAACTAGTTATTCCTTGTTATAAAATTAGTTACGTCACCTACAAAATTCATTTGTCCTTAGATAAATTCTAAATCTAATGAGAGGTCACACCACCTTTAAGTCCACATAGTTGAAGTTCTTCCAGTATCTTTGTTACTATAGAGATACTTGTCTTTCACTGAACTTCACTAAGATTTTTTTAAACTCGACCTTAATTCATAGCAACCAACACTTATCATTTGAGATTGAGTTAGATATAAGTTTTAAGTATTGAAACTAGTCACTCATCATAAGACTAGTCATGTTCTAGTGTTAGGTAGGGTTGCTATCGTTCATGACTTTTATCTATAGACTTTCAATTCCATCTCTCCAAATGTAAATCTATACATACCTGTCGTAGAGGTTTATAAAATAAATTTGCTAGATATCTATTTTCTCAAACGTAATAATAACAATAATAATTCCATCTTGAATTATTTCACATATTTATTTTATAGATTAACGTGTCTACATTTTTTTACTACGTATATATGTACGTACTAATTTTACCTCGTCGTCACATTTTTTCGTTGGATATCACTAAGAATTGAGAATTTGTTCACATAATAGTAAATTCTCAAATGTCTCAATCTTTTTTATTTAATAAAAGGTTGCGGCTTTGGGGGGACAAAGAATAATTTGCAGGGAATAAATTCTACAGGAAATCCATGTTTTTTTTGTACATTTTTGGGAGTATTTTATTTTTTAACCCATAGATTAACTTGATCAAACATTGCCCCCTAATCTTCATCTTTACTATCACCTTCACCACCACAATTTCCCACCACTAGTCCAACCACCATTGCCACCTCTTCTCTGTCCTCTCTTCTCATCTATCACTCACTATTACCCTCTCTCTCGGTCCCTCCCTCTATCTCTCTCTATTTCTCTCACTACCTATGTCTCTCGATCTCTTCATTGCTTCTCTCTCAATCTCTCATTGTTTTTTGATCTATCACACACACACACACACACAAACACTGTCCTGACGGAGTCAAGTGTTCCATTCGCCGGAACCAGACCTCAAGGAGCGTCTCTGAGGATTTAGTGGCCACAAAATGTTTCGTGACCACGAACTCTGCGATCTCCATAGAGAGATCTATATGTAGGGTTTTGTATGTCTGCAAGACTACTTAATCACCTAACTATTGTTGTAAGCGGAATCTCAAACATCATATGTTTAACACTAGTCTACCAAGATCACATGCAAGAACCAATAATGAACTAGAAACATAAAGAGCATACCTGGATTCGTTTTCCCTGAATAAGATTCCAACTCCTTTATCTCGAAGATGAGAGCTCCATGTGTAGCTCCTCTACTTGAGATACCCAAGCAAGCGACTTGATATCCCTTTTTTGTTGTCAGCTAGGACTCCATGGACGGTTGAGAAGAAGAACCAGTCTTCTTTTGTCCAAGTAGACATATTGGGAGCTTTTTCTCAAAACCCTCTCTCTCCACTTAGCTGTCTGAGAGAGAAAGGGGTTGTTTTTCTCTTGAGAAAAATCCACACCTTTTCTGTTCTATAATAGTCCTTATAAGAGAAAAACTAATTAGAGTCCCAGTCTGATTAGGTTTCAATAAGAGCCCCAGAAAAGATAAACTTGTCAGAAACTCTTTCTAACTCGGAATCCCAGATTTAAGGGATTCGTATTAGGGTTTCCCCTAATAGTGTGGTCGGCCACCTTAGCCCATTAATGGGCTTGGCTTGACCTACCCATCCTCTTTATGCGGTCGGCCAGATCAACCTAATAATGGGCTTGATTTGGCCGGCCCATAACTTCCATTAAAGGTCTATTCGCAGACCTTGAAGGTGTGTGAACTGACCTTTAATGGCCTGTTCCAGACCTTTAATGGCCTGTTCCAGACCTTTAAAGGTCTGTTCGACCTCCGACGACAGGAAACCCCCTTCGCCGGAGGGTTTAGAGAGAGAGGAGAGATGAATTTTTTTATAGAGAGAAAAAAGTTTTTTTTATGTTTGAAGGTCGCCGGTCGGAAATTGGTCGGTCGGCGACCTTCGCCAGTGAAGACGATGAGGTGGCGAGAAAATGAGGTGGCAGAGAGAGGTGATGAGACGGAGGAGAGAGGGTAATGACTAGTTAACGGAGTTATAACGGTAATTGAAAAAGGGGGCCATCTGGGTATTTTTGCTAAATTAGGGGGCTAGGCAGGAAACCGGTCACAAAGTTGGGGGCTATTTGGGAAATGACCCTATTGAATTCAAACACATTTTCATATATCTAAATAAAGTTTAGATGGGAATGTTAAAATCATGGCTAATAAAGAGGTTTAGCCTTAATTATTATCGTAGTACTTGAATGTAGCACGGGAATGTTAATAAAGATTGTATGGTTCATCAACTATATCATTATGGCAAATTTCTTTCGAAATCTAACACATAGATGGGATTCAAAGTGATCTAAAAATTGGTTTTGTAGAAGTGATAAATCTACTACTTCCAATGTACATATTTGTTTCAAAAACCCTAATCTATGTTTAAGTATTACCAAGATCTAGGGGTTTGTAGTGTCAACTACTTGTGTAGGTTTTTCTATAAAAATGGCTATTCAAGCCATAGAGAGATAGAAATCTACCTTAATTCGGAGCAAAACAAGCCCCACGTAAAGAACAACGAAGAAAAAACACCAAGCTTTGATCTCCCTTTCTTCCTCTTCTTCTTCTTTGCTATATCTCTCTCTAACACAACCTCAACCACACCTCCCTCTCTCTAGAAACCCACGGCAACAAGAGGAAGGGAATCAGATTTGTAAGATGTGTACAACAACAGAAATCGAAAATACAAATATTAACATGGAGGTTAGTTCATGATGGGATTGCTACGCTATCAAACATTGGGTCAGAGTACAAAATGTGAATCAGATTTGTAAGATGTGTACAATAACAGAAATCGAAAGAGCAAAGCACTTATTTGGTACATGTCCCACATTCATATCATTTAATTCATCAACTCAGGATGTTGATCTTTCAGATCTAACAGACAACTACATAGAAAACCTCAAAGTAATTCTAAATAAATGAGAGGAATCAAACAGAAAATGGTACAAACTTAAGTACACTTATCTTCTGTGGCATTGGTGGAAAAATCGAAATGATTCCCATTTTAGCAACTCAAATGCAAATCTGGACCGGATCTGGAGGAATATCACTCTTTATCTTCGCCATAACCCTTCTATATTTATTTTCCCCTTTTTTTCAATTGTTTTACAGGATAAATCATGGAAACCTCCTACGATTGGAAGGATAAAGATAAACGTGGATGGAGCTTACAGTCACAACAAAGTAGCAGTCGTTGCTTTTGCAAGAAATTGGAGAGGTGATGGATTCATTAACGAAGCTCTTTCAGCTGATATCACCTCTACACAGTGAGTTGAAAAGGTTTGAGCTTGGGCTTAATCTGGCGGACAAAATTGGTATTTATGCGTTTGATTTGGAAGGGGACACACTCACGATCATAAGCCTAATATTGAACGGTTGGGATTCGTGTCCTTGGCGACTTGTTCATGATCTAAATAGGTTACGTGGTGAAGTATACGAAGATCAGTGGTAGTCTCCCATTGGTACAGAGAAGCAACTACTGCCTCACATGAGATGGCTAAATTAGCGGTGAACCCCTCTGTATTGAATTAGTTTATTTTGGTCTTTATTTTCTATTTTGTGCTCATGTAAACTCTCATCCTTTGGGATGGTAATCTATGCTATTGGCTTTCCTTCAAAAAATAAATAAATTAAAAAACCTACTGCTATAGGCACCCACTATATTGATAGGGGGCACTACACTATATCTAGATGATGAAAGCCCCTCTATTGATAGGGGTCTCTTTCTTTTTATAGAGAAATTGAAGACTCACGGTATCTGAGTTTAAGAACATATCAAGATTTTCAAAGTAGTATTATTTATTAAAGCCAAAAATAAAAGAGGAATCCACACTTGCAATGCATTTTTATACAAACTGAATAGACACAGGAAATCATCTCACAAAAAGATATATCTCGTCAAATAGTTTTATCAGAAGGCATAACCTAATTTTCATTATATAAAATAACTTAAATAATCATATGTCCAAAAATTCCAACAGATTATGCATAGGGGATAAACTTTTTTATTGTCTTCAGTAACTCTTGGCTAGAATAGTCAAGTAGGTTTTCAACCTCTAGATCTCGAATGGTGGAACAAATTCATATCCTTATAATGTATAATACTGATTTTTTAAAAGGAAAAAGCAAAGAGTTCTACGTGAACTATTAAAACTTTGATGTGGTCTTTAACTTTTTAGTAAAGATGGAGAATGTAAGTGAGGAACCAAAATCAAATATTTGACAACAAGGTCGTGACCACCACCATCACTCACCGCTTCATTATCTTCACTTTCACCATCTACCCCTCCATCTTCATATTCTCTCTCCAATCTCCATTAACATCTTCATGTTCTTCTTCTTCTTCCATTTCTTTTACTTTTTTAAAAGAGAAAAACCTCTACTTGTGGCAAAAGGATTCTTCCCACCTCCGTTTGTCGCTAGTGAGCCCCAGCTAATTCTACACTAATTATTCTCCTTTTTTCAATCATTTGTCGTCTGTACCATACTAAAATACTCAACTCTCAATCTCAAATCAATATGAAACTTCACGAATCAAAGAGTATCAATATTCTCCGAAATCTTAGAAGTCTTTCTATACAAAATATAAGGAAATAAAAATGTTCTCGTTGTGTAGAGTTGTTAAAATTGAACTAAAAAAGTTTGACCAAAGTATAATTGGCCAAATATCCCAAATATAATATTTTCCTCATTGAAGGCGCTAAAATCTGTATTTAAGAGGAGTTATAAGGTTATAAGAAGGCTTCCCATATCCATTATCACGTTAGGGGCGTACATACCAAAACCCAAGAAAAAAATTAAGTTGATTTTGTTATTATTTAAAGCATAGATTCATTCTGTTTAATGGGCTCTATTTATTGGTCCATTAAGCAAGTCATGGGCCCAATACTAAAATACAAGAATCAAATGGCTAATAAATCATCAGACGACCCAAGGCTTTCTTGGGAGCCGTTGGATTGTGTTCATTTATATTAAATCCTTATCTTATGGGCTTTTTTTTAATCGAGAATAATCCTCTATCTGGAGTCAGGTGTCCTCATCTTAACTTTTGAAGGGAGGTGCAGCCCTCCATTAACATTTTTACTACTGCTATTTTATATTATCTTCTAAATTTCATAAAGCTCTTGACTCCATTAACTCCCGAAAACCCCTTAGTTCGATATTTCTCGAAGCATTAATTTATTCAAGTGCATGTAGAGAAAAAAACAATTGTAACTAAGAGGGTCCACCACGAGGAAGCAGAGTCATCAGAAAGATCCTTCCAACGAACCGCTAGGCCACTTTACAAGTTGGCCCCTAGACTATGGACATCACGTCTTTTGGCGAAATTAGACCATCACTTGTAGTTAGTTTATATGCACCGATAACGTCCTTGGGCTTCACTTGTAACAAGCTCGTCGTTGTTTGCTTATCACTTCTCAACAATGGATTTATATGAAAGAGAAAGATAGGCCGTCCTCCTTCGTAAAGTAACGTAATCCTTCTTTAGTATGCATGTATGAGAGCAGGCTCGTCCTCCTTGATCAAGTAAGGTCGGGCCCCTTGATAAAGTAAGGTTGTCTTCCTTTAGTATGTATGTATGAGAGAGAAAAATAAAGCCGACTTTCTTAATAAAATAAGGTCGTCATGTAAATAGGAGAGAGAAAAGTAAGGCCGTCCTCCTTGATAATGTAAGGTCGTCTCCTTTGGTATGTAAGATGAGAGAGAAAAGTAAGGTCGCCCTCCTTGATGATTTAAGGTCGTCCTCCTTGATAAAGTAAGGTCGTCCTCCTTGATGAAGTAAGGTTGTCTTCCTTGATAAAGTAAGATCGTCCTGCTTTGGTGTGTACGTATGAGAGAGACAAAAGTAAGGTCATCCTCCTTGGTAAAGTAAAGTCATCATCCTTGATTAAGTAAGGTTGCCCTCCTTTTATACGAATTAGGTTTCCGCCGCGTCTTACGGACGCGACAGATCCCTCTTGGCTAACGCCGGAGATGACAGTTAAATTAAAACTTCTAAGAAGAACTCTTGGATATGGAAAACAGAGAACATCGAGTAATAAAGATGATGTCGATTTTGAAAAGAAAATAAAAAAGATAAGGGAGAATAAATAGGGAAGAGATACTAACCAACTCGTAAATAAATTTAAATCGTGAAAGAAAATCGTGAGTATAGAGAGAAATACGTGGGTAATAGTTATTGTAGGGATATCCTAAACGATTTTGGTTGATTTACACTAATAACCTTCTATTTTGATTTAATTTACATGAAGGTGATATTGTACCAGCCGTCGGATGTGATATCTGTCAAACTCCCAATAAAAATAGACGGTCAGACTTGTCCCTCACGTAACCGACTGGTCTGTTTTAATATATAGGATGTACATATGTTATAGGAAATGAATGATGAACAACTATTTTAAGAGAATACAGTGATATAAAGGGATGAACAGTCACTTTGTAAGTGAAAGAAAGGTAATAGTCATAGCTTATTCAGTAGAGAATGGGATGATCCTCTACGCTCATTTTCCCCCATTTAATAAAGTTTAACGGTCAGTTGTCATCTTGTGGTTAACTATCGTCTTGAATATGGTCAATCATGTAAGCATAAAATTGTCATTTAAAATAAGACAACGCCTCCAACGTATACGTTGATGGGAGATGATTACGCTTAATGGTCTCCATGCTTGAATCACTGACCTCCTTATACGCATGTGTGGAAACAAGCGATCTCCGGTCATTCTGGCTGCTTAGAGGTGAGAGGGCTACACCCATTTGCCATTCAATTTGTGGTTTGTTTGATGTGTTAGCACACTGATGTGGACTTTTAATGGGCGATCTCGATGAAGGATTTTGGCCAATAAACACATAGTAAGATGTAATGATAAAGTCAACACATATATCGAAGATATAATGCAATGAAACAAATGCTCTAAGAGAGAATCATAACAATGGAATATTTACATCTCAAGGTATCCTAACGAATCATTTACAAAAGGGTTATCTAGAAATTGGTTCGTCAAGGGGAGTATGGTTACTGCCTAAAGAAATTGTTTTGTCCCTGTTTTATATTTCGTAATTGTCATTTCCTATATAAACTTACTGACTTGACCGTCGGAGTCTCATTGGCCAGCACCATCCCGGTGCCCCAAGAATCTTACGTTCATAGGCGTTCTATACAAAGACATCATTAGAACATAAATATGTGTGGAATTATCTCAAGAGAGTCTCCATTTTTGCCAAATCAAGTAGAGAGAGAAAGAATAAAAAACTCACAATTATCTATCTAGTCTAAAGAAGAATCAGTTCTCCGTCTTATCTTCTGAATAAGATCTCAGTTGAATCTAAAGGAGGGAGATCAAATTGACGGCTCAATCATCTCAAGTATAAGAGCTGCAAGTTTGAGCTTGCGGTCTTCGGATAAAGCAGAGATTTGGTATACAGAAAAGCGATTTAGGTATAATTCTAACATAAATTAGTTCATTATTAGTCTATGCATGAGATCTTGGAAAACCTATTGTTAGACTATAGACATATGAGATTCCGCTTAGAATATTAAGAGACTCTGTAACCGAACAAGGAAACCTCAGTTTGGTGAGATTTTTGCAAAGAGCACAACCACGTGACTGAGGATTGGCAACACCTAAAAGACCTGATTGAAGTGTTGATCAGAGAAGGAAAGCTCGATAGATTCAGCTTGAAGAATGCAAACCCCGAGTCGGACAAAGGTTACAACTGAGCTCAGCTGGGCAGATGTGGAGTCAGGTCTGTGACGCAGAACACCTTTTTAAATAAATGATATGAAATACTTCCTTTGACGTTAAATAAAATGAAATACTTGTTTTCGACATTAGAGGCTTGTGGGTATGGGGAACTAATTAGATATTTTGGTCCTCAGACTAGTAAGTCCCAAGGGAGGCACCCATAGTTGTTGGGTTTGACGGTGGTGACACCCTCTTTGGAGGCGCCTAAGCAAATTTGGGAGGCGCCTTTAGATGCTCCTTATGACTCTTTATTGAACTTTATAATTGTTAATTTTAAGTCCTCCAAAACTAAGTTCAACAAAAAAAAAAAAGAAGTCCTCCAAAACTATAGTTTTTAAATTTAACTACTATCAAATAGAAGTCATTAATATACATATATCCCTTCCCAATTATATATTTTCCAAACTAAATTGGTTCCCAACAAAAATAAGCACAACTTCATCAAAAAAAAAAAAAAACAAAAATAAGCACACCTCCTATTGCAATGGCGAGAGAGACCCACCATTTGTTTAGTTAAGATCAGACAAATGTAAACTCATTCAATCTTTTAGGCTCAAATAATTGAGAAATGTCCTATTTGATGATTTTACAAACTTATGACTTTTTATATATATCTAGTGCTTTCCTTTTCTTTATCTGCATGTGGGTTCAAATCATTTCATCAGCTGATTTATCCTCTCACCAACAAAGCACACACAAAAGTTTGGAACCCACCTTAAAGTTTTGTATTTATTCCTTACTTTTTTAATTATATTATGAACATGGTTTCCACAACTAGAAAGAAATACGGTAGAAGAAAGCCAAAAAAAAAACTTTAATTATTCCATGTTTGGGTACGTGTGGTTTTTTTTTTTGTTGAACTGGGTACGTGTGGTTGGAAATTGAAAGACTTCAAACCTACCAACAAAATGTTGATGATGAAAAATTAATAATTTTTTTTGGGAGATAAATTTTTGCTAATAACATACTGCTGGCCACTTCAACAACAAAAAAAAAAAAAAAAAAAAAAAAAAAAAAAAAAAAAAAAAAAAAACATACTGCTGGTCAACAAATGGAATCACTCTTTTCTTTCCCCTGCGGGTCGCACGGTGGTCATCTCGACCATTGCTGCAGCCGTACCCCGTTACCAGATGCAGTGTTTTGCGATTCCTAAAGAAATTAGAAAACGCATGAAGACCGTTCGACGGAAATTCTGGTGGGGTAAGTCGAAAGGTATATGCATTAAAGCATGGTCATATATCAGCTTGTCGAAGAATCAAGGAGGCCTAGGGATCCACCTTCCTGAGCTGGACAACACTGCCCTGCTATCTAAAATGGCATGGAGGCTAAAGACAACACCCTTAATCCCAATCAACATAACTGGAAATTCATTTGGACTCTTCCTACAATTCAACGTATTAAAATCTTCATCTGGAAAATCTGTTCTCAAGCTCTCCCTGTGAGAGAAAGAATAGGAAAATACATCGACAATAATATTACTTGCCCGAATTGTATGAATATTGAGACCATCGAACATGCACTTTTACACTGCGCACTAGCTAAAAACATTTGGTTTCATTTTAATATTATTTCTGAGAACATTACATCTATCTCTGACTGGATCTTCCCTTGGGTAGATAATGCCCAGCTATGTTACACTAGTGAAGAAATTCACTTCGCGAACATCCTATGGATTTTATGAAAATTAAGATGTGATCACTGTTTCCAACATGAGATAAATGATCTTCATAAGATCATCAGAATGATCAAAATATTTCCTAAAATAAGCAAAAATTCTAGAAAAAACAATCATATTTCCACAGAAAAATGGCAACCTCCGGCAAAAAATTTCATTAAGATTAACGTTGATGCATCTTTTATAAATGTAACATCCAATATGGGAATAAGCTTCATAGCTCATGATGCTGATTCAAAATTTATTGAAGCTCAAGCCAAATCCTCGGGGGCAAGAAATAGTGAACAATGTGAAGCTTCTGCAATCCTAAACGGCATGGAATGGGTGAAAGAACAGAATTACAAGTCAATCATTATAGAAAGTGACAATATTAACATTATCAAACATCTCCAAACCAAGACGCATTCAATACACTGACAAACGTTAATACATATCCACAGAATTCGAGAAAACAGGAAAAACTTTGAAGTGGTCCAATTCAAATACACCAGAAGAGAATTCAACTCGCTAGTAGATAAGCTAGCTAAATGTGCAAGACAGAAGAACAGAAGCAAAAAGTGGAAAAATGTACCATGTATTCTAGTTGATAAATATTGTAATAACGTTTTTATTAATTAATGCAGTAATAGTTTCAACAAAAAAAACATACTGCTGGAGATAGAGTTGTATTTAGAATCTCTATTTTTTGTGTTAGTGAATCTTTATTTCCATGTCACTCCAATATTGAAAGAAATAAGAGACAAGAAAATCCTTGTTTTTTTTTGAATGAGTGGAATAGTTTCATAGATAACCTTTTTGGGATTACATAAGAAGACTAACTTCACACAATATAGCAACAATTAAAATAGGAAAAATTACAAATGGTTCAAAATCTAATTAACATCCCAGTTTGTATATAGGTGCGAAAACACCAAAGGGTTCTCCATGGTTAGTTGTTGTTCCAGTAGAAATTAAGAAAGTTTTAGCTTGGACAATTGACTCCTCTACTGCAGCTTCTTTGTCATACAAGACATCCACGTCCTCTTGTTTCTTTTAAGCCATATATTCTATATAATTGCAGCAGAAATGCATAACTTGAAGAAACTTTTTCTATTTGTTCATTTCTTCGTTTTCGTCTTTTGATTAGTTGGATGATATCTAAATGAGTTAAATCTGTCAATTCTTGTGCGAGAAATCATTTCCAAACTTCAGAGACAAAAGAGGAATGCAAATGCAAGTGGTTTGAGGATTATACATCTCTTTTACACATAAAGCATTTATTGGGATTCAATGAGTCCTGTTGGGTAAGTCTATCATGAGTTGGCAGAGACTTGTGCAATATCGACCAAAGGAGGAAGGATACTTTAGATGGTATTGTCTTGTTCCAGATATATGTTGGAAAGGTATCGCCATTAACATTTGATTGTTCCTCGAGAATTATGTATAGAAAATTGACAAAGAAACCCTCTACTCATGTGGGGAATGTCCATGTAAATATGGGTTCTTTACTTTTGTGCACGTAGAACCCCTTGGTTTTCTTCGACATATACTTAAGATTTTCTTAGTGCTGATCGTTAGGGTTTTTATTTTTGTGTTGATCAAACTGCAGGAATCTTACATTTAAATTAAGATCAGTGTCCTTAGCACGGAGCACCGACATAAAAAGGTTGACATCAATTTCCTTTCGGCATAATTTAACCGTAAAATATTCCAGGGGCTTGTACTTAGATATCCTCATTTAAAGACCAAAACACAAAGAGTCTAAATAAATTATTGGGAACTTCCTACTTAATTAACACTAAACATTTACTAATTAATCATTAAAGGAAACACTGTTGCTTAGTAGTACCCCAAGTCACCTTATTTGGCAACAAGAACATACAGGTTTGTTATTCTAATCCTATTACTACTTAATCAATGTGGATTAGTTGCTTTTAAGACAATCAATGTGGGCCCAACAGACAAATATCAGAATTTTTAGCACTTTAAACTAGCCTGCTTCTTTTAAATTAATTTGTTAAGCCTTTTGATTTAACTTATCTATTTTTAATACTTTTGAGAGGTACCAGAAATAGTAAACAAGATTTGAGTGTTTCATCAATTATTAAATATTATAGTTAATTTCATGAACTCTTCCAATCTCTACAAATCAATGAACAATCTTTTTCTTAATCTATTTTTAATCAATAATGGTTATTAATGTGACTGAAACGAACGAAAGAAATGATCAAAACCCTAAATAACAACATAAATCTCATATCACACCAACCAAGAAAATAGAAATCAAAGGGAGATTGTGAATGAGGGCAAAAAGAACATTTAAAATTTTGTCTATACAAGAAAAATGACACTATATCTGGCCACTCTTCGAGATGAATTTCGACCGAGCAAGATTTAAAGAGAGAGAGATTATAACTTTTTTCTCTCTCTGAATCTCGACCGACCACGTCGTCTAGTCGGGATTCACTCTGGAGAGTGATCCGACATTGTATCGTTTAATGTATAAACACCAATGTTATTATTATTATTGCAGAGTAATTAATTAATACTAATTTGCCTTTTAATGTTAATCAGATTCTTTGCACGTGACAACTTGCCATTATAAAATTAAAGAATTTGTATAAGACTCATGATTAATTACTTGAACAAATCAAAATTAATTATTTCATTTAATTCTTAAAATTCTTTGTAAGTTTATTATTTTTAATAAATTTATTAATTAATTGCAAAATTATTAAAGAATAGTATGTACTTGCATTATTTGGCCCTAGTCAAGATTATTACATTATAAATCCGGATCGACAAAGTGGGGCTGGATGACCAGAATTCATTGTACCTAGTAAATGTATGAAAAGAGGGGCATACATTTGGCGTTTCCAATGGGTACTTGTCTCTTTCTCTCTCTATATTCTTCATGACCCAACCATTAGGTTTAATGTTTAGACTCTTTAGAGAGAGAGAGAGTGTACTAGTTAGTGCATATGGCCCTCTAATTTTAATGGACAAAGAAAGGTGATCAAGATAGTGATTGGTCATAGTTAGTATATGGTGCCCTCTATTTGAATAAAAGATGGATAAGTCGATTTCAAAAATCAAATTAGATACTATTGTCTTTTACAATATCATCACTCTTTTCTTTCAACTATGCATGTAATCACTTGTTAACAATCCAATTTTCTACCGACCCAAGTGAAAAAAAAAGAACTCCCATAATCTGGAGAGTGTACAAATTCATTATGAAAGTTGAAAGTGGGGTTAAGATGTTTAACAAGTCAGTCGTTCAGTCTAATTATCATAAAGTTAAGTTACTCCGTACTATTTCTTTCTGAGCACGACTTTGACATCTGCACCTGACTAACAAGTTTTTTTCGAATCACCACTTTGACATGACTAATGAGTTGTTGTTGTTTTGAGATATTATGATACACATTTCTCCTAAAATATTAATAATTAATAATGAGAGACCCTTATTCAAATATTGTTGTATAAACCTACTACAATTTTCCTATAAATTAAAAGAGTTTATCATAATAATTGTACATGGTACCTACTCTTAAATATCCAAATGTCAAATGTGCCACTACTAATTTGTACCCAATGGTTGTCTTTTTTTTTTGTTGGACTGTACCCAATGGTTGTTAGGTAGTGATATGTTAGGTACTGATAAGAAGGTAATGAGTTGTTCACATAAATTCAAGGTCCAACTTAAATTAAGATATAGACAATGAAATATGGGGATGTCTGTCTACACATGAATATCTCCAAATATATTAGTTCCTTCGTTGATCCATCAAATCTACATGAGTAGTCCTTTTCCTACTTGCATTTCAACCACATTAGATGTTGGCTCCCAAAAGTTACATATTCCTAAGTTTTATTTTTATATTTCCCTTAGGAAGGAAAAAAAATGAGTGGGAAAGAGCCATTTAATTTAAATAAAAATTGAAATGGTGTAAAAATTAAATGCAGTAAGAATATTGAAGAAAAATTTCTCATGACACAAAAAATAAAATACGTTTCTTTTTGTCAGGCATCCAAGTTTATGATCATCAGTTTTTCGCCTATTCTACTAATTTACGAAATGCTCATATGACTTTCTTTTTGTATTTCCAGGGTATTGACCCCAATACCATACTTAACATTTCCATATTGATCTTGTTTTTTTCTTCCCTTAATTTTTTTTAGTCCTTTAATTTCTTTCTTCATTCTCATCTTCTTCTCCTTCATTTTCCGTGTTCCTCAGTTTTTTAAGGCCTCGGCTTTGGGGAATAAAAAAAATTTCCGAGAATAAATTTTCGAAGGAATCCAATTTTTTTGAAAGTTCTCCGGGGAATAAATTTTTATAGGGAATACAGAATACATTTTTTTGAAAGTTCTCCTCCATCTCATATGTTCTCTCTGCCACTTCATCTTCTCGCCACTTCATCATCTTCTCCGGCGAAGGTCGCCGGCCGGCCAATTTTCCCGTCGGCGACCTTCAAACATAAAAAAAAATTAAAATTAAAATTTTTTTTCTTTCTCTCGAATTTTTTTCCCTTTCCTCTCTCTCTCTGAAACATAAAAAGAATTGGAGAGAGAATTTTTTTTTTTTTTATGTTTGAAGGTAGCCGGCCGGAAAATTAGCCGGTCGGCGACCTTCGCCGGAGAAGATGATGAGATGGCGTGAAGATGAGGTGGTAGAGAGAGGTGATGAGATGGAGGAGCCTTTTTTATAGCATGTTTTAAATTAGAAGCCCCTTAGCAATAAAAAAAAGAAACATAGAAGTCAATCTTATTTGACTAGTTTTAAGAAAAGTCTTTATTCCCCGAAGAATTTTCTTTATTCCCCAAAGCCGCGACATTTTTTAAATCCAACTAAAATAAATGTGGACACTTTTTTCTTCTCTTACCAGTTAGAAGGACCTCAATTTATAGAGGTGCTAAAAAATTAAATGAAATTAAAAAAGAAACCCACAAATTCCCGACCACGAACTATATAGCTTACTTGCTTGATGAAGAACCAGCTTCACCATAAAGACATTTTTCGTTTAATTTTTTTTTAATTTCATCATTAACAATATAGATTTTTAAGACTTTTTGCTACGGACTATTCCATCACTAATAAATGACCAACAGTTGTATTGTTTCAAACTTTTAGTTACGTCAAAATCAACATAACCCATGCTTCCGCATACCAACTCTGTCTCAGAGTCCAGCTCTGCCTTGGAGCCCTGCTTCGCATACCAGCACTGTCTCAGTAATCAGCTCCGCTAACAGGTCCAAAATTTAAGTGGGTCAGCGGGTCGTAAACCGGGTTCGATATCAACCCATATTCAAGACACTTTCAACAATTCTCCACCTTGACTTCAATATGATCCTTTTGACTTAAATTTGCCACCATCATGGCTCAACACCTCTGAGCCGTCGTCGCTCCAGCCCTGCTAGGGCTTAACATCTTGAAATCCCGATCAAGTCTAAGCAATGCTTAAACTTGAAAGTTGTAACTGCCTTGGTCAGCATATCTGCTGGATTATCTGCCGTAGAAACCTTCTTCATCGTGATCTTCCCTTCTTCAATCACGTCCTTGATAAAGTGATACTTGACATCAATGTGTTTAGTTCTCTCGTGGTACATTTGATTTTTGGTCAAATGATCGCACTCTGGTTGTCGCAGTAGACCTCTGTCACCTCCTGCTTCAGGCCCAAATCACAACCTAAACCACTCCGTCATATTGCTTCCTTCACTGCCTTTGTTGGTGCCATGTACTCAGCTTCCATTGTAGACCGAGGTACTACTGACTGCAGCACTGCTCTCCAGCTAATGGCCCTCCCGCAAAGTGTGAACGTATAGCCCATCACCGACCTATTCCCATCAAGATCCCCTGAAAAATCCAAATCTACAAATCAAACTACCGAACCAGAAGTGTCAGCCCTTCTGTCATAAAGCAGACCAACGTCTGCAGTTCCTCCCAGATACCGCAGTATCCATTTCACAGCTTGCGGATGACCTCTCCCAGGTCTGTCCATTTACCTGCTTACTACACTAAAAGCATGTGAAATATCTGGCCTTGTGCACACCATAGCATACATAATGCTACCTACTGCATTTGCCTAAGGCACCCGAGACATGTACTCTGTCTCTTCATCAGTTGTTGGTGACAGTTCACCCGAAAGCTTGAAGTGAGCTGCCAATGGAGTACTGAAAGGATTTGCCTCAGTCATACCAAAACGTTCCAACACCTTCTCGATGTAAGTTTTCTGAGAGAAGAACAATTTTCCAGCAGATTTGCCTCTCCGTATCTCCATACCCAATATTTTTCTTGAGACACCCAAGTCTTTCATCTCAAACTCACCCTTTAACTGATGCTTTAACATGTTGAATTCCGACATATCCTTGGAAGCTATCAGCATGTCATCCACATATAGAAGTAGATACACATAAGAACCATCTGATAGTTTCCTGTGGTACACACAGCTATTATATTTTCTTCTATCATAACCATTTCTAACCATAAAGTTATGAAAACGCTTATACCACTACTTAGGAGACTGTTTTAATCCATACAAGGATTTCTTCAACAAACAGACCTGGTCTTCTTTTCCGAGAATCTCAAACCCCTCTGGCTGACGCATATAGATCTGTTCCTCCAACTCACCATGTAAAAACGCAGTCTTAATATCAAGTTGCTCTAATTCCATATCATACAAAACAACCATAGCAAGTAATACTCTAATAGAGCTATGTTTAACAACAGGAGAAAATATCTCATTGAAGTCAATCCCTTCTCGCTGTGTAAACCCCTTAGCTACTAACCGTGCTTTGTACCGTGCATCTTCTAACCCTAGGATTCCTTCCTTCTTCTTGAAAACCCATTTGATACTAACAATCTTTTGACCCTTAGGTTTCTCGGCTAGTTTTCAAGCCTGGTTCTTATTGAGAGATTCAATCTCTTCATTCATGGCAAAAGACCATTTCCTCGACTCATCACTCCTCATAGCTTCTTCATAGGTGCATGGCGCACCTCCGTCAATGCTTTCTCCCACACTAAGTGAAAATACAACCATATCTTCCATTCCATACCTTTCCGGTGCCCGAATATCTCTCCTTTCCCTGTTCCTCATAACATTGTAATGGACCACTTTCGATTCATCTTCCTCAGCTTGCTCATCTACCTGAGGCCTTACCTCTTCCGGAGTGTCTATCTCAAGCTCCACCTGTTCCCTATGATCTTCTTGCTCCACTTATTTACCAACACTCTCCCGAGCATCAACAGGCGTTACTTTCTGAATTACCATGGCCAACTCATCGAAAGTAACATCTCTACTTATAAGAAACTTCTTTGATTTTCCATCCGGATTCCACAATCGGAAACCCTTGACTCCAGGCTCAAATCCAAGAAATACACATTTCAATGCCCTCAGATCAAGTTTACCTTCCTTAACATGTGCATAAGCTGGGCAACCGAAAACCCTCAATTTCTCATACTTTGCAGGATAACCAGACCATACCTCATTAGGAGTTTTACACTCAATAGATGTACACGGAGAAATATTAACCAGATACGCTGTCGTGTTCACTGCTTCAGCCTAGAACACCTCCGGCAACCCTACATTCGAAAGCATACAACGAGCTCGTTCCAATAGAGTTTTGTTCATACGTTTTGCCACACCATTCTACTGTGGTATCTTTCTGATCGTATGGTGTCTCACAATCCCTTGGTCTGCACAGAACCTATTAAACTTGTTTCTGCAAAATTCCATGTCATTGTCAGTCCTCTAGCGTTTGATCGATTTTCTAATCTGCTTCTCGATCAAGGTCTTCCACTGCTTGAACTTGACGAATGCCTCATCTTTCAAGGTTCACATTGTTGATGTCGAAAATTGGCCTCCCGTTAAATCAGCATGAAAAAGGGAGTTGATGCATGACATCCTCCGTTATGATGGTATATTCTGTCGCGAGAAGTTCCTCTGTTCAGCCCTTGTTCTCTTCTTTGCTTCTTTGGTCCAGCTCCTCGCTCCTTGCTCCTTGCTTCCGATTTACCTGTTCCTGAGGGGGGAAAACCTGCAAAGGGTTCGAAAACCGCTCCGACGCTCAAGACAGTCTAGGTGCTCTTTCCAGTAAAAGAATGAATATTGATCGATCCTTTTGGGGGGCGAGTTATGGGAACTCTAAGTATTGGGTAATCTTTTCAGGTTGAAGAGATCGTGTCCTGAGAAGGACGATGTAGGGGGCCTTTTATAGGCGAAGTTAGGCCGACTGTAATTAGTGGCGGTGGCGAGGCGGTTGCCGTCAAACTGTAAGGGAAGTTTCCTCTTTAGCGTATCTAGGGTTTCTCTTCGAGTCTATCCCGGATCTTTGATAAGCGAAAGTTCTAAAGTTCAAGGATACTTTGTATATATCTTGTCGGAGTGATAGACTCTAAAGGAGAAGTTTCCTCCTTTAGATACGTGGAGTTCAATCGGGCTTAAACACTTCAAGATGTGAGACCGACTGAGATCTTTCTAGAAAGTTCGGGATTAAGTTTTTAGGTCGTGCAGCGCTGATATCTCCTCAGTTTTGGGCTTAAGCTATGGGCCGAACCTGTGGAGACCCCCTTTTTCCTTTTGAGACCCCAGGGCTGATTTATCCATGTCAAGGGCGTTTTGTGCAGAGCTAGTTTCTTCCAGCCGACCTCCCAGTTAGGGGAAAATGTGGTGGACCATCAAGTATTTAGCTGTCCTGCTGCCTTAAGCCGAGTCGATCCAAGAGACTTCAGGCCTGATATTGACTCTTCGGACGTTAGTCAACGTCTGGAAATTTTGTGTATCATCACGAGTCCCGTCACTCCTTAGTTGAAAGTAAAGAGACGAAGGAGTAGAAGTAACTCGTGTGTTTTTTACTTTATTTGAAGTCCTGAAGTCGAGAGTAATACCTGTCCCAGAGCTGTTTCGTGAAATTCTTTGGGTCTTACCTTGACCTGGGCTGTTTGGTATCTGCTAAGTGGAGATCCTTTCTCATGAAGCGCTGTTTTTGCCAGAGCCATCCCAACTATGTTTTGTCTCGACATGTGGTTTGTTCTTCCAAGACACATCTCGTCTTCTGTTTGAGTAATTAATCTTTTCCATGCGTGATTTCGTGACGTCATAGATATGATCTTCTGATCATCCGCTTTCAGCATTGATCTTTTGGGTTACTTCACACGGCAGTTTGTTCCCTCACGCGAAGACGCATGAAGCCTTGCTATTGGGGATATAATGCGTTATCTTGAAATCCGTTGTTATTCTATCAAACCTGATCGATCTCGAGCCGTGTGTATCCCTTGGTCATCATTACTTCATGTGTTCCCGAGATACGTTTGGTCTTTGTCTTTAATGACCCTTGTTTGTTTTTAAGAAGTCCCTTGGTTATCTTCTTCCACTATAAATAACTTGCTTTGGTTCTCTAATTCCTTATCAACGTGAGTTAGAGGAAAGAAAATCCTCTATTTGCAAATACTTTTGAATTTTGCTCTTTGTCTTCTGTTTTCGTCGGGCTGCTGAGATGAGACCTTTGTTCGAATTTATATTTGGTATTTTCTTTGGTGATATTTTTCCGGTGATGGAGATAGTTAAGGGTAACTTTTCCGATAATGGAGATAGTTACCCGGGATACCAATTTGGGTCCGGCCCCAAAAATGGTGGTCTGGCCGGGCTCCATTCTCGATCTGGCTCCTGGTCAAAAGCTTCGTCTGTTGCTCGTGGGTGATGCTTCTAACGAGGGAATTTTCCTCCTGATCGCATTGTGGGCTTGTTCCTTTGCTCTTTTAATGCTTTCTTACTGTCAACTTCTTTTTCTTTTATTTCGAGCAATTTCTTCTGTAATAGATCTGAATGGTCACACTCTTCTCTATGTATTCGTGTTGCAATTTCTTCTGCAATAAGTTTAGCTAAGTAATTAAATAAAATCACTTGTTAGAGCTCTCCCCTTACTGTTTATTTTTTTCCTGATATTGGCCACCATCTTATGAAAGAGCGATGATTTATCTTCAATACTGACTGTTCGGTTCATTTTTCCCTGACCGATCCGTCTGTTCGTCCCGTCTTCCCCTAATCTAGGCCTTTAAATATGACTCGAATGGGTGGATAATTCCATCCATTTCCTTCATGGCCAGTTTGTCCATCGAGGGGCTTCTTCCCCGAGAAAACCTTGGGATTCGTTTTTGCCTGACGCTTCTTGCTAAAAGTTTTTACGTTCGCCGTTATCACATAAATGTTGAAGAAGAAGATCCGATCAGGGTCTTTGGGTTTATCGGCTTGTCCGATTTTGAGAATTTAGAAGCGATTCTGTTTGGCGAACCCTTCTGTCCCTTGCAACTCTCCCAGATAGGGGTATTGGACGACGGCCGGCGAGTGACTTTTGAAATAACGGGATATTTAGTTCGTTTTTTAGACGGTAGTCTCGTGGCAGTGATTATACGAACTTCCATAGAACTAATCCCTTTTGATGTAATCTCTCTGTCTGCCTCCTCTCTTGTTTCTTCTTCTTCGTCTAACTTGTAAATAGTTGATGATGGGCGTTTCTTGATGCTATTCTTTTTTACTCTGTTTTTATTTGAAAATACTTAAATGTGGAATGGTTATTTATCTAAAGCCCTAATCTTACTAATGCATTCCTAAACTTACTAGGCATGCTCTGAATGATCACTTCTGCAAAATTAAAGAAAGTTAGGCTTAATCTATCATACTCCAATATTGCTATTTCCTTCTGCAAAATAGAACCCAAATTAGTGCGGCTGTGTAAATCATGACGATTTCCGAGCCTATTTTTCCCCCTGATCATGGCTATTGCTCCCAGGGTTGTCTTTTATTAATCTGATTTTGAACCGTTTAGCTAGAATTTCTCCTTGGACCCTTGGTCGTTGCTTTCGCTACCAGGGTTGGTATTGTTGGCTTGTGCACAACTAGTTTAGCTAGGACTTCTCCTTAGACCCCTGGTCGTTGTTTTCGCTACCAGGGTTGGTTTCGTTGGCTTGAGCACAACTAGTTTAGCTAGGACTTCTCCTTAGACCCCTGGTCGTTGCTTTCGCTACCAGGGCTGGTTTCGTTGGCTTGAGCACAACTAGTTTAGCTAGGACTTCTCCTTAGACCCCTGGTCGTTGCTTTCGCTACCAGGGCTGGTTTCGTTGGCTTGAGCACACTAGTTTTTGCCAGGACTCTACCCGTACCTCTGGTCGTAGCTTGGGCTACCAGAGCTGTTTTGTCTGCTTTCGCCTGACAAGCTTCGCAAGGACTTCTACTTATTCCCCCGGTCACCTTCGCCAGGGCTGTAGTTTAATTAGGACTTCTCTTTGGGATCTTTAGTGGGGACCACGTTTTACTCGTGTAAAGATTTTAAGTTTAACTAGGACTTCTCCTTGCGAGGCCTCGGGTCGCAACCGTGGCTACTGGAGCTACCTAATTTGCCGGCTTGAGCCGATCAGTTTGACTAGGACTTCTCCTTGGGACCTTGGTGAAGGGTCAGTTTTACGTTTTACTCGAGTAAAGTTTCAGTTTAACTAGGACTGCTTCTTAGGGTCCTCGGTCGTTGTCATAGCTGTCGAGGCTGTCCTGTCCCTGGTCGTGGCTTTTGCTAGCAGGGTTGTTTTTAAATTAGGGCCCATGGTCGCTGCTTTCGCTACCAAGGCCACCTTTTGGGTCCCCTGGTCGTAGCTTTCGCTATCAGGGCTACCTGCTCAATTAGAGCGACTTTAACTAGGACTCCTCCTTTTATAGCGTCTTTTCCTAAAATATTTTATTTTATTAGGTAAAATATGTAGCTAGTAGCGCTACTTCTTTTGCCTAATGGCTTTATTTAAAAAGGAAATAGATTTAGGGTAGTGATTGATGATGCACAAAATGTCCAGACGTTGACTAATGTCTGAAGAGTCAAGATCAAACCTGAAGTCTCTTGGATCGACTCGGCTGAAGGCAGCAGGACAACTAAATACCTAACGGTCCACCACATTTTCCCCTAACTAGGAGGTCGGCCGGAAGAAACCAGCTCTTCACAAAAAGCCCTTGACATGGATAGATCAGCCCTGGGGTCTCAGAAGGAAGAAGGGGGCTCCACAGGTTCGGCCCATATCTAACGCCCAAAACTGGGGAGATATCAGCCCTGCGCGACCTAAAGACTTAATCCCGAACTTTCTAAAAAGATCTCAGTCGGCCACATATCTTGAACTGTTTAAGCCCGATTGAACTCCACGTATCTAAAGGAGGAAACTTCTCCTTTAGAGTCTATCACTCCCGCAGGAAATATACAAATTATCTTTGAACTTAGGAACTTTCGCTTATCAAAGATCCAGGATAGACTCAAAGAGAAACCCTAGATACGCTAAAGAGGAAACTTCCCTCACGGTTTGACGGCAACCGCCTCACCACCGCCACTAATCACAGTCGGCCTAACTTCGCCTATAAAAGGCCCCCCACATCGTCCTTCACAGGACACGATCTCTTCCACCCGAAAAGATCACCCAATACTCAGAGTTCCCATAACTCGCCTCCCAAAAGGATCGATCAATATTCATTCTTTTACTGCAAAGAGCACCCTGATTGTCTTGAGCGTCGGAGCGATTTTCGAACCCTTTGCAGGTTTTCCTTCCTCGGGAACAGGTGAACAGGAAGCAAGTAGCAAGGAGCGAGGAACTGGAGCAAGGAGCGAGGAACTGGAGCAAGGAGCGAGGAACTAGAGAAAGGAGCGAGGAGTTGGACCAGAGAACCAGGGCTGAACAGAGGAATTTCTCCTCTCACGACAGAATATACCATCATAACGGAGGATGTCATGCATCAACTCCCCTTTTCATGCTGATTTAACGGGAGGACAATTTTCGACATCAGCATTTGGCGCTAGAAGGAGGGCATCTCTCCAGCAAGTCATCAGATTCGGTAACCCGAACCTCATTTAATACCTTTTTCAGAACTAACTATTTCTCCTGAAATCCTCAGGCAAACATGCCAGCAGGAGATCGAACACCTGGCGAAGACCCAGAAAGGTCCCTATATCTTATAATGCTCTCAGCAGCCCTCGAGAGACTGAAGGTCGAAAGAAAGAGGCAGGAGGAGAAAATAACAAAGCTCTTAAGGGACCTGGACATCGCGGAAACCACGCTGAAATCCTTGCTCGAGGAGAGTCCCAAAGAAGTAGACGATCTGGGAGGACCCACTTTCGGAAGGCCCGCCACCAAGATAATCACTGACTTAAGCCAAGGAGGCCCGGCCAGTAGCCAAACGCCCCGAAGGGTGACACTCACTGAGGCAACAATCAGACGTTTGTCGGTACTGGCGAAGGAGCTTAGTAGCATATCGGAGACCATAGCGGAAGAATTCATGGAGGAAGGAACGGAGTATGAATCCGTGAGCGAAGGAAGTGTCAACGTCATAGCCAGTGGGCCAACTCGTAGGGAAGACAGGGGGAACATGCGACGCCAGAAGAATCATGAGATCCTGACAATACGCGACGAGGCCTCACCCCCTGTGATCTTCACTCACGATGACCTAAAAGGGGTAATCACGCCCCACGCGGACCCCTTGGTGATAACAGCACTAGTCGCTAATTAGAAAATAGGGCGCATTCTAATCGACACAGGGAGTTTCACAGAAATCATAAGCAAAGCGTGCCTCCAGAAACTTCAAGTGAGAACGCACCACGCCGAAACTTATGAACATTACCTAACAGGTTTTGGCGAAGAACGAGTACGAACCGGGGAAAAATTACCTTGCCCATACTTATTGGGGAAAGAACAACCAGCAGAGCACTGATGCTAGAGTTCGTAATCATCGACAAATTACATGCATACAACATTATCCTGGGAAGGAATTTCTTAAAAGAATCACATGCTATAATCTCATTGAACCACCTAGCTATGAAATTCCCGATTCTGGAAACGGGTCGTGTGGGCACAGTGAAGGGAGATCAGGTGGCCGCCAGAGAATGTTATGCGACTTCAGCTCGGCATTGCCGACGTCAGGAAGTGGTTCCCACCCTCGCGAACGTCGGAGAAGTCGCCGACTTCAGCCGTACGGTGGACATGCAGGAGTAGCGCCACTAAGGTCAGTTTCACCCCAACCTCACCTCAATTATCTTACAAATACGGGCCATTAGGCGAGAAAAGTAGCACTACTAGCTACATATTTTACCTAATAAAATAAAAATTTTAGTCATTAGGCAGAAGGAGTAGCACTACTAGCTACATATTTTACCTAATAAAATAAAATATTTTAGCCATTAGGCAGAAGAAGTAGCGCTACTAGCTACATATTTTACCTAATAAAATAAAAAAATTCAGCCAATAGGCAGGAGAAGTAGTACTACTAGCTACATATTTTACCTAATGAAATAAAATATTTTAGCCATTAGGCAAAAGAAGTGGCGCTACTAGCTACGTATTTTATCTAATAAAATAGAATATTTTGGCAAAAAACGCCATACAAGGAGGAGTCCCGGTTAAACTCACTATTACTGAGTAGGTAGCCCTGATAGCGAAAGCTACGACTAGGGGACCCAAAAGGTACTCTTGGTTGCGAAAGCAGCGACCAAGGGCCCTAATTTAAAAACAACCCTGGTAGCGAAAGCAACGACCAGGGGTCTAAGGAGAAATCCTAGTTAAACTAGTTGTGCTCAAGCCAACGAAACCAACCCTGGTAGCGAAAGCAGCGACCAGGGGTCTAAGGAGAAGTCTTCGTTAAACTAGTTGTGTTCAAGCCAACGAAACCAGCTCTAGAAGCGAAAGCAACTACCAGGGGTCCAAGGAGAAGTCCTAGCTAAACTAGTTGCATTCGACCCGACGAAACCAGCCCTGATAGCAAAGGCAACGACTAGGGGTCCAAGGAGAAATCCTAGCTAAATGGTTTGAAAACAGATTAATAAAAGACAGCCCTGGGAGCAATAACCATCATCAGGGGCAAAAATAGGGTCGAAAATCGTCATGATTTACAAAGCCACGCTAATTTGGGTTCTATTTTGCCGAAGGAATTAGTAACCCTAGCTCATGCTAGAATATGTCTTAATTATTCTTTTGCAGGTGCGATCATTCGGAGCATGCGTAATAAGCCTAGGAAATTGCATTAGCAAGTTAGGAGGAACTAATTACGAATAACGTATTTTGGGAGACTCTCATATGTGCAGCAACAGGACGCAAAGCAAATCAAACCATTAAAGTCACACCATTCTATTGTGGCAGAAACACAACCCAAACAGGTAAGAAAAATATCCGGAAAAACAAAAGAAAAACGACTACGGCTCGTCACCGGAGAGAACAAGACCGCGACGACCATCGGAACCAGGAGCGGAGAAAGTAGAACCCTCGTCGGAGTCGTCACCCACGTGAACCACAGAGGTGGTAGCCTCTAGGTCCCACTCGTCATCACTAAAAGAGAAGTCCTCCTCCAACCCTCGATCGGCAACAGCAACGTTGACAGACAAACCGACTCGTTTCTTATCAAGATGACGCAGGGGAGTAGTTTCCTTGGGAGCATAAAAGCGACGAGCCGCCTCCCAGGCAACTTGAAACCCAGACTTACTTTGCCGCCTCAGGATCGCCAAGAACTCATCTCCACCTTTGAAAGTTCCTATTGCCCTTCGACGGTTCAACTCGGCCAATTCAAAAATCTTCTTACGGGAAGCCTCAAGATAAGCTTTGTCTTTGCCCCTCTGTTGAATCAGAGTAGCTTCTTTCTCTTGGAAAGCCTGAAGTCTTTTCTCCAGAATGGTAATGCAGGCATCAGACTGAGAAGACTGAAGTTCAGCGTTGGCCCTAGATTACTCCGCCTCCAACTTACACGAATCCCCCTCGGCAGAGATTATCCTCACATCATTAGATAAGATTTCAGCCTCGGCTTTATAGGACAAAACATCTTTCTCACCTTTCGCAAGCTGAGACTCCAAATGCTCGATCGAGGATAATTGAGACGCAACATCAACATGAAAAGGAAGTTGATGCATGACAGCCTCCGTTATGATCGAATATTCTGTCTAGATGATCCGCCTTCCTTAGATTTCTGCGCTTTCCATTAGAGACCTGGGGGGAAAACCTGCAAAAAGAAAGAAAACCGCTCTGATGCTCAAGCCAGTCAGATTGCTCTTTACAGTAAAAGAATGAGTATTGAATGATCTTTTTTGGGTGTGGAGTATGTTAGACTTGTTCCGCTTACCTTGAAGAAGATGATATGAGGCCCTTTTATAGGCCGAATTAGGGTTTTCCTTCATAGTTATCCTGTATCTAGGATAAATAGAAATATCCTAAGTTTAAGGATATCTCGTAGATATCCTGCCGAGGTGATACACCTTCAAGGAGATATTTCCTCCCTTAAGACTCTTGAAGGCCAAGCTTGCTTAAACACTTCCAGATCTGTAACCGACTGAGATCCTTCTGGAAGATTCGAGATTAAGTCGGTAGATCGCCTAGCGCAGCTGTCTCCCCAGTTCTAGGCGTAAGACATTGGCCGGATCTGTTTGGACCCCGTTACTCCTCTGAAGACCCCAGGGCTGATTTGTATATGCCGAGGGCGTTACTGGGCTGGTTTCTTCTAGTCGACCACCTAGTTAGGGGAATATGCGAGTTGTCAAGGATTCAGCGATCCTGTTGCCTTAAGCCGAGTTGACTCGTTCGACTTCAGGTTTGATCTTGACTCTTCAGACGTTAGGCAACGTCTGGGCATTTTATGTATCATTATGAGTCTCGCCACTCCTTAGTCGAAAGTATTGAGACTAAGGAGTAGAAGTAACTCTCGTGTTACTTAAACAGTGAAGACCCTGAAGACAAAAGGGGTTACCTGGGCCAAAGCTGTCCCGTGAAGCTCGGTCTTCTTTATGATTTCCCAAAGCTCCGCATTCCAGTGTCGATTCTGGGCTGAGCTGTATTGATTATCTTCTGAGATTTCCTTCGCTACCAGTATTGGTCGACTTTCTCTTCAGCTGGCTACTTGTGCCAAATGTTTGAGAAGTCTTCTTTCCCATCTGTGCTGACGAGGTTTTCTTTACCGTAGTTGTACTTGCCGGGGCTGATTGATGTTGAGAATTTTCCTACAAATACGCAACACTCTGAATTAATGTTAATCAAACTAATGTTAAACTCTTCCAAAATAGCAAATTATAAAGATGTTACCAGGGTAGGAAAGAAGTTATATAACAGTGATTAAAATTCGTTAAGAAACCATGTAGGAGCTAACTGGTAACATTCAAATGTAGTTTGGTTCGCATAGAGGAGAGGTGGTGGCCTATATGACTAACTATGAGACTAAAAGTTATGTTCAGGAGAATTGTTTATGGGAAAAGTCCTTAAGTTATCGTGTCCGAGAGAAAAATAAATAATCATCAGAAAATTAGGCAGTAATCTAAACGAGAAAGAAACACTTCCTGATTGACATGCTTTCGTGATGAACTGGATACCGTTTCCTTTGAACCTTATTTCCTGCATAATAATTCTAGCTTTAAACAAAAGGTGTTAGCGGGTTAGTGTAATCCTAAGCTTATTAATGCAAGTTCCCTAGCTTACTACGCATGCTCCGAATGATTGCTCCTGCATAACAAGGAAAAGTCAGACCTGTTCTATCATGACCTAGGCTTACTAATTCCCTCTACAAAATAGAACCCAAATTAGCCCTGTATAAAAGTTTTGAATAGTGTTAGAGTTTTTAGCTTTGCCCCTGGTCGTCTATAGCAGAGCTGTCTTTGCATAACTAGTTTCACCAAGACTCCTCCTTAGACCTCTGACCACGGCTTTCGCTATTAGAGCTGATATCGCCAACTTGAGCTCGGCTAGTTTCGCTAGGACTTCTCCTTAAACCTCTGGTCGTAGCTTTCGCTACCAGAGCCGGTTTCGCCAGTTTGAGCTTGGCTAGTTTCGCTTGGACTTCTCCTTAAACCTCTGGTCGTGGCTTTTGCTACCAGAGCCGGTTTCGCCAGCTTGAGCTCGGCTAGTTTCGCTAGGACTTCTCCTTAAACCTCTGGTCGTGGCTTTCGCTACCAGCTGAGCCGGTTTTGCCAGCTTGAGCTCGGCTATTTTCGCTAGGACTTCTCCTTAAACCTATGGTCGTGGCTTTCGCTACCAGAGCCGGTTTCGCCAGCTTGAGCTCGGCTAGTTTCGCTAGGACTTCTCCTTAAACCTCTGGTCAGCTTGAACTCGACTAGTTTAACTAGGACTTCTCCTTAGGGCCCTCGCTTGTTGCCATAGCTATCGAGGTTGTCCTGTCCCTGGTCGTGACTTTCCCTATCGAGGTTGTTTTCATCAGCTTGAGCTCGACTAGTTTAACTAGGACTTCTCCTTAGATCTTTGGTCGTAGCTTGGGCTACCAGAGTTGGTTACGTCGGTGCGAGCTCGACTAGTTTTCGCCGGGACTCCTCCCGTGCCCCTGGTCGTGGCCTTAGCTACCAGGATTGTCTTCCTCATTTAAGCATGAATAGTTTCGCAAGGACTTCTCCTTATACCCCTGGTCACCTTCATCGGGGCAGTAGTTTAACTAGAACTTCTCCTTGGGGATCCACAGGGACCACGTTTCACTCGAGTAAAGGGTTGAGCTTAACTAGAACTCCTCCTTGTGAGGCCTCGGGTCGCAGTCGTAGCTATCGGAGCTACCTCCTTTTCCGGCTTAAGCCGATCAGTGTAACAAAGACTTACCCTTGGGACCTTGGTGAGGGGTCGGTTTTTACTCGAGCAAAGTTCAGTTTAACTAGGACTGCTCCTTAGGGCCCTCGGTTGTCGTCGTAGCTACGGAGGCTATCCTGTCCCTGATCGTGGCTTTCGCTTAGCATGGCTGTTTAAATTAGGGCCCTTGGTCGCTGCTCTCACCTACCAAAGCTGCCTTTAGGTCCCCTGGTCGTGGCTTTCGCTGTCAGGCCTACCTGCTCGATTCGGAGCGAGATAAGTTTTAGCTAGGACTCCTCCTTAGGGACCTCGGTCGTTGCTTTCGCTACCAAGGCTACCTTTCCCAGATCTGTGCCTAACGGAGTAGGACTCAATCTGTGACCTTGTCAAAGCAAAGTCGGATCTGTTCCTGACGGAGTAGGACATAATCTGTGACCTTGTCAAAGCAAGGAGGTTTGTGCCCACCGGAGTAGGGCTTAATCTGCAATGAGAATATGTTATTAACTTCACAAAGTGAGTTTGATAGGTATGTATACCTTAGCTGCCATCTTTGGGTCCTTTTGCTGAGATTTTCTTCGAGTATTCAACATTCTTTGATTGAGGTAAGAAGTGCCCTCCAACTGAGACTTTTAGTTTCTTCTTCGAGTTCGCCGGGTTGAACTACTTCATCATTTGAATCTGCCATAAACAGTTTCAAAGCATTCATTTAGACTTTCAAGAGTTTTTAATTCATTATTAGCTAATAACATGAGGATCATTATATAGCTTCGAACATAGCAGCACAGAATCATGTGTTATGTATATTACTCGGTTCATGTCGCTGACGTGTTTACTTGTTTCATATCATGCAAAGTTAACATGGAAAATATTCACATATACTTTTTAGTTCATGTAATAACAACATGGTTTGTATGCTAGATAGATACTCAGTCGTTTTAGAGTTATATATAAATACTCAATTGTTTCAGAGTAAATCTAATATATTCCAAGTCTATTTCAAACATAGAGCGTGTATGTTCATGTGACGTCAAGGAATTGTGTCTTCCATGCTTTGAGTATAAGTACTCTTTTAAGCTTTTCAACAGGCATTCTATTAATAATATAAAATGTAGCATGCTTAGTTTATATTAGCAGTCAGTTGTCTATTTATGCTCATAGTTTATATCAGTTCAAGTTTTTTCTCCTATTTGGCATACGTTATGATAATAGTATAATATGTGGCATGCTTATAGTTTATAACAGTTCACGTTATCTCCTTTTAAGCATTACATCGATGTGTTCATATGCATAGGTTCGTTTATACTTGTCAATGTTTTCAATGCAACAGTATATATATATATATATATATATATATATATATATATATATATATATATATGCATGTATATACCCCCCCCCCCCCCCCCCCCTTAGTTTGATTTTTAGTGAAAGTGATGAACTAATTATCAAAATAGAGAAGTCTAACAAATATGAGTAAGAGTTACTCCCTGTTTTTCATGTCCTTGCTCCGTCACTTTTGACATGAGACCTTTGTCTGTAGAGTTTTGCAATGACTGAATAGTCCAGCATTGCCATTCGTCGGAGTTATTCGTCTTTTTCCATCAAAGTGTTCCGCATAACGACATTCTAACAGGATATGTTTTAGAGTTAAAGAACTTTATATTCTATCTTGAGAGAATCTTGGTCCTGAGCTCTTTCCGTTGAGGGAAATCAACGAGGTTATCTTGTTTATATTCAACACCGTTATTCGGTAGTGAAACATGTTCCTCTAACTCAAGCCTACGAGTTTTGAGTGGAGCAAGACATTGTGTCGGCTTCCGCTAATTGACAACATTATAGTATAAAATATTTCAAATGACTATAGAGGTGTCTGTCTTCTCCATTTTCAGGTCTGTAAGTAGCTTTGCCCGAATTACGCTTATCCGTGTGTGACACATAAGGTTGTAAAGTCTGTTTTTAGAGACAAAAGATCTGGCTTGACTTTTGCTCTTTGGTTGTTAAACCGACCAAGTGATAAAATTCCAAGTATTATCGGGTTCCAATAGAGTTGTCTCTTTCAGGCATTCTTTTGAACATCTGTCGAGTTATTTTCACATTATATACATGTTGGTTCTCCTAATCATAGGGAATTAAAAGGTGTCTATCAGGTCCAAGGACCTGGGTGTTTGAAAAATACTATGAACCGACTATTAAAGTAGTTGTTGTGATAAGGCACAAGAGACTTCTCTGATTGTGGTAGTTGCGTCGACCGTTTTCAACTAGAGTTGGTGGACTGATTTCTCCGCCCCGAATCCTGGATTGCTCCTGCCGGATTTTTGCCACTCATCAGAGCTTGTCCATCCTTAGCAAAGATGATTTCTTCTCCCTGAAAATCATTTCTTGAACTTAATGGTGTTGTCACCATTAGTAATTCATTTGACAACATAAAAATAATAACAGGATTTCGCTATCCTTAAGACATTATCGGAAGAGAAACTTTCTGACTCGGTGGTGTTATCATGAGATTCAGTAATATGCCAATCAGGACTTATAGTGAACCAATTTTAGTGCTAAGCTATCTAAATTCAGCAATAGGCGGTATGGATTTTATATAAACAATTCGAATCATGGCAATCAGCAGTTTGAGACCTAGCGATAGGTTATCTATAACTTGTGGTATTTGGGGCCTCAAAGTAAAGAGTTAAGATTCAGCAAGCTTAATTTTAACGAAAGGGGCAGACCCTAATCCTGCATGGTTCAGTAAATTAGCAAGATAATGATAATGCGAATGCGAGAGATAGAAAACTTCCCTTTCGACCTCATCGAGGGGTCTTAGCGATTACTGAAAACATTCAACAATGCAATTCGTTAATAAGTTGTTCTGCTTCTAATTTTGGGCTGCTCCATTTCCTTGTTGTTCATGAATGAGCTTGATAATATTCAATTTAGAACTTAATAATAAGCAAACTATAGCTTAATAATAAGTCAGAACTTAATAGTAAGTGATTTAGATCTTAATGGGGATTGCAGGCCCATGTTTTGCATGATTCGATAAATTAGAAAGATAATGAGAGGGTGAGAAAACTTCCCTTCCTTTGTGAGCATCCTGCACAATTCTGCAGCTCCTATTGTTTCGCCTTTCCTGACTAGTCACTACTGTTACTCCTGCTATTATATTTAAAATGGTTTCTTCACCAAAAATCTTAGCTGTTGTCATCTTCAAGCAGATGGTTCTTTCTTTATCCATCAAGTCAATTAAGGTTACCTGAAAAATTCTACCAAATAGTTATTTCGAGTCACCATAAGAATCGAATAAAGAAAATAGAAATTAGCGATTTGGGAGTAAGGGTTTTTGGCAGGTTGATTCAGTTAGTAGTGTTAGGTAGTGAATTTCGTTGTGGACTTGAAATTCGGGATTCTAAGTCTTTGAATCGTTTGAGATTTTGCTGGAGTTTTGCCCGTCCTTCTAGCGCCAAATGCTGATGACGAAAATTGGCTCCCGGTTAAATAAGCAGGAAAAGGGAGTTGATGCATGACAGCCTCCGTTAGGATCGAATATTTCGTCTAGATGATCCGCCTTCCTTAGATTTCCGCTCCTTCCATTAGAGACCTGGGGGGAAAACCTGCAAAAAGAAAGAAAACCGCTCCGACGCTCAAGCTAGTCAGATTGCTCTTTACAGTAAAAGAACGAGTATTGAATGATCCTTTTTGGGTGTGGAGTATGTTAGACTTGTTCCGCTTACCTTGAAGAAGATGATATGAGGCCCTTTTATAGGCCGAATTAGGGTTTTCCTTCGTAGTTATCCTGTATCTAGGATAAATAGAAATATCTTAAGTTTAAGGATATCTCGTAGATATCCTGCCGAGGTGATAGACGTTCAAGTAGATATTTCCTCCCTTAAGACTCTTGAAGCCCAAGCTTGCTTAAACACTTCCAGATCTGTAAACGACTGAGATCCTTCTGGAAGATTCGGGATTAAGTCGGTAGATCGCCTAGCGCTGTTGTCTCCCCAGTTCTGGGCGTAAGACATTGGCCGGATCTGTTTGGACCCCCCTTACACCTCTGAAGACCGCAGGGCTGATCTGTACATGTCGAGGGCGTTATAGGGCTGGTTTCTTCTAGCCGACCTCCCAGTTAGGGGAATATGCGGATTGTCAAGGATTCAGCGATCCTGTTGCCTTAAGCCGAGTTGACCCGTTGGACTTCAGATCTGATCTTGACTCTTCAAATGTTAGTCAACGTCTGGACATTTTATGCATCATCAATGGCTAACCTGATAACTCTGAAAAGAAGGGGAACGCGAAAAAATCAGAAAGGGGAAGAGAAATGGAAAACGAAGAACAAGGAAAAGAAATACCTCATTTTGGAAATGAAGGTAAAGATCGTCGATCAAAGAACCCATACGACGAGAAAGATCCTTGGGCCAGTTGGACATCCTCGCCATTAAACTCAGGCCCGACGAGGTCTTCCCTTTATCAGCCGAGGAATGAATACTTGCTCTAGTCCTGGAGGCCACAACCCCATGGCCAATCAAGAAAGGAACAGGAAGAGAGGAACTAGTAGGGATCGAAGGAGAAGCTGGACCAAGAGTTTCCCGAATAACAACGCCGGTTGAACTTCGACTAACCAAAGACTTAATACGAGATTTCTTGACACCAGAAGAAGACGAAATGTCTTCAGCCCTAGCCCGTTTTCCCAGGAAAGCTAAAAAGAAGAAGAAGGACAAGAAGATCAGACGCACAAAGAAATGCCGAAAATAAAAAGAAGAGACATCTCCAACCAAAACTCACCCGGAAGAGAAGGGAGCGTCTGTTGCTGATAAAGAGCTTGTAGATCGGCGATGCTTTAAGGAATAAAACCCTCTTACCCCCTGTCCAGAGCAGTTAAAGTTTCAAAACATCTAATGTCTCCCTCATCGGGGATGATTTTATGGCGTACGTGGGCAGAACCAGGTACACGAACAGAAAAACCATAGTCTTCAGATGAAAGGGAGAGACAAACAAAAAGGAATCTATCCTTATAAACCTTAAGGATATTCGAAGCAGAGAAGAATGGACCAAAACAAGAAGAAAAATAATGCCAGCACCGATCACTGGACAACAAGAAAGCATAGAGACTCGCTTTCTCACCCTGATGAAGGCAGGGTAAGAAAAACGCCAAGATAGTCATCACAGCATTGGGGTTCAGTTAGAAGAGTTGCAGCCCATAATGGTTCAGCAGTTCAACAAGAAAGAGCGGGAAAGGAACCACCAACCCTAGGTTGAAGAAGACCTCGTACACACCAACGCGACGGTCATCAATAAGGCAAATCTTGTCCTCATGCGAGGGAAGAAGAAGCTTGACAGTAGCCGGAATCGCATGACTAGCTCGAAGAGAGTCGATGTCTTCTTGAGTCATCCGACTTGTGAAACGATTTTGACTGGAAAAATCAGCAGCATGAGGAGGAGTCGCCATTTTCTTTTAGAGACGGGAAAAGAAAATCACAACTCAAGAAGTGAAGAACTGACTAAGACGAAGAAAGTAAAGAAGATGATACGGCAAATCAAGAGGCTTAAATAGAACCAACTTTGGGGTTCGAGCTGACGCGCGTCGAGCTAGCAGGAGAAGGACGCGTGGTGATAATCAGTCAGCGTTAGGAAACCCTAACATACCCCTGAACCATCGACCAGGGTCATCGACGGTTCACGCTACTCTGCAGATGGCAGAACGATTAAAAAGCTTTAGGAAAAGCGATCGTCCCCCACTCATAAGGAACCACGCGTCCATGGTAGCTGTCATACGCAGTAACCTAAAAAAATCAACGCCGAAAACGCGTGATCAAAAGATCATATTTGTGACGTCATAAAGATCACGCATGGAGAAAAGATTAATTACTCCAGTAGAAGACGAGACGTGTCTTGGGAGAACAAACCATATGTCAAGACAAAACATAGTTGGGATGGCTCTGGCAAAAACAACGCTTCATGAGAAAGGATCGCCACTTCGCAGATACAAATCATCTCTGGGACATCAACAAAGAGACCGAGCGCTACAAAACAGCCCAAGTCCAGGTAAGACCCAAAGAGTTTCACAAAACAGCTTTGGGATAGGTATTACTCTCGACTTCAGGTCTTCAAATAAAGTAAAAACACAAGAGTTACTTCTACTCCTTAGTCTCTTTACATTCAACTAAGGAGTGGCGGGACTCATGATGATGGACAAAATATCCAGACGTTGACTAACGTCTGAAGAGTCAAGATCAGACCTGAAGTCTCTTGGATCGACTCGGCTTAAGGCAGCAGAACAGTTAAATACCTAACGGTCCACCACATTTTCCCCTAACTGGGAGGTCGGTCAGAAGAAACCAGCTCTGCACAAAACGCCCTTGACATGGATAGATCAGCCCTAGGGTCTCGGAAAGAAGAAGGGGGTCTCCACAGGTTCGACCCATATCTTACGCCCAAAACTGGGGAGATATCAGCGCTACGCGACCTAAAGACTTAATCCCGAACTTTCTAAAAAGATCTCAGTCCGCCACATATCTTGAAGTTGCTGATGTCGAAAATTGGCTCCCGATTAAATCAGCATGAAAAAGGGAGTTGATGCATGACAACCTCCGTTATGATGATATATTCTGTTTGGAGAGGAGAGATTCCTCTGTTCAGCTCTGGTTCCCTGCTCTGCTTCTCTGTCTTGCTCTGCTCCACGCTCCTTGCACCTTGCTCCGGCTCCTTGCTCCTTATTCTTTGTTCATGTTCGTTTGTTCTCGAGGGGGGAAAACCTGCAAAGGGTTCGAAAACCGCTCCGACGCTCAAGACAGTCAGGGTGCTCTTTGCAGTAAAAGAATGAATTCTGAGTTTTGAGAACTCTGAGTTTTGGGGTGATCTTTCTGGAGTGAAGAGATCGTGTCCTGTGAAGGAAGAAGTATGGGGCCTTTTATAGGCGAAGTTAGACCGACTGTGATTAGTGGCGGTGGTGAGGCGGTGACCGTCAAGCCGTAAGGGAAGTTACCTCTTTTGCGTATCTAGGGTTTCTCTTCGAGTCTATCCTGGATCTTTGATAAGTGAAAGTTCCTAAGTTCTAGGATACTTTGTATATATCTTGCCAAAGTGATAGACTTTAAAGAAGAAGCTTTCTCTTATAGATACGTGGAGTCCAATCGGGCTTAAACAGTTCAAGATGTGAGGCCGACTGAGATCTTTCTAGAAAGTCCGGGATTAACTCGTTAGGTCGCGCAACGCTGATATCTCCCCAGTTCTGGGCGTAAGATATGGGCCGAACCTGCAGAGACCTATTCCTTTTTAGATCCCAGGGCTGATCTATCCATGCCAAGGGAGTTCAGTGCAGAGCTGATTTCTTTCGGCCGACCTCCCAGTTAGGGGAACGTATGGTGGACCGTTAGGTGTTTAGCTGTCCTGCTTCCTTAAGCTGAGTCGTTCCAAGAAACTTCAAGTCTGATCTTGACTTTTCCACTCCTTAGTTGAAAGGAAAGAGACTAAGGAGTAGAAGTAACTCATGTGTTTTTTACTTTATTGAAGGCCTGGAGTCGAGAGTATTACCTGTCCCAGAGTTGTATCGAGAAGCTTTTTGGGTCTTACCTAGACCTGGGCTGTTTAGTGGAACTTAATATTGTGTTGATTCTCTAGAGCTGATTAGTATCTGCTAAGTGGAGGTATTTTCCAACCAAGTGTTGTTTTTGCCAGAGCTGTCACAACTGTGTTCTTGTTCTGACGTATGATTCGTTCTCTTGAGACCGCCGTTGGTGTATACGAGGTCTTCTTCAATCTGGGGTTGGTGGTTCCTTTTCCTCTCTTTCTAGTTGACTTGCTGAACCATTATGGGCTACAACAGTTTCAACTGAGTCCTAATGCCGTAATGACCATCATGGCCTTTTACTTCTTCTGTCTTCATCATGGCGAGAAAGCGAGCCTTTATGCTTTCGACAAGATTTTTTCGGTTAAGTCCAGTGATCGATGCTGGCATTACTTTTCTTCTCGTGTAGGTCCATTCTTCTCCGCTCCTAATATCCCTAAGGTTTACAAGGATAAATTCCTTTTTGTTCGTCACTTTCTAGCAACTAAGGGCTATGGTTTTCGTGTATCTAGTTCTGCCCATGTTCGTCCAAAAATCATCCTTGATGAGGGAGATATCAGGTGTTTCGAAGCTTTAATCGCTTTGGATAGAGGGAGAGAGGGTTTCATCCCTGAATGCGTCGCGGATCTACAGGCTCTTTATCAGAAAAAGACGCTTCCTTCTCTTCCTGGTGAGTTTCAGTCGGGTATGCTTCTTCTTTTCTTTTCGGTATTTCCTTATGTGTCTGATCTTCTTCTTTTCTTTCTTCTTTTCCAGCCTTCCTGGGAAAACAGAATAGGGCTGAACATATTCCGTCTTCTTCTGGTGTCAAAAAGTCTCGCACCAAGTCTCTGGTCGGCCGGAGTTCGGCCAGCGTCGTCATTCGGGGACCTGTCAGTCCAGCTTCTCCTTCGATTCTTACTAGTTCTTCTCCTCCTACTCCTCTTTCGATCAATCATGGTGATGTTGCCTCCCGGACTAGAGAGAGCATTCATTCTTTGGCTAGCAAAGGGAAGTCTTCGTCCGCCCTGAGTTTATCGGCGAAGATGTCCACTTTGCCCAAGGACGTTCCCCGTCTCGTGACTTCTCTGATTGGTGGTCTTTATCTCAATTTCCAGTGTGAGGTACTCCCAACACCGATTCTTCACTTTTTTTTGTTCTTTTCTGATGTATCTTCCCCTTTTCAGAATTATCAGGTCAATCATGATGTCGCGTCCCACTTATCCTCAATCGAGCGTCTGGAGTCCCAGCTTCCGAAGGCTGAAAAAGATGTTTTGTCTTATAAAGCCGAAACTGAAATCTTAGCTAATGACGTGAAGATAGCTTCCACCGAACGAGACTCGTGGAAGTTGGAGGCAGAGCAATCTAAAGACAGTGCTGAACTTCAATCTTCTCAGTCTGACGCTCGTGTTACTAGTCTAGAAAAGAGACTTCAAGCCCTTCAGGAGAAAGAGGCCACTTTGATTCAACAAAGGGAAAAAGACAGGGTTGCTTTTCAAGCTTCTTACAAGAATATCTTCGAATTGGCCAACTCAAACCGTCAGAAGGCGGTAGCGATTTAAAGAGGGGGATGAGTTCTCGGCGATCTTGAGGCGGCAACGTAAATCTGCATTTCAGGTTGCCTGGGAAGGTCGTCATTTTTACGTTCCTAAGGAAACTACTCCCCTGCGTCATCTTGATAAAGAGCGAGTAGCCTTGTCCGTTAATGTTGCCGTTGTTGATCGAGGGTTGGAGGAAGACTTTCCCTTTAGTAAAGACGAGTGGGACCAGGAGGTTACCAACTCCGTGATCCATGTGGGTGCTGATTCTGACGAAGGCTCTGCTTCCTCCGTTCTTGGACCCGATGGTCATTCTGGTCCTGTCCTTTCTGGTGATGAACCGTAATTGTCTTTAATTTTCTTTTGTCTTCTGGATGTTCTTTCCTTTCCTATCTGAATTGTGATTCTGCTACAATGGTTTTGATTTGCTCGTGATGGTTTAATTTGCTTTTATATCCTGTTGTTGCGCATATAAGAATCTCCAAAAGTAGGGTATGGTTAGTCTGTCCCGGCTTACTAATGCAATTTCCTAAACATACTACGCATGCTTCAAATGATCGTACCTGCAAGAGAAATAATTTCAGATCTAGTCTAACATGCCCTAAGCTTACTATTTCTATCTGCGAAATAAAACCCGAATTAGCGCGGCTCTGTAAATCATAGTGATTTTCGAGCCTAACTTATGCCCCTGATCATGGCTATTGCTCTCAGGGTTGTTTATTAGCTTGGTCTTAACATTTTTCCTTTTACCTCTGATTGTAGCTTGAACTACCAGCGCTGGTCGTGTTGCTCGAGCATGGTTAGTTTAGCTAGGACTTCTCCTTGGTCCTCCGGTCGTGACTTTCGCTACCAGAGCTGGTTGCGTCGGCTTGAGCTCGACTAGTTTCACTAGAACTTCTCCTTAGACCTCCGGTCGTAGCTTTTGCTACCAGAGCTGGTTGCATCGGCTTGAGCTCGACTAGTTTCACTAGAACTTCTCTTCAGACCTCCGGTCGTGGCTTTCGCTACCAAAGCTGGTTGCGTCGGCTTGAGCTCGACTAGTTTTACTAGGACTTCTCCTCAGGCCTCTGGTCGTGGCTTTCGCTACCAGAGCTGGTTGCGTCGTCTTGAGCTCGACTAGTTTTTGTCAGGACTCCTCCCGTGCCCCTGGTCGTTGCCTTAGCTACCAGGGTTGTCTTCCTCATTTTAAGCATGAATAGTTTCGCAAGGACTTGTCCTTATACCCTCGGTCACCTTCGCCAGGGCTGTAGTTTAACTAAGACTTCTCCTTGGGGATCCTCAGGGACCACGTTTTACTCGAGTAAAGAGTCTAGGTTCAACTAGGACTTCTCCTTGCGAGGTCTTGAGCCGCAGCCGTAGCTACCGAAGCTATCTCATTGCCGGCTTGAGCCGATCATTGTGACTAGGACTTCTCCTTAGGACCTTAGTGAAGGATCGGTTTTACTCGAGCAAAGTTCAGTTTAACTAGGACTGCTCATTAGGGCCCTCGGTCTTTGCCGTAGCTACAGAGGTTGTCTTATCCCTGATCGTGGCTTTCGCTAGCAGGGTCGTTTTCAAATTAGGGCCCTTGGTCGTTGCTTTCGCAACCCAGACTGCCTTTCGGTCCCTGGTCGTGGCTTTCGCTGTCAGGGCTACTGATGAGACATGAAAATGTCCCATCTGATTCTCTTTACTCGGGCTAGTTAGTCCTTTTTGAGCCGTTACTCTCATGAATTGTGTGTTTCTCTTGTCCAGGTGTTTTCTAAGGAATTGAGCTCGAAAAACAGATAAATGGGGCATTTTGGTCATTTGTGAGCTTGGAAATTTGGTCAACATTTGTGCTCGGTTTAAAAGTGCAGTCCAAGACGAGTTCCTTGTTCCTGTTCGTCTGTTCCCGAGGGAAGAAAACCTGCAAAGGGTTCGAAAACCGCTTCGACGGTCAAGACAGTCAGGGTGCTCTTTGCAGTAAAAGAATGAATATTTATCGATCATTTGGGGGGCGAGTTATGAGAACTCTGAGTTTTGGGGTGATCTTTCTGGAGTGAAGAGATCGTGTCCTGTGAAGGACGAAGTGGGGGGGCCTCTTATAGGCGAAATTAGACCGACTGTGATTAGTGGCGGTGGTGAGGCGGTGCTCGTCAAGCTGTGAGGGAAGTTACCTCTTTTGCGTATCTAGGGTTTCTTTTCGAGTCTACTCCGGATCTTTGATAAGTGAAAGTTCCTGAGTTTAAGGATACTTTATATGAATCTTGCCGGAGTGATAGACTTTAAAGGATAAGTTTCCTCTTATAGATACGTGGAGTCCAATCAGGCTTAAACACTTCAAGATGTGAGGCCGACGGAGATCTTTCTAGAAAGTCCGGGATTAAGTCGTTAGGTCGCGCAGCGCTGATATCTCCCCAGTTTTGGGCGTAAGATATGGGCCGAACCTGTAGAGACCCCCCAATTCCTTTTGAGATCCCAAGGCTGATCTATCCATGCCAAGGGCGTTCAGTGCAGAGCTGATTTCTTTCGGCCGACCTCCCAGTTAGGGGAACGTATGGTGGACCGTCAGGTGTTTAGCTGTCCTACTTCCTTAAGCTGAGTCGAGATCAGACCTGAAGTCTCTTGGAACGATTCGACTTGAGGCAACAGGACAGCTAAACACCTGACGGTCCACCACACATTCCCCTAACTGGGAGGTCGGCCAGAAGAAATCAGCTCTGCACTAAACGCCCTTGGCATGGATAGATCAGCCATGGGATCTTAAAAGGAATAAGGGAGGACTCTACAGGTTCGGCCCATATCTTACGTCCAGAACTGGGGAGATATCAGCGCTGCACGACCTAATGACTTAATCTCTGAATTTCCAGAAAGATCTCAGTCGGCCTCACATCTTGAAGTGTTTAAGCCCGATTGGACTCCACGTATCTAGAAGAGGAAACTTCTCCTTTAAAGTCTATCACTCCGGCAAGATATATACAAGGTATCCTTGAACTTAGGAACTTTCACTTATCAAAGATCCGGGATAGACTCGAAGAGAAACCCCATATACGCAAAAGAGGTAACTTTTCTTACGGCCACCGCCTCACCACCGTCACGATCACAGTCGGTTTAACTTCGCCTATAAAAGGCCCCCCACTTCTTCCTTCACAGGACACGATCTTTTCACTCCAGAAAGATCACCCCATACTCAGAGTTCTCACAGCTCGCCCCCCAAAAGGATCGATCAATATTCATTCTTTTACTGCAAAGAGCAAGCACCCTGACTGTCTTGAGCGTCGGAGCGGTTTTCGAACCCTTTGCAGGTTTTCCCCTCTCGGAAACAGACGAACAGGAATAAGGAGCAAAGGAGCTGAGCAGAGAAGCAGAGAAGCAGAGCAGAGAAGTAGAACAGAGCAGAGAAGCAGAGCTGAACAGAGGAATTTCTCCTCTCCAAACAAAATATACCATCATAACGGAGGCTGTCATGCATCAACTCCCTTTTTCATGCTAATTTAACCGGGAGCCAATTTTCGACATCAGCAGTACCAAATCTTGGTTTTTAAGAAGAATAAACAGAGAAGAATAGGAATTAAAAGATAATTGACGATTGATTGAATAAATAGTTGTTTAAGTTTAAATAAGAAATCAAATAACTGGAGGTTAAACCACTAAACTAACGTTCTGGACAAAAATCAGCAACTACTCCTAAAGACTAAGACAACTACTTGACTGAGACTAAGTTGCTTGACTAAAATTAAAATATCTAAGTAATTAAAACAAAAGATATTTAAATGTCACCGGGACTATGATCGAAGTCAAAAGTCAACAGACTTTTGATTTACATCAGCACATTATTTCTAGTCTAAGTTATGATCATTATCTTGCATTAATCTTTTGTTTAAGTTTCCTAAGAAGTTTAGGAGTCTTTAGTAGTTCTACGTTAGCATTAAAGTTGGGTTATGTCTGTTTGTCTTTCGAGTTCTACTCTCTCTATATAGTTGAAATTTTTAATTTATGGAAAGGAAGTTTAATGGTTTTATTTCAAGAACTATCTTGTTTCGAGTAAGTGATTCCCCTACAATCAAGTGTGTGCCGTTGTCACATGATGCCATCCGCAATTAGCAACCTAGAATGAGATTTGTTTCCTTACTTAGACTTTTTTATTGTCGTTTACCTCCTAATTTTGGAGGGTACAGACTGCATGAAATTAATGTGTATCAAACCTGGAAGTTCCTTTTTTATTGAAGCAAAATTGTGTAGTGTATTTTTGTTGTATGCCCCTTTTCAAAATGCCACTGATGCACCCGAAAAGGTTGCAAACCCAAGCGGAGGTATCAAGTAGTACCCGGTAAAACCGGGGTCGATCCACGAGACGGAAGTGTAACTAAAATACAAGCTAAAGAGGATTAAAGTGACTAAAACTTAAATCGAAACAAGTAATCAGAATTTTTGTATGAAAGGATGACTAACGAAAAAAACAGAACAAATAAAGTAAAGAGGGGGGTTTTAATTAGGCATTGACCAAAAAAGAAATAGAAGAGAAATACGTAAACTTGAACTATTAACTAAAGATTCTTGGGATACTAGGGTTTTATTCTAAATATGAGAGAGGTTAAGGATTCGGGAATCCATCGAGATATATTTGCGTAGATGCTTGTTTGGGTCGATTCTCAAGTTTGAGTCTTCTCGACTCTAAATTAGATGCTCTAAGGGCTAGATATACCTAATGGTCATAACTAGTCAAAGGGTCATCATATCCATTAACGTCGAGTCTAGATCGGAAAGACCGATTAACAAGTAACTATATGACATATGCTTGACATAAGACATGAAACAAGTTTAACCGATTAACCTAACATGATAAAGATATCAAACATACTAATCTAATCAAACAAACACATACATAATCATATCAAGATTTCATCCCTAGACCTCAACAAAATGATTAGCTACTCATATTCAAGTAAATATTGAGATTCAAAGTTAAGGAATAAACCACACTTTTGGAACACTAAAAATCTCAATTAAATTGATAAAAGTAGCTTAACACAAACTAATATGCTCTTGGAGTAATTGAATAAGATAAAGAACAAGTAAAAATGGAAGAACAAGAAAGAAAGTGGAAGAGAAGTGGAGTTTTTCCAGCTGAGTTTTGGTTTCCTTGTCCAGCCAAACGCACCCTAATACCTTCAAAAATATTCCAGCAAAACTGCCTTTAAATCAAGCCAAAAACCGTCCTTTAACTCCACCCAAAACCGCCAAAAGAACTCTCCAAAACCACCACCAGCTTCCTAACACTACGCCTCCATAGAACCACCCTTTTTGATCAAGCAAACAGCCTCCTTAAATCCCCAAAACTAGCCTTCCTACCCAAGAAAACTCCCCTCTACAAATCCAGCAACACCACCTCCTAAATACCAACTAAAACCACCTTCTTAAATTCATCCAAACCGCCTCATTAATGTAGTGATTTCTTGGTTTCTCTCCTTTCAAACCGCCTCTCCCCTCTCTCTCTCACCAGAATTCAGCCCTTGAGAACATAGTCCGTCTAGCCCCCCTTCTTTGGCTTGTTATTTTCACTAAAACCCTAGTCAAACTCACTACAAAAATACGGTCTATTGTCGACGGCGCCGAGGCGTCGTCTTTAAAGGGGTAGGCAGTACTACTGCCGACGACATTGACGACGGAAATAAGACCGTCGGCAGAAGTACTACCGACGGTTATCTATATTTTACTTACGGTCGGCGTAACTTAGTAATTTCTCTCCAAAATTTATGGCCGACAGCATTTAAAAAGTAATAACCGTCGGCAATAAAATCTGGCGCCAAATTTCCTACAGCTTCTCGACGGCACATGAACCGTCGGCAATAAATTTCTTGATTTTTTAAAAAATAAGTTTTCCGCACCCATTGCTGTAGTAGGTGATCCATAAACTACAACAACATAATGAAAAATAACTTGTTATTTCATCATAAACATAAATTTCAAAAGAAATTGATAACACATCAATCGAAAGGCAAATTTATAAAATTCAACTAATCGTAAACTACATATGACTACCAACATCAAAACCATTTATATATATAATAAATCTCCGGTCTTCAAAATTCATTCTTCTTCGTCATCAATTTCAATCCCTACAAAGAAAAAGAAAGAACACACATCTTAGTATTCAAGGACTTAAAAATGGAGAATAAACCATATTTTACTATGATAGACATGATGAATTCTTCTTACCACGAAGATTCAGACCATCTGCAATAGTGTTCCCTGCATTGTCTCTACACTGTTTCCTTCATTAGCCTTGTGAATAATAACCTTCATTGATGCAGAATTTAGTGACGTCTCCTTTCCCACTGATCCTTTCCCACTGACATAGGCTTCCCGATTCCAACCAGAGTAATGGGTACAACTGGAACTCCAGTTTTTGCTGCCACACTAAATGCACCAACAAGAGAAAATATGATGAATATCTAACAATTAATATGCAGATAGTTTTCTCCAAGAAAAAAAATATGACTAACGATTGTTATGAAAAGTCACACATCCACCAAACTTTGTCTATGAACCAATCCACTTATAGTTGATTGATCCTTAGTCGCATTGTCAGGAAATTAATGAACATCTCACCTTGAAAGCACCAAGAGTTCCATCTTTACTCCGAGTTCCCTCTGGAAAGAAAAAGACAGATGCACCCTTTCTCACTAAATCCATACATCGCTAAAGGCATTCCTGCATATAATTAAACATAGAAACTCGGTCGTGAAAACGAGTTCGCTAGCTATACATTGAAAGAAATGAGCATAAATATCGTTTAAGTGCCAAGGAGGAAAAGATCAATACCAATTGGCTTCTGTTGTCCATGCGCTTCAATTAGATTGTACCCAAAATATACATGGCCCACCCGATGATGTGTTGTCTTTCGGTATCGATCAAAGATTAAAACAAAAGGATGAGCTACCAACATATACACAAATAAAAAGACGACAATGAACAAAGTTACAGCATTGAAACAAATTTTCCTGATTTTGGAATCTAACTGAAACTCTGCCAAATCCAAGAAGGAAAAAGAATCAGTAAGTGAACAAGAATAAAGCATTATAAGGAATGAGGTTGCAACTTTCATATTTACCAGTTAAGGTAATGGGTAGCACCATGGGAGCCTGTTCCAGCAAGTTCAGATCTGACAACAAAATTGTTGGGGGAGCAATGCCTTTTTTGTGAATTAAACTCATAATATGGCCGAGGGGACTCAATTCTATGGTTAAAATGGGCATAGTTCACACTAGCATTTCTGATTGGAACCCCATAGATATTCATAGGAAACACTGTAGAAAGAACATTCGGTTTTGGTAGAGATCCAACCGGAGACTAACGAATGCATAGCTTCTTGAAAGTTATAAGTACAATATATTTCATTTAAGCAATCTAAGAAAATTTATGTGTATCACATCGATAACATTGTAATTAGTGTGAAAATGGTGCTAACACTATATGGGACTAACTATTCATCTACATGTGTATCAAGTTCAAGTGGATCACAATCTATAAAGAGTACATGATAACAGCTTAAAATGTAAAAATTCAAGAGAATTTCCCATGACCACAGAGTATAATCTTAAATTTCGCCAGTTGGGAATGGCTATTTAGAGACTAAATCATCTTAGAATTTATATATTTCATATAAAACTTTGAGCAAACAAGGCATCTACCTAAACCTCAACAAGTTAGAAATCTTTTATTTCAAATTCTGTATGCCTATAGCTTAATAATAAAACTATCAATTCGGAAAGCAAGTAATGAATTCAATAACCCAAGTAAGCTAAAGGTAGGCACCATAATGCATCCATAAAAATTCTGAAGTCACAAACTCAATTGCATGAATCAAATAACCCTAAGAAAGAAACAAATAGATCACTTTGTTATCTGAAATCAATGATTATGATCAGAAAAATACATCAAAAATCATAGAGAGAAGAAGAAGAAGGTATACTTACAGAAGGTAAAGAAGGTATACCTAAAATGAGTAACCAAACCTGCATAAAGAGGGTATTCATACAGAAGATGATGAAAATGAAATTGAAAACAAGGAAGGCTTAAATGATTTCAGTTCGCCGATTATAGAAACCCTAAAAAATCCAGAAACCCCTTTTCATACTAAGCAAGTTATTTAATAATTATCTAAGAAGATGATGGCTTACCTAAGAAGAACAATCCAGAGTTGAAGATATTCCCACAATTCGATTGGACCTGATAATAATTATCTAAGAAGATGAGGCTAAGAGAAACTGTGAAGGATTTCATCTAGAGAGAGAGAGAAGGGAACTTACCCAGATGAAGGATTTCTTATAGGACTTACTCAACCAACAGTCCATGATTTCTTTTAGGGTTCGTCTGAGATGACGAGCATACAACAAAGAGAGAGACGAGTAAAAGTACCATCACAGAGACAAAGATTTTCTTTAGGGTTTTTTTTGGTGTAAGGCCCCGCGGGTTTCTTTTGTTTTAAACTCTAAATTTTAGGGAAGCGCGAGGTCTTCCGCCAAAACAAAAATATCCAGCCAAACTATCACCGACCGTGTACATAAAACCGTCGGTAACTGATCACTCCCGACGAAAAAGACAACCGTCGACAACACAGTCGGCAAAAGGGAAACACGGGATGTGCACGGAGGTGACCTATGCAGACGGCTTTATGGAAAACCGTCGTCATTGGTAACTACTATCGACGAAAAAGGGAAAATCCGTCGGCTATAAGCATTAGTACCGACGGAAGGTCTGAACACCGTCGGTAAGTGGCGTCGGCAATATGTAGTGACTTAACTTGGTCATACTCTTTGACTTAGGCTAAACTCTTGATGGGGGTGTTCATAAAATCTCTAATTGCTCATCTTCTTTACACTCTTGGGCTTGGGTTTGGGTCGTTGCTTCTCATTAAGAAATCAAATTGGGTGCTCTCATCATTCTCTACATCTTCTAGCTTTTAGCAAAGACCGAAATATCCATCGACTTCTTATGATCACCATTTCTTCATCCGAACTCCGATTCGATTATCGTCTTCACCGTTGGGTTCATCATTGACTCTACTTTCCATTGATCCAAATGACCAATTTGCCCTTCAAGCGCCTTTCTTCCATTTTTATCCGTTTTTCTTGTTCAACTCCATAGATAGTACCTAATCAAGAGAAGTTTATAACTAGTCAAAATAAAAGTATAAAATGGACTAACTCATTTAAATTAAGTGACATAAATGTGGTGAATTCACACCACATCAGCCACCAAGAAGGAGGAGGAATCTTGAACAGGTTAGTTTGGAAGCATAGATCAATAAAATGTGTCACGCTAATCAAGATTCACAACAATAAGTGACTAAATTGCTTTAAAGACTTTCAACCTCGCTCATGCGAAGATGAAAAGTAATTCAAATTTCTTAAGGCTTTCAAACTTCTTCACTAATGATACTCTTGAATGGGGATATTCTTCGAGTTCGAATGAAAGTGCAGAAGTATGGGACGGCCATGGGACCATGGAACGCTTGGCTAGGGTTCTCGAAGTTGCCATCATAACTATCTAAGTAAATGTTCTTTATTTTGAAGGTCAACTGAACCCCTAATGAATATTATAATTGGCTTGCCGTACTTGAAACTTTGTTTGATGGAAAAACCTCTTGTACGACTGTGAGGTTCATCTCACAGCAACGATGTTGACAAGTCATGCTCTTATTTGGTGGCAACAATACCAGCGTGATCAGGATGTAAGGGAGGTTCCAAGAGTTAACACTCGGAAGGAGATGAAACTCAAGCTTGACGAAAAGTTTATTCTGTTGGACTACTTTAGTTAGTTTTACCACAAGTTCCATCAACTTCGTCAACGGAATGACCAAAGTGTTTCTAATTACACTAAAGAGTTTTATAAATTATTGCGTCGCTTGAATTTGAATGAGAGTGTCAGCTTGTAGCAAGATACACAAAAAGACTGAAGAATTTAAATAAAAGTGGCGATCGGCTTTTAGCAAGATACACAAGTGGATATAGTTCACATGCAAAACTAGTTAAAAGTTTGGCTGCCGTGAAGGATATATTCATTCGGTCTGAAGGAAGATGTCCTTCTGAATGAGTGTCCTTCGACAAAGATGGAAATGCGTGCAATTTGGCGAATAAGATAACGATGACCTTATCCGGAAGATCATCTAGTTCGGTTCAATTAGGGATCGTAATGCTTAGCTAGAAGCCGCTTACGGTCGGATCACTTCGGTAATCAGCAGCTAACATAGGCCGGATCCTACAACGAGTTACACATAATAGGGGTAGCTTGAACGGAGAGAATAACACTAGTGGGAGGTTGCCTATAGATGGATGTGATCCAGTCTGATAGTGTCAAACAGAAAGAAAGAACCGGGCTCGAAAGGGAAGCCCGGAAAGCCTCAAAAAACAACCATCGGCAGGGGTAAATCAAGCCCACTTAACGGCTGATCTAACCGGCCATACTAAGGGAGTGGGCCGGCCAGGCCGATCCCATTAATGGGCTAGCCGGCCATATCAAGGGAACCTTAGATGGGAAATCCCTTCCCATCTAGGATTCCCAATCAGATGGGATTCTGATGTTTTGTCTTTTCTGTGACCGACTGAAATCTAATTGGAATGGGATTCCTAATTAGGGGTTCTCTGTATAAGGCCCATTAGATAAACAGAAAAGTGTGGAATTTTCTCAAGAGAAAATCATCTAGCTCTGGCATCTTAGAGAGAGAGGGTTTTAGAGAAAAAGCTCTCAGTTCTTTCTAACTAGTCAAGAAGAAGGAGTTCTTCGTCTCAACCTTCATCAGGATCCTAGCTCACTTAAAGGATGGAGTTTAAGTCAACCTACTAGGTGTCTCAAGTCGAGGAGCTACTATTTTGAAGCTCTTGATCATCCGAAAAGGCGACGGAATCGAATTCGGCGGAAAGCGAATAAGGTATTCTTCTTCTCATTATTAACTCATTAATAGTTCATGCATGTGATCCTGGAAACCTAGTGTTAAACATATAGATGTTTGAGATTCCGCTAACAACATTAGGTAGTATAAAACCCAACATGGCGGTCATCACAAAAAGTGGGACTCCATTATCCCTGAAGCTACTCATTCAATAGATCAACAAAGAAACAACCATTTGAGATTATTTATGGAAAAAACCTCACAGGGTACTAGATCTTTTTCCATTGAACGACATGCACGAATTAGTATGGAAGTTGAGGAGCTTGTTGTTCATTTTACGAATCTTCATGAACATGTTCCTGAAAATCTCAAACAATCTTCTCAACTCTACAAATCATGGGAAAATGTTCGTACAAGAGTTCAAAAGTCCAATGAAGGAGATTCGATCATGGTTTATCTCTGAAAAGAACGATTTCCAATGCTACTTACAACAAATCCAAACCAAAAAAGTTTAGTTCTTGTCGAGTATTTATAAAACTTGATCCAAATGCTTACCTTTTACAACTACCCAAAGGCTTATCAATCAACCTTGTATTTGTTGTAAATGATTTATATCCTTATTATGGTGATGAGCCAATTTAGATTGAAGTGACTATAAACTGGAAGGGAGGTTTTTCTCAAGCAGAGGAGAATGATGGCGGTCAAAAGTGAGCCGACTTTTGATTTACATCAAGACATTTTTTCAAGTCTAAGTTATGATAATTAGCTTGCAGTAATTCTTCGCTTAAGTTTCCTAAGCAGTTTACGAGTCTTTCCATAGTTTTATGTTAGCATTAAAGTTGGTTATTTCTTTTTGTTTTCTGAGTTCTATTTTTTTTATAGTTGTAATTATTAATCTATAGAAATAAAGTTTTATGGTTTTATGTTCTATAAGAAATATCTTGTTTCAAGTGAGTGATTCTTCTACGATCAAGTGTGTGAGTTGGTCGCATGAGTAGGGTCAGAGCCAGGATTTCGTTTTAGGCAGGCTGACTCTAGTAAAGTTGTGTATGAAATTTTAGGGTATTACTACTTCCGAAAGATGATGACATTTTTTGTTCGATTACAACTACTTCATTCTTTTATTATTGTACAATAAAATTTTTCTAGTTCCTACCGTTAGACATCCCCAAAATTTTAGAAGCGAAGAAAAATTTTGAAGTTAGATTTGTGACAAAACACAAAAATTGAGGACATCAATTATTTTATCTTACCAAGTAGTTGAAATGAAATATAGTAAACATACCGCGATAACTTCGTTAAGAACAAGCATGGGATAAGCCTATGCTGATGGTTGAACTGGTAATGGCAAAAAAAATATGGAAAAAGAGGAAAGACAGGAAAGAGCAAGAGAATGAGAAGATAGGGAAAGTTGAGAGTGGAAGAATTTCACCGTTTGCAAAAGATAAAAACATTTTTGCATAAAATTTACATCTTAAATTTGTAGTTAGAAAGCACCAGTGCTTGCAAAAAGAAATAGATTTTTTTTATTCAATTACAATTGCTTCATACGTTTAATCATTTTATACCTTTAGTTTTTATGATAATTATTTTTTTCTACTAATAAACATGTCTAAGATTTGAGAAGCGAAGAAAATTTTTTTGAAGTTAGATTCGCGGTCTAACACAAAAATAAGACATGAACTCTTTCGTCTTATCAAGTAAATTAAACAAAAAAAAAGTAAATTAAACAAAATATGGTAATTTACTAAGTTGTCGCGTACAAAGAAGAAATGTTCCGAAAAGGAGACCCTCCTCTTCACTACAACAACTAAGAGAAAAAAGAAAAGTGGAGAGAGACGAAGAGAAGAGAGAAAGAGGGAAATCTAGAAGAGGAAAGACGAAGTGAAAAGAGATAAAAGAAAAATAAAAAATTAAGAATTACAAGAAAATGAAAGTATGCCAAAATAAGTGCAAAAAATATGGAGTGGGCCGTGGCGGGGGGGGGGGGGGGGCAAAAAGCAAGTCTAGACACAACTGAGTGTCAAAATGACAGTTGGTTACGAGTTAAGGGTAAAATCAGGACTTCGCTATAAACTGGAGCCGAAAAAGATTATTCCTTGTAAAAAGAACCTCGGTAAAGAAAAGATTGAAAACACACGTATTTTGTGGGTGATCTCTAACTCCTAACCTCACGTGCAATAAGTAAATGTTCTACCAGCCAGGCTAGCACCCATATTTCTTTATAACTTGGTGGGGAACTTATGGCGTTCACATAGTTCCGTCCCTGCACATGTGGGCATTCACAATTAGTAATGTAGAGTGAGATATGCTGCATTTCTTAGTCTCTTTTACTATCGTCTACCTTCTAACTTTTCAGGGTACTGTCAGACTACAGAGTGTTGTGAAGCAATATTCAACATTCACATATAATATCATCAAAAAAATGAAAAGGGACCCGCTGTTGGTGATGGTTTGTTTTTTCAACTACATATCTGGAATATCTAGTCGCATATTTCCACTAGACCAACCTTTTCATTTTTCATCAAAAGTTTCTTTCTTTTTTCTTGAGGAAGGAAAAGGTTAAAGAATGAAAAAGGCCTTTTATGTGAGTCTTTTGACTCATAATTCAATTCCACAAAGTAGGCTAGTGGTGCATACTTTGTCTACCTTTGTTCAATACTTCTCTTTCTCTCTCTATATATATATATATATATATTTCTGGGTCCTAAGAAAGCCAAAAAGAACTAAAAGTCTCATAGAGATCCTTTTCTCAATGTTCCCTTGAAGTTAGCATCAACTAAGCTCCTAGATAACATTTTTTGTTTTTGTGTCATGGAAAGAAACTTCCCTCCCACCAAATCCTACATGCATATATAGAAGTTGACATCCACCTCTCAACTCCACCGACCTTCATTAGGTTTGACAATGAGTACTGATTAAAGCTTGCAATCACTATAACTACACATGACAAAAAAAAAAGAATCCAGGAAGGATTGGATGATGACTTATACCCTTATTCTATAAGACTCAGTACTAATTATTTAGTCAAAGTTAAACAACAGCTTTTCTCTCCTTACTTTTTCTGTTTGTTTTTATCTGTCAGTCAATTTTAGGTAAGTTAAAACTTGACAACTTCTTGTCTTAGTTTAAATCTGATTGGTTACTACTAAATTAAAGCTTGATCTAGGCATCTAGCTAAGGGGAAAAAAGCCCGCGGGCCCGATGTGTCAGTGGGCGCCCGGTGTCCGAGACGCGAACGGGTACGGACAAAAGACTCTAACCGGCCCTCCGTCCGAGTCCGAGCTTAAGTCTGACCTATAAGCTCGCTCGAGCTTAAGTCCGACCCATAAGCTCGCTTGAGCTTAAGTCCGACCTATAAGCTCCCTTGAGCTTAAGTCCGACCTATAAGCTCGCCCGATTGATATTTTCGACCTAGACATTTTAATCGTATATATATAGTTATAATCAATTAAAATAGTTAGCATTTAGACTAAACACTTACACGTATGTGTATGTAGAGACTACATTTCTTATTTATAAAGTTTTGTATCTCTTTCACCTCAGTTTACAGTGTGGGACTATGTTATCGTGACAAAATAATTTCAGTCTTCACATTTTACTTCCACATCAGTAGTAATCAAGAAAAAAGTAATTGGGATTTCTTATAAAAAGGTCGAGGGATAGACCACTCTTAGTTGGGCTACGTTTATGGACTTTGCTTGGGTGAAATCTTAATGATTATCTTTTATGAGCACTCACACAAAAAATAAATAAACATTGTGTCTGAATCCGACCGGTCTAGCACCCGGATTGTCCCACAATCAGGGGCGGGCCCATGTGTAGACCAGCCTAGGCGATGTCCCAGGCTGGAATACCAGAATATGTAATAGCTTAGAGAGAAAATGACTAAAGATTACTATTTTTTTAATAAAGACTAAACATTGTTCATCAATAAAAATGACTAAACATTATTTTTAATACCAATTTTACATTTTTTTTTTGTTCCATGAAAGATAAAGAGTTAGTATGAAGGAGAATAAAAGATGTATTTTTAATCTTCCCCTTGGAGAAGACGAGATCCGCTTGTAGAGAGGGACTAGTTTTTCTTTGGCGAGTTTTGTTCTACTTTTGTCTCTCTCCCTCCTTTTTCAAACAACTATCTATTTTGTTTCAGGTGAAAAATCAAAATTTTTACTTATATATACATAATAGTTTGTAAAATTCATTCATATTCACATAACATCTATAATTTTTTTATTTACAGTACTTTAAGCTTGTCCCGACTAGTTGAAAATTTTGGTTCCGCCCCTGCCCATTATTTAAGCAGGTACGGACGGGCAATGAACAACCAAACTTTGTCAAGTATCCGCCGATTTGATTATACAACTATTTATATTCTCAAAAAATGCGCATTTTCAATTAGAAATAAACACCAAGTCAAGGGACAAATTATATTAATATTATACAACTATTTACATTCTCGACTAGTTTTCCTTTGATTATAAAGGCAATATTAATATCCTCAGGAAAAAAATGGGCATTGTCTTTAAGATTGTATTACACTAGCTATTAGAGAATAGTCTCAGGTTGACAAACATTTTCTTATCTCTACTACTAACTCTTATAAATTGTATCTAATGTAATGCTTTGACCCCACTTATTTAATGCCTTCAACATTTCATAGGTAATTATAATTTTTTTGTGACTCCCATGTACACTCCTTAGAGAGCATGACACAATCAACTCAAAATTACAGACTTCTCTAGACTTTTAATCACATAAAGAGTTATGCAACTCAAAATACAATGTCACATTATCAAATTCTTTTAGACTTCATCTATTAGCTGAAATATATTCTTTTTCTGGTTCTTGATCTTTAGAAGCCTCGACCAAATATTCTGAAGGATAAACTTCACTTTTCCTTTTGTTCCCCTTCCCTTTCTTGTTTTCTTAATTGATTGGGAAAAAGAATAGTAGTATGAAGTTAGATTTAATCCGGCTGGGGAGAGGGAATCGCGGGTGTGAGTCTTTAAAGGTGTGTTTTATTATTATTATGTGACTATTATATCCTCCTTTCTAAAGCCAAATAAAAAGGACAGTGTTGGAGTAGTCCCCTGACAGCAACTGTCGGCATCACCTCAACATTACACGTCTGGACATTATCACACAACACACTAGTAGTACTAAGAGAAAGTTAACATTCATAATCTTTTTCTTTGTGTTTTTCAACATGTTCATGGACTTTCTTTATAGACTATCTGTGAAAAGGTTAAACCTTTGATTGTTTAATTCACTCGAGTATGACCGAGTGTAGGTGAAGGTGATGACCTTCTCGGTTGATGACCGAGAGGAAGATTGAAGGAGTTGATAGTCTCGGCTATAACCGAGTGAGTGTGTAACAACTCTCGGTGAGACCGAGAGTGATGAAGCTCGGGTATAACCGAGAGAGAGAGAGATGAGCTGAGCTCTCGGTTATAACCGAGGGTTGATGATGACTATCTCGGTTGAAGCCGAGAGATGAAGATCGGTGAGCTTGTTGTTGTTGTGTGAGAGAGAGATAGAGAGATAGGTAAATACCTTGTTTATTAACACTACAACTTGTATATTACATTATGATTGAACCCCTTTATATAGGTTTACATGATGAAGAGTTTAAACTTATCAAAACTTATCTAAACTAATCCTAAACTAATCTAAACTATAATCCTAATACCTAAGGAATCCTAGTTGTAGTAGGATTCCTATTTGGACCAAGTCCACTCGGTTTGGCCGAGTGGAGTGGACCTTCCAACACTCCCCCTCAAGTTAGAGCGGGAATGGAAGTAACGCCTAACTTGCCAATAATGTTCTTGAACGATTCTGCCCCAAGTGGCTTTGTGAAGATATCCGCTAACTGATTTTCTGTACTGGTGAAGCGTGTGGCAATGACGTTGTCTTTAATCTTTTCACGAACGATGTGGCAATCTATCTCAATGTGTTTGGTACGTTCGTGAAAAACTGGATTATCAGCAATGTGGAGAGCGGCTTTGTTGTCGCAATAAACTGTCATCGGATCTGAGTGATCAATTCCAAAGTCAAGTAATAAATACTTAAGCCATTGTAATTCGCATGTGAGGATGGCTAAAGCTCGATATTCTGCTTCTGCCGAAGACTTGGCAACGGTGGGTTGCTTCTTTGATTTCCATGAAAGTGGACTAGATCCCAACATTGTAAAATATCCTGTAGTTGATCTACGGGTCGAAGGACAACCAGCCCAATCTGAATCACAGTAACCTGTAATATGGAGAGAGCTGTTTGCGGATAAAAATACTCCTTTATCAAGGGTACCTTTCAAGTATCGTAGTACGCGATGGGCGGCGTCTAGGTGTACTTGACTGGGTGTTTGCATGAATTGACTGAGGTTATTCACAGCAAAAGCGATATCTGGCCGTGTAACTGTTAAGTAGAGAAGCCGGCCAATTAGGCGACGGTAAACTGACGGATCTGACAATGGTGTACCGTCAGTGGGACTAAGTCGAAGTTTCTGTTCCATAGGGAATTCAGAGGGACGTGCAGCGGTCAGTCCAGAATCTTTTAAAATATCAAGTGCATATTTTCTTTGACATAAAAAAATGCCTTGTGACGAACGAGAAACTTCAATACCAAGAAAGTACTGGAGACGTCCTAAATCCTTTAGCGAGAAAGCATTATTTAGGAATGATTTTAACTTGGAAATAGCATGATCATTATTTCCTGTGATAATGATGTCATCCACATAGACTAGAACATAAATCTGAGTGGAGGAGGAACGAAAAGTAAAAAGCGAATAATCACTCTTAGATTGAGAGAAACCACGTTCAATTAGAACGGAGGAAAATTTGGAAAACCACTGACGGGATGCTTGTTTTAGACCATAAAGAGATTTATGAAGGCGGCATACTTGAGACTCCCCCTTAGATGAAAACCCGGGGGGAAGTTTCATGTAAACCTCCTCATGGAGGTCGCCTTGGAGGAAGGCATTGTTAACGTCCAACTGATGGAGAGACCAGCCTTTAATGGCGGCGAGAGATAGAAGAACTCGAACGGTTACTAGTTTAGCAACCGGAGCAAAAGTATCATTGTAGTCCAACCCCTCTATTTGAGTATAGCCTTTAGCCACTAAGCGAGCTTTATAGCGTTCTATGGAGCCATCGGGCTTGAACTTTATTTTATACACCCACTTACAACCAATAGGCTTCTTGCCGGGTGGTAAGTTAGTGAGAGTCCAAGTTTTGTTTTCTTCCAAGGCCGAAATTTCCTTAGCCATGGCCTCCTTCCAATGAGAAGATTTCATTGCTTGGGTGAAGGAAGTGGGTTCGGTCGAGGACAAGACCGAGGAAAGAAATTGTTGATGAGAAGTTGAAAAGGAATTTATAGAAAAATAGTTTTCAAGTGGATACTTGACGGTAGTGGTGTTGGAGCAAACATAGTCTTTGAGATGACTAGGTGGTTGACGAGACCGAACCGGTCTGCCGGAGTCAACGTCGGGAGCGCCGGAAGTGGGAACACCGGTCGCGGGCGGTGGAAGAGAAGAGCCCGAACCGGGAGTGGTGACAGGGGGTTCTGTCGGCACCCCTGAATCAGGGAGTTCGGTAGAGATATCTGTAGGCACCCCCGAAGGGAAAGAATGGTTTTCTGTCGGCACCCCCAAAGGTGTGTTACCAGGGGTGTCTGGAGGCACCCCTGAAACAGTATCCAAAACCGGGACGACAGGGACAGTGGGTTCTTCGGTGAACCTGCTGCTGTCGGACGGTGAATCGGGAGGAGGCTCGGTATTCACCGGAAAATCAAAGGTTCCGTCATCATCAATAGAGAGGGATGGAGACGGGTCGGCGAGAGGAGCTTGTGCCGGAGGTGGAGAAGCCATAGGAAAGCGGCTCTCGAAGAATGTAACGTCTCGTGAGATGAAAATACGTTGAGTAGAGATGTCGTAGATACGGTAACCCTTTTGTCCACTTGGGTAGCCAAGAAAAATGCCGGCGGAGGACCGGGCGTCCATTTTGGTTTTGACCAAAGGGATACGGGCATAGCAAAGGCATCCGAATACACGTAAGTGTGAAAGATTCGGAGGAGCACCCATGAGGATTTCATGAGGGGATTTCCCATCAAGGATTGGTGTGGGTAATTTATTAATGAGATAGACGGCGGTTAGAACGCATTCTCCCCAAAACGAAAGAGGGAGGTGAGCTTGAAGTCGTAAAGATCTAGCGACTTCAAGAATATGGCGATGTTTTCGCTCAACAACACCATTTTGTTGAGGTGTATAAGTGCAACTACGTTGATGGGTGATTCCTTTTTCAAGAAACCAACTTTGGAGGGAATGATTCATGAACTCAGAACCATTGTCTGATCTAATTGTTTTTATCACACAGTTAAATTGTGTATGAACATAATTAGAAAAATTCCTAATTTTCATGGTGGAGTCCGATTTAGAACTTAGAAGGAATATCCAAGTACAACGAGAAAAATCGTCAACAAGGGTCAAAAAATAACGACACCCGGAGGTGGAGGGAACCGGAAAGGGACCCCATATATCGGCATGAACTAACTCAAATATATGAGTGGAAGAAGTAGTGCTAGAAGGAAAAGGCAATCGACATTGCTTAGAAAGCGGACATATATCGCACGGCACTTTATTTGATGAGAATTTAAAATTCATACATGGAAGTCTAGAATTAAAAAATTGAAAACGAGAGAAAGATGGATGGCCTAAACGGCAATGCCATAAAGAAAAAGACTCATGACTAGGTTTATCTTGAAATAAATTTGAAACGGAAAAAATTTGACGCTCCGTGCGGAGGAAGTAAAGATCATCATGGAGACTACCATGCCCAATCTCCATCTTCGTTGTTCGGTCTTGAAAAAGACATAAGTCATCGTCAAATAAGACGGTACAACGAAGAGATTTAGAAATTTGAGATATAGATATGAGATTAAATTGAAAAGATGGAATATGAAGCACATCTTGTAAATAAAATCTATTGGAAAAATAGACCGAACCAATATGGTGAACCTTAACTCTTGATCCATCGGGTAGTCTAACAAATAAATCCGGAGGAGCAAGAGAATATGAAGAAAAACGTGATAAAACCGAACATATGTGTTTAGCGGCACCGGAATCAATAACCCAAGGAGGATGAAAAGAAGAATAATACTTACCTGTAAGATTGACGTGAGGGTCTTTAGTGGTAACATGAGAAGATGTGGGCTGTTTGTTTTGTTCCAATAAGGCAATTATAGATTGGTATTGCTCCGGTGTGAGAGTAGTTGCTGAAGGCATCGTGGTGGGAGAATCCGAGTGGTGAACCTCAAACAGTCCACTATTAATGGTAGCATGAACTTGAGAAGTTTCAGAAGCTTCGGGAGAAAAAAAAAAAAAAAAAAAATTTGAAGGCTCTTATACCATGTGAAAAGGTTAAACCTTTGATTGTTTAATTCACTCGAGTATGACCGAGTGTAGGTGAAGGTGATGACCTTCTCGGTTGATGACCGAGAGGAAGATTGAAGGAGTTGATAGTCTCGGCTATAACCGAGTGAGTGTGTAACAACTCTCGGTGAGACCGAGAGTGATGAAGCTCGGGTATAACCGAGAGAGAGAGAGATGAGCTGAGCTCTCGGTTATAACCGAGGGTTGATGATGACTATCTCGGTTGAAGCCGAGAGATGAAGATCGGTGAGCTTGTTGTTGTTGTGTGAGAGAGAGATAGAGAGATAGGTAAATACCTTGTTTATTAACACTACAACTTGTATATTACATTATGATTGAACCCCTTTATATAGGTTTACATGATGAAGAGTTTAAACTTATCAAAACTTATCTAAACTAATCCTAAACTAATCTAAACTATAATCCTAATACCTAAGGAATCCTAGTTGTAGTAGGATTCCTATTTGGACCAAGTCCACTCGGTTTGGCCGAGTGGAGTGGACCTTCCAACACTATCATAACTACTCACTTTCAATCAAGACTCACCCATTACACCACCAATACATGCACTACACCACTAATACATTCACTACTACGGCTTACTGAAACAAGAAATAACTAATTAGGAGTGTAACTAACTACTTACTGAAAAACTGGATACTACTAATAAGATGCACTAATTTTTGACACTCCCTTGATGCATGTTTATGATCAATTGTATCAAAAACAGTTCTGAACAGTTTAAAGTTAACTTTTGGAAATGCTTTGATATAGGGATCTGCTATTTGATCTTCACTTTGAATATTATGTGGTTTAATTTTTCCATCAAACACTTTCTCACGAACAAAGTAATATTGAATTTTAATGTGTATGCTAGGAGCATGGACAGAGGATTGGTTGATAGCCCCACTGCATTTTGATTGTCACATTTAATGGATGTAGGACAGTCCACCTTCGAGTTAAAATCATCCATTAATCGCTTTTGCCTTGTATATTCTTGCAAAGCCATAGTTGGCGCTATATATTTTGCTTTAGCACAAGAATGGGTAGCAGTACGTTGTTTTTTGTAGTAGCATGAAACTATTGCAGAACATGTATAAAACCTAATGAGCCAAATATTGGTCAGTTTTGACCAGTCAAGATGTCAACATATAAACCTAAGCTATACGTGTCGATACCCTAGTGCTTAACAAGCAAGCCCTCAGCAAAGCCATCAGACGGTGGATCCATCATAGCTCTGACACCTCAGCCCAACTCTTACAAGAGATATTGTTGAAAAGTTGGCACGAGTCTCGTTGACACCTTGAACCCTACACTGGCTCAAAGGGAAGCAAAGAAATGGACTCAAGCCAACTCTGCCCCTCCAGTCCTACTTCAGTCTTGAAACATAGTGAGGAGGTATGCAGAAGTCAGTTCGGCAACTTGAGCTTTGCTCTGTCTCAACGCAAGCAAAGAGGTGGATCGGAGTCAGCTCTCCCCATGAGCCTTGATCCGATGAGAGAGGCAAAGCAGGGAGGTGTTTCCTAAGTCAGCGGAATACCTTGAGCTATACCAGAAGAGAACGACAATTACACAAAAGGTTGGACAGCGCGAAAGATCTGTTCTTCATACACAAACCATTGTTGTCAGAGGACCTACCAGTGTCAGAAGATACACACTCTACCAGATATTATCTTCTAATGGCCATGACATTTGACTCTCATTAAGTTGATGTCTTTACACCGCATCATCTCAGTAACGATGCTTTGACACCGCCCTCCAAATGCATAGACGCATATCAGGTTTGCTCTAAGGGGGTGAATTCTTCCCAAACTCTCACTGGATAACTTCATAACCTGTAACACTTATATGTCTTAAGAGTCGGGGTATCATTTCTGCATTCACCACCGCCACACAACGTCAGATCATTATTAATTAAGAAATGACATTCAAGATATATAGTTATTTTCTAAGAAACCTCTAGAAAACCCGTTTTCTACATCATCGGAAATAATAACCAGTATTTGAACACGTGTTCTTGGCATCACCAACCCAATCTACATAAAAAAATCACTGAAGGAGAATTTGGTATATTATTTGTACATTAACTGCAGAGTTTCTTTCGCATAACGTAAAATTCTCTTTGTTGCATTGCAATAAGAAATACAAGGTGTCTCCCTATATTAACAAATGATTCCTACATCGTACACAATATCATGTCTTCTTATGCTTAAATAAATCAAATTACCTACCGATAAGTTGTAGAAAAAGTGTAGCATCACTTGGTGGCCTCCCTTCATCTTTCTTTAACTTGTGACATGACTTCATAAGAATACCCAGACACTACATTTGAGACCCCTATACTAAAGATCAGCCCAAATATTGGTCATCAGTTGACTAAGTCAATAAGTCAAAAAAAGACCAAAAATCAAATGGGTCAACTCGTCTCAAATCACCAGGGAGGTGAATTCAAAAGAGCTCCCACTTGAGCTAATAATTGGGTGGTCGGCACGAGTGTCCAGGGCGCCTAAGTCTGCTCGAGCTTCAAACATAATTAGGTCTACCCTGGATTCTGGAGAAGTAGGGAGGTATGCGGAAGTGGGGGCGTGATGCAACACGTAACAGGGAAGAGATTAAAAGTGTGGAGATCGATCCTCTATGATTGCTTAAATCAAATGAAATTTTATTCAATAAATTAAGCTCCCTTAACAATGAAAATAAAAGGCTAATTAATAAGCTTGAAACTCTAAAATAATAGAAGTCTAAAAATACTAAAACTCTAAAATATCTAGTATCTAGAAACTGCCTAAAACTGGAAAAACAACTAAAATTCTGAAGCTGATAAAAACTAGGAACATATAAAATTTGAAAACTACTAAAATAGAAAATCTTCTTGTAAGTCATCTTATCCCTGACTTATCCTTGTCGTCTGCCGAAGCAGGGCTAACATCCGTTGTCTGCCTAAGCAAAGCTGACATTCGTTGTCTGCCTAAACATGTTGGCCTTCGTTGCCCGCGAGGCAGCTCTAACATGTAATGCAGGGCTTCTGTTTGTTTTAATGACGACTTGTCATGATCCCATTTAGCAGAAAATCCTAATGTTATTGTGTCAGTTGCATCATTCTCCCTGGGTTGGACAGAATTTTACCTCGAATTTGAATCGTTCTCATCCAAATTATCTCCAGAATATGGTAATAAGTGTTTGACATTAAAAACATCCAAGGAACGGACAAGACTTGACAAGTTCAGATGATAAGCATTCGGATTAATCTTCTCAAGTATTTCTAGTGTCTGATTCTCCTCACTGATAACTTACTATATTCGCCCACTAGGAATCTATCTTTGGTTAAAACGATCCAGTCATACTCGCGTTCCTCATACTCCATGTGTTCCTCTGGGCTCATCCTATAATGAACTCTATTCGGTAAAGTCACACTGGGAACTCGATTTATTGGATGTTGAACATCCTTCAACGGTGGTAAACTATCAGATAGATCTGAAGGGAAAACATTCGCGAATTCTTCTAATATTGGGCGAACGAAATATGGAATCACTTCATCCACAATACTACTTTCAATAAAGATCAACGTAAGCTCTGATACCAACTGATGCATCGAGTAGGTAAGAGATTTAAAGTATAGAGATCGTTCCTCTATGATTGATTAAATCAAACGAAGTTTTATTCAATAAACTAAGCTCCCTTAACAATGAAAATAAAAGGCCTATTTATAGGCTTGAAACCCTAAAACACTAAAAGCCTAAAAATAGTAAAACTCCAAAAATATCTAGAATCTAGATACTGTCTAAAACTAGAAAAATAACTAAAATTCTGAATCTGCTAAAATCTAGGAAAATATAAAATTCGGAAACTACTAAAAATAAAAAAAATATTCTTGTAAGTCGTCCTATCCCTGACTTATCCTTGTCGTTTGTCGAAGCAGGGGTGACATCCGTTGTCTGCCTAAGCAGGCTGACCTCTGCTGCCCGCGAGACAGGTCTAAAACGTAATGCAGGGCTTCTTTTTGTTTTAATAACGACTTGTCACTGTCCCTCTTAGCATAAAATTCTAATGATATTGTGTCAACTGCATCACGGCAATACCTTAAAATCCTGAAATATGGAAAGGTAGAAGTGTGCTTAATACTTTCTCAACCTAAGCCCGAATATGATCCAAAATTCGAGATAAAAAGTATCTTAAATATTTATGTGACTTGGGGCAGAAGAGTCCCTACGGAGTGAAACTTTACCTACAAAATGTACAAGATCGGCAACACGATCTATCTAAATGCGAAATATACTCAAACAAGGAAACTTATATATTATTTTGATCTCTAAGTAGTCAACAAAAAGAAATCAAAATTTTTTGGGGATAAGTTAGTCTCCTGCCATATTGGTGTGTGGCGGTCAGGAGAGCTAACAGATGTTGTGCTCGAAGTTTAATTATGTTATATACGTACCTAGTTTTAAAATAGTACTTTCTTCAAATAAATCTCCATTAGATAAAATAAAAAATTGAATCTGTCTTTATATATTTGACTTGTATGAAAGCCTAATCATGATGAAGCTTGTACTACTTTAAATTCATAACTACATGTATTTGACATTTGAATTGTCGAATTAAGTATGACATTCTCATGCTCTAAATGAAAACTAGAGAGGTGATTTAATGAGCTAAAGTTCATACCCTTGTGTTTAGCTTGAGCTAATTAACCGTTGGATTTTGTAGATATCTTCATTCAAAGGTGAGTCATAGTTGGAGAAAAATTTCTATTGGGGGAGATATTGAAGTTTGTAGGTAACAATTTGTTTCTATTTGACAAAGTCATGAGTATTCTTATACACAGAAACCTGAGATTTTATTTCTTTTTAATTTATAGAGTTTCTTTTTTCTTCTTTTCATCATTTTAGAGAGAGTTTCTTTAACCAAAAAACCATGACAAATTAAATTGCAACAAGATTTCAAATTTTAACTATACAAAAAAAATTTCTTCTTCTGTACAGATTCTCACAGTAATTAGCGCTTTCAATAAACAAACTCTTCTATCTTCGAGAACATGCTTCCACAAAAAAGTATGTTTCTCAATATTGATGAGGGTGAATCTCTGGAAATAAATCTTGATAGTGAGAAAAACTATGAGATTTACAGTACACATAAGAGAAATGACGAATGTAATTTAAATCATGGAATCAACGAAGAACATGAAGAATTAGATAGACATGTACTTGAAGAAGAATGTGATGATATTCATTATGAGATAGATGAACTAAGGTCATATGTTGGCATGGAATTTGAATCTCCCAATGAAGCTTACAACTTCTACAACCAATATACATTCATGATGGGATTTAGTGTCGGAAAGTCTTTGACAAGTAAGTCTAATCGCACCAACACAATAATAGGTCGTAAATACTGTTGCTCATTACAAGGATTGTGTAATTCTAATACATTTAATAATTTCAAAGACAAAAAAAAAGAATCGTTGTGAAACAAGAACGGATTGCAAAGATTGATAGCAGAATCTAAATGGGTAGTCTCTCAATTTGTAGAAGAACACAATCATAATCTTGTGCCTTCTAGCAAAATACATAAGCTTCGATCACATAAAAGATAACAGAAGGTCAAGGAGTACTTTTGAATAACATGCGTTCAGCAGGTATGAAAACAAATCTTGTGATGAATTATATGGCGTGGGATGCGAGAAATTTCTTTAATACAAAGAGGAAAAAAGAGCACGGAAAAAGTGACGCATAAGTTTTACTTGATTATTTGAAACGTCAACATATGAAGAACCCATCATTTTTTTATTCTATCCAAGTTAATTTAGAAAGTCAAATAACAAATTTCTTTTGGATTGATGCTAGGTCAAGGATGGATTACCATTACTTTGGAGATGTTGTTTGTTTCGATCCTACATATGGAACTAACAGGTATGACATGCCTTTTGTCCCAATTGTTGCCATCAACCATCATTACCAAACAATATTATTTGGTGGTGCATTACTTTATAATGAATCAGAAGAATCTTTAGTGATGGTTATGGAAACATGGATGAGATCAATGAATGGTAAACAACCAAAAGTGATTCTTACTGATCAAGAATCTGCTATTGGGGGAGCCATTGCGAGGGTATTACCAAGTACGCGACATCGTTATTGTTTGTGGCATATCTGTAGAAATGCAATGAAGAATTTATCTCATATTATTAATGACCACAAGAGTTTTACTCGTGACTTTAATAATTGTTTGTATCAAACGAGACAATTGAAGAGTTTCACTCAAATTGGGAAGCAATGTTGAAAAGATACAGTTTAAAAAATAATAATTGGTTGACAAGGCTATTTCAAAGAAAACAAAAATGGGCATCAGCTTATACAAGAGATATATTTTGTGCAGCAACGTATACAACTCAACGTAGTGAGAGTATCAATTCCTTCTTCAATGGGTACTTGAAAAAAAGTTTGCCTTTAGTTGAATCTATTAAAAAAATATGAAAGGGTGGTATTAGCTAGAAGAAAAGCGGAAAATGACGAAGACTACGAGACCAGTCATAAAATAAGGGCTTTCAAATTTTCAATAAATATTGAGAAACAAGCAGCAGAAATTTACACATGAACTATCTTTCAAAAATTTCTTGAAGGTATTTCATATCGACATGAATTGGTAGGGAGAGAAGGGACAAAATCTAGATATCTTCTATGGAGATCAGAATACACAAGCAACACGTATGGTCATTTTTTACTCTCTTGACATGACTATAAGCTGTAGTTGTCAACTTTTAGAATTTGCAGACTATTTTTGTAAACATATTCTTAAGATTTTTTTAGTTGAAGATGTTCAAAGTATTCCAATCCAGTACATACTAAAGAGGTAGACAAGATATGCAAAATATAGACCGGTGATTGATGAAAAAGGTAAAGAAGTGGTAGGTGACTTGAATGAAAGTGTTGCTATTAGATATAGTAAATTTTGTCAAGAGGCAATCAATATTGCAGCTAAGGGTGCAACATCTATTGAATTGTATAAGGTGACAATAGATAGCTTACATAATGCTTTCAAATAAGTCGAATGTGCAATGAAGAATGACACTACTAACATATCTAAAAAAAATATGACTAACAATTCATCTAAGGAGAAAATGCAACTGTTAGAACCACCTATTGTCAAGCACAAAGGCCGGAGAAAAAGAATAAAATCTTGGATTGATTATAAGATAATACAAATTTTATTAGAGTCAACGAAAAAATCTTACTAACTTAAAAATTATATTATATGTCGTAGTGGTAAGGATAAACACATACTTTCTAGCACAAGCGACGACATTCTAATGAGTCAGGTAACAATATTTTTAAGTTACACGTAATTCAACTTTTTTTAAAATTTACTAATGATCTTCATTATTTAAAGGGCCCCTACGCAGTTGATGCTTATGCAGTGAATAAGAAGAAAAAAATTCTTTTACCGGACCTTGATAAGGATCTTCCACCTGAAACAAAAGACAACACCTCACAGTGGGACATGGATTTAATTTCTTTCTACTCCGATGTTGATAAAGATTTTGGTCAGTTGTTTAGTTGTCATAACCTAAACACAAAGAAGACGGATTATGTTAGTCAAAATCTCATATTAAAATATATGTCCGATGAATGGGTGTTGGAGAGTTTATTGTCCAGTTGGGAGTAAGGGTTAAGCAAGATGTCATTGAAAGGTTAGAGGATGTTTTAGGTGATGGTCATTGTGGATACAGGTGTTGTGCAGAATTTTAAAACTTGGACAAAGAAGATGGATGGGTAATTGTGCGTAAGAAAATGCTTGAGACATTAAAAGAAGATGAATTTCTATTCTTTGAGCATTTGGGTGTTGATCGTTACATATATATTGGAGAAGTATTTGACTATTACGAAGAATATTGTGGTAAAGGGCATTGGTTTACTTAACCTGATATGGATTGTTTATTTGCTACTACTTTCAACTGTGCTTTGTGTGTGCTATCAGAAACTCAAAATGTAACTTATCCGCCGCTTAGGAGAGGTATTCAAGAAAAGCCAAAGATTATTGCAATTGTGATATCCTAGAAGAAAAATCACTTTGTTAAGGCAATTCTAAAATAAATGTTCCAATTCCACATATATATAAAGGATGACCTCGATATTGTCTACCTTTGTGCATTTGAATGGGCACATTAGGTTGGACCCAAAAGTGAGGCATGGAATTTTCTAGTAGCTAATTAATTTTCTCAAGAATTTCACTTATACTGTGTTAATTTATGAGTTCAATTTCCAACTAATTTAATTTATGAACTCTACATGATTATGGTCTAACATTGTTAAAAAATTTCATAACCAACTTCTACAGTATTTTTCTTTTCTAATTTATTGTAGTTTGGCAATGTAGTAATTCTAGAAATAATTTGTTTAATGGGTTATCTCCCCCCGATAGAAATTTTTCTCCAACTAGAACTCATCTTTGAAATCCACGTTGTTCTTTAATCTGTCCAAAATTCGATGGCGCTTTCTGTAATTACGGAAGTACAATGTGCCTTATTTTTCGCTTAAAAAACTATCCATTTAATTTAGGAAGGTACGTACCTTTATTTTGTAGATATCTTTGGGTATGAGCTTGAGCTCATTAAATCACCTATCTGAAAACTATAGGTGGATTGAGTTAGTCTGTACTAACTTTGTAATTATTTTCTATGGAGATTCCTTATATGGATAGTTTGATTTCTATTCCCGACATACATCTCTTGAATAATTCCTATGCGAACCAATAAGTGTGGTTAGTCACTGATATACAAATCAGACCAGCAACTGTTTAAATCTCTAGAAAGAGGGAAATAGATAAAGCAATGATGATGATGATGCACAAATCAGACCAGCAACTGTTTGAATCTTTAGAAAGAGGGAGATGGAGGAGGGAAGTAGATAAAGAAATGATGATGATGATGATGATGATGATGATGATGATGCTGATGATGATGATGATGATGATGATGATGATGATGATGAAATAGAGAGAGAGAGGATGGGAGATTGAAAAATTTTAAAGTTTGATTGAAAATTGCCGAAAATAGATAAGAAAATACTTTTAAGAAAGAAAAAGGATAGATAAGAAAATACTTTTAAGCAGCGGTTAAAATAATAGTTGATTCCGGTTTGACCCCCAATTCGTGAAAAGCTCACCATTTTTGCTCCAATAAGTGTCTGACATTTAGATTTGGCTCTCGAGGACAATTCAACTTTATCCGGAACTACCCTTTTTTTATGAAAGGAAATTGCATTAAAACCATAAAAGAACAAGGTTTTTACAGAAGTTTGGGTACAAAAGACGGTACAACATTCCAAATAACTCTCTGCCCATGACTTCTACCCCATTTCGCTAAACCATCAGCCTGGATGTTGTTTTCCCTAGGAGTATAGGTAAAGATAATGCCTTGAACTTTATCTTTTAGAGCTATCACTTGTTTCAAGATCTTTTTGGATTGCCAATGAAGCCCTTCACCGTTGTCGTTGATGTACTGGATTACTGTTTAATTATCGCTTTCTATATGAATATGACTGATGCCCAGTTGTATAGCCCATAACATACTAGAATGAACAGCGATGCTTTCGCATTCTTCCGCATTCTGACATCTTACTGAGTCTGTTGCTGCCATGATAAAGTTCGCATCTGCATCGTGAATGATGCATTTGATACATGATGGTTCAATGATGGTGGAAAAAGAGGCGTCGACGTTGAACTTTAGGAATGGTGTCGATGGAGGTCTCCATTTGATTCTTTGGTTTTGCCCTGCATTTGTTAGTGATAATAGACTCAAATTTGAGTGGGATGGTGGAAGTATTGCTAATCCTTGAGATCATTTGTATAGGGGTTTGTTTATTGGTAGAAAAGCAATTTTCGCATCTGGCTTTCCAGATAAACCATAGTATTTTCGCATATAAATTGTTAGCCTCTTCATCGAGGCTTTTCCATTGTTTTATCCAAAGCTGAACCGTAGTTAATTGATCCGATCTGACCTGAAAATGAAACCAAATAGCTTTCGCAAAAGTACAATGTAACATCACATGATCCAGAGTTTCGTGTTCATTACAGTTAATACAGGAGTAGGAGTTTCCGATAAACTTTCCAATCTTGTCTTTAACTGGTAGACTGTTCGTACAACACTTCCATAAAAATAGTTTTATACGAGGAATCGTATTCATATTCCAAATAAAGAACCTATCATTTTGATCTTGCATAGGTTCTTCACTCTCTGTCCTAAGAAAGTTATACATAGATTTAATCGAAAAATTACCTGATTTAGTCAGCGTCCATGTTGGTTTGTCTTTTTCATCTGCCTGCAAATTTATGCTAGCGATGGAGCTGCAAATATCACTATTAAAACAGTTATTTATGACATTCATATTCCAGTTATTATTCGTTATGAGTTGCGCCACCCATTCCAGATTAGAACCACTATGATTAATGAGAGGGGGGTGATTGGGAATCCAGTAGTCATGCCAAATATTTATGTGATTACCTTTGTTGATATCCCATAATACAAGATTCTCCACCTGATTGAACTGCTTGCTGATAGATTTCCATGGCTACGAATGATTTGCTTTTGGGTGGGAGGGTTTAGTAGATTTGGAGAAATATTTCCCTTTGAGCACTTGAACCCAAATAGCTTGCGGGTTATTAATAAGACGCCAGTTGATTTTGTTGAGAAAGGCTTGATTGTCAAGAAGGGGGAGGCAAGATCCCAGTCCGCCAAGTTTGCGTGGCTTACAAAGAGCTGACCAGTTCAGAGTGTGAAACGTCTTGGATTTTCTCCACCAGAAAGTCCTTTGGAGGGACTCGATGCTAGTGCAAATGCCTTTAGGGATGGCAAAGCACTGCATTTGGTATCGGGGAACAGCTGCTACGATTGTTGAGATAACTACCGCGCGACCAGCTTGTGAAAGGAGATTTGTTTTCCATTTGGCAAGCTTGTTCTTGATTTGGGATATAATTGGCTGAAAGGCCTGCTTTTTGTTGCGATCAATGAAGAGATTGGTTCCTAGATATTTATCGCCCTTGGAGGATTGGTGGACTTTGAGTTCACGGATAATCATACGTTTAAAATCCGGAACTACCCTTGGTGCCAAAATGGAATTAATGCTCAAAAAATTTAAAACATAAAACCACATCATCTCTTTATTTCTCCTCCAGTGCAGCTCATCTCTCCTCCAATTCACATTTCCCTCTCTCCACCTTACACTTTCTTCTGCGGCAAAAAGGTCGTTGGTCGAAATTTTCCAACCGGAAATCTTTAACCTTAAAATAACTTTTTTTTCTCCTTTCTCTCTCTTCTTCTTCAATTTTCTTCCTCTCAACTACGGTTAGGGAAATCCCAAACCGTAGGTTTGATTTGGAACTTCAAAAGCTTCATTGCTGAAGCTTTGACAACAGAGCTTCAAAAGCTTCACTGTTGAAGCTATAACACTGCTTCGAATTGAAGTTTCAATGAAGCTCGAAGCTTCAAATATGGTTTGGGTTTCCCCAAACCAGATCTAGGGTTTCGGGACCCCCAAATCAAATCTAACGTTTGGGAAATCCCTAAAAATAAAAAGAAAAATTTCTCTGTAACGAAAATGTATGGTCGGGCAGCCAAATAAAAGACGCCAATTTTCAATTTAGTCGCAAATTGGGGGCTAATTTGAAATAAATAAACCCTTACTAAATTAAGCCAATTAGGTTACAAACTAAATTTTATCATCTAAGAAAAGATTATTACCTAAACTACGCTAACCAACACCAAAAGCATCTTTAATTGGAGACTCAACTTCTATCTTTTTAGAGTGTCATATTAAATTTTTTGAATTTTTCTAATCATGTCCAGTAAGACACGTCATCAGAGAGTAGATGATGACGTTGAGGTAGTTATTTACAAATCTTTTAAGAAGAAACTTTAATTTTATAGACAGGGGCGAGCCCACATAGGGGCCCGTGGGGCGCAGGCCCCCACGGCCCAAATGTGAGCTCCTTTATCAATAGGCTTGACTGTGAGGGTGCTTCTAATATTATGGCAATCATCAATTTAAAATTAAATTTCCGAGGCCCATCATCAATTTAATATCAAGTTTCAAAGACCCATTTCAATTGATTCTCACACCCACCAATGCCACCATTAATTTCCAACGCCCATCATTAATTTAATAGTATTAAGTTTCAAAAACCATGTGTTACTCCCAATGCATCACCGTGGGAGTTGTGGAATGAGCAATTGATCAGGTATTTGCCCCTAGACCATTAATTTATGAGTTTTGACCATTAAACTTTTTTGAGGGATTGGGCTGGACGTCCAAAATGAGGCCCAAAATGGGCTGGGCGTCCACGGTTGCCCCTAAATAAACGAGAGGTCCAAAATGTCAGGCCGGGATTTAAAATGACGGAAACAACCCTAAAGTTCGTCGAATTTACGCCCCCTGCCATTGAAAATCAACCGGGATTTGGCGAATTTTTTGGCGCGATTTCTGACTGATTCGAGGGACGGAAGTGACGTTTCCTGCAAACGGTCACTGCCACATTAACTTCTGCCCACGCCGAGTCCCTCTTCCCAGGTAACTTTGCTCCTTCTCAAGAAAACTCTCTCTCCAAATTTCTGTTCATCCGTCATCTTCCTCCTGCATCTTCCTCTTTCAACTTTTACTTCTAAAGTGATTCAATTTTTTTTGAAGAAAAGGAAGGGATTCAAGTCTGTTTGGAGAAATAACTTACAAGTTTGTGAAGGGATTCAAGTATGTTTTACTTCTATCTCATCCACCTAAACTTGTTTGATAAAAGTTTCTTTCATAAAAGATTTTTAAAACCCTAAAATTTGTGAAAAACTTTACTTTCTGACGCAGATATGGTGATTGATCTTTCTTTAGGGACGCAATATTTTAGAAACCTTTAAAGTTTATACAAATGATCTCTTATGGTTTGTTTGAAACCCTGGAAGATTTTAGAAACCCTAGAAGTTTTTAGAAACCATAAAATTTGTGTATAATCTTACATTTCTTTGACGCAGATATGGTGAAAAGTAAAGATACGAACAAGAAATCAAAGGGTGTGACTATCATAGAACCAACTTCCAGTAGAGAGATATCAGTAAAGGAAAGACCGATTGCAGACATTCTGGCTAGAAGAACTAGTCCTAGAAAGAAGAAGGTATGAAACTGAACAAAAAATCATTTGTTCTTGAAAATGTTTCTGGTAAATGTTTTTTATTCTGGTAAATGTTCCATATTCTGGTAAAAAAATGTTATTGTTGAAAATATTCCTGGTAAATAAATTAAATTCTGGTAAATGTATTTTTTTCTTGAAAATATTTTGTTTTACTGTGATTTAGATTTGTCTAGTGTTCATGGGAATAATATTTTGCACCGTAAGTTGTTTTATTCCTGGTAAATAATTTTGTTCACTGTAAAATGTTTTGTTCCTTGAAAATATTTTATTGTACTGGCATTATGTTGTTCCAAGTGATATGGATTTCTTCATGAGAATAAAAATATGTTCAGTAATATGTTCAGTAAATTGTTTTATTGTAAAGATGACCATGCATTTCAAGTGTTTGTTGTAATGTGTGACACAACATTCTTTCCTGGTTACATTTTTTACAGGTAGAAAGTACTGAGAGCATTGAAGTAAAAGACAATGCAGAGAGAGAAAGGAAAGGCAAGAGAAAAGCTGCACCAGAGAGAGAAGTAAAAGACAATGCAGAGAGAGAAAGGAAAGGCAAGAGAAAAGCTGCACCAGAGAGAGAAGTAAAAGACAATGCAGAGAGAGAAAGGAAAGGCAAGAGAAAAGCTGCACCCGAGAGAGAAGACAATGCAGAGAGAGATAGGAAAGGCAAGAGAAAAGCTGCACCAGAGAGAGAAGAAAGCAGCCAAAAAAAAAAGGAAAGAAAACAAAAACAGAAGGTGGAAACTCAACGGGTGAACGGAAAAATAGACCACCAAACCTGGCAGCACTGGTGCCGAAGGCTTACAAGTATGCCCTTCGAAATACGTGGAGACAAATGAAGAACACATATCCAAAGATGTCGACTACACAGAAAGAGTTGTTAGCCGCGACTCCATTTAAAAATCTGGTGATGGCTTTTGTTGAGGACAAAATAGATTGGGATAACATAAACAAACCCAACAAGGCTATCTTTGAAATTCTCTGCCTCTATTCTAGTTCGACAGAAAGGTTTACGTTGGCGGGGAAAGAAATGGAACTGAAACCTGAAGATGTGGCCCTAATTCTAGGTATGCCATTGTCAAGAGAGGCGAGAGAAGTCTTCCCTAAAAATCGATCAGTAAAGGAGCCTGAAATAGATTTTTGTATGAAGTACTTTGGTGAAATCCCTGGAATGATATCATGCACACAATTATCCAAAGCACTGAGAGATGCTGTCAACGGAGAGGTAGATGACATGGATGTCATCAGGCTGATCATCATGTATATTTGTGCGAGTGTTTTATTTGCTCCCCTAACAGGTTACAAGGTTCCAATGCGTATTCTCTTCAACTTGCATACAATGGAAGAAATTCAAACTTTGTGTTGGCCAACAGCGGTCCACTCATTCCTAATTGATCACATCAATAAGTATCCCAACGACCCACTGAAAGCTTCAGGGTGCCTAGTATTACTTCCTGTGAGTATGTTTTTTATCATTTAAATTTAAACTTAACTTCATGTGTCTCATACTCTATGTTTTTTATAGGTGTGGTTTTGCGAGCATACTACATGTTTTGATCGACAAGAGAGGTTTAGGGATGAGGTGCCTAGGATCGTCAGGTGGTCTTTGACCAATATAGATGAGACATTTGACCAGAAGCTTGCAAATCTTACTGCAGAACAGGTATACATTTGATCAATGTTAATGTGAAACTGTTTTGTTCTGGTAAACAGAAAAGGAACCATTAAATTGTTTTGTTCTTGGTAAATAAAATTATTTCCTAGTAAATGTTTAGTTCCTGGTAAATAATTTGGTTTACTGTACATTAAACCAGGTCAGTGAATCATTTGTGTACCCCCCAACTGATCAAGAAAAAGAGTTGCTGTCAGCACCAAAGAACACAGAAGTGGTAGATGAATTGCTTCGAAGGATTGAACAGCTACAAAAGGAAAATGCTGAACTTAAAGAAAAACTGCGAGAAGCGTGCGAGGATAGGGATGATTCTTACAAAGCATATAAGGCACTCCTTCAAACCTATTTAGTTCCTGTAGAAGAACAGGTTAGAGGAGAAGATGGCCTAATCGAGGTTACGGATGGTGTGGAGGAGCTACGCAAACGTTATTGTAAGGGAAAAAGTAAGATGGAAGATCCAAAAGATGGAGAGAAAGAGAAAGAAGAGAAACAGAAGAAAGAGGAGAAAGGGAAGACAGAGGAGAAAGAGAAAGAAAAGAAAGATGAGGGGGGAAAGGGTGTAGAAAAAGATGATGAAGAGGGAGAAGAAGATGATGAAGGAGAAGAAAGTGAGGGAGAAAAAGATGATGAAGAGGGAGAAGAAGATGATGAGGAAGATGATGAGAAAGATGATAATGAGGAAGATGATGATAAAGATGATAATGAGGAAGATGAGGAGAAAGATGATAATGAGGAACAAGATGATGACAGTGACGAAGATGAAAAGGAGAAAGATGGAAGCGAGGATGGAAGTGACAAAGATGAGAAAGAGGAGAAAGATGAAAGGAAGGACAAGAAAAATGATCGGAGTAATAAGTATCAACTTAAAGACAGTGACGAAGATGATAGCGATGGCAATGAAGATGGTAATGAAATAGTTTCTATTTTATTTTATATTCTCAGTAAATATTATTCTTTTTCAGTTTTATTCTTTTTCTGAGAAAGTATAATAAGCATGCTAAATGATGAAGGCAATGAGGGAGAGGAAAAAAAGAAAGCCAAGCTGGATGAAGAAGGAAATGATGAGATGGATGATGAAGATGAGGTTCATATCAATTTGTCTAGTGAGCATGCAGGGTGGGTGGATGATACTTATGAAAAAGAGATGCCTCCCAAGAGAGGTAATGTTGCCAAATTATGTGGTGAAATAATTTAAGTTTCCTAGTTTGTTAAAAACATTATTTTTCTGAATATACATTATTTGACAGATATTATGAAGGATGACAGCAATGATTTCCCAAGTTTTGATCTTAACTTGGGGACGCAAATTATTGTGTGGACTCCACCACCACAGCAGGGAGATGATGTTTGCCAAACAGCTGAAGAGAATTTCGCCGATATTGCTGAAATGGGGAGAGCATCGGTGGAAGAAGTATCCAAAAAATTGGATCATGTTGGAACAAGTAGAAAAATTAAATCACCACACGTGAGCCCCCCTAAACGAGTAGTATCGAAGACACAGAAAGGGTCAATTGCTAAACCAACATCTCTTATCAAAAGGGTCAAGGATAACCCCAGAACCCGAAAACAAACATCCAGAGCAGCAGCTGCCATTAAATTCCCTGTGATTGATATAGAGTCGATCACAATGAAGAAACAAGGGAAAGAACCAATAAGTAACTGGAGACAGGGAGGGTTATGGCCCTACGTCCAGGAGAAAGAAAAATCACTAATGCTAGAATTCATGACATACGGGTGGACAAGGTAAATAACTCAGTAACTGGTAAATAATTAAATGTCTGGTAAAAAAAAAATGTATGGTAAACAATTTGTATAGTAAAATGTATATCTTTCTGGAAAATAATTGTGTGGCTGGATGGGATTCTATGTACAGCCTCGAAGTCTGGAACAAGGATAAAGAACATTGCCTGAAAGCCAAAGATTTGGATGAACTTATGATGGTTCGGGGATGTGACTCGCAAATCATAGACTGGTTTGAGGACCACCTTGCACAGGACGCCCGAGACGTGAACAAAGAAGTTGTTTTCCTATCTTCATTGCTTTTTGTAAGTTTCCTTGGCAAACATATAATTCATTTTTAAATGGTGTTGAGTAAATAGTAGTCACTGAATTTAAATCAGCGGAGTATTGAGGCCAATACTGAATTTAAATCAGCGGAGTGTTGAGTAAATAGTAGTCACTGAATTTAAATGGTTTGCAGACCTTGATAAAACAAGGGCGGAGTCAGGCAAGTATTGAGGCCAATTTAAATCAACGGCTGGAAGCGCAATATATCAAAGATCATACTACAACGTTGTGTGCGCCACTGAATACGCCGTACACTGATGACTCATTCGAGGGTCATCATTGGACTCTGCTTGTGTATGAATTTGAAGAAAATGAATGGAAGCACTACAACTCTTTGCAGCGTGACACTAACCTGGCTAAGCAATGCAACAATAATGCAAAGAAATTTGCATCGCAGCTGGCAGAGACATTGATCAAGATGAAGTGCACGCGCAAACGAAGTGGGCAATACGCTAAAGAAAGGATGACGAAAAAGATATCCTATGTAAAGGAGGTTGACTGCCCTCAGCAAGGGGATAGGTGAGTCTAAATTTTGCTTCCTTACTTTAGTAGTTATTGAGTTTATTGAGTTTCTTTAAACTCACATTTTATTTTTGAATCAAACAGTCCAGACTGTGGACTGTACGTAATGCTCCAGTTGGAGGATATCTTCAACATAAGCAACCAGTCCAATTTCCCGGGGTCCTGCACGCAGGTGGAAACTTATGCAGACAAAGCAAGAAGAAAGAGGGTAGAAGTAACTTTCAAAATTTTGGATGAATCAAAGGAGGTATGGAGAAGGTTGATAAATGAAGGTCATAAATAGTTTATGTGAAAATTATGTTTGTGTTTGTTAACTGTTACTAAGTACTGGAAAAAACTTGGAAGGTTTTGTTATTGTGACAATTTGTAAGTTTTGTTATTGTGAAAACTTGGAAGGTTTTGTTATTGTGAAAATTTGTATTGGAAAAAAATATGTTTTCACTCGAAAAAACATGATAATTTTCCATAAAATATGCCGGGAAAACAAAAAATTTCCGGTAAACAAAATTATGTACTTGACATAACTTAGGAAAAAATATCCAAAATTCCGGGAAAAATTTAACTTTCCGTTAAATAAAAATATGTACTCGACCAAACTTAGAAATTTTTCGGAAAAAATCCCGGGAAAACAAATTATTTCTGGTAAATAAAAAAATTTACTAAACACAACTTAGAACAAATTGTACTGAATATATTTTTGAGTAAAATCCACATGTACTGGACAAAACTCTATTATTGTACTAGACACAACAACTTAGAAATTTCTCCCAAAAAAACTTAGAAATTTTACGGAAAATCCACATGTACTGGACAAAACTTAGAAGTTTTGTCCCAAAAAAACCCGGGGAAAAAAATAATTTCCGGTAAATAAAAAAATGTTCTAGACAAAACTTGGAAAAAGTCCCTTCGAGAAAATATATTCTCAAAACATAAAATAATTTCCGGTAAATAAAAATATGTACTCGACTTGACTTAGAAAAAGTAAAATCACCACACTGGAAAAACTTAAACTTTCCGGGAAATAAAAAAATTTACTGGACAAAACTTAAACTTTCTGGTAAATAGAAAAATGTACTGGATAAAACTAAAAGTTTCATATCATGCATTATGTTCAAGCACAATACACACTAACAAAATATAAGATAATACATTGACTTTAAACACAAATACATTAAGTTCGACAAAAGATACAAAAAAAATCAAAGCAGCACAAGGCTAAAATGTGACTCTCTTCAAAAATTTGAAAAGCTCCCAACACTGTAAATGCTTTTCAAAGTTGTAGAGTGCCCCTAGTTTTTGCTGCTGATATAAAAACCATTTCAATCACTAAATCGCTTCGTTGCACGAAGCACGGTTGTGATAAGAGAGCTTCTTACACCTACCGCATATCCGCTGCCTCTTTCTAAAGTTTCCAGAACTTTCAATTCTTACAGAACGTGGTCTGCCTGGACGTTTCTTGGTTAAAGGAGGAAGTATCTTGCTGGCTTCCTCAAACGTTGTTGGTTGATCGAAAGATGGGACAGGATTTATGGAATGACTATAAGTCTTACAGTATGCATCCGTTGTAACAGCGGGATCAAAAAAGGATGATGAATCACCTCCATGCACTTTAATACACAATATGGCATGCTCACAAGGGATACCTTGGACTTGCCACTTACGACATGTGCATGTAAGAGCCCCAAGGTCCACAGAGTGACTCGGCATGGACATTACTTCATACACAAATTTACCTGATTGTATTACCTTCCAGCTACAGGCAACGTTGAATCTAGACTGCATTTTTTCGTTGACCTTAGGGCACAAGAAAGAGTCCCAAGTTGCCGACTCAGTTCTTCTGGCATTCATCATGTTCATAATTTTGATCCTCAACATATCTAGCATTACGGTTATTGGAAGAACTCTCTCATCCCTTATCCACGAATTGAAGGATTCCGAGAGCGAAGAACATATTAAACCGTACCTTTTTCCTGGGAAGAAAACATCAGCCCAATGTTCCGGATTTACAGAGTGAAGAAATGCATCCACAGCATTGCCACCCATGACTACAAGTTCAGAAGTGTACTTCTGAAAATCCGATATAGTAAGGGCTCTAGCCGCCTTAAACATGAGGGATTGGAAATAGTCCGACTTCTTCGCACCATTCTTTACACGTACATTCAAATTGTTTCTTAGATGCCAAACGCAGAATGAATGGTGCGCGGTTGGGAAAATGTTGGAAACTGCATTTATAATACCATTGTGCCTGTCCGACATAAAAGTCAAAGACTCGCTATTATCAACCATTTTCGCCAAGTTACAAAAAAACCAGGTCCAGTTTAGATCATTTTCTACGTCAACGACAGCATAGGCGATAACAAAAAAACCTGCAAAGTACATATGGCAGTAGTTAGAACAGGAAATAAAAAAAAAAACCAGTAAATAAAATTGTGTACCGGACGGAAAATATTGGTAAAATACTTACCATCATTGCCATTCTTCGCTACAGCTGCAAGAATGCACCCATTGTATTTCGTTTTCGCAAAAGTACCATCAACAAATATCAATGGGCGACAGTGCTTGAAACCTTGGATGCATGCTCCAAGAGCAATAAATATTCGAACAAAACGGTGGGAATCTTTATCAACTTGAAGATCAATTAAACTATTAGGGTTAGAACGGGATAGGGCATCAACATACCAATTGAGTTTGGCATAAGAATCAGCTTCCTCCCCATAGGCCAAAGAAATACTCCTGTTTCGAGCCTAATATGAATAGTAGTAGCTGAGTTCAATTCCATAGTCTTTCTTGAAAGATCTGACAATGTCTTTAGTACTTTTGGTCGGATTCTCCCTAATGTCATCGACTATTAATAAGCTAACACTTTCGGTTGATAATCTTGGCTTATTATCTGACATTATAAAATCTTGGCATGTGTGCACAGGGTTGTAAGCTTTTAGAACAAACATTGACCTGGACTTCAGAGGAGCCACAGCGTGAATGGTCCAAGAACATTTTGGGGATTTGCATACGCAAGTAATACGATCAAGATCATTCTTCAAATAATTAAAATTGTACCCGTGCTTTATTGAATAACGTCCAAGTGCATTTCGAAAGGCGTTGGCGCCTCCAGGGAATTCCTGCCCCAAATGTGTAAACAACTCAGGCCAGCTAGCAGACCTTAGAGGTTCAGCCCTGACAATGGCATTACATGCATCCTCAACCAAGAGAGAGGAATTTCTTGAAAAATCCAGTGGGAGACTGCACAAAACAAACATATCATTGACATCAGAATTTAATTTAGGTAAGGAAACAGTTTTGTTTTCGGTAAACATAAATATTTACTGAACATATTCTTGTTCACGGTAAACATAAATATGTACTAACCAAAATTTGAAGTATTCATGTATACTGAACCATAAAACTATTGGATTTACCGTAAAGTAAGAGCTGGTTATAAGTACACAACAATCAACAATATGTAATGACCACGGCCGTGCCTGAGAATTTTGGGGCCCAGTGCAAAATTTTAGTTTAGGCCCTTCGTATAATCAAAATATAAAAAAATTACACACAAAATGACAACGAATTCAAAATAATTTGACTATAAAGATAATTGATCGTTTATTTATCAACTCAAAATGTATTCAAAAAGCATTTGAAGCAAAAAGATGTTACTTAAAATTTTTTTCTCCTTGCATTTTTTGAAGCAAAATTTTTTCAACTTCAGTATATAGAAAAATGCACTCATAAAAGACATAGTACTAATACACTAGTAGTAATTTGGAAGAAGACTTAGGTAAGATAATGAAAAAATTGTTGCACCCACAATTTAAAAAAAGAGTGAGCTAGGCAATCAACAAATTTAAAAATTCTAAACCGCCTAAGCCGGTTCTAAAAAAAACGACTAGCCAATTTGTAGTCTGATTTCCTTGTAAGGAAAGGAGAGAACAAAAGAAAGTGAATAAAGAAGAAATTAGAGAGTTCAACAAAAAAAAAAATAAGAAGAAATTAGAGAGAGAAAGGTAAGGAAAGTAGAGAGAGAAAGAGTTAATAGCTAGAGAGAAAGGAATGTAGAGACTAGAGAGAGAAAAGAAAGTAGAGACTAGAGAGAGAAAGAAATGCGTCAGATTTGGAGAGTGGGCCCCCTACTTTACTTAAATATATACCCAAATTTCCAAAAGTTTGACTTTTTCAAACTTCCTTTTTGTATTTGTAATTGGAAATGTACCGAACAGCAACAACAACAAAATTGAAACTTGGAAAGTATAAAAAAAATTGGGCCTCACGTACGTGGGGGGCCCAGTGCGGGCGCCCTGCCCGCACTGGGCACCGCACGGCCCTGGTAATGACTTCCACACATACTTATTAGACATTTGTTACTGGTTCATATAAATGGCACAGGTAAATTATTATTAGGTAAGGAAACAGTTTTGTTCCTGGTAAATGAAAATATGTACTGAGCAGAGTTTGGATTTCAGTAAATTAAAATGTGTACTCACCAATTTATTGTTTTTAAGTAAAACAATAACGAAACAGTAAAGTTCAAGTTAGTTCCAAACTTACTTATTAGATGCTTGATTGTGGTTCGTCATTTCTGATGATGTTGCAGCAGAAGTAGATGAAGTATAGCCAAAAAAATCACGATCCAACCTGGATAGAGAGAGAAAATAAAGAAGGTATGAAACGATAATTTAAAGAAAAGAAAAAACAAAATATCCATTGTATACTGTTACAACTAAGTTGAAGTTTGTTTCACCAGAGAGGACGTCGTGCAACAATGTCCCCAGAAAGCATTCCTTCAATATCCATTGTATACTGGAGGGAAAAGAAAAATGAAGAAGGTATGAAGAAGGTATGAAAAATGAAGAAGGTATGAAAAATGAAGATGATAATGCCTTTTAAGGTATGAAAATATAATGTACAGAATAGAAAAATATTCCTTTCACTTTGTCTGTCATTTTGGAATGTCAAAGTCTCATTTACAAAAGGCATTATCCTCTTCCTTAAAAGGCATTATCATCTTCCTTAAAAGAACAAATGGAATATTCAGCTTCCTTAAAGTCTATCATTGAAGACAAATAGGATTTGCTCATTTAAGAGGAATTACCTGAAAAGGTTGGAAGATAAGAGCAGATTCTGGTTGGAAGATATTAAGACAGTGGGTGGTATAAATAGGTTGGAAGATGAAATTTGAAAACTTTTAAAAGATTTTGAAACTGATCAAATAGAGAAAGAGCGGGATCCCAAAAATTTCGACAAAAAATTTGGCAAAATGGGGGGAAAACTCAGCTTTAATGGAGGATAATTTAGAGAGAGAAAGAAAAGGAAAGAAGGAAGAAGCAGATGGCGCGAGATATGGAGGAAGGATGTGATTGCCTGTGAGATAGGGACGGGTATTTAATGATCCCTCAAAAAACGTGGGAGAGAGAAGGGCTGGGTCAAGTCGAGGGGCAATAAAGGAAGAAAATTAAAAAAAAAAAAAGCTAAACAAATATTTTCCCTGACATTAGGACCTGCCCCTCATTTTTAGGCAACTTAGGATTTTTTTTCATTTAACCCCCCACTTTTTGGACCCCTGGCTCAAAAATCCAACTTTAGATAGCTTTCTTAAGCTTTAGTTAATTTCCTTGCTTTTAGTTAGTTTCCAATTTTTTTATAATTATTAATTTTATTTTTCTTAAACTATACTCCCTCCGTCCCAAAAAGAATGACCTATTTTGAAAACCCAACTTATTAAGGGAACATCATTAATTAATGTTTGACTTTCAAAAATAACATGGTTTTTCCAATTGTATCCTCGTTAACTATTATAATTTACAATGAAAAAGTTGAACTTACCTTTAAATAAAGTTGTCATTAAATTTATAGTAGTGGGTATTATTGGAAAGAGAGAAAAGTTTCTTTCTTTATTTTTAGAAATATGACACTAAAATGGGACAATCCAAAATAGAAATTAGGTCATTCTTTTTGGGACTGAGGGAGTAGATAGCTTTCTATTTTAATTAAAATCAACTTTTCATTATTTAAACTCTAATTCTAACCTGAATAGAAAACAAATAAGGTTAAGAAGTTATATAAATTTTGGTAGTCGGGTTTTCTTACAAACTACAATCTCATCTTTTTTTCTTTCATACATTGAGAAAGATGTATACTATTAGTAATGAAGTTATTATACAACGATTTTGGAAAATGAAAACTCGTCGAGAGCAACTATAAATATGTAATTAGTAGAACTTTTATGAATCAATAAAAGTCATTTTTTTTAGAATATAAATTTGTTATGTCATTTTACTGAAATGTGCCCCCACATCAAAAAAATCCTGGCTTCGCCACTGTTTATAGAGTCTTTTAGTTCCTTCTCACCAAACTTCAGATTTAAGCGGATAATAAACCTTTTTGCAAGTTCAATTTTTCTATTAAGCTTTGAAGTGTCATGTGTACAAATAAAGCTTATAAAAATATCTACATTGGGTACATCCAGAGCCGGCCCTAGATCGCGATGGGCCTAATGCAAATTATGAAGCTGAAGTCCTTTACTTTGAAACAAAAAAATTACAAAATTTTGTTACCTTATTCCTATTAAAGATGTGTGCCTATTTTTAGGTAACATCGTTCGGATGTAGCAACTAATATTTATAAAATAATTTCTTGAACAACTTAAAAACAATGTTTTGTTTAATAAAGGTCGCGGTTTTGGGGAATAAAAAAATTTCTCCGGAGAATAAAGATTTTAGTAAATAAATATTGACTCAGAGCATATTTTTTTTAGTCCAAAAGTTGACTTGATCAAACATTGCCCCATAATCTTCATCTTCTCTCTCCCGATCTCTCTATATCTCTCCCTTTCTCTCTCTTACCCTCTATCCCTCTCTATTTCTTTCTTTCTCGTATTGCTCTCTCTATATCCCACTCTCTCGCACCATCTCTCTGTGTTCTCTTGGTCTTTCCCTCTTTTTCTCTTAATATCTCTCTCTTGCTTGATTCCTCATTGTCTATCCCTCTCTATTGCTCTCACTATCTATGTCTCTCGATCTTTCACTGTTTCTCTCTCAATCTCTCAATTGATCTCTCATTGTTTCTCTCCCTCTCTCACACAGACACCGCTTCGACAAAGGGAAGTGTTCTTATCGTCGGAATCTAACATCGAAAAGGGTTTCTAGTGAAACTCTCCTCGAGAATTTCGTGGCCACGAAACATTCTGAAACCATGACCATTTCATTGCCAGAAAACATTTCGTTGCCATTACCATTTCATGGACACATAACATTTTGTGGTCACAAACTCTATGATTTCCACAAAGAGATCTATACAGACCGAGAGAGAGAGAGGGAGGGAGAGAGAGAATGTGAGAAAGAGAGATAAAGGTTGCGGGAGAGATATAGATAGTGAGAGAGAGATATGTCTACAACGAGAGAAATAATAAGAGTGATCTACAACGAAAGAAATGACAGAAAGATCTATAGTGAGAATGACAGAGAGATAGGCAGTGCGTGTGTGTGTGAGAGAAAGAGAGAGAGAGAGAGAGAGAGAAAAAAAAGTAACAAGAGATAGAGAGGGTAACATTGAACTAGAGGAGAAAAAAGAAGAGGTGGCAATGGTGGTGGTGGAAGTTGCTTTGGTAAAGGTAATAAAGAGGATGAAGATTAGGAGGTAATGTTTGATCAAGTGTGTTTTTGGACTAAAATAAAATATGCCCCCGAGAATATAAAAAAAGGATTTTTGAGTCAACAGTCCAGAATCTGGGGGGTAAACCCAAAAAAAATCCACTCTTGCCCAAAAATTAGTTGCAGGTCCAAATGTCAGTTTTTTTTTTATTCCCCTCTTGCCCTTGGACGGGACATGCTGACGTTTTCCTGAAAAAAAAAATGTCTGGTAAATAAAATAATTTACCAGTACACGAAAAATTCAAAGTTTGAAATTTTCAAACGAAAACCCGCCCAGCAAACATCTCTTCCCGGTAAATAAAATAATTTCCCGTACACAAAAAATTCCAATTTTCAAATTTTTTTGAAATTTTCAAACGAAATCTTTTTTTCGAAATTTTGAAATTTTTAAAAATTTTCAAATTTTTTTAAAATTTTCAAACGAAATTTCAAATTCCCGGCCAAATTTTTAAATTCCCGCCCAGCAAAAGTGTCTAGTACAAAAAAAAAATTCCAGTAAATAAAATAATTTCCCGGTCACAAAATTTTTTTTTCGAAGTTTTGAAATGAGTCCATGGGTATATAGACCAAAATCAATTTGATAATAGGTTTATAGACCATTCTTCTTAGATTATGGATTTTTAGTCCTTTTACAAGAAGGGCATAAAGTATGGATAATTTTTTTGATATTACCCAATGTAACCCAAATCTAAAAACCCCGGGATATTTGAATTTCCGAGGGTTTTAGGAAACTTTCCTAAAACCCGCGGGCGTGATTTGGGGCGATTCTATAGAAGGCGAAACAGAAAGTAATTGTCACTCTTCATAAATACGTTTTCTCTCTCTAAACCTACCCGATTTCTATTTTCATCCAAAATCTTCTGAAGATCGCGACGATAAACCCTAAATAGATCAAGAAACCCAGAAAGTTTGCATCCTTTCATCTTCTCCATTCATCTTTTACATTGAAGAATCTCTTCAGGTGAAAAGGTAAGCTGGTTCATAAACCCCTTTTCGTTATGAAATCGATTGAAATCGAAACGTGAGGTTCTTTCAGTTTAAATCGTTATAAATAGTTGTTGCATGTCAGTTTAACTTCATATTGAAGAGGATTTGTTGATTTTGGTAAAGATTTCTCTGTAGATATGAAGTTTCTTTTCGGTTTAAAGGAGATTCAAACAGATTTAGGGTTTTTTCGTTCGTTCTTATTTAAAAAAAGGGGTACAAAATCGTTTTTGTCTCATGAATAATAGATCTTTAGATCTTTTCAAATAACATATCGACATTAAAATCTTTAGTTTTACTTGAAAAACCTAAATATTCTTTTTACACTTTTATTTCTGTTTCATAATAAGATAACTTTGTGTTATAAAAAACATATAATTTATGGAAAATTAAACAATATTTTTTATTTATGGTTTAATGAAATATTTGATCTTGGTTTAGGGTTTAATGAGATGTCCTTTTCATTGCAGCAAAAGGTACAATATGGCACCTAAAGGTAAATCTAAAACGAATGTTACCGAAGAAACAAGCACATTAAGAAGGAGTCCTATGAAAAGAAAGGCCACTGTCGAAGAAGTAGTTGTTAAGAAGAAATCGAAAACAAAAGAAACATCAATATCTGAGGTAATGTATTTGGAATTTGTTATAATTTATTGATATTTTGAAGAAAAATTGATAAATTATGATTAACATACATATATGTATTGATCTTTTAACAGTTTATGCCTTGTTGTATGTACAAATTTGTGATATACCATAAAAATATTCATTTTGTCTAAAAAATTTCCCATCATGTTAGGTAAAGTATGTGTACTTTACATGATTAATGGCTGATAGTTTACGATTGTGTTTTTTTGTCATATTTGCAGGCTGGTGGCAGTTCTAAAAGTCTGAAGTTGAAGGACAAAGGAAGCTCTAGTAAGTGGGTTGATATAGTAGGGGAACAGAAATTAATACCGGTGCAAAAAACATCGGCACTATTCAGATACACACTCAGCAAACCAATAGAGTTAATCAATAGCATACGTTCCTATATGACTGAAGAAATGAAGGAGGAGATTAGCAAAACTCCTTTCAGTCAATTGTTTGATGCTATGGCAGAAGGTACAATATTAAGGGAGAATTATACGAGTCGTCCTACAATTGCCATTTTGGATGTTCTTTGTCGATATAAAAAATCGACAAAGAAATTTGTTATTGGGGGTAAAGAGTTAGAATTCAAACCTGAAGATGTATCTTTGTTGTTGGGAATGCCCATGGAGGGTTCTGAATATGAGGCATTCCCTAAGAAAAATGATCTAGATCCTTTGAAGTGTGCGTTCTTGAACAAATACTTCAAGGAAACACTTGAAGCATCAAGAAACAAAAATATGGGTCTCTCAAGTGCTGTTGTTGGGAATGCACTTCAGAAATGCGTGAGGAACAGTGAACCAGCAATAGAATTTGTTCAACTTCTAATTATGATGTTTTCGGCGAGCTTCATATTTGCTACTTTGGCTGGTTTCACTGTATTGCCTAGTATTTATAAGAACATCCAGTCTAGAAGAGCAATCAACAGGGTGTCATGGCCAAGAGCCATACATTCATATATGATGGAAACGATCGACAAACATTCAGAAGACCCCACCAAAGCATCTGGTTGCTTGTTACTGTTGCCTGTGAGTATTCTTTTTTGAATTAATTTGTTATTTAAATAGCATATTCTTTCTTATAAAGCATGCATAATTTTGATTTCTTTTTTTTTTCTTTAGTTCTGGGTGTGCATGCATACTAATCTGTATGCGAAGAATGCACTGAATGAAACAAGAACCCCAAGGTTCTTGAGGTGGTCTGTTGATGGATTCAAGAATGGAATGGAAAAAGATTTAGCTAGACTTGAACCTGAGGAGGTAAAATCAACTTTTTATGTGAACTTTTATTAATGAAAGTTTAAATTCTCTATAAATATATTGTATTTCTTTTTCCAGTATATGTAATTTATCATAAATTACATATAATTTATGATAAATTATTCGAATGCATCTACAGAACACCCTATGATTTATGTAACTCTTTACATGCAGGTTTATGAGGATGTTGTGGATGATGTGAGTGAAGAAGAGAAAGAAATGTTGAAGTTTACAGAAAAGGTAGTTGTGGAGATACCTTTTGATGAAGAGTTGAATAACAAGGAGATGATGGAAGCCCTAAGTAGAGAAGTAAGTAAACAAAGAGAAGAATTAAAGAAAAAGGATGAGGAACTTGAAAGTTTGAGAAATGAAGTAATACAATTGAAGTTACTTCTAAAGTCTGAAAAGAGGGAGGAATCATTGATGGATGATTATCATAATGAAGGAATGGGTCAAGATAATGGGGACCAGAATGAGGAGGTAGATAATGTTGGGGAGAAAGATAATGTCAATGATGAGATGTCTGATGGAGTAGAACATGATGATAAAGTACAGGAAGATGAAAATGTTGAAGACCAACAACACGAAGGTCAGTATTTATTCATACTTTTACTGTTTTCAATTATAATTTGTGGTAAAGTATGCATACTTTATATAAAATATTATTATCACAGAATAAATGATATATTATTTATTTGTCAATTTTGTGATGAATCCATTTTTTTTACATGATTGTTGTTGTCAGATGATGATGGACACGTGCCATGCACGGCCATTGTGTTGGTGCCTAATGAGGAAGAGAAGCAATATAGTTCAACTCCCAATTTTGATTTGGGAATAGATTTCACAAATGCACGCGACTTCACCGACGTTGTTCAAGTTGCTCAAACCTATCAAGAGAATGCTGAAACAGAAAGACTCATAGATGATGACTTTGTCCAGACTACTCCAACATCAGTAAAGAAGAAGAGAACAAAATCAAAAGCTGTTAAGGGTGGATCGGACAAAACAGTTGATCGGGGTGAAACACCAAAACAGAATTCTCTTATTAAGAGAATCAAACAAGCTCCCAGAACAAGGAAACAAACTGAAAAGGCCGAGCCAAAAGAAAAGGCCGAGAAAGAAAAAAAGAAGGAAATTGCGAAAAAGGAGGTAGTCAATGTTGAAGAATTGGATAAAAAGGGGAAGGGAATTTCAATTGATGATGACGAACCACTTAGTAACTGGAAGAAGAGCAAAGTTTGGAAGAAAGTGAAAGATAATGAGAAGGGTCTGCAGGAGGAGTTTAATCAAGGAGTGAAGATGAAGTAATGAATTAAAAGTTTAATATTTAGCTGTTGTCTATGTTATGAAATGTTTTGTTGTTTGTGTTACATTATGATGATTGTAACAAACATATTCTGTTATGTCTAATATAATATAAATATTTGCTATAAATTCATTTTATTAAACTAACAACAATTAACATGCAGAACAATTGTATGGGAATCAAATCTGACAAGTGATGTTAGAGGAAGAGAGGTGAATTGGCTTATGATGAACTGTGAAACCGATGCTCAGCTTATAAATTGGTGGTCAAAGCATCTATCTTCCAAAGTTTTAAACGGGGCTGGACAAGTATCCGTTCTCGCTTCTGAATTATGGGTAAGTTTTTATCTTTATTAAAATGTAATGTAAAGTATATATAGTTTACTGTATGTTTCTTGTTTAGAAAGTAAATTATGCATTTTTTACTGAACATAAGTATTGTTCTACAAAAAATTATACATACTTTACTAAAAAGTATTTATAATGAAACTTACATAATGATGTTTTTATTTGACAGACAATGGTAAATTGCAAGTCATCTCAGTCAAACATAGACCCCCACCTATCAGATAGGTTAATAAATGAGGCTGAAAGAGGGGTTATAGATTATATATTGGCTCCAATGTGTCATTCGATGATTACAGATGTTAGTAGGGGTATTCATTGGACTTTGTTAGTATTTGATGACTTTGATCAGTCTTGGACCCATTACAACTCGTTATACTTTGACACAAGGCTCCGTAAACAATGTGAAGAAAATGCTGCAAGGTATGGACAATACATATTAGATGTGCTTCACAAAACTAAATATGTGAGTCCTGAATTTAAGAAAAAATGTAAGGTTTCGAAGACGCCGTATGATCATCAACAAGGAGAAAAGTAAGTACATAATATTTTTTACTTTTGTGATTACAATAGTACATACAGATAATTTTATAGTTTATAAATTATTTGGTGTTTTCATAATAAATGTAATATCAATGATTGACAGTGCGGATTGTGGACTATTTGTTATGCTCCATATGGAATTAGTCTTCATGAAACATTACAAATGGGGAGTACCAGATGAATACCTTTCTGAGGATTGGATTGAATTAGCTCAGCGTAAAAGAGCGGAAGTGACGTACGAGCTATTGTATGAAACAAGAGATGTGTGGAAAAAAACTTTAATCTAGTTTGAATTTATGTAAGATTTTATTCTTTCGATTTGAAAGTATTTGTAATGAATTATATTTGGCTGTTTGAATTATTTAATCTTTAATTAAAAATTTCATATTTTATGAAAATGTTTCTTAAATTTATCAAGTTTGTTCCTAAACCTTTTTCAACAAATATGGATGAACAACATGATATATATGAAATTTACATGAAAGTATGAAATTAATTCTGCAAAACATTTACTTTCTTAAAAAAGTATTTGCTATTGTTGAAAAAGAATTCCGATATAATACGAAAGAATCTATAATATTACGATATACAGTATTAGAAGTATTTGGTGTTGTTTATCAATATTCACATATGTTGAGCAACGTTCATTCCAAAACCGCTAAAGTTCAACCTTTCGATAGAGAATAAAAATAGGATAGTGTAACAACACGTATAATTCAAAAATCTTCTAAAAATTTTATGTATTTGAAACAGAAGTTGTAATGTAACATATGTGAATACATCAAATGTTTGCCCTACATGTTTTCCGATTGTGGTAAGAAGGTTGCTTACACCTACCACATATCCTTAATTTTCTTGGCATATTTCCCGAGCTCTCTATCCGTACTGTTCTTTGACGACCTGGTCTACGACGAATCAACGGTGGGAGAATTTTGGTAGCTTCATCAAAATTTCTTGGTTCATCAACATTGGATATAGGCATGATATGTTCCTGGTAAGTCTTCACATAAGACTCAGTTGTCCATATAGGATCGTAAAAACAATCTTGTTGGTCGTCAGACAAGCTTTTAATGCACAACATTGCGTGCTCACAAGGAACACCATCAACTTGCCATCTTCTACAAGTGCAAGAAATTTGGAGAAGATTAACACAATGAGAAGGTTCTGAGTAAACCTCGAATATGAATGGGGCTGCCTGTGCAATATTCCAAGTTGCCGCACTATCATATTTTGCTTTCAACAGATCAGTGATGGTTGGACACAAGAATGTCGTCCATTTTTTAGACAATTCGCGTGCTGTGTTCATTTTGTTCATTATATGAATACGAATTGCCTCCAACATTGCTGTAATTGGTAGTGCACGAGCATGTCGAATCTGATTGTTAAAGGATTCTGAGAGTTGAGATGATATCGCCGTGTATCTGTATCAAATAAAACGTATATAAATTTTAAATATTTATTTCTAATTCGAAATTTTTTAACAAAAAGAATACATACTTTACAGTACATTATCAAAATGCGGTGTAAAGTACATGTTATTTGTAACACAAAGTCAAAACTGTATAATATATAATTTCAACAAAAATTATCAATATAGTTAATGAAATGAATACACAAATTTATCTGATCGTACCTTATACCGGGAAAGAAAGCATCTGCCCAAGAGGCAGGGTCTAAGGAATTAAAAAATGCTGCAACTTTTGAACCACCCATTTGTATCATCTGATTAATAGTTGCGTGATATTCAGATTCGGGGAGAGCTCTAGCAGCCTTGAAAATTAATGTTTGGAAGAATTTTGATTTTCTAGCTCCATTTGCCAATCTTAAATTCAGATTGTTCCTTAGATGCCATACACAGAAGGAATGGTGTGCTGTCGGGAAAATGTTCTTGACACCGTTGATTATACCATTGTGACGGTCTGAAATAAAGATATATGTCTTTTCCATATTCAGAGCATTGCGCAAATGCCTTAGAAACCAGTCCCAATTTTGGTCATTCTCAACATCAACAACAGAATATGCTAACGGAAATAGACCTGTAATTTGTAAATATTTTAGTGAAAGTATGAAAATTTAAATATTCATCAAGCATACTTATGTAAAATTTTCATATTGTATGGTAAATTTAAAATAATGTTCATACTTTAAAGTATGAAACCTTAATAAAGTATAACAGTATTATGTACAATTATGCATACTTTATTGTACATGTAAGATAATGTACATAAAATACTGAAAAATGATGTTGGAAAATGAGATACTTTTATAGAATAAATTGGATGAATTCTAGAATGTTCAGAAATTACCATTGTTACCGTCTTTAGCCACAGCAGCCAGTATGCAACCGTTAAAACGAGTCTTGCAAAATGTACCATCTACATATAAAACTGGTCGACAATATTGAAAGCCAGCTATACAAGCATGTGGTGCAATGAAAATTCTTTTAAATCTCCGAGACACATCGTCAACTTCAAGTTGTACTATGCTGTTTGGGTTGGTACGTGAAAAGGCATCAGCATACCATCTAAGTTTTGCATATGAGTCTCCTTCTTGACCAAATGCTTCATTCATTGCTACTTTCTTCCCCTCATAAGTGTAGTAATATGGAAGTTGGACAGCGTAATCTTTCAAGAAGTCTTTTTTCAGACTTGCTGTCGAACGATCAGGGCTTCTTGTAACATCATCTAAAATAAGTTTCCCAACAAATGAACTGTTTAGTTTGGGTTTCTTGGTCTTCTTAATGAAATCTTCACAGTCATGTTTCATTTCCATGTCTTTCAAAATAAACATGGATTCGCATTTCAATGGCGCACATCCATGTACTCTCCATTTGCAATCTTCAACAGGACATACAGCAGTTACCCGCTTCGAATCATTTTTAATAAATTTAAAATCATGGCCAGTATTTATACTATATTGACGAAGAGCAAATCGAAAGGCTTTAGCACCCCCGGGAAATAATTGACCAGGTTCAGTAAACATTTTATCCCAACCATCAGATTTTAATATCGTCTTCTTGCTTTGTAATGATGAATCTGCTTGAATCTCCATCTGTTCTGTAAAACATAATTATTGATATTGTAAAACAGACAAATTGTTAAGATACGTAAACAATTCAAACTGTAAAGAACAAATTACGTACTTTGTTCTGTATGTATGAGAATATCAAAATGTTGTAAATAAAGTACGCATACTTTGTAGCATGTAAAACTGTAATTTATACCTATTACAACATTTTATAGACCACTATGTAAGAAAGTATGCGTACTTTGTAATGAATTTTATATATGTACATGTTAATTACAACACCATATTATTAAAAAGTATAGATAATGTAACATAAATTATACATAATGTATACTACAGACCAAGTGTTTTCCATACAGATCTGAGATTAAATAACTGAAATCTAATACCAAACATTATCTATACTATCAGTTCAATTTGATCTGAAGATAATCAAAGATGTGAAAAATCTAAATATTTGAATGAAACCATCAGATCTAGATTACATGGATTCAATAAAAATGAAACAGAGATATCAAATACATGAAATAACACTTTAGTTATGGAAAATTACAGCAATACAGATTCATATTAAATGATGAATGGAAAAGACGATCATTTGATATTTATGCAATCTTCAATATGAATCGTTAAACTATAAGCAAATGTACATCAGATTTTAAACCTGAATAGTTGTGGTTAGAATAAAGAGATAATCAGTAAAAAACCTAAATGACAATGGAGTTTGTGATGATGGCTCTTGATTGAATACTAATCAATGGAGTTTTTTACAGCTGGGCGAGAGTTTAATGAAGGTTTAATGATGATTTCATTTTTAGAGAGATAATGGGAAAGTTACTGGATTTCGGTTACGGAATTATAGAGAGAGAGTTGTTAGTTACATAAAGAACGTGATTGGAGAGAGAAAGTTGAGATAAATATGGAGAGAATCTAATACGGTTTAGAAGGAAAATCACGATTAGATATTAAACGAAGGTTAATATAGGTATTGCATATATAATAAGTATTATATGGATTTGTGTAATCTCTCTAGATGACACTAAAAGGACCGGATATCTATTAAGATTATTATTTAGGTTTTCAAATCCTTTTTAGGATTATAGAGGATTAAATCTCCTATTAGGACTCTATTTTTGGTCTATAGACTCAAAAATTACTTTGAAATTTTCAAACGAAATTTCAAATTCCCGCCCAAATTTTCAAAATTTTTTTACGAAATTTCAAATTCCCGCCCAGCAAAAATGTCTAGTACAGAAAAAAAATTCCAGTAAATAAAATAATTTCCTGAAAAAAATTTCGTTTCCTGAGAATTTTTCGGTGGCAGTTCTGTAAATTTCTGAACAGTACACATTCTGATGGACGGGTTGTCAGATTATTTTTCAGAAAAAAAATCGTTTTTCGAGAAATTTCGATGCCAATTTTGTAATTTTCAATGGCAATTTTGTAATTTTCGATGGCATGAACGGTAAATACTTTATTTTCTAAGGGCCCTTTACGTAATTTTGACCCCCAAACTGACACATAGGACCTCCCTTTCATTTTTAGGCACTTTGGGTGGGATTTTCATTTTGGTCCCCTTTTTGGACCAATGGCCCAATCCCAAAACATGGATTGTCTAGAGAATTTATTCCCCGGATATTATTCGTTATTTCCCAAAGTTGTGGCCTTAATAAAATTACAAATTTGGTGTCAATTCGAATATGAAATGCGTATTAATTTCAAATACTTGTAAGAACTGTAAATCTTACTTACCACTTTGTTTCTGATTCGAAAAAAAACGAGACATCATTATAACAACACTTGCTTTAATTCCATTGGTATAAATATTAGGTTCGAAGAAGCAATTTTCTTGGTCAATAGTTAATTTTGGGCTAATCATGTATTCAATAAGATGTAATTGCCACAAAAAAGCCTCTTATAAAATAACTACAAAATCTTGTAACACTTTATTTGCAATTGTGTAGCGAATCTCCGTATGTACATATTTTGATCACATAAAATCTCAAGTAACGACGCACACGAAAAGAAATTAAAATATGACTTTCCAATGTTGATACATATATATACTAGGGTATATCTCGTGCCCTAGGGCGTGAACAATTGTATCAATCAAATGTGCAAAATTTTAACCCAATGCTTCTAGAGTCGCCCCATAGTATTATTCTAGGCGCTCTCCTCAAACATGTCACCCGACTTTCCGCATTTATTATTGTTATATTCTAGTTACCCTAATTTTATTGAGAGAGAGAGTTCAATTTTTTTTTAACCCTTCCAATTTCTTTTGTTTCTTTTTTTCTTAAATTAGTTTTTTTTTTCTAAGGACACGGTTACTGTTTCTTTAAATAGGTTACTTTATTTCTAAGAAGAACTATATTTTAAATTTTGGAAAGGGCTTCTAGGCAATATCCTTTTTTAAAAAAAGATGTTTGTCCCAGTCATTGTTTTTTCCTTCTATTTTATTATATAGACTAGGCATAACCACTACTATGGAGACGGAAGCAATGCCTCCCATGATACGCAACTTATAGACAATGTCTGTAGAGCGCATACAATTTCATCTAGAACTTCACTCGAAGGTGTGTGTGTGTGTGTATATATATATAAGATAATGAGAAGAAATCAAATTGTAAAATTGAATATTGATTTTTAAAAATAAATTCTCAAGTCGACTACATGGAATGATGTTACCGAAAAATCCAAAGACAGTTTCAAAGTATTTTACAAGAAGAGAATATTAATTTTTCCTTTCATAGGTAGAAGTAGTTGCAAGAAGGTGCTATAAAATCATCAAGATATCATCCTTTAACCTCAACACTAAGCAATTACAAACTCATCACATGCAAGAAAGTTGAGAAACACCTCTAACCATAAGCCAAGTAGTCTGAAATGCTTGCAACAATGATACAAGTACTTCTTTGATGACTCCATCCAGAATAAGACAAGAGACATTTTGGTCTTTCTATGTAGGCAAGGAAGTCACCCAGGGATTCATCAAAGAAGTACTTTTATCATTTTTGAAATGTTTGAGATCTTCTTCTCTCTCAACTTAGAATTTGAATCCCCCCGTGACAACCATTGAAGACCCCTAGAACAACTTTAGAAAAGCCCTGGGAGAAGCGGAGGAGATTGGCCAACACCATTATTTTAAAGCATCCTAATTTAGTCCCTCATGAGCTAACAGCTTTAGCTTTAGACCTACATAATGATGTATAAGAGTTAAGGAGATAGGTAAAAAAAAATAAGGAGATAACTTTTGCACATTCAGTCCTTGTTGTTTATAACAGTTTTTCATTAATATCTATTATATAAAATAGGATGTTGAGTGTTGACTGAGACAAACTCAAAGACAAACTAAAGATAAATCTTGCCATTCGTTATCCCATGATAAATCTTAACCCTCCATCGTTAAATCTCAACTAATTGACACTTATCCTCAAATTATAACCTCCATCATAAAATTAATGATAATTTAATTTTATCATCTATATAATATTCACAATTAATTATCTCCATTAACTTTTAAAAATTGATTGTGTTTAAGTTTTGAAAATGTAACCGTTAGATCTCAACCCCTAGAATCTCCTTAAATCATAACCCTTGATCTCAGTCTCGTAACCTCTCTATTTCCATAACTTCTCAAAAATTAATAGTTTTTCAGTTATAAAAGAAGAAGATTAATGGACTTTATCCCTTCTCTTCTATATATATTTTACTCCTACAACCTTCTTTCTTACACCTCTTTCTCCTCCTATCTTTCTAATTTCTCATTTGTTTTTTTTTTGTTGAAAGACTGATCCTGTTTCTGAGGAGTTTCATGAGAAGAAAATCATGTTTCTTATTTGTTGAAAGACTGATCATATTTTAGTAGAATAAATTTATGTCGACAACAAAATTGTTCAATATTATTTTTTTAATGGATAGTTTTTCTTAGTTCAATTAGTATTATATTTTCTTAATTTTGTTATTAGTATGTAATTAGTAATGTATGATTAACTTGATGTTGTGTATTCTCTTTAAGTTTAGTGAAATACTTAATTGTAAATACAAATACAATTGTAAATACAAGATAAATCTATCACTTTCTTTATTAAACTATGTTATTTTTGATTTCTATCTTCCTCTTTCTGAAGTGAAAAATCATTTTTTTGGAGTTTTGATTTTCAGTCTGTTTGTATCGATTCTACTAGATTTAGAAGACCATCTCTTTTGGAGAGTGAATTATTATTTTTTTTTTTATTTTTGTAACGATATTACGATTTGAATCTATTTTTTTTTACTTTCAATTTCTTCTTGAGATGAGTAAAAGTCAATTAGCTGGTAGATTTATGATCTTTTAACTAGACTTTTTGAACTATGTAAACCGGTAGGGACACATCTCTCTTTGTCGTTAATTCTTTTATAGGGTTTTCTTTGTTATAAACTTTTTCTTGATTTTCTTCTTTAAATTTCACCAACAACTTATCTTTGATCAATTCTTTGATATAAATTACCTCTTATAAAAGTAAAATAAATTTTTCTTTCTTCCTCTAAACGACTTGAAAACCTATAGGAACCTCTTATGTAGCTTTCAACACCTATAATTGATTTCAAATTTATTTATTTTTAAACTATTAACTTGTTTTTTTTTTTTTTTTTAATGTCTTTTTGTTTCTTATTGTTTGTAAATGTGATGTACTTACTATTCATATTTATCGACCAAAACCACTAAACTTTTATAATTTACCAAATACAACTGTCCGTGCCCTGAGGGCACGGGTTATGCCTAGTGAATTAAAAAAAAAGTAAGAGTTTTCACAAGAAACTAATTTTGTTTAAGAAACGATGAGGTTCAAACCTTATTCTCTTCAACCGCCGAGAAACATACACGTTACCACTCAATTAAATTAGGTTTCACAATAAACTTATCGCTAGGAAAGATCAAAGATGTTGAAGTGAAAAATTTTTCACAATCAGTATTTGATAAAGATTTGAGTTTCTAAACAAGTGATGTTTTGAGTGAATTAATAAAGAACACTCGAAAATCTCTAGCAATAATTTAGTTCATTAATTTCTGTAAATTACTAACTTTTTGTCAACCTCCCTTGTATTTATGAAAAGAATCAAAGATACATTTGGTGAAGAGATGTTTGTTGTTGATTCTGCATATATTGTTGGTTCACTTGGTTATGCTCAAAAGATTGTGATGCGTGCCTAATAAAGTTATTTACTAGTCTTTTTGTTCTGTTTTAGTCTAGTATTTCTTATTTGAATAAGTCTAAGTAGTTAGTTCTTTCAGTCCAAGTGTTTCCTGTTTGAATTAGTCAAAGCAGTTAGTTGTTTCTATTCTTCCTTTTATGTAGGAACTAGTGTTTGACTGAAGGTGATCTCTTCTGCTATAAAAGAGAATCATAATCAATAAAAGGTGATCTCTTCTGCTATAAAAAAGAATCATAATCAATAAAGGGAATCCGGTCAATTTATTCAAAAGCTTGTTTAGGAGGTTGCTACTCTCGAAGTAGTTTCTATCTATCAATTCACTGTTATATTCTGAGTTTCTCTAAAGCTTAGTTAGTGAAGACAACTGAAGGCACATATCAGATTGATTACCGTCCGTTGTTGGCAGTGATCACAAACTTAAAGAGGTTGTCGTCGTTCTTGAAGTTGCACAAAGTTTTGTTGGCTCTCTTCATCAACTTCGCAAACTGGTTGTCGTTCAGCCGGAGTGTAGTCTTAAATTGCTAAATAACTTGGAGTCAATATCTAAATAAACCTAAATATTTTGTTAACGGTACTTTTATCATAAGTCACGCATGTTATTTACACATGAACCACTTATCTAATATTCAAAAATTGAAAACGGAAGTCAACGTGTCATACATATTTTCGTTTCGGAGAAAAAAATTTAATTTCGCTAAACAACAGGGGCAATTTCTAAAGGCCAGCGCTTTGGGGAAAGCTAAATAGTTTCCGGAGTGTGAAATTTTAAAAGGAATATGTATAATTTTAGAGATTTTCCGGGGAAATAAATTTTAAGGGGAAATAAAAAAAAACACTCCACCTCACCTCAATCTATCTCCACCTCACCTCACTCTCTCTCCACCTCACCTCTTTGTCTTCTCCGATTTGGTCGCCGGCCGGAAAATTTTCCGGCCGGCGACCATTAAAAAAAAAAAATTTCACTCTCTCTCTCTCTCTAAACTCCGGCGAAGGGGTTTCCCTTCGCCGGAGTCCCGGTCTGTTGAAGAACAGACCGGAACTGGTCTGTTCTTCAACAGACCGATCTGGCCTGTTGAAGAACAGACCGGACTGGTCTGTTCTTCAACAGACCACTTCCGGTTTGTTGAAGAACAAACCGATCTGGTCTGTTGAAGAACAGACCGGAACTCCGGCGAAGGGAAACCCCTTCGCCGGAGTTTTTAGAGAGAGAGAGAGAGTGAAATTTTTTTTTTTTTTTTTTTTTAATGGTCGCCGGCCGGAAAATTCCTAATCGGAGAAGATAGAGGTGAGGTGGAGAGAGAGAGAGAGAGAGGTGAGGTGGAGAAGCTATTTTGCTTTCCCCTAAATAAAATTGTCAAACAAATTTGACCAATTTTTGACCAAGTCTTCACACCCCGGAAACTTTTTAGCTTTCCCCAAAGCGCTGGCCTTTCTAAATAACCCTTGCTCAAAATGTATAGGAAGTCCAAAATTTTAGTTTTGGTGGACAACAATGTTTTGCCGACTTCCGCGTGGTCCCCCTAAGATTTAGGAGATCCTGTTCTTACTATATTTGAGATGTTGTGTGTGGCTTATCCTCGTGATGACACGTGGACTTGACATGATATATGACCTTTTTCATCTCAGACAGACCCTACCAGATCAGCTAGACCGTACGGTCCCGCCTAGAAGTTTGGTTTACTTAAAGAGAGGAAGGACCTCATTCTTGCGCATCAACCACTACCCAACCCTACGTGGGGTGAATATTCAGTATTCGAACCGACCAATCCAAACTGATGTTCAGCCCTAACCCCTACCTTACAATTTTACACGTTGTCACGTGGCAATCGCTAAAATCACGTGACAGTCCTTACCTAAAATATCACTTGCGCATCAAAGACTACCCACTAGGAGTGAACATTCAGTATCCGAACCGACCAATCCAACCCGATGTTCAGCCCTAACCCCTACCCTACAATTTTACACACTGTCACGTGGCAATCGCTAAAATCACGTGACAGTTTTACCTAAAATATCACTTGGTTTTGAGTGTCGAAAGGGCCATATTTTGTTTTCCAAATATTTCTCATGTAACTTACAACGGCAGACATTCTAAGAAAAATAAGATAATAATTTTAAAGTTATTTTAAGAATTTGTTCAGTTGTTTGTCGCTTAACATTCAATCAATATAAAATATTTACCACCATGATTCGATCCCAGGACTTCACAATTTTAAGAGGGGAGGGAGGGGAAGGGGCGGGGGAGGGGCGGGGGGTTCAACTACTACAATGAAAGGTGGTGGACGTTGTTTGAAGTTTTATTTGCCAATTTACTACATATTGATTTCGCTTCAAACAAGCAACAATATTATAAGATGAACAAAATTTTATATACACTTACCAGTCTTACCATCTATACTCACATTGCCTTTGTTGTTGTTAACAAAAAAAATTGCCTTTGTTATGGTTAATTTTCTTTAATCAAGGGAAGTGTTACTAACACTCCAAGGAAAGTGTTACTAACACTCTCCGCATTACCTTCGTTGACGGTCTGTCTGAAAATTAATTCTTGTTTTTCCCACCATCTCTCTCTCTTCTTCTTCACCCTCGATCAAGGGTTCTAGTAGAGGGAAACTAGTAGTAAAGGTGGTAGAGGTGGTGGTGAAGGTGGTAGTGGTGGAGGAGAGAAAAAAAATTTCTGATGAACATCGTCAGTGGACCACCATCTAACGATCTTCATCCGAAAAGTTACTGTGAGTGTACGATGGTAAAATGGTGAGTGTAAATAAAAATTTCATAAGATGAGTACATTATTTTTTTACCACATTCAGACAAGCTAATGCAAAGCGGTTGGTAATAAGCAGCCTAAGATGAGGTGGTTTCAAAAGTTGTGGTGGCCTTTCCATCAACCAAAAAAAACAAGTTGTGGTGCCTCCAAAAAGATTAAGTGGCTTCAATAAAGATATCAAGACCTCCGTTCCCCTGATTTTTTCCTTCTGGTGGTAAATCTATGAAAGTCGAATAACTAACTATGAAAGTTAGTTCAACAAAAAAAAAAAAAAAACTAACTACGAAAGTGGTAAAATATGAAAGTTGCATTTGAGAGCGTTTTTTATTAAAAACTCAAATTTGAGTTTTTCAAGTTGAGTGCTGCATTGGAGATGTTCTTCGTCTCTCTCCTTTCAGATAAGGAGTAAGGGACTCGTGGTGAGACCAAATATTGGTTAGCTTTGACTGGATCAAGAAGTAAAGGGATGGACCATAATATATATGAGACGATTTCCGCCGAAACCATCAAGTAGGAGGATCAGGTGAAACTTTGCCACCCGAACCCTAATACGGCAAGTCGATGCGAGTGTCTTATGCACCTTGAACCCTGTGCTGGCCGAGACAAACAAATAGGTAAAATCAAGTCAGCTCTCGTAAAGCTCAACTTTGGTCTCAAAAACGAGTTTGAATCTCTCCCGCGCACTAGAAAACGAGTTCAGTTAATAAAGAGAACGGCAGAAATAAAAAGTTACATATAAAGAGAAAGGAAGAAAGAGTCAGAGGCAGGCGGTCAGAACGGTGGTAGAGGTCAGCCAATGGTGACGGTTGTTGAAATAGAATACCAACAGAAAAGAACAACTGAAAGATCAACCTCAAGAACATTGACAATCTCCCAACAATTGTTTGCCAACGTGAAGAGAAGAGAGGTGATAGGCTGCGGTAAAATCAAACTTTCCGCTTTAAAAACATTTATAAAGCAAAAATTTTTACTTTGTTACCCATGATGGGACAATCAACTTGAATTGTCTGCAACTCAAGTATCATCTAACTGTTTTCAACAAAAAAAAAAAAAAGTATCATCTAACTTCTTCATCAAAACAAAAAGTATCATCTAACTACAAAAGGTGTAAAAAATGGTTCAAGAACATTATCAAGCAACAATTGTAAGACGGGCGCTAGAGCTAAATGCTAAGGGATGCTTTTTTCAAACAAGCAAAAGTACTACATTATTAATTTATAACCACTTCAAATACAAAAGCCGAAAGCAAAACTCTCTCTAACCTCCAATAAAATCTCAGATCTGTCTTAACATCTTCCACTAATGACATTTACACAAGAAATGATCCTCGTCCCACCTACCACTCTAAGGCTCACCTTATTTGGGATTTCCCTTATGGGCCTTAGTATCCATACCCTGCTCCTAGGCTCACCTTATTTGAGATTTTCCCTTATGGGTCTTAGTATCCATACCCTGCTCATAGAGAAAGAACCAAAAGAGTTAATAGTGAATATCTCGAACAAACACGATATAAAGTGTTAAAAGGACCATCCATACCTGAGTTATCCATCGGGTTTCCAGCAGGTGCAGCCTCAGGCTCTTTGATGTCAACAACTACAACATCGGAGGTGAGGAATGTCCTTGCAACAGAAGTTGCATGCTCCAAGCAACATCTTACCACCTGAATTTCACCACAATATGAGATTCTAACAAGAAATCTAGGCAGAACAACAAAATTTCTTACAATGGCCACATCGAAACCAAGATAGCCACTTTAAATTGAATATCCATGTGTAATTCACCTAATCTCTGTACATAGCTTAGGAAGGCTATCCTAACTTGAGCTATAATGAAGCACCTCGACATTGCTGAGTAAGTCTTTTCTTGAGCTCGGATCTGGTGCAATGGGGGGAGCCCAGGGTTTTGCATGGCAAGAAAAATCTCTATACCATTTGGAACTTGGGCTGCATAGGCTGCTACTACGTATCCTGGTATCCCGGGAATTAATTCTCGTACCAGGTACTCGGGCATCAAAAAAAACAAGGTACTCGTATAGCTAGGCTCTGGATGCTCAATGTGGCTGGTATTGGGACAGTATTATTTCAAAGAGGGGTAGGATTAACATATCTTCCATCCCGAACAGAGAACCAGTTACGTAAGAATCAAGAGTGATGAAGCTCGATCTAGATTCAGTTATGGTAAAGAGAGAGAAGAGAAATCAAATTAACTGCGGAAGTTACCTTGGTAGGATCAATTATACCAGCAGCCATCAAATCCTCATACTTCCCTGTTGCGGCATTGTAACCAAACCTGAAATTGTCATTCGAGAGCACCTGAAGATGAATTTTAGCAGCAGTTGTCAGTACGATTTGAGGCTCAACATGCAATGCTATAAAAGTTCGTTCTTACAAAGTTCACGACTTATTACCTTCTCCATGACTACACTTCCATTATCACCGGCATTCTTGGCAATTAGCTTCAGAGGATAACCCAAAGCCCTCTTAACAATATCCGCCCCAACCTGCAGTAATTTCATTGATATATCACTTACTCCCCGAGGGATGATGAAGCAATGGGTATTGGGCATTAAAAAAGATCATAATATCGACAAAGTTGTCATAACTCATAACAAAGAATTTTGAATGAGTTACCTTTTGTTCATCGTTGTCAAGGGTTTCTTTTATGGCGTCAACCTTTGAAGCTAATCTTAATAGGGTGCAGCCTCCACCAACAACTATACCTTCCTCCACAGCAGCCTGAAAATAATTGTAATTAGCATAACCCTCGTGACCGAAATCAAGAGAACAGAGTTGCCAAGATCTAGAACTGAACGATTCTTGCAAGTGTCAATAAAAAATACCTTTGTTGCATTAAGAGCATCTTCTACTCTCAACTTCTTTTCTTTTAGCTCTGTCTCAGTTTGTGCACCAACCTGCGAAGTCGACGTAAGACATTAGAGTGGAAATTACAATATAGAAGATTAGCGAGCTAATAAAACCTACAGTTACAGTCACGGCACTGCACTGGAATTAATTGAGGGTAATTAATGAAAATATTAATGGGAAATTTATGAAAAAAGAACTAAAGAAGTGGCTAAATCAAAGAGAGTTGATTTTTATATATGTCAGTTCCCGATTTGGCCCCTTAAGTTTGACCTGGTTCCGGTGCCCCCCCCCCCCCCCCCCCCAAAAAAAAGTTAGGGGAAATACCGAGATGGCCCCCTTTTGTGTTTTTCAATGCACTGACTACGAAGTCAAATATCGCCATTTTGTCGTGTTCTTCCCTTCTTTATGTTTCAGTCCCTATAATTTTTTTCTTATCAATTTTCATGTCCATCATCATCTTCTCCTTTTTTCTCTCTAAGGGAGGGTCCTAAAGATATTTTTCTGAATTTCTAAAATTTTAGTAACTTCAAATATTACCCCCCACCCCCTCTCTCTCTCCAATCATGTGATCGTGAAGCCGGAAAAGAACAAATAGTATATTCATGAAAGACAAGAGGGGTAAGTTACCTGAATAACAGCGACACCACCAGATAGTTTTGCAACTCTTTCGTTAAGCTTTTCTCTCTCATATTCCTGCTCAGCAACCTGCATATAAACCCAAACATACATCAATGATATTTTTAAGAAAATAAAAGAACTAAGCAAATCGAAAAAGCATGAATTCAGATTAGGACCTCAATGAGGTTTCGGATTTGGGCAACTCTCTTATCTACTGCTTCCTGTGTGCTTCCATCACCCACAATTGTAGTTGTTTCCTTTGTAAGTACCACCTTGGCAGCATGGCCAAGAACTTCTTTGTCAGCTTTGTCTAGGGACAATCCAACTTCTTCTCTAATAACAGTGGCTGGAAAAAGAAAAGCTCTTAGAAACCCAGTTATCGTGTCAACCTTAAACAAAATTACAGCAATAGCAGGAGAAAACCAAGCTAATATCATTGCTAAAGTGGATACCTCCAGTCAGAATAGCAATATCATCAAGATACTGGCTCTTGCGCTCTCCAAATCCAGGAGCTTTGAGTGCTGCAATCTTTAAAGCACCCCTAAGTTTGTTTACAACAAGGGTAGCTAGAGCTTCTTGTTCAATATCTTCAGCAATAATCAAGATTGGGTAACCCCCTCTGATTGCCTCTTCCAAAACACCAATTAAGTCTCTAGCATTTGTTATCTTTTTATCAACAAGAAGTAACTGCATACAGAGGACTAATAATCAGGAAGACTGAAAGTACATAACAGCTGATAGGATCTAACAATATTAGACCTTCATAACTCATAGAGTAGTAACTTGCCTTGCAGTTCTCGTATTCGACTGTCATCTTCTCGCTGTCTGTGACAAAGTATGGTGAAATGTAACCGCGATCAAATTGCATTCCTTCAACCACGTAGAGGCTGTTCTCAGCGCTCTTTCCTTCTTCAAGTGTGACAACACCTTTCCTCCCAACTTTACTCATGGCTTCAGCTATCATATTTCCTACTTCATAGTTGTTTCCTGCACTAACTGCGGCAACATCTGCAAGTTCACTATCCTCGACCTGCAAAAGGAAAGATGTTTATATTCATCCACCCCTTTTGGAGTTCAATACCGTTGGAAAAACTGGCATCTTGAGCTTCAATAGCATTCGTTATCCCAAACGGAAAACCGATGTCTCCTATATCAGTTTTCCAACCAATAAAAAGACAGGACATGACTCTAACTTGCCTCTTTTGACATCAGTTTTAGCTCAGCAACTAAGGCTTTCGCTGTCTTTTCAATACCCCGTGTAATTTGAACAGGGTTCGCACCAGCTGCTACCACCTGCATAATAGATCCTTGTTAGTCACTGATGTAGGTAGAGTTTCTTTTTAACTTGTTAAATTAGATCAATGTAGATCAGACAAGAACATTTTACTGACCTTAACACCTTCAGCAATCAGACCTTGGGCTAGAACAACAGATGTTGTTGTCCCATCCCCGGCTAAGTCATTTGTCTTCGCAGCAGCTTGTCTCACCAACTTAGCACCGATATTCTCAACAGGGTCTTCCAATTCAACCTAACAAAAAATATTCTAACTTGGCATCACGAATAACAGAAAAAACCCACTAAGGTGGTGGTTGTCTTTTTTCTCTTGGCCTCGATCCGAATCATTTGACTTAAATGGACCCAAAATCAGCCATTCGGACAAGTCAGAGAAAAACTACCTTACATTCGTAACCCGAAGAAAATAAATATCAAACTATAATGAAAATGCTTATATTGTTCACAGCAGTTGAGTACGAAAGCTAAACTAGTAGTAAGAATACAACTAATCTTTTAATGGTCAATAGCTTTACTAGCATATATATTCATATATATATATATATATATATATATATATACACACACACAAATACACACAAATAAGTTGTATATACCTCCTTGGCCACAGTCACTCCATCATTGACAATTTTGGGGGAACCATACTTGCTCTCGAGAACTACATTTCTACCCTTTGGTCCAAGAGTAACTCCAACTAGATCCGCAAGCTTGTTAACACCAACCTGTGGTAGAAAAAACTCAGAAACAGACAAAAATACAATAACCAATCAATGCCAGTCTGACCAATAAATTATTAGCAAACTCACTTGAAGCCTCTTCGTAGCAGACCCATCCTTGTTAAAATACAACTCCTTGGCTGCCCTAATCTTTGTCGAAGCCCTTCTCTGCAAAACCACATTTTGTCTCCTTCCACCTAAAGACATTGAAGATACAGAAGAAAAAGAAGACAACTTCTCTGAAGAACTTGAAAGCTTCTTGTCCATAACTCGGACACTAGGAGCAGCCAATGAGCTAACAGAAGACATCGATACCATTTACTTCAAAGAACCTGACAATCCACAAATCGCATTCCTCAATACACTGACTCAGTAAAGCCTCAACCAATAATATATAACAAGATGCAAGATTTAACGGACGTTGAACCATCTAGTATCAATCCCACCAATACAAGCTCAACCCTTTACAGGATTCAGTAGTACTGAAGGTTTAACCAGTACTTACAGGCAGTGAAATATAATTTAATAACTTTGATGCGTATTAGGCCTCTCCGTTGTCGGGCTTTAGGCCTCTTTCATTCTCAGTTTAAATTAGGCGGTTATCGTGCGTATTACATCTCTATGATGCATCAATGCCTTGTAACGACGAACGTAGATCGTTGTCCAATTCTCAAAAAAATAACTTTGATGCTAACAAAACTCATGAATCTAAAACCACATTCAACATTTCGAGATATGCTCATGAGTCTAAAGAATAGCTTTAAATTGCTTGTACTCATATAGCTTATAACTCATAACTAGGAACAAAGTCAAAACCATAAAATCACTAAAAATTACTTTCTCTTCCCCCAATAATATCATACCATACAAAGATAAAAGCTTTACAACCTAATCGTTGTTTACTCAAATACATAGTTCTGAGCTGCAAATTTACTCATCTACCTACAAAATCTATCAATAAGACCTAAATAAACTTCGCTCAGTTGCAATCAAACCACAAAATCAATTCAAGCCCAGAAAAAAGAGCAAGATTTACAGTTAATTTAACTCATAAATCATCTAAAAACAAAATAAATTCCTAATATAACAGAGAAAATAAACCTCACATAAACCCTTTGAACCAAAACTCATTTACAATTATGTAGATTCAAAGCTGCAAACCAGATGACTTACCTAAAAATAGGTTTTGAGGAAGTCTTGTACAAAGGGTTTAAAGTTGGATGGATAAGCTGTTTTGAAGTTGCTTGAGAAACTCCGGCAGAAATGGAATGATAAAATGAGTGAGAGTAGGTTTTAAAAGAGAAGTTTATCGTTTCACCGTGAAGCTTCGGGAGAATCTTGATCGTTAGATTAAAATGAAATTGATTGGAACAATCTAGAATGTCCAAGTGGAGAATATCCTAAGGGAAGTTTTAAAGGCACCTCCTGAGAGTATTATTGACGCCCTCCGCATCCCATTTGACTTGGAAAATCTAGTTTGATTGTATTTGGTTATAAGCGACCTTCGGTGGTCTCTGGCCAAATTTTATTACAACATTTAGTAAGTTTCACCGAATTCAACTCTAATGTTTTGAGGAGAACCAAAAGATCTCACCTTTTCCTATAAGGAAATGGTATTTCGTTCTCGTCGAATGGGATGTCATCGCTACTTCTAACATATCCAGCCAGACCTTTGAAAGTAATTTGCCCATTGTTCTTATTGGGGTCACTCGCGACCATATTGCGGCTTTATAGCTGCCCCACAAAGTTGTGTCAATCGAAGACATCGTTGGGACAATAATGGTTGAGGACTTGGACATCGAAGAGAGGCCTTTCTATGGCGTCGATCAAAGGACGATGTCATTGTTTCCTCAAAGAACTTATGAGTCTCTACCTCGCTTTGCATCTAGCCCTGCAGGGAAGGGTTTCCACCTATCCCTTCTAATCATATTGATGGTCCGCCTTTTCCGAACTCCTAACTTTCCGGGATGTAGAGGTTGTAGGGCCTAGTTATGCTGGCGATTAGGTCAGAGCTCATGGAGGGTGATGGTCTGTTGCGTCCAAGCTGCCCTCCGTCTTCAAGAAGATTGTCTTACCAAGGCAGCACAGAAGGCATTTGGGGGTTGGTTTGTCCAAGCCTCGGGTTTAGAGTTGGGTCCTTGTCGTTTTCGTATATTACGTAAGTCTTTTACTATTCTTTCCCACCCTTTTCATTTTTATATACATGCCATTCACTTTTTTTTCTTCTCCATACATGCAGTATAGTTCAAAAGTTATGTTATCTTGTGTGCGCGCGAGAGGTTGCCCAAATTGATCGCCAAAAATTTTTGAGAGTGACTAAGGCTTTTGTCTGACTTAGAAGTTGATAACATGGAGCAACGTCGTCTTAATTTTGGCTCTAGAGAATGTTAATGATGAGCGAGGAGGCCTCCCTTTGGCTCTTGAGGTCGTGAAGTTTGATTACTCTGGCCTGACATTGTGCTGGAGGTTGGTCGAGCGGAGCAGATTAAGCTTCTAGCGGAGGTGGAAGTAGCTAAGGCCGAGTATTGCAAGCTTCTCTCTAAAGTCGAGTCATTAGAGTTGGAGAAAAGTAAACTAGATGCAAAATTTGGTTGTCGTGACAGCTACCACTGGAGCTGAAAAAAAGAAAGGTGACACCATGGTTCGAGTAGTGCCACATCAAAAGCAGAGCTTCAATTCTCTGCTAAACGAAATTAGTGCTCTGAGGGCAAAGATTGCTGAAGCAGAGGATTTGGAGCAGGGGTTGATCTAGAAAATAAAAGATGCAATGGCTATTAGGAGAGAATATAGAGGAGTTGGCTGCTTCAACAAAAGCCAAATATTATCTACGGCTTGAAACCCTAGTTAGAGCATGATTATGTTTCGAAGACAGAGCAACTTCATCAAGTTCTAAAGGTGCGAGATGAGTAGATTGGCGTAGCACACGCATATTTCAAAAAGAAGATAACAGAGGTGGTTGTTCAGGTTGCTAGCCAATCTAATTTAAAGCTTCAGATGAGTTTTAATCTGTCATCAAAAATAGAATCAGTCGACAAGTTTAATCCAAGGTTACCAGATTCGCGGTACGTTGGAGTATGCGGTACGCCTATTAGAGTGTATCTGGTACGTGGGCGGTATACCTCTTCGGTACGCTAATTCGATACATATTTGCTTAATATAAAATTTCGGTTCGTTACCTTAATAAGATATTCCAAAATTATTAAAATTTCGGTCCGTACCTTAATAAGATATTCCAAGGTTATTTTTTAATTATAGACATAAATATTTCAAAATTCATAAGGGATGAAACAACTAATTACTCAAAGTCTGATATCATAATAGTACTTAAAACATGAAGATAAAATCATAAAATAGAAATTACTAGGAAATTCAAAACCTGAAACTCAAAATCCAGAAAAAATATTACTAATACTACTAATTCATCATTCCTTTGCCTTTGTCCTTTTTTTTTAGTTAAACCGGAATTTCATTCATAAGTTGGAAATCAATTCAGAACATTACATGGTTGAGATTTTTAACTCCTCTGAGTACAACGTGATGAGTTACATAAGTAAAGTATAACACATAACTTCCATACGTAAAGTACCTCATGAAGGGAAAGGAGTAACAAGACAAAAACTAAGTGAAAAGACCCTAAAGGTCATAAAATGAAAAGATCATCAAGATCGCGAATGAAAAGACCCTAAAGGTGTATTATCTTCTTCATTATCATCATGAACTTGATCATCTTCTAAGGAACTCCAACGCATATCCTCTAGTCTGATAATCGAGTCATCTAGGTGTGTGCGTGTTCAGGATCGATGTCCCACTTTTTGTAAGGGCCTTCCTTATAACCCTTAGTGAAACGTGATTAAAGACGAATATCGAAATGAATGTAAACCAATTTATCAGCTCTCGTACAATTCAACATATTTCTCTTCACACTATGTATAAATGAATATGTGATCCAATTCCTCTTCACACTATGTATAATGAGATAGTAATTGGTTAAGTCAATACCTTAAAATAAAATATAAGCATTTTAAAACTATGAAAAACAATAGTAGAAAAATAATAAAAATAATAAAATTTTACCTTTTTAGCTACTTCGGCCAATTTTGGAGTTTCTGAATCATATGTGCACCACCAATCAATTGCATTCATTCTTACAGCATTAGTTTGGACAGACGTAATGGCATATATACCTTTTCTTAAGTGAAATCTCGCAAATTCCTCACGCAATTCTTTTGATTCATTAACATCTTCTGATATTCTATCAAATGTTTCTAAAACCCCCATCATTACCTCTCTGTCTTGATTTAGAGATTTTCTTGTTGTACCACCTAGGGCAAGTGTAGCAAGATAGAGAGACGCATAATAACTTGGTGTTAATGCAAATCCAGTAAAATACAATGGAACATTCATTTTTTCCCACCTCTTAAGCACAATACTTTCAATTTCAATATACTTATCGGCATGTTTTCCTTCACACATAATATATTTTATTTCACCAAGCATATTGTCCATTCTTTCATAAATTTCACTCATATTTTGGCCTTCTCCATCACAAAACTTGATTAAGAAATATATTGGTTTGGTAATGTTTAGTATACGGTCCACATCATCCCAAAATTCTTCACTAATAATTGTATTTGTAACTGATTCTCCCATTTTCCGATTGTGTTCATCTCTACTTTTTACCATATTTTTCCATGTTCTAACAACAATAGTAGTTGGAAGAGCTTCTCTAGAATCAACAAGTTGCTTCAATAAAATATAATGTGAATCAAACCTAGTCTTTGCCACTTTAAGAAGTTCTAATTTGGAATGATTCCTAAATAAAGCTAAAGCATGTGTGTGGTTAAGAAAGAATTTCACAATATTTTTTCCCACTTCTATAGTATCTATAAACCGTGTAAATGCTTTTGCAATATCTTTAAAAGTAAGATTTAAAGTGTGAACAACACAAGGAGACTAAAAAAAATGTTTGTGTACCTTCTTTACTAGCAAGCTTGCAATTTGCTGCATTATCGATAACAACTTGCAATACGTTAGATGAACCCACTGTTTCAATAGCTTCAAGTAAAAACTCTGAAATCGCTAAACCAGTTTTTTTTCCCTCAAAATCTCGAGCATATAAGAACATGGCGCCTAGACTATTTATTGCAATGATGTTAATCAATGGTTGGTGTTTAACATTAGTCAAACCATCTGAAACAATTGAAGCTCCATGGGATACCATGTATCCTTGACAGGTGTCATATCCCTTTCAACATTTCTTCTACACTCATCAAACAAAGTAGTTCTTGCTTTTTCATATGATGGAGTCTTGTAATCCTTAGGTCTTTTACTTATTGTTGTAATATCTCAAGAAATTGAGGATTTTTAAGAACATTAGAAGGAATTCCATTTGCACACAATCCTTTCATGATTTTCATATCAACCTCGTCTCTCTATTATTCTGAATCCACTTTCTAGTGGTCCTGAAAATACTTGTTTTGATTTTGTAAGGAGTGAAACTTTTTAGTGACGAAAAAACTCCTTTTTTCCCTCTTCAATCGATTTTTGACACACTTTATCATATAAAGATCGATTACGCATTAAAACATTACATCGTTTGATATCCCCTTTTTTGCCTACTGGAGGACCAAAGAAGTGAGGGTAAATACGAGTATAATGAACTTGTAAAATTACCTTTACAATGTTTGCAAGACCAATTCCTTGATCCACCTCCCGTATTTGTTTATTTATTATCATTGAAAATAACTTCATCATGCAATGGTTTTGATTATTTTGGATTTGAATCATCTCTTATTTGTCTTGGTTTGTTCGAACTGTTGGTTCTTGCACATGAATTCTTGTTAGCATTAGTAGAATGGTCATCTTCACCGGAGTCCTCTTCCAAGTTATGAATTTCAATACCTTCTTGAAGTATCTGAGATGAAGAAATATCATGATCATCTCTTGTTCATTTTTTCCAAACATCTTTGTAAATGAGATGTTTATAATTAATTGCTATTTAGGATTTTAATATTATTGGTAATAATGATATGTTTCTAATTATTTAAGTAGTTAGAATTGTAGTATTTTACCACTCTACCAATTAATAATAATAATAAGAAGAAGAAAAAATTTGTAAACATCCTATAATTCTCTAACTTTTTGAAACTTTTTGAAAAACCCTATAGAGTATCGTTTTTTCTATTATAACTTCGCTAAATTTTTTTGATTTCAAATTGGAAAATATTTTGTTTTTGAAATACTTTCTTAATCTTTTTTTTTTTTTTACTAATATAACTTCCCTAATTTTTTCTATGATTCCCAAATGCAAGAATATTTGGTCTTTGGAAACTATTTAATTTAAAACCCTATAGAGAAAATCGTTTGGAGATATTATAGGAGTTATCATTTACTGTTGTAGTTTATAAAAAGAAGTCAAAACCCTAAATCTAAATCCAATGGTCAGAATCCATCAAGATGAAAATATTTAGGAAACCTTAAAGATAACCTTTGGTACAAAAAAAAGTATTCTTTTCTCTTCCTATCAACGGGACGACCTCTCTCTCTTTCCTTTCTCTTTCGCTTTCTCTAAAGAGAACTATTACGAAACAGAAAATGGAAAACCTAATACAAAGTAATAGAAGGAAAAAAGAAAAGATATGTTATTGGTTTCTTGCTACCACCTGAACTTTATCTTCTTTTTCATATTTCTCTGCATTTTTTTTTCTTGAACCATTCACCAAAAGTTTAATATTTTGCAAGAATTAGGAGCCTTCAACTAATCAAATCAAGGTTGTATTTGCTTCACTCTTCTTCTCTTAAGGAACAGTTCGCTAGATCTAGCGATCAGGTACGCGAATGCACCCTAAAAGGATACGTGTGATCTAGGTCGCGATTCGCATGGGGTTTCCGACGAATCTGATTACGAATCTGGTAACCTTGGTTTAATCGAGGTTAGGATTATGCTCGTCTTTACCAAGCTGAGCATGGTGGTTTGTCCCTCGGTCTGAGCTATCTACTGGTGTTATTATCGATCTACCGGAGCGAAGGGACGAATCAGATGATTAATTACACCTCTTTTTTATGCCTTCCATTTGTAATTAACTAGTTTGTCATTTTAACCACAACTGATTTATTTCGGTTATCAACTACCTAGGTCTGTTATTTTTTGTATATCGTTGTTGTGGTGTTGCTTGAGGGATTTCTACTAATACTGGGTTCGTACGTGAACTTCTTATTACTCCATCGAGTGCATCTATCAATATAGTATGCCTTCACCTTGTCTTTATTTATCACCTTACTTTAAATTTTGCAAAATCGAGACTTTTGGACTGACCAGCTTTAAGGAACTGCCTTGGGATATGTCCATACTTGAAGTTGTAGGTGGGCTTAGGACATTCTTTTCCATGCCTTGACTAATGCAGTAAATGTTCGCAAAACCCTAATAAATAAGAACGTTTGTCTCTTATCTTCTTCATTCTTCTTATTTTTTTATCTAACTCACTTAACATTATGGTTGGAATTCAGTTCTGTATCAATTGACGTAAAAAGATGGAACAAAGCTTATCTCACAATGCTCTAAGCAACTTACGAATGAATACATGCTAAGATGAACAACTATCGATGGAACCCATGCAAATATAGACCATCCTCCAACTGCACCATCTTCGTTGCAGGCCTCATTTTTTCCACCAACATCAGTGAGGGGTAGATGCTATGATCTAGCTCATATCCCTGGATTAAATCTCAACCTTCGTTGTGACCCTCGTTTTGTAGAGAATTGAGAGTGGAAGGATTTGAAGAGTTTATAGCAGAGGTGGGAGGTTAGGTTGAAGCCATGAGAAAACTAAAAAAATAAAAATAAACCAAAAGTTACTGATACCATGTGGAGAATTGTTTTTCACTGATTTAAAATTCATGATACAAGAGATATTTATACTATTCAGATTTACAACATAAGTGAATAACAATAATAAGATATTCAGTTTGAATTTGTCAACTAATCCAAACTTTCAAATCATCCGGGTGAATATATTTGAATTTCAACTTCCATATGACTTTGCTTCTGTGTATCTCTTACCCCCCCCCCCCCTCCCCCCGAGCTGAACTGGGTTATCCACCAATGAAAGTTATGTCATAGCTCTTTGTGTTTAGCTTTATTTAACCCTTTTGTAAAAATATCTGCAATTTGATGTTGAGTAGCAACAAATCGAACAAGAAGAATTTATTTGCCACACGCTCACGAACAAAATGATAATCGATTTCCACATGCTTTCTTGGTGTATGGAAAATAGGATTTACAACAATACCGGTAGCACTAGTATTGTCACAATAAATTACTGGTGGAACCTTCAAATGTAGACTTAAGTCTTTTAAGAGATATTGAATCTAAATTATTTTCGCAGCTGCAGTAGAAAATCAGTGATATTCAGCTTCAGTGCTTGATTTGGAGACTAAAGGTTGCTTCTTAGAAAGCCAACTAATCAAGTGTTTTCCAAGAAAAACAAAATTTCCTATTGTAGAGCATCGATTATCTGGATGTTCAGCCCAATCAGCGTCATTGAACCCACAAACTTCAAATGATTTAACTTGTAGATTATTGTTAGATGAAAAAAATAAACCAAGACCAAGAGTTCCTTTAAAGTAACGCAAGATCCTTTTAACTGCAAGAAAGTGAACGTCAGTGGGTTGGTGCATAAATTAGCTAATCTGGTTAACAGAATAAGTAATGTCTAGGCCTTGTCATTGACAAGTACTGTAAACTTCCTACCAAACTCCGATGTAAAGTAACATCTTTAAATAAAACCCCTTCACAAGCACTAAGTTTTCTCCCAGAAGCACGTGGAGTAGAATCTGGTTTTAAATTTAGTAGATCAACTCGATTAAGGATGTTTAATGTGTATCGATCTTGAGTCAAATGAATACCAAATTAATTTCGTTTAATTTTCATACCAAGAAAAATGGAGGTTTCTTAGATCAGTCATTGCGAACTTGGATTTTAAAGATTCAATTCACTGAATTAGATTTGGATTGGAACCTGTTAATATTATATCATCTACATATAATAACAAGATGAAAATGTCAGATTATGAATAACTGATAATAAAGAAGAATCAGACTTCGAACCTACAAAACCAAGTTCACAAACATGAGAAGTGAAGCGATGAAACCAAGCACGAGACGCTTGCTTAGACCATACAAAGTTTTATGTATTCTACATACATGATTGGGGTAAGACTTGTCCTGATATCAAGGTGGTCGGACCATGTAAACTTCTTTATCAAGAAAACCATGCAAGAAAGCATTTTTGACATCTAATTTGTCGGCGCATTGGCCAATTGAGACTTCTAGCAAAGTTAACGACAAGGTGAAGGGTAACTGGATTTATAACAGGAAAAACTGCTCCTCATACATACTTCTGAGAATAACCTCTAGCGACAACACGAGCTTTGTACCAATCAATAGATCTGTCTGATTTTCTTTTGATACGATACACCCACTTACACCTAACTAAATTCATATTAGGATTACATGAAACCAGAGACCATTTTCGATTATCTAATAGAGCATTGAATTCGTCCATCATGGTTGAACACCAATTAGGATTTTTGGAAGCAGTAGTATAACATGTAGGTTCAGTTGGAATTTCAAATCGAGAACGAGTTACCATTGGATGATGTTGTGGTGCGAAGAAGTATATACTGTAGGGGAACTTTAAGAAGGCATTGTATCATTTTTCAAGTTTATCCACCTGACCACTTTGAATTTGGGGCGTACCTGCCTCATCAATATGTGAAGAATTAATTTGATTAGCATCATTAGTAAGTTGATCTTGGAGTGGTTGATCAGGCACTACTACTTCAGGAGATTGGGAATGGGGGGGTGTAGAAATAGTTAAATTTCTATTGGAATTAGGTGAACGAGTTGGAATTAGGTGAACGAGGGTATGTGTGATTTGAAAGAAAAAGTTTGTGACTGAGAAACAATAGAGTTGATGGGAGAAGGAGAAGATAGGAAAACCCACTTTAAATCATCTTAATCAACAACTGACTCGGAAATGAAGGGAAATTTGTTTTCATCGAAAATCACATCTTTTGAAATATATACCCGTTTTGAGTTTGAATCTAAACATTTGTGTCCTTCATGAACATCGTTGTACCCGACAAAAATGCAGACTTTTAATTTTTGTTCAAATTTGTTTAACCGGTATGATGTCAAAAGTGGATAACAACTACAACCAAAAGCCTTTAAGAAATTATAATCTGGCGAGCGTTTGTGTAATATCTCATAAGGAGAAAGACCATTTAAAACTGATGAGGGTAATCGATTGATTAAATACGTGGTTACACCAAAACCTTCAGGCCAAAACGTTTTCGGTAAGTTACTTTGGTTTAAATGAGTGAGACCATTTTCGAAAAGATGTCGTATCTTTCGTTCAGCCATTCAACTTTGTTGGAGTGTGTGTGGACATGATTTTTGATGAAAAAAATCTATTTGTCACAAGAAAATCTCAAAAAGCATTTGAAGAATATTCTCCACCTCCATCACTTTGAAAAGTTTAAATTTTAGTTGAAATCGAGTTTGAACAAATGACTTGAAGTTGACATGCAAAACATTGATATACTTGAGATTTGTCATTTAATAAGTAAGACCAAGTAAAGCGAGAACAGTCGCCAATGAATAACAATAAATATTTAAAACCATACGAAGAAATAACGGATAAAGGGCCTCATAAGTCTGAATGAACAAGTTCTAGTGGAATATCAGAATGAGAATTACGTAAAGAAAATGAGAAACGATGATGTCTATAGAGGATACAACTCTCACAGACCTCACTTTTATTCAACTTACTATCTAGAGAAACGACTTTATTGGATACTAATGAATTTAAAACTTGATAATTTCGGTGTACGAGGCGCGTATGCCAAATTTCAGAGGAGGTTTTGACACCAATTAGAGATGATGGTGAAGATGACAGATTAGTGGTAGATGGAGTCACTTGAATGCGATACAATTCTCCTTGGTTCCGTGCAATAGTAGAGTTCATGTTCGTTTGCACTGAACAACAAAACGAGATTCATAAAAAATAACATAACATTCACGACTTTTAGTGAGTTGTGAAACAAAAATAAGATTTCGAGTGATGTTTGGTACTTGAAGAACACGCTCAAGAAAGATAGACTTAAAATAGAGGTTTAAAAAAGAGATTACCCATATGAGATACGGGAAGAAGATTACCGTCACCGATAGATACTTGGTATATTCCCACGTATGATTCTCGATTCATGAGATTAGAACCATCAACCGTAATGTGATTTGTAGCGCCAGAATCTATGTAATGAGGATCGAATGGTATTGTATTTATTTATACTGCAGCAAAATTCTGGGACATCTCACAAGAAGTAGCTTAAGGATGTATAACAAATAAGGGACAATGTAGTACTTGATGTCCTTGTTTCCTGCACAACTGGCAACTGACATAATATGAATTAGAAGTGTGTAGTGCTTGATGTCCTGGTTTCCTGCACAATTGACAAGTGACATAATATGAGTTAGAAGTATTAGGAGTTGCGCCTAAAATCGAGTCTTGTTCATAGTAATTAGTGGATCTTCATGTTCCTCGGCCTCGTCTACTATTACAGTCACGACCTCTGCCACGGTAGGAGTGAAATTTCTGGTATATTGGAATAATATTTTCGTTATATTGTATTGGATAATATACCAATACTATTGGGATAATATTCTCATTATATTATATTATATTATATGTAATAAAGAATATTGCAATAATATACAGATCATATATACATATATATATATATATATATATATATATACATATATATATATACATATATTTTATTTATGTATTATTACATTAAATAATATATTGGATCAAAGAATAATGGGGAAGGAGAATTATCTCAAAGTATTGAAGACAATCGAACGGTGCATGTGTCTGGATCCAACAGTTATCAATACTTGTATACATTAAGCTTTCTAAATAATTATATTTTATCAATATTTATTTAATATATTTTCACTTCCAATTATGTAAATAGGACCTATGTATTCAAGTCAATATAATTCACCTTTGAATTCACATTTCTTTCTTGTATCTCTCTACATCTCTCAATTTTTACCATGGTGGTAGTTGTTTTGTTTATTTTTAGCATGTTGTTGAGATTTGGAATTGTTTGCAAATGGTTGATTGGTGTGAGCAACAAGTGCAGAAAATGGTTCAGAGAAGTAGAAGATAGTTGCTTTAGTCGCATTTCTTGATTAACAAGTAGAGGATTGTTTGCAAATGGTTGATTGGTTTAAACAACAAGTGCAGAAAATCGTTAAGAAAAAGTAGAAGATAGTTGCTTTAGTCGTATTTCTTGATTAACAAGTAGAGGAAATAGTTGAGTGAAGGTAGGTAATGTCTCTCTTGTTTCTATTGCAATTACAAATTGGTTGTATCTCAGACCTAAACCACGAAATGTGTTTTGTACAAGTACAACATCAGAGACTAGAGTGGTTGAATTTGCCAAGGAATCAGAAATGGATTTCAGTTTTGTCAAATAGTCAGCAATGGGTAGGTTTTCTTTTTGAATGGTTTGAAATTGATATTTGAGTTGGTGAGTCATGTAGTGATTTATGCAGAGAAAGATGATTCGAGGTAGTTGTAGAGATCATGAGAGGGGGTGAAAAATTGGGATTTGAGATAAGACAGGGGCTGAAAGTGTTGCTTGAAGGAAAGTTAATAGAGTTTGATCAAATCGATCCATATTTGAAATTCTGGATTTGCAATTTGTTCACTGGTATCGTCTTAAAGGATATGAGAAGATGGAAGAGGAAAGTTTGAGTCGACATACTTGAAAAGGTCTTGGGAACATAGAAGTGGTAGCATTTGTTTCTTCCATACTAAATAGTTTTCAGTTTCTAGTTTGACTAAGATGAATTGAATGAAAAAATTGAGAGTGGGTGGGTTTGAAGAGTTTATAGCAGAGGTGAGAGGTGGGTTGAAAGCCATGAGAAAACTGTTTTTTTTTTTAACCTAAAGCTACACCATACCATGCAGAGAATTGTTTTTCCTTTATTTATGATACAAGGGATATTTATACTATTCAGATTTACAAGATAAGTGAATAACAACACTAAGATATTCAATTGAAGTTTGAATTTGTCAACTAATTCAAACTTCCAAATCATCCGGGTGAATATATTTAAATTTGAACTTCCATACGACTTGCTCTTGCATATATCTCTTAACACGTTTTCCTCATTTCAACTCTAAGTTTTGTTACTCAGCACTTAAGTAAATCTCAGACATTCATTTCTTACTGCTATTTGATAGTTATATTATATATATGATATATATCATTCCAATATATTACATTTTTTAAAAAATTGGAACATATCAAATACAGATGAACTAATATTCGTGTCTTTATCCAATAAAGAGGAATATCAGACAGAATATTTGAAATCCATATTCAATGTCCAAATTTTCAGATATGTCAGACATGGATATGGATCGAAAAAAGATTTTTGGTTGTCCATTTACACCCCTAGGTCTTATATACAAGCAGTATGGACCATTCAAATATTTTTTTTGACCCATTTAATGCATCAACTAGCTGGATGAAGATAATTCACATCAAATGCTTTGATTCCTATTGTCTTTCAGTTAAGATAGATCTTGAACACCATGTTGTCTACGTTCATATGTTTTATGTGAACCAATGTTAATCAATAATTTAGCTTATACCATTCTGAGTATATATTGAATTATTCATCAAACCTATCCAACTCATTGCAAACCAAGGTTAATGAGAACTAATAGTTTTTTCTACATATGTATGTAGGATATGCAGCCCTATATGTTCCAGTGTTGACTCTTGCGTCTTATTGCAAAGATCAGTATTTACCTTTACAACATGGGTTAGGTTATCAACTAAATATTGCACATTTACGTGTTTTTGGATGTGCGGTATATGTTCCTATCAGACCTTCTATATGTTCTAAATTTAGGTATCAATGTGAATATATATATTGATTTCGATTAACCGTCTATTATTTGGTATCTTGTATGCCTTATGGATGATACTTTTAGTATGTGCTTCACGCAATTATCATCTTTATGAATAACACAAAATCGTCATCTTCGCCACAATCGTCGTGGAATCTGACACAAAATGGGAGAAGTATTCCAACTTAGATTTGTTTTAAATGATTTTTGTAAGGCAGCGTCACTAGCCTTAGTTCAAAGTTATGTTGATCGATCTGAACGAGTAATGAAGAAAGATGATAACAAAAATTAGTTGACGAATCAGTATAGGGGCATGTACTTGACGAAAGTAAATGATAAATAAAAATGAAGTTGATGAAGTTGTAGAGAAAGTTATGTATTTGACTGGCTAGGGACAGATTCAAATCTGGTGGTGGAGATTATAGTTTCTTATTTAAACATGGAGATGAAGAAAGATGAAGAGTCGGTTTTAGAAGTTTATATATTGTAAACTCGGATTTAGTTTCTTATTTGATTCATAACTTCTTCCTGCAATGAGACATACTGTTTGATTCAATTGAACTAGGACGCTCAATGAATCAAGGTCGTCTAAACCAGATCATTTGATTTCCAGTGAAAACAATCGAAGAAGTTTCTTCCTGTTGGGTTTTCCTCCTAGTGGGGAAACCTAGTTGGGTTTGGATTAGGAAACCAAACCCGGGCCCGAGTCGAGTTTCTTTGGGTCGGTTATTTATGACGGTGGAATTAGGATTAAGGGGGAGTCTATAAATACTACCTTAACCTAATTTAGATGTGTGTGAGGAGCACCAAAGGATGCAACACAATTAGAAACGCACAAGAGAAAAGGGGAGAGAAGGAGGTTGCCAAGAAGAGCGGGGCAGAACTTTTTCAGCACGCGCAGTCTTCGTTGTTCGGAAAATCCGACGGTGAATTCTTCTCCGATTGAGCTGAAATTTAGCAGAACTATTCTTGACATATTCATCTAGTATTTGTACGGAGGGATCGTTGATTGGTCGCCGGAATCCTAGTGAATTTAGGGTCGTTTTGGGTTGCAGATTTCTAGACTGTTTTGTTCTTTCTTGTGAGGGTTTCTCCGTGTTTCTTCGTGTTTGAGATTGATTCTTTTGGGAAGGGTCTGAGTCTCGGGTGGACGTAGTCTGTAACTATTTTGCTGTTATAGTTGATTTGGTTGGACTACGAGTCCCGTGGTTTTTACTTCTCACATTTAGGAGGTTTTCCACGTTAAAAATCGTTGTCTTATTTACTTTCAGTTCTTTGTTTATTGCTCCCACATATTCTTCTGTATTATCCTCGTAACTAGCACAAAGGGAAAAACTTTATTTTCCGCTGCGCCTAAGTGCCCGTTTTTCCCAACACTTCCTGCATTTGTTTGATTCCATAAATTTGATTCATCGTCGATCTGTTACTGTGGTTGTTGTAACTGGTTGTTTCCATAAACCTTCATCAAGCTTTGTTACTTCCAACCAAGCATATGAGGATAAAATTTGGAGAAGCCGAAACAAACTCTAAGACCACAATCAAATATGTGGGTTGGCCTTAAGGTGATACCTTATGGCCTAAGACGGATGAGATAGGAGTTTCCTCTCACAAGGGCATGCAAGCTGTATACATTCTCATATCCTCTTTGAAATTGTAATGTATCTCTAGCAACCAATAATATAATGTCTAGATTCTCTCCTCTCTCCTCTCAGTGCCAATTGATTTTAAGTTGGACGATCTCAAAACTTAATATAATATCAGAGCAAGATCTAAATGTAATAGCCTTAAAAGTCACATGTGTTCCACGCCACCCGAAAAACAAAAGAACACGTGTAACGCTCAAACAACCTCACATGTAAGCAAATGTGAGAAAAGTCCCAAACCGGAACAGGCAATCTATAGGGTCCTCTCCACTCACTGCTTATTAGTTTGGAGTAGGATGACCACAAAACTTAACACGATCTAATGTGATTGAAGCAATACATAAAAGATCTTGAGATTCACTTTATGTTATCATTTTTCAGTCGTATTCTAATATATATTACAAATACAATGATATATATGCCAATAACCTTTGGTTGGAGTGGTAAGAGGTTTAGTCTTCCACTTTAGAAGTCAAGGGTTCGAAACACGTTGACAATTAAAAAGAAAGTGGGTGATTTGGAGAAATAAAGGAATTTTCCGGGGTACAAAATTTTGGGTGGAAACAAAATAATTTTGTTTCCTCCAAACACTTAATATTTTCAGCTTCTTCCCTTTTCTTCCTCTCTCACTTCCACCATGAACTCCGGCGACTTCCACCATAAATTCCAGCGACACTTTCATCGGCAACACTTCTCTCTCTTCTTCTCTCTCTCCGCTCTCTCTCTCTCTCTCTCTCTCTTCCCTCTCTTCCCTCTCTTCTCTCTTCTCCCCCTTCTCCCTCTTTCCCTTTTCTTTCTCTTTATATCTCCGGCAAAGGGGAGGAACCCCTTCGCTGGAAACCAGACATAACCAGGTCTGGTTTCGTCTGGAATGCAGATCGGGTTTTTTCTGGTCGTCTAGTTTCCAGACGAAACCAAATAAATTTCGTTTGAAATCCAGACATCCGGCGAAAGGGGTCCTCCCCTTCGCCAGAGTTACAGAAAGAGAGAAAAGAACGAGAAGAAAGAGAGAAAAGAACGAGAAGAAAGAGAGAAAAAGGAGAGAGAGTGAAGAGAGAGAGAAGAGACCGGTCGTCGCCGGACGACTCCAGCGAGGACTTTAAGGGTGTGTTTGGTTCATGTTTTTTTGGATTTCTACTTGTTCCCCCGAAAATTATTCTTGTTTCCCGAAAACACCAACAAAAAAAAAAGATTACCTCTCTAAAATATCCATTTGATACTAATTTATCGGAAAATATAGTACAATCATTATATAATTAATAATATAATTGAAATTTAGGGAAGAAGGTATAATGCTTTTTTATAATGTCGGCCATTGGCCGGTTCAAGCTGCGGTTAATGAAGACCAGATGTTGAGTAACATCTTCCTTTTATCTGTTCCTAGGGTTGCGAAGTGAAAACTACTTTGCCAGAAGATACTGTGTTTTTTTAACGTGTAAAAATGAGATTTTTTGGAAACAGAAAAATTAAAAATTCTAGTTTGGGTAGAAGCTACATATCCTTTTTCTTCATTATATCCTTTACATCTCGTTGTGTGGTTTCTTTTTCTCATCATATGAATCTGACTTGTTTATATCAGATCTAACTAGTTTTATTTATCCCAAAGGAAATGTCTAATATGGTTTCATCGTCTGAGATTTAAATTCAGTGACAGAACTTCAGCACATGCTCCATTTATATAGAAAAAAGAAAGAGAATTATCTCTTTCCTTTAGAAAATCTGATTATCTTCAAAACTCGTATAATGTATATAGATTTGAAACCCAATTATTCTTGCTCATTATTTGATCATCAGTTGAGATCAAAAACACACAAATAATCAGATTAATTAGAACTAAGTAAAGAAATAAGTATTCTACAAAACTTAAATATCCAATCTTTTCCTCCCTAACTATTCCTCTGAAATGCAAGAAACTCTGCAGAATTCCATAATGAATACCTTTAAGAAAATGTATTACAGCTGCCTGATCTTTAATGGAGTTCTCTTCTAGCTTTCCTACAAGAATAGAGGGAATATAAATAAAAAATTTATGAACTACTATTTGTATTTCAAAAGGGCACAGTCGAAATCTCTGAATGAAAGTTCATGTATGTATGTCTTTATGTCGGAAACTGACCTGTTCTGTCGATTATGTTTGTTAATGCCAAGGATTCTTCTTTCCTGTTTCAACCCTTTTCGTGTTTGAGCTTGATTTTGAACCCTGCCGCGAAAAAAAGATGATACTAGTTAAGATCTCTGTCATTTCACAAGGAAGAAAAATGAAAAATAAGGTTTCAAATGGAATGGGGTTTTACCGATTTTGATTTCTTTGTCTTCCCTCGGATCCTGTTCTTTGGAGATTTTAGTTTGTATATTCGAACCATCCAGTGGTGCGTTGTGAAAACCTGATGACAACAAGATATAAATACCATACAATTTATGAGCAAATCATTTAAAGGTGGAGTTCCTTTATAAAGCTCCACATTTAAGGCAAAAAGAAAACTAGCTACCGCACATTTTTACAGTGAAAATGGCCGACTTAATGTGCCCCTAGGTATAGGTCTTCTGTATATAACTCCATGAACACAAAGCAGGTCTCTCAACCTACTAGACTTCAAAGTTTTTCTTTCCCGTATAGCAGTTCAGAACCAATTATGTAGTAGCTCACAGGAAACTACTTCAATACTGTAAACAAATTGAGAACGCGGTGATTATTGGATGACTGACCTCCTCAAAATGGGTAAGCTTGAAATGTTTCTTTCCAATTTCAGTCCTCCTTACTCTATCGAAACCTTTACCATCTGTTTCGACGAATCTAAAAATAAAGACAAAGAAATACATAAATGAGAATACATATGCATGTTGAAGTAGGTCCAGAGGAGTAAAACTAATATTGGATTTTATCGTACCTGAAATATGAGAGTTTGTACATAAGAGAGTTTAGCATTGTTGGAGTAGCCTGAGAATCGATCCGGTATTGACCATCTCTCTTTGCACAGCCGAAAAGCGATAAATTAGAAGGCAAAAAAAAAAGAAGTAATTCCCCAATGTTCTATTGAAAGGACCGAAAAGATGCAAGAGCTATGAGTATGTTTACGCTTTTAAAGCTAAATGAATTTCCCAGAAATATACAATGAAATAAAACAACATTAAAACAGAAAAGATAAACATATTGATATATTAAAGTTGGTTGAACTTACAAGATAGTCAGGTTCCTTGATGTGAGGAAAGACGCCTCCTCCAATACGAACCATCCAAAGGAATTTATTGATATCGTCACTCGGATAGCCAACAAGACCTGAATTATGAAACTAACTTAGAACAGTCATACATACATGAAAATATATATATATATATATATATATATATATATATATATATATGTACTTCTAAAAGAGGTTTCACGAATATTAATCAAGCTGACCTCCAAAGACGACGAGAACATATTTTACATCCAAGGAGTTGAAAATCTCCCACGCGGGCTTCTCTGGAGAAGACATGGCAGTACCAACAGTTGCAATATGTGTGTTATTCCAGGTATTGTTATCAACAATGACAGTACGATTAGCCATTGCTGTAGTTTGGTAACCATAATCCCACCAAGATGCAACCTACAAAAACATGTGATCAGCATCATGTCCTTTGCATTCCATGAGATGTTCTTACTTCCTTATCTCAATATCAAGGATTGTATCGAGAATGAAACAAATAACGACTTAAAGGAAAATATGTAATCGTACGCGATTCATGCACCTATGTGGAATGAAAAACATTAATCGGAATAATAAGAACAACAATATGCGGATGACTGACCTTATCATCCACTTCAGTGTTATGGCTTAACCATGCATAAGCTTCTCGGAAATCATCAAACACATGAAGACCGTCATGTGAATGAGAAGTTAAAACAATAGAAGGAGCTGAATATGCTTCAGCAGCTGCCCAGACACAATGAACCTACAAAAAGGCACGGATATCTTTAACAGTTCTCCACTAGAGTTTCAGCATTCTAAGTGCTACATTTCAGGTCTTTAAATTAGACACTGGAAATTTCTCTTTCATCTTTTACACTTTGATCTTCTTTAAGATAAAGCAAGAATTATGAAGAGTTAAGCAGTGGTAGTTGTTGAAACAAGAGAGAGATTTGCGTACCACGTAGAAGGCACCCAACAAAATAAGCAACAAAATGGCTATGACAGATGCTTCCAGAGGTAGCACCAGAAGCCTCTTCTCAATTCGAGACTTAATCGATGCTTTCACAGTAGTGTCCTTTTCTTTCTTCTTGTTCTTTTTCGCTGGTCTTTCCTTTAGAGAGTCCTCGTTTTTGTCAGAAGCTGGATTTGCTTCAGCCTTCACCACATCATTTTGTACGACAGAACCAGAAGTTGCATCCCCTGACTTAAAGGTCAATACCATCAGTTCAATGTCAGTTCACGGCTGAATTACATGGCTGGAAGCAATAAAAAGGGGAAAACCACAAACAGTCTTACATCAGAACTGGAATCCCCCAGTAACGCAGGTAATTGAAATTTGATTGATCTTGTGAAGACGTCAAAAGCTTCAGACAAAGCAATTCCAGACAAAATGCATGCTGCTGGAGCCAGAACAAGCATAAGGCGAACCTATAAAAGCAGACCAGAACATAGGAACGTAAAATACATGAAAGTTAAAAGATTAATATCGTGAGTTACTGAATTGGGTGTTTAGATATCTCCTTACCATGACTCCTGAGAAATATACTGATGTTACAATATAAAGGACAACAAATGAGCTGGCATCTGATAGAGGGAGAAAGCATGCCTGCCCAATAAGTGAGAACCGAAGTTCACCAAAGAAAGTGAGAAACAAGCAAATCACAAAAGAAAATCAAGATTAATTAATACAATAAAGTGGCAGAGATTGGGACTTACGATTATGCCAGCTGGAACCAAGAAGGCCAAAACATTGATGTCCATAAAGTAAGATGGCCATGTTGGTGGCTGATGTTCACTTACACTAGCAATGATGGGTATGTATTTACTCGCGTAAGTTCTGTTTCAATTGTATAAAAAAGGATCAGAAGCAAAATATATAAGCGAACAGGAGGCTAAAAAGACCCCAAAAATTGGTTTATCACCTCCTGGCTTCACAAGCCCACATAATCTAATTACATTACACTAACAATGATCATAGAAACAAACATAGGTGAACGTGTTATGACACCAAATGTTGCTCAGGAGATAGCAGTATTTCCCAATCAATTCTATAATCTACGCAATATGTATTGCATGTTTTATCAATCACTCGAGAACTTGGATCAGAATGCTCTATATGACGTTATCAGAATGCTCTAATGAAATAAAATAAGGGCGCATGCATGTACTTCAAACATCAGAACCATCTCAATCTCCTGCTTAACTGTGGAATTCAGAACGCCATGAACAAGAGACGACAGATAAAGTCACAATTCAACGTTATCAAGAACCTTGAGATGTCAAAACTGTAGTTTATCCTAATTCAAGTAAGCCAAACTAGGAAAACATATGAAATCATTTGTAAGAGTTGGTGCTTACGGATCAAGAAGACTCAAACTACGACCACTCCATCCTTTTGTCGGACTGGAAGCCACCAGGGCTACAAGTACTGCTACCACGGCAAAACAAATTACCCTGAAAGACGGGGAAAGAACAAATGTTATGTTACATATGCAAATGTACATGTCAACCAAATGAACTAACGTACCAGTTGATTCATTGTCTACCAAGACAAAATTTTATCTGCTAAGGATTTTAATCCGTCCATGATGAGCTTTTTAGATCATTTATTGATAAAGGAAAAAAAATAGTCGTGAAAGCTTACGTGCCAACAGAAACAACAAGCGTAACGGCAACTTTAAACATTTTTGGAGAGAGAATTCCTTTGATATAATACACAAGAGCCACAACATGGATAATAATGAAAACCTGAAACAAAAATAAACCATTAGCAGTAAGCGACCAAGATAAAATGAAGCTACATGTGTTTAGAGTTCAAAAGAAGATAACAACTACTGGACTCATCTGTAAGAAGATGCTCTAGAGAAATTAAGAAAAATTGTTCTTAACTTCTTTGGATCTGTTCAGGTTTCATATTGAAAAAACACCTATTCTAAAAAAATGAGGCCATATAGGAGAAATATCTTAACAGTAATATAACACCTCATAACAAAATATTCATCAATAGACTCACCAAAAATGAAGCAAAATGTTCTGATGTCATCACTGCATTAAAGCCAACAACAGGCACTAAAGCAGCTAATAATGTGCCCAGGACAACCTGCATGGACAAAGGTATAATTTCAATGGAATGCTAAAAAAACAATAACGCAATCAAGGTTTCAAATGACAAAATTTTATTATCATTAACATTTTCAGTTCTATTCCCCCTTGCAAGTTAAATCATGAAACCATACAATGCATATTTCTGAAGCAAAGCTTGTAAAGAAAATACTAGTTTCCTCACTAGCAGCAGACCAAGCAAACAATGGAAACTAGTTTTCCGTCGTTTGCCACAGAATTAGAAAATGATTCAAGCAGAACAAAACCTTGGCCCAATATTCGCTTTTGTTATCTTTTTTGCAAATCACAATATTCCCTTTGAAGTATAAATATCAAACCTTCTTCAGAGCTTCTACTTTACATGCTTACCCTATCTTTATTTTTTTTAAAAGGACCATATCTATTATTCCAGTAACTCAGCTTCATTTATCAATTACTTTCAGTAAAAATATTTGAATATCTTACTAAAACAGGCATGTACCATTCCCTTAAGTATGAAGAAACATGCAAAATGCATATATCTACTTACAAGTGGAGCATACGCGACATACAGACGAGAAGAGTAGCGGCCAGTTACTATGCACAAAAGTGCATGCATTGGGATAAGGTTAATAATAAAGGTGTATCCTCCCCAAGAGCAGACCTGAAAAAGAAAACAATTCGCCAACATTTGTCAATGGGAAAGACGAAGTACATACACTAGCAACATCAGTTCACTGCACTTACCATGTAAAAGTATGCCAGAGCATTTAAAGTGGCATAGAAAAGGGACCCAGTATTCAATGTCTGCATATGATTTGTAATTATATCAGAAAACAGTTCACAGAAGTCAAACAAGAGAACTCACAGAACCAGTTTTATCTCATTAAAGCTTCCAGAGATTTGATGTTAAGTTAACTAAGAAGGGAAACAGAACGTATGGTTTATCAATTGTTACCTTTATGTAGAGATAAAAAGTGAAGATCAAAGCAAAGATAGCTACAGCTTCATTGTCGTAGCTTCCAGCTACAGAACGAGATATATAGGAAGGCACCTAAAAAGATAATGCAGCAGATAACAATTAACAATATTTTTAGTGAACAATTAATAGAATTTTTAGTGATATGACAAATAAAAAATATAAGTAACCCAATTAGAGTACAAGAACAAAAACCTGCAGTATTTCAAGATCACCTAAGCAAAAGGATAAAGAAAGAGCAACTAATGGCTGATATTGCAAGTTTCAAGAGCCTCCAAGGTGTAGTATCTTAAAGGGCAAGTAATCATTCAGAGGGTGGAAAATCTGTCACCATGTGGGAGAAACAATACAAAATGGCTTATATTCTTAGGAATAGAAGAATAACTGGAGCTGCTAAAAGAAGGTTCAAATATAGGCTGGTAACTCCATGTTTCGACAACTCGACAAGTGACATTCACACGAGATCCACCCCGATGTTCCACTAAGAGAACATAGCAACAGCAATATCAAGAGCCTGACCCAAAGGATCTTCAAGTTTAAGCCTTTAAACAATGAAGTAATTCACAGAGCTGTAACAAGACATGAAAACCATTGTACAAATAGGTCTAACTTTATAATATTATCTTGTATTTCACCACTCTATCAAATAATCTTTATATAAATGCCTCTCTTCAAAGTTTTCTTTGTATTGACATGATTCCGCGTCATTGTTAATAATCTAAGCACAAAATCCAATTAAGTCCAAACAATTAAATGAGGAAGCGCCTCTTTAACTTACAATTGCTAAAAGAGCAGCTGCAGTCAGTCCAGCACCAGTACCTTTAACTTCCTGAAGAAAAGTTTAATTATATCATTTGTCAATACATGCATAGTTAGTGGTTTCCATATCATTGACAAGTTGACCAGAAATAAACCTTTGTCAGAAGGTAGGTAGCCCAAGCAGCAAAAGCGGAGAATATTGGAGCGGTAAATACACAAACAGTTTCAACAGACAAAGGAATATTCAGAGATTGTAGCAACCTGCAATATCATTCTAACATTAACTTCCAGGGGAATGAGAAACAGCACTTTTCTTTGAAATTTAAAAACACGACTACAAAGTTCTGGCCAAGAAGGGGTCCAAGAACAAGGTTATCCCAAATTTAATGCTTAAATAAAATAGAAGGTTAGACATATAAATAATCAACTTACTTCCATAAAGTTCCTGCTGTCAAAGTCAATCCGGGGTAAACAGTTCCACCAATAACTCGACCTAAAGGATACCTAAACAAGTAATAAAGACAGTTTCCTTTAGATTTGCTTGCAGTTCTAACAAATAAGCCAACATAAATTTATTTTTAATTATTTTTAGATGCAGAAATAAGATCAACAAACGATCACATATGAGATTATTACCATGTCCGATCATCAAACCAGTTCCAGAAGTCATATATTCCATTTTTTGTAAGGAACTGAAACATACAAGGATCGCCATTAGCTGCTATGGTGGATAATATTATTAAAACAACAGAATCAATTGATTCATGAAAACCAGCAGAACCTAAACTCGACAAACGATAATTAACTGAATAAATTCAAAAGATACACTTTCAGGTCAGAAGGTGAGTTGATAAAATAAAATAGTGACAACTGATGAGAATAAACTTGAGTCCAGGAAACAATTTTAACACTACGTCAAAAACCTCTACATTTGGCTTCCATGAACCTTTGCCGACTTTCGAAAGCTCAATAGACTATAGGGAGGTTTCGTGATTTTGGTAAAAGAAAGAAAGTACTATCCTTTTTATCAACTAAAGGAGGGGTATCAATCAGATAACACTAAATCATCACACAGTGCACCTCATTTTCGAAGACACCCACGTATTCATAGATCACGAGAAACATTACAATATCTTTATTCAATCGGACTATTCTGAATTTTATACCTGCCACTCCTGCCGATAATTAACTTAACCAGAAATTTAAGTTACATTTTGTGATAGTGAATGTTGTTAAGATCTACTCTACTAGGACTACCTCTATCTCTACTACTGATGAATTTCAAATTCTACAAAACTAGTTGTAAATCGACATGGTGCTTTCTCATACATTTCCGCAGTTGACGCACTTAGTAACATAAATCCAAGAAAAAAAAACACAAATTTGCTACCAAATGAGTTCAGAAATTCAAGAAAAGAACGTAATTTTCACTCAAGTCTAACTTCATAATCATCATAGAAAAAAACATCTCTTAAAAAAAAAAAAAAATCTTTGATCAAAGTAAGATCGTGTAACGAACCTGAGTAACTCTGTAATTGAAATAAGGATCAAACTCATGAATAACACTTTCATACTTGATAACCTACAAAATGAAAAACAAATCACCATAAACATTCAAGAAAACATCAGAATTTATAAGAAATTTAAAGTTTAATGACGAGATCTACAAATCTAATTAAAAAATTTAAGATCTCAGCATTTTGACTTACGGAGAAGATACGGATCGAGAATGCGAGTACTCCGATCAAGAGAAGGATGAAGAAGGAAAGAACATTGCCGAAGGCATACCTCAGAGTTCCTTCTCCTTTAGGGTTTTCAATAGTCGCCATTGAAGGCGTAAAATTCACCTTATTGCAGAGAGATGGAAATCAGAGCACAGCCAGGGTTTTTTGAAGCTTTTGTTTCTTCCTGGAAGACCAGCCAGGGGAAGACTTTTTGAAGCTTGTTTTCTTCCTAGTCTGGGATCAGTAGGGCATGTAAAAATGGTTTTCGTTCCAGTTCCATGAAGAACCCGAACTAAAAATATCCGAACTGAAATGGGCAGGCCCCTTGTTCTGCCCGCCATCAGTAACCCTGTGTGCGCTTTTAAAATTTGCCAGGATTAATAAGAAGTCAGTTATCTCATCAAAAAAAGTCAGTTGGCTTTGGATGATATGAAGTCAAGTCAACTCATAAGTTGCAATCATAAGGTGGACCATAGTTGACTGGTTCATGAATCCAGAACCATTCAGACATAGGACTAGATCGAAATAACCCATCTACCCTTATGTTTTATTTTAGGTCTTTCTTTAGAAGGTTGATTACGATTCTACAAAGTCATTACAGAGTCGTTGATACATCATCAAGATGTGATAAACACGATAACTCAAGTTCCACAAATCATTGATTCTACTTTCGCAGAGAATCAACCTGAAACCACTAGGGTTTCGGAGTTTGGTTTAGTTACGAGATTATGGTTGAATGTTACAGTGTTTTGTGATCTTGTTATTGCTTGGAGATCACTTTTGGAGGTGAGTTCCTCTTTCTCCAACTTATATCAGTGGAAAACTATCTTCAGTTATTTGTCTATTAACCTGTTGGCACTCACTACCTTTTTGACACGAAATGCTAGTTAAACTTTAACTTTATGTATTTTCTTCGTTTTTCAGACACTAGTGATATTGTGTAATAAGATAACTACGAACTCGAGGTTTCTTATCGCAAACCATAAGATCAAAAATACCATTTCAAGGTTCTTAATGCGTTGATTTCGATCTTCAGACATTGCCCTTGTGCCCAATGGAGATTAGGCCTCGTGGTACCTTTCCAAAAGCCCCACCAAAAGTATAGCGTAGGAGTAAACTATTTTTCCAAATGACCGAGTGGCAGAACATCTTTACCATATTTGAGGTGGCCAGAATTTTCATAATGGATCACGGACTCCAGTTTGACAACCACGAGGTTAGCGGAATTCCAAATAAAAGCAATTATATACCACAATAGCTGACCTCCAAGACAATGGACAGGTAGAAGAAACCAATTAAACCCTTACTACCTGAACTAAGTGCGACGAAAATGTTAATTAAGTTGTGTGCTTACCACCACCATGTAAACCTATGCAAACAACACAGATTCACCGCAAAAAAAGATTGGATACTTAACGATTGATTTATCATTCACTCTACACTGAACTGACTTGAAGAACAATGGTAATTCTGACTACAACAAGTCAAATTTCAGACAATTAAAAGGGAAACACCAAGTAAAAGCATGTAAACATTTGCAAACCTAACTGCAGTATATCAAAAAGCACAAAGATATAATCCCCAACATTTAAATATGTTTTCCTACAGTAGAATAAACTAATAACAAAAAAGTTAAAGCAACCAAGTTCACTACCCTAACAAAATAGGTTCTAGTTTCTACGGCTAAGACATTACATCTTTCGCCTTCAAAAAGAAACAAAATTAAGAAATTTCAGGTTCCTAATGTATCAAGAGTTTCAGACGAAGGACCAGCTGATGAACATGAAACAAAGACAGTGTGGGTTGTCTTCTTCGTCTAATACCTTCCAAGCTACTGCTCTTTCGTATGAAATCGGTCTGCCCATGCTCGAAAGACAAATACCTCTTGGAAGACATGCAAAACCCTGCCAAATAAGTAATACCCGAAAAGTAAGACAACTGGTTTATGACAATTTTATTTATCTAGTAGTATTGACTTCAAATGTGATTCAGTTCTCATCATAATGCTCATAGTATAAGGATAAAATTGTCCAGTCAAATTTTCAGGTTTAAGTGCTGCATGAATGACCAAGTGTGTACGCTCAATCCATTTTCTGAATCTAACCCAGTTGAAGATAAAATGATAAGTTGTTTAGCCTGCTTTTATCCTGCTAATGCTGATAGATCTTAAAACAAGTCTTTGTAGCGTGTGTTTTTCACCAACAAGTCGATATTGAGAAGAAGACTTGCTCTAGATTAGATCCAAATTGAGATCTACCACAAAAGATGAAAAGAACACTAAAGTCCGACACAGTTTGGTCAAAAGTAGCTGTGTGTGGACATTAATGAAGGACAGAGTAGTAGTTTTCACTTAATTGGATAAACTACAGCAAGTCTTGACTTACAGTAAGTCTGACTCGATTGGCTCGAAAACTTTTAACATTATGTGATTAAAGGAGAATGGCAAACCTGTTGCATTAGCTGAGGGAACTCAGCAGAAAGAGTCTTTCGTCCATGATCGTCAAAAATCTTTTCTAGAGTTATATCTTGTAAAGCGACTAGAGTTGTTTCAAGCATGTCAAGACCTGCCTGATTTGCAAAGTTGAATACTGGCGATGTCTGTTTAAATCATATAACATGTTAGGAATATTATGGTTTATATCAAGGTAGCAAACTGCATACTAGAAAGATAATTGAGACTACAGTCACTTTTAATTGACCGTAAGGATGGCGTAGTATTTCTTCTGTTTTTCTATTTGAATGTAAAGAAGAAATGAAAACAAACAAATTACAGAAGGAGAAGGATAAATATGAACGAACCTTCAGAGAGCAGCACATAATAGCATCTGAGTGATGCCAGAGTGTTTTGAGAATGGATTCATTAGCTCTGCCGTTGGTTTCTAGCAGCTCCACACCCAAGTTATGTCTGTATCAAAATACTATATGTAAAATTGGCAAAATACCGAAAAATAAATTTTCTTTTTTCAAGAGAGCTACATCAAGTTGCTTTGGCTTCAACTCTCGTCGTAAGGTTTGCATAGGTTTCCACAAAATAAGGTTTGCACCTATAGTATGTAAGATTTGCATAACTTTTTGCGGGTTAGCACAGTTCCCATAGTTTGTGAAAGGAGAAAAAGAATTTTTAACATGTCTTTTTAACTAAGGCCAACAGTCCTGATATTATTGTTTAATATTAGCATAATTGCATTATTAAATAATAGTTATGACTCCAAAATAAACATAGTTCTTTTCTTGTAATATTTTTCATTGAAAAGTTAGTAGACATATTAAAACGACTAACAGAAAAGAAAACTTGGGAAAGGGTAAGTCGGGGAAAACAACACACCTATAACTGATACTAATCCAACGAGCAAGTGTTTGTGCTTCAGGAGTTCCTGGAGACGGCCGAACGCCAGAATGAGGAATGAGATTAGAGGGGGAGAGAGCCAATGCCACCCTCTGAACAGATGATATGATGCTCCGAATATATTGCCGAGCCATTGATGCTACATTCTCTTGAAGATGGCCTTCAAATTCAAATTGAAATGCAATAATCATCATAGATCTCATGTCACCAGCATTGCCAGAACAATCACCAAATGCTTTATTTCCAGCTTGTCCAACCTCAAGAGCAGAAGCAAGGTCAAGTGTACGGTTAGGACTTGATGAACCCTGTAATAAAATGCACAAAGAGTTAATTTAGAGGAAAGTTGCATTTTATTTTGTGCCTTTATCATTTTCCTTTTGTGTTTTATGTTTATTGACTTTATTCTTAGTAAGAAAAGATGAACAGCAAATGCTATTTCATACTTGTGATTTCCACATTTCACACTTGTGGTTTATGTTACTCTTATGATTTACATTTCATACTTGTGGTTTCCACTCTGTTGTTTCATTTCTGTTTCATTACTTGAAACATTATCTATTATATATATGTGCATATTATCGGAACGTAATTTAATGCGTAAAAAGTACTTACCGAAGCAAAGTCAAGTGGTATAATTCGAAATCCAGATGGTAAAAGAGGTGCATCGTCAGCAAAAGATGAATCAACAGGAGCAAAAATAAGTTCAGCACAGGCGCCAACAGCATTGTCATTCATCCCAGAACAGAGCTGTATAGAGAACATAAAGGTAAGACAACCAGCATAAAGCCCACTTTGGCGGTCAGTCGTTGCTCTGAAACTAAAGCCAGTAAAAACAATTTCCTAATTTGTTTCCTTTGCACAGTAAAAGCCGAAAAAATATAATAAAAACTTTAGAGATGCCCTCTTGTTTCAAATACTTGTAACATTGATATCGCCGAGTGATATATTTTCCGCACAACTTCCAAACAAGGATGTGGCAAATGAGTTATAATGTTATATAAATAGAAGATTTCAGACATTTATGTAAAACGCTAATACATCTCCCACCGCTGCACGTTTCGTGTTTTCTTTCAACAGGGTCAAAGTTGCCTAACCAAACAAGATTTTTTTCAGAAAGAAGACCTTTTCAACAGAAAGTTCCGTGTCTGTGGCCAGAAAATCTTATCACCAAATCAATGAAAATAATGCTTACTTGCAGGAGAAACTTGTCTTTTTGCATAATTGTGTTTCCATGAAAATTCCCACCACTTTCTAGCTTAATCACCTCCAAGGACTGTATGTCACAAAGAAAACAATTTCAAGTATCACCATGCATTAGATGGACGACTTGTAGATATAGTGATAAAAACACTAACAAATTAGGTGAAATAACTTGCCTCTTCAATCTCAGTTGTGTGAGCCAATGGAAGAATAACCTGGCCCCCGATACCTCCGAGTCGAGAACCTGATAAGTTGAATGGAGTAGCTTTCATACCCGTACATGCGTAAGAATCAATACTGTTGTCTGCCCATTCGGATCTATGTTCTCGCAGGAATCTTAGAAGTACAGCAGCAGGTACATTCTGCGGAAAATTCAAGTGCAAGGCCAAGAATAAGTCAAACGTCTAATGAATAATAGGAATGTGGATGGAAGCAGAATTTACAAATTTACAGAATACATCCAAACTCCCATAAAAGTGACATTTTAATAGAATTTTGAGAAAGGGTACTGCCGAAAGTTCAGACTCCACATAGCTTGGCTGTCAGGCACTTGAGCAGTGTTGGAAATTAAATTTTCATGTATTTGAAAAATGTTTGTTCTACATATTTAGTGCATTGGGACCATACATTCCATGAGGATTTCTTTTGAAGGTTAGTTTTTGTTGTATACATGTCTGACAATGACATGTTTCTCCATGTGTCCCGTTGTTCTACACCAATGTTACCTAGAAAGTGGTTCGCTCCAGTACATGGGCAGTTTCAACAGGACATTTAACGAATCTAACCAAGTCTATGTAGCATTAAGTTTAATAGCAAGGTCCCTTGAGATATATGAAATGAGAAATGATAATCTCCTAAGAAAATCATCATTCCTTAGCATAGAAAAGCAATCCAGTAAAAAAAAAACAATATAGTATCCTAAAGATTCCTAACCTTTAAAAGCATTGATGCTTTGGCAGACATAACACAGTTGCTGACAGCTGGAAACCCATTAATGTATGAAATATTTGCACCCGTTGATTTGACAGGAGACGAGTTCACAAATATAGTGACATCGTCAGCTCCGTCGTTTTCCAGTGAGGACCATCCATCATCAGTAAAACCATTAAGAGCTTCATTAAAACCCCTGGAGAAAATATTAATCAGGCCCTGTTTACCAAGGATAAAGCTTCCGTAAGGGATTACATGGCATCATGATGATCTCACCTGCTAAGCCTCTGAGATAGTGCTCGTAGAGCCGCCGGTCTCCTACCCCAACCAGTATTGACAGTTGATTGAGAAACCTCCAGTGCTATCTGCCTTAGCTGGCGTAAGGCCTATACAAAACATGATAAATATAAATGAATAAACAAATGATTAATAATTTCCACCAGCATGCACTGTAAGAACTCGTACCGCCATTGTAGTCTTTTGCGCAAGCACCGTGGAAGATTCATACAGTGGGCGCAAAACCTCAGGTACACTGAGTGGCTGCATAATAGAACTGGTATTAGAGTCTTAAGGCTACAGAGTATTGATTGGAAAAAGAGATATTATCCACATTGAACCAAAAAAACAATAAAGAGATATGTATACATTGGAAGGTAATCATGTACCTCCAAATTCATATGATCAACAATGTGTATTATTGATCCACCCCCATCACAGGGTCTTATAAGGTACCCACTTGGCAGCATTTCTGCTCTCACAAAATGCTGAACAGTTGGCATGCTCGGGCCACCCTGAGTGCTGCTTAGTGATCTTTCACAGACCTGTACAATTGCCAGTAGGTCAATCAATGACAAAAAAACTCCTTAGAAAAGAGGTGCAACGGAAAACAACCCTAAACACATCCAGAGGTGGTGAATCTGGGAAATGGAGACAGGTATTACATACCACAAGACTACCATCCTCCAAAGCAGAAGAATAGCGCAGCAACCAGAAGTCACGAGCAGGTGCCAATGTTGTTGGGGCATACAACTAAGTAGACATATGAGCCAAAAGTAAGTTGTCGGAAAGGTAGCAAGCATAAAAGAAGATTGTCGTGAATAGAGTGCCTAGAAATTACCTGCATATACAGCAGTTCGATGGTTCCACCATTTGGAGTGGGCAGGACATTGAGCACATCCACAGCTCGGCAATCACGGAACCATGATGGCCGATCTTTGAGGATTTCTGCGACCTGAAGAAAACAATAATCAATTAAACCCTCTTAGAAGAGAAGTCCCCAACAATCCAATAAGGCAGACAATACAATTAAAAGGAGTAATTTAACACAGCAAGAGAGCATACCCTAGTAGGCTCTAGACCCACTAAGCCGCAAGCTCGTGCTGCAACTCCAGTGCAACCATGAGAAATTGCAACGATTCCAATAGAATCCGGACCAGGCTGTACAATTCAAATTATTACGTCAACAAGGATATTCCAAAAATATATATGCAACAAAAATAAGAATTAACAGGAAATATTCTCTAGCTATTTTAAATTCTAACTAATGAAATCAGGACAATTGAACTATTTCCCATGTTTAAGAAAATAGATCCTGGCTTATTGTGGAGAAATAAACATGTGAGATATAGGACAACAGTTGTTTAATAATACCAGTGCACAAATTAAATTGGGTTAAACTAACAGACAGCAAAGAACGAGAGAGCAACCTTCATCCCAGGCATTTGGACCCACTCTACAGCAGTTCCAGTGGCCTTAGATAAAAACTCTGTTAAAGTTTCTTCTGCAATGGACAGGAGTCTAGAAAAAAAAAAGGTTCAAGTTAACTAATATAATGAGATAATTGTCACCAAGCACAAGATTGCAAAGAAAGGAAATTATAAGTTTCCCACTTACCCTGCAGGACTAGCATCCCTTGGCGGATGCAAGGGAGCTAAATGGTGTTGACTGCTTGTTACTACAGAATCGCAACTTGTATCTGTCGTTGCAAGTGTGGTCTGGAAAAATTAAAACGTTAAGCTAAAACTTCAAACACCCTATTCAGGAAACATCAAAGTTTAAGCTAAAAATAGAACTATATCAATTCATATCTATAAAAAGCGAACAACGAGTTATGAGAATGAAATTATTGGACAAGAAAAAAGAACGAGCGCGAATTTTTTCTCTTTCAACAATTAAATGTTTGGTGGCCATTATATCATTTATGGTAATTGTTATATTAACCATCATAAAACTTTTAAAGCTAAAGCTCAAACGCAATTTGTGATGCCGAAATGAGCTGTATTCCGAGTTGCTTACGTTATGAGACTGGCGGAAAAACCCATTTTCATACACCAATTGTGACACCTGTTTTTGCAACCTATCATTCTCCTCCATTAGAAGTTTGTTCATAGCCGTCAGCTTTCGATTTACAGCTTGCATGCGTGAAGACTCTTTCCGCTGTTTCTCTCGGCATCTATGGAAAGAAATATAGAATAATAAACACATTCAATAGCGATTAATGGAACGGAAAGTTAGAAACTTTAAATCACCAAACAAAACAAATTTTACCTTCGATTTTGAAACCAAACTTTAATCTGTTTAGGCTCAATATTGGAGAGAATAGGACACTCTCTGATAAGGTGTTGACGCCGAAGTGAACTAGGTTTAGGACACTCATGATAAACCCTTTCAAGCGCTTCTACTTGCTCAGGCGTATAACGGACATATTTTCCATTCTCCATTCCACCTTTCCCGTCCTTAGAGGATGTAGTCACAGCCATCATCACTTCTACCCCAAAAGAAACAAAATAACAATGGAAACCAAATTAACTTCAGAAAAGGAAAAGAAAAAAAAACCCTTTCTTTTTCTCACTAGAATAGAACAGAGAAAACAATCTGTTTTCCTTCTTGAGGGAAAATCAAAGTCTCAACTTGGAAAACCATTGTCTGCTAATTTCTCAACCAGAAGTCAAGGACACATAAAGATATGTATAGTTTTTTGTTTTTTCCTTCCTTCTGAAACAGCAGCAAGCACAAGAAAATTTTTGATCTTTCGAGATTAAAGCTGTAATCCACCTGATAAAATAAACTGAAATCTCCTCTTTTCCCTCAAAAAAAAGACCCAAAATTTTAATTTTAATTTTTTAAACTATACTACTTTCTTATCAATATTATCAGATAACTTTATCTTTAAACAAAGAAGATAAAAGAAAAAGAGGAAGATTCTGATACCAGATAAAAAAAACTGACTTCTCGAAATCTGAAGCTTGTGTTGTTCTTATGCGTCTAAACACGAACGAGTTGAATCGGCTTTTTTCCTTACGATTTCTTATCTAAAACCTCAAAAACAAGACCTAAATAAACGGTAAGAAGACGTTTACGGCAATCAAAACTAGCTTCTCTAAACTCAATCTGTACTAAAATCGATCTTCATCGTTTTGAGTATTCGATCTTCACAGAATCACTTATTTTTAGTTTATCGTTCCTAATCTCTTAAACATCATAAACTCTTAATAACAAGAAAAGATTGAACTTTGTTCTTCTTCTTCTTCTTCGATCTTTCGTTTCTAATGAAACTTAAACTGAAATCGAAGAGAAACAACAAGTAAGAGAGATTATAAGGCCATGACGATGGAGATTTTCTCAAAATCTTTCTCTCTCTAGAAACAATGAACCTGTGAGATAAATCTCTTAAAAATGAAGGAGAGAAAATACGATACGATGAAATCAAAAAGTCAGATTTTTGGAGCAGGTTTCAGAGAAGTGGAAACCATTTTTTAATGTACTACTTTTACTAGTGGTTTTGCCCTAATACTGTGTAATAAAGGAAGATTATCTGGCATACATACTTTATATGGCGAATATACCCTTCGTATGTTCTTACTGCTCAAATTGTCCCGCCAATTTCAAACTTTCCACAAAATGAATTTTACGCATTTGATTTTTTATGTTTCCATATTTGCCCTTCATCATCTGGCAATATGAGATTATCAGTCTTCTAAAAGGTATATATTTTTCGAAATGGGTGGTCAAGCACACATCAGATTCGTCTATTGAATCGCCTAAAAATAAAATTTTAAATCTTCTGTTTGTGAAAATAGTAAAGTTCGAATCCTAAACTCTTCAATAGAAAGATATATATGTTAGTACAATCAATCATTTGTTCGTGTTTAGAATACTATAAATATAACTGTTTTAAAATGGTTAGTACTAAAACGTTACAGTAAAATCATTTATATGCTAAGGATAAGTATAGGCGCGAAACGTGATATGTTGATTTTGAGTCTATCTGAATTAACACAATCTTTTGGATATGGTATGTTAATTTTGAATCTATCTGTGTTGACACAATCTTTTTTGAATGTCGGATATGTTGATTTTGAGTCTACCTGTATTAACACAATCTTTCGAATATCGGATTAGTCTTTTTAACTAGCGTCAAAATTAGATTATGAACATTAGTGGAGTGAAGTTTTATCCTTTTTGAATTATTTGAGGATAATTATGGTCATGGTAAATATAACATTCTAGAATACTATAAGCGTGTATATGTTATTACAATCAATCATTCACGTTTAGAATACTATAAATACAACAGTTTAAATTAGTTACTAATAAAACGTTACAGCAAAATCATTTATATACAAGAACAAGTACAGGTGTGAACCGTTGTATTTTTGATTTTTGAGTCTATCTGTATCAACACAATCTTTTGAATATCGAATTGGTCTTTTTAACTAGCGTCAAAAAATATATTATGGACATTAGTGGAGGGAAAGTTTTATCTCTTTTGAATTATTTGAGTCATTCTGTATCGACACAATCTTTTCAATATCGGGTTGGTCTTTTTAACTAGCGTTAAAATTAGATTATGAACATAGTGGAGTGAAGTTTTATCCTTTTTTGAATTATTTGAGGATATTATGGTCATTGTAAATATAGAAAATAATGAAAAGTGTGATGGCAATATGGGGATTAAAAGGAAAAGGTGAGGGTAAATGAATGGAAAGGCAAATTCATGCGGATACGGGAACAAGAAAGCTTAAAAGAAACGAAAGGCATGGGATAGTTGCGTCGGTTGGAGAGGACAGAATAATGAGGGTTTCTGCATGCGCCTCGATTTTGATTTGCTTTCCTTATAAAAGGGCTCATTCCTTTTTGCACCCCACGTCCTAATTATCTTTCCTTTTCAATTCCAACTTTTCTTGGAAATTTAGGTTTGGTCCTATTTGGTTGCAATTCCATCCCTCTTCAATATATGTGTTGTTCTATCATTTCTTTCATTATTTATCTTTTGTTCTCTCCATCTTCTATAATAAAAATGTTTGTCGACAGAATTCTTCGAAAAAAAATGTGAATATAATTTGTGGAAGAAGGGGAAGTTACCTCCTACGTAAAGAAGTTTGATTCTATGCGTAGAGAGAAAAATCACAATTTACGTAAAAGGGTGTGAAAGAGTAGGAGAATCTACATACGAAAACGTAGCTTTGCAAAAGATTCTCCTTTGTTAGATAAGAGTATAATCTCCTTCCAGAATTAAGGAGATTATTCTACCACATAAGACCATTAATGCACCGTGTGATGAAATAAGTACATTATTGTCTAGAAACAATGGTAGATAATATGCCATTAATACATCGAATTGACGTAATAAGCTGATAAACTTCCATGTAACTAACACTGCAAACCCTAGAGTTCATAGAAACGAACTCTAAAGACTATTGAAATATAACTAGAAGGCCATCAAAATTAACGCCTCTAAATTGTACATAGATTCTCAATGCAAACTGCACTCTGTAAGATTTGAACCCACAACTTTTCTCTATTTCAGAGGATTCACAACCAATTAAGATATATTCCAGCGTGCAACCTAAACCTAATTTATTAATACTCGTGATTCGTACTAATAGTTAACGATAATAATGCTATGAGAAAACTAAACAATAGTTCTACTGAGAAGTCTTAATTCATGTCTCTTGCGTTTGAGGAATTATATTCGAGAAACATCGAACAATTAGTGCGACTGCATGAGTCGTGTTCCCTTAAATATGTCCATAAGCGCACTCAATTTCTTTGATCTTAGTTAAATGAGATGAAAAGTAAATTAGATAAAATATAGAGACAAAAAGATGTCACTATTTTAAGTTTAACTCTAAATGACCCTCGCAAACTTGGAGGACTGGGTTTTCGTCTCCCCCTTTTGGATAATCAAGCTTTTCTTAATAAAATTAACTGGCGCCTTCTAAACAACCCCCAAGCGTTATGGGTTAAATTGCTTAAAGGGAAATACTTCCCCAAATTTCATAAGCCCACTCCTCCAAAAGCTAACCATTCTTGGCCCTGGAAATCCATCACAAAACAGTTCAATCAGATGGAGGGTCTGGTTTTCTGGGATATCAACACTGGTGAGAATATTAATATCTGGCAGGACTTCTGGATTCCCAATCACACCCCCCATCACTAACCAAAGCGGGATGAATCTGGAATGGGTCTCTCAACTAATAATCAATAATACATGGAATACTAATGTTATTAATAATTGCTTTACTAGTGAAATCTGCAGCTCAATTTTAAGCATAAATCTATTGAAAAACCAAGAGGATAGACCGGCTAACGGAATCAGGTAACTTCTCGATTAAATCTATGTATAATTTTCTGAGGACAAGAAAAACTAACCCAATGCAGGACTAGAACGATTGGTATTTTATTTGGAACATGAATACGATCCCTGGCATCAAACTATTTTTATGGAAATGTTGTACGAACAGTCTACCAGTTAAAGAAAAAATAGGTAAATATATTGGAAACTCATACTCCTGTATCATCTGTAATGATGACGAAACCATAGACCACGTGATGCTTCATTGTACTTTCGCGAAAGCCATTTGGTTCCATTTTCATGTTCGAACGGATCAATTAACTACAGTTAATCAATGGACACAACAATGAAAAACCTTAGACGAAGAAACTATCAATTTATATGCAAAAATACTATGGTTCATTCGGAAAGCTAGGGGCGAAAATTGTTTCTCCACGAATAAGCAAAACCCGAGACAAATGATAGAGAGGATCAACAATACCTCGACCACTCCACACAAGATTGAGACTAGAATTACTAACAATTGCAGGAAAAAAACCAAGCAACAAATATAGAGACCTCCGTCGACACAATTCCTGAAGTTAAACGTCGATGCCTCATTTTCTATATTCACTGAACCGCCCGGGATAGGATGCATCATTCGAGATGAAGAAGCAAGTTTTATCATAGCAGTCGCTGACTCAGTACGTTGCCAGAACGCGGAAGAAGGCGAAATCTTGGCTATTTTGTCTAGCCTTTTATGGGCTATACAATTGAACATTACCCACGTGCATGTAGAGAGTGACAATCAAGCATTAATACTGTTCATCAACGGAAAAAGTGCAGGGCTTCATTGGCAATCCAAAAGAATCATGCAACAAGTTATGAACCTCAAAGATAAATTCACGACCATAATCTTCACCTTTGTTCCTAGAGACTACAATGCTCAGGCGGATGCACTCGCGAAATGGGGTCGTAAGTATGGACATAGGAAAATTTGGAATATTGTACCCTCTTTTATTTTTGGTTTACACTAGAGATCTTGTATTGCCGTGTTTTGTAATGTTAGTTTATTTCATAAAAAAAAAAACCCTAAATGACCCTTGAACAAAGAGATATATATCTTTAAAATTAAATTACATAAAGCGTGTTTCGTCTTTCCTTAAGCCAGAGACGAACACTATTACAATTTAAATAAAGAAGTTCATTAACTCTTGTCTATATATATATATATATATATATATATATATATAGTTTTACAATAATACTACGTATCTATAAGAGCATCTCCAATCCCAGCCTGTCTTAGGCCGAAAAAACCACTTTTTTCACCCAAAATTTTTGGCCTCAGCTCAGCCTCTAAAATTCAGCTCCAGCCCCAACCTCTCTTGAGGCCGTAAATTTGTTCATGTGGGAAACGCGTGTGTGGACTTTTAGTCGGTGTGCGAAAAACGTGTGTGATTTTATGTATATATAAAACACGTGGTTGAACTATTTTCGAAATAATATTTTTTTTTCCAAGGTTGAAAAATTATTCGGGGACCGACATTTGGTGGGATGTATTTTAATTATTAATATTTAAGTTTTTCTAGAATTTTAAAAAGAATTAAAACTAATTAAAATTACAAATTTATTATTTACATTAAAAAAAATAATTGGGAGAAGATGACCGTTGGGACTCCCCAACGGTCATGTTGGGGAGCCTTCAGTCGCCCCTAATGTTAGGGGCGACTGAAGGTGCGACTCCAGCCTCCGCCCCAAGCGACTGGGCCTGGAGCACATTTATGGCCTCCGCCCGGCTGGGGTTGGAGTTGCTCTAACACCTTAAATTCTCTTAAAATGACCTTTGTTTGATGGCGGTCAACGAAGGGCCCTACTTGAACCTTAGGTCACAATGGTGGATTTTTTTTTTGTAAAGGACAGAATGACGACTTGAAAAATTCAATGGTGGGAGACAATTCTGAGTGGATTAGATTTTTTTTCTTTTTATCCCAATCATCTCATATTAAAACATTAATCATCCATAAGTCTATTCAAAATTTCAACCTATTCACATCTTGAATATACTCAGCATTTTTCTTTCAAGAATGAACCATAAATGAACAGCCCAAAATCCTATCTAATAAGAAAGATTAGAAACTACCTTGTCATTTTCTTGCATCAAAATCTACCCTACTAAAAGCACCATATGGTAATGGATTCCCAAACGGTTAGATATGAAAATCCCTTTCTCTTCAATCCTCACTGTTAATTATTATGTCGGGGACAGTTAGCACATTTAAATCTATGTGATCAAGTTTATCATGATGTGCCAAAAGAAGGACTATTATACTGTCGGTCTACTTTAGGCATAGCTTACATCTAAGTCCAATAATAAGGGGTCATTTAAGTTGGTATACTCATTAGGTCTACGTTTATGACATTACTTAGGGAGTTAGGGGTGAGTAAAAGGGCTCAGCTGGCCAACCAAGCAGACTAAAATCAGACCTTATTGGTACCGAACTTGACTAGGCAATGGACCATCCGTGACCATTTAATAAAAAAAATATCTCATTTCCGTCTCATCCTCTCTCTACCTTTGTTTCCCCTCTGCCTCCCTTTTCTCTCTCTATTCTCTTTATGAAATTGTGATTGAAATTTATGTTTATATATGTTTCAGCTAAATCTATTAAATCCCACGTTTAAATTTATGTCTTGTTGATGGTGGCCGGATAATTGTGATGGCGGGAGGAGAAAAAGAGAAGACCAATTTCTTTTTTCTATTTTCTCGTATGAAGGGCCACTGGGGATAATTTCTTTTTTTCGATGATATCACCGAGGATCATTTGACAACCCTTCTGTAACAAAGAATGAAGAAAACAAAACATTTATTATTGAAATGTAAGATACAGGTGAAAAGTCAAATGTTACATATAGTGATAGAAAGTAACCGGTTATTTTCATAGAGAAAACCAAACGATTTAGGATGTGTAAGAATTGATATAATGACGCTTATGTAAGAGATACGATGTATGTCATGATTATCATCTAGAGTGTGCACGAACACAATTTTTTACACAAACTCGTTTTTTTTTTTTTTTTTTTCTGCAAACCCCACATATTATGCAAGTCCGAAGACACGCAGACTGAACCCAATCTATGTTGGGTTTGAAGAACACAGGCTGCACTCAGTCCGAATTCTCTTATACTGCCCCGTCCGAAGCCACTCGAAGTGCCAAGAAGGTCTGAGTCGAAAGGAGAAGAGTCCATAAAGGCACCCTTTATCATGGTGCAAGAAAGTACGGCGTGGGGGCGGTAGTTAAAGCACGCCGAAAGAGAGTAAGCGGCTTGAGGTGACAAATAGGCAAAATGAAGTTCTACCAAAACCAGGTAGCCTAGTCTAATGAGCTTGATGCTTACCTGGCATCTGATACACTTTTCCTCTGTTTATTTATCATTTATTGACGGCTGCATTTTTTTCTTGTGCTTTTCTTTTCAAGTCTCAACTCTCAAGTATGTTCTTCATCAAAAAAAAAAAAAAAAAACTCTCAAGTATGTGCGTTTGGTAAGAAATAAATAACTAGGTCACTAGTCTTCACTCTTCAACCCGTACCCCACCACAACCAAGTGAACAAAAGTCATCCACTGTATTTAAAAAATAAAAAAGTGGTCATTGATAATTTTGTGCGGAAATGAGACACATGGAATCATGTGTCTACACTTGTCTTTTCCAAAAATGATGCTATATTCAGTCGAAATCTCGAACAAATCTCGGCCGAGTGAGTTGGCACTCCAATCAAACATAGCTAGTGACGCACCAAGACACTAAATTCGTTTTTGACCGAATTTATAATGTAGTTACTCAAAGTTTGGTACTTTTGGGTTGAGGACATTTATAAAAAAAACTCACTTTCTTTGGTCAGAGATACTATTCGACTAAAAGTTAGGACAAAAAACGAAGCTAGGGTTCTTCGTTTCAGAATTTCAAAAAGGGTTATTTCCCAAATGACCCCCAACTTTGTGACCAACTTCCTGCCTAGCCCCCTACTTTAGCAAAAATACCCATATGGTCCCCTTTTTCAGTTACCGTTATAACACCGTTATCTAGTCATCACCTTCTCTCCTCCATCTCATCATCTCTCTCTCCCACCTCACCTTCTCGCCACTTCATCGTCTTCTCTGCGAGTGTCGCCGACCGACCAATTTTTCGGTCGATGACCTTCAAACATAAAAAAAAATTTATTTCTTCCTTTCTCTCTCTCTAACACTCCGGTGAAGGTCTGGTATGTCCACGAACAGACCAGACCTCCAGCGAAGGTCTCCCTTCGTCGGAGTGTTCGAGAGAGAGAGAAAAAAAATGTTTTTTTTATTTTGAAGGTCGTCGGCCGGAAAATTGTCCAGTCGACGACACTCGCCGGAGAAGACGATGAAGTGGTGAGAAGGTGAGGTGGCAGAGAGAGAAGATGAGATGGAGGAGAGAAGATGATGACTAAACGGTAACTGAAAAAGGGGATCATATGAGAATTTTTGTTAAAGTAGGGGATTAGGCAGGAAGCTGGTCACAAAGTTGGGGGCCATTTGGGAAATAACCCTTCCAAAAATCAACATCAACATTTTTGTATTGATTTTTTTTTTGCTTTGGAACAAATCAACAACCAACAAAGATGGAGGTAAAAAAAAAACCTCAATTTCTTCTTTATCTTTCAATTTTTTTTTTGTTGAAAGTATCTTTCCATCTCTCTTACTTCTTTCTCTTTGTTAACTCTCAAATTTCTAATCTCTCTCTCTCTCCCTCCCTCTCTCTCTATCTTTCCGCAAACCTAAGCTCGAATTTGGGACAAGTTGAAGCTCGGTTTTCTCGACCGAGAAACCTCTTAACAACAACTCTGTTTAAAAGTTCGAAGGTACTTAGACAACCTAAGCTCAAATTTGTTCGATTTTAATATGCATTGTGTTGTCTTGAATTAATTTATTTCAATTAAGATGTATTTTGTGCATTTTATATGATTTTGCCCTAAATTGATAAGTAGATGTCTGATTTCATGAATTTGGAAGAAATTGCCCTCATTATATGTTATTAATGTTCTGAAATTTGTGAACTTTGTATGATTTTGTCTTACATTGATATTTAGATGTCTGATTTGATGAATTTGGGAGAAATTGCCCTAATTATTTGTTATAGATGTTCTGAAATTTGTTCACTTCGTATGATTTTGCCCTAAATTGAAATCTAGATGTCTGACGTGATGAATTTGAGAGAAATTACACTCAAATAGGGTCTAATGTCATGCTATGTTTTGCTTAGGATATTGTTTTGCCTGCGATGGCACGTCTAACCGAAAGAGAAAGGTAATAGTGTGGTTGCATGTGTTTGTTAAGATACTATGTTGATATTAGAATAAAGGTCTCTGTGTTTTTTTTACAATAGAAAATCAATGATACTAGATTCCGTAGAAGGAAGAAAACAAACCATGTGTGCTTGCTCGAATGGTTTTCTTATGGTATTGCTTTCTAGAACTGGGCGCAATCCTAATCGATGGTTCACAAAGTGTCCACAAGCGGTATAATTTTTTTTTACTATAGTTTATATACACATTATTTGAAGTATTTGGAACTCTTCAAATGTAGTTACGAGCATTCACTATATGTGTGTAGAGAGGATTTAATGACAAGGGATGTAGATTTTGGTGTTGGTTGGATGAACTTCGATTGTATATTCCATTTACTCTTTTTTATCTTTCTAGTTTGTTGACTTGACCATCAGAGCCCCCTTGGTCAACAATATCTGGTGTCTCGAGACTTTCGATTCAACTTGTGTATAACTCGACCCAAAACTTTGTCCACTATAGGTATAAAACCCAAGTTGTTGGCCCACCAATCGATCATTTTATTATGTGATTTTCTAGCGTCCACATTGTCTAGCAGGGTTGACCTTAGCTAAAAACGAGCACAACCTTGCTTTGAGCCCCCAATTTCGGGACCTCCAAATTTTTTCTATTAAAGAAAAACCATAAATTAAATGAAATTTTAAAGGTCTTCAATCATTAAAAGAGTTCGGATCCGTTTTTGAAAGGGCCCCAACCACCGCCCACTTGATCCTTTGGTTCACCTAGGGCCCTTGAGAGTCATCTCAAATTCAAAGCTCAACCAAGTTTAATTTGAATTTCATCAGAATTGTGCCAAATTCCATTTGGACATATAGAGAATAGGAGAGAAGTTGCTCCGTTTAAGGTTTAAAGGAAAAATATGGCTCAAAAGATGAGAAGATTACGAAGGGGGAGTTTATATAGAAAAACCCTAGCTAGATGAGAAACCCCATATTCTTGAGTTGAATGATTCGTATAAACTTAGGATATCTAAAAATCTCTATTACCTCGTACAGACCGGCGGGTAAAGTGACCAAATTTTAGAGAGACATGTAGGGGTTGGAAGCGGTATGTGTTGGGTGTCCACGGGTTGTATCACTCATGGGTCGCCCCGGTTTGGCTTTGAAACTCCTTATTCATTTGGGTTCTCGGGCTTAATCAGGTGGGTTATTTAAAAAATCTTAATGTCCAAAACCCGTCCAAGCGCGTCAAACGTTTCGAGTTTATCGGATATATGGTAATCGGGTATTGGGTTTTTTATAAAGTACATTTAATACCTATAAATTTATTAATTTATTTTATACATCCTTTTATCGGGTCGCCACATATTTCGTGCTTTTGTCAACATCATCGTACTATCAACACATCAACAGTCTACCACCACACATATATGTAGTAATTTATATTATTATTATGTAGTAATATTATTATATATATGCACATATATATATATGTGCGTGTGTTGTATTTACATGCTAGGGTTGAGAAAACGGTCTGAGGACCCGCGAACCGGCCAAACCCTGGATACCCGAAGACCGAATGAAGTTCGATCCGGGCATACCTGTCCCGTTATAGCGGGTGTTAGTGGGTGGGACTCGGTCAAGGACAAGGCAAATTTAAAAATTACCCGCCCGATTAATCCGCTTACCCTAATAGCCACTTAAGTTTGGTGCCCGACCCAATGCTTCAAGTGCCCGTGGACGTTCATACCCTCCCGTTTCAACCCCTATTTGGTATACACGGATGATCATTGGATCACATGACGTTGTTAAGCCGTTGAACATCATCTTAGACATTAGTATCTACACTTTTTTTTATGTGATTTTATGATGATGTAGTAATATTATTATATATATGTATATTATTATTATGTAGTAATATTATTATGTATATATATATATGTGTGAGCGTGTTGTACATACATACTAGGGCTGGGAAGACGGTCTGGGAACTCGCGAACCGGCCAAACCCGCCCGGATACCCGAACACCGAATGAAGCTCGATCCGGGCATACCTGGCGCGTGTGGTTCACCAGGTAAGCCCATGGACACTCATGAACGCGTGAGCTGATCCGGGCCGCCTTCCCAAATTCCCAAACTTACCCGAAACCCTGAAAAATCTCCTTTCCCGGATTTTGGTGTCTCTGAAGTCTGATCTCTCGCCCTCGGCTAGTCCAGAGATCACTCCTTTTCTCCCCAAAATCTCTTCGATTTCGGAATATTGACAAATCAAATCAGGTACGAAATTACGTGTTTCTATGATTTTTATCTTCTGATATTTCATTCTAATTTTGATAAGAATCTTGGTATGCGATCAATCGTAGAGTTTGAATCTCTCGTGAATTAGGTATTCTTCAAGTGGTTTCTTGTTTATTATTTAGGGATAATTTTGGTTTTCTATTCTGCGAATTATAATTGGTTTAGGTTGATGCGGTCTGTTTTTCGTTCGAAATTCCTTTAATCTATGATCTCAAACTAGGGTTTCTATTTAACCTGTATTTCGAATTGTATTTCTTAATTTGATTGAGTATAGGTTCAATTGCCAATCATCAGTGACAGTTTAACCTAAAAGATCAAATTTTACTTGGTTTGATCATAAATCTAATTTTTGAGATTCTTAATTAGGTTAACAAAAAGAACTGATTTTGATTACTACCTTGTTAGATAGGTGAAGGGCAAGATGCCTTCTCAGAAAATTGAATCGGGACACCAAGACATTGTTCATGATGTAGTTATGGATTACTATGGAAAACGTTTAGCTACTGCTTCATCTGATGCTACCATTAAGATAATTGGGGTTAGCTCATCTTCTTCACAACCTCTCGCAACCCTAACAGCCCATCAAGGCCCAGTCTGGCAAGTTGCCTGGGCTCACCCTAAATTCGGATCTCTTCTTGCTTCTTGTTCTTACGACGGGAGAGTAATAATTTGGAAAGAAGGTAACAATGAGTGGACTCAAGATCAAGTTTTCACTGATCATAAATCTTCGGTAAATTCAATCGCTTGGGCTCCTCATGAACTTGGTCTTTGCTTAGCTTGTGGATCTTCAGATGGCAGTATCTCGGTTTATTCTTATAGAGCCGATGGTGGTTGGGATACTGCACGGGTCGATCAAGCTCATCCTGTTGGTGTAACTTCCGTTTCATGGGCTCCATCCACAGCTCCTGGATCTCTAGTTGGATCTGGTTCACTTGACCCTGTCCAAAAACTTGTCTCTGGTGGTTGTGATAATACTGTCAAGGTCTGGAAACTTTATAATGGAACTTGGAATTTAGATACATTCCCGGGTCTTCAGATGCACACAGATTGGGTTAGAGATGTTTCTTGGGCTCCCAATTTAGGGCTTCCAAAATCTACTATTGCTAGTGCTTCACAAGATGGAACAGTCGTTATATGGACTGTTGCTAAGGAAGGGGATAAATGGGAAGGAAAATTTTTGCAGGATTTTAAGACTCCAGTTTGGAGGGTATCGTGGTCGTTAACAGGAAATATATTGGCTGTTGCTGATGGGAACAACAATGTAACGTTGTGGAAAGAAGCTGTCGATGGAGAATGGCAAAAGGTGACAACAGTAGAGCCGTAAATTTGTATGTTTCGTGGTTTCATACTTATAAGTAGTTGCTATTACCGGACCGTCTTTTGTGTGTTGGTTACCTTGTGTTTTTTTCTAGGACATCTGCTTTTCTTGTTATGGTTCTATAGTGATTATACATTTCCTTGAGTTTCTCACTCTACGGATTGGAATATGGAAGTTCAGTGGTTAAAGAAATAGATTGTTAAACCATTTTTCGACTCTATATTGTCACTATTTCTTGCTTGAAGTGTTCATTTTAACTTTCTATTTGTACTTGGCATTACAATTTCTATTGTTTTTATTGTTGAATACGTTGGGGAGTTCGGAGCTGAAACTATATCTATGCAGACTTGATTCTCTCATTAGGTGTCTCCTTTTTGAAAGGAATGTAAAGTTTTCAAGATTGTTCTTTTTCTCTGTCTCGAAACTTTTATGTCCCCAAATACTTCATCTTCTTCATCATTATAGAAGGGAATTTTTGTTCATTTCGAACAACAGTTTACGGTAGACTCTTTTTTCTTTGAGAAAAGGGGGTTAATGGCATGTGGTGCTTTTTAAACATTTTAAGTGTGTTGGGCCTTATTTTTAGAGGGGGCCTAGTTGAAGTTGTGTGGGCACATATTTTCAGGCCAGTGTGTTCACTCAGGGGCTCATTTTATAGGTTGCTTGCTATTGTGATAATGGTGTTTTTTTTTGTTGCAAATTGTGATAATGGTGTTGGGCAAAAGCAAATTACTAACGAGAAAAGATTTGGATCAATGAAATTAAAAATAGTATATCCTTCACCTTGTGAAGCTCATGTTAGTAGATGGGTAACAAACCTGTCTCTCCATCCGAGGGGTGACTCGATACGGTCCACAAAAATATATCATTGATATTTATCAAGTTCTCAATTTGTTTGCATTTTTTTCTTCTTTGTTGTGGCTACTGGATTACTTTCTCTATCTTCTCCTTTGTATTCCTATAGCGGTAGTTGTTATCCCTATAGCGGTAGTGTTCTTTTTTTTGAGATTGGACTCCAAGAGTCATTACATTTCAATGACAACGTAAATCATGATTATAATATACAATACATCACGAATTTGGATGAACACTACAAGCGTCAGTTAAGACATCCTGAACCCTAAAGACTATTTAAAGACTCTTAGGACTATCATAGGAGGCTTGAAAGTCCGTCTATTCTTAAATCTATTTTATTTATTGGTTGAATTACATGAGATAAATGTCGATGATAAACTACTTCCATCAAGATATCCCTTTTCATTCTTTGGGTAATTGGTAGTAAAAAAATTACCTGTTTTGGAGGTTTAGGTACTCTTAGGACGGGGTGCATGGCCTGATACTGAAAACATATTAGATGAAGTCCATATTTAATCACAAACAGGTAAAAGAAATTTTGGAGTTTCAGGTCTTTTGGTCGGGTCCATGGGCCATAACCATGCTATAAAAAAAAATTGGGTTTAAGATTCAAACTTAATCACAGATAGGTAATAAACTCATTTCTATTAATCATTGTTTTACCCGCATGCAAATACAAAAAAGTGCATCACTGGTGTGTTAATTGTTTAGTGAAAGAAAAAGAAAATATGAAGTCATAACAACGAGAGATCCCCTTTCTCTGCGCGAAAATAACCGTCTCTCTCTTTAACCATACTCAGATCTACGTCTCTTTCCTCCATCGAAGGGTCCTCTTTTCGCCGGAACCCTTTTATGCTTCCTTTGTAGTTTGTTCTCCATCAATAAATAGTTTCTAGGGTTGTTTTCCTTCTGAGATTGAGTTTCTAGGGATTGTTTTCTGGACTCACCACACATCGATTCTTTCAATTTGTTATAGGATTCGAAAGATTTAGTAACAGATTGATTGAGTTAGAGAGGAAGAAAAGAAGAGAGATTTGAGATTTCTAGGGTTCAACAGGTATTGAAACAACAACATTTGGCTAATCGAAGCTTATTGAATCTTTGGATTTATCAAGTAACAAGCTTAAACACAAGGACTCAAAGACTAGTACGACAATAATGGTGGTGGTTGGCCTTGCGATTTACATTCATCGGCGGCGGTGGTTCTCTCGGTTGGAGCAATTTTAGTATTAATTCTATATATTTTGTCGGTTTATAGGTCTTTTCATTCTCGATCTTGAGGATCTTTTGTCGACCTTTAGGGTCTTTTGTTTGAGTCTGTGTCTGGTCAATTTCTTTCTCTTCATGAGACACTTTACATTCGAAAGTTCTATGAACCTATCATATGTAACTTTCATGTAGTTCTCAAAGAAATAAAAATTATCATTCATGTAACTTGTGATTGAATAACTTATGAATGAAATATGGTTTCGCTTGGTTTAAAAAAAAATTTGTTTAGTGAAGATATTGTAGATATCTGTTAAAACATGTTTGTTTTTTACGCGATATAAACTATATTTCATTAAAGTAAACTGTAAAAGACATAGGGTTATTTAAATTTTATTTATGTGATAAAATAATAGTGTCATACAAAAATAGTTTGTTTAGTGGATCTCAAAATATGGTGTCATGCAAAAATAATTTGTTCAGTGAGGTGCTGTTTATTTTTTAAAATTTTCAGATCTGAAATCTGAATTGGAATCCAATTCAGATTTCAGATGTTTGTTTTTGTATTTAGTTAAATCTGAAACTTTATCTGAATTTATTAGATGTCTGAATTGGCTGAATAAAGGGCCACACATTTCAGACTTCAAAACAAGTTTGAAAATTGAGCCCAGAATCTGAAAACATGCAAAAGACGTACATACCCTTGTTAAACTTTAAAATACCTAATTAAATCATCTTCTTCCCTCTTCTACAACCCCACCACCACAACAGTTAACACCACTACCACCACCACAACCACAGTTAACACCACTACCACCACCACCACCACAGTTAATACCACTGCCACCACCACCACAGTTAATACCACTGCCACCACCACCACCACAGTTAACACCACCACCACCACCACAGTTAACACCTCCAACACCACCACACAGTTAACACCACCAACACCACCACATAGTTAACACCACCACGGTCACCATAGACCACTACCACCAGATTGGTTTTTGTTGGAAGGAAAGGTAAAGAGAGAAACTGAATTAGGAATTTGGAGAGATTTCATGGAATCGATTACTGAAACATCACTCGCCCATTTTACTATATTTTGAATCGATTTGGGTTATGATTATGATTGGATTACTGACCGGAAAACTCGTTGATCTTCTCGATTCTTAGATTTTCGTGTGGTTCCTTTGAATTGCTCCACTGAGATTCGGTTTGGAGAGGGAGAGATTGAGAGAAAAAAGAGAGGGAGAGAGACAGAAGAAAGAGAGAAGTTGTTGGATCTGGCGACGGTCACCGTCATTGAACCCTCGCCGGAACTTTGGCATCTTCGGCAATAGAGAATGACTGCTGAGAAAGATAAAGAAAGAGATAGGGAGGGAGGGATCTAGGGTTTTTTTGTGGCCTTCTTATATTTATTTAGGGAAAAAATAGAAATTAGGTTTTCTTTTTTAAAATACCAAAAAAGGGTATAAATGTCATTTTTTTAATTCAGATTTAATAATTCAGATTTTAAAAATAAACATCAAATTTGTAAAATTCAGATTCTGCCATTTACAGATTCAGCTAATTCAGATTCAGACATATAAAAAAAACAAACACCACCTGAGTCTACAAATTGGTGAATTTCGTTTCTTTGGTGGATTTATGTTTATATTAGACTTATGGTGTTGTTTAGGTATATCTTTTCGACCTGTATTCCTTACTTTCTGTTGAATATGTATTGTAATGCTATTATGGTACTTTATTGTTTAATATATGCATATTTTGACAAAAAAAAATCCAAAATTTCTATGTGATGGGGTAAAAATGAATATAAGTTATAATTTTCTTTCTTGTGAATGTCCCTGCCCATATTTTTATTCTCTTGTCTCGTTTCTTCTTTTCTATTTTTATGTTCCACACGATAATTATCTAGCACATTTAGGTAAATAGGGAAATACATGAAGGGTTGTCCCCAAGGCATCTGAAAAAATGCTATCGACGCCCGACCTAAAGGATACACTTCGATATTTCTTTTGGTACTCTGAGATTTGTTCAATCGCTTCTTTTATTCTTTCGACATCTTCACTTTATTTTCACCACTACAATTTCAAGTAATAATTTTTTATTCGGTCTCTCTCACAATTCTGGTGAAGGAAATGACTCCCTCCACTAGAACCTCATTTTTTTGAGAAAGAGATTCAACTTGCTTTCTCTGAGAAGAGAGAAAGATGGGGAGGAGAGACAAGAAAGAGAGAGAAGGAAAGAAATGTTTTACGGGTAGAACCCAAATATAAGTTAGTGTCATTGGGGCATAACAAGTATTGCACTTGCAGCAAATGTTTTTGCAGTTTCAACAAAAAAAACCCTGCAACAAAGCGTTTGTCTTTACCAATTAACACAAGGAAGTTCATAACCGTTTCCTCTCTTCTCTCTCTCTCTCTTTCTCTCAAACTACTTTCCATATCTTGGTGTTTTCTGGAGGAGAGATCCCTCCTCCGCATTTCCCTCTTTGTTGTTTATGTTATATCTATAATAAGATCTTGGAGTGTAGGTTTTAGACAGAGATTCTATGGAATCAAATCTTATTTCTACACAGTTCTTTTTATTGGATTCTTCCTCTTCTTCTTGTTATTTTCTCTCTAACATGGATCACGTATGAATTTCTTAAAGTTACAAAAATTAAATTCGATGGAGGATTTAATCAACTTGTTGGTGATTTTATATGTTTAAGGAATGGAAGTATGGATAAAGACGTCAGTGAGAAAAGAAGATTCATTATCGGCGAATTCTACGATGAACAATTCAAGAAGATTGAAGATGAAATTACAAGTCAAGAGAAAAGAACGATCAAGATTTCACTTTTACTAGTATAATATTATTGTTGTAATTTTCTTTTTGTCGACCTTTAGGGTCTTTAATTCTCGATCTATAGGATATTCTTGTCGACCTTTAGGGTCTTTAATTCTCGATCTATAGGATCTTTGTGTCTGTGTTTAGTCAATTTATTTTCCTTCATGAGGCACTTTACATTTGAAGGTATGTAACTCTCACGTAGTTCTCAAAGAAATAAGAATTATCATCCATGTAACATGTAATTGAATTACTTATGAATGAAATATGATTTCGATTGGTTTCAAAAAAAAAAGAAGAGAAAACGAAAAACAATGTTTTAGCAATGTAAATAACCAAAAAAAAAAAAAAAAAGAAAGGTAGTATATAGAATTCCGAATGAGATATCACAGGAGAAGCGTGACCTCACCTTCAAGCACGTGCAGTCACGTTAAACATAAACTATTATCTCTCAAAGTACTATTATTGGGGGTCCTTATAATAAAATAATGTAGAGAAGCACGAGCGGTAGGAATCACCGAAGAAAGATACTAGAGAGAGAGAGAGAAAGAGGTGGGGGATGATGCATGAACATAACTTATTTTTCAACTTCGCCATATCAACTTCTTTTCATACTCCTCTTACATAAAACAATATCTGACCGTTCATTGATCACCTTCTAATTAAGATCTGTCAAATGAGGAGAAGTTGGAAGTCTAAGTGGGAGTCAGAGATGGAGTCCATCTTGTAGCTTTACAATTTTGATCATGTCCACGTGGCATAAGTACCGTCCGTTTTGGCTTTTAACATTATATATAAGCTAAGCATTCTCACATGCTAACTGACGCCCTCCCACAACCTCTATCACGTGCTTTGCTGGCCCTACCCTAATCCCAAATCTATTGATAAAAAAATTTAGTTAAGTGATTAGGTTAGTTAGATTAGTAGAGTGATTAGTTTACTTAAGAAGTGTTTATTTTTTGTGGATACCCCACCTAATATCATTGTCTTTGTCCCTCCCTAATGAATATCCTATATCTATTTGTGTCACAAAAATAGATAATTAATTTTAAATCGATCAAGAATAAATAATTAGTCTAAATTTCTTAGGTTAATTTTAACACCCAACGATAATCAAAGGTGAAGTAAATTAAAGATATTATTAAATTGTACTTTTCTGTCACCCAAAGATGAAATAGTTTATAAATGTCATGCAAGATGTATCTTTCTCATTTTTTTCTTAGTTTTATACGGGGTAAAAGTTGGGTTAATAGGTCAAACCTAATCATACCAATTACCAAACTAAACCAGTTTGTTTTTCCACCAAACTAAATAGAATTAAATTAATTTGAGTGAACTTTAACAGTTGATTTGTCTGAGTTAGTCGGCAACATTTATATGGGTAGGAGTTGTAAAAGCAAATTTAAATTGAAATAATGTGATGCTAGTATGGTGCCGAGTCTATATATTTCGTTAGTTTATCCGCTAGAATGTTCTGCGATCTACTAATGCGCATAAATGTGATGGTATGAAAATTGTAAATGAATCCCCCACCACTGGATCTCTAATTTATTGCCATGAAGGTACTGGATTACATGCATTGGTTACTTGAGGAAGTATGGAATTTCTTGTATCGACAAGGACCACATCAATAGTGACAAAGGCCACTCACTCCAAGTCTCCAACTAAGAGTTTATTAGGGCAGGACTGTAGGAGTGAAGTTCCACTCGTAAGGTCAATTTACTCCTACCCAAAACTGTACGGTCTCTTGATGAGTAACATAATTTCTGACGGAAATAGTTTCTTGTATAGGACAATTGCAACGTTTGGATTACAGAATTTGAGCCCCAACCGTTCGTCGTGCTTATATGTGTACAAGTAAATTAAATAAAGATTAGGGTTAGAATAGCATGTAAAAAGTGAAGAAAATACCAAAGAAATAGAAAAAAGAAATACGTATCCCTAGGTAAAATAAAGTAGAGGAACTCGGCTGTAAACTTGGACACTTTTAATGCACGAGTCACAGCGACAATCATGCTAGATAGCTTCCTATGGACCTTCATTTTATTGGGCATTCCCTTGAGGCAATCAACAACATTTGAGAGAGTTGATTATTTAGAGGGCAAACTTTTGATATTTATAAAGTCTTTTTTTTATTATGTTGATATTTTAGAGAAATGTCCTTAGAAAGAATTCATGTGATAAAAAACCTGAACCAAAATCAACATCTTTTGTGTTAAGTTTTTAATGAATCAAAATCTTTGATTTTTTTTAAAGTCTATTTTATTGTATAAAATAGTCTTTTGAATTTTTTTTTTTTTTTTTTTTTTTTTTTTTTTTTTTTTTTTACGTAATATTGGTGTTGGATTGATTACAATATAAGTTTTGATTTTCTCTCTTTAGAAGTCTTCGATTCTTCAAACACAAATAGAACTAGGATTTCTATATGTGTACGACTTTATCGGTTTTAACAAGGATATCATAGTCTTTTTCGCTTGTGAAGTTTAAACTTGGGACAACGGTGAACAAATAGTTTGACGAAGATAAAAGTTTTGAGTTCCGCAGTATATAAGATGTATTTTTCAACATATATTGTCGAAAATTGATCGTTTTTCGTTGTCGAATATTATCATTTTTGTTATTTATTGTTGTTCCTTTGGTTATGGGTCGAGTTCACTTTATCTCACTCTTGTCTTGCTTAAGACAAAGTCTAAGTTGAAGTAGGGAACTTCCGTTCTCTACGTTATAGAGGGATAGACAGTAATCGGATTCTGACTTATCAGTAATCTTTCTTTTGGATTTTCCGAGATAGACAAAAATAAGAAGAAGAATTAATGGAATCGAGGCGAGAATAAATTCTCTTTCCGTAAGACATTTTACACTCCCGTAACAGTACCAACAGTTAGCGTGTATGCCTTTGGGATACTGCGACTATCCTTTCAGAATTTAAGATGGTATTTCTATATCTGAAAGCGGGCGAACCTCCATAAACAATGTGAGCTTTTCGACTGATGCGAATGGATCATCTAGACACTTGAATGTTATAACTTCACTCGGTACTTCTCTCTTTAGAATTCCAAACACATATTAGAATGCTTCTAAAATCAGATTTATATTCCAGACACATACCAGAATACTGATTTCAGAAGAGAAGAGAAGAAGGGAATGGATTGAATTCACTCTGAGGCTTCTTTCTTCAAAATTCTTGATATACTAGAATATTTCTGAAATCAGATTTATATTCCAGACACATACCAGAATACTGAGTTAAGAAGAGAACAGAACAAGAGAATGAATTGGATGATGAATGAAATGATTTTGGGTTGTTTATATAGGAAACCAACATGCATTTCATTTGGGACACATTTATTAGGGTTGTGGGACATATCCCTTGGTTTTGGGGACATAACTCTTAGGAAAGAGTTGCTTATTAAAATGTTATTGTCAGCTGGCTTGTGGAGCGTCGGATTAGGCTAAAATTCGCGGAAGAAACACCCACCATTAGATGGAGTTTGATCCACCCGGAAAGCTGCCCAGCGAGTTAGAAAGATGGTCGTCAGATTAAAATCTAACGAAATCCCGACACATGCCCGACGTAGAGGTGACGCGCGTCGTTGGATCTCTCGGATCCAACGCTTCTGGACGCGCCCGAAGATGTTCCGAAAATCCTCACACGCAGCCCGACGAGCCTTGATCGTGGTAGGGTCGGGCGAGCTACCCTTAACAAAACAATACCTATACTTCCTTTCAAAACCAGATGAACAAACATCATCTACTTTATAGTTCGGATCTGCTGCTCCCAGATCAGCGTCATGTTAGATCTTAGGCATCTCCACGGAGTGAACGCGAGCCGTCCAGATCTAAACGTTTTCGCTTTGCACAAATGCCCCCCAAAATAACTTGCCCCTTTGACGTGTTGGCCCCTATGTTAAACCGACCATCTTTCAAACTTTAAACTTGAATTTTTCATTCATCTGGAATCTGAATCGAGCGATTCTTGCCTCTAAATTAAAGAGCTCGACGAGACGGACACAATGGCGTGTTCTGTTTCTGAGTCTGACGAGTCGGGTCGAGCCAAAATCGACTCCGATTCTAACATTTATGAACATATTTTTTTAATTTATTTTTATCTAAATTTAGTATTAATATATTATGAAGTTTTCGTTCCTTTATTATTTTCTCTTTGTTTTATTCTATTAATTTGTGTAGAGGGACTAAACTTTATAGTTCTCATGAATTTCATCACTTGCTCCATCATTACTATGTTGTTCAAATTTTTCGCTACTGAAAATTTTAGTTAAAAAAGTGACAAAAATTGTTCATCGTTATGACTATTTATTTACTGAAATGTTAATCGTTATGATCATTTGTTGACCGAAAATTTGGGTAGCTGAAAAAAGTATATAAGAAAGCGCTTCTGATTTAGAAAAATGAACTTTTTTTCTTTATAATAACAATAACATTTTCTTCCTTTCAAGCGGAATTCTTCACTTAAAATAACGTAGTCATGAATATCTAACATCCTCCTCTTAAGTTTCTTCAATGTCAATCTCTATTGATGCAACTTCCTGAATACCAACTACATCGGTGTAACTTTCAACAAAAAAAAAATTACATGAGTGTAATAACACAAGTAGTGCTTCAACTTTGGTGATCGGTGGTGGTGGTAGGTATTGGTGGCGGAGTTTGGAAATGAAAAAGAAAAAGGTATTTTTTTTTACGTTTGTGGATTAAATATATCACTTATTATCAATTTAGCCCCTTATTTTTTTTGTTTTAATCCTTAAATGGTACGTAACTACCAAAGTTTTATTTGCAGAGATTTTTTTTTTTGTAAACCGCATTTGCTCCTCTGTAAATACCGACTACCTCCCTTAAAAGCACCTTCTCTCCAACTTAACTCACTTACTTTCTATATCTCTATGTTAAATTTGTTAATTTATTTATTAAGGAAATCGAATGAAATTACTCTCTTGTTCTCACTATGAATTGGTTGCCCTTGTATCAAAACTATGATAAAGTTGAATTACATACCAAATCGTGCTACATGTGACACTCACAAAACAAATGTGATTATCAACAAGAATTTATACCATTGGTTCACATGACAAATCAAATTAAATAACCGTATGGCTCTCATAAGTTATTGGTCCGATTTTAGATAAACAATTGAGGGCAATTAAAGGCTGAAATTTCCAACAAATTGTTGATAATTCAACATCTCTTTAAAGAAAAGGATGTTTAGTAATTATGTTTCTTTCTCGTACCAAAGCGTGGAGGAAGGGTGATAGTACATCTACTTTTTCTTTTGTTCCCTCAAATATAAGTAGCTAAATATTTGACCTGAATTGCATAAATAAAAACATAGTTACTATTTTTTTTTTTAAATTGTTTAAATACGTTAAGTTAAATCTTCCTTGAGGTTAACTCACATTTTATTCATCACTTACAACGAAAGAGACGCACATAAAATTACAAATGTTGGCCCACCTTCTAAACCTTTCCACTTTGGCATGGATTCCATAAAGAATAACACAATTACTATTTTTCTTTAGATTATTCACAGCTCCGTTAAGTTAAATCCTTCTTGAGCTCAACTCTTATTTTCTCGCTTACAACAAAAAAGACATACTCAAAATGCAAATGCTCGCCCATTTTCAAAACCATTCCACCCTGATAAGACAATTCCTCCAATATGACAGAAACCGAAATCAAATAGTGACAGAGGAAAAGAAATTTTAAACATATCTAGAAAAAGAAATTACTTTAAATCAACTATCGAAATTTCTTCTTGATTTAAAACACAAATCAAAAGGAAGTAGAAAAAGCAACTCAACCACTGACTTAGGATCCCTAATTCTGACAAATTTTTTCTTGGGAGATCATTTTCTATCCAAAAATCTTAAACCCTAAAGGATAATGAAGTAAATTTCCCAAATTTAAAGAACTTTAAGAAGGTCATTTATTTATTTTTCATGGGAGTAGCAGATGCTTTGTTCTTTCATCTATTTATTATTTTCTTATTTAACTTCTCATGAAAATCATACATTTTATCTCCCCACCTATCATCTTCAAGTACACATTAACCCTTCCCCACTCTCTCTCTCTCTCTCTCTCTCTCTCTCTCTCTCTCTCTCTAAAACTATCTCTCATCTCATTTTATCTCTCTAAACTTTTCCTCTCTCTCTCGTGAACATATACACTTCTTCAATCAATTCTACCCTAAAAGAGAAAAAAAGTAAATCAAATGGAAGCACCAGACTATTTCCACGACGGTTACTACCGAACCCTAAACCAACCAGATATTAAACCTGGTGATAATTTCATTGTTGAAGACCTTCTTGATTTCTCAAATGAAGATGATGAAATCGCCGCCTTCGATCATACCACCACCGGAAATTCCACTGATTCTTCATTCGTTACCACCGTTCACGATAGCTGTAATTCCTCATTTTCTTGTTATGATCCTAATCCTTCAACTGATTTATCCACTTTCCCTAATTCTAATCACTTCTCAAGTGATCTTTGTGTTCCGGTAATTTCACTAACTTAATCTATTTCAAAATTAGGTCTAGAAATTGTAACCCTAATTTGTTTGTTTGATTGTTATTTACAGTATGATGATTTAGCTGAGCTAGAATGGTTATCGAATATTGAAGAAGAATCATTCTCAACTGAAGATCTTCAAAAACTTCAATTGATTTCAGGAATGCAAGCAAGAAACAATAATCAACAATCAAAAACAAGAGAATTTCATCAACCGGAAAATGAGATTAGAAATAATGTTATATTCCGGCAAGAAATGTCAGTTCCCGGTAAAGCTCGTAGTAAAAGAAACAGAGGAGCTCCATGTAATTGGTCATCACGTCTTTTAGGTTTATCTCCGACTTCATCTGAATCTGAATCTGACACAATTTCCGGCAAATCGGTTTTAAATTCATCGAAATTGTCAGTTTCCGATGACAATAATGGAGGAATTAGTAATAGTGATGGCCGGAAATGTCTTCATTGTGCTACTGATAAAACACCACAATGGCGAACCGGGCCAATGGGCCCTAAAACACTTTGTAATGCATGTGGAGTTAGGTATAAATCGGGTCGATTAGTACCCGAATATCGACCCGCTGCTAGTCCAACTTTTGTTCTAACTCAACATTCAAATTCACATAGGAAAGTTCTAGAACTTCGAAGACAGAAAGAAATGCAAGGATCAGTTCATCATCACCATCATCATCATCATCATCAACAACAGTTTCTTCATCAAAACCCTATTTTTGATGATTCAAGCTGTGAAGATTACTTAATTCATCACCACGTTGGATCAGATTACAGGCAGGTAATTTAATAAAAATTGAGAGTACCAGTTAGAATGAATTAATTAGTTGAGATTAATTTCAGGTAAGATAATGGAATTACTTAGTGATAATTTCATTCACTTTGAGTTTTTTTTTTCTTTGTGCTAAGTTTGTAGTTTTTTTTTTGGGTCCCATTAGAATATTGGAGGGATTTAGGAAGGATTATTTGATGGTATTAAGATTGTAATGTGTTGGTTTATTTTTGTTTTTTCTAATTTTAGGCAAGTTTTGCAACTAATTTTTGCAGGTTAGGATTACTAATATTTCTTATTCATTATCAATTTTTCTTATTATTCGAAGCAATTATAGTTCTGTTCAGACCGATCTCTAATCTAAGTTAAAGTCTACTCTATATTAATGTACGAAGAAAATTATATTAAGAAGGAGCATGTGCATTGTCTAATAACCTTTCATGGTGTTCTACTACACTATACCAACAATTCTAAGCTACATAAATTTTTAGTACCGTGTCTCGTGTTAAACTCAGTTGTAATTCATTCTCTTACATTCGTATTTCATTAGGTCTTTCAGCCAAAAAATTACTAACTTTTAAATAACAATTTCGCCAGATATTCATTGTTTTCAATTTATTTTCGTTGAGTGCTTTCACTAAACAATGAGAGACAATATATATGAAGTACGCCATTCAAGACTAAAATCGAATACATTTAGGCTTATAATATTAACATTGCGTCTAACTTGAAAATTAGGTTTGGCAGATTGTACTGTAATCTGTTGGAAACTTGATAAGACAAACATTTGTTGGTCCTCCACACGCATAGATTTTTTTTTTTCAAGTTACTAACTTTTATGTGAAGCCAACTTTCTAAAATAACAAGTTGTGAGGCTTAATTGTACTATTGGTTACTTGGGATTGTTCCAACTTTACTGGAATTCCTAAAACCTTCGATATTAGGGACAGGACTCCATTCCCAATTATGCAAAGGTAAGAGGTGTTAAATCCATTTTAGCCCCCTAAAAATGATGAATACATCAATATAACCTCTTAAAGATGACTAGTTCCTATTTTGATCCCTTTTGATTTTTTATGCCAGTCAACTTACTCTTCTGGTTAGAAGTTTTACCTTAGAGGTTAAGGGTTTGAGGTACACTAACAATTAAAAAAAAGACAAACTTACTCTTCTTTTTATAAATATTTCTTTTCACATCCTTTCTTAATTTCTTCTACTTTCTTTAACGGAGGTTGTCGTTGGAAGATGACTTTTCATCAGAAAAATAATTTTTGTTTTATCTGCTTGCCTCAGTTCTTCCACCACTACCACCCTCTCCACCGGCTGACCACCATCATTTCTCTTATTATTTTTTGTTTTCCGTTTTTTTGGCAATATTTATGTTTTCCATCTTTTTATCTCTCAACATGCTTCTTTTTTCCCTCTAAAATTCTCTCTTTCAGTAAAGAGAGAAGAGGATGGTGGAAGAGAAAAGTTTGTGATGTAGGGTTGTGCACTGGCGAACGACTGACGATCGTCTCCAACGAAGAAGAAAGTACGAAATGATATTAATTTTTTTTCAAAAGAAAGATAAAAGAGGAAAGAGAAAGTCGACGGTCAAAGTTGACCAACAGGAAAAAAAACACAAATATGTAAACAGTCATTTGAAGGGGCCAAAATTGAATAATCTCAAGTAAGAGTACAAAGGAAAAAGGAGGTCGGGTCAATTTTCAGGGTTCGGGTATCATAAGAGTGTTGTGAATCGTGATAGGAGAGTACAAAATGGAATAAATTTTTGTTATGTCCACGCAACCCTAGAAGTTGATGATCCATAGGTAAGCTCATAAGCCTATGCAAAATTTCTAGTTAAATTAATAGAGAATATTTCTTAAATTTTGGTCTACATTATATTTACTAAGTACTTATTTCAATGTTCAACAAAAAAAAAAAAAAAAAAAAGTACTTATTTCAATGATTTCAACAAAAAAAAGTACTTATTTCAATGCATGTACTATCTTACACCAAAATGCTAAATGCAACATTTTACTCATTTACTTATCCTAAATTACAACAAAATTAGTAATAAACCACTAGTAATATTAGGGTTAATCTAGTCTTTCAAATCAAAGTGTACAAACTCCCTAATATCTATTAAAAAGTCCGAGGGTGGAAAAAAGTCATCTTTGTATCTAGAGTATTATATTGTGCAAACAAGTGATAATCTTTATTTAGGAATGACGGTTTGTTTTGGGCCATATCCTAGAAATTAGGTTGCTCCACTTCTTTCTTTTGTTGAACATAGGTTGCTCCACTTGACTTCACAAATTGTATAACCTCGTTTTGTCGTAGAAATTATTAGACTTCACATTATAGTGTGGGAATATGAAAATTGAGACTCCCGCTAGACTTAGTATAAAAGAGTAACTCACATCAAAGAAAATACGAAGACAACATTTGTTCATTCGAATCATATATGAGATCTAACTCGAGATCCAATTTGAATTAGATTGAGTCATACTTAACATAATCTAAAATCACTTTTGGTGGTGATTCATTTGAATGGATGTCTCGAACTTATTTTAAATCTATTGGAATCAGACAAAAAATGTTCAAATTAAAAATTATAGTTCAAAATAATTATTACACTCTTGTGACTAATTTAACAAATTTCAGAGAAAAGCTATCTTTTTCTGAGTTGGTGTTGTTAATTTAGCTAATAAAGTGTGCAATAGCTTCCTACAAACTTATTTATATGGGCTCAAACTTCAAGTCTAAACTAAACTTGATTGGTGCAGAGTTTTTTTTTTTTTTTTTGTTGAACTAAGGTGCAGAGTTGGTCTCTTAAATTTTAGTAAATTAGTGTATTTTAGTAAAATAAAAATAAAGAAATTGATAATAAAATAAAATAAATAATGAAGACAAAAAACTAGGGATAAGAATATGTATTGTTTGACTAAAAAAAGTCGATAATGGGGCATCACTACCACCCTACTGTGGGATCACCACTTTTAAACTTCTTTAAGTTATTTTATTTTCAACGAGAGGAAGGAAGGAACGTTACGTTTATCTTTTCTTTGCTCCAAAAGAAGGAACAAATTGTTACATTACTCACATGTTACCACGACTTGTGCCATGTGATTCTGTCATTTGTTATTCGTGATAATCCGAGTCAACTTACAAGTAATTTAAATTGTAAACTTAAGTGTAAAATTATGAGTGATGAAAAGTAGAGGTTTGATATGTAAGAGAACTACTATTTTTGAGAAGACATAAACTCAACCATGTATAGTTTCAACAAAAAAAAAAAAAAAAAAAACCATGTATAGATTTTACATAATCAACACAATTTCAAGTGGTGAAATGATCAAATTTTGAGAAGCTATAAGAGTAAGTCCAATGTATGCCCATTATTGGCCCTAGTATATAGTTGAAGTGGGAAGGAGAAGAAAAATAGACATGAAGAGGACAAGAATGGTACGAATGAAGATGAGGGAGAAAAAGATACTCCACATGCATGCACTATTTTTATTGTCAAATAAAACCAAATTTACATTGTTATTATTATCATTCATGGACAAACAAATGTACCCACATGTTTAAAGATCTCTTCCATACAAGCCAAAATGGAGATCAGGAAGATGATATATGTTTATGAACATAATCATACGTTCCCATTCATCTATAAATATAGATTTGTTGGTGAGATATTTCACCCGAAAAATATACCAACGAGAAACTAAGATCGAGCAAGCCAGATATTTATTTAGTTGAAATTCCTTTTCTTTTCAAATCGGAATTAGTTTTACTTGTAATTTTAGTTGTTCGCATACTCCTATGTTTATGATCTTGAAAGAAGTATTTATATCAAATGCGTGTACTTTCAATTTATAAAACAAGTCTGAATCTGATAAAAAAAAGTTGTTTTAAAGCTAAATTTATTGAAGTAAACACATGCAAATACTAAAATTATTTACGTAAAATACACATAGATTGGTTCAGATTTCATATTTAGACTGCGGAAAAACCAACGCCTTAGTTATGGTTGAATCCGCAAACTAAACCACGTTGACTAAGATGTGGAAGCTTTAGGTTCGAATCCGAAGTCGGTTTCCAAGGCTTTTTGCTAAACTTGTAGAACCTTCAACATGAACTGGTTTAGGTACAAAAATGACATGATTTTCCAGAATGCTAGGAACTAGAAGTTTCAATATACCAAGAAAATATGGTGATAAAACTGATCAAATAAATAGTAGATAGAAATGCAGTACAATGATTCAATTAACATAAACAGCATTAGAGATTTTCCACTCATGTAATTCATCTGAGTTCTTGAAAACTCATCCAATCTCAAACCAAATTCTGTTGAAAAATAGTTGGGAGGAAAGAGAAAGTACAGTCAGAATTTGATGTGCCAAAATCGTCGAGTGTTCGGCTTCGCTAGAAAACGATCAACTCATCTTGCATTTGGCTTCTTTTGTCCCCAACCACTTATCGTGGCACACTGAGACCTAATTCTTAAATAACCATCAACAAAACAAAGGATCAGTGTCATTATCTTAGTATATGAGAATACTTAAATGGGTGAAGCACAATTAGAGAATCAAACCAAGGTAAAATGTTTATGTAGTTTTATCACGTTACAAATCGCTTAGGGGGAAGGATTCGACCATTTCACAAAGCTATTCTGCACTAACAGCCACCACTACTGAAATTAAATGAATATCAGCCTCTACAAAGCAAGTGTTTTTTCAGATGTGATATCTGAATTGATTCGAATTAGATTTCGGTATGTTCGTTTTTTATCCAACGTCTGACTGATTGACTCGAGCTGATTTTGGGTCCATTTGTCTGAGATGTGAAATAAGTAAAGTAAGAAAACCAACGTCTCTAATAATAACCTAAAATCAGCCTTTGAAAAGAACAAGTTAGACTCAGATTACTCAGATTCAGGCAAATCAGTCTCAGGCAAGTCAGGTTTAGACAAAAATATTTCTCTTGAAGAGCCAAATGAGATTATTGTTATCTTCTTTAATTTTCCTAACATCAATTGGGTCGAATGGACCCAGGTAATATTAATGTGCCTTCAAGAGCCTAACATAAGCTTTAACGGTAACAGAGACATGCATCATGGAAACTCAGGCTTGTAATAGACAACAAACAGTTTTGCACAATGTAAATCGACTTGCAGTTAAGATGCAAGAAAACAAGTACTGATCATAATCTTAGAGAACTTGATCGAAAGAGGTGCTTAGCTTTCTTTTTTCCAAAAAAACATCAAGTATATCAATCAATATCTATCTATTAGAATGTAAAAGGGAAAAATGAACACAATAACTGCTTCAAGGGTCGAACAGTAATGACCCATGAATCACCATCAAAGAAGAATATGCCAATTCAATCAACATAAAGGTCTTCACGTGCCCACACGGCACTGCGTCTTATACGATTTCCTAATTATAGATACAAGATTAAGGTATTTCTAATGCCTAATTAAACTAGAAATTTGTTATACTGTATTCTACATGTTGAAATTTGTTATACTGTATTCTACATGTTGAATGCGCTGACTTACTTCTAATACTTAAATCAGATGTTTGGGATGTAACAATTGTATCCTTCTGTGCCCTAACTCCTAAGACGTAGAGACCTCAACTTAGTACAAAAGCTTCAGCTAGTGCAAGTTTGCAACAACTTTACGATGCTTTTGTTGCACACCACAAGTAGTCAATAGTCAAGTGAACAGAAAAACAATGACCAGAGAGTACCAAATTGATACTTCAAGTGCTACAGTATTGGAAAACTTCCAAGACTGGGGAGTAAATCAAATAACGCTTACTTTGTTCTTAACAGACTCTCAACAGTTAACTATGGAGGTAAATCTGCCACAGAAGTAAGGACCACTTTAGTCTCTATATTTTACAGTCACGTACTTCACTCGGTTGGTTCTCAAGCGAATATGGCACTTTTTCACTATATCGACGAGAAAAAGAAAGATAACATTGCGCAACTCCGTAAAAGATTTAACAAGATTACAAAATAACCAATGAACTTAGCGAACAGATTAGCAACTATAAAAGAAATTCAATGACCCTGTGATACTAGAGTTCAAGGTGCCTCTTAGTTTGTTTCTTATAATCCCATCTTTCATCACTTTTATTCATAGTTTTTCTTTTGGCCTGACTTTCATCTTTAATTTGGAATTTGTAGTGTCGTTTTTCATATAGAAATACGAGGTACTACTGCAATTGTGCAAGAAACTATATACAAATCACACAACTCCTACTTATATGATGATCACTACTTGTTTTTTGATCAAAGTATTTGAGGAAATAGCTAATAAAATCCGTATCTCCCAAATAATTATGTCATTAGGTGTGTCTGATACTTTAACATAACTCAATTGACCAAGGGTTAGCTGATTAAATCACTCTTTTTTGGGTTAGCCGAGCACTCAAAGATGGCTTTCCAAGTAGTTCCTTTTAATGGCAATCAAACACTTCAGCAACTTCGCAACTCGCACCATTAAAACTTATTTCACCATTTGCAACATAGCTTCAACAAAATAGAGTCAAGTAAATACGTAACTAACATCACTTTATATCATTATCATAAATCCTGCACCAATCAACCATAACCTTCGATTGGTTACACTTACAGATTTGACTCCTCGGTTCTCTAATCTATAGTTCTCAGAGATCGTCTAAATGTTTTAAGGAATATGTTCTGACTCAATGCCGTTTTTCTCCGAAAACGCAAAGCGCCGCCTTGAGGCGTATGCCTCAACCGGAAAAAGCCATATGCTAATTCTTTTTGAAAAAATGATACACATTTATGTAATAACGTAAGATATATAGTCTGTTTCACTTTGCTACAAATAATACAAAGACTTAAGTGTATATATGTTATTATTTCTTAGGTTGCATTAACTTAAAGGCGGCTTGTAAAATGTTTATCTTTTGAAGATGTGTACGCCCAAGGTGAAAACAAACCGCCTTGCTTTGAGGCGTGCCACGTGGAGAAAACAAACTTCCTTACTTAGACCTTAGAGGCACACCTTGAGACATACACTCCGAATTTGAAAACATGGCGAACAAGAAAAACAAAGAATATTCGCATGACAAAAAATATCTGGGACTCTACTCTTGTTACCAGTTGGTTTGGATTGGATGGTGACAAACTTAACATGGTATTAGAACTATGTCAACCAGGGCCGTGTTTGGGCCCGTGCGGGCAGGGCGCTCGCACAGGGCCCCCCACTTATAAGGGCCCATTCTTGATAATTTCCAACAGTTAAAGTATATAAAAGTTAAGATACATTTCATAACATAACAGTCCCTTAGCTGAGATGGTTTGGGATTTTTAATTCCACCAAGGTCACGAGGGTTCAAAACTAGCTCCCCGCATCTTATTTTGCTATTACACTTCATTTTAACATGTCAATGGTACAATTGCTAATTAATTCTTTCTTTTTACTCTCTTACACTTTATTTTAACATATTATTATTTAGGGGGGTATTTTGAAGTGTCTTTAGAAATAGATATCTAAAAATTGTAAAAACTTCGAAAATATGTAAGTATATATGTACAAAATCGTGATACAAGACGTACTACATAAAAATTCGCTTTTAGGTTCTAAACTATATCTTGTACAAAAAGAACACACCTATAACAAAGAAACTATATACATTGTTCATATTTTGTTTGTAATTTTTTTGTTTTCTTAAAAGGCCGTATTAGGCTAAAATGACACCAGAAGCAAGGAGCATACACGAATAGTCCCACACGGACAAAGGATATTCTCACGACCAAGAATCTAATATCTAGGACCTATCCACCTATCGTCAATTGGTTTTGAGTTGGATCTCCGCAAACTTATCAAGTCTTTCTCACTTCACATTTAACACGGGATTAGAAAACAGTGGCAGTCATTCAATTCAATGTTAATTATAGACCATGAAATCACACAGTAGTTACCCACAAACCAATAGAAAAAAACCCTAATCCCAAGCACTGAAAATGAATGAAGAGACTCAATCAGCAAAATTCAGCATTATTAGGGCATATTTGACATCACTAACATAATAGGGCATGAAAAAAACTTAATTAAAGAGCGGAGTTTCTTATACATACAAATATAAAAAAGATTGAGATGAAATCAAACTCCTGGGTTAGCACGGGTAAGCGTACCCTGAGACATAGATCTTGAACTAGTAGCATCCATGCCAAGACATGATGTAAGACGCGCAGAAGAAACAGCACTATACAATGGCAACAGAGATTGAACACAACCCATCTCTGATGGAACCCTATAAACATCAAAAACATTAACAAATCAATACGAAATTGAGTTAAGTAATTTCAGAAGAAGAGAAAAAAAGCTACTTGCCTTGAAAAGGTAGGATATGAGCGAGGAAGATGAACTGAAGGAATGGGTTTGGAGGTTGAAGGTTTATTAATGGCGGATTTGAAAAAGTTGAGAGCTGGTTTTGAGATCGATCGACAACGAGAAGCCATTTTTGTGTATCAGGAGGAAGTATGATGAACGAGGGGTTTAGGGTGTTCGGTTGGGTGATTAGCTGCTTGCTTGTTATCGAACCGATAGGACTAAGATGGTGGCACGACTACTTTTGTTGGGACTTTGGGAGTGGGAGTCCAGTTGACCTAAGCACAATTACTTGGGGCAGACACTTTAGTGCCCCCGTTTTCTATTACTTGGGGTGTCTAGGGGTGGGAACCAGGCCGGTCCGGTCGGGCAACTCTTTCACGTACACGGGCCTGTCGGGTTCGGAGCTTCTCTGTCCGTTAGTACCTAGCGGGCTGATGGGCCTAAAAGGTTACCCTAAAAGGTCTCCACCCGCAAGTATACGGGCGTCAAGTAATAACCCGGTAAGACCGGGATCGATCCACGAAGATAGGAAGGTAATACGAATATCGAGAAAGTCTAACCCACCGGTTTAAGTGTCAGTCACTAACTCAGACTAAAAACGAAAAGATAATAAGTTGGGTTTTTGGATTGATTTCAAATAAATAAACAAATAAGGTTAATTAAACTAAAGGTGAGAGATTCGGGAAGAGTTGAGTAAGAATCGAATGAGAGGGATACTTCGATCCACAAAGTCGATAGTGACTAGTACTAATGATCTATAAGCATAAAAAGTTAGTTAACTTCACCCATTTACTTGGATGGGTCAACGAACTCTTGGTTTAACTCAGATTCCAGTCCATGAACGGTCTAAAAATCCGGAAGATTTTATCATTAAAAGCAATAAAACTCTTGTCACATCAAAACATGTATCACGAGTATCCGACTACAAAGCTAGCTAGACATGGTGGAGCACACAATAAACGAGAAGAACATTCAAAATAAGACGTGAGTTAAGGTGAAAATCCCCCTTTTTCGTTGATGGCGCGAGGCTAAGAGCGTCAGAATAAATGATTCATTAAGTGCTGCTGATCTCCCCCCTAGCAATATCCAGATTTCCCCTTAATAGTGCAGATTAGGTATCCCCTCAGTGAAACTAGGGTTCCCTTTAGTAGTCAATACCTTCTTCTTCCTAAAGACAATCCACCATGAAAGCTTGCTTGAAGCTTTCACTCTCTAATATTTTTCACACCAAAACAAAATTAAACACCAACAGTAAGTAGGCAATGATTAATCAAGTAAAATCCTCAAGTTTCCGGCCACAATATAACAACCGAATCCGGCCAAGAAGACTTGAAGTTCCGGCCAAGAAGAGAGTTTGAAACAGCCGTCCTTGAAGACCCGAGCTGGTGTCTTTCTGCTTCTCTGTCCGAGCTGCTGATCCCGTGCTTCCTTTAAAACAATCCCGAGCCGGCTGGAGACGAAATCCGAGCAAGGAGTTGCTGCCCGAGCCAAGGGCGGAGCTACATGGAGACTAACCCTGGCTGCAGCCAGGGTTAGTCTCCATGTAGCTCTATATCAGAAGGTAGTGTTGTTGATGAACAGCCAGGGTTAGCTGTCGCATAAGTATATTTGAAGGCAATATTTTCCAAGAATGTGGTTCGGCTCAGTTGGTCCTAGGCTTGGATGCACGCGTCCTAGGTCGCAAGTTCGAATCCCTCCATCCCCATTACTTTGTTTGTTATTTTTCTTTTCTTTTACCTCTTTTCTTTCTTTTCCAGTTTTTTCATTTATAGGCTAGCCAGGTCTAGGTGTGGATCCTGGCTCCGCCCTTGGCCCGAGCAGCTTTTATGGTGAACCCGAGCTGCTGTAGAGAAGAGTCCCGTGGCTGCTGCGCCGTTAAATCCCGAGCTGCTCCTGTCGAGTTCTTCTCGGCTGAGATGCCGGCCTGAAGTCTTGGCCGGACCAAGCTTGGCCGGCGACCCTCTTTCTCTCCCTCTAGCTTCCCTCTCAAGCACCCACACAAACCCTAATTTTCTCCAAAAACCCTCATACTCTAATGAAGAAGATGATGACCCCTTAATCAGATTTCTTTTCTTTCCTCATGGACCCCCAAATACAAATCCTTGACTTGGTAAGACTATTTTTGACTTGGGCTTATAAAGAGGGGTGCCCCTAAACTTCTCCTTTGGTCTTCTTTCTTCCGTAACTTTTCCGTCCGACCACCGATTCGACTTCCGTCTTCACCGCCGGACTCACCATTGACTCCACTTTCTATTGAACCTCTGATTTCACCAAAATGACCAAAATACCCCTGACGCTCTTTCCTTCCGGTCTCTTCCACATGAGACGAAAATATGACGAATTGCTTCGTTTTATTACGAATGTAATGCTAAACTCCAAATAAGCTTCCTAACAAGAAAAATACATAAATTATTAGAAATAAAACCCGAAACGAACTAACTCATCCAAGTTAAGTGATCTCAATGTGGTATTTTAACGCCACATCAAACATCCCCAAACTTAGAATTTGCTAGTCCTCGAGCAAATAAACTTAAAGTAAAATCCTAACTCACTTTCGGAGGAATCCCGATTGCATTTAGCATATGCAACAAGCCGTTAAACCCCTAGGTTACCCCTAGTGGACGAGTGTCGTCTCGTGAGGGTTTCCAGAGAATATACCCACAAAATTCAAGATTTCAAAGACATAAAAGAGTTCAACATCGATGTAAATAAGATAATGACAATTAATGACACACTCAAGCATGCTAAACAAGCGAATCAAAATCGATAAACGCATATATATGTTAAAAGCCTCCTCACTAGTAGTCTCATCCTAAAATGTAAGTGTCCAATCATAATGAGCATCATCTAAGTTCAAAGTCACAAAACTTCGATTTCTATCTTAGTACATTTCGCCTCGACTTTAGCCTCACGGTTATACACTCTCAAACATGAAATCACTCAAAAATATATAATACGGTTCACTCTAATGTGTGAGCATGGAATAAAGAGAAACTCAACACATACAAAACAAATGAGGATAACAAGTTTCAGAACGAAATGATCTCTAAAGAATGGAAATAACCACTAAAATGGAATGAGGAAGTTCACTCACCCTTCTCACCCACTATACCCTCTAACAATGCTTCCTAAAGGTCAACGGATACAAGTAATGAAATGGAAGTGATGACAACCCGAGAATGTCGACGTCTTCAATAAAAAGAACGCTCAAACAACTACTAAATTTAGCTTTTGCTTTGAACACTTTATTATTCACAACACAAACAAAATAACAAATAAACTCAATCTTTTTTTTTCTTTTCTTTTTTTTTTTCCTTTTTTTTTTCATTTTTTTTTTCATAACAAACAAATACTAACACTAGTATTCTCAACAAACAACTTTTTCTTCTTTCGCACTTTACTTTCACATTCTTCTTTCTATAACTATCATGCCTTCATTCTCGGGAGTAAGATGATGAACAGATGGTGGAGTATCCGTTTCCCTAAAGTTGACACTATTGTCGGGTTTCATGGACTACAAGGGTAAGGTCGCTATCCTGATGTCACTCCTAGTGGCTAAGAAAGTTGAGCTCATGAGATCGTCTAAGCTCTTTGAAAAGTTACGAGGTTGAGTAGCTCTTCATTCTACTCAGAGTTAGCGCAGATGAGTACACTCGAAAGCAATATAAAGGCTCGGATATCTCACATGGGTTTAAGTCTCCACTAATGACTCTTCTAGGTCCCTTAGAAATGTTTCTTCTTCCTTAGGATGCTACTCACATGATTAGACAACAAACGCTAAAGGACTCGACATTCATGAAAAAGACTAAGAACATGCATAACATTCACCAAAACTGAAACACATGCATCAACATACTTAAGCATACCACTAAAGTCATATCAAATCTACCCAAAATTTTTCAAATTTGGTCGAATTTATCGAACCTTCTTGTCTTTTGAAATCCCATGGTCATGGCTAAAAGTCATACCCTATCCCCAAACTTAAAACTAACATTGTCCTCAATGTTTCAAGCATATACTCACCAAAATATAAGACATATTAATTTAAAGAGAAGAATGGAAAGATATTACCATAGCCGGAGGAGATAAAAGATACTATTACCGAGACTCGTGTATGAACAGGTTCCAAGTTGATGTCGAGCTCGTCGCCATCCCCAAACTTGGAACAAACCATGTCTCAGAAGCAAAACAAGTAAGAAATGCTCCTATGATCAACAAGAAATATGAGAATGAAGTACATAAGATCATGACCATAAAAATGACCACTAACGCGGGTACACACGATTGCATTAAGCTATGCAATTAGCCGTTGATTCTCTTGCTTTCACAAGAGCACGAGTTTTGTCTCGTGGAGGGTTTCCAGAGATGATACCCACAAACATCAAAACCCATCTCAATCAGTCAAAGATCATACAATAAGAGACGGAAATTTTGGGGGTCAACCCAAAGGAAGCTATATGCCGGTGCTAATCGTCTCACAAAAAGATCAAGGATATGAAGTGCACATGAGACGATAGAAGAAAACAAGCAATCCCCAAACTTAGTGGGTGCACAGTCCACTAAGTAGGCATAAATAGAAGGAACGACAACAAATAAATCATCAAAAGGATCGACATACATGTGAAGAGTCAAAATATCAGTCGAAGGCAAAAAATCATCTGGAAGCTTAGTGGACAGAATATCCACTATGTCCATAGACGTCTTTGGAAAGACGTCTGAAATGTCCCAAAAGGGATCAACAACCGAGTTTGAGATCATGTGGAAAGTCGAACTAGACTCTAAGGGTAAGGCAGTAGGCTCGGGGACCAAGTCAAGGTCTATGGTTTCCTTAGGTAAATAGTCTGACAAACTATCCAACATGTCTCTAACTACTATGTCATCAACATCCTCAAAGGCATCTGGAGCCTCGCAGTCAGTTATAATATCAGGCCTTCCTAGCATTGCATCTAAGACTGACTCCTTACATGTGTCAAAAATCGGATAGTTCATAATCATGTCATCCTCAAACTTGCTCGTAGAGCCATCACCCTGAACATCAACGTCTAATGTAGTCCTATCATGGTGAGACGACACTGGTGGAGGAAACAAGACGACAAGGTCATCAGACCGTTCAGGCTCTAAGGTACTATCAGTAAATTCATCGACATTTAACTTAGTACTAGGGTTAGACGTATTACCCTCGTCATCGTACCTAGTACCCTCTTGAGTTTGGGGTGGTGAAACCCCTTCCTCGTCGACGAATAACTGTGACTTAAGCATCTTTACCTGTTGAGTCAATAACTCAATTGTCTGATGTACTTCTTGCCTCATTTGAGTATCTGCCTCTACAAATTGTGAGATCATCTCAACAAGACGACTCTCAGACTCTGATTGGGATCTATCTTCAAGAGTCTCTTCATAATAAGGCTCACAACTGTAACTAAATGAAGACTCTTGATGATAACTCCCACCGTATATACTAGGATCATACCTGCCTCTAAAATCATTGGTCTCAGAATAGTGTGGACTATAAAGTCTCTCGTACATATTTGGTGTTAGATCATATCCATCACTAATTTGACCATCTCTATACATTTGTCGGTATTCTCCTAATGTCATACGAGATCGATCAGGTTCTGGTCTACTCCACTCACTAATCAGACCGTTTCTAGACATTCGTTGATAATCCCCAAATGTCATACCAGGTCGGTCAGGCTCGTTTCTACTCATCTGTTGGTATTCCCCGAAGGTCATACCAGTTCGGTCAGACTCGTTTCTACTCATCTGTTGGTATTCCCCAAAGGTCATACCAGGTCGGGTAGTGATGGAACTCCTCAGATCAAGGTCATCATCAACATGGAATGGCCAACCGTTAGAATAACGTGCCATGATCTCACAATGATCAAGGAACTGACAAACAAGCTATCAATGCAAATCAAAACTTATCCAACCAATCACACACAAGTAAGAAAGAAAGAGATAGAATACGATACTAGCGGATGCTCCTCTCGTTTCGTTTTTCCTTCGATTTCTTTCTTTTCCTTCGCTCCTATTTCTCTTTTTGGCTTTTTTTTCTTAAAGTAGTTCCTGAAAACAAGAAAGAGTCAGAAACTATGAAAATAAACAAAAACGTCTAAGTTAACAAATAACACTAAACTATTGAACAAAACTAACAAACAATATCCGAACTACTAAACCTATCCCCGGCAGCGGCGCCAAAAACTTGATGGGCCTAAAAGGTTACCCTAAAAGGTCTCCACCCGCAAGTATACGGGCGTCAAGTAATAACCCGGTAAGACCGGGATCGATCCACGAAGATAGGAAGGTAATACGAATATCGAGAAAGTCTAACCCACCGGTTTAAGTGTCAGTCACTAACTCAGACTAAAAACGAAAAGATAATAAGTTGGGTTTTTGGATTGATTTCAAATAAATAAACAAATAAGGTTAATTAAACTAAAGGTGAGAGATTCGGGAAGAGTTGAGTAAGAATCGAATGAGAGGGATACTTCGATCCACAAAGTCGATAGTGACTAGTACTAATGATCTATAAGCATAAAAAGTTAGTTAACTTCACCCATTTACTTGGATGGGTCAACGAACTCTTGGTTTAACTCAGATTCCAGTCCATGAACGGTCTAAAAATCCGGAAGATTTTATCATTAAAAGCAATAAAACTCTTGTCACATCAAAACATGTATCACGAGTATCCGACTACAAAGCTAGCTAGACATGGTGGAGCACACAATAAACGAGAAGAACATTCAAAATAAGACGTGAGTTAAGGTGAAAATCCCCCTTTTTCGTTGATGGCGCGAGGCTAAGAGCGTCAGAATAAATGATTCATTAAGTGCTGCTGATCTCCCCCCTAGCAATATCCAGATTTCCCCTTAATAGTGCAGATTAGGTATCCCCTCAGTGAAACTAGGGTTCCCTTTAGTAGTCAATACCTTCTTCTTCCTAAAGACAATCCACCATGAAAGCTTGCTTGAAGCTTTCACTCTCTAATATTTTTCACACCAAAACAAAATTAAACACCAACAGTAAGTAGGCAATGATTAATCAAGTAAAATCCTCAAGTTTCCGGCCACAATATAACAACCGAATCCGGCCAAGAAGACTTGAAGTTCCGGCCAAGAAGAGAGTTTGAAACAGCCGTCCTTGAAGACCCGAGCTGGTGTCTTTCTGCTTCTCTGTCCGAGCTGCTGATCCCGTGCTTCCTTTAAAACAATCCCGAGCCGGCTGGAGACGAAATCCGAGCAAGGAGTTGCTGCCCGAGCAGCTTTTATGGTGAACCCGAGCTGCTGTAGAGAAGAGTCCCGTGGCTGCTGCGCCGTTAAATCCCGAGCTGCTCCTGTCGAGTTCTTCTCGGCTGAGATGCCGGCCTGAAGTCTTGGCCGGACCAAGCTTGGCCGGCGACCCTCTTTCTCTCCCTCTAGCTTCCCTCTCAAGCACCCACACAAACCCTAATTTTCTCCAAAAACCCTCATACTCTAATGAAGAAGATGATGACCCCTTAATCAGATTTCTTTTCTTTCCTCATGGACCCCCAAATACAAATCCTTGACTTGGTAAGACTATTTTTGACTTGGGCTTATAAAGAGGGGTGCCCCTAAACTTCTCCTTTGGTCTTCTTTCTTCCGTAACTTTTCCGTCCGACCACCGATTCGACTTCCGTCTTCACCGCCGGACTCACCATTGACTCCACTTTCTATTGAACCTCTGATTTCACCAAAATGACCAAAATACCCCTGACGCTCTTTCCTTCCGGTCTCTTCCACATGAGACGAAAATATGACGAATTGCTTCGTTTTATTACGAATGTAATGCTAAACTCCAAATAAGCTTCCTAACAAGAAAAATACATAAATTATTAGAAATAAAACCCGAAACGAACTAACTCATCCAAGTTAAGTGATCTCAATGTGGTATTTTAACGCCACATCACGGGCATTTCGGGCCGGATCAATTTGGCAATGATAGTGTTCGCGACCCAGTTCTGCCCGCAAGCCCGCTCGGATTTTGACAAACATGGGCGGTCGGGTTGCGGAATAAAAAAATCAATAGACAAATAATAAGAAAATTGAAATTTATCAATAACAGATTAATCAAAACAATTTTTTTTTGTTAAGATTCATGAAAACACTTATTTCCTTTTTTTTGTTGAAATAGATTTAAACCCATTAAAACTCAAGATTCATGTATGAATAAATCTGGGGAGGAAGAAGAAGTAGATTATTCCCTAACTTAAAAAATGTAAGCAAAACAACAAGATGGAGAAACCTTAATAATATTTGAACAGGTTAAGTTAGCGGAACATTAAAGCCGACAACACTTTCATTTGAACAAAAAATACTCTAACAACTTTTTATCTTACAATCCTAAATCTGATTCACAAATTTGAACATCAATAGCATAAGATCTTACTGTTTTACAATGTAGAAAAATAGCAAAGCAAAAGATCATCATAGCATCTAAAAGAAACCCTAGAATACAAATTGAATTCTATTAGAATAGATTAAAAAAAATCAACACGATAATATCATAGAACTTTGAACAGGTTAAGTTAACGGAACATTAAAGCCGACAACACTTTCATTTGAACAAAAAATACTCTAACAACTTATTCTCTTACAATCCTAAATCTGATTCACAAATTTGAACATCAATAGCATAAGATCTTACTGTTTTACAATGTAGAAAAATAGCAAAGCAAAAGATCATCATAGCATCTAAAAGAAACCCTAGAATACAAATTGAATTCTATTAGAATAGATTAAAAAAAAAATCAACACGATAATATCATAGAACTTTTCTCAGACAAACTAGAAGTTTTTACATCTCAGATTTAAAAAAATACATAGAAGAACTAAAGTATTAAATAGTGAACTAATGATCGAAAATGAAGTTCAAAAGGCTTCAAAATGCTTCGTCTGATCCGTAGATCATCAACGTATCAGCCGAACGTTCAACTCATGTTTCTAACAAGATCAAAACATCATAGCAAAGAGCCAAAGGGAAGGAGGGAAGAAGAGAACTATTGAAGGTTCAGGCGAAAACTTAGGGTTATGGTGTTCCAGAGAATGGTGAGTAGAATATGAAGAGAAGATGAGGAGGGAGGGGGAGGTGATGAAGTCGCTGATTGGACTAATCAAGGGGTATTTATAGGAGATTGAAGGGGTGGGGTTTATGAAGGGCGGATCTTTTACAGGTTGTAACAGGCGGACGGGTAACGAGTTTCCAGATCGTTTTCCAAACCCTAGGGGTGTCCATCGACTATAGGTAGTTTCTAGCGATTTTCTTTTTTGTGTTGAAAGTGTAGGAATCAAGTTTCATAATCACCATGTATGATTAGGGGTTGGAATGGGTCGGGCTCGGACGCCCACGAACAATTTTCGTTTGGGCTCGGATGCATTGGGCTCATATATCTTAAGCCCGCTCAAGACCTTCAGGCTCATCAGGCCGGTCAATTTCCATCTTCCAGGTGTCCGCGGCCCGTTAGTGGTCGCGGTGTTGGGTTATGGTGTCACCTAGTGTTGTTAGCGGAATCTCAAACATCTAATGTCTAACACTAGTATCCTCAGGATCTCATGCATAAACTAAATATGAACTAAGTAGTTAGAGATTACCTTATCGCTAATTCTTCCCTCAAACCTTTTCAATCGCTTAAGAAGATCAAGAGCTCCAATTGTAGCTCCTCTACTTGAGACACCGAGTAATCAACTTGATCTCCCACCTCTTAGTTAGCTAGAACTTCAATGGTGGTTAGACGAAGAACACCTTTCTTCTCAAGACTAGATAGATAGTGGGGAATTTTTCTCTCTTTACTTGATGTTGAAGAGCTAGAAAGCTTCTTAAGAAAATCCACATCTTATTCAACTCTGAAGAGGCATTATATAAAATCACTAAGTTAGAGTAACATCCTAATTAGGTTCCCTAAAAGACCAAAATAGAAGCTTGAATAAGGATATTCAGAAAATATAAACTACCTTTTATTTTCTTCTTTTCCCTCTTTTCTTCTAATGTGGTCAGCCAACTCATGCCCTTAAAGGCATAGGTCTAGCCGACCTCTTCTTAGTGTGGCCGGTCATGATATGGCCGACCCACTAATGGGCTTCTAAGTCCCGACCCAAAACCCTTTTTGTCCCGAACATTTACTATCTTTGCCCAAGCCTTTTGCTTGGCCTTTTGGACATATTTATGGGTCTAACCCATGTATACATGTCTCGTCCCTCTAGTCATATATTTCGATCAAGTCGACACTCTTCGGTGTAACCTGATGTAGGATCCGGACGAAGTTAGCAGCGAATGGCTTCGTGATTCGAAGATCGTAGTTGGTTTCTAACTAAACATTACGATCCCTAAATCATCCGGACTTGATGATCTTCTTCATCAATTGTCTTATCCGACAAATTGATCGCATTGCATCTTTGGTCAAAGGACATCTCCTTCATGCGGGTCGTTAGTGCCCGCGAACCCGACGGTTCAGGCTTCTTTTGCTTACCGGGTCTCGGGACAGTTCGGACCGAATTTCCGGACCGTTTTCCCATCCCTATGTATGATGTTTCCTTGATCACTTAGCTAAAATATTTGCATTATTATTATTACAATATCAACAACTAAATAAAAAATGCAAAAGACGGTTGGAGCCTTTTGATATTATTGATAGAATGAAAGTTGATATGAATTTTGGATCTCCCTTTTATGACTTTAAAGATAAGAAAATTAAATTCTAATGATCTATTTCGATTGTGAGGAAGTTGATGTTTTGAGGTTTTGCCCGTTACATCCCTTTGATAATTGCTTTTATTTCACTTTCTTCGTAGGTAGAAGACTTTATGTTTAGTGTTTTAGCTGAACTGATATGGAATTATAATCATGTTAAATTGAACCTACTCCAATTTCATGCCAATGAGATAAAAGAGACATCAATATATATTTTAACATAAGACACAGTAGGTGACGCAGCGGAAAACTCCGAAAAGAATTAGATCTTCCTCTAAAACTTTTAAAACTCAGAAAAAGTCTTTAAATCTCCTTCTTAAGACTTGTAGAACAAGAATTAACAAACAATAAACTAAAATACTTAATTTTATTGATCAAACTTCATCAACAAAACAACCACTGAAGCCCCATTATATAACATTAGGGATTTCCTAAATCTAAACAAACTCTAATTAACAACTTCTAATAAATAAAATACTAGTTTCCTAAATCTATTTTAGTTCTAATAACAACTTTTAAATAAATAAAATATTATAATATAAAACTTATAAAGTTCCCTAAAAATGTAAAACTATTAAAAATAATAATTCTCTACTAACAAAAATATTATAATACTATAATAACTAGATCTTAAGATATCCAAGATACTTAGAATATCTTCTGAAAATCTCTCTGCATCAGTCTCCCCCACTTCAAAGAAACTCGCCTCAAGTTTACTAATTGATTGGAAGGTTATCTTGAATCGTACACCCTTGAAAAAACTTTTTCGTGAATTTTGCATGAGAATCACCAAACTTTCAGATTGGATTGAAGACTTTATTAGGTCACAGAAAAATTTCTGACAAAAATTGTGATGCGATTCAAACTCCCTATTCACCCCAAAACTAAACTTGTGAAGGTCATGAATAAGAAGATTGAAAATTACCAACTTTGATGAAGAGCTTTCGATAAAATTTCAAACCACTCCATGTGAAACTACTTGAGATTCACAAAACACTGCAAACAGATCTTCGTATGAAGGAACTTCAATTGGACTAAAGTCTAACTTGCTAAGTTTCTCACCTTTTGATTCAACTTCCTTTGACTCAATTTTCTGAACAACTTCAATTTTTGAACAACTTCTTTAGAAACAAATCCCTCATCGTGTAAATTGATATTATGAGACTTTTTTGCAAACACAATAACGTCGGATTTTGCTTAATGAATAATATTAACCAGATTGTGTATGGTCGCAATTCGTGGTGGTTCAACATTCTCTAAGGGAGTTGTTTTTAATTTTTATAGTTAAGCGAGGTTGTTCTTCTCTTCGAAATCAAAAGTTCTTATATTCCCGCTCTTGAGCTTCAATTTTTAGGGCCAAGTTGTACGCATCTTCAATATTCCATATTGTAACTATCCCCACCTTTTCTCGTAGACTAAGTTTTAATCCGCTTAGGAATCGATTTGATACAACATCTTCATATTTTGTAATGTTTTCCATACTGTTTCTTTGAGTCAATCTTGAAAACTCTTTATAGTACTGACTCACTGAACGCAACCCTTGTATACATTCTGGTATATTTTGAACAAATGTTGTTGATAATTAGGAGGTAAGAACCTCTCTCTCAGGTTCTCTTTCATAGACGACCCCTGGATGGGTGTCTCTCCTTGCCTTATTCTAATAATAACTTTTATATAAATAAAATATTATAATCTAAAACTTATAAAGTTCCCTAAAAATATAAAACTTATATTTTGTTCGTAATACCCAAAGGATGAGCATCCTTCTTCCAAAAACAACAACTGTACTTGACTTTCCATGTAAACCATTAAATCAAGGCTTATTTAGTTTCATGGTCTCTCATATTAGAGTTTCTTCATGTCCATTGAGCAAGAGAGTCCATGGAAGCGAAATTCATATTAAAGTAGTTACAAACGTTTCGAGCAAAAGTATATTAAAGACATGCACGGTTAATAGTTTATAGTTGACGATACTTATCATAGTTGATGTTGTTTTCTATCTGTAAAACAAATGACATAGTTTTTATCTGAAAACATTTGACAGGTCAGTAGATCTGTAATTTTTCTTGCACAACTACTTTACTTCGATAAGCTTAGGGAGCACAAATGAGTCAACCATATGTCAGGTTTTTCCCGCCATCCTTAAGGGGCAGCTAAATTTTGGTATTACCTTGCAACCTGGATCGATAAAGTCATTCAAGGAACTCGTCTCAACTTTCTTTACGACCTTTCGTAGTAGTAAGGTGCCAAGGAATGATCGGAAGGTCGGCTTGGGATAGTTCAAAATAAAGGGGAACACTTAAGAAGCTTTTGGCAGCGCTTCAGAGACGAGATGGTGCAAATTCCCCACTTAAACACAAATCTTGCAAAAACACCTTTTTGTCCGCAAAAATAGAGTTATGACACTGCAAAAAAGGAACCCGCCACTTAGCAGAGTTGGTAAGTAGAGTGTATGCAATAATAACGATCGGAGAAAGATTTCAAGAGATAGGGATCAACCTAAAAGAACAAGGAGACAAGAAGACCGAAGATTGACGGACAAAAAGAGAATCCGACCAAAGTATATATCGAATATACTCCTTTAACCATAAAAATTTTAGAAATTACGGAGATAAACAAAATCAAGTACAACATGGCTGACCAAACTCTGACAAGAGAGGCGGGTGACCGAGGGATTCTACGAGTGCAACTTTCACAAAGAAATTGGCCACATGACCGAAGATTGCATGCACTTAAAAAAGATGTCACAGAGACTCTAATCAAGGATGGAAAATGTGATTTGTTCATCTGGAAGGGAGCCCGGTAAATTTTACGTACATAATTTTTTTTCATTGGTGTTGGTTCACTTCGTGACACTGTATATTTATCTGGGAACTTTTTAAAATTATTATATATCAATGGTACAGTGTAATTATTATTGCATATTCTCTTTCCAAGCTATTCAAATTCAATCTTTTAGGCCACAAGAACAACCAATTTATTAGATTACGTTGAATAGACTTATCCGAAACAACCATTTGAGAAAAAAATATTATTTACCTGTCAATTAACATTCTATATATTAAAGAAACTTGGTCAGTTATCGAAGAAAAGGAGTTCTTTCAACAAAATTTCTTTTGAATAAGCGAGTATGTTTGCCCATTTTTTGTTGAGGGTTTGATGAAAATCATTTGTAACAGAGTAAGAATTCTTTGAAAACTATTTTGGTAATTATCTAAACAAGGAAAGATATTTGATCAAGATATATTAAACTTGTTTAATTGCTCAAATCATTCCCACTATTTTTCCCTTCATTTTCTTCCGGGTTCTAATCTATATTACAAAGGGAAATGATAGAGTGACTTAGAATTTGGTACTTAAAGGATGACATGTTTCCTCATTTGGAAACAAAAGCGGTCCCCACGCTAGGCAAACTTTGAAAAAACTTTGTCTTTTAGCGTTTTTAGTGTACTACACGTCATTATGTCATCCTCTAAGTCACCCTCTAAGTCACCCTCTAAGTCACCCCTAAGTCATTGTAGCATGGGAGATTTGCCGTTTGGACCCCCTTTCGTATAATTGACTTGCTGTTTGGACTCCCTTTTTCCAGAGTTGCATTTTGGACTCCCTTTTGACAGAATCAACTGAGAATATTCCGTGACTAAAGTTATTCTTTAAAAAATTCCCTTTTTATCCTTATATAATCAATATTTGACTTTGGACTCCATAATTTATTTAACTCCCCCCATCTTCTTCTTCTTCTACCGAGCTCATCTTCTTCATCAATTGTGCATCAAGATGATGGAAACAGAAACTCAAAATTGTGCATCAACATATGATATATAGAAGCATTCGTCCCATTGTTTATTTTCATTTCCGTCACCTGTCCCTACTTTCAAAAAGAAAACATACATTTTAAGAAGGTGAACACTAAGAGTGCGTTAATGGCGGTGAACAGTAGAGAGAGAAAAAGGCTTTAGCTGGAGATGTTTACAGAGAAATTAAAAGGGGCGTTGAAGAGAGAGAGAGAGGGGATAAGTGGAGAGATTGAAGGAAGAATTTTAGAGAGAGAAAGGAGCTCTCACCTACTGACAGAGAGTTCAAGAGAGTGGTGGTAGTGATTTTTCATTGAGAAATAGGGAAGAATAAGAACCAGGGTCTTCATCATCTTCAATTTTGAAAAAACAAATAGAGCATCCTTTTCCTTATCTGTAGAATGAAAGAGAGGGCTTCATCTTCCTCTTCTTTCTTCTTCGTTGGGAGTACCCCTATGATCTTTCATCATCACATCATCATCATCATCATCATCATCATCATCATCATCATCATCATCATCATCACATCAGCAAAACTCTCAAATTAGAAATTTATTATCTTAACAAAGATGAACCTAAATGGTGAATATAATGTCTATATAAAATGGTGAATTTCATGTTTAGGTTATTTGATTTAATTAGTTGCTTAGTAATAAAAAGCTGTACACTGGGTAGGTTAAATGTTCCTCTACCATTTTTAACTCAAGTTAGATACTTAGATTAATAACATAAATAGTACACTGATTTCCAATTTAAACCGTCTAATGTCTTGTCTATTCTCTTAGAGAAACTTATGAACTATGAATGCGAGATTTGGAGTTCTTTCATTTTCGTTTGCTATTTTAAGTAGGGAAATGGGTTCCTTCATGTTCCAAACAGTTTAGGGTTTGTGAGGAAAATGATAAGTTAAAGATAGAAGATGGGATAAGTTAAGAAAATTAGAGAGTCAAAAGTGAAATATTGATTACATAAGGGTAAAGAGGGAATTTTTTAAAGAATAACTTTAGACACGGAATATTCTCAATTGATTCCGTCAAAAGGGAGTCCAAAATGCAACTCTGGAAAAAGGGAGTCCAAACAGCAAGTCAATTATACGAAAGGGGGTCCAAACAGCAAATCTCCCTTGTAGCATCTCCTTATTACAAAACATGAAGGTTGTAATTAGGACAAAATTAATGCTCATAGGTGCTGACTGGACAACCATATATATAACTAGAACAAATTCAAATTAATATCATTATTTCTTTATGAACGCGGTCCTTTAAATTCCATATTCCTCTCACGAAATATTAATCATTACATATTATCATTTAGACCAACATTTACACCATTATTTAAAGGGGTTAAACTTTCTTCCCTTTCTCACCTGTATTTCTCTATATTCTTTATCTATTCAAACAGTTCTATGACTCTATCCAATCTTTGATCCATTAAAGGTCCACTCAGATCCTTTAAAAATATATTTTGTCTTTAGGTTTATATAATTGTTTCAATCCTGAAGTTCAATTATTCTTCTTTTATTTTTCACTGTGATTTATTTATGACTATACATGAAGTTGGAAAATGCAAATAAGAAATTTTAATTCTCTTGTGTTTAGACTCACTCAATAGAAATCGCACAAGGTACATTTTTACATAAGAAAATGAGGTGTATTATATTCTTATTGTTTGCTTAGTTTTATAGGAAGAATACAATGATCCGAAAGAAAGTAAACTTTAATTATTCAATCAATGTCGAGCAGTCTTAGTGGCGTGTGTACTGGTGAAACAACTAATTGAGCACGAATCTAGGTTTTTTTTTCTTTTACACTTTGTAATATCTTTTTCTTTGGTTTCAAATAATTAGTCTAATACAAATTTCTAGACTAAAACTTTTATAATTTTAGTTTCATTCAACAACAAAGGCATTCGTACCGAAGGCACGGGTCGTACCCAGCAAGTTACAAATAGGGATAACTAAAACTCATTCCTCAATCTTACTAATTATACCTAAAGTTTTGACGTAATGGTAACAAATCTATTATGTAAATCATTTAATATATATTTAATTGAGTTGATAAATATTTTTTTACTGTAATAATAAATATTTATTTAGTATTAAATGATGTTAAGATTTGGTTAAGAACGTTTTGATATATATCATCAATATATGTAATCGCACAATTTATTAATATCGTAATTTGTAAAAGACGTGGTTTTTATTTCTTTAAAAGTAAAATTTACTTGTTATATACAAATATTATTACATAATTTAATAATTTTTATTTAAAAAATTATTATTTCATTACCAACTTTTACAAAAAAAACATTATAAATAGATATTTTGTAGTCACTTAGTCAATATTATTTTATATATAACTCTTTATTTTATGAACTCTTAATATATAAAATTTACGATGACTAACGTTCTTATAAGCGTTTAGGATAATTGTATTATAAGATCATTGGTTTAGCTTATAAATATTTTTTTAATAAAAAAATTATAATCTTTATTCACCTCTTTAATATATACTAGTTTTGATTGGATGTTATGATGAAGGTCTACCATTACTGTGGATGGCTAAGAATGATATATATTGTTATTTAATATACTAAAAATTTAAGAAAATGAGGGTGTGTATGTGGCTCGAAAATGATAAATATTGAACGAAGACTAAATTTTAAATATAAGAAATCCGGTAACAAAATAGAAATGTACTGAAACATTTAATTTGTTTTCGAGACAATGACCAACTACTCGTATCTAGATCATAAATGTAAGGCCCGAATCATTAGATACAGCTTTACTAAGGAAAAAAATTAAACAATTTTTTTATTGATCCCTTGACGTGTTAAAGAAAAAAAGAAAAAATTAGTAATTGAAACGAAGTTTTTTTTTTAAAAAAAAAAATAACATAAAAAAGAAAACATCATCTTATAACAGAAGTTAATATATTTGTTTAATAGCGTTTAATACATATTTTCATAACGTTTATTAGAGCAGGTTTACCTGAGTAGGTTTGTTAGTATGAGTTTATCATGTTCGTACAAGATGTTAATAAGATTGTTTAATAGTGAGTGATATATTTTATATATTTGATCGCACAATTTGTTAATATTGTAACTTGTAAAATAAGCAATTTCTTCATTCTGTAAAAAATATACTTGTTATATAAAAATATTATTATTATTATTATTATTATTATTATATAATTTAATAAATATTTTTTTTAACAATAGTTATTATTTCATTTTTAAGTTTCAAAAAAGTTATTGATAGATTTATTTTAAATTCATTTGATTAATATTATTTATATATACAACCATTTGAAATATTAATATCTTCATTTATAAAATTTACAATGACTAATTATTTTATAGTCATTTGGACAAAATTCTTTTTTTTCGCTATTTCTTGTTGTTTTCCAGTCATTCTCTTCCTCACATTCACTATTTTCTTTCAACAATGATACAAGTCCCGACTTATTTCCCGGTCGAAACTCGGCCGGGTGAGTTGGCAAGCCAACCAGACGTTGTATCATGACGTGGATGTTGCTTTCATCTGATTTTACATGGAATCTAGTTTTAGTCTCTCATATTATGTTTAATTATAGTTGAAGATCCCCATAAAAGTCTCGAGAAATCAGTTTTTCTAACCAAGAAACTCTTCCCTTTCACGAGCTAGGGTTTTTTTCTCTCTCTGTTAGAAACACCACCACCACCACAAAATCCGACGTCTTCTCGCCCATTTCCAACCCTAAATTTTCTCTTTCATTTTCCACAAGCCCTACTCAGGTATTTCTCCCTCCCTCACTCTCTCTTTCTATCTTATTTACTTTCTCTCTCTAACTTTGTTACATTAGACTGGAATTTGAAAACCCTAGATATGTTTTTAAAAACCCTAATTGTCTTCTAACTCTCTCTCTTCTACGAATTTGAAGATTTCTCTCTACGATGAAATCTTGATTTCAAACCAACCTTGATTTGAATCTAATAACTTCATAATCATCTCTTCTTTGAATTTTACTTCATGCCCACACCTCAATTTCACTAATAAATTTCCCTCTTTTTCTTGTTTTGATTGAATTTTACTACGAAGATGATGTTGAAGTTCCTGCTTTTGCTAAAGCCATTGAAGCACATCAACGACGGATCTCTGAAGCAATCATAACTCACGCTTTGCAGATTTGCTCTGAGAAGAAGGTAATTTTGAGTTCAATTTTGTTACTTACTAATTTAAGTTGAAATTGATTTGATTTTGATTAGGGTTATGTTTTATAATTAATTACTTTATTAGGTGAAGGTTAAAACACAAGTAATGATTGATGATCCCAAGGATGTGATCTGTGAAGTTGTTGATGATCAGAATGTAGATCTACTTATGATGGGTTATCGATCTTTTGGACCTATTAAAAGGTAAATATGATATCGATTTTCAACTAGTTTTATTATTGAAATTATCTCTTTTGCTTCACTTAATCAATTCTCTATAAAGATGGATATTGGTCTACTGTTTTTCTTATTGTTGATTATATTGAATTAGTTCTTAGACTTCGCTTGTTAAACCCTAAAAAAATCGATAGGACAAACATATATGTGACTCCTTTCAAGAAACAATTTGGAGGCCTTTAGGTGGGTTACGACACCAATTTGGAGGTGTCGCTAAAGGTAAAAGCCTAAATGATATTTTTCGCACCTTAAATGTCCTTTATTTAGTTTAATGCTTTCAATATAGTGACTTTATGATGTAAGATACGATGAGCATGCCAACAATATGCCAAAATAGGTTTTTACGCCTCAAGGCGGTTTACTCTCACAAGGTGGGGTGGCGCCTTCATTCGTAAAAGGCGTAAATTGTATTTTTATAAGGAAAATGACCTCAATTATTACTGCACTGAGACAACTTGCAATTCTTCAAAATAGTTAATCCATTGCAGAATTTCTTATGTTAGACCTTTTGCCGAAATCAACCTATAAATGGGTTTTGTGATTCCTTACTTATTATGAAGAATTACATTGGTATCTTGAGTCTTGACTGCTAATCAGCCATCATAGCATTATGAGCAAACAACTTTTTTTTCTTCTTATAATCTGAAAACTTAAGTCACAAGTAAAACATGTCGAAAGCTCTACTTGATTTTTTACTTGATGACAATAACTATTTGTGTTCAATGATAACAGGATGTTTCTAGGGAGTGTTAGCAACTACCTCACCCATAATGCACAATGCCCCGTCGTTGTAGTCAAGAATTCTTCTTGAAACTCTAAGGCCATGTTTGGCGCGCGGGAATGGAATGTCATTCCCAGGAATCACATTCCCGTAATGCGATTCCCGGGAATCAGATTATTTTGGTTTATTGTTTGGTTTGACCAGGAATAGGGATTCCATCCCCGATGGATTCTTAACTTTTTTTTTGGTTTGTATAGGAATAGGAATGTAAATTTTTATGAAAGTCCTGTTATATCCTTTTACTTAACTACATAAATACTGAAATTATACGTCGACTTTGTTACATATATTTATTTAGTATTGTCTATTCCAATTTATAGATATGAAATAGTAACGTAATACACTAATTTAAGTTGTATTTAAAGATTTATTTAGAATAAATAAGGTCTCGATTATATTTTTTAAACGTTATGAAATCGATTTTTAATGAACAAAGAACAAGAGAGAAGGAAAAAAAACTAGAGATATGGAGAAAGAGGGAGAATTATGTTCGAGCGAGAGAATGGGTGGGAGAAAGAGAGTGTGTTGCTATGGTAGTGGTTGAAACCCTAGGTTTTTTATTTGTTAGTAAACATATTATGAGAATGACGATTCTAATATTAGTCATTCTAATATTTTATCAAGGATTATTTTGTCCACAAATATTAAATCAAATCATTCTCGGGAATGGGAATCACAATCCCACCCCCCTCCCTGGGTTTGCTATTACCCCATTTGGGGGGAATCCAATTCCTCCAGGAATAGGATTCCCTCTGCATTCCCGCGAGCCAAACACTAGTCGGGAATGTGATTCCTAGGAATCACATTCCATTCCCACGCGATTCCCGCGGGCCAAACATGGCCTAAGTATGTATTATACACACTTCTGACCATTTCTATTAAATCTTCCGCATCTCTTGTAGTTCTTTTGGAGCAAGAGTTTTCATGAATCATATTTTCCATTAATATAAGCTCATCCCTTGTTCGATAAAATCTGTTTTCGGTATGAATTTATGCTTATGAGTTCATGTTTTAATAACAGAATGTTTCTTGGACGTGTGAGCCACTGCACCATCAATTGTCTCAGTTCTTGATTAGTGTGGTTAGAACTTCTCCTATGAATATGTTTCCTCGTTCTTATAGTGTAGATTTTTATGTTCTTCTCTCGATTTGTATCTTCAAAATCATGTAAATATTGTGTCTTTGATTTGTAATGTGTCTTTATCCAACTGTTTATCGTTGTAAACATGGTAATTGTTGGAATCGGAGCCATTTTTGGCTCGAATCGACTAGTAAAAATATGAAACGGAATGCGCCATTGCGCTCGTCTCGTCGAGCTCTTCAATTTAGAGCAAAGAATTACTCGAATCCGATTCCGGATGAATGAGAAATTCGAGTTTAAAATTTGGATGAAAAATCTGTTAAATTAGGGTCTGAAACGTCAAAAGGGACGAAGTTAGATTGGGGGCTATCTGGGCAAAGCGCGCACGTCCTGATCTGGACGGCTGGCGTTCCCTCCGCGGGATTTGAAGAAATCCGACGGTAGGGCGATGATGGTCTCGGGATAGAGTTGGGATGAAGCCAGGCGCGTTGGATCAACGAGATCCAACGGCGCGCGCCTACCCCGTTTCGGTACGGATTCGGGATTTCATCCGATCCCTCATCTAACGGTCACTGCTTCATCTAGTGGGTACATTTCGGGCACCATCTAATGGCAGGCGTTTGTTCCGCGTTTTTCATCCAGATCCGACGTCCCAGGGTTCAACTGACCCCAATATTCAGTTATTGTTTCTTTTTAGTCCACCCTTTCGAATGGATACATCTTTTAACCCAACAGACACTATGCACCCATTTAACTCCTATATAAACAACCCAAAACCATTCCAATTATTATCAATTCAATTCATTCTCTTCTTCTCTTCCCTTCTAACAATTAGAAGTTCTGGTTTGCCTAGAATATCTAATTAGGAAGTATTTCTAAGAAGTTCTGGTTAGACTAGAATATCTAGAAAAAGGAAGAAAGAAGTTTCGGGTGAAGTTTGAATTTCCGAAGCATCTAGAAGATTATCAATTCATTTCATTCTCTTCTTCTCTTCCCTTCTAACAATTAGAAGTTCTGGTTTGCCTAGAATATCTAATTAGGAAGTATTTCTAGAAGTTCTGGTTAGACTAGAATATCTAGAAAAAAGGAAGAAAGAAATTTCGAGTGAAATTTGAATTTTCGAAGTATCTAGAAGATCATCCGTTAGTCCAAGAGCTCATACTACTTACAAAGGTTCGTCCGCTTTCAGAATAAAGAAGTACCATCTTAAAACTCTGAAAGGAAAGTCGTTGTATCCCGAAGGCATACACCCTAACGTTTGGTACTGTTACGGGGGTGTAAAATGTCTTAAGGAAAGAGAATTTATTCTTGCCTCGACTACATTAACACCTATCTCGGTTAGCCCGAAAGAAGGAATATTGATAAATCATTATTCTTTAATAGTTTATCTCTCTATAAGTTAGAGAAAGGAAACTCTGTCTAAATCAAGCCAAGACAGAGAGAAATCGACTTCTCGATTGATAACCAGAGAAACAACAATCTTAAGACATTTTATATAACGATTATTTCTCTGGTTATAAGATTTTGATCTGGGTTATTTTCTGTGTGTTTCAGAAAAAATGGCAAGAACAAGAACAACCCTACGGGTTCTTCAGCCTAACACCACATACGTGGAAAACCCAGAGATGTTCAAGGGAACTGACTTCGCTCTGAAGCGGAAGCGTCCATCTCAAAACAGAGGCAAGTCGAGGAAAAGGCAAAGGCCTGTCGAATGCTACAAATGTAGAAAGCGAGGCCACCTAGCCAAAGATTGTCGCTCCACATATGACAGTCAAGGGGAAAAGCCGATAACCAAGCTTCATTAGCAAAAGACACCGAAAATCGGAATCACCGTCTAATGATTACTGAATTCGAAAAGGCGTTTGATATACTTCATAAGATGAACCTCTGTGCAGAGGCACATGAAGATAACCTGGTTAACAACCAGAGATGGTGGGTCGATTCTAAGACAAATCATCACGTTTGTAGTGACAAAAGCCTATTCTCTTCCTATACAGAGGTAGCCGAAGGAGAGACCTTATTCAAGGAAAACGGCTCGACCACCCAAGTCAAAGGAAGGGGAAGATCGTGTTAAAATTCACTTCCGAAATAGAGGTGACTTTGACCGATGTACTCCATGCTCCAGACAATCAAAAGAACTTGATTTCTGGTTCCCTTTTAAGTGAGAACGGGTTCAGACTAATCTTTCTGTCAGATATCGTTATCATATTTAAGAAAATGATGTATATTGGAAAGGGCCACTTATGTGGGGGGTTATTTCAATTAAATGTTACCCATGTAATGCCGAAGGCACCTATTATTAATAAAATTAATAATTATGCGTATATTGTTGAGTCCTCCAATATTTGTCACGAAAGATTAGGACATGTGAATAATAAGTCATTAAACAAATTAATGAGCTTGGAGTTAAATTCCGAAACTCGAAATTTACTCAAGACGTACATGTCAAACATGTGTATAGTCAAAAATGACTAAAACGTTGTTCAAGTCTTTAGATTTAATTCAGAATGAACTCTGTAACCTAAAAATGGTTCAAACATGAGGTGGAAAAAGGTAATTCATTACCTTTATCGATGACTCCACTTGTTTCTGTTATATTACTTACTAAAGTGTAAGGATGAAGCAATCGAAAAGTTCGAGCTTTATAAAATCAAAGTAGAAACTCAACTTTGTAAAAAGATTGAGGGTTTGAGAAACGACTGAGATGGAGAGTATGAATCTTCTTTCGCCAAGATATACGCCAATAATGGCATAGTTAATCAAACGACGACTCTTTTGGTATAATGAAAGCACAGAACATTAGAAGGGATAAAAATCGATCAGTGGAGATTAAAATTGATGATCAATCTAATCTCGATGGATTTTGTGAAGTATTTCACTAAAATCTATTACTAGCCATGAATAGAAATAAGGTTCAACCCATGGTGACCATAAATGTTGACTTAGTTGATGACTCTTAAAATATCTTCTCGATAACAGAGACATCGAAAAACTAAGCGACACCTTGACCACCAAGTATCGACATAAATACTGGGTGTGAAACCGTATATCGAGAATACAGAGAGCGATCAATGATGAATACATGATCCTAAAGGTTCAATTCGATGACGAATCGAAGAAGACAACCACATAAGTAATCGAAGAAGTGTGTCAAGACAAATGTCAAAACCTAAACGGTTAGACAAGGTCGATGACATAATGTTCTCGTTATACAAATAGCTACGAGACGATGAACAGTTCGAAAGAAATCATCGGTCTGAGATAATGAAAATTCCGCGAAACATTCTCGAATACAAAGTTGACGAAGAATGCAAAATTCTGAAATTAAACTTGCCTTCGAGAAAGTAAGTTATTTCGTATAACATATTCAGGCGGTAAATAATTCTCTAGAAGGTCCTTAGGCCTGTCTAAGAATTACAAGGAATCCTCAGATGTGTTAAACGGAAGGACCTTGGCTGAAAGATCTCGAAATCAGGAGTTATTATAAATAAATCCTTAAGTCTTTGTAAGGAGGTCCCTAGTTCTGTATCATTACGGAATAGTCCTTATAAATCCTCATGGCAACCTAATCTTCTTGGATAGACAAGAGAATTAAGGTTGATAAGACGTAAAATTGAATATTACATCATTCGGTCTAGACGTGACTCGAATAGTAAATTCAAGGGTCTTGGTAAGATTTTCGATTCAAGAATATGAACGAAATCTAGAGACGATAAAGGACAAAATAGGGAATGATAACTTTGATGATCATGCGACAGTTTAAATCTATCAAGGGAGTATATATGATTAAGACATATAACTTAAGAAAGAGTTAAAAGAGAAACTCACCTTATATTATATCTCAAGGTTCTAATGATCATAAATTATCATGTTATGGAACAAAACTAAACACACTACACTAAAGAAATTGTGTACGAAAATAGTTTTGTCAAAGAGGAGAATCCAATGGTTACCCTAGAACTGTGGGGGAAAATATTGTTACATATTTGAACGGTACCCTATATGGAATATTATAAGCTTCTACCCAAGTTGACGAAGAAGAGAAGAGACTCTTGAAATGTGGGGGGAACCGAGAAGGAACCGAAAAGCCAATTATAAAGAAATAAAATGACATATATAACTCCAAATTCTCCTGAAGATATAACGTCATAATGACGTGAGAAGAGGGAAATTATGGAGTACCTCGGAAATCAGATTTAACCAAAAAGAATGTTTGGTCGATAAGGTTTCATTGAGCTAAGAACTACAGTTATATCCACTAAGTTGTGACAAGAGTCGGAAATCAAGTGTGTGAATATAAGTGATGACGTGAATGTCCAATTCACTCAACAAATCTGGAAAAACACAAATGGAAAGAACTTCTCTTCCTAATCCTAAACTAAGTAACGAGATTCAACCGTTAGGAATAAGAAAAGTGTTTGAGAAGATATGATTCGATGCCTTTCCAGATTGAATCGTTACTCATGATTGATAATCTAAAGTGCATGGTTAGATAGAGAATGGTATAATAACCACTCAAAAACCACGATAAGCATAAATACTTGAATTTGAACAAATTCAAAAATGAGTACCCCGTTTCGGTACGGATTCGGGATTTCATCCGATCCCTCATCTAACGGTCACTGCTTCATCTAGTGGGTACATTTCGGGCACCATCTAATGGCAGGCATTTGTTCCGCGTTTTTCACCCAGATCCGACGTCCCAGGGTTCAACCGACCCCAATATTCAGTTATTGTTTCTTTTTAGTCCACCCTTTCGAATGGATACATCTTTTAACCCAACAGACACTATGCACCCATTTAACTCCTATATAAACAACCCAAAACCATTCCAATTATTATCAATTCAATTCATTCTCTTCTTCTCTTCCCTTCTGACAATTAGAAGTTCTGGTTTGCCTAGAATATCTAATTAGGAAGTATTTCTAAGAAGTTCTGGTTAGACTAGAATATCTAGAAAAAGGAAGAAAGAAGTTTCGGGTGAAGTTTGAATTTCCGAAGCATCTAGAAGATTATCAATTCATTTCATTCTCTTCTTCTCTTTCCTTCTAACAATTAGAAGTTCTGGTTTGCCTAGAATATCTAATTAGGAAGTATTTCTAGAAGTTCTGGTTAGACTAGAATATCTAGAAAAAAGGAAGAAAGAAATTTCGAGTGAAATTTGAATTTCCGAAGTATCTAGAAGATCATCCGTTAGTCCAAGAGCTCATACTACTTACAAAGGTTCGTCCGCTTTCAGAATAAAGAAGTACCATCTTAAAACTCCGAAAGAAAAGTCGTTGTATCCCGAAGGCATACACCCTAACGTTTGATACTGTTACGGGGGTGTAAAATGTCTTAAGGAAAGAGAATTTATTCTTGCCTCGACTACATTAACACCTATCTCGGTTAGCCCGAAAGAAGGAATATTGATAAATCATTATTCTTTAATAGTTTACCTCTCTATAAGTTAGAGAAAGGAAACTCTGTCTAAATCAAGCCAAGACAGAGAGAAATCGACTTCTCGATTGATAACCAGAGAAACAACAGTAAACAGATAAATTTCTCATTCATTATTGTTGTAAACATCTACACCCTTTATTTGTTAAGGACCTCTCTGTGGTTAATAAAGGATTTATGTTCTTTTTAATTGTTTATTGTTTCTCCTCGAAATTTCTCTGTTATTTTCAATGGCATTTACTATATAGTAGTGGCATATTAAAAAACTAGCCTTTGGGTTGGGGGTGGGAGAAAAGGCTGAAAGTCCTATACCCGACATGTTCACTCATGTCCAATGAGGGCACACCCAAGTCCTATGACGGGTAGTACTCCAGACATGTTCGCCGAGTCCCATTGAGCGGACGACCGAACTCGATGATGGATAACACCGGATAATAGAGTTCGCAATGAACTCTGATCTTCCATGGAAGAGAGAGAGAGAGATATATACAATAGAAATAAACACACCATAATTATTGCACAAATGAAAAGGAAAACAAACAACAATCAAGATAGGAGTCAAAACCAAAATGGTAATTGCATTTCTAGCTTTCTCATCCTACTAGCAATGGATCTTTTGAAAATCTCATCAGCTCCACCATTGATGCACAACGATTCCTTCATCTCTCAACCTTCCATACAAAGCTAAGCATTCCAGATAAGCTCTTCTGCTCTTCTTCTTCACATTCTGCCATTGATTGCTGCACTCTAAGAACAATTCATCCACTAAATATATACTTTTATTCTTTAACATTTCTTCCACCACTTCTGCTTCTGCTTTCATCACAACAAACTCTTCTTTCCTAACATTCTTCATCAACCACTCCGACATTCCAAGAGCTCCATTTGTTTCTTGCTTGCACAAAACTTTCTCGCTCGTCATTTCTATCTTATACATCTCAAAATCCCAATTTCAGAATCCCCTCGTTCATTAAATCCTTGAAGATCAATGGCAAACTTTCCCCATTAATGGGATCTGAATCAATTTTGTAAACATTTTTCGTTGAATTCAAAATGATTAATCGAAGACAAGGAAATGTGACAATAACCAATGCAAAAGGGATCGAGACAAAACCCTGAAAACCCTAGAATGAGGGATCTTAATCACAAACATACAACCTGATCCTTCTTCTTGCACGTTCTGAACCCTACTTTGATTCTTAACTCGAAACCCATCAAGAATCATGAATTCCATTTTAATTCTTTCAAATTCTGACTCCGATATCAGAACGAAGTGATAAATTAGAAGACTTTAATAGTCTGAAAAACGAAATCACAGAGATATAGAGAAAAGGGGGGGGGGGGGGGCGGAAATTAGGGTTAAAATCTTGACGAGTGCAAAATCTGGAAGATGTGTGGTTTCCACCCACTAGGGAAACACGGGTAGTTCGTATTCTTGACCAGAGAAGCATTAACTATTTAATTCTCATAACCTCCATTGTTGTTTTTACCTATATTCAGAGAGAGAAACCCTACCTCGTGAAAGGGAAGAGCATCATGGTTAGAAAATCTGTTTTCTCAAGGCTTTTATGAGGGTCCTCAACTATAATTAAACATAATATGAGGGACTAAAACTATATTTCACATAAAATCAGATGAAAGCAACATCCACGTCATGATACAACACCCGGTTGGCTTGCCAACTCACCCGGCCGGGTTTCGGCCGGGAAATGAGCCGGGACTTGTATCATTGTTGATTTTCTTTAAGTTTCTTTGACACATAAACAGTTCGACAAAATCATCGAATAATTGTCTTTATAGATTTACCAGTTATTTGTTTTTCAAATTCAGATTTGAATTTTCGCTAAGATCGAGATTGACTCAACCTGCTTTTCGGAATGTTTAGTTTTCTAAATCAAGTTTAGCTCTCGGACCAGGATGATAAACCCCTCTAATATCGTATATTTTTAATTCCTTTGCAGAGAAAGTTGTTTTCATCATTAAAAAACATATATTCTATGGAATTACACGATTACCTTTAACTATTTGGTTTCTTCTGGTAAACTTTCAGCAGGAGACTCCTACAAAATATCCGTTTTTAAAAAACAACTGTGTCGACTATTTTAATTTATCTATTTTATTATTGCGTAATTATGAACTTAACATGGTATCAAAGCAGATTTATCGTCCTGATTCAAGCTTTCTCAAATTTTCCATTAACTTGTATTAATCATTTTAATTTCAATATGGTGAAGTGATATTTTCTTCACTGTGTCTCACTGATAATTTCGAGAAACATTATATTGTAACCAAGAGTTTCTTCAAATCGAGGGGAACTTTTATGTTTGATTTAATTTTACCTACGTTTAAAAGTCAAACCAACCCACACGAGCTTCATAAAATGAAAAGGGCAACCAGTTTTATTATTCGTCCAGATGAGTTACAAGGTTCGTTTCACGTCGAGACTTGAATGTGTGTATATATATATATATATATTTATCTTATTTTCGTCATTTCGTCCAGGTCAGACACTTTAAAAATTTTGTGTTTCGGGGAGGGGGGGGGGGGGGGAGTGAGATACGTGACGGATCGAGAAGACGAAGATCCGACAATCAATAAGAGTTCAAGATATATTAAGATGTTCCAAGACATTTGAAGATTAGAAAATTAAGTTTCATGTAATTAGAGTATCTCTTCTAATTATCTAATTTTATTTTAGATTGGTATTATCTATTTTTCTAGATTAATTCGGAAAATTAGAAAAACTACGAAACTAGAAAACCCTATTTTACTCTATAAATATGAGTTGGTTTTAGGTTATAATTAATTCAGTTATGTAGCACCAATGTAACGAGCAAACCCACAGATGTGGTGATTATTAATAAATCCATCATTGGTTTCTCTTTGGATGTAGGTCGAGACTATGGGAAAGAATTCGACTAAAACGTGTCAAATTATCGTTTCAACTCTTTTAATTTATCTCTTCGATTATCACATAATTGTAAATTTAACAAAACTTTGGTATGTTTTTGTGACTTGAGTTGTTTGTTTTCTCTCTTGAATGCATTTTTCTCTTCTTTCAGACTACTGCCTTCCAACTGTTTGTAATTCGAGCTCAGACACTTCAACTTGCCTTGGCAAATTAAATATATTGCTTTTGGGGTTTTCAACACATTTGGTGAAAGTATCAGAGGAATGTTCAAACCTTTCTTTTGTAAGGTTATCTCACAAACTATTTGTCAAGTCATCTGTACTTCTACCTCGATCTCAACTAACTAAACCATTTTGTGCGAGACCTCTTGTGAGTCATACTACAACTTAGGACGATAGGATACTAATAGGTCCATGTTGGTTTATATTGCTATTTATCAAACTTGTTGGTCCAAGTTCTTGAGGGGTATTTCGTTTAGAACAGTTCTTAGGACCAAGTGTCGTATAACATCATAACCTCTAAATCCTACGAGGTTTTCGTAAGCATGACCATTTTCAGATTGGAAATTTATCTGTGAAGATTCTTTCAGTCAAAAAACAAGTTACATAAAGTAAGACTAAATTGCAACTTAGTTAACTCTTGAGTGTCACTCGATCGGTAATCTAACCAATTTGAGGGAGTTACATTGCAGCAGCCAAAAAATGGGACATCTAATTACATTCCGTGGGGGGCAAGAATTAACTTGCACCTGTAACACATCCAACCACACACGCATAATATGAAGATGATTGGATAGGGACCACCGTGTCTCGTCTTCATTCTCAGATAGGAATTTGACCGTCACCATCTAACATAAATGAAGAGGGCCTTAGGATTTCCGCTAGTTCAATCCTTAGCTGAAATCCTAGAAGTCACGTGTGAATCGAATGTGATTCTTGGGAATCACAATCCAATTTATTATTCGGCTCAAGGGAATGCAGGGTATCCTATTCTCGGAGGAATATGATTCCCTTAAATGGGGTAATAGTGTAGGATTTTGTGTGTATCCTATACACTATCTAGTGTTCTAAGCAGAATCTCAAACATCATATGTTAACACTAGAATGCCCAGAATCATATGCATGAACTAATCAATGAACTAGAAGAGGGATAAATACCTTTATCGGTTTTTTCCTCGAACCTTTCCAATCGCGTGTGAAGATCGAGAGCTCCAAGTGTAGCTCCTCTACTTGAGACACCGAGTGTATAGACTTGATCTCCCTTCCTTTCAAACTGCTAGGACTTACTAGAAGGTTGAGAAAAACTCTTCTTCTTGACTAGATTGATAGAACGAGAGTTTTTTCTCTATATTCCCCTCTCTCCACTAGCTGTATATTGAGAGAGAGAGAGCTGTATATTTTTCTTTCAGAAAAAAATCCACACCTTTTCTGTTCTCTAATGACCCTATATATAGAGAAACCCTAATTAGAATCTCATTTAGATTAGGTCTTTCTATTTTCGGGTCACAGAAAAGATAATTACCAAAATACCCTTTTGGGGTAATTTGGTTATCCCTTTAATTGTGGCCGGCCAGGGCAGCCCACTAAGGGCTTTACATGGCCGACCCACTTACCTTGGTCGACCATCACATGGCCGGCCTAAACAGCCTTCTTCCGGGCACCCTTTTAAGGCCCGGTTCTGTCTATGTTCCGAATCTCCATTCGAACTTTTTCTGCTTATTTAGTTGGATCCAATCCATCTTTAGCCTGTTCCCGTCTAGTCAAGTCTCTCCGATCAAGTTACCACTCTTAAGTGTAACCCGTTGTAGGATCCGGTCTATGTTAGCCGCGAATCAACGACTTGATCCGACAATCGTAGTTGGCTTCTAACAAAGCATTACGAACCCTAATTGGACCGGACTGGATGATCTTCACCGTATGGTCATCGTTATCCTAGTTGAAAAATTGATCGCATTGCCATCTTGGTCGAAGGACACTCCTTCGGAAGGACATCTCCTTCAGACCGAACGGATATATCCTTAAGTCTCCCACTTGTACTTAGAACAAGTGCAATGCTCGATTCCCATGTCTCTTCGTATCTCATCTGATACATCATATCCTTTAGACTTTCTTGATCTGGAGAACAACTGTCAATACAAATGATTAACCATTAATCCATTTGAGTGTGGCCACACATTTTCCAGTTGCTTCTCCTCAAGTGGCCCGGAGATACTTATCCTAACTTAATAGGAGGACATCATTCAGTCTTGTACTCCCACTTAACTTCATGTCTATCCTGTCTCCCCAGTAATCCGTCTTTATAACCTCCTTTTACGGCACGGCGTTTGACGGTACCAAAGTTCGACATTCCTTACATATGATGAGTGGAGTACTCATGTTTAAGGAATCTCTCCAATCTTTCCTATGAGCGTTCATGACGTTTTTCAACTCTTGAAGAACTCTCATGTTTGGGTTATCCAGTGTATATTCCCCAATCATACACCCATGTAATTGACTTAAATACTATATTCCTATAGCCCATGAAACTGCGCTATCAGTCAATCTCCCATGCTAGTCTTCATGAGTCATTGTTGTCCATGTAATGACCTGGACTAGGGACTTAATAATGAATCTATTCTAAGTTCACTTAGTAGGGTTTCATTTACCAGATCACGCATCTGATAAACCTACTTGGAATGCTTCATTATTTTTGAATTGTCGATAAACACTAAACCTTGATTTAACGACGAAATAATTAACTTATTTCTGATAATAAGAGTTTGTAAAATTTGAGCCTGCCCGTGTAACCCCTTACACCCTCAATTTTACTAGTCTAAGGTTAAAGCTTAATGCCTATGACCTTAGTATTACTTCCATACTTAGTCGAAGGTGACAGTTTAGTTAATATATCAAATCTATATGGATTTTGCTTGTTATCATCCGATGATAATCTTTAGTATCACCATACTAAATTAAAACTTCCCAAGTTTTAACAGCTTTCTTTTATTTGTAAAGTTTGCAACACTCTTTGCTTGGAACCTTTCCAGCTTACTGTTCTTCCAAGTTAAGATTGTCATCTTATTCTGGAAGTTTGCAACATATGACTTTTCAACCTTTTTATTTTCATACCGAGATCTCACAAGTTCTTCTCAAGTACATTGTGTGATCCAGATCAGCTCATCTGGATTTGATTGGTGACGACCATAAATACTCCAAGTACTTTGCGACGTCGGGGCGAATGCTAATCATGTCCCACATGACCGGTCTTATGCCTTTTGCATAACCATCTTTCTCATCCGTGCTTGCTCATCAGAATCCTTCAGATTCTGAATCTTGCTAAGTTGTGTGCCATGAGACTTGGGTAGAAATACTCCGTTTGAGTGTTTCACATTGGACTTTTCAAGACCTTTTCTTGAACAAGTCTTATTACCTTCTCGATCCATCTCCATAGATCTTTGGTGCCCAAAAAGCATTTCACCTTTGTGTGTAATCCTTTTATTGAGTCAGTTCTAAACTGTTTTTCAACATCATAATGTTGTACTCAATTTCTAGTATGTCGTCTACATACCGGACCGAAGAAAACTGGGTCACTCCCATTAACCTTCTTTAACTTCCTGAATTCAAGATTTCTCTTCATTCCCAAAGAAAACAACTCTTGTATACTTTACTGAATTGAAGATTCCAACTCCTACTTGCTCGCTTTAATCCCTCGATTGATTTTGAAGCTTGCATTTTTACTAGCTTTAGAAGAGTTAACTTCCTCCTGAATTTGTCATGTACATATTCTTTTGCTAGTAATGGATCATTATGGTCTTGAGCATTGTGACACGAGGGTTGGTCTTTCCTGGTCCATACAACGAATTTTGCGACCTTCTTTCTAAGTCTTGCTTTGGGAAACACCAATGTTTCCATCCTTGTCTGTTTTTCACTTTGAAAAACCTATTTGAACTTAACAGGAACCCTTCCTTTAAGTAAATAGACTAAGTTCCAAACTTGATTTCAGACATGGATTCCATTCTGATCATATGGCTCCAAGCCATGTTTCGGAGTGATTCCGTCACAGCTTCTGTGTAGCTAGCTCATTTTCTTCTTCAGCCGGATCTCCATCCTCTGAGACAGGTTTATGAGCTTTCAAGGTCTATAAGGGGTTTGAACAACTTTGAGGCGCTCTCAACTCTTTGAGAGTTCTCCTGCGAATCTAATTCGCTTTATGCGGGAGGATCTTCGAGATCTTCCATCTCCACCTCTTTTTCCATGTCTATTGGCTCTGAATAGATAGGAACCGCAATTTCTGACATTTGTACATCACTGTCAGTTTTGTTGCTCAGATCGAATTTCTTCGATATCTAATATTTCTCCCACTTGTCTTCTTGAAATAACTCTTATTTCAAGGAAGACACCACTACGAGCAACAACCACCTTGTTCTCTGATTGCTTGTGGAAGAATCCCCAATATTTCTTTATCCCGTAAAGAAATATTCTGTCTGATATGTAAACTTGGTTCTCGGAAACCATTTACGTTAATTTCATATCATTAGACCTTTAGGAAAAGACCACTTTGGAACCATTCCAAACTCATACTCTTAAGGTGTCTTTTCAGCTTTTGACGGAATTTGGTTAGTTAGGATGAACGACCGTGTTTGAGAATATATCCTAAAAAGTGTTCGGAAGATTGGCTTATACCCATCATCGATCGACTCATGTCTAACACGTTCGATTACACCCACTGGACTCATCATCCATATGATGTGTTTGTGGAGCAAGGTGAGAAACTATTTCTCAACTTCTTTTGATGGTTATCAAATTTTCGATTCAAATATTCATCATCTCGATCCAATCGAATGACTTACATTTTTGTCAAGTGGATTCAGGTTAACTCTAGTTAGTGTATTAATAGTTTTACGTACATCTGTATGTACAAAGACTATTAATTTTACTAGCCATTTCTCCCTTTCTAAAAGGTGACTTTGTCAAATGGCCATGTTGAACAAAATTCACATGTGTCGTATGATTCAAAATCATTAGACTTAGAAGTCTATACAATTGGATCTTCTTCATGTGTTTTATGGCAATTTGACCAATGACAAAACATGAGTTGACCTCTTTGAATCTTTTGATTATAGCCTATCGTATCATTGTTAATGCTCTTGGTTCTCTAAGAACCTTTTGTTAATTTAGCACTATTTTAAAACATTTGATGTTTCTAGAAGAACATAATAACGTTTATTAAGTTCTACCTAGATTAGTGTCTAAAAGAAGACTTTGATCCCTTTCAGCATCCTTAGCAACTCTTTACTTCTGCTCCCTCTTGGATCCTTTCTTCTTTTAGTCATGTATGTAATTCCCTTGGGCTCCCATTGAGCCTCACATCCGGTCTTAAATACCCGATGAAGGGAGTCTACAATACTTGCTAGATTAACTTAGTTAACAAAGATACAAGAATCGGAATTCGTAATTTCTTTTCTTTTGTCTTCGAGGTACTTAGGGTAGTTTCCTTGAATGGCCTAGCCATTTCTTTAGAAACCTTTACGTCGACCCTTACACCTTTTGAATCATAAGAACTCTTCTTATATTCCATTGGTTTTTGAATCTTAAGAACTGGCTTCTTAGATTCAATGTTCCTCAATGTTCTTTTCAAGACGACTTTCTTAGAGGCACCGTCCTCTCCATTCACGACTTCTGGTGGAACTCTTCCTTTAGTTGTCGAATGGTTGTGAATGCATCCATATCATTAATCTCTACGTGAGAGAAGAATTTTATGGATGTTCACAAAAGACTTTGGATAATCATATCCTCAGTCGTCTGAAAAAACAATGAACATTAAGAATGAGATATTCTCGGACGTTTTCTTTATTTCGAATTCGAGAACGTTTCTCGGATTCCTTTCCAATCATGAAAATAATTTTCGTTTAATTCCTTCTGAAGGAATGAACGAAGGTTGGAAAACTATTTTCTAATAGTCATATATTCTCTACTTTTAAAAGAAAAATAAAACAAAATCCTAAAACTTATTATCATTGCAAAAACCGTTTTTGCCATATTATTCAATGAAAACCGCCCCCCTTTAAATAATATGATTCCAAGATCCCATTCCTGTGGGGTTAAGCGTACTTTGGCACTACCCTTAACTCCACCCTCCTGGGTGAGTAACTCTTTACCGATCATACTCCTATGACTCTTGGTTGATGAATAACACTTATGTGTTCAATTCATCCTTTTACCTCAAAATCCAAAACCCTTTTGCTGACTCGTTGAGAATAACCATTTAGACGTGTAAACCTCTTCATAGATCTACCCGTATTGTCCCGAGGTAAAAGATGGCACCCTGCTTTGGCATGACCCATCTTTGATGAACAAGGGCGCAACAGGTGTGTTAATCTGGGTAGGCATTACTCAAAATTCTTTTTGGGGACTTTTACGTTTTTAGCATGCATGCATTACTGTGAACTCTAACATAATCATACACGACATAAAACGTAAATAAGTAAATGCGCGCGAGAAAATAAATCAAGCATACATGATCCTAGTATGGCCCCTAACCTAAAAGATCTAATCTTCTTAGGTTCTTGCTTGTTTCGCCTTTATTCGCCTGGATCTCCATCCTCGAACATCCATTGAATTCTCCCACTCGAACCATGATCTCATCCTTTGGCTCTTCAATGGACTCTATTGGACCCTTAACTCTAATTACAAGACTCAACGATTCGCAGATCGTATAAAACTTGAAATTAAATTAATTACATCGGGCACCCATCCGCGCTTAAAAACAAGAATAGAACAATTCTATGGCCATACTAGAACCCGCATTCACATTCATACATACATAATAATACGACACTCATAAAACACCCAAGTATGTATGAGATTCGCTTCCTTAGGGCGAATCTAGGTTAGCTATGTTCTAGATAGCTATTCGGGAGATACTACCAACATCTCTATGTCTAACGTGCCTTAAGTCTAATTTTCTCAAAATTCGGACTAATGGCTCGTTTTGGTTTTATCCTAAAAGTTGAAATCGTTTTTGGAAAAACTCCGTTTTAGGCTTTTGGTTAGCCCAGGTCGTTTTCGGAAAAATATGGTTAAAGTCGAAAGAAGAAAAGTAGAAACCTCCCACTTAAGTCAAAGCTCAAAAGACCCGAGTCAAACTCTAAAGACTTAAGTCAAACTTGAAGAAGGAACCCTTTGACTAGACCAAGTCAAGTCACGGTCAAGGTCCGAACCATGGTCGGACCCGGATTGACACGTGCCAAGTCCATCGGGTGGACGCGTCCTAGACGCTCTGTCCAAGTATATGCATCTCGGACTCCAAGTCCGAGATGGCTTTTGGTTTCTCCAGACGCGTCTGGAAGGGATAGTGTCGGTCGCGTCTGGATTCTCAATCCTAGACGCGTCCGGACTATTCTGGTCGCGTCCAGGTGACGCGACCTAGCGTGCTGGGACGCGGATCTCTCAAGATCCCAGTCTGAGACGGTCTCGGACTCCCAGTCTGTGACAATCTCGGACGCGTCTCCTGTCCGAGAGGAACTCGGATGCGTTTGTACGAGACGGTCTCGGATTCCCAGTCCGGGAAGGACTGGGACACGTCCGAGACGTCCGCGACTGGCCAGACGCGTCCTGGTCAGTCCGGCTCTTGAACAGCAGCTCCTCCCTTCCTGTTTTTCCATTCCGTCCAACTTTAACTGCTGTTTTTGATGAATTTTCATAAAAAACAACAGATTTTGGAAACTCTTTTAAAAAAACCATCTCTTTTAAAACTTCCTTTTGAAAACTCTTTTCAAAAACTCGAAATTTTAAAGTTCTCCCTATTGAAACACTTTCAATTTCTATTCGATTACGTCTAAATCTTATTTAAACTAATCAATTTCATGTCTAAATCCATATTTAAACATAAAATCATCTAATCAATCAAGTTCGAATCTAATTCGACTAGTCAGAGATAGTTTCATGCAACCGGCTCGTGATGCCACTGTAGGATTTTGTGTGTATCCTATACACTATCTAGTGTTCTAAGCGGAATCTCAAACATCATATGTTAACACTAGAATGCCCAAAATCATATGCATGAACTAATCGATGAACTAGAAGAGGGATAAATACCTTTATCGCGTTTTTCCCTCGAACCTTTCCAATCGCGTGTGAAGATCGAGAGCTCCAAGTGTAGCTCATCTACTTGAGACACCGAGTGTATAGACTTGATCTCCCTTACTTTCAGACTGCTAGGACTTACTAGAGGTTGAGAAGAACTCTTCTTCTTGACTAGATTGATAGAACGAGAGCTTTTTCTCTATATTCCTTTCTCTCCACTAGCTGTATATTGAGAGAGAGAACTGTATATTTTTCTTTCAGAGAAAAATCCACACCTTTTCTGTTCTCTAATGACCCTATATATAGAGAAACCCTAATTAGAATCTCATTCAGATTAGGTCTTTCTATTTTCGGGTCACAGAAAAGATAATTACCAAAATACCCTTTTGGGGTAATTTGGCTATTCCTTTAATTGTGGCCGGCCAGGGCAGCCCACTATGGGCTTTACATGGCCGGCCCACTTACCTTGGTCGGCCAGCACGTGGCCGGCCCAAACAACCTTCCTCTGGGCACCCTTTTAAGGCCCGGTTCTTTCTATCTTGTTCCGAATCTCCATTCGAACTTTTTCGGCTTATTTAGTTGGATCCAATCCATCTTTAGCCTGTTCCCGTCTAGTCAAGTCTCTCCGATCAAGTTACCACTCTTATGTGTAACCCGTTGTAGGATCCGGTCTATGTTAGCCGCGAATCAACGACTTGATCCTACGATCGTAGTTGGCTTCTAGCAAAGCATTACGACCCCTAATTGGACCGGACTGGATGATCTTCACCGTATGGTCATAGTTATCCTAGCTGACAATTTGATCGCATTGCCATCTTGGTCGAAGGACACTCCTTCGGAAGGACATCTCCTTCAGACCGAACGGATATATCCTTCAAATAGCACACCCATGGAGGCGGTGGGTTTTGTAATTTTCATTCCTAGGAATGAACTGTTTTAATATTTATGGACAAAATTATCCTTAGCAAAAGATTAGAATAACTAATTTTAAATCCTCCTTCACACAATATCACAACTAAAAAAATTAAGAACCTAGAGTTTTAGCCACCACCATAGCATCTCTCTCGCTCAAACGTTACTCTCAATAGTTTAAATAAAAAACACAACTACCCTCTATTAAAAAATCTTCGTACACCAAATATGATAAGAAGTTTCCATTACTAATACGATTTATTAATGTTTGAAGTTTTGCTAATTAATGGTGTGATTATTACGACGTTAGCCAATAGAAATCTACCGAGATTATAGGGCACTGTAGACACCTAGTCCATATAAAGACGTAACCTGCTCTAATTTTCATATGTTCATGTAGTGTTGCTTTGGTCTGGGCTAATTCGACCCATAAAAATAGGGGTCATCTTAGCCCAGGTTATATCCTAGTCTTGAACTGGGCTTGATGTTGGGTTATGGTGTCTCCTAGTGTTTTAAGCAGAATTTCAGACATCTAATGTCTAACACTAGTATCCCCAGGATCTGATGCTTAAGCAAATAATGAACTAAGTTAGTTTAGAGGTTACCTTAATTGCTAAATTTTCCTCGAACCTTTCTTGTTGAATAAGAATACCAAAAACTCTAATTCTAGCTCCTCTACTTGAGACACGGAGTAATCAACTTGATCTCCCACTTTTTAGTTTGCTAGAACTTCAATGGTGGTTAGATGAAGAACACCTTCTTTAGACGATAGATAGTTGGAAATTTTCTCTCTTTCTTTCTCTACTTGATGTAGTAGAGCTAGAAAGCTTCTTGAGATTTTTTTACACCTTATTCAACTCTAATGAGACATTATATAGAGTTCTAAGTTAGAGTCCAACCCTAATTAGATTGCCAAAAAGTCCCCTTTTGAATAAGATTTAGGAATAGGTCAAAAATTGAAACTAGTTTCTATTTTTCTCATTCCTTATTATGGCCGGCCAAGGCACGCCCTAAGAGGGTAGGTCTGGGCGGCCCCTTTATGGTGTGGCTGGCCATGCCTAGGCCGGCGCACTCATGGGCCCTTTTAGGCCCCGACCCAAAAGTCCTTCGTTTCGACCTTCATACTATATTTGCCTTAGTTTTCTTTAGGCCGTTTGGACATATTTATGGGTCTAACACATAGTATATGTCTCATCCCTCTAGTCATATCTTTCAATCAAATTAACACTCTTTGATGTAGGATCCGGAAAAAAGTTAGCCGTGAATCGCTTCGTGATTCGACGATCGTAGTTGGTTTCTAGCTAAACATTATGATCCGTAAATCGTCCGGACTTGATGATCTTCTTCATCAATTGTCCTATCTGACAAGTCGTTCGCATTGCATCTTTGGTCGAAGGACATCTCCTTCACTTAATTTATAGCTCGACGAGCCAGTCTAGCCTGAGTGGTAGTGAGCCTGGATTGGGGCAAAGCCAGACTTGGTCAGACTCAACTATTTTTTTTTTTTATATATAGCATGCAACATAATTTATTTATTTTTTAAATTAATCCTAGTGAACAACTATTTTATTACCAAATACAAAGTTAAGAATGTCTTGAAGATCAAGTTCAGATCAGGGGCGGCCCGGGCCCAAAGCAACCAAAGCGGTCGCTTTGGGCCCCAACATAGTGAAGGGCCTCAAGTTTCGAATTTTGTATACTGACTTTGAAATAATAATTATATTTCAAATAGATTTAAGACATGACTTAAGTTGTAGCTTAGTGGATAAGGGCATGGACTTTATGGAAGAGGTCAAGGGTTCGACTCCTCTTCATAGCGTTATTTGGAATTTTACTTATTTTTTCGAATATGCACTATATTAGGGCCCCAAATTTAATTTTCGCTTGGGGCCTCCCAAATGTTTGGGCCGGCCCTGGTTCAGATGTACCGAATACAAAGTTATCAATGTTTTTAAGATCATGCTGCTAATTTAACCAAACTATGTCCCTTGGTTATCATGTTAGTCTTTGTTTTAGGAAATTTTCGAAGTTACTTGATCCTATCAATTTTCAGAAAGTCAAATTTTTTGTTGATAAGTTTGTAACCTATTTTCTTTTAAAATTTAATATTTTTTTGTTAAATTGAGTCTAGTACCCTGGGCCGACCTAGCTCCGCCTAATCCAACCGGGCTTTAGGAGACCAGACACTATTTCAACCTGGATTGGCTTGCTCGGCCGTTCATGTCTAATTGGGACAATTGAAATTGCCACACCTTTTACACCTTTAGTGTAAAAAATATGATATATATTGTTCTTCTAATTATTTTGTGTGTAATTCTATGCCTCTTTGTCTTTCTAATAAAAGAAACATTGTCTTTTCTCGAAACCTATAGCCATATAACGAAAGGTAATAGATCAATTAGATTGAAAAGAACGGAAAAGAGAAATAAAATGTAAGTGGAGTTCTCGTGAATAGTGAAGAAGAAGAAAATTGATGAAATGAAGTCCTTATTAATCAATCACTCACGGGAACTGACTACTTTAAAAGGAAATGGAGTTCTTTCATTCTCAACCTCTTATTCTCACCTAAAATACTAATTTCCTTCATTTTTAAGTCAAACCCATCAACCGTGACTAACTAGTATAACTACACATAATGCATCTCTCTCTCTCCTTCTATAGATCTCTAGAAAAAAAAAATATATATATCTGAGAGAAAGCAACTAGTTTGATTGTGATATTTGTCTATAAGTAGAGATTGCTTGTTCCTATATATCTAGCTAGCTACAGTCTCGGTTCTTACTTACCGTTAAAACAGGTTATAACAATGGCCCATGTTCGTCGCTCACTCGAGATGGAGCCTAGAACTATGAATGAACTTCAACTCTCTTGTGTTAGGGTACTTAATTACTCTATATTCATCACTATATAATTACATATGTACTATAATGCTCCGCAAAGTGATGAGTCTTATTAGCAATGTCGTATGAGGTTAATTAGTAGTGTTACTAGTCTTATACATAACCGGGTCGAGTTTTTGGTTGCAGGAAGCAGCATTTGACATGATTAACAAAAAGGAGACCAATGAAGCTTTGAAAACTATAGTGGAGGTGAGTTGATTTAGCTAGTTACTTTAGAAGATTAGTTTCTATAAACTTTTTAAAACTTTCTTTTAACAAAATTGAATGGTGATACATGAATGCTTGCAGGGACTAACAACACCTGATGTAGTTGAAGTAGTTTCAAGAAATGAGAACAACGAAGAAGATCAAAATATTATAGTTGACAAGAAGAAGAAGTTGAATACTCCTACTCCTACTAGTTGCTCATGCAGTAGTAGTGCTACTACTACTACTACTACAACAACAAATACAGATAATTCAGCTATTGCTATTATAATCATAGATGAATCTCCTGATAATTTTGTCACAAGGGAGCCCCTTTCAGCTCCTTTTTGATTGGGTTTTTCCTTCTAATTTTAATCACATTAATTAATTGTGTGTAATTACTTTATATGGCTATTTTCAGTTCCTCATTTTAACCATTACTTGAGGGTGTTTTTTTTTCCTTTTCTTTTTTACTTTTTCAATCTGATTTGGAGTCTGACATGTTTTAGTCAAAGCCACAATTGTTATTTCCAGTTATTTCAGTCTTTCAGACAATGAGTCTTAGGTGCTGTTTGTTTTTTTATTTTTTCAGATCTGAAATCTGAATTGGGTTCCAATTCAGATAACCCAATTCAGATTTCAGATGTTTGTTTTTGAATTTTAGAAAATCTGAAAATTTGGCTGAATTTGATCTAAGATCTGAATTGGCTGAAAAAACCCCCCAATATTTCAGACTTTAAAACAAGTCTGAAGCAGTGGTTTAATTTCTGAAATATGTGAAATGTCGTTTCTGCCCCTACATTTTTTAAAAAATTTGTCCACAACCACCACCACCGGCAAACCAAACCACCGACAAACCAAACCACAGCAAAACCACCACCTCGGCATAACTACCACCAGACCACGGCAAAACCGACACCAAACACATAACCGACACCCCCACAGAGCCCAACACCACCACCACCACCACACCAACACCACAGATCCCATCACCACCACCACCACAGAGCCAATGATCACCACCACCAAGAAGTTTGACAAACCACTCAGACCACCACCAACAACAACACCGACCCCGACACCATTGTGGTCTTTTGCCGGAGATATGTTAACCCTTGCCGGATATGGCGAGGGTTTAGATTTCCAGATCTTCACTTAAACAAAGAGAATGAAAAAGAGAGAGATCATGTAAGAGCAGGTTAGAAAAAGAGAGAGCCGGCTAGAGAAGGTTAGAGAGAGACATGGCAATAGAAGGTTAGAGAGAGATGTTGGCGAGAGATGACGGCGATAACTTTTCCATCGGAGAGAGAGAGAGGGAGGAGTAGTGGAGAGGCTGAGATGAGAAAGATGACAAACCCTAGGGTTTCTCTGCCTTTTTGTTCAACAAAAAAGATTAGGGCGTGTTTGGTTTATGAGGGTATATTGGTCAAAATTTTATTCAGATTCATTAACTCAGATATAAAAAAACAAACATTAACTTTGTACAATAATTCAACCGTTTCAGTTCAGTCAATTCAGATTCAGCCACAAATAAAAAAACAAACAGCACCTTAAATTATTTCAGACATGAGAGTAACATCTTACAGTGTTTAAAACTTATTAACCAAATGAAATTAACCTTATGGACCTCCATATTTAGGGCTAGGGGCCACATGTATTCACTTCTCACTTTGGTGGTCCATTTTTTCAATTTTATTGATAAAACTAAATGAATTAAACAACTACAAAATCCCTCTAATACCATATTAAGAATTCTTAAATCCAATTAGATTTGAATTATTAACGGGAAAAAATTCGATTTCTTCCATGAATTTCAGCCAATTCATCTACATCAATCTCTTCCACTTGAAAAGAACTCGACCTCGAATTATCTCTAGCACAATGTGACGTATCTGGATAAAAAAGTGCATTCTCATGGCTTTAATTCCCTAAAAAATTTATTCCATGAAATACTCTACTTTTAATTCGTTGCTCCCTAGAAATTAGCTTCCATGAAAAGTCATAACCGAAAAAAATAATATTTTAATAAATTTAGATATTTTTTTTTTTCCTATTGAAACATAAATTTAGATACTTGAAAGCAAATATTTATCTCCACATTTGGTTAAAATAACATTTTAACCTATCAATATTAGCAAAACACTCTTTTACCTATGTATTGACAAATAATATTTTACCATCCTATAGTAACAAAAATGACACGTTTACCCTTCTGTTGTCAAAATGACCCTTGTGTGGTCAAAGTTACGTTGTTACCCTTTTATAATACTAAAATGACATTTTACTCTTATTTTGTCAAAATGACATTCTTACTCTCTTAATACTAAAATTGACATTCATACCCTATGTGATTCGAACGACATTCTTAATCTTATTTGTCAAATTGATATGTTAACATTTTTACCCTTTTATAGTAGTAACTTTTATCCTTAGTCAAAATAGCATTTTACTCTTCTATATTACAAAAATTTTATTTTTGGTTTGGTTTATTAACAAATCATTTTTATTTTTATGTTAGTAAAGTGACATTTTTACCCTTTCGTATTATTAGAATGTCATTTTGCCAACATAAGAAAGTAAGAATGTAATTTTGAAAAGAAAAAGATAAAATGCTATTTTGAAAACATAAAGGTAAAAGTTTGTTAACATACGAACGTAAAAATATCATGGTGAAAGGTACAAATGTCATTCGACAACAGAAAGGTAAAAATGTCATTTACCAACATAAGTGTAAAATGTTGATGGTGTTATAGTAGGGTAAAAATGTTATGTGTACCGTGAGGGTAAAATTGTCGTTTTGATAATACAGGGTAAAAATATTATTATGGCAGCATAAGAGTAAAAATGTTATTTCAGTGTAATAAAGCACGAATGTTATTTTGGCAACAAAAAGACAACAATATTATTTATTTTGATGAAAAACAACAATATTATTTAGTAGCATAAAACCAAAAATTTCATTTTGACAATATAAGAGTAAAAAAGTCATTTTAGCAATATAAGGATATAAACGTCATTTGACAACAATATTAAAAGACCTAGAGATATGATTACTTATATTTGTGCAATTAAGTTGTCAATTAAATAACATAATTATGTTATTCCATGAAACAACAAAGGACAACCAAATGAAAGAACTAAAATTTTTCATGGAAATTCTTTTATTATAGTAAAATTACTTTCCTGATATCAAACGCAACTTGAACAATTTTTCTTTATCGTACTTCCAAACATAAAAATAACCCAAATGAATTTTTTGTTGATAATCAAATTTCGGCTTCTTCTAAGTAAAGTGGGAAATCGGTTGTTTTCTTTCGTTTAGAGATTTAAACCATTAACATTTACTTGGTTAGAAAATTCTTAGGGTAAGGGTTGGCATAAAATGAGCTTAAACCCATATCTTCATTAACAAGCTATAAATGGAAAACATGACCTATACGTCAAGGCATGCCTATCATCAAATCAGATTTCTTTCCTTTACATATTCTCTCTCCTCAATCCATTCTTCACTTGTTATTCAAATACACTCAAAGAACCTCCAATATAAAATTCCCTTATATAACCACCTATTCATTAGGATCAATCCCTTTGTTCTCAATCACACAACCCTAATCGTCATAACCATCTCCATTCTTCTTGCAATGGAGTCTGTTGGTTCTAATTCGCCACCACCGAGACATCGGTCCCTTCATCGCTTTGAACCGACACAACGGATTTCTGACCGAATAGTCCGAGCTCTTCGTCAGCCTCTTCTTCTCCTACATCGTTCTGAATCTAATTTTTTTGTTCTCGGTGCAACGGGAAATGTTTATACCGTTACATTATCTACTACACCATCATGTAATTGCCCCGATCGTATAGTTCCATGCAAACATATACTGTTTATATATCTTCGTGTTCTAACGACATCTAAGGACGATACTTGTCTTAGGAGAAGAACTCTTACACCATCTCAACTTACACGTCTCCTTAGTATGTCTATGTCACCTAGTACTTTTGCAGGCTCTCGTGCAAGGGAGAGATTTCATCATCTCTTGTCTCGGTCCACGACGACAAGGGTGCCTTTAAAAATTGAGTTGAGTGACGGTGCCACGTGTCCCATTTGTTTAGATGACATGGACAAAGAAGAAAATGTGGTGGAATGTAGGACATGTAGGACTGCATTGCATAAAGAATGTATGCTGAGGTGGAAAAGGAGCAGAGGGAGGTCAGCCAATTGTGTCATTTGTAGGAGACGGTGGAGGGAGAGGGCTGAGCAGGATAGGTATCTGAACTTGGCTGCGTACGTGACCGAGAATGATAGGGTTGATGGTGGAGGTTTATGTGGTGATTAGTTTAATTTAATTTGGAAGACTAAACTTAAATCTGTTCATCAGTATGAAGGACTAGTAAAGAATAATGTGATTATGTTATTTGTAAATTCCATCTTAATAAAATGTAAATTTGTAGATTGTTAGGTCAATTTTTTTCGTATATAGTTCATCAAACCACCCAAAAACATACAATTTCAGGGCTATGCACCTAATATCAAGATAGGTAATTCACTTCAACCAGAATTTTGTCTGCCAAACTACATCTATTATATTAAAACAGCTCAGTCAGTTATAACGGAATAAGTTTGACCGTCCTTTTTATTTTAGAGATTTGGTTGGGAACACATCCGACGGATGACATAAAAATTAAAATTAGTTAAAATATCCCTACAAACTACTACCCACTTATTTCTCTTTACCCACGTATTTCTTCTTTGAGAAGATCGTGGGATTCTGGGATTAAGAATCAGTGGGGAGAAATTCTTTTGTAACTGCTCTGAAGAGATTAGTGGGAGAAAATCTTTTGTAACTCCTATATATTATTTGTATTTTTGTTTTCTTTAGTATTTATATTTTTTGTTTTGGTTTACATTAGTTGTCATCTATGTCTTTGGAGAATTTTATTTTATGTTATTCCTCTCTTTTGATTTTTTATTTTTGTTGTAATCTACTTATCTGGAGAAGTGAATAGAAGTCTTTTAATTTATTTATTTTGTAATATATTTTTGTTGTGAATTTCTACAACGGTGTCAGCCAAAAGGGATCTACCCAGCCCTACGGGCAGGGTGGGAACCTAGTTATCTAAAAGTCTAACACGAGAAAATGCAAATTTTTTTTTACAAAAAGCACATGCATTAAAAGCTTGGGCTAGACTTGTTAGTAAGCTCATGCGATTAAACGATTATAATTGATTTTATCTTAATGGGCAGGAGTTAAATTAAATGACCTCTCTCTTAGTGCTCTCTCACAAGTAATTATTTTTCTTAATAGTCATTCTTAAAAGAAAAATGAAAATGCTAAAAGTTGTTTAAAAGAATGCGAAAAAGAAAAAGAGGGATATTGTGCAACAAACAACAATGATACAGGAGACGCAAATCTAGGTCAAAACTGGACGATTTAATTTTACCCAAACAATCTAGACAAAAAGCTGAATCTAGCCGTCCCACCTTTGATTTCGACCAAATTTCGGCTAATTCACCATTTTTAGTAAACAAAAATCTGTTAGGTTTGGCATTCAGACAAGGTCTGATGGTCAAGGGGCCAAATCAATTCAGTGATGGTCCTTAGACGTTCAAAGAGACCAATATGGTTGAATTGTAATCACTAGATGATAAGGTTGATTATTTTTTTTTGTTAAGGATAAATATATTAAGAACTAAGCATTCAGAGTGGCATTACAATACATATGTAAAATAGGGAATACAACTCCACATTTTTTATCTTTCCTTCCTTCTAGCCCATTTAGCGAGTTTGTCCTTCTGAGAATTAGCATTTCTTTTGGTGTGACTAAATTTAACCTGCTGGAGATCAAGCTTGATGTTTCTTATACTGCGAATATGCACCAAAGATTGCCATTGCACATTATGCGTGGGGTTATTAATGTGTTTGATCAAGTGAAATTTTGTCTAAGAATGATCTATTAGTCCCCTGTTTAGATCTCTTGAAAATTTTGTATGATATAGAGTCGGTTTAGAGAGTAAGAGCATCTCTAATGCAACACTCAATCTTAGAAACTCTGAGTGTCACTTAAGATTTTTAGAGTTTTTTCTTAAAAATCCTCTCCAATGCAACACTTTATTTAGATCTCTAAGATGACGTGTCAAGGGTGTAATAAAGATATCTCAAGAGGACACTCTATTTCTGGAGTGTCCACTTGAGATATCTCTAATTGTCCAACTCATCAATATTTGATTTTCAACCAATAGAAATCAAATCTTATATATTTTCTAAAATAACTAACTATTTATTTACGAAATAACTATGTCACATAAGTAAATAAGATAAGTTTAGAGTTTTACATTGGAGACAAAAAAAAATTGAGGATCTCTATTAACGCCACCTAAGAGTGAGAATCTCAATTGAAACTTGACACATAGGATGAATAGAGATTTTTTTTAAGTTTTGCTTTGGAGATGCTCTAAAAGGAGGAGTTTTTGCTCTTTATCCGCAATCTATATTCTTGAGAAAGAATCTCTCTAATTAATAGTAAATCTTGAAAAATTATTCAGAAAGATTGAACTGACATGTTGGAAAGACTTGATCTGACAACGAGGCATGATAACGTTAGAATATGAAATTTGATTTTGACGGCACTGTGACGATAACGCTAAAAAAGTGGGTCATCAAGGTATGTTCGACAAATTAGGAATAGGCAGGAAGCAGTGGCGTGGCTGGAAATTCGGAGGCCCGATGCAAAAAGTAAAATAAAAATAGGGGGCCCTTTCTCCGATAACGTTAAAACGTAAATTTCTTTTTTAATGTCATTTAGCAAATCCAAAATAAACTAAATTGTTTTTTTTTTTTCTGATCTCAGATGAATCTACGTGTATCTTTTTTATCTGAAAAAATTGTTAGCGAGAAGCACATATATCGAACGCATGAAAAAATCGAACAATAAGTGTTACACTTAGTCTTTAAGTATACAAATTAATCTAAAATTTGTTGATTATCTGTAATTAATAGTTGGTTTTACTACTAATAGTTCGAGATAATAATGAGTTGAGAAAATAAACAAAATAACTGACAAGGGAAAGTATTGAAATTGTGACCTCATGCTTGACTTGTTATGCAAGATGTTTACCAACTAAGCAACATTTCTTTTGTTGAATCATTTTATTGCCTAGTTATTAGACGAGATTTAGGGGCCCCTTGGTTTTTAAAAATATTTTGTAGTTTGAGGGGGGCGGTGCGACCCCACCCGTCGCACCCCGTCAAAACACCCCTGGTAGGAAGTTGGTCTTAAACTAGTGGGTCATTTGAGAAATAATCCAAGATCTAGTTGGATAAACAAAATGAATTCGATACAAATTAATTTATCGTGGCAACCAATTTGAAGGATCTCAACAATGAAACTAAGTATACATCTTTTATTTTTCTTCCTCATTTTCATGACTCTTCGCCGTTGACTATCTCGTACCCCAACAAACATCATTTTCTCTAGGAGCTACTGTCGTGTTCATATTCTTCACTATCTCCCCTCTTTTTCTTTAGTACCGCCGACATACCGTCTCCCTTCTCTCTCATTTGGTTTCATTTGGGTTTCCATTCGTCAACTGACAAAGAAGAACAACCTTTCTTCTGTGGCGGAAAGGGTTTTCTCTTGTAACAAACAAAGGGCTTCAAACCCTTCCTCTGTGAAGAAGGGGGAAATCCTTCTGTGGGTGGCACCGAACGACATAAAAGAAATTTTAAATTATTATTGAAAAACAAGAAAAGAGATAAAATAATATTTCCGTGGTAATGAAGAGAAAGAGGGGAAATGACGAAGAATATGATAATGGTAGTAATTGTCATAGAAAACGTAACTTGACAGAGTATAAGTGATGGTCATGAAAGAAGGGTGAAAACTGTACCCTACCTGTGACAACAAACATGATTTTTATGTTTTGAAAAAAAAATTCATCTCTCCAAAATCACCAAGAGCTTTCCGAAAAAGCGAACCAAAATTTGTGGCTTCTGCTTTTTAAAGAAAAATAAGTTTTTTGGGCTTAAAATAAGCTCTGGCTTATTTCGGCCAAACACCCAATTTTTTGTCCGCCCTTAATACAATTTTTTATAAGCGCTTAAAATAAGTTAAAAGCCAGCTTTTATTTTTTTACTTATTTGAAGCTGAACCAAAGGCCTTAACTTTGTTCTTTTTGATATTCTTCCGTGGGTGGGAAAAACAGGGTAAATTTCAAATTGAAAACCCTAACGATCCAAAGGTCCAATAATCTCTGATTCAGGTATTTTTCTTCACTCTCTTTCCTTCAATTAGTAACAGTTCGTATTCAGCATTTCTTTTCAGATTATAATTGTCTTGAAAAATTTCATTTCTCAGTTCCCTTATTAATACTGTTCTTCTAGTCCCCGAATCGAACCTAGGTTTTCTTTACTTTTCCTAAATTTGGATACGAGCTTTACCTCATGAATCTAAGCAAACCCAAAATCTACTTTCTACCAAAGCAACGAAGACTATTCTCTCAACACTTATTCTGGTTCTTTACGTGCTTGTTTGTTTATTAACCAATTTCTTCTAATTTTCTCTTTTTAGGGTTAGGGTTTTCTATCAAGGATAGTGTAGAAAATGAGCAACACAGTACAAAAGTCTCCAAAAACAGGAGGAAGATCGCTGTTTTTTCAGGATTTAGCAACACCAATTTCTACCCGTAGAGGAAAATTTAGTACCCCAGGTCAGGCAGCAGCTGTTTCAGCACTTCGACGGGAGAATTTTGGTGGTTCTGATCCTCCTCCACCTCCAATGTTCACACTTGAAGATCGAGTTGAGTTCTCTCCTGAATCTGTTATGCCTGATTACCCTTTATCTTCTGATTCGAAATCCGATATGAAAACAACAGTAAGAGATTATAATAGGGATTCTGTTACACCAATCAAAAGTAGATTTGATGAGGGGAGTTCTTCTTATTCTGTGGGTGGGAAGCAAATGCAGCAGAGTCCTTCAAGTTCGAGTTGGTGGTCTCCGGCTAAGAGTGATAGTGATAATGGTGATAGGATGAAGGGATCGCCTGTTGATGGTGTGGTTGGACCTCGTGCTCTAATAACACTTCCTCCACTGAGGGAAGTTGCTAGGCCAGAATTGCCGAAGAACACTTTACCTTTGGATAATCTTGACGAGGAAGAATGGGTTACAGTATATGGGTACGCCTCAATTTCCTTTTCTTCTGTCCCATATAATAGCTATTTTAAAGGTTTTATATTTATATGGTTGTGTTCACGGATTTTGATTAGGAGTTCTCTTTTGATTGAAAGGAAAACATCATAGTGAAAAGCTTATTAGGCTTCAATTTGCTTGTGATTTGGATAAGATTCATTGTAGCAAAGGATAGTTAAAAATTTTAAAATTTCACGAAACCTGCAAATGTAAAAGAGTTGTTTCCTGAAATTATATTATCCATAGTTTTAAATTAAAAAGATTAGTCAAATTCGTTATATATTAATTTCCAGATGTTAATGTAGATTATTATCCAGATCTCTCTACTCACTCCTAGATCCCTAGATTCTAAACACATTTTGAGTTATGAAGAAATGCATCCTGAAGTTTGTGTTCCTTTAGTACATTTCACAATGCTTTGATGCTTAATCGTAAGTACCGATTTACCTGGTTTGGTAACTTTAAGATTAGTTTATAGTAGGACAAGTTAATATTACTCATCTGTGTTCTACTAGCCTGGTTCTTGGATAGTTGTCTAGTAATTTATCAATTTCGGAAAAGTCCATATTGAAGTTGTCACACGCTGATAAAATGAAAATAAGTCGATAGCTATTCCGTCCATTTCATAACTTGTTTTTGTAAACTTCTATCTACTATCTTCAGAACGCTTAATTGTCTGAAGTTCACGATTAATTAAGCGAATTCTGCAACCTTAAGCTTTGAAATAGTGACCTGGTAATCTATAGCACAAAAGTTTTTTGTTTTCATTAATATAAGGTGCTAAGAAGAACGACGTATTCATTACTCAGTATGCTTGAACTCGCCACTGTGATTATTCAATTTCGCATTTAACCACTTGCTAATTTGACTATCATTGTGAGCAGACGATAGACTTGAAATTCTCTTCTGAAAGTCTTTTTTTGTTTTCAAGGAGACTTGAAATTTTCTTCTGCAAGTTACCATCTCCTTTTTAATTTATCCTCAATAATTCAGTCTAAGTTTAACAATTTTAATCCGGGTACTCATCTTTCTGTCATAATTTAAGTTGAACCATTAAGCATTGTAAGTATATTCTTTTTTCTTTTTTGGAAGCCTCTATTTCCAATTAATTTATTCAATTCTCACTGTTCAGAGCATAATACTAATACCAATTGTTTCATTCTCGTTCAGATTCTCCCAAGGAGATACCAACTTTGTGTTGAGGGAGTTCGAAAAATGTGGAGTGATATTGAAACATGTCCCTGGTCCGGGTAATGCTAACTGGATGCATATCCTCTATCAGGTTGGTTCTTTTCCTTTTATTTCGAAAATAGCCTCTGGTCACCGAGAATGTTCCTACACTCTGTCGTTTATCACTCTACCTGTTTCAGATTTTATGAAATATTAGTATATTTCATTGAGCCTCTCTTCTTTTATCTATTATATCAATTAAGTGAAGTATTGGCTTTACTTGATAAATGCAGAACCGATATGATGCTCAGAAAGCTTTAAGCAAGAACGGGATGCAAATTAATGGAGTTCTTATTGTAGGTGTGAAGCCTGTGGACCCAATTCAACGGCAGGCACTGAACCAAGGGCTCAATAACCAAGGATTCATGAATTTTCCCTCTTCACCACCGGCATCATCGTCGGGTAAAGGCATGGAACTCATACCTTCAAGAGCTTCTTCTTCTGCAACTCCTCTTTATCTTCATAACAGCCATGGTGCCCAGCGTTCAACTGGTGCTATCGCTACTCCAGCTCGATCTGTGGTATCTAGGGTTGTAGATCTTATGTTTGGTATCTGAAAATTGATTGAGAAGAGGGAAAAATGAAGTCAGAGAGTAATTATTTGAATCATAATTTGTTGTGTTTTAATCAGAGAAGGTTTTCAGTTCATATAATGAACGATCTATATGTTATACGCCAGGACCCCGTGTTATGAGAAGATAGAAATGAACATATATGAGTAACAAAGTTGTACTCCAGGAACAAAGCCCTGTATTTTGAAGCTATTATTAGTATGTGGGTTTGATCTGCAGTCTCGTATCTACAAATTTCCATTTTTTGCTGGTGAGATAGGTAAGCTTGTAGACTGGAATCTAGATAACGGGTTTGTATTTTTGTTTCTTTTCTTTTCTCTCCATCTTACCTACTAATTGCAATAGACTTGTATGCCATCTTTTCTAAAATTGCATATTTTCGTGTCTTCCTATTAGTTCCTAGTGACAAAAATTTTCATTTTACTTGTTGAATTCGATTTTCTAAATTATACTTCTTTATTGTATGAAGACTTTTTTAATTAATAAAATTGCTTCTCCAAAATATTCAGTCAAGGGTAATTTTAAAGGCGCCCCTCTAAAGAGTCATTGACGGCTCCCTCAAAGCAAATTTTGGAGGGAGAGACACGAGTTTGAATAGAAGGGGCGCCAATAACACTTTGGAGGGGTGCCTTTAAACTACCCGTTAAGGGTAATTGCAGTTTTGATTTTATTTAACTAGACCAAATATATTTTAAATATTCTTACTCGTATTATATAATTACGAGGGATTGGGCTAACGACCCAAAATGGGTCGTTTAATGTGAGCCCAGTCCGTGAATGCCAGAAAATAAACGGCGGGTCCACGACGTCAGACGGAGAGATGAAAGTTCGGAAACGTCCTTCGTGTTTTCAAAAATTACGAAAACTATCATTGGAAAAGGACCGGGAAACGCGAATATTTCTGAAAATTTCAGACGTTTCCTACGTCATAAAGAAAGAGGAAATGACCGTTGCAGCTATCTTGTCCCATCTCCTATAAATTTCTCTCCCACGCCGAGTTGGAAAGTCAGCTTCCTTTAGTAACTTCTGGAAAACCGTTCCTTCTCCCAAAACTATTTTACTCACCAAAACCAACTGCCATTAAGAAGAAGGAAACATTATTCTTTCACTATAAACGTTCCCTCTCCCAAAACCATCTTACTCACCAAAACCAGTTGTCATTAAGAAGGAGAAAGCGAAAAATCACATGATTTCACCTTAAAAAACACCTGATTTCACCTTCAAAAACACCTGATTTCACATTAAAATCATCGGAAGCATCGTTATTCATTGAAGAAGGCAGTTGGTCAAAGAAGAAAAGTAAGAAATCTCCATAAATTTTCACTATTAAAAGGTAGGTTTTCTCGTCCACCACCCTTTGGTGTAATGGTTGGACACCCCTCTTAAGCCCATGAGGTCGTGGGATCGAGTCTCGGTGGAAGCAGTTGCCATCAAGATTTATCCTATGTAATTTAGGCATGCCTTGTAACGACGAACGCAGATCGTTGTCGGAAAAAAAAAGGTAGGTTTTCTCTCTCTCTCTCTCTCTGTATCATCAACATAACTGAAATCACCATAACTTTTTCGGTTTATCAGATATTGTTCCTGGTAATTTTTCCTTCAAAAAACCCTAATGTTTGAAATTTTGTAATTGAACAACCCTAAATCTGCTAAAATAAGTTTCTTGTTTGATCATTCATTGTTTTTGGCAGATGGTTAAGACTACCACCCCAAAGAAACCCTAAAAAAGTGTTACTATTCAAGAACCACGATTTGACGAGATTGAAAACCGAAAAGGAGGAGAACCCAATCCAAGAACAGGTGGCTCGAAGAATGAGCCAAAGAAAAAAGAAGGTATGTAACTTTAATACAGATACGATATACTACCTTAAGTTCGACCACATATATACACAAAAAATAGACCAGCAGAAAGTTAACAAAAAAGACTCTCTTTAGAATTTGAAAAGCTTTGACACTGTAGATGTTTTCCAAAATTGTAGAGTGTCTGGTCCCCATGTTTCTGCTTCTGATATGAAGAACAATTACAATCACTAAATGGGTTCGTTGCACGAAGCACGGTTGTGATAAGTAAGTCTTTACATCTACCCATACCCGTTGTCTTTTACGAAAGTTGCCGGAACTTTCAATTCTTACATACCGCAGTCTGCCAGGACGTTATTTAATTAAAGGAGGAAGTATCATGCTGGCTTTCTCGAAAGATTTTGGTTCATTAAAAGTTGGGACAGGGTTGACGGAATGACTGTAAGTCTTACAATATGCATCCGTTGTAACATCAGGATAAAAAAAATTGACGACTCCCCTTCATGCACCTTAATACACAATATGGCATGCTCACATGGGATACCTTGCACTTGCCACTTACGACATGAGCAAGTCAGATGCGCAAGATCTACGGAGTGGCCCGGCATCAACATGACTTCTTATTTGAATTCACCATATCGAATACACTTCCAACTGCAAGCAACGTTAAATCTAGACTGCATTTTTCACTGACCTTAGGGCACAGGAATGAGTCCCAAGATGCAGACTCAATTCTTCTTTTGTTCATCATGTTCATTATTTTTATCCGCAACATATCGAGCATCATAGCAATTGGAAGAAATCCCTCGTTCTTTATCCATGAATTGAACGACTCTGAAAGAGATGAACAAATTAAATCATACCTATTACCGGGAAAAACACATCTGCCCATTGTTGAGGATTGACAGACTGCAGAAACGAGTCCACACCATTTCCACCCATGACAACCAGTTCTGAAGTGTACTTTTGAAAATTTGATACAGTGAGGGCACGAACCGCTTTAAACATTAGCGACTGGAAATAATCAGACTTCTTTGCACCATTCTTTACACGTACATTCAAATTGTTGCGCAAATTCCAATCGCATTATGAATGGTGGGCATGTGGGAAAATGTCGAAACTTCATTTATAATATACCATTGTGTCGGTCCGACATAAACGTAAACGATTGACGGCTATCAACAACTCGTGCCAAATTGCAAAACCAGGTCCAACTTTGATCATTCTCTACATCAACCACAGCGTAGGCAACAACTGCAGAAACGAGTCCACACCATTTCCACCCATGACAACCAGTTCTGAAGTGTACTTTTGAAAATTTGATACAGTGAGGGCACGAACCGCTTTAAACATTAGCGACTGGAAATAATCAGACTTCTTTGCACCATTCTTTACACGTACATTCAAATTGTTGCGCAAATTCCAATCGCATTATGAATGGTGGGCATGTGGGAAAATGTCGAAACTTCATTTATAATATACCATTGTGTCGGTCCGACATAAACGTAAACGATTGACGGCTATCAACAACTCGTGCCAAATTGCAAAACCAGGTCCAACTTTGATCATTCTCTACATCAACCACAGCGTAGGCAACAACAAAGAATCCTGCAATTAACAAGTAATTGGATTTCATTCAGAGTATGGGCAGGACAAAAAATAATTACATGTACTAGGCGCAAATATTAGGTTAAGAAACTAGGTAGTGTTCAGTAAACTAGAACTTGTACCGGGAAGTAAAACTTGGAAAAGTATTTACTATCGTTCCCAGTCTTTGGTACAGCTGCCAGAATGCATCCATTGTATTTCATTTTGGCAAAGGTACCATCAACAAATATTAATGGTCGGCAGTGCTTGAAACCTTCAATACATGCTCCAAGAGCAATAAATATTCTAACAAAAAGATGGGAGTCTGGATCAACTTGAAGATCAATGTGACTATTGGGGTTAGGTCGAGTGAGTGCATCCACATACCAGTTTAGCTATGCATAGGAATCAGATTCTTCCCCATATGCCAAACAAATAGCCGCATTTCGAGCTTTATACGAATAATAGTAGCTCAGATTTATACCGTAATCTTTCGTGAATGATGTTACAATATCTTTCGTACTTTTGGTTGGATTCTCTCTAATGTCATCAACTATTAATAGGATGACAGATTTTGTCGCTAACCTAGGTTTACGTGAAGACGTTATAAAATCATCACACTTATGCACAGGGTTCTAAGCTTTCAACACCAGCATTGACCTTGACTTCAAAGGAGCAACAACATGAATGGTCCAAGCACATGTAGGAGTTTTGCATACACAAGTAATACGGGCAAGATCATGCTTCAAAAATTTATAATTGTAGCCATGCTTTATAGAGTAGCGATTAAGAGCATGTTGAAAGGTAGTGGCGCCACCAGGGAATTCCTGGCCAACAAATGTAAACACTTCTGCCCAACTGTCAGGCCTTAGAACTTTAGTCCTCACAAGGGTGGTAGATACATCACCAAGAGTAGATGACGAAGGAGAGAAAAAATCTTGCGGGACACTGCACAATGCAGAATAGTCAAGAATAATATGGTTTAAAAAGGATTTTGAATACAATACAGAAGATAATTTACTCACAATAATTTATTGTCCAGCACATCATTATATGGTGTGCAATACAGAAACATATGTACTCGCACGATGGAAAAAGGGGACCATACTTTACAATAGTACAACACTACAGTTTCCGAGAGCGGGATCATTTACTATAAAACAACTAATGTACTCGCAAGATATTGATTACACGTGCATAGAAATGCTTCATGATAGTTGCATAATAACTCAATACTAGAAAAACATTTGGAATGGGTAGTACATCATTATATGGTACGGGAACCTACTGGTGTACAGTACAAAAACAAATGTATTCACAAGATTAGAAGTTACTATACGGAATAATATTTCGTCTACACATACACTTAATGGTTTCACAGACTAAGCAAAATGATGAGTACTGGAGTAGAGTACCGAAAACTTTCGAGTTGAATTCTTCCAGCTGATGCTCCACGGCCAGAACAAGATTTACAACCCAAAAAATCTCGCTCCAGCCTGAATAGATAAAGAAAAATAAAAACTACTAAAACATCCAAAACAGAAGTAATAAATAAAGTAACTGAAAGTATGATTCACCAAAGAGGAGATCTTGCTACAATGTCCGCAAGCTTTTCACTTAACACATGAAGAACACAAAAGGAAATAAGAATACGAAATGATTTATCGTGGGTATTCAAATAATAAAAATATCATGGTAATTCCATACGTAACTGATTATCTGTTTAACTGGGTCGGTAATTCTTCACTATCCATTCTGTAATGGCCACGAAAAGACCTGAAAGATTAAAAAGTTGGAAAAGGAAACACTTCTCAAACGAGTAAAACAAAGTATGTACAGGTATTTCAATGAACAAAACAAAGTTTGAAAAGTAAAAAACTTTGAAGTTTGGCCATAAAATTAGTTGCAGACATTGGTTGGTTCACTATAACGGTTTTAGTGATTCGGATGAAAGATTTTGTTCATCTTTAATAGCATTTTTGTCTAGGAAAGGAATATTAATCTTCTTTAAATGCTAGCATTAAAGACAAAATAATGTTATTCAGAACATTAAAACCATTCACCTGAAAAAGAAGAATAGATTCTGACCAAGAAGATAAGAACTGAATGTAAACTTAAGACCCTGAGGTGTATAAATAAGAAGGAAGATGGAATTGAAACCAATAAATGGGCGGGATGAAAAGAATTCGGTCGAAAATTCGGAACAAATAGCGCGGTGTCAAAAAATTTGAAAGAGAAAGAGAGGAAGAAGCGATTTTCTGAAGGTTTTAGAGCGAGAAAGAAAACGAGAGGAGAAAGTTTCTCAATTTTTTTAGGGTTTATGGTCTGATTCCCGTCCAATCCGTGGCTGGGAATTTAATGTTCCCTTGCAATCACGCTGACAACATCTCAGAAAACGTGACAGTGTCCCGTCCAAGGGAAAGAAGGGAAGAAAAAAAATGAAAAACTCAGGAAAAAATGGGTTGTCTCTGATATTTAGCATGTGGCATGTAAATATCTTTCACATAGTGTTATTTTTGAATTGTTAATAAAAAAACCAACTCTAAAAATAAACTCATTATGAAAAGAAATGCATGAGAGAAAAATCAATTTTTTTTAAAAGATGAGAAAATTCATGTAAAAGAATATTTCTTTCATTATAATTCTGATGCTAGTCTTTGATAAGATTTTTGGAATATAAAATTTCATATTCCCCATAAGATGCTATCCAAAATTAGCATTTTGACTTTTGTCTTCCTACAATTTTTTTTATTTTGAAAACGGTAAGATTTCGGAACTACTCCACTAGACACCTCTCAAGAGCGACCCGGGCAGTAAGCAACGACTTCCGAAACCAAAACAACAACTTTAGTTGTTTTGGGGCTCATCGTAATGAGGACCTTGTGTGTTTGGATTTTGTATGTCAGTTTCAAAATGATAATTATATTTGAAACAGATTTATAATATGTTTTAAGTTGTAGCTTAATATTTAAGAGTTTGAATTAAGTGCAAGAGGTCAAGAATTCAAATCCTCCTATAAGAACGACATGCCTTATCTACGACCCCGATTTTAATAGTTTTAATAGGAGGATATGAACGCTTGACCTCTTGCACTTGATCTAAACTCTTAACCATTGAGCTACAACTTACATATGCGTTGTATAGGGCTCCAACTTTTAATTTTGCTCGGGACCTTCCAAATGTTTGGACCTCTCCCAGGGGCGTGAATGAGGGGGTGCGATCGCACCGAGCCTCCCTCTCCCAAAGGGCCTCTTCTCTGAAAAATGTATACAAAGCATATTACTTATAACTAGAATGCCACACTAAAACATATCTACAAGTTAGCTTCGTTGTTGTGCTATCTAACTCGGATCTCAAAGGATGCGGGATCAAATCCTATAAGCAGCCTCCAACTTTTTTTACTTTTGGTTTCTTTGGTGCAATGGAGACCTGGTTTGGGCTATAATAAATTAAGGCCCAATGTTCTTTTCTTTTTTGTAGGCATACCTGATTTAGGCTACATGGTTGAAGATGCAATGTTATTTCCATCATGACTCTCGATGAGCTGTTATTTTCATTTCGTATAGTGAGTAAAAAAGACCGTTCTTCATATGTACCTAGATCACCGTGCGGCTACAAAAAGAGTTGGGTTTCTTCGAGCTTAGGCTAAAGACCGGGTCCGATCATGTAGTTACGACGAATAATAGTCAATATAGTTATCATATTGAATTGGGACAGACGAATAATAATATGCCTCTCAAATGTCAATGCTTCGGAGCTTGATGCCTACAAACTTAACATGGTTTAGAATGAGGCTTTCTAGTTATAAGTAATATGCTTTGTATACATTTTTCAGAGAAGAGGCATAATAATATGCCTCTCAGATGTCAATGCTTCGGAGCTGAATCCTACATCTACCATTTCCAGCGGCGGATCCAGGGGGTGCGGCCACACCCCCTGGATCCTCCGAAAAAAAAATTAGTAGTAGTAATAATTTTCTATATATATGTATATATAATTATGTATCTAATGATGTATACAAATGACGTGAAGAAGGCCTTGGCTTAGTGGTTAAGATACAGGTTACAGGTCTTCACGACAGTAAGGTTATGAGTTTGAGTCCCTCGTTAGGCATTTTAAATTATATATGTGTGTGTGTGTGTGTGTGTTTCTAACTCTATATTAAACTATACATGTATAAAGATAACAAAAACTAGAGTGCGGCCTAGTGTTATTGACGGTGTGATTTTGTGGGCGAGTGACCTTGAGGTTTGTTGGTTCGAATCCAACTTCATACAATTTTTATTTTATTTTTAAAATTATTAAATTTAATTATCCTAAATTGAAAAGCTAGAAACCAATATGTACGAGACCATGAGTGGTCATCATTGGTTTGGAATGTTTCAATTTTTTGTGAAAAATATAATTTTGAAGTTGTTGATCTTAATGGTTCGTACTGCTGACGTCGAAAAATGACCTTCCGTTAAATTAGCATGAAACCGGGACTTGTTGCATGACGGCTGCGTTTGGGTTAGCTTAAAATCGATAAAAAGCCAGCTTTTGGCTAATTTTAAAGTGCTTTTTAGTTTACTCTCGTTTGGCAAGAATAAGTTATGGCTTTTAAAAAGCCATAAAAGCAGTTTTCTAATAAAAAGCAGAAGCCACAATTTGTGGCTTCTGCTATTAGCTTATGCGGGAAGCTGTTCACGGAGTCACGGACCCACTTGTCCCAAGTACAACTCTCTAAAGTTCTCTGATCATATGCATTAATAGGCTCTCAAGTTTCTCTCTCTAGCTGTCTACAACTTCCTCCCTCTATCTCTCTCTCTAAATTTTTCTTCCATAAAACCCATCATAATTCCTGTAACCAAAATTCAAACTTCCCAACTTGTAATATCGTAAAAGTGTAAGAGTAGTACTATGTATATATAATATGTTTAGTAAAGTTGGCCTTACCATTAAGTATTTTTTCTGTAAATTTTCTAAGGCTTCTCTCCAAGTTTGAGTAAGTGGCTATGCTCACAATATGTATTTCTCATTTTATGTTATATGTAAGACATCTCGGTTGGCAACACTACACGTAATTGGAGAGTATATAAGACTATTTATCATAATTAATTGAGCGTCAATTCCTCTTCATAGTTGTTCGGTAGTAGATAAGTCTTTTTGTGGTTATTGCGTAAAGGATGATTTTACCATTCCTTTTTGAAATGTTGAATATTGATTATCTCATTTTATTGTGATGATGTAGTTACAAGAAAAATTATTTTTCCCATTACTTAGTCTCAAGTCTCAATTAGTGAATATTTATTACTTTGAAATATATTATAAGCCTCGTGAAACTGAACAAATGTCATTTAATTAATTTGTTTTCATGATATGGAAGGGAGGGTCACACATGTAATTGTTAGATAAAAGCAATTTTAGCTTATTTTGCCAAACGCATGCTACTAAATTTTTAGTTAGCGAAAAGCACTTCTTGAGACATTGCCAAACGCATGCTACTAAATTTATTTAAGCACTTCCAATTAAGTGCTAAAATAAAAGCAACTGCTAAAAAATTATGCTTACCCAAATGAGGCCTAAGATTCCTTCTTCCTGCTCCTCGCTCCTGCTTTTAGTTCCTGTTCCCGCTCCTAACTCCTATTCTTGGGGAAAAAACCTGCAAAGGATTCGACAACCGCTCCGACGCTCAAGACAGTCAGGGTGACTGTGTTCTTTGCAGTAAAAGATTGAATATTAATTGAACCTTTTGGGGGCGAGTTAAGATAACTCAGTGTGAAGTGCATGTGTTTTGCTTGTCTTGTGGAAGACGATGAGGGGCCATTTTATAAGCTGAAGTAGACCGACTGTGATTAGACGGTCTAGATGAGGCGGTTGTGATCCACCGGTTAGGAAATTGTCTTACTGTTTGTGGTTAAGGTTTCCCTAGTAGTTATCTTGTTTCCTCCTTTGAGACTCTTGAAGTCCAAGTTTGCTTAAACACTTAAGATCTTTAACCGACTGAGATCTTTTAAGGAGATCCCCGAATTGAGTCGGTAAGTTGTTGGCGCGCTTTTGCCTCCCAAGTTTAGGGCGTGGGCCATCGACCTAACTTACATGGGCCCCCCTCATTCCTTTAGAGATTCCAGAGTTGATCCGTTCGTGCCATAGGTGAAACAGGGCTGGTACCCCTTAGCTTGTCCTGGCCGACCTCCTAGTTAGGGGTGTAGGTGGCGGAGCGTTTAGGGTTTAGCTGTTCTGCTGCCTTAAGCCGAGTTGACCCGTTGGACTTATGGTCTATCAAGTGGAGATCTTCAATATTGTTATTCATATGCAACTTCAAGAATTAAATGCCCATTTCACTTAGAAGAATACTGAGTTGCTCCGTTGTATGGCATGTTTGAGTGCATCTAGAGTTTTTGGCCTATGGGTGAAACTAAAGACCGAAAGACCGGTGAAAACCGAACCATACCGGACCACAAAAAACTGGACCAAAAAACCCCGATCTATAATGGTCGGTCTTTTTTTATTGAATTGGTCTATAGGTCCAGTCCTTTTTCTAACAAGCCCGTGGGGCCCGAACCGTACCGCATTAAATGTCATATATATTATCCATAAAATTAATGGTAAAATATTAATGGATAATTAAGTGTTATATCTTATAATGGAATTGCTTTTGTTCTCAATTTTATTTCGATACGCTATTGAGTGAAAGAAAAATACGCGAAATTGTTGTCATTGTTGGATTATATTCGTTTGATCTCTTGCGCATGATATTAGCCTCAATATAATCTTTGATTATTAATATTTCGTGAAATAAAATTTAAATTAGGTTTAGACCAAAAAACCGGACCGAAAGACCGATTTTCAAATGGGTGGTCTATTTTATTTTGAACGGGCTTTGGGTTGGGATTTTTTATATATAAAAACCGGACCGTTATAATAGGTACCCGTTCAAATACGTCAAAAAGTCGGTCCACCCGCACCGGTTTCACCCTTAGGTTTTGCCCTTTTTGACTAATGTAAGTTGATGCGTCTTGCAGAATTTTATCCGTCAGATTTCAGTAGCCTTGACACTATGCTACTTAGTTCTCAGCTTGATAATTACATTTACGATACGAAGCAGAATGAATTTCTCAAATATAGGGAATTGGACCTCTTACTAGAACATTGGTGGAAACTAAGAGGGATAAATCATATCATTTATTTTATTTGCTTATCACTTTAGCACTAACTTGATTGGCTGCAACTGCCTATGTTAAAAGAGCATTTTCAGCTATGAAGCTAGTTAAACCACGCTTAAGAAACAAGATGAGTGATGTGTGGCTGAATGATAGTTTAGTAGTCTTTATTGAAAAAGAAGTTTTTAGTGAAATTGACAATGAGTCGATTATACGAACATTTTAAAATATAAACTCTCGTAGAAGTCAATTGCGTTTGTAATCGTTGATGTATTAATATAATTAATGAATATAAGTATTTTATTAATTACTGTGTTTGCAAAAAAAAAAAATTTCTTTAGGTATATGAATCCGCACCTCCTAAGTGAAAATCTTGGATCCGTCCTTGACCATTTCAATACTAAATTTATTAAATTATACGCTTCACAGTTAAATCGACATGTTTATAAAAAATTTTGATGACACACAACAAGTGGATGGCAGACATGCCAGGAGAGTCAACATCCGACAAAAGAGATTCTAATACCAATCCATCGGAGGAACGACCAATTGGTTGTAAACAAGCCAAAGCAAATGCAAGAGTTGGAGAACCATCCACACATTCTACTGCTTCAAAAATTTAGAATGAGGGATATTGGGAAAAAAGAGATGAAGAATCCCAACAGAGAGCAACAACTTTGACGGAAGCTGTACGGGTTCAACAAGAGACCCTAAGGGTTCAACAAGAGTATCTACAATCAGATAAGGAACACAAGAACCGACCATATGGGATAGACTTATTGAGGATTGATGTTAGGTCTCTTGACGAATATGGTGCACGAATGCTTATAGCAGTGCGAGAAGCTTGGTTCAACGGTCATCCACAAGACCCAAGAAACCCCTTCTAGTTATCTTTAATTTTTCTATTGTTGTTTAGTCGTATTTAAGTAGTTTAAAATTTTTTTTTTATCAATTATTAGTTGTAATCAATGTTTTGTAATTGAACTTCATTAAGTAAATTGGGAAATTTCATTTTCAAATTTTCGGCCTCAAGAGAGGCTGAGGGTGGAGCTGAATTTTTTAGGCTGAGGGTGGAGCTGAATTTTTTAGGCTGAGCTAAGGCTGAAAATTTTGGGTGAAAAAGTGATTTTTTGTGCCTAAGACGGGCTGGGACTGGATTTGCTTTTACTTTGAATCTCAACAGCACGGGCCCACCATTTTATTTGTGTGTCATGGAACTTTATTGTAATATAACCCCTAGTTATAACCAACTGTAAAATTTGGCCTTAACTCGTAGTGATGTTATAAAGGTCGGGCCGGCCTGGGTTGGGTACGGGGCCGACCCAAGTTGGGTCTGGGACCGGCCCGTACAGAAACGGGTCAGACAACCCGGGTTCTTTTCCAGGCCCGGGTTCGGCCCGACCCGTCAAAACCCGTTTTTTTTCCTTCTTTGTTTTTTAAAATTCAATAGATAAAATTCTGTCAAGACCCGGTTTCTATTCCTTCTAGAAAAGATCTGTCCAACAATAACATTCCTAAAAGATTCATTTACATAAAATCTTTTCAAAAATCTTTCTTAACTTGTTAACTTATTTGTGTGAATCATCCTCTATTGATAATTTCCAAAACGTAATTTCTAAAATCACTTCCACAAAATCTTATCAAAAATCTTTCTTAAACTTATTAACCTATTTATGTAAATCATCATCTATTAATTATTTTTAAAAGGTAATTTCTAAAATCACTTCTCAAAAATCTTTTCAAAAACTCTTTCCTAAACTTATTAATTTATTTATGTAAATCACCCTCTATTAATTATTTCCACAAAGTAATTTCTAAAATCAATTCAAGAAAATATTTTCTAAACTTATTTATGTAAATCAAATGTTATTATTCCCAAAATCTTTCCAAAATCAATTCTTAATCATGTCATATTTATTTTTGTCATAAAATCACCCTAAATTCATTCCCAAAAATTATTTCAAGAAAATCATTTCTAAACTTTAGATTTATATATTTCAAAACAAACGGTAGATTAATATATTTTTTTATTTTGGTATTTCTATTTTTTTAAAATTATATAAAACACGAGCCGACCCGTCCCGGCCTGGGTCTATACTCGGTCCTTGGCTGGGCCCTTGTATAGCCAACCCGGGTTGAGGCCCGGCCCGGGACTATTTCAACCCCGGTTGGGTAAGTCTGGTCCGGCCAGGATAGGCATCACTACTAGCTAGTTATGACCCACTATAAAATTGACCCTCGTGTTTATCGTTGCAGTCAATTTCACCCAAACTATTTACCCTTTTACTTTTTCTTCAAACTATTTTCCCTTTTACCTTTCTTTTCAAACTATTTTCCCTTTTACCTTTTTTCAAATTGTTTTCTTTTGTCATTTCTCTCTACTTTAATAATCTTCATGTCTAAAAGTGGTTGTCGGCATGACTGCATGTTGGTCATTTGGCAACGAGTCAGATATATGCATACTCTCTCATCCTCTCTCTATGTCTTTCTCTCTATCTCTCTCATTTATCCATCTCTCCCATTCTCTCAAATTTTCTCTCCTTGCTTCTCTATACATGTCTCCTTCATCCCTCTCTCTCTATCTCCCTTCATTCCATGAACTCATTATCTAATGCTCAAGGAGAAACCATGGTAGAGCATCTTAAGGAGAACCCCTTTGACAAGAGTTCCAAAGTTTGAGTTAATACGGAAGATCACATCTCTTAAAAGATTTGGTATCAAATGATATTGATTATTTGGGTGAGAATAATATAGTTAATTTGCACCAATCTAATTATGGAAATAGAAATAAAAAATCTCATTAAGGGAGATCACAAACCGTCTAATATATTTTATCTAGAAAATTGGGATATAACAAATTTAATTTGAAAGACGTACTGGTTTAAGAAGATATTGTAAGAATTTTGACGGAAGTTTAATGAAAATATTTTATATACTTATAATTCTCATGTTATATGTATGTATATGATATGAATACAAGATATTAGGTCAATTTTCTTGTCCATCTTAATTAAAGATACATTTGAATATTTTAAAGCTTTGTGAGATAGTCCCACATCGCTCACGAGAGTGTCTGGAGCCTGGGCTATAGGTGTATGCTCAAGCTTGGTAAGTACCGAGGCCTTTTGGGGGAGTCTGTGGTGCTCTTGCCAATAACAAAACCTGCTACCATCCGTGCGAGGGTGGTGGTGAAAGGGAGGACAATATCGGCAACTGCTGGGCTTGGGGCGTCACAAGTGGTATCAGAGCCGATGATGACTCTTCGCTGAGGGTGGGGGATTGTGATAGTCCCACAACGCTCACGAGAGTGTCCGGAGTCTGGGCTATAGGTGTATGCTCAAGCTTGGTAAGTGTCGAGGCCTTGTGGATTCTCGAGAACCGGCTCTAGAAATCCGTCGTTCAAAGGGCCAAATTGCATCATACTAACATTAAGTTGGGGTTTCCACCAATCTTTCAGACAAACACAACACTCCAACTTTTCCGGAGTTAGACTCCTTCGATAATCACCCAAAATTCTCTTTCCCAAAGAGAAGGCAGACTAAGAAGCAACATCAGAAATCGAGACAGCAATAACATCACGGGCAATTCGAGATAAAACCGGGTATCTTTTCTCATTTTCACTCCACCAATTCAAAACGTCGAACTTTTCAAGATCATCTACCAAAAGATCGGGCTCAGAATCATATCGAGAAATCTCTTCAGAAGCAATAGCCAAATGATCTCTTCGAGCCCGCTTAATATTTCTCCAAAATGCACCCCGATCCGAAGATTCGGAAGGCTCGGAGGAACGAATCGTAGAAGAAGTTTGCAGCCATGAAATATGCAAAGTGGTTGTATACTCCGCGAATTCGCGAAGTTTACTAACCATAGTGGCAGACTGAGATAAAGAGCATTTAATAACATAACCGAACTTTGAAAACAGTTCTTAAGCTTAGATAAAACCATATCAACTTTCATCATAGTCCGAGGATCAAGAATACATGCAACGCCGAATAAAACCGGGGTCTCTCCCCAATGCTTAATAAATTTGATTCCATCGACAAAATAATTTCAGAAAATAGTGGATTACTCAGGTTATCATGAAAAACCATTCCAATATCAAGCAAATACTCAAGAACTAAATTTGAAATAAAATATTCAACCCCAGAAAAGAAAGTAATTGCATCGTAGAAAGGCTTCAAAAATTTACATTAAATATCGGCGTGTAACCAATCGAACTCGGATATAACATAAGGGGGAGATCGATCGGACAAAAAAGAATCTATCACACTTTGATATGGCAATGCATTTTTCAACATAAGATATGTCGAATTCCATCTACGTGTTCACATCTAACTGCAATTTCTTAGACCCAAATCCTTTTGACTCGCAATGGGCTCGAAATTTGGCATTTCGAGTCTCAGAAGAAGCAGTGTATTCCAAGTTTCCTTTCAACTGAATAAGTATTTCCTTGAACTGAGGTACTTGCAAACCATCTTGAACCACAAGATTTAAGATATGGCAACAACATCTAACATGAAATAATTCACCCCTTTAGGGCAAATGAGGAATCAATTGAATCAATCGAGATACGGAAACAGTATTCGCACTTGCATTATCCATTGAAAGAGAAAAGATTTTTTCAGAAATCATCCAATCGTTTGTAAGTTTATCATGCAAGACACTTGCAATATGTTCACCAGTTTGTGACTTGTCTAGGAGAATGTACGAGATTATTCTCTTCTGAATACACCAATTTTGATCAATGAAATGAGCAGTAATAGATAAATAGCTCAATTTCTGATTCGAAGACCATATGTCAGAAGTGAGGGGTATCCCACCAGGAGCGTTCAAAAGACAATCTCTCAAAGCATCTTTCTCTTGTTTAAAACATTTCAGAATATCATTTCTCGTCGTTCCTCTTGAAAACGATTTAAAACAAGGATGGAACGAGTCTGTTATGTAATGTTCAAAGAATGGATCCTCTATAAATTGCAAAGGCAATTCACGAAGAATTATAAGTTTGATGGTGTCCTTTCTAGCTCTTGCTTGGCTAATTTGAAATGAAGCCAAATTTCCAAGTCTCTTATTTTGGGTCAACTTAGATTGAGAGAGATAGATCAATCTTTAACTTCTTTGCACAAATTGTTGTGTGCCTCTTAAAATGGGTGGTGCCATTTGAAGATTTGGCATCCCTCATGACACCACAAAATATACATTTAGCCATTAAAATTTTGATGTTCGGATTTTGAGTATCAGCAACATTGACAAATGTATAATTTACCCAGACCTAAGATTTTGGATCGTTCTTAGAGGACTCCTTAGAACTTGGCACTTCCACTTCTACTGCTGGAGATCCAACAGAAGCAGAAACACCTTGTTCAGTTGGAATGTCTGTTAGATCGACCTATGTTTAAACTACAACAACAAAAAAATTGTCAACCCAATGCAGCCGAGTTCATGTTTAAGAGTCGAAAATATCATCATCGATCAAAAGTTCATGTCCATAAATCACAATCCAACTGTTTAGAACACTCATTTTGATCATCCTAGTTTATCTCCATAAAGTTCATGTCCATAAATCACAAATTACATAAACATTATTCCATCTCTGAAACAGACATGATATGTTTGATCAAACAAATCAGACGGCTGAGATCTGTTTGATCAAACAGATCCTTAAGTTAGGATCTGTTTCAGAGATGGATCAACATGATTCATCGTCATCCATCATATACACTATCAACATCAAAAAATAAAAAATAAATAAATCTAATTCATCTCTGAAACAGACATGATCTGTTGGATCAAACAGATGCAACGGTTGAGATCTGTTTGATCAAACATATCCTCACTTTAGGATCTTTTTCAGAGATGGATGATTCATCATCATCCATCATTTACACTATCAACATCAAAAAAGAAAAAAAATTACATCAAATTTGATTCATCTCTAAACCAGACATTATTTGTTTGATCAGACAGATCCAACGGTTGAGATCTGTTTGATCAAACAGATCCAAACTTTAGGATCTGTTTCAGAGATTGATCTACATGAATCAGCATCATCCATTGTTTACACTATCAACATTAAAAAAGAACAAAAATTACATCGAAGTTGATTCATCTGTGAAATAGACATTATCTATTTGATTAAACAGATCCAACGGTTGAGATTTGTTTGATCAAGCAGATCAAATGGTTGAGATCTGTTTGATCAAACAGATCCCAACTTTAGGATCTGTTTCAGAGATGGATGTACATGATTCATCATCATCCATCATATACACAATGCACTATCAACATTAAAAAAATAAAAAATAAATTACATCGTTTAACATAAAAAACAAAAACAATAAAAAATTGGATCCTAAAGTGAAGTTTTAAAGCTTCAAAACGCCTCATTTGATCCGTAGATCATCGGCGTATCTGTCGAACTTTCATCTTTAGGTCTGTAACCATATTATACATCAAAAGATTAGAGAATTAGAGCTACAAAGCTTCGGTTAGGATCTATAAAGCTTCGGTTAGGATCTATAAAGCTTCGGTTAGATAATTACTAACCATTTTGATTATCAGAGAAGCCGAGAAGGTGCGATGGTCGGAGACTCAGAAGCTGAGAAGGTGCGGTGGCTGGTGAACCGTGACTCTGTGAGTGGTGAGTGGTTTGGATACTTGTAAAGGGGTGTTTTTACAAATAGTAAGGTCTAAGCCTTACTGCCTTAGGGTTTGTAACGAAATAAAGAAAGGTAGAGGTGAAGGATATGTCCTTTCGGTCTGAAGGAAATTCCTTCTGAAGGAGTGTCCTTCGACCAAGATGGCAATGCGTACAATTTGGCAAATAGGATAATGATGACCCTTATCCCGAAGATCGTCTAGTCTGATCGAATTTGGGATCGTAGTGCTTAGCTAGAAACCAACTACGATCGTCGGATCATTTCGGTAATCCGCGGCTAACATAGAGCGGATCCTACAACGGGTTACACCAAAAAGTGGTGGCTTGAACATAGAGAATTGACCAGAGGGAACTTGACAAATAGATGGATTAGAGCCAACTAAACAGGCCAAAACAGGTTCGGAAGAGTCGGACAAAGATAAAAAGAACCGAACCCGAAAGGGAGGCCCCGGACAAGAAAAGGGGTCGGCCATATGATGGTTGACTGGAGCATGGGCCAGACAGACCAAGCCCATTAAGGGGGCTGATCTGGCCGGCCATAAGAAAAGGAAAACCCTAGATAGAATCCCTTCCCTCTAGGTTTTCCAGTCAGAAAAGTTTCTGACTTTATCTTTTCAGTGGTCTATATTGAATCCTAGTTTTAATATGACTCCAATTAGGGTTTCTCTCTATATGGACTAATTAGAACAAAAAAGGTGTGGAATTCTCTCAAGAGAAAATCAATCTTTCAGACATCCAGAGAGAGAGGGATTTTAGAGAAAAAAACTCTCATTCTATCTATCTAGTCAAGAAGAAAGGAGTTCTTCTTCTCAACCTTCATCAAGGTCTTAGCTGACTAAAGGAAGGGAGTTCAAGTCAACCTACTCGGTGTCTCAAGTAGAGGAGCTACACTTTGAAGCTCTTTATCTTCCGAAAAGGAGTCGGAATCTAAGTTCGGGTAAAGCGAATAAGGTATTTTTCTTTCCGTTTTAGTTCATCTTTAATTCTTGCATGTAATCCTGGAAACTAGTGTTAGACCTACTTGATGTCTGAGATTACGCTAACAACACTAGGTGACACCAAAACCCAACAAGAGATGGAGTGGTTGTCTGGTGGACGTAGAGTGGTGGTCTGGTGGAGCCGAGTGGTGGTCTAGTAGAGGTAGAGTTGTGGTCTGGTGGAGGTGGAGGACGGTGTAGCGGTGGATGGTTGGAGGAAGTAAGGTTTCTAAAGAATGAAAGATGGGTTTTGGGGTTTATTACAGAGAAGATATTTTGATCCAACGGCTGGTAATGCTCAGTCGTTGGATCATATAACCTGACTAATGGGTTAGGATTAATAAGACGAGCTGTCGGGAAGAGCCTTATTACGGGTGGTCGGGTCGGGTGTATTTTTGGGCGGGCGGGTATCGATCGTCTAACGGGCGGGCGGGTAGCGGTCGTCTAACGGGCGAGTGTAATGGGTCGGGACTCGGGTAAGAGGCCTTACCCGAGTCCCGACTACTTCCACCTGTTATAACGGGTCGGGTATGCCCGAGTCAGGTACTTCTCGTTCGCCGGATCGTCTCGAATCGGGCGGTTAGGAACGGGTTTCGGATTTCCAGACCATTTTTATCCACCCTACTTCCAGACTCCAGCACCAGTATCTCCAACATCATCCGTTTTTTTTTTGTGTTGAAAAGTCGTCCTAATTTATACACGATTCTATTCTATGTTTCATTGTTGTTATAAAGAGAAAAAGAAAAGAGAGAGTCGAAGTCAAGTAGTAATAGGTTAATTTGTCAAAGAGATTTGCATTGACCAATATCACAATCTTAGTATTGACTTGAAAATGGTCAACAACAACCGTCTACAAGCGAGTTGAAGTAACCGTTTTAGATTTCCGCCATTCACATTATGAGGATATTGTTCAATGTTCACCCACGGTAACTATGAATAAGACACCTTTAATCGGGTGCCCTAAAACTAACCCACTTTCTTCATGTTATATATATCTACTGCTTATAACTAACTATAACCGCTACTTTCATTCCCCACGTCTTCTCCAAAGTCAAAACCCACTAACCCTCTCCCTCTCTCTTTCTCTAGGTTGAATACTTTTCTACTATAAATAGACACTGAAATCACACACTTCAAATCAATCACAAACTGCAAAAAGTCTAAATTGATTTTGAAAATCAAAGTCAATACTGAAAAAACATAACAATGGCTATTTCCAATTCTCCATATCTTCAAATCATTTTACTACTAGTCACCACCATTAATGTACTCATTGTACTAGTTGGAGCTTCCTCAACTACATTCAAAGTCGGCGAAACCGGAATTTGGGGACTACTCGAATCAAACAATACTGATTTTTACAATCTTTGGGCTACCCATAAGAGATTCACAGTTGGAGATTCAATCTGTATAAATTATAATTCAATTAACTACTAGTTATTCTTACTTGTTTGATCTTCTATTAAAGCTTCTTAATAATCAATTTTCGACTAATTACATTTTCTGTTCATACTAATTCTTTTATTTATTTTTTTTCAGATTTTGAGTACAAACAGAGGGATGATTCAGTTCTAGTGGTGGATAAAAATGGTTACTATCACTGTAATATAACAGCTCCAGTTTCATCCTTTAATGGGGGAAATACTGTATTTAAGCTAACTAATCCAGGGTTTATCTATTTCATAAGTGGAGTTCCTGATAACTGCAAGAATGGAGAGAGAATGATAATCAATGTCATGGGTATCCATCATTCTACTACCCCTATCTATCAATCTGGTTCAATACCACCTGAATCATTTTCCATTGAAGCTCCTTCACCATCGCCAAATGCAAACTCCGGAATCTCTTTTCGTGTTGATTATTCGGTAATGGCCGTAGCCCTCGTCGGAAGTTTGCTGTGGGTATTTGCTAGAGATTAGTTTGTCGGTCAAATTCCGGGTAGGTAGTCATTTGAAGTACTAATTGTTTGATGTTTATTATTGAGTTTATGAGGGTTAGTTCTATCATTTAATATTTTTATTATGTATTTTTTATGATTAATTTTTTTTAGTAGTTGATGCTTGTGAGATGTTAACATTTATTTAAGATTAATGGGGATTTTTATTTTTATTTTTTTGTGTACTAGATAATGCATATTATTTGTGCCTAATTTGTCTAACTTTGAATCTATTTAAAGATAAAATAGTAATTTAAATGAAGTTAAATATTTAATTGGAAATTTCGAATGAAATTGACTCAAAATTTGATACTATTTGCAGGAGTCTTATTCAATGATTTAGAGAAAAAGAAAGAAGCAATGGGATTTCAATTTCAAGTGATAGAAAATAAAGTAAATCAAATAGATTTAGACAATTACCATTTATAACAAATCTTCCACAATTTAAATTAAATTTGAATGTTTATGTTTATGATTTTCTATTTAATAATTCTTAAATGGGTTAATTTGACTATTAGCATTTATAACAAAATCTAATAATACATATTAAGAAAGGTTTTTATTTAATTTACATTTATTGGTTATATATATTGAAATCAAATGTTTTTGAAAATTAATGAGGAAGATTGCTATTGTTAAGATCATTTGATCACAAAATTATTATTTTTTATTAACAAATGTTAGGACTAATTCTGTTTGACGATCGAAGAGAAATATTGCCCTTCTCAAAACAATTTAATGGCAAGATTAAGTCATTAAGGTAAAACAAATAATTTTGATATTAAATTTGCAAAAGATTAACTAATTATCAAATGAAATAATAAAAACACAATGGGTATTTGGCATGATCTCACATGTTCGATTTTATAATCACTTTATACTAAAACGTTCAGTACGGTAAAAAAATCCTTGGTTGGAGTGGTTACCGAACTAGTTTCCACCTTCTAGGTCAAGGGTTCGAGACAGAGAATCATACCTCTTAAAGTATGCTAACATTTCAAAAACAAAATGTTTAGTAAAATTACTTCATAGACAAAATATAAAAACACAATGTGAACTAAAACTTGTAAAATGTTGAAATTCACAAAATCGGATGGGTTAGGTTAGGTTCGCCTAAGCCAGTTTATAGACCCAGCATATGTACAACAAACCTAGATACAAATTTTGACAGAACAGATTGAATATACTTCACATGAGCCCTCCATTAATCCTGTTCAGATCTTGGCAAAACGATGTTTATGATCCACTCTCTTTTCGATAATGAAATCAATAACTCTTTAACTGCTGATCACTTTTCTTTCCTTGCAAATCTTCAAACTCCTCCAATGAATCAGTAATATTAGGGGCAACTAGCATAACGACATGTAAACATTGCAAAGTTTGACTATTTGACGGCCCATCAAAAAGGAATGTATGAGTTTGCTCGAGCTTCAGAAAATGGTGATATGATCTCACCATTGCTCGAGCTTTTTGTACCTCCCTTGTCAATCCTGGCCAGTCTCTAATGCAGTTATCTTCGTCGCTTCGTGTTGTTACTGTTTTCTGTACTGAATGGGTGAATATCTACTAGAGCCCGATTTTTGTGAATATCCTGGAAGATGAATGGAAATCACTTCAAGCTTTTGAAACATATAGAAGATAAAATGAAGATTCAAAAGCATTCAGTTTACCCACTACTATAATTCAATAAAAACAGAGTATAAATAAATTTTATAATAGGGTCCGACCCACCAATTACCACGTGGGATTGATCACAAAACACATTAGTGTGCCTCAGACACTTGACCTTTCCAAATCTTGGCATGTTCTAATGTCTAAACTACGCCAGACCTCTCCATTTTACTAGATCAGGCACAAAGCGCATCCAAGAGACTTACACATAGTACAGACTCTAGTACATGGGACAAACAATGCTTCAAATGTCAGAGGAGTCAACAAGCCACCTATTCCTTCGGTGTATCTTTTTAGAATCCATTGCAAGTGCGAGGGAATTTTATTGACCTTCTAAACATCTCGTGGCTCAATGAAAGGTAGTTTTATATCTGAGTGTTTCATAGGGAATACAAAAAAGAATCATGGCAGCAGCTGTCTTCCTTCCAGATTATTTATGCCTATATGGTTGCAAAGCAACCTACAAATTTTACGAGGAATAGGTTATCTACTTATACGCAATCCTTTCAAATATTCATAACTGAGGAGATTACTCTTGTATAGGGTATTTAAGGATCCTCTCACATAACTGTGATTGTGGTTTTCTCGTGTTGTAATACTTGTCATTTTGGATTTTTTTCTAATAATTTTTGCTTACTCTGAAAAAGAACAAGTTGCTACCTTATATCCCGTGTCGGCAAGGCCTTCCCTAAGCATTCAAAACTGTAACTATCCACATCATGCACATCATTACTTGAGAACAAGTATGTATAGCGGTTCACAGGTTTACATAATAGTCTGAAGTTAAGTAGACACCGTGTCATGTTGAATAATGAGCCTTGATACTCTTTAATTACGTCGCAAAAACGGGATGTTCTTACTATAACAGGATACCAGTATTGAGGTTATAAATACCCAACTTGTTGACCTATAAAATCATTTTACATATTGTCAATCTAGGAGCTCAGACTTGATTCTTGCTCTATTTTGTATTCCCCCATTCCGGAAAGCCGTGCTCAACGCAGGTCTCTCTCTCTCTCTTCACTATTCCTTTTTTTTTATGGATTTCACTTGAAATTTCTTCTAGCCGCTTAGATTTTTTCTCTGTTTTCTTCTTCTATCAAAGAAACAATTCTAAACGTGAGATCTCACTATTTTCAGGACTTCGCATATGGATAAACCAAATATGGGTTCGTTCTCCTCCACTCTCTAGCTCTCCTTAAAACTAGTAGATATTTAGTTAGTTTAAAATTAAAATTTTCTTGTTTCAAGATTTAATTTTCGAGTTTCATTTGGGAAAAATGAAGTGATCTAATTCAAGATCCAACTAAATGTGGTATACGATGGATCAAAAAAATACCACAACTGTCAACTGTGCATCCCCAAATCAGGCTAGAGACGGGACACAGTCTTTTTTTATGCGGTATTCTATATAGTTTGTTACTTATTTATATTTTTATCTATGTATTAATTTGTCTCTATAAACCTATCGTAGTTTTAAAACTTATAAGTTTATAGATACTTCAAGACAAGCATGAAAATTAGGCAGTGGAACGTCGATCGTGGCCCCACAGGAAAACAATGAAAAACCTGTCTCCATTAGGAGAATTTACGTCCGCACCCGGGGAGGAGAGGAATGGTGAGATAATCCCATCCACCCTCTGCCTTGTTGCAGTCAGTACAAAAGAAATTAGGTCAATTTCATTCCGTTTAGGGTCTGATACTCTGATTAAAGGTCACGGCTAAAACCATAGAGAATCCTTGACGTTTTAGATGGCGTACCTTCTATTTGGACCTTAAATGGGGAATGAGACAATATTACCGTTTGGAAGGGTACTAGAAATCAAATAAAACCTATCCTTACCTAGTTACTTTATTTAACACTGAGCCTAAATTAATAAAACCCACATGTTAGGTAATACAAAAGATTGGTTAAATACAAATTCATTTGCATATTTTTGTTTTCTTTAAGTAATTATTTTTCTTCATTTCCTTTGTTCTGTTTGTCATCTTCCAATTCCACTTATTGATTCTCACCATAAAAGCTTTTAATATCCTGCTTGTATCTTAAAAGAATAGTTAGTACTTAGTACTAAAAAGTTATTGTTATTTGGCTGGTAAATATTTCAAAGGCTCGTACAACTAGAATGATTATAACTTCTAAAGTTTAAGATAACTTCAATATTGTTTCAAAGCTCTTTAACGATTCGGGTTTATGATTTAGGTCTATTAGATGCTGAGAAGGTACAGCTTCGTGAAAAAGTTTGGGAGACGCCTCTGGAATTCCGGAAAGCACTTCTGACCAATTTAGATGCAAGTATTTCTGAAATGCTAGTTAAACTTCGCAAGTACGAGGCATCCTGTACTACAAATAGGGCAGGAAACAAGCAAATGACTATACACAACATGCTACATGACGGGGAAGAAGAAGTGGTTGCAGATATAATGAACCATGAACAATCAGCCCCAGCAGTAATACTTTGCGAGCTTAAAACAAGAGAATTGATGACTGAATATGATCTTGGATTCACTTGGATTAATGGTGTGGTGGGGATAGTTGCACTACTTGGGAAAGTTGAACATCCTAACCTCAGCAAGATTTTTGCCGAGTATGTGGGACAGAACACAATGATGTCCATTGTGTGCAAGACATATGATGCCGTTCAAGCTCTTGAAACATCCGATGACAGAAACAGCAGACTCATAAATCAGAACACTGGCCTTCATGGACTTGCAAAAGCATATGGGAAGAACTTGAAGGGGGGATTTGATGCCATTTGTCTTGAAAGGTTAACCCCCTATGTTGGTGATTTCGTACATCAGGACTCGCAAAGAAGGCTTGATCTTTTGAAGCCAAAATTACCAAATGGAAAGTGTCCAGAGGGATTTCTTGGCTATGCTGTGAATATGATCAAATTAGACGTGGCAAACTTGTATTATGTAACAGCTAGTGGTCATGGCCTCCGAGAGACTTTATTCTATCATATTTTCAATCGTGTGCAAGTATATCAAACAAGAGGACAAATGCTACAGGCTTGTAGTTGTATAACTCATGGGGCTTTGTCTCTCGATGGTGGGATAATCAAGAGACCCGGGGTTTTTGTCCTTGGTGCTCCAAAAGATGATGTTGGTATCCGGTTTGTAGTTAATCCTTATCGTTGGGGACTTCCTCTGGGCTATATGAGAGCTGTGGAGAAATTGAATTTTAACAAGTTCAAGAGGGAACAGATTCTTGAAGAAAACAGAAAACAAGAAATGCTATTGAATCAAGCAAAGAACAGAAAGCAAGAGGTTGCTAGTGGCCCTGGATCGTTTAGTGGATCAGGCGTTTAATCTAGCATTATTAGCTAATTTATAAGAAAGCTATTACTTGTCCTTGAGTATGTTTTAATGTATTCTTGTTTTCTGATTAACAATATCTTGGAACAAAATGGTTATTGAGGTTTTGGGAGGTAGGTTTTATTACTGTCAACAAATTCCTTACAATATTAAATCATAACACAAATAAAATAAAATTGAGTATCCTTCTAATACAACATGCCTAAGGTATGGAAGTATGTACCTGAAGCTCATTTGCACGAAGGAAGTTCAAGAGGTGGCCAGCAGCGAGAAGGAGAGGAGCTTATTCCAGATACTTGCAGCCTAGGATAAAAGGTCAGAAAAATCAAGATTACTTTCACTGAAACCGACTTGAAACTTACTTTTTTCGCCTTGAGGGCTACATTTCTTAAAACTAAACTTTTTGAGAGCAAGATAACATATAAATGATTAACAAAAGGTGAACTTCTTACTTTGCTTATAACTTCCTCTTCTCTTGGCGATTTCCGGGACGAAGTATTTACATCTTGCAATACACACACACACACACATATATGTATATATATATATATATATATATATTGCAATAAGGAGAGGATAAAGAAAAACAAGGACAGGTTTGTAGTATTTGACGATCTTATTTGATCATCGCCAAGATGTTTACGCCTAACACTCTCTGATCTTGACCGGGTTAGAAACATAATTTTAATCGAATGAACTACAAGAACCAGATAACTCTTACAGCATGTACTGAAATCATCAAATAATACTGGCTGAAACTACTAAAATAGTTGTTAAAAGAAAAACTGGAAACGCTACAGATATTTTTTTCCATATACACAATCCACAAGCCTGAGTGAAATACATGAAATACCTTCTACAAGTGTATGCAAGATTTGGTTTATGAATATCTCCATCCAAGTTTTATGAATATCTTCATCCCAGTGAAAATAGTCACACACTGACTGGAAGAGAGGGAACCTTGCAAATAAAAACTAGTAGCCTATAACAACTAAATTATATGGAAAACCCACACTCACATCGACCATACTCCCAATACATACAAATACTTTATCTTATGGGAGATGGAAGAGAGCTTACAGATTCTTATTGAAGCTACCTCTCTTATTGAAGCTCACAGATTCTTGTCTTCGAGGTCAAGTACGGAAGGAGAAATGTGCTTTTCATGAGGGTATGGTTTTCAACCTTAAAAAAGCAAAAGTCATCTTCATAGATTGCTTTTGAGTTTTTGACAAAGAAATGCAACGTAATAAGTGGAAATAAAGAGTTAGCCACTTCCATTAATCTTGATGAAAGAACTTCCTAAGAAACAAGTATGAGATCATAAGTAGGGAAATCCTTCTAACATAGACTGCATTGTCTTCACCTTTTTCTTTTCAGTACATCAGGTTCAAAATGATTAATAAATGCACAATTTGTGGAACGAAAAGTAGTCAATAAGCCACCTGTATCTTATCATATATAGAAACATCTCAAAAACATATAGTAAATATATTTAGAATATAGAAACAAGATAAACATTTGAAACAAATATAGCAGAATATTGGTTTCCTCTTTGAAGTCAATTTCCTCTTGCACTCGGTTCCCTTTCCGTCTTGCTTCTCTTATACCTAATTACCCTCCTGCAATTGCACGGGGGATTTAACCGAAAGTTTAATTTTGGGAAATAATTCCATGAGAGAATTTTTGACATACTCTTCGTTGAGGCGACCACGAAATTGGTTGTCGAAAAAACTTATGTTTGGTGCAGATCATGCATGATAAAGCAAAGGTGAACATGGACTTTACGAAGTTTCCAACTTAACGAAAAGAATGACATCACGTCCAAGAGAACCGACATGCTTCTACGAAAAAAGCTCACAAAATCGGTTTCGGCTGATCTGGATTCTTTAAAGCTTGTTTATTTTGGGCAAAATTGGTCTTCTTATTCTTCCTCTTTGCGATGGATGGTGGTTGGTTGGAATATGATGATAAAAGTAGTCACAAGAATATTCTTGGAAAATTCGAACAAATCGACAAGGTCATTGATTGACAATTGAATCGTAAAAAAAAATTGGAAATTGCAGAAACGAAAAAAGGATAACTCGCGAAACTTCTGAATCACCACACTTGAACAATATATGTGAAGATGATGAAATCGCATCTTATAAATAATATAATTTACTTTCAAGAAAAGAGATGCTCAATTCAATGGTTGTCGACCTAAGAAATTTTATTCATGAGCGTCAAAAATATTATCATGTGGTAAACCCATGATAATTGAATTGACCTTGAGCAAGGGAGCATTCACCATGCTGATGCAAACAAGGTCCACAAACTGTCTTACATCCCATCTTGATTGGGTAGAAATCATTTTTTGTTGGATGTAACCACCTTATCGAAGTATACCTCGGTTTAGGAGTTAATGCTAAAAAGTAGCAAAGAGAGAAGTAGGTTGCGATAATAAATAAATCACAACGACTGCAGGAAATATTAAGATGCATCTGTAATCGTCGAGGAAAGTCGAAGCTTAATCACAACATAATGAGGAATCTTCAACTAAACTTCACCAAAAGTAATCTTTGACAATACTTCTTTTCAACACGGCTACCGGATGAAAGTGATCACAAGATAACTTGGAAAATTCAAAATCGACAACATGAACGATCAATACAACTATTAAAATATCCTCAAAATAGCAACGACGGATCAAATTAACCTGTTCTTGATCCCATAAAAGAATCTGATATCATTGGTTTTCTATGTATTGATGTGATTCACCTTTTGCATCTTATCTATAATGTACTAGGGTATACCCCGTGCCCTAGGACACGAACAGTTGTATTTATTAAATTTGACGAAATTTTAACCCAGTGCTTCTATAGGTGCCCCATAGTATTGCTCTAGACGCTCTCCCCAAACATGCCACCTGACTTTCTATATTATTATTGTTATAGTCTGAATAACCCAACTTTTTAGTATTCTAGTTATTGTTTCTTTTTTTCTTAAATTAGTTATTTTATTGTGAGAGAAAGATTTCAATTTCTTTTCTTAAACACTTGCAATTTCTTTTGTTTCCTTATTTCTTAAATTAGTTATTTTATTTCTAAGGAGACGGTTATTTTTTTAAAATATGTTATTTTATTTCTAAGGACTATATTTTAAATTTTTGGAAGGGCTTCTAGACAATATCCTTTATTAGAAAAGGATGTTTGGTATCTCTCTTCTTCTTCTTCTTCTCCTTCTTCCTTGAGTCAATCACATTATGTTGAATAGATGTTAAAGAAATTTAACTCTTTTGGCGTGACATCTGTTAGAACTCCATATAACCCTGAATGATGATGATCCAAATTCTTCTTTTTAAAGTCTACCTCCCAAAATGATGTGAATGACACCAACAATTTTCAGTCATCACAATTGCGATGAAAAACATGGGAGAAGTTTATGTCATTTTTTAGTTAAAGTTAAGAGAACTCAAAATGATCTCCTTAAGTCAATCACATTATGTTGAATAGGTGTTAAAGAAATTTAACTCGTTCGACTGACACCTATTAGAACTCCTTATCACCCTAGCATGTAGATGATCCAAATCTTGGACATCGGTAAATCGAGTACATGAATCAAAGAAACACCAAGAAACGAATGAGTCAACCTCTGTCTAGTCATTACGGAGGTGAATACAAAAGGATTTATCAATTAAACCTAGAACTAAGAGGTCGGCATGAGTATCTTAGGTGCCTTAAGCTATGTTCTTGCTCTAAAAACAACCAGGTCAGCTTGGTCATAGCTTTGCTCTGGATATTGGAGCAACAAGGGAGTCTAAGTGCCAACATCCCTTGGTTGGAGTGGTAAGAGGTTAAGTCTTGCAGGAGAAGAAAGGAGATGGGCATTGTCCTCAAGACCACATTGCCTCTAACCGTTTGTGAATTACCTTTCGCGAGATTGTCTTTAACAACTTTACCCATTGTTTATAAAATCTCCTTAACAAGTTTAACTTTGATATTAGGTCTGCTCTGGATGTAAATTTTGGATCCTCTACTAGTGGAGATAGAATTCTAACTTCTTCCTCCTCTACTAGTGGATGTTCTTGCTCTGGATGTAAGTTTATGTCGTTTAACCCAGTGCTTCTATAGGTTCCCCATAGTATTGCTCTAGACGCTCTCCCCAAACATGCCACCTGACTTTCAATATTTATTATTGTTATATTTTGAATAACCCAACTTTTTAGTATTCTAATTATTGTTTCTTTTTTTCTTAAATTAGTTATTTTATTGTGAGAGAAAGATTTCAATTTCTTTTCTTAAACACTTGCAATTTCTTTTGTTTCCTTATTTCTTAAATTAGTTATTTTATTTCTAAGGAGACGGTTATTTTTTTAAAATATGTTATTTTATTTCTAAGGACTATATTTTAAATTTTGGGAAGGGCTTCTAGGCAATATCCTTTATTAGAAAAGGATATTTGTCCCAGTCATCGTTTTACCCCTTCTGTTTTATTATATAGATGTATCTCATAGTATATGGAAACTAAAGATATTTAGAAACTAAATAAACAAAAGGAATCAAATTGCGGAATATTTCGGTCTCCATTTTCCATGCCTACCGAATTTTTCATCAAAACCAAAATTTAACCAAGTTTCTCTTAACAATGCCTTGTCAGGGAAATAAATTTTGAAATCTATCGATTGAAATGTCAACCCAAATTTCATTCCTTAAATGCACATAATAAAGAAATCTTGGAGAATAGTGGTTTCCTCTTTTGAGTCGGTTTGCTCTTTCTCTGGGTTTCCTTTTCCTCTTGCTTTTATTACCTTATTAGTTTCTACAGTGGGTATAGAAGAATTTTATCGATCTTCTAAACATGTCATGATACCTAAAGCTAGAGGCTAAACGAAACAAAATTTCATATCTTAGAGTTGTTTCATGTGGAACACAAAAAAGAAAATCACGGAGCAGTTGTCCCTCTTTGCGATTATCTGGGGTACATGGTTGCCAAAGGAACCTAAGAAACTTTTGGAGAGAATAAGGGTTCGAAGAGGTTATACTACCTAAACAAGTTAAAATCCAATATCAACTTACAAGGCCACCCGTTTTAGAGAGCTATAGGAGACGAATTTTCAAATATTTCATCAAAAACTACGACATTATTCTTCAGTGAGGATATCACTCTTGTTTTGAGGTATTTTATGGATCTCCTCATGTAGGTGCAAATCTGGTCTCTAAGGGTCTTCCAATTTTGTACTTCGCTGTTTGGGGTTTTCTAATAAATTGTTTACTCGAAAAAAAAAAGTTGCTGCCTATAGCCCGTCTTTGCACAATCTTCCTATGATATTCGACATTAATGCCTAACTCATGCACATCATCGCCCGCAATAGTTTGGCATATGTCGTGTCATGCTGACTAATGAGCATTAATACTGAATAATGAGCATTTATAATCTTCACTTCTTAATAATAGACGTTTTTACTATAACAGCAAACCAATATTGAGGTTATAAATACCCAATACCATTGATCAATAAAAACCTTATTACATTTTCTCAATCCTGGAGCTCAGACTTGATTCTTGTTCTTTTATCATTTCCCCGTTCTGAAAGCTCGCCTGACGCAGGTATCTCACTTTTCCTTTTGCATACTTTCTGTTGAGGATTCCTCCTCTAATTTCTTTTTTCTAACGCCTTAGACGTTTTATCTTTATTCTTCATATATTAACAAAACAAATCTGAATGTGAAATTTCATTATTTTCAGAACTTCTCATTTGAAGAAGCAAACGATGGGTTAGCACTCCACCACTCTCACCTTAAAACTTAATTTAAGATATTTTTTGTTTAATTCCATTTTTTTGTTTGTTTTTTTTTCAAGTCTTTTTTTTATGTGTTTGATTTGGGGGAAATGAAGTAAGCTAATTCAAGATCCAACTAAAGGTGATAAAATATAATCGCGAAATAAAAAGTGGAGCATATTCCAAATTGGGCACAAAATGGGAATCACACCGTGCCCTTATTGATTCGGGGATTTCCCCTCCTCACCCCAACAGATGGATGGGAGGTAAACCTGCCCGCCTCGGCCTCCTTGTCCCCACAGAAACATACTAGGTCAACATAGTCCAGTTTGCGATCTGACCAAATGTTGCAGCTAAAACTAATACAAAGAATACTCGTTTTTTTTGTGAAGTAGCTTCTATTTGGACCTTAGATGGGGAACGATATGTTTGTGCTTTTGAAAAAGGAAGTATTAAAAGCAAACCAAATGTATCCTTAGTTCCTTACCTTAAACAAGCCTGGCCCTAAATTTTCAAAACACACAAGTTAGGCAATACAAAAGATCCATATATTCGTTATCTTTATATAAATTTCTTTCATTTTCTATTTGCTGTGCTTTTAACCTGTTTAAAGAACAGTTAATCAGAATTTGTTATTGTTGCCTGGCTTGTACATGTTTGTCAGTCATGTATAATAAAAAGAGTTCTAGTTTCAATGTAATTTTTCCTTCTATGAAAGTTAGTCTTGACTAGTATTAGTCATCCGGTAAAGCAGATACTGCAAGCAAACAACAAATGGCTGCATACGAAATGCAACACCTTGGGGAACATGCAGTGTTCAATCAAATAATGGAACGTGAGGAATCTGGAGCTGCTATACTCATGTCTGAGATGATAACTAGAGAACGCATGACTGAACATGATACTGGATTCCCATGGATCAAGGACGTCATAGGTATTGTGGCAATGCTAGGTAAAGTGGATCATCATAACCTTAGCAAGATGTTGGCTAAGTATGTTGGACAAAACGTGATGATGTCAATTGTATGCAAGACATATGATGGCGTTAAATCTCTTGAAACATATTTCGGGATGAATGACAGAATCATCAATAAAAACACTGGGCTTCATGGATTTGCACGAGTACTTGGGAAGAACTTGAATGGAAGGTTTGATGTCATTTGTCTTGAACAATTAGTTCCCTATGTTGGTAATTTTGTACTTGATGACCCACAAAGAAAACTTGATCTTGAGAAGCCAAGATTACCAAGTGGAAATTGTCCAGGGGGATTTCTTGGCTACGCTGTGAATATGATCAAATTAGACATTGAGAATGTGCATAATGTCACAGCTAGTGGTCATGGCCTCCGAGAGACTTTATTCTACAATATTTTCAGCCATGTCCAAGTATATCAAACCAGAGAACAAATGCAACAAGCCTCAACTTGTATAACTGACGGGGCTTTGTCTCTCGATGGTGCGATAATGAAGAGTCATGTTAGTTTTACCCTGGGTGCTCCGGAAGGTGAAGTTGATGTCTGGTTTGTAGTTAATCCTCATAATTGGGTACTTCCTGCGGGCTACACTGAAACTGTGAAGAAATTGAACTTCATAAAGTCGAAGAAGGAAGAGAGGCTTGAAAAGGTGGAAAAAGAAGAAATGTTGCCGAATCAAGTAAAGCGCCAAAAGCACTAGGTTGTTAGTGGGTGCGGGCTGGGTGTTTAACCTATTATCATTAGCTAATTTGTTCGAAACTTATTAGTGGTACTGGGGTGTGTTTTGACGTACTCTTGTTTGAAGTTAATAACAAAATTGCGATTTACTCCTTACAAACAAATTTTGTTGTTGAAATTTACAGAGGTAACTAGGTAAGCGTAATTACTGGCAATTATCGTGTGGAAGCTAGCGAAACAAATTCATGAACAAGTAAATCATATTTAGGGAAGAGCGTTGATGGATATGCGTAGAATAATATACAAAAAACTGAGTATCCATCTAACATAACATGTGTAAGGTCGTGGAGTATGTACCTGAAGCTAATTTGCACCAGGAGAGTTAATTCGCAAGAATTAGTCATCGGCAACTGATTCCAAATGCTTGTAGCTGAGTACAAAAGATAAAATTATAGATTAAGGGTGATAATGTGATATACTAGGCAATGGAAGCTTTAATAGAGGCTTCCAATGTTTAAAATAAAGATAAAAGCTAGGGTTTCTCTAAATTCACAAAGGAAACTCATATTCCAAGAAATCAAGAACAATGAGGTAAAGCCCTAGAGCTGCTAATGAACTCATATAGATTGGCACAACTTATACCTCATAAAATTGTCCAAATTCTAAACCTTCTTTCTGTTGATAATCACCCTTTCGAGGAACCTAAACATGAACAAGTATCAATTAGTATTAAATGCCTATTAAAGCATGATAAGACAAAAAAGATAATAAATTGCTACTCAAATCCCTAATTTTTAAGATGTTGCCACTAGAAACCCCTAATTTTAAAAATGTTTCTATTTAGAAATCACTAAATGTTTAAAATGTTTTCATTCGAAACCCGCAATGTTTAAGATGTTTCCATTACAAATAAGATAGAACCCCATAACCTGATATAGAGGGGAAATGGTGAGACAGAGAGAGAGAGAGAGAGAGAGAGAGAGAGAGAGAGAGACCAATGATGGAAAGAGAGGAATGAGTCATGGTGGCAGTGCGTCTAAGAAAGAGAAAGGTGGCGGTGGTGCTGGGGAGAAGAGACTGGCGTCGGTCGGTGGTGCTGGAGAAGAACGAGAATGAAACGAGTAATACAAGCCTTTAGGAAGATTTTCGCGCGAATGATTCAAGTGCCGTAGCTTTGCTACGGTTTCCTTGCTGCTTTGAAACGTTTATTCTTCTTTGCCCCATTTTTTACTCGTATTATTTTTTTTATTTTGCGACGTGTAGTATCCCACCCGGCCGGGTAGTACTAGTGGGTTTTGTCTACCATGGTAAAAGGAGTCGGCTTAATGTGGCTCAAGTTTCATTTGACTAGGCTTTTGAGGTGCCAAAATGGCCCCCCAAATCCAATCCCCATTATGTAGATTTCTTCCGGCTCTTCCTTTAAAAAAAACTAGAATTTCACCATTATAATAAGTATTTTCGCTCTTGATTTGACACCATTATTGTTAGTGGGTGACAAAAGAATAATAATATATAGAGATATAGAGAAATAGTGTTGTTAGAGTGGGTTTCAACAACAACAACAAAAAAAAGAGTTTGTATGGCTATTTACAAAAAAAAATAACAACTAGAGTTCACATTGATTCGATCCCGAGCCTCCTTAAGGAGTTTGATTGACTCCACAGTTTAATTTGTCGGTGTAGTCATAACTTTCTTAAGGTCAGGGTGGCGAATTGGATGATCTGAGGGTTTTTCATCTCTTTCGGATTTGGTCTGGTTTGAAAACATTATAGAACTAATTTTGTTTGGTCATGGACCGGATGATTCTTCTTCTATTTCTGACTGGGTGCATCGTCCTAATATCGCTAAATGATTGGAAATCAATATCTAAATAATCCACAATGAAATTAGATGTTCATTATTTGTCCAGTTGTGTTAGACCTATCTATTATTATACAAGAAAGTTACTCCAAAAATTAGCAGTTAAGGGGGGCGGTAGTGGATAAGGTTTTAGAAAGACATTCATGAACAAAATGTCTCGTAGACATTTTAAGATATTTTAAGACATTTCAGGACATTTATCTATAGACACAATAAAACATTTCAAGACATTGAGTTCGCAGACAAATTGTCTTAGAGACATTTCAAGACATTTTGTTCATGGACAAAATGCCTAACAGACATTTCAAGACACTTGATCTATAGACAAAATGTCCTGGAGACATTTCAAGATATTGAGTCACAGACAAAGTGTGTAGTGGATATTCTATCATCATCATCATCATCATTGATGGACAATCGATGGATATTATTTTAATATTGTTATTGTCTTATCATATGAAATAAAATATTTTATTAATATTTTAAAGATATATTTTTGACTTTGATAAAGATGTGTGGGTGTTTCGATATCCCATAAGTAACTTCCTCAATGTTTCAACAAAAAAACAACTTAAAAAAAGGTAACAAACCCACAAAAGCGAACTATCCTAAATTCCTGCACTCTCCTTCTCTCAACTCATTATTATCTCTGCTTCTCACCCTCTCTGTGTCTATAACCATCTAGAGAAAACTTCCAGAGATCTTTGTTTTTTCTCCGGCGAAAAGTCCTCACTTCCCCGGATCCCCCTTTTCCTTTCTAATAAAAGTTTGTTTCCCCTCTGTAAAAAAATTCTAGAGTTTCACAGATCCAGTTTACGTTGTGGTGGTAGTCGCGGTTCTTGCTCTTATGGAAGTCGTTGTGTTCTTGTTGTGGTGGTGGTCGCGGTGTGTGGTAGTGGTTTTATCTTTGATATATGGTGGTGGTTTTATTTTTGATATATGGTGGTGGCAGTGGTTTGAACGATAGTGATGGTGGTCTGATTTGTGGTGTATGGGGGGGGGGGGGGGTGGTGGTGGTTTGAACGAAAGTGATGGTGGTGGTCATGGTGGTTTCCTGGTAGTGACGGTGGTTTCATCGTAGTGGCGACGGTTTTTCAATAGCGGCGGCGATGCTTTATGTTTTAGTTCAATAAATTTTATGACCTTTAGGTCTTTTCATTCTCGATTTTGATGATCTTTTCATTTTGTCTTTGTCTTATTATTCCTTTCCCTTCATGAGACATTAACAAATTTTGTGTATAACTTTATTTACTTATGTAACTCTCCTGTAGTTCTATTAAAAAATGGGAACCGGAATTCAGTGGACAAATGTGGTATATCCAAGAGGGTAATACAAACTGTTTGTCAGGCCAAAAATATCTGGACGATTAATTAAAAGCAAAGAATCCATGTCAGATGAATCAACGGTTGGATGTTACTATCTCTTTCGGGCAATACCAACAGCTAAACTCGGATGACAGAGAGTGGATAGAGAGAGAGAGAAGAAAACCAGTAGAGTCTGTCATTCTAACACATCTTCCGCCATGATCACACTGAATCGAAGTAACTTTCTGGTAATTGTAAACTAAACCCACATTGTAATTAGTAATTTTAAACAAAACCCATATCATAAAATGTTAAATAATGTCGTATTTCTTTGAATTGAATTTTTTAATTTTGATGTGGTGGTCGTGGCTGCTGCTGACATTTGGTTAAAGAGAGAAGACTAGAGAGCCGAAACTTTCTTTTTCTTTGAAAAAAATTGATTTTGATGTTTCTTGGGGAGTATAAAAGTTGGTAGTTGGATAGCTTTAGTTTTTATCATTTTTCAATAGAAAGATCATAATCTAGTATCTTTTCAAGTTTATCCCATTCGCAGAGGAAAATCTCAGCATCGGCAGTGGTGAATCTTATAAGCTGCAACAGTCGAGAAGGAGAGAGAAAAATTAGGGTTCTAATGGAAAGTACTTTGAAAGAGATGAGAGATGGTGCTTCTGTTCTTGACCTGGACCCAAAATCCAGTGTTGCTGGTGGAGTTCAAGATGTTTATGGGGAAGATCATGCCACAGAGGACCAGCTTGTCACCCCTTGGACTGTCTCAATTGCTAGGTAAGAGAGAAGGTAGAATTTATCTACTTGGTTATTGTTAAATTCATTAGGGTAATCATTTCCATGGTCATACAAGAAGATGAAGTTAACTTTTCAACTACCCTTTTCTTTTATGTGGGGAAGGCAGATTATCTCTTTTCTGAATTGAACTTTTTGATTGAATATCTTTCAGTTAGTGAATCTGTTTTATCTGATTTATTTGTCTTGACTCTCTTGAGTTTTTGTTAAACTTATGAAATTTTTAGTTAAGAAAGTGAAATCTAGTTATTTAGAAGAGTTATCTGGTTATATGATGTTCCTTTTTCTTTCATCATGTATTTTTTTCATGTATAATTCGATTTTATCGAGCTTGATCAATTGAGCAAGCAAAGTTAATCCTTTCTTTTTGACCCCTTTTATTCCTTTCCTTTTTCTTGTTCTTTGCTCGCAGTACAAGAGATTGATATTCTGTTTGATTCTCTTTATTTTGGGCTATATATAGTCTGAAACCCAGTCATTCTCTTCCATGTAGTTTTGTTTTCGTTATATATATCGATCTTTCTTGATCAAGTCGATCTAACTTTAGCTTGAAAATATAATGGAGGTTTGCCAGAAATCGAGTGTTTGGGAAGCTTTTATGAAATGGTTCTCTAATGGTTGCGGAAAACATCAGTTAACGTAATATATTGCCACTGTAAACCCAATTGAATGGAACTTAATTCGCCATGATTGACTTGTTATTTATGTTATATATCGTCTAAATTTGATTTTGTGTATAGTGGGTGTTCACTGCTGAGGGATCCGCATCATAACAAAGGACTGGCCTTTACTGAAAAGGAGAGAGATGCTCATTACTTACGAGGTCTTCTTCCTCCAACCGTGTTAACGCAAGAGCTTCAGGTAACTTCTTAATTTCACTTTCTTTTGGGTTCGAACCCTTTAGAGCAACCCTTTTATCGTCATTGCGTATCTTCATAAATATAGAGACAGTCCCGTGTTCTCCTTTTACCATCACTTATTGTTATCACTGTTTCTGAATTGGTCGTCAGGAAAAGAAACTGATGGAAAGTCTTCGCAAATATGAAGTTCCATTACAAAGATATATGGCCATGATGGATCTTCAGGTATTCTTTACTTTCAATTATGAGTAAATAGTGGTTTATTTTCAGTCCAGGGACTAACTTTTTCGTTTTTCATTTAATCATTTTATGTTCTTGTAATGTTTCTCAGGAGAGGAATGAGAGGCTTTTCTACAAACTTCTTGTTGATAATGTCGAGGAACTACTTCCTGTTGTTTACACCCCCACTGTTGGTGAAGCTTGCCAGAAATATGGTAGCATCTTTAGACGTCCTCAGGGACTTTACATCAGTTTGAAGGAAAAGTAGGAATTTCTGATTCAATTTTCTGTTTCACATTTGATTTGCATATTTTTCGATTAAAACTAGAAAGAAACTGCCTTGTTTTTTCAGGGGCAAGATACTTGAGGTATTGAAGAACTGGCCTGAGAGGAATATTCAAGTAATTGTTGTCACAGATGGAGAGCGGATTTTGGGACTAGGCGATCTCGGCTGCCAGGTGATTTGTTTACAAAATTGTCTCAACTTTTTATCTTTAATTATTGTTAGCTTTTAGTACTCGTTAACGCTCAATCACACCAAATGTCTGATATCTTCTTAGGGAATGGGGATACCGGTAGGCAAACTTGCTCTCTACACCGCTCTCGGAGGTCTCCGACCCTCTTCAGTAAGCATTTGCTATATAATTCAGTTCGATTTATTTGAAATTCCAAATCAGTGCAGATGTCGACCAAACTGACTATCTCTGTGTGAACAGTATACTCTTACAAGGAAGCACTGGTGTTAGCTCATTTTCAAATTTTATAATGTTAACTAGTTTCTGTTATGGGTTTTTGTAGTGCTTGCCTGTAACTATTGATGTTGGTACAAACAACGAAAAGTTGCTGCAGAATGAGTTCTACATCGGGCTCAGGCAAAAGAGAGCAACGGGCCAGGTAAAATAGAACTTACCTGAAAATCACCCTTCATTTTGTACCATGAATTACGATATTTTGTTGCATAAATGATTTATTTCTGTAATACTAATATGTGGTTTGGAACTTCATGATCTAGGAATACAAAGACCTTTTACATGAATTCATGAGTGCGGTTAAACAAAACTATGGGGAGAAAGTCCTCATACAGGTTAGTAACCTCACTGATATTTATTAATTAAATTTCATAGTTACGTAATCGATGAAGTTTATTCATACAATCCTCATAATTTGTTTCTTATTTGTCATTTGACTTCAATTCTTAGTTTGAAGACTTCGCAAATCACAATGCTTTTGATCTACTTGCAAAATATGGAACAACCCATCTTGTTTTCAACGACGATATACAGGTACATTACGACTTTAGTGCGTTTGAATTTCTTGATTCGTTAAGTTACCTTGAGAAGTCATTTAATTGTTTCTTTTCTTTTAATTTAGGGAACTGCATCTGTTGTACTTTCGGGGATTGTTGCAGCGCTGAAATCAGTAGGTGGAACCTTAGCTGATCATACCTTCTTATTCCTCGGTGCTGGTGAGGTGAGTTCTTATTACCGCTTATTCGTGGGTCCATGGATGCTTCAGTTTGATACTTCATACGATCTTATCATTTTGTTTCGTAATTTCAGGCTGGAACTGGTATAGCTGAACTCATAGCTCTAGAAATGTCGAGACAGGTAAAAACTTAAAAGCTAAAATGTCATCCTTGATTTTCTTTTTGGAATTACATATCTTGGAGAAAGTCTTAACTTGGTGAGAGAGCGTATTCTGTTCTTGTTGCAGACAAATTCTCCAGTGGAGGAAACTCGAAAGAAGATTTGGCTGGTGGACTCAAAGGTAAAATTTACCCAATAACTCAACAACTTGCGCCAAGGCTGTAGATAGGATTTGTATCTCCATCCCGTTGTTCTTTGTCGTATTATTCGTTTTCTGATGTTAATATTCCTCCAGGGGTTGATTGTGAGCTCTCGTAAAGAGTCGCTTCAACACTTTAAGAAGCCGTGGGCTCATGAACATGAACCTGTTAAGGGACTATTAGATGCTGTCAAGGCAATCAAACCAACAGTACTAATTGGCTCTTCCGGAGTAGGAAAAACATTCACAAAGGAGGTAGTTCAGACCATGGCCTCCATTAATGAGGTATATATCTCTTTATCCAACGGATTAAGAATTACAAACTCAAATTATTAAGAAATTCGTAGCACTGACACCAACTTACTTGCATGCAGAAACCTGTGATTCTGGCTCTATCCAACCCAACATCACAATCGGAATGTACAGCTGAAGAAGCTTACACATGGACACAGGTAAATCCGTATACTTTTTATTCTTACAACTCTTGCTCATGAGAGTACCCTTTGCCCATGTATAACTCTCTTGTATTGAATCTTTCAGGGCCGTGCAATTTTTGCTAGTGGAAGCCCATTTGACCCCGTCGAGTATAAGGGGAAATTATTTGTGCCTGGCCAGGTTTGAAGTTCACATATGAGTTCTTATTTAATGGCATCCTGGATACTTCGGTCATAGCATTAACCTGGACCTTAATATTTGCTTATATGGTGTTCTATTTTAATTCAGGCAAACAATGCTTACATCTTCCCAGGACTTGGTCTTGGTTTGGTGATCTCTGGTGCTATCCGCGTGCACGATGACATGCTTCTTGCAGCCTGTAAGACAGCTAATTATTTTCGTTTCTCCCAAAAAAGACTGAAGTGGTGTTTGCTTTCTTTAAAATATCTGAATCTAAGTTATATTTATGACTAATTTACTAATATACTTTTGAGTTTTTGTATGCATTTATTTCTCGAGTAAAATTCAAAATATCTTAAACCCCAAAGTTTCATGTATTGCCGGGGGTTTTGGCAAAGCATGTAAACTACCTGTCTCGCACTGTGTTGCTTTGTTTCTTTCTCCAGGCCTATGAGGGTTTTTTCACAACCATTATTTCAAATCTGCTCCTTATCATAGTTGATATATGATTTGTGTTGTATTTTCCAGCGGAAGCTTTGGCCGGACAGGTGACCCAAGAACACTTTGATAAGGGGCTGATTTACCCACCATTCTCAAATATCAGGAAGATATCAGCACATATTGCTGCTAATGTAGCTGCTAAAGCATATGAACTCGGTAAGTTAATTCTAAATTGATTCCCTGCATATTAATATGATGATTCTCTCTTTCACATATATTGCCAGCAATTTCCTTATGAACTTTTGACTATTTGCTTGTTTTTCTTTGAGAATCAGAAAGAATTTGTTGGAGTTTGTATTTGTTCAAATATCTAGAACTGATTTATCTATGCATTCTACGTTGTAGGAGTGGCTACCCGTCTCCCTCGCCCTCAGGATCTTGTCAAGCATGCAGAGAGTTGTATGTACAGTCCTATCTACCGAAACTACCGGTAAAAAGAGCTATAATATCAGGATCAACGTCTTCTGTGATTTTGGTTTGGTTATATTATCTCTTGATATCCTTTATTTTGATGAAGTTTTGTGTGTTTTAAGTTTGGGGGTAAGCATCTTGATGTTGCTAATCTGGTTTGGTTTGCTTTTGCCTTATGGTTGTTGGTATGGTCTTTATGTAATTATAAGTTGAAATAAAATCAGTCTTCTTTTTGTGAGAATAGTCCCACAAGGGGGAATGGATATCGAGCAACCAAGAATATAACATCTAGGTTCACAAAGACAAATTTTACGCCGAAATAGTGTGGGAAGTTTTAAATGAAAATTTGACTGAATCTGGACGGTTCTTTTTATAAGCCGTTCATCTTTTAACGGTCGTGATTCAGTCAACAGTCAAATTTTCAACAGGAACTTGCTACATCATTTGGGCATGAACTTGTCAAATATCTTTGTGAATAAGCATTTCTGTCATTAAATAGACAAAATCTACTCTTAACAAGATTAGAATTTTAATCAAATTCATCATATCAATATAAACGAATCATGTGAATAGAGAAACCTGAGAAGGGAGAATTTTGCTATTGTATTAAATGGAAGCTTTGAGTTCCAGCGAAGAATGAACACACAGACGGAAGAAGAGTGGTAACAAAAACCCTAACTACACAAACTCACGAAGTTGCTTTCATAGGCAAATACTAGTAAAATTCAGTTTGATTCTTCATCACCATCTTAGATATGACCATATGTACTTTTCAATGCTGAAATCCGAAAGGAATGATCATTGTCACCGGCAGTACTATTCGAGAGATTAGCTATTTCATCTTTTGAATTCGAACTAAAACCACCATTTTCAATGCGGAAGTCCATCATGTGATCAAACATCAATAATAATATTAAAATAATAAATGACCACCAAATGTCTGGGACATTCAAATCAAGACATTTGAAAATCCCGAAATGTCTGAGACATTCAAATCTAGACATTTACAAATCTCTGAATGCCTGTGACATTCAATTATAGACAAGATGTCCGCGGACTTTGATAGACTTTATAGTTTGATAGATTTTGTGAAGGATTTGAGACAAATTTGGAGGCCAAAATGTTTAAAAAAACAAGAGACATTTGAAGTTCATCATGTGATCAAACATCAACAATAATATTAAAATAATAAATGACCACCAAATGTCCATCAATGTCCACAAATATTTATAGATGTCTACGAAAGTCGAAAAATATATTTTTGAAATGTTAGTATAAATATATTATTTCATGTGATTAAATAATAGTAATAATATTAAAATAATAACTGTCCATCAATGTCCACAAATATTCACAGATGTCTTCGAAAGTCGAAAAATATATATTTGAAATGTTAGTATAAATATATTATTTCATGTGATTAAACAATAGTGATAATATTAAAATAATAAATTGTCCACCGATGTCCACAAATATTCATAGATGTCTACGAAAGTCGAAAAATATATTTTTGAAATGTTAGTATAAATATATTATTTCATGTGATTAAACAATAATAATAATATTAAAATAATAAATGTCTACCAAATGTCCATCAATGTGCACAAATATTCAGAGATGTCTACAAAAGTCGAAAATATATTTTTGAACTGTTAGTATAAATATATTATTTCATGTGATTAAACAATAATAATAATATTAAAATAATAAATGTCTACCAAATGTCTACCAATGTCCACAAATATTCACAGATGTCTATGACAGTCGAAAAATATATTTTTGATTAGTACAAATATAATATGCATTACACACATTTTGTCAATGGACTCAAGATCTTGATCCCCAGTACATTTTGTCTATGGATCAAATGTCTCGAAATGTCTATAAAAACATTTTGTCTACAAACTCAATGTCTTGAATATGTCCACCAAGACATGTTGTCTATAATAAGTCATCCGAAATGTCTTGAAATGTCTACGAGACATTTTGTCTACAAAAGTCTGTGAAAGTCCCAATCCACTACCCCCTAAATGAGCTCAAGATGATAGAGAGAATTATGAGCTTGAGCCTGTGACCATTGATTTCCTTGGATCAACCAAACCCTAGATATTTACAATTGTACTTCACCTAAATATAAAGGGTGCCTAATTCTATCAGTTAATAAGCCATAGAAAACACTTTAATTACAACATTGCCATATTGGGTGATTAAAGAAGTTGTTAGGTCTTGGAGGTAAAGACAAAACTCTAGCAAGCGTTGGAGTTGAATCTAGCAGCAAATTTGATGATGAGAGATCACAAAGCAAAAGGGGGTTTGTCCTAAAATCGCTTTCTTCCCCATTTGAAATTAGAAAATTTTGCTGTGGAAACCTAATGAGAGAATCCAATCTCCTCTCTATCCTTTTCTAGGATCTTTATTTTCTTGGGGAAGTTTATAGCGCTTTTATTATGGCAAACCTCCATATCTATGAATACGGAAAAAGTGAAGAAGGCAACATGAGAAAGAAGATGATCTTACTTTCTTATTTTCTGGATCTTGTGTACTTCCATCTCTTTTTATCTCTCAACTTCCTAAAATTACTTGTTTATCTCTCTCTACATGATTTAATGGAATTTGAGAGCAGGATGACACCAAAACTATAGTTGATTAGGATTTTTTAAGAATCATAACTAGATGAATGAATTAAGAGGTGAAGATTTATTTTGTCTAAATTTTTTAAGTATTACCAATCTTAAAACTAATTACAGTTGTTTCTTTTTCACAAATCAGAAGTTCAAAATTTCGAAGTAAAAAATTGATTATACGATTACTCTGAATCTTGAGATCAAGTTCAAAAGGGAGTTTTGTCCAAAAAATAAATAAATTCAAAAGGGAGTTTTTCAACAGAAAGAAAAAGTAAAAGAGGGAGCAAATTTATGTAGCCGGGGCGGGCTTGTAATTACATGGACTTTTGTGCCTTTGTTGTTTGAGGAGATGGCAGCTGGCGTGGGTTGATTTTATATGATCAACGGCTGGAAACTCAAGCTCATACATTACACTATGAGCTTGAGCTCATTTAATCACCAATCTAATCTATTATATTCTTTAATTTTATGAAAGGTATGGATTTAGGAAGAAACATATCTAAAAGTGATGACGATACCTACATGTCTAAAAGACAGTGAGACCACAAATTCGATACTTAAAAATACAAAATATTTCTCGATCTTAAAATTATTTGAGGCAAATACAATTACTATTGCCGGCTCATCAAGCCTTATAGAAAGCTCCAGAAGAGATACTATAATATTGTCTCGTGGTACTAAACTAATTATTGATGACACTTTGTACTCAACCTGATCGCTTAAGATTCTGTTGAGCTCCAAAGATATACGCCGAAACAGGTATCACATCGAAACTGGGTCTGAGGATAACAAAGAATATTTATATATCACCTCGAGTATATCATGCTAGAAGCGTGTTCTAGCAAGACTAGAAGCTCTTTCTTCTAGGTTATATCTTATACAGATTAAAACAGTTGAATCATATGTCATTGTCAACCAGAAGTTACATGATCCAAATACTTTTAAGATTTGACATGATCGACTAGGACACCCAGGTTTTACCATGATGAGTAGAATAATACAAAATTCTCAGAGACACCTTCTTCAGAACCAGAAATTTCTGATAGATAGAGATTTTACTTGCAGTGGGAAAGTTTATTACTCGCCCATCCCTAACAAAAGTAGATATCGAGTCATTCAAATTTTTGAAAAGGGTTCAAAGTGATATATGTGACCCTATACACCCGTAGTGTGGACCATTTAGATATTTTATGGTACTAATCGATGCATCAACTAGATGGTCTCATGTTAATCTGCTCTCGACTCGGATTCACATGTTTGCAAAACTACTAGCTCAGATAATTCATTTACGAGCTCACTTTCATAATTATCCGATCAAATCAATTCGTCTAGATGGAGTAAGAGAATTTACATTAAGTATTTTTTTATTCCTATTGTCTATCAGTTGAAATTAATGTTGAACATCCTGTACCTCATCTTCATACTCAGAATGGTCTAGCTGAATCATTCATTAAGCATATCGAACTGATTGCGAGACCAATGTTGATGAGGACTAAATTACCTGTTACTCACATTTGCAATATGTTCAGGGCCGACAACCTAACATATCTCTCATTTTCGCATTTTTGGATATGTTGTATGTATTCCTATTACAACTCCACAACGCACAAAGTTTGGGTCTCAACGCCGACCGAGAATATATATTGGTTTTGATACACCTTCCATTATTCGATATCTCGAGCCTCTGATCGGTGAGACTTTCACCGTAGGTGTCGTAGATTGTCATTTTGATAAGACAGTATTCCTGCCATTAGGGGGAGTAAATTTGCCTGAAACAAATATTAGGAAAAAGAAATTATCTTGGTTTACACCAAATTTGTCTCATGTTGATCAACGTACTAATAAATTTAAAGTTGAAGTACAAAGGATAATACAACGTCAAGAGATTCCTAATAAAATGCCACAAATGTCCCTGAAGGTCAGGATAAAAATATTGTACCAAACGAATCATCCAAAACACGTCTGAAATGTGGGTGACCAATCGGTTCTAAATATATAGTTCCCTGAAAGAAGAAAAACTAACCAAAAGCAAGTAATGTTTCAGAAGAGACAACAAATCAACAAGCTACACCGTTAGCTAACCCTTAGAAGTGGGTGAAGCCCTAGAAGAGGCATGAGCTCTTGAAGAGCATGAGTTATCTCCAAATAAAGAAACATCTATAAAGTTTGCTTGTAATGGTAAAGTGTGGAATCGAGATAACATAATCATCAATGATATATTTGTGTTTTCGGTAGCCACTAATATTATCGATGAAAATGATGATTATGAACCACATTTTATAGAGGAATGCAATAAAATTATTGATTTGGTGAAACGAAAAGAAGCAGCCCAGACATAACTGAATTATCTTTCAAACGTAATGTTTGAGTAAAAAGGAATCTAAAAAAATGATTTGTAGATTGCCCGATTCTGGTGGCTTAGAAGATTATTATGAGGTGATTTTTGAATAGATGATAGGACTATCTTTATTGAATACAACACTAATCATCCTCAATAAACCCAAAAGATTGTAAATAGTTGTACAAGTTCGTAGAAATATCGTGAAAAAGGTACACGGGCCACAGTTCAACAACTCGCTTAGGGCCACTAAAATGTGAGGGCTGACCCTGCAAATATCCTATCTTTCCTTTCCATAGATGATAATTTGGACATTAAAACTTATCATTCTTCCCGTATTTGCCAGCGGTAACGCTAATAAACCAATAACTGATGTTATTCAAATCCAAACTCTCAAACTTCAAGCTCTAATACCACTTGTTTGGAAAAAAAATATCGCACAATGGTGCAACGGAATAATATTTCCCCTCACTTGTGTTAACCTATGAGAAAAGTATAAATGACAATGACAACAATACTTGAGAAGGCATAAAGTAAATAAGACAAAGAATTTTAACGTGGAAAACTTCTTCAATATGAGAAGTAAAAAACCATGTTCGATGATACCACCCTAGACCAAGTTCGATTGTACCACCCTAGACCAAGTTTGATTGTATGACCCGAGACGACTTATATGCTTTTAGAAAAGTTTCATCCATAATGGAGAACTATACAAGGAGTTGACCAAGTTCGATTGTACCACTTGAGACAACGCACTATCTAGAGCCTGGCTAGAGATAAGGTGGGAAGAAAATAAAGCCCACTAAAAAAATGAGGTATTCCTATGACGACTAATCTAGTGATCGACAACCCAGTAGACCTGATCAAAGGCCAGATGACATAAACAACAGAGACCCGTACCCGCCAATGCCACCAACTCAAAGGGAGAATGGACACCTCTAGATACTCCACAATAACGAACTGACGAAAGGTTCATGCTCCTCCAAGAACAAGAATTCCAGATACACCCATAATGTAGAACCCAGTGAAGTAATAGCCATGATCAAAGGTATGGGCAACACAGTGAGATGGTCAAGTAAAATCAAAACTCGAAGTAATAAAAAAAGGTAACTCCAAGTGGTGTGAATTTCACTCAGATCACGGGCATACCACTAGAGATTGTATATCCCTTATCTTGGAGGTAACAAAGCTCTTGAAAAGAGGTCACTTCACTAACATACTAACAGACAAGAAGACGCTAGCACTCAAGGAAGTGCAACCCAAAGTGTCACAGGAGCTAACTCGAAAAGGACATATTTGATGATCACTAGATGTTTTGAAGTAAGTGGAGTAAGCCACTCTGCTCCTAAAAGAAGCGCAACGATAGCTCACAACCTTATAACTCACTCAGTCGATGCCCCATCACCAACTTGCAATGATTATATCATCAACTTCGTAGGCAACGAAGTCATATGACTCGTCAACCCTCACCATGACGCTCCCGTCCTATCTATTACTATTGGTAATGTCCTGGTAAAAAAAATGTAATCGATAATGGATCATCTACTAATGTATTATTTTTTACATCCGTTACATGGTATCGGTTTAGACAAGGCAAACATATATCGTCGGTCTACCGTACCCATTGGTTTTAGTGTTGACAAAAATACTTTAGATGAAGTGTCACAGTCATTGTATGTTGGAAGACTCAACTGGCCAACCAGATTTGTATTACTGGGTTCTCCATCCTCATACAACATGATATTGGGTAGGTCATGAATACATGTAATTAAAGTAGTACCTTCAACCTTCACTCAGGTAATACAGTTCCCTACACCACTTAGGGGGTTAAAGAGATTAAAGGAGACCAAGAGGTTTTACTTAACTATTACAAAAACACTATGAAAATTCCCAAATCCTCCTTGTGTAGCAATTACATACTAAACAATCAGGAAAAGACTAAAAGAAGTATTTTTGTTTCAAAAAATATATAAATAGTATTTCTTTTTCCAAAAAGAAAATAGTAGTAATTTTGTTTCCAAAAAAATTATTATATACTTTTTTTTGGAAACAAAAACACTCTTTTTTTACAAATAAAATAATAATTCTGTTTCCGAAAAAAAGAACAAAACTTTTGTTTCCCACAAAAAGTACTATTTTTGTTCGAAACAAAAGTGATATTCTTTTGTTGGAAAAGAAAGTGATATATTTTTGTTCCAGAAAAAAGAATATAACTTCATTTTGGAAAAGAATACTCCTCTTTTTTTTAAAAAAAAATTGTTATTTGTTACATATTTGGATGTCCATATTAAGTGCTAGAGGCACTAGGGCTGCCTATAGACTAATGATGATGTGTGTCTTGAGGATAGAGCCATATACTTAATTGTGATGTGTGTCTTGAGGATAGACTAACCTAGGGGTGGGAAACGAGCTGGGCTTGGGCGCCCATGGGCACCAATATTACGGGCTCGGGTGTTTCAGGCTTGGGTGTTTCGGGCTAATTTACTCAATGCCCAGTTAGTTAAACGGGAGGACGCGGGCTGGATTAAAACTTCAATCTTCTGCACAAAGCACGCCATGTGCACTGCCCAATGGCGGGTAACTCGGGTGCCGAGCGAATCGGGTCTTGGGCTGACTCACAACAAAAAAAACTAAAAAAATAAATTTGAGCCGAAATAATTTCACTAATTTTAATGCAACTCATCACAATAAAAGATCTAACACAAGATCATACATATAAGAAACAACATACATAGATCTAACACAAGATCATACATCCAACGGTCAAGGTGAAAGGATCTTTATTTTCTAGTCGTTGGATATAGGAGGAAAAGAAGAAACCCACTATCACACGGATCATAGCTGAGGGTGCCTACAAACTGGTTTCTTAGTCGGGCTTCAAAGACGGGTAGATGTTTTTCAAAAGTAGCCTAGGCCCGCCCACTATCTTAAGGCAGGCCGGGCTTCGGGCTTAACGTTCCCTTTTCGGACTCGGGCGTTCCGGATCGGGTTCGGGCTTTCGGGCATAATACTCACCCGTTGACTAACCTCTTTCACACCCTATTAAAAGGGATGATAAGATGTCCAATTACATCCTTGCTTTGGGATGAAGTTAAATGAGGGTTTGGGATTGTTTACCATTAGGTGCACCTCTTCGCCAAACTTAAACTCTCCACCTCCTCTGTTCACTATATATACTCACTTCTTCCCTTGTATTGAATATCTTGAATTTTTCTCCTTTTCTTATACAACTTTAATAGAGAATTTCTTAGAGTGAACATAGTGTTGAGTTATCCATGTTGATCATAAACACATGAATGATGTTCTTGGAATGTTACCGTCGAGCGGGATGGTTCGAGTATGACACGGCTCGTTGAGGGGTCGGAGGTCGATCTCTACGGGTTAGACTGACTTGCCTAGAGAGACTATGACAACTCATGAAGTATGTCATTAACGTATAGAGTAAGGCGACCCTGGTGAGGTCTGTGCTGAGGATATAAGTGGAAGGCCTGCCTCAACGAGTGACCGACCTTGTATGTGCAAGAACAATCATTTGTAATAGTGGTAGTTGGCCCTTAGGAGTGTGATCTTCCGTGTGAAAGATGAAGTAGGAGGCCTCTGTAAGAGAGATAAAGTAGGCATCCTATGTATGATAGATAAAATAGGCAACCTCCTTGGTAAACTAGTTGTTAGGAGAGAGGAAGATAGGCCGCCTCCTTGGTAAAGTAAGGTCAACCTCCTTTTGAGCGTAAGAACGAGGAAGTAGTAATCGATTGTTCTCTTTAGGATTGGATATGAGAGAGTAAGTAAATGCTTGATTCCAGAAAATAAAGTGTTGTATTTTGTGGATGCAAGACAGTAACGGTGCTCGTTCAGATGAATATTTGATGTGATGTATGAGAGAGAAATATGTTTGCATTGTTATCCGAGAGAAAGTAAGGCTATATGAATTATTAATCGATTGTCCAATCATTGTATCATTCTTTCCTCAACCATTTTATAGCGTCGTGTGGTCGACTGTCACCTGGTGGCGAGTTGTCGTCTTTAATGGGGTAACACATGAAGCTGTCACCATGAATACGGATTACGTAACCCTCTTTTAATGAGGATATTCGGGATATTCTCGGTTAGCTGTCATCTTGAATGACTGTTGATGAGATATGAAAATGCCCCATCTGATTCTTTTAACTTGGGTTCCTTAGCCTATTTTGAGCCGTTACTTTGATGAATTGTGTGTTTTCTCTTGCTCAGGTTTCTTCCAGGGAATTGAGCGCGAAAAGTAGATAAAAACGGGAGAAAGACACACAAAAGGGCATTTTGGTCATTTGGAAATTCCGGCCAATGTTGATACTCGGATGAGAAGTAAAATCGAATACGAACCCAACGGCAAAAACAGAAGACAAATCGGAGTCCGGATGAATAAAATAAAGCTAGTCAAAGTTGGGATAAAAAAAGGAATCAATTGACCACGTCAGCTAGGAGACACGTGACGGGCGATCCAACGGAGATGGAATAATTTTCGGTACACTGGTTGTAACATGCGGGTCATCTTTGACATTTATTTCAGGCGGCAATTCCATATAATGCAGTGCAAGATACTACAAAACTCCCGGTACACGTAGTACTTGATCTAACGGTCAGAGCTGATACGGGACACGTGGCATCATTGCTAGGTCGGTTGCGCCTTCATTTACATAGTCCGGAAGCACCAGATCAGTCCCACTTGCCAGCAATAGTCCCGATTGATTAAGAGATTTACATAGTCCCGATTGATTCCCAAGATTTTTGAGTTGCTTCTCCATTATCTTTTCACTCTATTTTCAAAAAGAGAAATTAAAAAGGGAAATAAGAGAACATGAGTTAGGGGGATATGCTGATATATTCTCTCTCTACTCTCTAGAAACGTGAACAGTAGAGAGAGAGTGAAGATAGAAACGTGAACAGTAGAGAGAGAGGAAGAAGGTGGGCTGCATATATTTGGATAGAGAGAGAAATTAAAGAAGATTTTGATGAGATTATAGAGGGAAGAAAGCTGGAAACAAAAAAAAAATACAAAGAAGGAAAGAGAGATTTTTGATTGAGGGAGAGATGGATATATTTCGAGAGAGAGTGATAGAAGTGGAGAAACTTTCATGGGATTTCTTCTCTCATCAGAGATATTAGAGAGACATGGCTGGAAATTTAGTAGTTACTGCTTTTAGGAGGATTCGGCTAAAGATATTTTCAAAGAGTTCAGAAGAAGATTTGAAGGGAGATACACAAAGAAGTTGGACTGGTTTTCTTTATACAAACTGAGAGATATTCTTCATAATCTCATCTCGGCTGGGGGCAAAACCAGGAACTCTAAGCTTTGTTCATTCTCCTCTTCTCAAGAACTTCAACAAATATTTTACAGAGAGAGAGAAAGGAGAATAACAGAGTCAATAGTTTATAGGAATATAAAGATCAGAGAGAAATTGTAGAGTGAGAAAGAGATAAAATCGAAGCAAAAACAGAGAGAGACCTTTGTAGAGAGAGAGAATTGTTTTCATTGTTCTTCATCTAATACAATCTTCTTCTTCTTCTTCAATTCATTATTATTTTGATCTTCTTGATTGGAATAAAGAGTGAACAGAAAGAGTGAGAAGAGAAAGAGAAAACAGTAGAGAGAGAGAGAGAAATCAGTTGAGGAAGACGAGAAAACTAGTTAGAAAATAATTTTCCCACAGGGAAATCGTTTCCGAGAAGATGAGAATATCAATTTCCCTAAGGGTCTGTTTGGTTTGTTTTCCTGGAAAATCGTAAAACAAAAGGAAAACTCTTCCCTTAGGGTCTGTTTGGTTGAAAAGCAGCAAGAAAAGTTGATTCTCTTTACTCTCTTACTTATATATGTTTAGGTATTTATCTCTTTCAACATGAATAGCTAACTCTCTCCATCTAGGGTTTTAGGGTGAAACTCATACTTGAACCTTTAGAGACATATTTTTATTTTGTTAATTCTCTTGATTGTGATTCAAAGTTGAAATTGTTTTAATTTTTAGAATTGATTTTCTTTTCATTGTTTATACTCTTAAATTTGATATATCATGCTTAGATTAGATTCTTTGATGATATATGTTATTGATTGATAAACAATAGTTTAGAGATTTGTTTTTCGAAATAAACAATTACATTGTTATAGATTATTGGTTTTAAATGAAAACATCTTTCGGAATTAAGATAGTTCATTATCTGAAATTCCGAGTTACAAAAAAGGGAGAATTGACTAGTTAACTATTTGTTCTAAAGATGATTTTATGTGGTAGATTCCGAAACCCCTAGACTTCTCCCCCCATTTGAGTTCATCTTTTTATTTGTTTTAATATTTTATTGATGCAGGGGCACCCGGCGTGGAGACTTTTTCCATGACCGAACCCGGTCATGGACCAACCGGCCAGAGAGAGTAGATTTAGGAAGTCCTTATTTTAGTATGATTATTAGATAATTTAGGTTTAGGAAATTATGTTATTTTAATATTTCCAATAATTGGAAAGGTCCAGATTTGAGTCTAGTTATTTAGGCAGTTGCAGTATTTTAATTATTTAGGAAAGTCTAATTCAAGTCTATCTAGGAAAGTCCAGAATCCTATAAAAGGATATCTAGTTTGTCTATTATACTCACATTGAGAGAAAAACCCTTTTGAAGTTTTAATAAAGTTGAGTATTTAGAGTTATTTGATCTTTATTTTCATTGTTCTTATTTAGTTATTTCATCTCTTTAATTCCGCTGCGTTTCTACATCAAGTGGTATCTAGAGCAAGAAATTTTTTTTTCATCACCATGGTTAACACTACTATCACCGCTACACCAACTAACGAGAAAACACCAACCTTTTCATCTGAATGGGACAACATTAAAGAAGGGCTATCTGCAGGTAAAAAGTTGGAAGAAGGTTTCAAGGAGTACAAGAAGGAAACATTAGAAAAATTCGAACGAATCGATCAACGTTTCGATCAACTCACCGATTCCATCAACAATCTTTCAAAACAAATCAAAGGTATGTGTATCAATCAACCCTCTTCCCACACTTCAAACCCGTTATCTATCGGTTCCAATACACCACCAATCCTCACAACCACTTCACACCCTAACCGGTTTTCACCTATAAGCTTCCCTACCGATACCAACATACCCCTATTCGGTCACACCATTAGCAATCCTTGCCCAATTACACCTCCACCCTTCATCACAAACAACCCAACGACTCCTACAGTAAAACCAAAAACATACCCCTCCTATAACATTCCACACTCAACCACTCCCCACACCCCACAACCATCATCATTCTCCTTCACCAATTCCACCATAAACCAAAACCGACCACAAACCGAACCCTACCTACTAACCGAACATCACCACTATTCGACATCACCCGAACACCGTATCCCAACCAACAACCAACACACCAACAGTGGACACCAACAACAATCCCAACCTATTGGTCCCTCACGTCCTTCACCAACGTATCTCGAACCTCACACCCAAAACCCGTTCACCCGAACCGACACCCATCCTCTATACCAACCACATCCCTACCTCCCAAACCAACAACCCGACAACCGCCATTACCCCCAAACTCGCGACACAACACCACCACCTAACCAACCCTATCAACTCCGAGAACTCCCAAACACCACTCGACCCCAAGTTACCGAACCAGCCTTACCGTATCATCTCCAAACCGATCCTCACCCAAATCCACTTAACCGAGACCCATACCAACCGATCACCCAAAACCGAGAGACCAACCTAACCCTTACCCAAACCCGAGAACCAACCACACCATTCCACCGTACAAACACCCAAACCCAACGACAACCGATTGTTTTTCAAACCCCTAAAACCAATCTCGAACACCACCATCAACAAACCGAAACCGATTGTCCCCATCCAAATTCATCTTACCGTATTCGAATGGAAGTACCATCATATGATGGTTCAATAAATATCGAAGATTTCTTAGATTACGTCTCACGACTCGAGATCTTCTTTGATGTTATGCAAGTGGAAGGTACTGAACAGGTACGTTGTATTGCTGGTTATTTATCTAAAACTGCTCTAACTTGGTGGAAACAGGAATCCGAAAATCGACGTTTATCACAACTACCTCCTATCTCTTCTTGGTTAGAGCTTAAACCATTAATGTTCTCCCGATTCCTCCCTCCGGACTATGAGAACCAATTGTGTGTTGATTATTTGCGTTGCCGTCAAGGAAGACGTTCAGTTGAGGAATATGCTTCGGAATTCCAACGTCTAATCACAAGGCTTAATCTCCCCGATTCAGAATCAATGAAAGTGGAAAAATTCAAAGACGAACTTCGGAATGATATTAAGGATTTGGTTAATTTAAGGTCTTTCAATTCCGTATCTGAATGTATCAGTGTAGCTCGATCTTTTGAATCAGATTCTCGTTCCATCTTTCGGGGACACAGTACTAGAAGTCAATCGGTAAGAACTTTACCGAATGAGTTAGATCAACCAAAGCAATCAGAGGAGGGAACTAAATCAGTAGCTGAAAATCTTTATAAAAAACCTCCACCAGTAAAGTGTTATCGTTGTTATGAAACGGGACACTATTCTAATGCTTGCCCCTCTCGCGGTAAAGCAAATATTATAGAGAAGAAATCAGATTCTGATTCGGATGAAGAACAGTTGAAACGTATTAACCTTACTCCAGACAACGGTGATCGAGTTATGTTACTAACTCGGAAAGTTCTTTTTACACCGTTCGGGAGGAATTTATCTCAACGAAAGAATTTGTTCGTTACACGGGGAACAGTACTGAATAAAGTGTGTACTATAGTAATTGACAATGGTTGTGTAGAAAATTTAATTTCTACAAAGCTTGTCAATTTCTTGGGTATGCCTACAATGATTAAGTCAAACCCGTATAAAACCGCTTGGATTCAGTCGGGTACTACTACACGGGTTGATCACATGTGTACTATTAATCTTTCTATTGGTTCTTCTTATTTGTCTACAGTTAATTGTGATGTCACCGATATGGATTTATGCCACATCATATTAGGACGACCATGGCAATCTGATGTTGATGCCACTTACCGTGGTCGTTTGAATGTTTATGAATTTCCATGGAAAAAGAAGATCGTGACGTTATTGCCAATTGAAGATGGATCGGAGGAACTACATTCTCTTCACAAACGGTTCGGGACGAACCTCTTGAAGGAAGGGGATGCTGATGCAGGGGCATCCGGCGTGGAGACTTTTTCCATGACCGAACCAGGTCATGGACCAACCGGCCAGAGATAGTAGATTTAGGAAGTCCTTATTTTAGTATGATTATTAGATAATTTAGGTTTAGGAAATTATGTTATTTTAATATTTCCAATAATTGGAAAGGTTCAGATTTGAGTCTAGTTATTTAGGCAGTTGCAGTATTTTAATTATTTAGGAAAGTCTAATTCAAGTCTATCTAGGAAAGTCCAGAATCCTATAAAAGGATATCTAGTTTGTCTATTATTCTCACATTGAGAGAAAAACCCCTTTGAAGTTTTAATAAAGTTGAGTATTTAGAGTTATTTGATCTTTATTTTCATTGTTCTTATTTAGTTATTTCATCTCTTTAATTCCGCTGCGTTTCTACATCATTTATATATTTTATTTTAAAATCAATATGAAAACACTTGAAAAATCTTATTACTTCCTAGTTTTAGAATAAGTTTAACTAGTCTCTGAGGAACGAACCGGTCTTTCCGGAAATATTATAACTTGACACCCGTGCACTTGCGGGTGTAGACCTATTTAGGAAACTTTCTAGGTCCATCAACTGTCACCTGGTGGCGAGCTGTCGTCTTTAATGGGGTAACGCATGAAGCTGGCACCATGAATACAGATTACGTAACCTTCTTTTAATAAGTATATTTGTGATATTCTCGGTCAACTATTATCTTGAATTACAGTAACGCCTACAACAGATATATGGGAGGGAGTAAGGCCAGGAAAACGGTCCGAGAATCCGAAACTCGACCCTAACCACCCGATCCGAGGCGACCCAGAGACAGAAGGAGATCCGACGCGGGTCGTCGGATTTACCCGACTCGAAATTTTGGGCGGGCGAGGTGAACATCGGGTAGGAGGTCTTACCCGAGGTCCAACCCATACAGACCGCCCGAAATTCAAGCCCTATCTGCTCGACCGAAATTCAAGCCCGATCGCCCGAAACTCTTACTCGCCCGCGGCCTAAACCCGTTACCCGCGACCGGTACTCGCGACCAATACTCGCGCCTGATACTCGCGACCGCTACCCGAGACATATTTCTTTAATCCCTTTATGATCCAACGACTAAGAATCATCAATCGTTTGATCAAAATATCTAACCTATATATACCCTCTCTAAAGGCCACTCTCTCTAAGGTGTCGTTTGACAACAAAAGTAGAAGTACTTTTGCTTGTAGTACAAGTTATTTTGCTTTAAAAATGTAAAAAAGTTTCAGAAGTATATTTGACAAAAATGTTACTTATAAGTAAAAAAAAGTCAAAAAGTTAGTTTGGTAACTCAATATACTTTTGATAATTGTTATTTACTCATAGAGATACTTGATTTTAATTGAATTTATTTATGATTTACGCGATTACTTTTGTATACGAAGTAGTGGTGATATTGGTGGTAGTGGCGGTGCCATGAAGGTATGGTTATGGGGTGTGGTGGTGGTTGAGGTTTGATGGTGATGGTGGTAGAGAGGTATAATGGTGGCAGCGGTGGTGGTAGAGGTATGATGGTGGCGATGGTGGTGAAAGTATGGTGGTGGTGGAAGTACGGTGGCGGTGATGGTGCAAATACAGTGGTGGTTGGGACACGACGGTGATTGTGGTGGATAAGGTATGTGAGTGATAATGACAAAGTTATGGTGGTGGTGGTATGATGATGGTGGTAAAGGTGGTGGATAAGATATGTAGGTGGTAATGATGGAGGTATGGTGGTGGTGGTGAAAGTACCGTGGTGGTGGTGAAGGTATGGTGGTGGCTGTGGTGGTGGTGGCGGTGAAGGTACGGTGGTGGTGAAGGTACGGTGGTGGTGGTGATGGTAGTGGTGGTGGAGATACGAGGTGGTTGTTGACGAGGTGTAGTGGTGTATGGTGGTGGTACGAAGGTGGTGGTTAAGGTGTGGTTGTGGTAGTTGAGGTAGGGTGGTGGGGGAGGTGCAATGATTGTTGTGGTGGTGGTGAGAGTAGAATGATATGGTAGAAGTTTAGTTGTGGTAGTGGAGCGAAGATAGGCAAAAAAAATTCGTCAAGTAAAATTCATGCATGTCTAAAAAAAAGTTACTTTACTTTGAAGTCTAAAACTAAAAATTTTAACTTAAAAAAAGTCAAATTTTAACTTAAATGAAGTCGGTAATTTTTGCGTACCAAACTAACTTTTTGACTTTTCTACTTAAATAAGCAAAAATGTAACTTATTTTAGTGTTGCCAAACGACACCTAAACTAAAACCGCCTCACTCACACTTACAGTCACTCACCGCCGACGACCACCACTCCCCAACAACCGATCCACCGCATACCACCACCACTACACCTGTAACATTAACACCACCACTCCACAACCACCAAATGGTTAGTGTTTTCTTTTATTTCATGAACATGTGATTATGATCTCTTAATCAGAGACTTATAATTTATTTTTTCTTTTTGGTTTACATATGATATGATCTTTGATCAGTGACGTTATAATTTTTTTTTTATTTCATGGACTAATGGACACAAATCTCTTTTGATGTAACTTTTTGTGTAGAGATTAAATAAATATAGTGGATGAAATTTAGTTTAATTTTTTATATTTTAAATTATGTTTTTTTATGTATATTATTTTTAATTTAGTTTAATATAAACGGAACTCGAAACCCGACCTGCCCGAGCCCGTTAAAGCCCGAACGGACACTCGGGCATAATCGGGCTGCGGGCTCCCACATGCTCATGTTTACCCGCCCGAACTCACCCGATATCCCGATCGGGTGACTTGCTCTCCCACCGAACCCACCCGTGCATGAAAATCGTGAGCCCGAACCCACCCGATTCCCACCCCTAGGAGGGAGGTCTGCCTTAGGAGATAACGACCGACCTCTTTATGCAGGGGTGACATCTTTGTCTGATGTGTCTGTATCTTCTTGTTTGCTCCAGGTGCCTAAAGCTGAATGTGTCAGGCCTATTTGCTATTTAGTTCATGTGCTTGGTTATCCCGTAGGCCCATTAATTGTGGATTTTTAGGGGTGCTCTTAATGACGGATTTTGGCCCACATCCAAATGAATAAAATAACAATTTATAAGTCAAAAATGAAAAAGAAACATAACACTTAACTACAAAAACACAAATAATTATAACAAAAAAAATTTTGATTACTATTTGGCAAGATATAATTAAGACATGTGTTGATTGTTGAATCTACCTTCATCAACATATCTTAGTCTATTACAAAAAAGGAGATGAAGGTTGATACTTCGATGCAAAACTTCGAAATGAACTATATGATGATCTGAGAGAGATAAATATAGATATATGGAGAGTCGAGAGGGTAAAGATAATCAGATTCACCATTTATATTTTAGAGAGAAAAATTGAAAGCTTTAGATTCTAGCAAGAATAAATCTAGGTTTTAAGGATATTAAACCTAGATTTGTGCTGCCCTTATTTCGTTTCTTCTTTTCTACAACACAAGGGTTGATGCCCTTGATCTGCTATATGCCCTAGATTTCTACAACGAAAAGACTTTTCTTCTTCTTTGTTGACCTAGATTTGCTTAATGTCCTAGATTTTGAGCTTGAAGGGTTCGAGAGGACCAAGACTCTTGGACAGGCTGAGTCCGACACCTTAAACAAGGACTCAGACTGGTTAGTCCGAGAAGAGCAATGGGAGCCTATAGATATCGTGAGTCAATGGAGATTGCCCGTGGTCAATAACTCAACGGGGGCCCAATAGCAATTTTCGGGTGCCCCTATAGACAGCACCCAAATCTATACGTCCCTTCCTAACAGGGTTTATGCAAGTTCTTTCAAGAGTGAGGAAAAACAACAAAATGAAGAAACGCCTTCAATATCATCATAATCAACTCCGACTTTACTACGCCACCACTATACGAAGATTCGCCACCAAATACAGCGGCAGAGTCGTCGGTAGCACCGAAGATGAACGAACCTTCGTTATCGAAGTTGAATCACCCAACGTTCTCCGTGATATTAGAGGCTACCCTCTCCCTCGACGTGATCTCATTTGCAAAATCTCTAAAATTCTTCAATCTTCATCTTCTGATGCCGACGACCCTTTTTTTCAACTTTCTGATTATCTTCAAACCCTTAACCTAACCCTAACTTCTTCTGAAGCTAGTGAAATCCTCAAATCCCTTCGTACTCCTCGAAGAGCCCTTGAATTCTTTCGATTTTGTTCTTCCTCTGTCCCTGGTTTCCGTCATGATTGTTTCACATACAATCGTATTTTCACAATTTTATCCAAATCTTCTTCCCCAGATGCCCTAAATGTTGTTAGTCGAGTTTTGGATGATATGGAGAAATCAGGGGTTAGAGGTAGTATATCCACTGTTAATATTTTGATTGGGATTTTTGGTGGTGGTTCTAGTAATGGGGTTTTGGAATTGGAAAGATGTTTGGGTTTGGTTAAGAAATGGGATTTGATGTTCAATTGCTATACTTATAAGTGTCTTCTTCAGGCTTATTTGAGGTTGAATGATATTTCTAGGGCTTTTGATGTTTATTTGGAAATGAGAAGACGTGGTTATATATTGGATATTTTTGCTTATAATATGCTTTTGGATGCTCTCTCTAAAGACGAAAAGGTTCAATCTTTTATCTTGTTTTTATTACTTTTATAGAGAATTTATAGAATATGATGTGAATTTTCTTCTTCGAAGGATTATATTATTGAATGTTATTGTTTCTCTATGATGGGTTTAAATTAGATTCATGGGTGATTCTTGTAATTCCATAGTATCTGATTTTTTGCCGTTTTGATAGGTTGAGCAAGCTTACAAGGTTTTTGCTGACATGAAGAAGAAGCATTGTGAGCCGGACGAGTATACCTATACAATTATGATAAAGATGACAGGAAAGATTGGGAAACCAGAGGAATGCTTGTCGCTCTTTCATGATATGATAACTAGTGGTTGTTCCCCTAACTTAATTGCTTATAACACTATGATCCAAGCCCTTGCTAGGAACCGGGTGATTGAAAAAATGATCATTGTTTTCTCTAAAATGGTTAAAAATGGCTGTCAGCCAAATGAATTTACATACAGTGTAATTTTGGATGTTCTAGTTGTCGAAGGAAAACTTGGTAGATTAGATGAAGTTGTGGAAATGTCAAAGAAATATATGACCAAATCGATTTATGCTTACTTGGTTAAGAGATTGAGCAAATTGGGTCATGCTAACGAGGCTCATAGATTGTTTTGTAATATGTGGAATTTTCATGACAGTGGTGATAGAGATGCTTACTTCTCTATGTTGGAGAGTCTCTGTAGTTCTGGCAAAACTGTTGAAGCTCTTGACTTGCTTAGTAAGATCCATGAAAAAGGAATAAGTACTGATACACTCATGTATAATATGGTATTCTCTGCTCTTGGAAAGTTAAAGCAGATTTCTCATATTCATGATCTTTATGAGAAAATGAAGAAAGACGGGCCATGTCCAGATATATTCACGTATAATATTCTTGTCGCGAGCTATGGTAGAGCCGGCAGAGTCGACGATTCTGTCAAACTGTTTGAAGAAATGGAGATTAGTAATTGTAAACCAGATGTAATCACTTACAATTCTTTGATTAATTGTCTTGGTAAAAATGGTGATCTCGATGAAGCCCATATGCGGTTTAAGGAGATGCAAGAAAAAGGCTTGAATCCTGATGTTGTAACTTATAGCACTCTCATCGAATGCTTTGGCAAGACGAGTAAGGTTGAGATGGCTCTTACTTTGTTTGATCAGATGCTTGCTGAGGGGTGTTATCCCAACATTGTGACCTATAATATATTGCTCGATTGTCTTGAGAAGTGTGGAAAAAACGCCGAAGCCTTGGAGCTGTACTCGAAGTTGAAGCAACAAGGACTAACTCCAGATTCTATTACATATACAATCCTTGAGCGTCTACAAAGTGGGTCACATAAAATGGTAAGAGTTCGAAGACAGAACCCGATAACAGGTTGGGTAGTTAGCCCTTTACGGTGATGAAGCCCATTAACAAGTACCGACCAGAGAAACACTCTCTTGTTCTATCGAACCTGGCCCGAGAACTATGATACTAGAAGATGCCTGTCAGGTTGTTCTTTCGCAAGACAAAAAAACCATATATGGATCTACGTCTTGTCATATACATGAAGATTGGACCCTGAAGTTCTGAAATTTTTCAGCAGCATGAACTACAGGATTTTGACATTTGAAGAGGTAACCCTTATTCGATATCGGAAATCATGTTATTTTCAACCATGCCCTCAATTTGAATGTACACTAATTTCATATATATAGAATCTCCATGTCTGTAGAACTAGTGAACTACTGAAGTTCAGTTTACTATGATTTGTAATGCTCACACAGAATCTTGCTTGTACCACCAGTCATAATTTTTCAGTAAAACTCTTGATTAACTGTGAATGTACCTTCTCTTTTTATCTCTCCAGCATTCAAATTTTGTTGGTAGTGGCCTTAAAATTTAGAAACCAGGAGTTTTTAGTTGGGCTACTTTTTCTTATTTATTCTCACAACATGGGCTATTGGGCTTGACTATGTGGGCTATATGCATGGACCTTCATTTTGTAGTCCTATTCTTGAGTGACTGGTGTGGTTACTGTCTTATTGGGAAGAGATGAAGGGAATTGAAAAGTGATCCAAGGGAAGAAAATTCTTATTGGTAAAAGAAATGTAGGAGTAAAAAGACTGATAAAGCATCTTCTTTTCTAGTCTTATTTGACCTAATGTCCTTTTGAATGATCCCATTTACCCTTTAATCCCATTAGTATTAGATTTAAATAAGTTCAAGGGAACAAAGGAATATTATACTATTTTAGAAGAGTAATATGTTTTTCAGTAGGAATTTTGTTGAAATAAACCATACAGAATTTTAGTTTGCAAGAACTGTCTTAAAATTTATACATAGCCAATATCTCAAGGAAGATCTTGAGAACTTGTAAACTTGTTGAATAAATTCAGATATTGAAATTTGGTTTGCAAGAACTTCTTGACACCAAACTCAGTTGCCTTCTGTTTTCGTGTAGAACTAAATTTGAAATGATTACATTATTTAAGGTAATTTCAGTTGTTTTGCAAGTTTTTATCTTTAGATCTTGAACAAATATTTATATCCACTGCATATGCTATCAGCTTCCACGACAAGTCTTAATTTGAAAAGAAGATTTGATTTCAGGTCTGAATCGATTAGAGAAGTAAACTTATACAAGTACTCAAACTATACAAGTAAATTACAATTATTTATTTTAGTTTTTAAATTCGAATTTAACAAAAATTATACAGCACCTCATGCAAAATCTCAATGAAGATCTTGTGAACTATTAAAAACAACAAAGGATTGTCTTTGGCCTTTCATAGATGCCTTGCATTTTAGAATTGCTTTCAAGAATATGAAATCGCATTTTAGAATTGCTTTCAAGAATATGAAATCATATAAGTAGCTTAGTTGCTTAGTTTATTTTCTATTCGCTACGACTTTCCTTTATGTGGTTGACCATGATGGAGCCCCATTGGGGGAATCAGTGGCCTAGATTATTGTATGAATTGACTTATAAATATCCTTTGTACGAATGGTCCTAATGGATTGATTCTGGGTGGACCAAGACACTCTTAGTAGTTGACATATTTTTCTATCCTATGAAGCAATGAGGCTTAATGATTCCAATATGTAATATAGAAAAACAAGAAAGAGGAATTTTAGAAAGGAAGTCAATAGATATAGAAAGAATAAATACTTGAATTCTCAATGACCCCAACTTGTACAGTATTTGATTGAATGACCCAACTTGTACAGTATTTGATTTGATGCATGGGCTCATGGGCTACTCAAATGATTCCACATAATTCACTGTTTTAAGGAAAATCCTGTGCTAATATTACTATTTTAATTTTTTGTTTTTGGAACGGTACAATAGCAGAGGGTTCAAATACGGTTAAACTTACATTAAAGATCTATAACTAATGAATTTTCACTTTCGATGAGAATGGATGTTCGAGTAACGGAGTGAATGTCTAACCACAAAACTAAATAGTAGTACTTGCAACAAAAAAAACTAGTAATGAAAATCAATTAAACAGAATTTAAAGTAATTTGTGATTCGTGTTTTTGAACGAACCAAACCTCTTATAGAATACTAGGGTCCATGGGTTTTAAGCCCTAAATAAAATCTGAAAAGGGGAAAGAGTCCTACCTTCCCAAAAAAAAAAAGATTTTAGTCCTTTTCCCTTTTGGACACTATTACCCTCTTATGTGATAAACATCTTCCATACAACTCCCACCTAATTTCCCACCGGACGTCAGATGATTAGAATCCACTAAAATCCGTAATTTAACTTTCAAAATGGAAAAGATTTTTTTCACTTTCTCTCTCTAATCCAAAAAACAGAAACTTTTTACTCTCTTTCTCTCTCCAAAAAACCGAACGACCCTAACCCTCTCCGAAAAACCCTAAAATCTCGTCCATCAAGCTTTTTAAAGATTTTTAAAGGTTTTTAAAGACTTTGAAGTTTGGTTCTAGATTTTGGTGAGATTCTAAAAGATTTTTTAAAGTTATTTTGGGTTTTTCTGTGGTTTTTCTGTTTAGGGTGTATGTTCGTCAACCAATTTTGTGTTTTTTCTAAACAAAAACGTGTTATGTATGATGGAAAACACTTTTAGGGTTTTTGGATTTAGGATCTCTGTTTTGATTTTTCGTATATTGTTTGAAAAAATAAAAGTTTATATACCAAAACGGGCTCCTGATTTACATACAGTGAATATAATACTAAAATACATGTAATTTATAAGAAAATTCTTAAAATTTCAAACAATTTAAGTAGTTTATGTATGTGCAGGAGATTAAGAATGACCTCTAAGTCGAAAAAGACTTCCAAAGCTACAAAGGTAACTATACCAACAAGAAAAAGTCCTATGAAAAGAAAAAACAGTGTTGAGGAGGTACGGAGGAAGAAAGTAAAGAGCAAATCACCTTCGATTCAAGAGGTAATAGTGAAAAGGGTAAATATTTATTTGTCAATGATACATTATCACTCAGTAAAAATAGATAAAATGTGGATTAACAACTTTTTTGTTTGCTTAGAACAGATCCAAAGCTTTTTTTGTACAATAAATTATATTAAATTTTAAATACGTTACTCATTATTTCTGAAAAAACTATTGTTGTTTGTTATAAATTATGCATAAATGTTGATATATATGTTGCCCATCCATGTACTCGTCACTTGCAGTCTTCAATGGGACAAACGACAGTTACACGCTTTAAATCATTTTTGACAAACTTGAGATCGTGACATGTTCTTATACTATAGTGGCGAAGGGCTAATCGAAATGCTTTAGCACCATATGGAAACAACTGACCAACTTCATTAAAGATTTTATCCCAACCATCGGATTTGAGTACGATCTTCTCCACTACATGGGATGCTTCTGTTGGAAATTCCATAACTAAATTCTAAACTACAAAGACTGATTTATAATGAAAATAAACTAAAAATTGGGAGACGATGAAGGAGTAATCGAAGATGATGAAAGGAGAAACGGATTTACAGATGATGAAGACACATACGATGCATTTTTAGAGAGAGAAAATCTATAATAGTGAAGATATACCTGATTAAAATTGTAAAAGGAAGAATATGATGCCGATTAAAATGTAAGGAAGAAGATGTTTCAAGATGACGATGAAGAAACACTTTAAGTTGAGACGGATTCGACTTCTCTAAGCAGTTGGAATTCTTTTCAGAGATACAATAATGTAGGTTTGATTACGAAGAACCAATAAAGGATAAACAATGGTGGTTTCCGGAGGTGTAATAGGGTTGAAGCAGATTCGAAGATTCACTAATGGAGAACCGATGGTGGTTTCAGTTATGCTATAAGGTTTTTGATTTAGAGAGAGAAAACAAAGGGTTTCAGTTATAGTTAGAAGATTGGAGAGAGAAAATGTGAGATTAAACGGGAAAGAGAATTTGGGGATTGATTTTCAAAAGAGGGTTATATCTTATATATAAGGCATAATAGGTATTATGATAAAATATAAATCATAGAGATCTATTTTTTTTTATTGAGATGGACCCATTTGGACTAGATTTCCATTATAATTAATATTTTGGCTTACAATCCTATATTATTGTTAGGGTGGACTAAATGTGGGTTTAGGGGTAGATTTTTGGACTATAAATCCAAAAATCTAGAATATTATTAAGAATTAACAATAATAAGACTAACTAGAGGTAGAATAAAGACTTCCATTTTGTAAATTGTAAACATTTTATAGCTTTGGAAATCCTTTTATAAAATTAAACAACCTTGTCTATAAGCAGAACTGTTATAATTGAAATACAGTTAGACTTGTAGGGTAACTGTTGGTTGCAAATTCCCCTTTTTGCTTATCAGTTTTACAACTATCAGAATGTTTTTTTCTGTTATAACTTAAAATTTGTGGGACAATTGTTATGACTACACAATAACAAACGATTGATTCTAATAATTAACTATTATTTTCAAACTATAAAAAAGTTAAAATTTTTATCTCATAGATTATATATTATATAAAAACAACGACCAACTTCGACATCTCTCCATTTAGAACTCCAAGTCCAACAGATAATATTTCATCAAAAAAAAAAGTCCAACAGATAATATAAGAATTAGAAAAGCTGAATAAGGCATATAGGGAACAACTGGCAAAACATCACTGGGTTCATAATGGTGATCGTATTACTAAAGCATTCCATGCATTTATTAATCACCATGGGAAATGCAATCGAATTCAGTATTTACGAAATAAATAGCAAATGTGGACTTTCGATTTCATACAGATAGGTCAAAGGTTGACGACTCACTTCAAAGATTATTTTACTGCGGCCACTACAAATCCACTGGCACCTAATCTCGACGGTTGCTTTCCATCTATAGCTATGTCTGAAAACCATCAGCTTAAGATCTAGGCAACTGGTGAAGAAATACATAATGTTATCACTAAAATGGGATCCTTAAAATCACCAAGTCCCGACCGTTTTCCAGCTATAATTTACAGGAAATGTTGAAACATTGTTGGTCAAGATGGGAAAGCACTTATGACATTAGTATTGAATTCAAGTTCTCTCCTAATAATAAATCACACTTTCATCTCATTAATCCCAAAGACCGACAACCCAAAGTTGATCAAATTTCTATCCGGTAGCATTGTGTAATGTAACATACAAGATGGTCGCCAAGTAACTCGCCAACCGGCTACGACCATTTTCAGATACTCGAGTAATAGAGTTTGAAAATGCATTTGTCCCAAAAGACAAATATCTGATAGTATTCTTATGGCCAAAGAGATTATCTATTCTGTTGTTCCTCCGGTTATGATTTGAGTTCAGTTTGTCTCTGTCTTGTCTTGATTAAGACAAAGTCTGGGTTGAAGTAGGGAACTTCCTTTCTCTAAGTTATAGAGAGATAAATGATAAGCGAATACTGACTTTGTTAGTAATTCCTTCTTTCAGATTAACCGAGATAAACAAAAGATAATGAAGTCGAGGCGACCAATCGTTAGGGTGTATGCCTTCGGGATACAACGACTATCCTTTTAGAATTTAAGATGGTACTTCTATATTCTGAAAGCGGCCGAACCTTCGTAAATAATTTGAGCTCTTAGACTGAAGAAAATAGATCTTCTAGACACTCAGATACTTCTCTCTTCAAAATTCTAGACACACCAGAGAATATTTCTAAAATCAGAAATATATTTCAGACACACCAACACTGATTTCAGGAGAGAAGAGAAGAAGAAAATAGACGAAATTCACTCGGAGACTTCTTTCTTCAGGATTCTAGATATTCTTGAATATTTCTAAAATCAGAATTATATTCCAGACACACCTAAATACTGATTTTAGAAGAGAAGAAGAGAATGAATTGGATGAAGAACGAAATGATTTTGGGTTGTTTATATAGGACTCGAATAGGTACATGTGTCTTTTGGGGTTAAGGGACACAACTGTTCGGAACTAGGAACTAAACTTGAAGTCGGGATCAAGTTTAGAGTCGGTTGAAATCTGGGACGTTATACTAGGCTCAATTACTCGGGTGAAATGCCCACCATTGGATAGAGCAAGATGCAGCCTGAATTCGTCCCAACAGATCAAGAAAGTGACTGTTAGATGAGAATCTATTGAAATCCCGAAGCTAGCCCGATAGGGAGAAGACGCGCCCCTTGGATCTCGCTGATCCAACGCGGCTGCCTTCGCCCCAACACTGTCCCGAGTATTTCAAAGCGCGACCGTCAGATCTCGCAAATCTCGCGGAGTGAACGCGAGCCGTCCAGATCTGGACGTGCTCGCGTCGCTCAAAGAACCCCAAATTGACTTGCCCAACTTGATGCTTTAGTCCCTATTTTAACTGATCTTCGTCCTTTAAACTTGATTTTCTCATTCATCCGGAATCGGATTTGAGTGATTCTTGGTTCTAAGTTTAAGAGTTCGACGAGACGAACGCACACACATTCTGTTTCTGAATTTGACGAGTCGGATCGAGCCAAAATCGACTCCAATTCCAACATATTCTACAAGACAGATGCATAGCAACGAGGGAGTTTTCTCTCTCAAGCTTGACATAGAAAAGGCAAACGATAGGGTCGATTGAGGCATCAAACACATTAATTTGCTTCGGTCTAAATAGCTCAACAGTGGATCTGATCATGAATTGTGTTACCACGACTACTTTTTTAGCTATTGGTAAATGGAGTCGCTCAAGAAACATTCTCAAATAGCAGAGGGTTACGGCAAGGGTGCCCTCTGGCCCCTTATTTATTCATCCTAACTTCGAACTAGTTTTAGATCAATATAATGCAAGCTGAACAAGAAGGTTTATGTCAAAGATAGAAATTAAATTATGTCGTTCCATCCATTACCCATCTGTGTTTTGTAGATGATCTCTTCCTATTTGGGAGTTGCAAAAAGACAATGTTCACCGTCTAAAGCAAATGATTCAAATGTATTCTGAGTGCTCGGGTCAAATTATAAACTTCCACAAATTAATCATACACTTCAATAAAGATATCTCACATCATTACAATGAAGAATCTGCAACTTGGTTGGGAGTTAAAGATATGGGGGGTGATGAAAATATTTAGGCACCCATATACTTCAATTTGACTCTCGAATGGGTTCCTTCGACTTCTTAATTAAAAAATTACAAAATAAACTATTTAGTTGGAAGGGTCGATTCATTTCTCATGGGTGTGATGTTCTCATTAAATCATCCTTATCTTCTGTCTCAGTATTTCATATGACTACGACAACTTCACATAAGGACATTATCAAACATATAGAGATAGGTGAACACGATTTCTGGTGGGGACATCCGACTGACTCTAGGAAAATCCACTTCATAAATTGGAATATCTTATGTTCACCAAAGCCTAAAGGAAGGTAAGGCATAAGAAACTTGAGTTTTGTCAACAAAGATAATTTGGCACCTTTTTCAAATGCTGGTGCGACTTGGGTTAACTTAATCAAAGCCAAATACTTCCGAAATTAAAGCTTCTGGATGAAAATTTTAAATCGAACATCTTCTCCGCTTTGGAAGGGTCTAATAAGCATTTGAGATGTAATCTCTTATCAAGTTGTATTTTGCAAATTTGGAATTAAAAATAAGTAGACATTTTTGCAGATCCTTGTGTTCCAAACTTGGGTAAAGTACTACATCCAAAACGAAGTGATTGGCCAACTAGGATCCAGAAACTCAACAACCTTATTGATGACGATAAACGACAATGGCAGACACCCTTGATACACTCATTGTTCCCACATGAAGGTGTTGATGATATGCCTAAATTTCGATCACGTCGGATCCATGATGACGATCGGTTCATATAGGCAAAGACGAAAACAAGTATTTTTATCACAAAATCCTTTATCAAGAACTGCTCAATCGAAACTCTGTCAACTTTTTACCCTGAAACCTCGACGGGAAGAAATTTTATAAGAATATTATCCTTCTACCAAAGGTAAGATGTTTTGCTTGGAAGGTAATTTGTGACGGTTTACCGATTCGAGCAAACCTAAGGAAACTTATCCTAGTCTCATCTAACCTTTGTCTACGTTACACTTGTTTTAATAAATGTTGTTTACCTTATGAAATATCTGGAAAAAAAAAAAGAAATAGATTCCACTTTAGCTCCACTATTTTCAATTTCAATCAAGTAATACACAGGATAAAAATAGATATGGCGCACCTACCACATGACCGGTTTCAATGCTCTTCTACAAGTTATAACCCGAACTCTCCCAACTACTCTGGGTTTCACCCATGGAGTCATTCATTAAGACGACGAAGCCTTCTCTAATAGCAGAGCAAGTTGTGATACCATCGCAAGGAATTCTTTTTTGTATTTTCTAGGCAGGAGAATCCCGATGTCTTCATTGTTAAAACCCCATTGAAGCAGAGGGGGGGTGTTATTTTGTTAGGCGTGGAGTTTGCAAGAACCATGCATCATTTTAAGATCATAATAGGTAGTGACTCTCAAGCACCCATCAGTCATCTACTTCGAGAACACACTCACATCTCTTGGCAACTTTGACCAATTCTCAGTGATATCCGACATCTAAAAACTATTTTCGAATCAAATAAGTTCTGCTACTGCCCAAGAGTTTGCAATACAACAATACATAAGTTAGCAACATAACAATAAACAACAATGTTTATGGTGTTTGGGATAGAGTTAATGTTCCTAATTGTATTGTAACTTGTATCCAAAATGATAACTGTGACGCCCCAAGCCCAGCAGTTACCGATATTGTCCTCCCTTTACGCCACCACCCTCGCACGGATGGTAGGAGGTTTTGTTCTTGGCGAGAGCACCACAGACTCCCCCAAAAGGCCTCGACACTTACCAAGCTTGAGCATACACCTATAGCCCAGGCTCCGGACACTCTCGTGAGCGATGTGGGACTATCACAATCCCCCACCCTCAGCGAAGAGCCGTCCTCGGCTCTGATACCAACTGTGACGCCCCGTGTCCCAAAATAGACACGACCACGCCCCGGCAACTCACAGACGAGACAAAAATCCGACAGAGTCTCCTCTGTAAATCGAACCGGTCGCACCTGTAAACCTGTCATGCAAATCATACATTCGCATACACAAAGAGATAAACTATCGAGCGGAAGCTAAACAAACTCAACTCAGTTTCGGGTCGAAACCCGAACCACAAAAATATAAAAGCCTTATAAACAACGATACAATCTATAAACAAATCTAAGTGTTACGTATATACATATTAGTGTTTGGTTTCTGCAATAAATACATAACTTTAAAATAACGAGAAGTCAATAAACGAAAACCAAAGAAAACGACGCAACACCTCTAGCCTCGTCAAACAAGATCACCGGCTGGAATACAACTCCGCGTCGAGGCTACGACAAAGCACCTGCACACTAACAACTAGTAGGGGGTCAGAATACTCACCGACACGAGTTATTCTGGTAGAAGACTAATCCAAAACCCATCACGTTTTCAAAGGTTCATTTAATAAGTTGTAAACATCATGACAAAACGAGTTATCAAACCAGTTACTGTATATACTATATACAAAACGTTTTCCTTAATCTAGCAAGCAATAGCAGTGATTAGCTGCCCACCCATGGTGCGCTCCCAATAAGAGGAGAGTTCCTCAGGAGAACCTAGAGTGCGTTAGATAGTACCAGCCCATTTATGGCACTAGCTAATGCACTACGTCTCCTCGAGAAAGAGACTTACCCCTAGCCGGTAAGCCCCTCTCCCACTAAGGGACTCCGCAATCATTGAAGAGTTTACCTCATGATACATATATACCTTAAGTATCTAAATACGTTTTTGATCACCGAGTTCGAATAAGAGAGCCGTCCCCCAATACCCATGGAAGGACCTGAACCTCATTCTCTTCGGTACCCTGTCATGCATCTAATGCGATCTTTCAAACTCAGTTTTATTCGTATATCAAAACCACATTCTCATTCGATTTATTATCTTATCAAACACGGAAGTGGAACAACCAAGAGCCATATCGCCACAAAGCAGAGGGATTCCCAATCAATGTCACCTCCCAGTCGAGCGGTCAGGTGTACGTCCCTGAGCCTCGAACTGGAGGTACGAGCACCAATGGCCAGCAAGTGAAGCACTCTACTCCCACAGGTCTCATGACTAGTGTCGCCCACCTCACCGGTCTCACACGGGTCACAACCGTGTCCACATGTCATCCTACCCTCAATGGCTACGTGCCCGTAGGTTGACATAATTCGCAGTCGGGTACATACAAGAAAATCCCCAGTAGTTCACAATCATCGTAAAATCAGTTCGAAAACATTTCGCATATCGCATCAAAACATTTCAAGCATATTTCAATTCACCACATAAATCGAGTTTCATGCTACCTAAACTCTAGTTATAATGACGCATATATAACTATAGAATCTAGCATATTCATTATCTATAAAACCATGCTGGATAAAAGATTCAGAACCCCTACCTCAGTCCTTGCATCACCAAAGACCTCCCGCCTACCAGACGACCTAATTCCTCCTCATTCGCATACTCTGAGACAAGGAAGAATGACCAAAAATCGAACAGAAACATTAGGTTCTAAACGAAGAACCTTCATACAATAAAGACAATATCAAAGAGAAAACGATGAAAACTTAAAACACGAAAACAATTAATAACGCTGGAAGACTTCGAATAATCGATTTGATCTCTAACTTTCATAGCCATGTCCACTAAATACTTGAAATGCATACCAACTGACCAACCGACCAACCGACTTCCCATAAATTCTATTTTTCATGTTAGAGTCTTCATAAGCTGACAAATCATATAATGAACTTTATAATATAAATTTATAACCGAAATTGTCCATTTATATGAAATACGACAAAATTTGGATAACCATCTCTATTCCAATTCATTCCCAAAACTAGTCCAAATCTGAAATTTGAGTCGTAAAATAATTCGGCAGCATCTCGTCTATATATGGTCACTCCAAAATAGTCTATAACATTCTAAACATGATCCTGGACATAAATCATTAGAAGAAATCGAATAATAATTGTCTAAATAGCTCCAAATTTCGATCCCAAATGAAATTAGTGCAACTATACAGTTATCGAAATAACCATCCAATAACCATCAAATTTGGACGAAATTGGAAATTCTGAATAGATAGATATGTAGAACAAGTCGAATAGGATTATCTGGAAGAAATTTCATTAAATTTCGACGACCGAGCGCGAAGAAATCAACGAAATAAACTCGAGAACTTTTCACGACCAAAACCCACTTTGCTTCTCTAAGGCTCGGTTCCTTTTTGAAATTGATTTTCAAATCAATTGTAAGTTTGGTTTATACCGTGGAATGAGGTGAGGACGTGGGTACACATGCAGAGGGTTTCATTTTAAACAAAATTGAGTTGCCACACGTGGCCATATAAAGTGGCATGTTACTTAAATTATTTTTAAGTCCTTCATCTGCATTCACCTCATAAACAAGTCCATTATATCTATTTTCAATTAATTCAACCTCAATGAATTGCCATTTAACCCTCAATTTGATTTTTTTCTCCCTCCTATTTTTGATCCCACAACTGAATAAATTATATGGCTCCTACCAATTCGACAACGAAGAAAATTACCGAAAACAAAATGATAGCTAAACTATGTTCGATCTTTCCACGTGACCAATCAAAATTCATTAATTCTCGATATCCATCTAACAAATATTCCTCCAAACCCTAACCCCAATTGACATGATCGAACAGAGAAAGAAGAAAAAACTGATTTTGTTTCTTTCTTATTAAAAAGTCCCAATGAAATCTCAGTTTAGTCCCTGATTTTGTCCCGATTGCAAAATACCCCCTAAGTTTTCCTCTTTGCTGATTTGGCCCTTTTTTTTTACTTCACCCAATTGTCGAATAGTCCCTAAACCAACCTTTTAAAACACGGGATGCTACAATCCTCCCCCCTTAAAGAAATTTCGTCCCCGAAATTTAGATCAGCTCACAAATTGTCCTAAAGTATCCCTCGAATTAAATCGTTTTCCTTTAACAACTTCTTAACCAGATCATATCACAACTCTTCTTTATCATTTCATACTATAATGGTGAACTTCTGACACCATAGATTGATTCTCTAAGAGCTTCTCTTCTCACAATAACTTATGAATTTATTCAGATGACATGGTATCTTTCACCATCCTTACATCCTTCACGCATCTGAATCTTCGAACCTCTCTACAACCCTCATGTATCCTTCCTGAAGTTATGGTCACTCCATTGTGGTCACAATACATCTCCAGTGGTTCAATCAGTAGCTTCTTCGTTACTCGATGGCATTTCTCACATTTCCGGTTCGCCTAGGGTAGAAACTCCTGGCAATGCCTTCATATGAGAATCACCTGATCGAGTGACTTAGGCTCACAAATTTTCACCACTAGTCCATCGATCTTGAAAAAGTTGACCACATATATTAGTCCTTGCCCAAATGAACCAATATCTACATGTATCTTGTAAAGTTCCTTAACAGTTCGTTGTTGTCGATCGTTGTAAACTTCTATATTGCCAAATGCCAACTATATTGATCTCCTCGGACATATTTGTCTTCGATACTACAACAACATCCATGTTGACTTATCTAGAATTTATCTCTGAAACCTCTTGATTGTCCATCCATAATATCTTGCACGACAATGAACGAAATATGTAACCATCTTAAACCTCCAACCGAGTCTTCCGTTCGCGAGTAAAACGAATTAAAAAAAATAAAAATCACAAGAAAAACAAAACAAATCAAATACTATATAACATCTTTTACTCTTGATAGTTTTTAATCTTGAAGCTTTTAGACACCTAGTCTTGACCATTTTTATCTTTTCCTAAAGTTTAGAGCAGTCAATGCTCTACACTATACACGACTTACCGGACAGACACCAGAACTAACTGCTCTGATATAGGTCACCAGAACTAACTGCTCTGATACCAACTGTGACGCCCCAAGCCCAGCAGTTACCGATATTGTCCTCCCTTTACGCCACCACCCTCGCACGGATGGTAGGAGGTTTTGTTCTTGGCGAGAGCACCACAGACTCCCTCAAAAGGCCTCGACACTTACCAAGCTTGAGCATACACCTATAGCCCAGGCTCCGGACACTCTCGTGAGCGATGTGGGACTATCACAAGAACGCATGAATAAAATAAACTTTCTTGTTTTTAAAAAAAAAAAGGGGATGAGTTTTAGGTCCAAAATCACAGGGCCAATGGGTTTAGAACCCAAAGGTAATATTAAATAGAAAATAAATCCACTAGAATTAATTTATATGTCTAACCTCTCATTTCTCTACTACTACCTAACCTATCCCATGTTAAATAAAATTACCAAGATTAGAAGATACAAATGGTCTTTTCAGTTTTCATGAAAATAGTTCCTCAATAAGAAGTTTCTATTCCTACAAAAAGACACCTTCCTTTTAAATGAATGTTTCTATAATCTTTTGACTCAAACAAAATATGTTATAACTCTTGCTTCTTCAGTTCACCGAGAGAAAAACCATCCGCACTTTTAGTCTTCATCTGGAGAAAACATAAAAGAACATGATGCTCAATGGATTAAATTTCTTCTTTTACCATATTCTCGTTTTTTTCAACGATAGATTGTTGCAACGTGCATGGTTTTGTTGTTCTTATTCTTAAAGTTAAGATATCAATCTTTTTCTTAAAAAAAGTTTCTTTAGATATTGTCCCACTGTTTCTCTCTCTATAGTCTTGTTTTCTTCAGAAAATTTACATGAAAAATACGTAGATATTTTGCAAACATTTTATGTATTCTCATAGCATTTTCTTGATTCTAACAACATATTTACGTTATATAATTTTCTCACTTACCCAGTAAATGATTCACGCTTTGTAATTTTGAACGAGTGAGTTTGTTTTTGCAGTCGGCAGCACCCTCAAATTTGTTGTAGCACTTCTTTAATTTTGCATAAATTGTGGAAATTTGACCAACATTTTTTAAACTGACAAAACATAACATATTTTACAAACATAACAGCGTTACTCTCAAAATGACTTTATCAATAGTAGAACTGTACAGATTTTTCGTAAAGTTGTACATTTCGATTCTTTTATCTTTTTTTTATTTTTTATTTTATCATTCTATGAATTACAAATACTTGTTTCAACATCAATATATTTTACAAATTAACTGACGAGATTGTGGAAGATTATGGTTGTAAATGATATTGCACGTTGATGAATTTGTGGTCGAATCTAACTATAAGCATTTTTCACACGGAATGTTAACCAATGATTTAACAATACAAGCAGAAAGGAAGAGGATTGAATTAACTTGGTTGTTACTGGATGAAGTGAAGGATAAATGAAAAAAAAACTTTAAGTTATTAGTTCTTGTAATTGATTATGTTGTAATGAATTATTTTAATTTAAATTACTCTAAGTTTAGTACAAATATCGTGAAATACGTTAAAAATGTTGAGAGTTAATAAAAAATGCTAGAATATATCACAGAACTGTTAGAAATATCATAACGATGTCGGAAAATATTTTTTATTATCTTTGAGTATATCCATATAAGGCTTGGCCGACATGGGTGAAGATAGGACCAATGTAAAATAATAAAAATGTAAGATGCAGTAGAATTTTGTGCTAACATCTATTTCATGATCGGGTAACTTGTTTATTTACATAATAAAGTTAACATTAAACAATACGAAATCATCAATGTAAAATAATAAAAATGTAAAACTTTGCGGGAAATCTATATACTTCTATTGTACTTAAATCTAACTTATTTATGTTTATATAAATCTGATGGATTCTTCAGAGTTTAGAAGATGTTAGTAGAGTTGCCAAAATTTATGCAAAAATCAAAGAAATGCTACAAGAAAATTTATGAAAAAAATTTTAACAACGCATATTATGTTCTTAGAATCAATAAAATGCTTCAAGAATATTGAAAATGTTAGCAAAATATAAATATCAGTTTACATGCATATTTTAAATGAAAACAAGATTCACTTTTTATTCTAAGATATAATTGTTTAATTAAAAATAGTAAAATGCCTGAAAACAAGATTGAATTTTTATAAATTTGTAGTTTTTTTCGTACTGATCGAGTAATGACCGAGAGCATCTCGAAAGGCTTGAACTCCATCCTCAGACTCTTGACCGACGTGGGTGAAAATTAGACCTCATGCATCTGCCTTAGTTGTTTTCCATCTAAGGTAACAACCATAAGAATTTGCATCACTGAAATCCATTAAATGATTGAATAGCGTCCATAAAAATGTAAAATCATTATGTGTAAAAGAATAAAGAAAATTCTAGAAAAATGTTTAAAATGTTATTCTCCTAATTTAATATAGGAGAATCAAGGAAATGCTAGAGAAATGTTAAAAATTTGGTTAACATATAATGTAAGTAAGTTAGAAAACATATGGTGCATTATTATGTTGTTGTTACGTCAATTCATCAACTAAGTTGTTTTAAAAACATATAATTGTGTTTTAAAAATCAATAAAATGCTAGAAAAAATTTAAAGTTCTGTTATATCTATGAATGTTGTTAGAATCAATAAGATGCTAGATAAATAATCAAACTTTTACTCACATACACTAATTCGTAGCATATGCCATGCATATTATGCTAATAGAATCAATAAAATATCAACAAAATAAATATCAGTTTACATTATGTGTTTTATGAAAACAAGATTGTAGTGATGGAAAATTCAACTTTTTTTCTTACGAAAAATATGATAAAAATGTTACATTTAAGTATGTTGTTAGAATTAAATAAATGTTTTAAGAAGATTCAAAATTTAATCAACATATATATAAATTTCATAATGATTTTCAAGACAAAATAGTTTGTAGAGATATAAACGTTACAAGAACATAGAGATAGAAAGAGTTATTTTCTATTTCAAGTTTTATTTTGGTGTTATAATGTTTATTGATTTAGAATTGGATACATGACTAATTACCCCCTATTTCCAGACTTTGCACTCAAAAATTCAAAAAGAAAAATAGAGTCCATAGACTATTATTGTTCTATGCCCAAGATAAAAGAGTATTAAGGATCAAAGAAGTAATGTACCAACTAACTAGGTCCAATACTTTCAACATAATAAAAACTAACTAGCTCCAATAGTACATTTGGTGAGATGATTACTATGTTTTAAGATGAGACTAGTGAAGGTGAAGTATGCAAGAAGGGAAGTTCAAGCCAAAATTAGATAAGCTAACATTATCCATTTTCTTTTGTAGTCCTACCCACCTTGACAAATGTTACAAACCTTAGTTCCTTCTCACACTCTATATATATATATATATATATAATTCTGTTGTCCCATCTACACTGGCCCGCCATCAAACCATTATTCTTTTTCTTCTCTTATTTGTTCAGATTTTTTCTCTTTTATTTTATGTATCAATTTAGTTCTTATTTTTCCTTAATTTATAATTCTTCTTTTGCTTTATGCTTTGTTAAATCTTAAATTGTTGTCATCTTTTTGTCTTTATGTTTTTGATTAAAAAAACTGTATTTATGACTCCCACAAGTAATATGTACTTCAATGACCATTGTCTAAAAGATGTTGCTTAGCTCAGTGTATTTTAATGCAAATACTTCATTCTCATTTGCAAGTGCAATGTAATACTACTGAGCTCAATTTATAAGTCTGCATAAAAATAGTTCAATAGCTTTTTTTTTTTTTTTTTTGAAGAAAAATAGTTCAATAGTTGATGTTTCGACCATGCGCAATAGTGTTGTATAACATATTTAAAATTTTCTTCTTTCTCAATTAACAAATGCAATTTTATCTGAAATACCTTGAAGTTTTGAGTTGACTAATCCTGGACATAACGACTAGGATATAAAAGGGTGCTTCTATAGGCCCCCACTCTTTTGTTGTAGGCACCCACTCTTTTGTTGTAGGCGCTCGACTGGAGACTGGAGTCATTGGTTCCCGTCAAATTCAATTTGACCAAACACTCTGTAGGTGTTCTTTCTTCAGATTATGTTATCCAAGAAATCAAACATACTCTCGAACTACTACGAAGCTAAGGTCAGTGGGCAGATAGTTGATATAAAAATCAAATTCCATAAAGCATGGTGAAGTATTTGCACATATATCGTTAAGGAAGACAAGGAGCCCATCGTATGGGGCGAGTATAACTTATAACAAATATCTGAATTTGGAAAATCCTACCAAGAGCACAGATCAACAAAAAATTCTGGATAGAAGGGATAAGACGAGGAATCGAAACCAAATTTACAAAGACGACATTATAAGACAGGATACCGCTCTCACTACCTAGAATAAGAGAGGCCCCAGGTGACGTAAAAGTCCTAAACAACAAAGAACACAACGTGATGGAGAGAATGAGTCGGGTTTCCCGTTTATCCACAACGGAGGAGCCGTCGCCACCTGGCAGGCGGCCACGGGTCATAATGCACTCTTCGCACAACAGATTCACTTTGAAGTTGACATATTCGCTGAACCAATCGTCGGAATGTGTGCGAAATACCATAAGGGCCCATTATTTAAATGTTTTTAGATATGTTAACCACTTGGAAAAAATTTCAAACACTAGATTATAAGATATAATCATACAAAATTAATCAAAATATTGATGACTATTTTTTAATAAGAAGCACGGATCTTTTCAAATGTTTTTTAGTCTCTTTCTTCGATGAAAGAACCAGATGATATCCTTAAGAAAATATGAAGAAATCTAAAGCGTTTATGAAACTTTCAGAAAACAAATCAAAATGAGAGAAGAAATGGGAGAACAAAATAGTCAAAGAGTGCTCGGGGCGCATACTCAACAATGGGGCACTTACAGAATAACGGGTCCAAATAAAGAAAAGTGGGGCGCCACTAGATCCACCCCAAAAATATATCTAACAAACTTTAGCCAATAAAGATATATGTGTCTGTCTCACTTTTAGAATTGGTCGTGATATCAATTATATGTCTAGATTTCAGAGCCAATGGTGGATTTGGATTGTTATGGGAGTAATTTATTTCTTGGGAAATTTGGCCAAAACACCCTAGAAAATTGGGGCTTTGGTTAAAAAGGATCTATCAACTTTTTGTAGGCTTCAGCTCCCCGGGGCATTTTTGTAAATTATTTCATATAGGGAAAAGACTAAATTAACCTTATTTGTTAGAGAAATTACAAACCCAAATCAGGTTGATATTTCCCTCTTTCTCTCTCTATCCCTTATTTCTCTCTCTATCCCGTATTTCAACCCAAATCAGGTTGAAATTACAAACCCAAATCGATTATTCTCTTTCCCGTATTTCAACCCAAATCAGGTTTTCATTGATTTACTAGGGTTTACAAAACATTCCCTACACGATTACACGTTATTACTCCATTCCTCATCGCCTTCGTTTTTTGCTTCCCAAATCGTTTCCATCTCAAATCTCTCCACTCGCCCTCTCAAGTTCTCTCTCTCTCTCTCTCTTTTCCTATTTTATTGATTTTTTGTTCAGATTTATTATTTGGTGGTTACATAATACTTTGTTTGTTTGTTTTGAAGCACAGTATGGCTCGAACAAAAGAAAACAAGCAAAGCAAATCGGTTGATACATCTACTGGTATCGAACGTAAGGTATCAATTAGATCTAGTTTGAAAGGGTTGTGCAGTTGTTTAGATGATTTCAAGAAAAATATTAACGAGAACATCATCCGGATGTTGAAAGAGACACCATTCGGAAACTTGTTTGATGCAATATTGCAGAAGAGGATTACAACTAGTAAGAAGGATAACACAACCGATTCAGTGAACAAAGTACTCAAAACCTTCAATCTTAGTAGTTGTGAATTCCGTATTGGAAGCAAAAGTATAACGTTTACAACTAATGATTTGGCATTATTGTTTGGGGTGCCAAATGTTGGGAGTATTAAATTTCCAAAAGGAAACCTACGAAATAGTGAATTCATCCAAAAATATTTCAATGGATCAGGGAAGATAAAAAAGACGGATGTCAGTACTTGTTTGAAAGAACTATCAACGAAGATAGAGGAAGAATACGATGAAGGACTTGATGAGGATTTTGTTAAGTTGTTGCTTCTCTACATGCTAGCGACACTTTTTTATGCTAATGGTCCGGGAACTATACCACAACATGCAATTAGTGCTGTTATTGATTTTAAAAAAATCAATGACTTCAATTGGGCTGCTGATATACACAGAGAATTAGCGGATAAGTTATCAAAATGTGAGACAACTTCACATTTTGTTGGTTGTGCAGTAGCTATTTTGGTAAGTTTATAATATGTTCTTTTTAACTTCATGTTATTGACATTATTGCTCATTCCCAAATTGATTTTTAACGATCTGTTATTTTTTGTAGTACTTTATATGTGAAAAAATGAAAATTATTGAACCGATTGAAGGAAATGAAGCTCTAACTCCACGAGTAACAAGATGGGATCTTCAAATATTACAATCAACATTGAAAGAAGTTGATCTTGCCACTGTTGGGAGTGAAAATGTAAGATCTCTGTTGTTAAATGTTACTATTTTCCTTGAGAATTGTTTTGCAAGAGGTCTGCTAAGTTTCGCAAATCAGTTTGCAAATCAGTTTGCAAATCAGTTTGCAAATCAATTTGCTAACTGGTTTGCAGAGCTTTGCTTTATAGTTTGCATATAGGTTTTTTAATATAGTTTTAAATATTAATTTTGAAATGCAGGCTTTAAAATTGTTAATAAGTTCTTCATTATGCACTTAATGCAGGTATATGATGAATTCCTAGAAATTAGTCATGAAGAAACTCTATTACTATCTTCTTCGAACAATTTGCAAAGAAAGAAGAGCAATGGAAATCATTCAATGCCAAAAGAAAGACCTCCAATGCCAGTAAATGATGCTTCAGCTGGAAAAACAACACTTGCCATTCTTGAGAAAAGGATTGATGATCAAGCGAATGAAATCAAAATGCTCAAGAATGAAGTAAGTAAATTAAAAAGAAGAGTGAAGTATTTAGAAAAAAACGGCAAAGTTGAGGCAGGAGTAAATGAAGATGATGAAGAAAATAGTGGTGAGCAAGGTGATGAACATGATGAAGAAAAAGCACAAGATGCTGAAGAAAGCTCTGGAAATGAGAAAGAAGAAGAAGACGGCAATGATGATAATGAAGAAGGAGAGAGCAGTAAAAATGGGAGAGAAAATTATGAAAAAGATGGTGAAAATGGGCAGGGTAAAGATGCAGAAGATAACAGTAAAGATGATGTTGGGAGTGATAATGTAAGATCTTTGTACTCAAAGTCTTGGTTTGCAAACTGATTTGCAAATTGATTTGCAAACTGATTGCCTTGCATTTTAGGTAAAAAATAATAAATGTTTATTATGTACTTAATGCAGGTTAATGATGAGTTCCAACAAACTAATAATGAAGATGAAAAGAGAGGCGAGGGAGATGAAAAAGATGGTGTAGATGAAGATAGTAGAGTTAGAAAGGAATTGGATGAACATGATGTGAGCAAAGATATAGTTGATGTTGTGAAGGAGATAAATGAGGGACTAGAAAAGGAAAAAGCAAACGAGGAAAACAAATATGAGGAAAAAACAGAAAGTGATGCCGAAATGAAGAAAGAGAAGGGAAAAGGGAAAGTGGAAATGGAAGGCCTTAATGAGGAACAACAAAGAGATGAAAATGTTGCTGAATTGAGGGAAATAGTTAAAGGATCCATTGAAAAGGGTGTGAAGGAGCGTCCTAAGAGAAAACAACTGGAAGACCCTATGTTTGTTTACACTAAAAAGGAAAAGAAACAAAAAAAGGCAGGACACACTTCAAAGGTGAATGAGAACAATTAAAAACATGTGTTCTAAACAATATCTTTAATACATTAGGTTTTTTTTGTGATTTTAGTTAAAAAAAATAGGTTTTTTTGTGAAGTCTATAAATTTTGTAAATATCTTGTATTTATTTACAAATAATAAATCTGAACGTAAGGTATCAATGCAACCCACAATGCAAATCAATTTGCAAATCAGTGTGCAAACAAATGCAAATCAATGTGCAAATTGATTTGCAAAGCACTGCAAATCAGTTTGCAAAGCACTGCAAATCAGTTTGTAAAGCACTGCAAATCAGTTTGCAAAGGCTTACAACGATTTGAACAAAATAAATACAAGAACAAAGCTGAAAAGAACATGTTTTACCTCCTTCGGCATTCTTGCCCGTTGCAGCTAATAAACATCCACTAAACTTTCCTTTGAAAAATGTTGCATCTAAATAAAGAATCGGACGGCAAAATCTAAATCCATGAATACAAGCCCCAAATGCAACAAATAAACGCTGAAATTCTTTTGAATCAGAGTCGATCTCAATTTTCACACAACTATTTGGGTTACTTCTTTGTAGAGCATCAACATAAGAAACTAAATGATGATAAGACGATGATGCATCCCCGTGAATATCCTTCAAAGCTAGTGCCTTGCCAGTATAAGAGTAATAGTAACTAACATCAAACCCATATGTATGCAATATATAATCAATAATTTTCCTAGGCTTGATAGATGGATCACTTTGAACACTATGTATCACCAATGTTTTTATCAAAGCACTTGTGAAACGACGTTTCTTAATGTCTTTTAGTCCAGCACCACAAGTATGACAATTGTTCATCGTTTTGATAACAAAGATATCACTCTCTTTGGAGAATTTCGTGGAATGAATTCTCCAATTACATCCAGTTTCTTTTCTAGCACATTCCACTGTAACCCTATAAGGATCGTTTTTCACAAAACGAAATCCATAACCCGACTCAAGAGAGTATTTTATTAACTCCATACGTATTTCATGTACACCACCTGGAAATTTCTGACCTACATGTTTAAAAATGAATGCCCAAGTACTATAAAGTAAAGGAACAACACTTGGACTTGTGTTATGATTTGATGATGACGCGGTAGTAACGATAGATGAAGAACAACTTGCATGATTTGTAATAGTAACTTGTATTTCAATAAGGTGAATATGTTTCGCCGAACAATAATAAAATATTGATTGTAAATGTAAATCAGATTCTACCTTCATATCTTGGTTGTTTATTTTGCAACTCAATTCGAAAAGTGATGGAGTCAAATCATTCAATTGTTTGCATAAGAACTCTTTCAAATGGAGTATAGTACTATCACTTCCAATCTTCGAACAAACAAAATTGCCCATATGTTGAAATACTCCAAGAACGGTCGGAACCATCAAACTGTAACAAAGAAACAGTTATGAGTTATAATAAATAACAACCGACTATTTGCAAATCACTGCAAAAACAATGCAAACAATTTGCAATGCTTATAGAACAGAATTAATCTTATATAATTAATCTTCCTAACTCTTGTAAACAGAATTAATCTTATAAAACAGAATTTAAAGAAATCAAAATCAAATAGTAAATTATCATGAATAACTCAAAATTATTATTCATAAATCATAATCTATTGTGCAAAATATATCTTATATTTGTTGATGAATGAAAATAAACAAACTAAGAAGAAATTATACCTTGAAACAGAAGATTCTCCTTCCATTGTTGTCTATGACTCCAATAATGAAGAAAACAATGTTAAACCCTAGAAAAATCTTCTAATAGTTGATCAAAATGTACTTTCTCTCTCTAGAATTCTTTCCAAAAACTAATTGAAAACCCTAATATTCAACTTCAAAAACTAAATCCACAGATTCAAAGCTAAACCTAAAAGAAATTGTTGTTTTGATAGAGAAAATTGATCGAAACCCTAGCAAAGCTATAGCCAAAAATCGCCCAAATACAACCCTCTCGGTTAGGTCTCGGTTTTTCTCTCCCACTGAAATCTTTGGCCAAATTGGATGTTGTAAATTTCCCCAAATAAGAAGGCTAATTAATGTATTAAAAATGTGGTGCTTCTAAAATTGTCCTCCAGCCCTATTTTGAAAGATTTCATGGTGTCTAAAATAAAAAAACTTTGATTTGTCTTTTTAACAAAACAAAACAGGAAATTGGGCCTCCGGCCCAATTTCCTGTTATTTCTTTTGGACACCTAACAAGTGGGATGGCTATTTTTATTTATTTTCTTAACCAAACAAAACTATTTTCTATTCTTTTTGTCAATTTCCTTTTCTCTATTTCGTAATTTTTACCATTGGATAGTATGTTAAACAACCGTAAGGCTATTGTATGTTATAGATATATATATATATATATATATATATATATATACTAAGTATAACTCGTGGCTACGCCACAAACGCTTCTTACAATATTTTACGCGTTCAGACTTTTAAAATATCTAATATACGCTTGAACGTTCTAAACAAAAATAGAATGAATTTGCTAGTATAGAAAAATACGAAGAGATATTGAGAAATCATGAACATAGACTACTTCTAAAAAAAACCAATGTTGATCTCACTCAACGACCCAAATTAAAAGCGGATTCGTTGGTTTTAGAGAAGGGACTAAACCAAAATAAATACAAGTTGTTAAAGAAGAAACTAAAATTAAAATTTGGTTCCCCAACAATATCTTTTATTAAAAAAGGATGTTTGTCCCATTCAGCATTTTTCCTTCTGTTATCTTATATAAATATATTATATATGTATATATATATATATATATATATATATATATATATAAGCATATAAGTAGGTCTATTGTAAATTTTTTATAAATAATTAGACAAATAACAACTCATTAGAAATTGTTGTTGCAACGGTGGAACGCCTGTTAAAAATTTAAGTTGAAATTGAAAATATCGCCGCATTATACCATCAAATCAAGAACGAAATAAAGGGTTGAACTTGAACGTTTGCTTCGATTTAGGCCCAAATTTTTTGAGGTGATCATTGTTCTTTGGTAGCATAGATATCACTTGTTATTTTCACAAGAGAGACAATTGTAATGTGTACAGTTTTTTATTAGGAAATATGGTAGGGCAAAAGAAAATTAAGATGGTCCTAACCATAAATCTCTAAAGTAGAGAGTTTTACTATTGGGGCCACTAGGTCATACTTTTTGTACAAACTAGGTGATCATCTATTTGTAGGTCCGACAAAAATTATGATGATGAATCTAGTCTTTGAGTACAGTTTACAAACAACAACAAAATCAAAAACTTCACTCAAATCCAATTACTAATAATTATATTGTTTATTTTGTTAACTATATATATATATAGATTTAATAAGGTGTGCTTGTTGTAGAAGTATAGTGAGAGTTTGTTATATAGAAACTTTTATAAGTTAATACTATTTAGAAAGGGGTGATGGTGGTCCATCAAGTATAGTACTGCTCATTTGCCTTGCATATCAAGCAACCTTATTAGAATTCATCCTCTTCCCTCTCTCTCTCTCTCTAGCTTTCTCTTTCTCTCTCTTCTTTCTGCAACTCTCATGGCAAAAGAATCATGATTTCAGTCCTCCAGCTCAAAACCCATGTGAGTTCTTATCATCTCTTCCTCCCCCCTCAATTTTCATTTTGGACCTCTCTATCTCAAACAAAACTACTTAATTACACTTAAGTGGATAAATTTTCTTTTCATCTGTTTTAGAAACCAAACTCCTTTCTATTTTAAGCTATTTTTTTTCATGGGTAATTATATTTTTGAAACTTAATTTTTGATAATAAAGTGGGTATTAAAGGGGATAAATAAAAATAGTACAAAATTTCAACTTTATATCTTTATTTCATTCATGAAATCATAAATGTTTTATAGATATTGTTATTAACAAGTTTTTTTTTTTATATTATGTCTTTGATGGTAACAACTAGGTGGTGAAGGCCGTTTCTTCTTTGCTTTTGCTTTAGTAGTCAAGGGTTTAAACAAAGTTATGGTGTGTGAGCTTTCTTTCTTTATAGAGCTTTGGAAACACAACAACTTGGTTTTTCTTTCCTTCTAGTTGAACCCCAACTCTCTCTCTCTCTAAAACTCTCTCTCTAAAACTCTCTCTCTCTAGTTTTTGTTGCATGTTAGATACATCTACTTAAATTAGGAAAGACTTAAAGGTAGTGTGTTGAAGCATCACCTTTTCCTTTTTCTCATTTGCTTCAGTTAAAGTTAAGAGGGGATTGGGTATATATTTTTTTTTTTTTTTCAATGGTTAAAGTGAAGGGTTTATAGTTCAATCCCCTCAGTAACAGTTTTCTTCTTTTGCTATCTCTTTCTTACTTCTCCCCTCATCTTCATTCTTTTTCTCTTTGTTTCTTGTGAGACCAAGAAATACTAATTGATCTTCTTTTTTCTTGTTTGGTTCTTTCCTCATCTGGGTTTTTGTTAAATTTCCATTTATTGCTTGATTTGATTGGCACATATAGCTAGGTTTCTCATTTCCATCTTTTTTTTCTTTGTCTTTTTTTTTGCTTCTAGTTTATCCTTATAATTTTAACACTCAAATAACCAATTCTTTTTTTTCTTTTGTTTTCAGGATCTCTTAATTCAGAAGATTGGAATTATACAAGTTTGTTGAATAAAAGAATAATTCAGTTAAGAAGTTCAAAGAACAATTAAGAATTATATCTATCTAATCTTGATAAATAATATATATTTATATATGTTTATGTCAATTATAAAAGATCAACCATGAATAAGAATCATCAAATAGGAGGAGGTTCTTTCAGTAGTTCTGATCTTATTGATGCAAAACTTGAAGAGCATCAGATGTGTGGATCCCAACAGTGCCCAGGTTGTGGACACAAACTCGAACGAAAACCGGTGAGTACTTAATATTCTAGCTTCAACTGTAAGACTGTTTTTGATCTTTCTCATAATCAATTTATATTGTATGGCATCTTATTGCAGGATTGGTTAGGGCTTCCAGCTGGTGTAAAATTTGATCCAACAGATCAAGAACTAATAGAGCATCTTGAAGCTAAAGTTCAAGCTCAAGACTCCAAGTCTCACCCTTTAATAGATGAATTCATCCCCACAATTGAGGGTGAAGATGGGATTTGTTATACACACCCTGAAAAACTTCCTGGTCTCTCTCTCTCTCTCCCTCTGTTTATCATATGATCTAAAATTGTCTTACAGTTTGATACACCTAACTTGACCTAATCTTGATTTTTTTGTTTCATGACTTATCTTTCTAGGGGTGACTAGAGATGGTTTAAGCAGACACTTCTTCCATAGGCCCTCCAAAGCCTACACAACTGGAACAAGAAAGAGAAGAAAAATTCAAACAGAATGTGATCTACAAGGCGGTGAGACTCGATGGCATAAAACTGGGAAAACTAGACCTGTAATGGTTAATGGAAAACAGAAAGGTTGCAAAAAAATTCTAGTACTCTATACAAATTTCGGCAAGCATCGTAAACCTGAAAAGACTAATTGGGTCATGCACCAATATCATTTGGGTCAATTAGAAGAAGAGAAAGAAGGAGAACTTGTCGTTTCGAAAATATTTTATCAGACACAACCAAGACAATGTAATTGGTCGGAACGGACTAGTGCAACCATAGTTGGTTGCGAAGGAAGTAGCGAGCCGAATAGTAGGAGAGAGAGTGGTAGTGGTAGCTGTTCTTCTTCTAAAGAAATGGGTACTCAAAGAGATGAGTTATCGGCTGGTGGTACTACTGGAATTTCAAGTTATAGTCATGCTGCCATGGATATTCAACAACTAAAATCTGATCATTTCAGCTTTGCCCCATTTAGAAAAAGCTTTGATGAGGTAACAATTAGTACTTGATTTTATGTTTAAATTTGTATAAATACTCTATATTAAGCATATGCTCACATAGTTATATGCATAATGCTAATTATAACCCTAAATACTTTTATTAATTAATTCGATTAGTTATTTTTATTTAAGATAATGTTTTTTGAAGTGGAAGAAATAATGAAGAAAAGGAAATCTTTCATTGTCTAGGGTGGTTTCTTACAGGTGGGATTATTAGAAGAAGCCGTTTCAATAGCACGAGAAGCTACATCTACTCGGGCTTGTGACGAAAACGAACAAGATCACCATGAACACCATAGACAACAACAACAACATCACATGACCCATGAACAAACACAACATCAACATCATAATCGTCATCATCAGATCGGGGCGAATGCAGCATTTCATGTCAGTAGGCCTTCACATCCTATCTCTACCATAATCTCACCACTTCACCATACCTCCATTGTTCTTGACGAAGACTCCTATCATGTCCCTCCCATAATTCTCCAAACCGAAAAATTCCAGGTACGGAAAAGTAATTTTACTCTCAAATACGTATTACTTAAGCATCGCCTTCGATCTTTTTCTTTTTTTTGGTAAAGATGGTAATTATATATCCTAAGTTAAAGAAACATGGTAGCAGCTTATGTTGACAACTTGTAGTTCTTTATATATGCCAATATTAGACATGAATCATTTTCTTTACTTTAATTTTGTTTGCTTATTGAGAACCTTGGAAAATTATTTTAACAGCAACAACAACACCAACACCAACATCACCACCACCAGCAGCAGCAACAACAACATCATAAGCTAGTGGGAGGAAGTGGTGCTTCTGGTTTGGAAGAAATGTTGATGAATTGCACTTCATCATCTGACATCAAAGAAGTAAGTATTTTTTTTTTCTACTTTTGACCCAGACATCAATATGCATTTTCTTCAATTAAAAATTTATAATGATTTATAAATAACCTAGAAAAAAAATGCCCATGGATTTCATTCTCCTCATTTCCGTTATAATTTAAAGAGAAAAGACTAAACAAAAATAATATGAAGATGATTTATTTTGAACTACTAATATTTATATGAACCTAATAATAGTTCTTTTTATTATTCGACGACAACATAGTCTGATTTGTGAAACCTGGGTCGGGTGCGAAGAAAACTATGCTACTTTATATGTCCGAAATTTATACAAGAAGGAAAAATCAAACTAAAGGTATAAAAAAAATGATATAATACAATTGCTATAAATTTTATTTTAAAAAAATAGATAAAAGTAGGAGGAATTTGAAGCTTTTAAAAAAATGTGGGCTATCTTTCCTCTTGTAGTAGCTAGCTAGTTAGCCTCTAGTGGAAATTCCCCTTGGATTTTGAATAAAAGAAAAAGAAAAAGGGATGAATAAAAAGAGTTAATATCACTAATAACAAATTAAAAGAAAAAAAGAAAGAAAGAAAGAAAGAAAGAAAGAAAGAAAAAGAACAAGAAATTGAACTATAAAATCAAATGGGTTTCAAAATAAAGGAAGAAAAAGAGAAAGAAAAGTTTTTTCTCATATGTGAACCTATAAAAACAAAACCCATGGAAGAAATTAAGAAAGAAAAATTGGAAAAAGGTAAAGAAGTAAAATAGACTATAACCCTAAACCCTAATTTCTCTTGTTGTATACTGTTGTTCTTGCAGGAGTCAGCTATCAGAAACCCACAAGAGGCAGAATGGCTAAAGTACTCATCCTACTGGCCTGACCCTGACAACCAGGATCATCATGGGTAGAAGCAACAGACTAAAAATAATAAGCCAAAAAACCCTAACAGACACTATCATGATCAGCACTATCATCAACTTTGATACCCTTGGTGTTAGCTCTAAAAAGAGTAGAAGCCAAGAATAGTTCTAGGGTTTACCTCTTTTTTCTTTTCTCTTCTTTTTCTTTTTTACTTCTTCTTCTTCTAGGTGGTGCTTCATTTCAACTAAACTAACTGTAAAAATTAAACCAACTTGCAAAAAAAGAAAGAAAAGGCTGTTGTTTCACTGACAGTAGAAGGAGAATACTGAATACCAAAGACTAAAACCAAAGGAAAAAATATCAATCATGCATGAAAATGATCACCTTCATGATCACAGTATCCATCTTTATTACTATTTCTTATTGTTTATTTTTTATGTATCATTTTGGGTTTTGTTATCTAGGAAAAATACACAAACAAAGGGTTTGTTCAATACAAACTTTTTATAGTTGTAATTCTTGTTCTTGTGCCTTATTAATACTCTACAAAATTTATGAAAGATGAAGCATAGGATGTTATTTAAATCTTTATTAATATATATGAATTATTTACTTATGTTCCATTTTCTTTTCGGTAAAAGGAGATATGTTTTTGTGCTATTATAATTATTATTTTGGAAATTGTGCTATTACTATTGAGTCGTCTATATGTACAGACGAGCAGATATATACGAGAAGCCTGTTTTGCTGGTTGTGAAGTGGTTGGCCACAAGTCGTGCCACAGTCAACATGTGGCCAACCTTGTATATAGATAGACCTCTCTCATTAGAAGTTTGTATGTACATATTGGTTGGTCGCCCATCGTGCGTAGACATAACTTTTTTTTGAAAGACAAGTTTCATTCAATAAAATGTCCGACGAGAAGACAATAGTACATAGAAATATTTATTAATATGTGCTTGCTTTTGAGTTACTATTGGTCATGTTTGTCTATCACAAGAAATGTAGGAAATAAGGCACTTATATAATATTACAGGCTTATGCATGAAGCAACCAATAAAGTTTGAGAAATAGTGATGACATATAAGCCAAAATATCATGACCCATGCAAGAAATTGTATATGTTGTAACTTACTATGATGATTCTATCTGTCCAAATAACTTCACAAGTTTTACCATAATCAGTGATGAAAGGTATTCTACAAGTTTTTTCCATTGGTACAATGAATATTTTGTAGCTCAAATTTGGATGAGGACTTTCTAACTAAGCTACTTAGTTGTATGTATTGTTCATACTACTAAGTTAGGAACAACCCAAAACTAAAAGTAACATAAAATAAATGATTATATTTCAATCACTTATATAGGGTTAGATGGCTGAATTTTGAAAGCCAAGCATTCTAATACAAGAGACATATAAATCATTTAAAAGAAAACCAAATAGGGTTGGGTGGATGAATCATTAAGTTTTTTTTCTTGAATTGTCAGCGTGCCTCGAACTCTGAGACTTTAAGGTGGAAGACTAAACCTCTTACCTCTCCAACTAAGGATGATTGACATGAATCATTAAGTCATAAATTCAGTCTTGATCTTTTGTGTACTATGTAAATTGACTATGATCTTATCAATCACGTTCATTTGTGTTAGGAGAAGAAAAAATGACTCCCTAAATTCAAATTTAAAGAAATTTCAATATTATATTTATAGCTATTTATAAGGTTGATCCACTTGATTCCAATACTTCTTCGTAAATGTTATGAAAATATGGGAAGAGTTGGTTGGATACCTAATTTTGGTAAAACTTTGAAATGTTCTCTCTAGGAATTAAAGCAAAGAAGAGAATAATAAGGCGCGCAGCCTCTTTATTACTTTATTCTAATATTCTTGGTGCTTATGGGAGGTAACTTTAATTTAGTTAGCCTCTCCCTCAACACACTTCTACTCTATTCTAGTGAGAAAGAGAGAGAACGTGCATGGTGTTGATCATAACTTTTGTTGATTTAACGGCCATGCATGCTGCATGCTGCATGCGTGAGGAGAGAGTTGGAGAGAGCGAGAGAGGTTCTATGTAGTTTCTCAAATAAAGAGCATAGATAGAGAATAAAGAGATATAGAGCATATATCCATTTCTAAGGAAAACAAGAATAATCTTTTTACATGTACTTTTTCCCCTAATGATCATTTACTAAAGTAATATGGATTATATATATAAATATATAGCTAAAATTATCATTGGTATCTTTCAAATTAACTTTTCTAAATATAAGAATTTGTTTTAGTTGGAGTTTATTTTACTAATGGTTAATGCTACTTGGTCCCGATCATGGGGCCCAACCGTAGTTTAAATGGGTAAAATTTTCAGTTCTGAGTTTCGACGTAAATTGAAAATTTTGTCCACTTGGATCGTGATTGTCTAGCCAAATAACATTTTCCTTCATTAGTTTTTAAAGTTAGACTTTTACTTGTCCCTTAGTAATTAATGGCTTTAATACTACACTAAATCAATGACATAAGGAGGTACAACTCTTCTCAAGTACCATACATCTTCTCTATATACCATGTATCAATAATTTGAATTTATAGTTTACAAATTAACTCCTATATATTACTCAACTAAGTCTAACATAGAAAAAGAATATAATGTATGGAAATTTATTCCATCATGGGATATAAAAGGCAGAAGGGTGATATGCAAATAGTTGTGCATGGTAGGTCAATAACCTTAAAAGTTGATATTCGTTTTCTTCCTTCCACTTTATAGAAGATTTGGATGCTTTCAAAAGGGTATTGTTAGCATTGTTAGAAGGTCTCAGATTTTGTCCCTCAAAGAAGTTGCAGGAGGAATTCTGCATTATAGTGTACTAGTGGGGCTGAGAATATAAAACAAGTTAAAGAATATCACGACTCCTTTGTTTTTTTTTTTTTTAGAGAAGGTAAAATAGATTCATTAATTGGAAAACAAAAGTACAACCATGGAGGGAAACAAGATGGTTAACCAGCGACTCCTTCGTGAAAACCCCATCTGCAGTTCCAATTAAGTTACCTTCTTATTTTGATTTCCCCTCAACTGTCTGTTAAATGTGATAAACCCGAAAACAAAAAGGTAAAGTCAATAAGCCCTTAGATCATATCAAATACAAAACTTGAAAAGAAAAACTGTTCGTCTATGTGTCAGTGTCAACTCCCGATTGAGGTTCTCTTTCCTAGATGACACTATTGATATCCTCCAATTTTTGTATGTCTCCGATGCAAATTTCTAAAATTGTTTTGTTACTTATGTAGCGTGATAATATTTGTAAATAAATAATTAGTTAGAACATCTCCAATGCAAAACTGAAAAAAAATCTCTATTGTCTTATGTGGCAAGTTCTAATTGAGATTCTCACTCCCAAATGGCGAAAATAAAGATCCTCAATTCTTTTGTGTCTGCAATGCAAAATTCTAAACTTATCTTATTTACTCATGTGACATAGTTATTTTTGTAGAAAATACAGAAGACTCGATTTCTATTGATTTAAATATCAATGTTGATGAGTTGGACAGTGAGAGATATCTCAAAAGCACACTCTAGGAATAGAGTGTCCTCTTAAGATATCTCTATTTAACTATCTCCACATCATCTTAGAGGTCCAAGTTGAGTTTTAATTGGAGATGCTCTTATTTTGAAGATGTATGAAGACTTAGATTTTTATTGGTCTAAATTTTAAAAATGATGAATTGATCTAAAAATCTGTCAATCTTTAAGTCATCTTATTTTCTTCTTTGTCTTTAGACATTTGTAGATTTTTATGTTATTATTGATCTTTGGAATCAAATTACAAAATTTATTTTTTTATTTTTGAGAAAAGTTGATATATTTTATTTTTGAAAACTCGTTACAATTAGCGTCAGAGAGTTTAACTAATGGTGGTTCCTTCCACACAACAATAATGTCATTCCTTCAAACTAATACTCAATTCTAACTGTTTGTGGCCCATGGCCAAATAGCCGTTTTTTTGTCACAAGCTTAAATAGCCATGAAGCCACAGCGCCCCTAAATTTGTAGTTAGGAATTTGGCTCTTTAGGCCTCATTGTGTGAATCAGTAAAGGCTCACTGTTATGCCCTGTGGGAATGGAAGTATTAGGGCACCTCCGGTTTTCTATACCTAACTCCGCCAAGGCCCAAGGGCATTAAAACCAGAAACCCAAGTTACAAAGCAACCCTAGTAATCTAGTATTGGCTGTTAAAAATAGAAACAAAAGTGAGAAGATGAAGATGAAGATGAAGATGAAGGTTAAGATGAGAAAAAAAAGGAGAGAAACCGTTTGAAAGTAAAGGGGTTTATCTGGTTATCTACCAGCCAACTATTCTTATTTTCTTGGGTTATTTCTCAAATAGCCCCCAATTTCGTGACCAGCTTCCTGCGTAGCCTCTTACTTTACTAAAAATACCCAGATGACCCCCTTTTTCAGTTACCGTTATAACTCCGATAACTTGTCATCACCTCTCTTCTCCATCTCATCGTCTCTCTCTGCCACCTCATCGTCTTCACCGACGAAGGTCGCCGGCCGACCAGTTTTCCCGCCGGTAACCTTCAAATATATATAAAAAAAATTATCTTCTTCTAATTTTCTCTCTTCCTTTCTCTCCTCTCTCTCTCTCTGCTCTCTCTCTAAAATCATCTCAATGCCCATTTAATGGTAATCCACAACAAGGATAAAGACTCTCCAACAGCTCAGACTACTTTCAAATCCATCACATTTCAGCATACAAATCGGAAACTCAACATTCAATGCGATCTCTTTGCTGAGTCGTGAATTAGAAGAAAATAAAAATCAGCCGTTCTCTCTTTTCTCTCTCCTGTTCTCTCTCTTACTCTCCTTTTCTCTCTCTCCTTTCTCTCTCTCTCTCTAAAATCACCTCAATGCCCATTTTAACGTAGACGCCCCCAGGTCGAAGTCAGCCATAGGAAACCCTAACCATGGCGACGAAAATATCCTAAATCTAGCTCAAAGATCTCGTACCAGATCATCATCTCTTTCTCCTCGCACCATATCTGAACCTAATCGATGTTCATCAAATTCCCCAGCGGTTACATCAACAGAGATCGTCGCTCCACCATCTCCAAATGTCATGGTCTATGATCGACTCGCTGGATCAGTAAAATCAAAACTCAAACGTCTTGAAAACCCTGATCATCTCTTTCTATCGGGATTCTGTAGATTTTTCACTGATGCCCTAGATATAACCGATTACAAAATGATTTCTCAAGGTGTTTCTAGGGATTCTGTAGATTTTTTTGAATGGTGATTCTGGAGATTTTTCATTTGTAATCGGTTTTTGTAGGGATTCTGTAGATTTTTCTAGAGATTCTGTAGATTTATGAAGGGAATGATGCCCTAGATAACTACCTTGAGAAATCATTTTTTCCCAAAGAAGTTGAAGAAGTAGGAGATTGTTGGAGAAGTTGGAGAATGTTGAAGAAGTTGGAGATTGTTGAAGTTGGGGAATGTTGAAGATTGTTTTCTGTGCTTACGTTGTTAAAGCTCTCAATCTTCGGAAACAAAGTCCAATTTCGTGGAAGGGGCGGATTCATTTTTGGGCAACGATTCTTTCTCCCTGACCTCAAGCTCAGATTCTTCTCCGACCAGGAAAAAGGGGCAGTGTCTTGACATTATTCAATATTCTTAGAGAGAAAAGAAGAAGATAGAGAAACAAATATTATTTTATTTTTTTTTATGTTTGAAGGTTGCCGACCGGAAAATTGGCCGGCTGACGACTTTTGTTGGTGGAGACGATGAGGTAGCGAGAGGGTGAGGTGACAGAGAGAGGTGATGAGATGGAGGAGAGAGAGGTGATGACTAATTAAAAGACATATAACGGTAACTGAAAAAGTGGGCCATCTAGGTATTTTCGATAAAGTAGGAGGTTAGGCAGGAAGCTGGTCATAAAGTTGGGGGCTATTTGGAAAACAACCGTATTTTCTTCTATCTTCTTTTTGGGTTGGATCAAACCATAGAACTTCCAATTTAAAAAAGTGAGGATATGTGGGCCCTTAACTATTGCTGTGTCAACTAAAAGTGGGCATGGATTTCAACTATGATAATGGGACTCCCCCTACGCTCCCTAGAATACTCCCCTTAATAGGAAAAGGGGTATTTAGTCTTTTTGACAGTGTGAAAAGACTAAATACCCCTTGTCTTGTAGCCACCTAAGCCATGAAGTACACCAGCAGGGAGTGCACGGGGAAATACCTTAATCATTTATGCAATCAATTGGATATGCTTAATGAATGATTCTGCTAGGCCATTCTCAGTATGAACATGAGTTACAGGATGTTCAACATTAATTCCAACTGAGAGACAATAGGACTCAAAAGTACTCGATGTAAATTCTCATGCTCCATCTAGACGAATCGACTTAAGCGGATAATCAGGAAAGTGAGCTCGTAATCGAATTATCTTAGACACTAACTTCGCAAATGCCTGATTCCGAGTCGAGAGCAGATTGACATGAGACCATCTAGTTGATGCATCGATTGATACCATAAAATATTTAAATGGTCCACACTGCGGGTGTATAGGGCCACAAATATCACCTTGAATCCTTTCCAAAAATTTGGGAGATTCGATATGTACTTTTGTCAGGGATGGGCGAGTGAAAAACTTTCCCAATGAACAACTAGTGCAAGTAAACTCCTTATCTATCAGAAACTTTTAGTTCTGAAGAGGGTGTCCCTGGAGTTTTGTATTATCTTACTCATCATGGTAGAGCCTAGGGCCGGGAAAACGGTCCGAAAATCCGAAACCCGGCCCTAACCGCCCGGATTCGTGACGCCCGACAACCGAGAAGAACCCGGTCGAGCAGACACACCTTACCCGAGTTCCGGCCCATTAGGTCCGCCCGTTTGAAGCCCGCCACCCGCCCGGCTGGAAATACCCGCTACCTGTCCGCCCGCTCCAACCCGTGCTCGATCCGCCCGCTCCAACCCGTGCTCGATCCGCCCGCTCCAACCCGTGCTCGATCCGCCCGTTATTAAACCTTACACCTTCACCCATATAAATACCCTCAAATAAATTAATTTAGACTTCAACGCCTCCTTCCTATCTGTCCTCATCTTCCCTTCTCTTCATATTCTACTGAACAGTAAACACCATAACCTCCTTAAGTCGAATCTTTAAAAAAAAACCTCTTTAGGTTGAAGCCTGAAACCTTTAACGCCTCCTCCATCTCCCTCCTTGTTTTCTCTTAATCTTCTACTAGATCTTTCTCTGAAACACTATAACCATAAGCCCTGACTTCAAACTTCTTTAGATCTCTTATTCTCTATTTCTCTTGGCTCTTTGTTATGATTTGTTGAACTTGTTAGAAAAAAGAGTTGAAGGTTCAGTTGATACATTGAAGATCTACCAATTAGATGAAGAGTTTTGAACCCTTTTGAAATCAATTTGTAATCTAGTTTTTAGGGTTTCACCATCTTAATGTATTAACTTGTTGTATTTTTTTAATCTGTTGTAATAGAAATCAATTTGTAATCTAGGGTTAGGTTTTTTGAGGGTTTTCCCATCTTGATATTTTTTTAATATATTCTAATAGAAATCAATCCACATATGGATCTTGAGTCTTAATGGGTATAGATTTGTTTTGAGGTTGTGAACCTGTGTATTAATTTCTTAATTTTTGTTTTTTCTTTGAAAGTTCTTAATTTAGGTAGGAATATAATTTATAATTGGAATTAAATTTATTTATGATTGGTATTTTTAATTAAGTTGTTTTTATATATATTTTTTTTGTTTATTATAAGTTTTTTATTTTAAAAAGCCCGAAATCCGATCCGCCTGAGCCCGATCGGGCTCTCGGGCATAGTCGGGCCGCGGGCTCGAAGAGACTCAAGTTTACCCGGCCCGAAGTGCCCGATATCCCGATCGGGTAGCTTACTCTTGAGCCTGAACCCGCCCGAGCCCGAAAATCAAGAGCCCGAACCCGCCCGGACCCGCCCGAACCCATCCGATTCCCACCCCTAGTAGAGCCTGGATGTCCCAGTCGATCATGCCAAATCTTATAAGTATTTAGATCGTGCAACTTCTGGTTGACAACGACATAGTATTCAACTGCTTTAATCTGTGTAAGATATAACCCAGAAGAAAGGGCTTCTAGTCTTTCTAGAACACGCTTCTGGCATGATATACTCGAGATGATACATAAATATTCTTTATTATCCCCAGACCTAGTTTCAACTTGATACCCATTTCGAGGTATGTCTTTGAAGCTTAACAGATTCTTCAGGGATCTGGTCGAGTACAAATCGTCGTCAATGATTAATTTAAGTACCACAAGGCGATAATATAATAGCTCTTTCGGAGCCCTCTATAAGGCTTGATGAGACAACAATAATAATCGCATTTGCCTCACATAATTTTAAGGTCAAGAAATATTTTGTGCTTCGAAGTATCGAATTTGTGGTCCCATTGTCTGCTAGACAGGTATCTTCGTCTCCTTTAGATATGTTTCTTCCAGAATCGATACCTTTCATAAAATAAAAAGATTTAATATAAGATTCAAACCACACTATTGATATTGATAATATAAACAAATATAATTATAGATAGAATTTTTGGGTTTATAGCCCAAAAAACGGGTCCTAATAAGACATTTAGTCCTCTCTAATCCTATAAAGGGTTTCAAAACCAAAAAAATAATATAAATGGATATCTAGTCCATTTGGTGTCATCTAGAGAAAAAACACAAATCCCTATAGTACCAAATAAATCATAATTCCTAATCTAACCTTCCTCATATATTATAACTGATTTATCTTCAAAATCCATAAAGATCTTCTTCCATTTTTATCTCCCACATTCTCTCTCCAATCACGTTTTTAAACAAAGAAATATATATTATAACTGATTTATCTTCAAAATTCATAAAAATCTTCTTCCATTTTTATCTCCCACATTCCCTCTCTAATCACGTTTCTAAACAAAGAAACGTGATTCATTATTTTCAGTAACCGAAACCTCTTTATTCTCTCTCTCTAAATTCGATTCACATAACAAAACCTCCATTAAACTCAGAAATCTTGTTTCATCTTCATTAGATTGCTTTTCAAACATTCGTCTTCTAATCCAATACACAAGCTCAGAACTCCATTTCTATTTATGTCACTTCATATCAAGTTAATCAGGTAAAACATAAATCAATTTATAAGTTTTTGTGATTCTATTTCAGTTTATAGTAGTTGATTCTCTCTCTCTACATCTTAATCTACTGAAAATCTTCCATTAAAACAAAGAAATTGTTTCATATTCATTAGAGTTTTTCAAAATCAGTTTCTTAATCGTTAATCAGGTAAACAAAATTCTTCATTAATGATTCTGTTTCAAATCGAGTATGTTATTATTGTATTTCTCTCTCTAAAAGTTTCTTTAATGATTTCGACATTGATGAGATAATCCTTCATTACTAATTCCTATAAATCGAGTATACTTATTGTTGCAATCAATCATCATATCAGATATCTTTAGATATGTAGTTTAAACCTAATGCTATTCGTACTTTTTCTTCAGATCTGGTTTTCAATCCGTACGGATTTATGAAACGTGGTTTTTTCGTACGGTTCCTCATAACAGAATTAACAGTACATGTACTTTATCATAAATTACCATAATTTCTAGTAAATTATGCAAACATCTCCTGTACGATGTTTTTCGAAATGAGAACATGATGTATGTATTTTCTGACAAATTATATATACTTTATCACGAATATCATGAATATTATATGGAACATTAATTATGCTTTAATCTCAAAAACAGTACTCGTTTCATAATTAGAACAACTTCGCTTATATATGTAAATCCCGTGTACTTTGAAATAAATTACATATAACTTACGTAAATGTTCATGTAATTTATTGTAAATAATATACTTTTTATATAATTTATATGTATTAATCTCTCTCCATTTGTTATCACAGATGGAGTTCCAGGCAGAATCATCAAATCAAAATAAGCAAATCAAACTTGAAATACCCTTGTTCTTGTTACTTGACTTTTTGATTGGCTCCTCGAAATATTTCATAAGAAATGCACACTTGAATGGATCTTGATCATGATTCCTCGGAAAAGCCTCATATTCGGCCCCCTCCATTAGCATTCCAAGCAATAGGGCAACATGGATGGGCACCATTATTGAACCAGAGAAGATTTTGTACGTTTTTTTTGTAACAGAATGTAAACGATGTGTTATGTAAAAGAAATTATGTATAATGTAAAAGAAATTATGTGTAATTTACTGAACAAGACCCAATTACATTTGTTAAATTACGTTGTATACTTGACAAATGATGGTTTATTCGTCATAAATAATACATAATTTACGTATTTATTTCATAATTTGTATTCGATGAGTATTTATGTATGAGTAAAAACGAAAACAAATGCTGCTTTAATGTTCCCAGAAAAATATACTATTTCCAAAACTAAAAGTTAAAAGAGAGAAAGTGACATATATGTTTTGTATATTAACCCCCAAATCACGCTAAATTGATCCTAGATTATATACTATTTCCAAATCTGAAAGTTAAGTGAGAGAAAATTGTTTTGAATCGAAAAAAATTTTACATAGTAAGATAAAGAAAATTGATTTGGTTTCCAAATCTGTAAAGAAGAGAGAGAAAGTTGATTTGGAGATATCCGTGGTGATGACGTTTTGGTTTTGGTTAGGATTTTATTCTGATAATAGGAAAGAGAAAATTTGATTTTCAAATCTGTTTAGAGGAGAGAGAAATTATGATTTGTTTCTATCCATTTGTTTCTAATAAATCTCCATATTTTTGGCTAATAAATCTCCATATTAAATCTGTAAAGAAGAGAGAGAAAATTGATTTGCAAAAGTTTGGATTTTGTTTCTAAACAGATTATAGAAGAGAGAGAAAATTTCGTGAGAATCTATCCGTTTTTTCCTCAATTTATCCTAAAATCAAGGTACATTAAACCGTTTGAAATTTTTGTCCGGCCCCACATATTAAAATCCCGCGAAAAATGACTGGGACATGGAAGGAATTATGTAGTATATATTAAGGGTTTTTAGTCCCAAGAGCAAAAGGACTAAAAATACATTTTTTGGAAAGATTGGACCCTAAATCCTTTTTGAACATTATTTTGGGCTACATACCCACGGACCCTTATAGATAAGCTAATATCTAATATCTTACAAACAAAAGTCATCTTACATATTACAATTAAACAGTATAATAGTTAGCCGTGGCGGAGCTTGGAAATTTCCTTTGTGAGGGCACTTTTAGTTATAAAAAGTTGTAAATTGTCTAGAAATCTTGATGTGACGTCCGAGCTAGTTTTTTTATACATTACTGTTAGTTCTAAGCCAACTCAACTAATATTGACTTACGAATTATGTTGACTGTAACCAATATAAATAAGTAGTCTTATAATTCGAAATATATAAAGAAGTTAAGAAAACAGAGAGAGCAAACTCATTTTAGAAAATAGTCAGAAAACAACACACGTGCATTTTAGAAAAATAGTTAGGAAAAAAATTATATATAGGAAATAAAATAAAAAGAAGGCATAAAATGGTAGTATAAAGAAAACTAGTTCTAGCAACATTTACGGAGCCAATAACGAATTTACAAAGAATAAAGGCGAAAAAATGAACTGATCTATAAATAAAAGGGGTCAAAATGAAATAATATAGGGCTAATAAGACAACCAATTAAAAACTAGGGGGTATATAAGAATTTACCCATCAAAAACTCAATAAGTAAAGGCTTCTCGGACTCGAACCCAAACCTTCTAGTCCAACATCTTACACTACGACCACCACGTCAATCCATCCCTTGTGTAATATATGTGGGGTTTTTTTTTATAGTGTTTACTTTATTTGGAAAAACTATTTAACTTTAGACGTTGGACGTGTGGGGGCACGTGCCCCCACGGGTCTCTCTGGATCCGCCCTTGATAGTTAGAAAATATAATATACTAGTCAGTAATATTGAAGATGTCATCTGTTTGACTTACTCCTTCAGGGAGATAATCTCCAACACATAATGGTGGATCAAGCTCTATAAGATTCATCTCTGGTGCAGCTTTAGATTTCAGAGATGCTTGATATATGTCAACCAAGTGTTTCGCTGTACGTTAGGTACGGGACCAGTGACCTTCCATACCACAACGGTAATAAGCTTCTTCACGAGCTTTGAGAGGGGTATTATTCTTACCTTTTACTTTCTCATGCTTTCTTGCTGCAGAATTCTTTAAAATCTCCCTTTTCCCACTTCAAGTGGTAAAGAGTTTGCTTGTTTCTCTCCCATTTGTTCGTGTGGGATCCTCGTTAGTGGTTTCTTCCAGAACCACGCTTTTTTGTAATTTTGTTTCCTTCCATGATCATTTGACAATATTGCATGTGCTTCAGGCACAGGTGGGGGCCCAGTGGGTCGAGATTCATGGTTATGTGTTGTTCTATTTATTGACCAGAAGACAGGTCAGTAACTGGGAGAATTTAGAGAAACATCGCTCTCGGTATTGTGACTGCAGGACAATATCTGAGGCATGGAACGTACTCAATGTTTTATCTATCATTTGTTCATCAGTGATAATATCACCTCTCATTTTTAGTCGTGAAACAATTTTACAAAGATTGAAATTTTAAGCAGAAATAGAAGAAAAATCTTGTAGTCGGAGATTTATAAAATCATTTCTAGCTTTTGGAAGGATGACCATCTTCAGGTGATCATACCTATCTTTTAATATACTCTACAAAGCTAGCGACTCTCCCATATGCAAATATTCTGACTTCGGATCATCATGTATGTGTCGTCAGGGACGAAACCAGGTCTAGAAGTCAAGAGGGGCCGATATCAAACCATATTTCTTAATATTCATGGACTTATATGTCAAAATTGACGATTTAAATTTTAAACCACAATTCAATTCACAGCTTGTTGGTCCTAGGAAAGTCGCTCTAATGAACCAAAATAAATAATTTTTTGTTGTATTTCATTTGTCATTCCAAGAAATTAAAAAAAATGAAATTTTGCATCCAAATTTTTAATTGTATCAAAAGAACATAATCGAAATATGAAAAATTTGTGTCATTATATGAATTTTCATTTATTTTAGAATCAATTCATTACATAAAATTGATTAATTAATTTTGTGTCTAACAAAAAACTAGATTAAGAAAAAAAATTATAAGAAAAGTCACTTTTGTTGGGTTTGAACCAAAAACCTTTAAAAAAAGATTCTAACCCCTCCAAGGTTTTGAACTCAGGTCCCTAACACGCTCAAATCCCCACACTACCATCCCGCCCCTCATACATAAGTGTTTAGATGCTGACTTGAAACTTATTATTTGATGTACTGAGTGAGGCATCTTAAAAAGAATTGCAGCCAGCCAAGGGGGGCCATGGCCCCTCTTGGCCTGGCTGTAGATTCGTCCCTGTGTGTCGTCTTAAAAAACTTAAAGCACGAGCTCGTAACATTTCATCTTCATTATTTCCTTCATCAATAGTATTCAGAAAGATTTTTATATTTTAGAGTCAGTCGACTGCCCACTCCATGTAATTTTTACCAGTTATATCTAAAGCTGCAAATTTAAACCTAGCAAATTCAAGCCTAGCAAGATTAATCTAAAACACTTTTGATCTTATAGTCAAAGAAGATTTTATTTCTCAAAATAAAAGACCTTAAATTATATTAGAGAAGAGGGAAATGTACAACTAAACATTCATCATAGGGTATGCCGGTATATATGCGGAAACAAATGGGAAGTGAGGAGGTGGTTTGTGGAGGTGTACTAAGTCGGCCAATTGCCCACCACTATCCAAAACCAACTAATTGACTCTTCATCCCCAAGCCAGCAAACCTCATTGGACCTCCTATCACATAGTATGTGATTGGTAGTGGGAGAGGCAATAGTAACTCTATAGGGAACATGACGTGATATTGCTAAATCAATGGCATGTACTAATGAAAAAATGACCCTTTTTGCTCTGCAGCGGAGAGATTCTAATTAACTAGTGGCGCTACCTTTTGGCCTTTCAGTTTCAGTTAGCAGGGAAGGTTACAACAGTTATTTGAGGAGATCATGGGCAGTTATTGACGGTTTCGTCGGTTCCGAGATCTCCTGGTAAAAAATATCATAACTGCATTCTCGGATTCAGGCTTAAAGTCGGGAATCCTTCTTAGTCGCTCTATAGGAGACATTCGTCTGAGTTTTTCTTACAGTGATTATTAAGCTTTTCTATCTTCTTTATAATGGATTCAACAGATAACTCATTCATTCAGAAATTTGCAGCACTAACAACAGAAGAATATCAACCAATTATGTGGAGGGAGAGGATCTGGGGTCAGGATCGACAGATCTAATTAGGAATGGTGTTATCTGGTTTCAGAGTTCGAAAAAATAGAAATTGTTCAAGCGATGATGCGTTTGGGAAGGGTGATACATGGTCCAAATAAGTTTAATCTTACTGAAATTAAAGGTAATCTGTTCCTAATCAAATTTATAACAGCTACTGAATTAGATATCGCGTTGGAAAGTACCCCTTGGGTGATCCAGGATGAACTTATAGTCCTCCAACGCTGTCATCCTGATATTTCTCCGGCAGATCATAAGTTTGAATTTGTTTGGTTCTGGGTCCAAATGCATGGAATTCCTTTGGGAAGCCTAAACAGTGCTACAGTCAACTGTCTGGCAGGGGTCATCGGGAACTTCCAGCCTACTACTGTGGAGGATTCATTCAAATGGGGTACTTTTGGGCGTGTTCGGATCGAATTCGATATCACTAAAGCCCTCCACCCGAATGTTTATCTGAAATTATCTGCTACTAAACTTAAATTAATTGAACTTAGGGTTGAAAAATTACCCCGATTTTGTACTTTTTGTGGTTTTTTGGGACATACTATTAAGTTTTGTCCTACTACTCTTGCGTTTGGAGATTTCATGAAACACAATCTCTCTGACGAACAGACTAGACTTCTCACTAAAGCTATGACTCCGAGGTTCAATGACAATTTTAGAGTGCCTTTTAGTACTCGACCATTACCCGTGAGATGGGTTCCTTCTCCCCGGATAATTTATTAACCTCTGAAGGGGAAACATTAACCGGCAAAGATTTCTCTATTAATTCTAACTTTGGTGACATGCTATCTGCTCTTTGTCAGACAAAAAAAAAAGCAAAGTACAAACTCAATCAGGTATACGTGCTATTGGTACGTCCAGTCTGATCGTCGAAGAATAGGAACGGGGAAACACTCATAACAGAACTATGCCTACCGTCAAGGTTTGGAGAGACGAAACTAATCTGATGGAGGACAGAACAAAGAAGCATTATAAGAGGACAATCAGACAACAAACACCCATGGATGCTGAAGAAAGGGTACCGGCAACCCAAATGCCGGAGAAGCAGTGAATTTCCTAGCGTGGAATTGTCGGGGACTTGGGAACACTCCGAAAAAATCCACTCTTAATCAGTTCCTAGGAGCGACTAAACCATCTCTGGTTTTTCTTTCCGAAACTAAATGATCTACTTATAGTCCGCTGTCATGTTTTATTAATAATAATTTACCTATAAGTTTTTTCATGTATCTTCTGAAGGTAGAAGTGGAGGGTTGATCCTTCACTAGTCTAATTCTCTTGATGTTAATGTTATCTCTTATTCTCAAAATCTTATCCATATTACTATAGACTATCCTCATGGTATGAATAAGTGGAACCTATTTTGTATTTATGGGCCTCCCATGATCCAAAACAGACAACAATTTTGGGACCAATTGCAAACCAAAATAGAAAATCTTAATACCTCTTATTGTTGTATTGGAGATCTGAATGCGATTGCTGACCCAGCAGAGAAGTGGGGGGGGGGGGGGGGTCTTCTAACATTCCTTTTTTAAATTCTTTTCAGAGGTTTATTCGAGGCGCTCATCTATTGGATTTGGGATTCAACGGACCAGCTTTTACGTGGACCAATAGAAAGGCTTTGCACCATCTAACGAAAGAAAGATTGGACAAAGTATTATGTGATGCAACGTGGTTAATGAACTTCCCGGAGGCCGGAGTATTTCACCTACCGTGTTACAACAGCGATCATGGCCCTATTTTGTTGAAATTACAAGTCCAAGGTCAACCCCTTCAAACTATTGCAAAATTTGAGACTTTCTGGACTAACCATAAACACTACTCGGCTACTTTTCAAGCTACATGGAACGCAGAAACAGGTCCTTTCCTTGAAAAAATTCAGAAGGTTAAAGACACATTAAGAAGATGGAGTAAAAAAGCGTTTGGACTTGTTAAAAACCGACTAATTTTTCTGAGAAAAAGACTTTTGGACATTCAAAAGCTAACTCCAAACGAAAATTTACTCAATATTGAGAGCAAAGTTGAAGAAGAAATCATTTACTTGGAAAACATTCAATGTACTAAAGCGGAGCAAAGAGCAAGGACGAAATGGGTAAAAAACGGGGACTAAAACACAAGGGCTTTTCATGTAGCAATGTCTACTAGGAGACAGAAAAATCAAATCCATCAACTTACTCTCACGAATGGTCAAATATCCAGAAACGAAGAGGAGATCTCTAGTGAACTCATTGATTATTTTCAGAACTTATTTGAAGCGGAACAGGTTGACCAACCACCAACCGAAATCATCAACACATACAAGGTGTTCTTGACAGAACAGATGGCCAACATCTCTAGGGTCCCTTCGGTTGACGAAATCAAGGAAGTAGTCATGGAAATGGGGTCGATTAAGAGTCCAGGCCCAGATGGACTCCCCTGCTTTTTCTTCCAACACAACTGGGAGACTATTGGACCCGAGCTTATACATTATATTCAGGAGGCATTTCAATCAGGTAGTATCCATCCTTCTCTTAATAATACTACTCTAGCCTTGATTCCGAAGATTAGAAACCCGAGTATGGCCTCTCAATTCCGGCCGATCTCCTTATGCAATTCGGTTTATAAGTTCATCACTAAATTAATCGCAAACCGTATCCGACCATATCTAGAAAACAACATAGAGTGGACTCAGAATGCTTTTGTCCCAAATCGACAGATTATGGACAACATTATTATAACCAAGGAATTATTACATTCGATGCACAACTCTAGGGCTAAAAATGGGACTTTTTCTCTCAAGATGGACATGGCTAAAGCAACGATAGAGTTAGCTGGTCTTATCTTGAATTAGTTCTTAAGGCCTCGGGTTTTAGTGGCCTCATTCTGAATCTTATAATGTCTTGTATTTCGACTGCAACCTTTAATATCCAGATCAATGGGAAGAGGGTGGGCAATTTTACGGCCTCGAAAGGCCTGAGACAGGGTTGCCCTCTTTCACCCTACCTCTTCATCCTACCCTCACAATCTCTCTCCCTCCTGATTAATCATTATGAGAATCAAAAAGTGTTTACAGGATACAAAATTAATCAGTCCAACCCGAGTATTACACATTTACTCTTTGCTGATGACCTGATAATTTTCGGGAAAGCAAATACTGATAACTTAAATGCAATAATTCAAATAATGAATGAATATGCAAGCTTTTCAGGACAACAGGTAAACTACTCCAAGCCTTCATTATATTTCAGCCGAGGTGTACCAGAAGGAATGAAACATCAATTCACCACTAGACTCCAAGCTCGACCCATGAATGATCGAGAAAAATATCTGGGAGCGTTAATTCTCAAACTAGGAAACAAAGTACAGAGTCATAAATGGTTGATCGAAAAATTTGATAATGCCCTAGCTGGTTGGAAACATAAGTTTATTTCACAAGCAGGAAAAACAGTTTTCATAAAATCAATTCTAGGATCATTCTGTACCTATCCATGCAGCTATCAATTGTTACCAATTCAAGTAGTTGATAAATTGGAAAGAATAGAAAGAGAATTCTGGTGGGAGCACAATCAACAAGAAAGGAAAATTCATTTTACAAATTTGGAGATTCTTACTACTTCCAAGCACAAAGGAGGTCTTGGCATTAGATCGATCAAAGAAGTTAATCAATCATTAATAGCCAAAATGACTTAGAGAATACTTACAAATCCACAAGCAACTTGGGTAAAGCTATTAGAGGCTAAGTATCTTAAAGGAACTAACTTCTGGTTGTTAGATTCAACTCAAGGCTCTTCCCCTTTTTGGAAGGCCATCATTAATTCCAAATCCACTATGAGAAAGAATATTATTTGGCTAATTGGTGATGGCAGATCGATTAATATTATTTCGGACCCTTGGGTCCCTAATTTAATCGATAATATTCCTACTTTATTACATGATCTTCCTCCTAATATTTGTTGGGTTTCTGATTTGATTCTTCAGGATTCGGGACAATGGAATATGGAATTAATCGAAAGGTACTCTACTACAGAGTCTATCAATGCCATTACAAATATAGCTATAAGTAGTGGTGTTCAAAGAGACACTCTCATTTGGTGCCTTAAAGAGAATGGTAAATTTTCCCAAAATCATATTATACTGAGATAAAAAATATGCCTATAATGTCTACTCAAGTTCAAACATTTCAGTGGAAAAGGTTTTGGAACATCCGAGAGATGAACCCGAAAATACAGCTGTTTATTTGGAGAATCATCCATGATGGTTTACCAACCCTAAACAATATTGGCAAAAGAGTACAATACATACCTCAGTTATGCCTTATGTGTAGCGAAAGTGAATTGGAAACCACAGTACATCTCTTCGCCGAATGTTCAAAATATAAGGAATTGATTCAAATAGCAGATCTCCAACACTTACAACATATATATGAAGATCCGGTTAGTACCTTGAATAGATTATTATAACAAAAAGATAATGGAAGAGAAAGTTGGTATAAACTCACGTATCTTATGTGGGAGTGGTGGAAAACTCGAAACAATCGCCATTTTAGAAATGCTTCGGCCGATTTAAACAGATGTTGGTGGTCGGCAAAAGAACAACTAAGGTATGTCACTGAACTTAATATCTCCTCCACTACTAACTCGGTGATGCAGATAAACAGTTGGTTTCCACCTCCCATGGGAAAATACAAGGTCAACTTTGATGGATCTTATAGAGGAAATCAAGCATCATGTGCTGCTTTAGCAAGAAACCACGAAGGGACGATGATTGGTACGAAATATGGAGCTTGGAACCTAGTTCGGCTCTTCATGCTGAAATGAAGGGTTTAGAATGTGGTTTGGAGCTAGCACAGGAACTAGGGTTACAAGATTTTATACTTGAAGGAGATTGTAGGGTTTCAATTGACCTAATCTCATGGGTAGAGATTGAGGCCCCGTGGAGACTCATCAGAGAAATCAACGGTTTAAGAGTGAGGGTAAATAGACAACAGCTGTCTCTCAGCTATTGCCCAAGAATCCAGAATGAAGACGCGCATTTACTGGAGACTTCGATTTACCCCCCTTAAGTTTAAATTATTACTATATTAGTACCTTCTACTGTTAACTATGTTATGTATAGACCCCAAAGTAACTGTATTGGTCTTTCTTTTTTCCTTTGGGTTTGTCTTATGTAACATTTCTGTTTGAATGTAAGGTTTACTAAAAAAAAAAAAAAAATAGTTACTCTATAGGCACCCAAGGTAGTTTAGTCTCTAAGCAGCCATATCTGTGGGCAGCCATATCTGTGGGCAGCCATAATACTATAACAAAAACAAAATTATTTTAGTTATTTTCTTTTTGGCCCCCTACTTTGTGACCAGCTTCTTTTCTGACCCCCTATTTTTTATAAATTTAAATTTAACCCTTATTTTCAAGTAAACGCCATAACTACCCTTCCCAATTTCAAAATAAAATATTAAAAAAAGAGATATTTCCACCTCACCTATTTTCAAGTAAATGCCATAACTACCCGGAAACTTTTCCCTTTTTTCTTAATATTTTTAATATTTTTTTTGATAGTTTTATTTTGAAATTCGGAAGGGTAGGCCGTAGGTATGACATTTACTTGAAAATAGATGCCAAAATTAAATTTATGAAAAATAGGGGGCCAAGAAGGAAACTGGTCACAAAGTAGGGGGCCAAAAAGGAAATAACTCATAATTTTATCATAATCAATGGACGGTTAGATCTATCAAGACTCTATAATTGCGACGAGATTGTAAACAGTTATTTTTGGGTACTTAATTGTATGGTTGAGGGTTTTCCAAGTAAGTTGTAGTATTTGCGAAAAAATATCCCTTATACCTTTTCTCCTAAGATAAAGGCGGACGTGAATGGTAATTATTCAATCAATTTTAATCCATACATACCCACCATTCGATCATTTTCCCATGATCCATCTTTCTCTCTCTATAAACCCTCCAAATTGCAGAGACCAGAAAAAGAATAGAGACTGAGTGAGTGATTTTCATCATTATCATCATCATCATCAGAAGAAGAAGAAGAAGAAGAAAGAATTGAAAAATGTCGTGGCAAACTTACGTCGACGAACATCTTATGTGTGACATTGACGGTCAGCATCTAACTGCTGCTGCTATTATGGGTCACGATGGTAGTGTTTGGGCTCAGAGTGCCTCCTTCCCTCAGGTTCAATCTCTCTCTCTCTCTAGATCGATCCATTGATGTAAGGTTGATAGATGGAAAAAATGGACATATTTGTTCATAAGATTATAATATAGGTTATTTAGGAATTTCTATTTAATTTGTGAAACCTAAAATGGCTTATTGAATTATCTATTTGCTGGGAAGTTAATGGTCATAATATAAATCTTTTATTGTATCGTATTCGCAGTTTAAGCCAGACGAGATCAACAGTATCATTAAAGATTTCGATGAACCTGGAACTCTTGCACCTACTGGTTTACACCTTGGTGGTGCTAAGTACATGGTAATTCAAGGAGAACCTGGAGCTGTAATTCGTGGAAAGAAGGTAACGGTTTTGTTGCTCGCTAATCATTTTTTTGTGGTTGTAGTACTGCATCTTTAGATATTAAATGTAAATTCTCTCTATACTTTTTTCGGTATTAACGTATTAAGGTCTTCAAATATGACCGATCGAGGATGAAATATGTGTGGGTGTGGTCTCAGGCCTTCCTTGAAACCCAAGTCGTCTGAGGCCTCTCTCGCCCCAAAAGCTACCTTAAGAGGTCACGCTTTACCTCATACTTATGAAATGACAACGACCTCGTCTCACAACCAATGTGGGATTACTCCAATCATCTTTCTCTTACACATTGAGACCTGGAAGATTATCTTCCTCCTCCTCCGCAACTGGGCCTAAAAGACTTTGATAAAACTGGGCTTTGAAAACATTTGTTGGTTAGTCTGGGCCCTCCGTTTCCTCCATTACATTGGATCTCTCTCAACCCAAAAGCTAGCTGAAGAGGTTAGGTTTTCCCTCACACTTATAAATTGATCGCTATCCCCTCCCACAACATATGTGTAAGTACTCTAACAACATGTTATGTCAATTAGCCTTCCATTAGTCTACTTGAGTTACTAATTTCGTCCGTTTTCCTTACATATATTATTATATATGATTCACAAATATTTTTTTCTTCTCTTCGGTAAATACTGCCACTTGAGTTCGAACTGAAATATGTTTTGAGATGCTACCATTTGAGCAGTGTTGCTCGTTCGTCGTTATATTATAACATAGTTATCCAGTCACCATTATAGATCGCATGTATACATATGGACATATGGTTCTACCTGGTGTAAAATAACGAAGAGTTGTGTAAGTTCTATATAAAGAGTACCTGGTTGCTCGATCTATGTTAACGAGAAGAGTGACCCAGGTTAGTCTACTCATAGCTCAACAAGTGTTCTACATTAGTTCAGGTTCCTTCCATGTGCATAGTGAGTAATTTCCTGTTGAATTATCTGTAAGCTTATAAGTTATGCTTTGATGTAATCCTAGTTGCATCTTCTATTGAGTTTTCGACATAAATAGTGCATATTATATCATGACAAGTACCATAAAGTTAACTCAATTGCTTTTTATTGAATCATAGTAGCGAGGGGGTCCCGACCTATAACTTATGTCAAATGAAGAATCAATTACAAACACATGCTGGGATTTCTTTCCTTTGATCCTATCATTAGATTAGATCTTGTTCTGCTTCATGTATGTACATATTAGACTATTCACACGTCCATGTCACTTTTGCTTTTTTTTTTCTTTTGATTAAAGAAACCCTGTTTATTGATTAGTATCACCTGATTCACCCAAACTATGTCTAAGACCATGATCTAAAAGGAAGATAATAGAATGTTTTTTCGACTGTATATTCACTATGATAAAAGAATTGTTGATCTCCAAATCGAAAGTGATGATCTTTTACTAGTAATGTGAATCGTGATTACACTAGTCAAATATTACCAAAACAAAATGATTCTTTATCTATTACTTTTCAATTTGGACAGGGATCAGGTGGAATCACCGTAAAGAAAACCGGTATGGCTTTAGTTTTCGGGATCTATGACGAACCAATGACCCCAGGGCAGTGCAATATGGTTGTGGAGAGGTTGGGTGATTACCTTGTTGAGCAGGGCATGTAATTGTTTGGTCTGGTATTTTGTTGTGTCAGTTAATATCTCCTTATTTTTCCATGAGATAGATGAACTGTTTTTTGTCCTGTTTTCTTTTCTTTGAACTCTTTTTGTATTGAGTCCCAGATTTTGGATCTTTTCCCTTTATTTTTCTGTTAAGTTAATGACAGTGAATTATTGAAGAAAATAACCTTTCGGGGAACGTTAATAGATTTGGTTTTGTTTACTATCTTCTCCTTGAGCTTTAATATATCTGTACTTACAAATATATGGATATGCCGAGATTGCTACTTCGATTATTTCTCATTCACCTCATTGTGCTCAATCTCATTTTTCGGTGAAAGTAAGAGTGTGTGTGTCTAGGACCAGTCTGGCCCACATCGCTTCGAAAAGCCTAGGTTATTGAAATGATGCCACTACCGTGGGGCTAGATTCGCTTTTAGGTTTAGAATTGGTGACATTATTAGAAACGATATTCTGAGTCTCTCGTGGAGTCCAATCAAAGATAATATAGCCCAGGCTTACTAATGGTTGGGTGGATGTGTATGGTATCAAACTCGAAGTTGACTCATCTGAAACTGTAAGTTCGGTTAACTTTATATTCTTTCATAACTATGGAGGAGTCGTCGGAACTTAGGTGATAAGTGTGACGCCAGTACCTTAGGGCATCGACGCGGTAAGGGTTGGAGTTGAACAATTCAGAGATAGCTTCTAATCAAAGATATGGCATATGTTTGTTGTGGGACTGGGTTGTAAGTGATAGATGATTTTGTACTATTTGTAGTAGATGTTAGAATTCCCAAAAGCATTTGTCAGTCCTCATTATAGTTTACCTGCTCACATTTGTTTTAACTTGGGGATTCTATTTCTTGAAGGAACTTCAAAATCAAAATTCTTTTGCAAGTTTATCTCTTTCTCTCAACCAAGAAATTACAAGTTGAAGTATGAAACATTTTATCCAGGTCCATGTACAGAATAGCAGTTGGGGTTGAATGATTTCATTCACTTAGAAAAGTAGACGGAAAAGCTTTAGAGGTTAAATATCATAATATGGATGGTAAGCTCTGTCTACTGGCACATGGAGGACCCCAAGTGATGGCATGAGACTGTGTCTCTTGCTACCCTCACAGCACTTACCCAGAGCCCAGAGAGAGAGAGAGAGAGAGAGAGAGAGAGAGGGAGAGACTTTTAGTTGGTAAAGGATGTTACCAACTGCTGGTCTTCACATAAATCGCCACTCTCTAAAATGGTCCAACATTTTTTTGGTTAGTATTGCCAACTGCCCTTAATAGGATAATTTGCAGCATCTCCCCTGCAAAACTCATTCTTAGAAATTCTAGGAGTCTTATAGAATGTTTTTTTTTAAACTCTCTTCGATGCAAAACTCAGGTTAGATTTTTAAGATGATATAGAGGTGATTGAACTAGAGTGTCTTCTTTTGATATTTCTAATTATGGAACTTATTCGTATTTGAATTTAAAGCTTTTAATATTCAAAGTAAAAATAGAAAGAAAATATCGACTAAGAGGATCATAATATCATAGGCAAATATAATACATCGGCCAAATATGAACCAAGTTCTCCACGCCAATTATCTCATCAAAAAAAAGTTTTCCACGCCAATTGGAGGCAAAGTGTTACCCCTTAAAACACCAAAAAAACAAAATCAATCGGTCACAACAACACGAAGCATTCTTCACATAAAATTTATATATTATTCTGCATTACAACTACAACTATATGAGTCAAAAGAACTAAGAACTGATTGTAAGACTAAAACTATAGGCGATAAAATTATCTAAATATCATCTAATTTAGCTAGCATGATTTTTATAAAAGAATGTTATAGTGGACATATAATTCACGATTCACTTCACGATTAAAAAGAAAAGTAGTTCCCAAGCCCAAATCAACCAACAAATGAACCAAACAAAATTTTTGGTTCAATAAAATCGATTTATCTTTCAACAAAAAAAAAATCGAAAATAAAAAGATCGATGTAATGCCATAAAAAGAAAAGGAGAATGTGGTCATTTCAATTGAACGAGGACGTGAAGGGCAATTGAGATTACTCAAAAATTTCAAGACCAACCCTTTATTTATTTATTTGTTCTCTCCACACAGAAGTTCGTGATTTCAACGCCACAATCAAAATTTCATTTATCAGAAACCAAACCCAAAAAACCAGAAGAAGAAGAAGAGTTAAAGATGTCTTGGCAATCTTACGTCGATGATCACCTTATGTGTGACATTGAAGGCCTTGGACAACATCTCACTTCTGCTGCAATTCTTGGCCATGATGGTACTGTTTGGGCTCAGAGTCCATCTTTCCCTCAGGTATAATCTCTATTTAGATCTGAAATAAATATATATATCTGGTTTTGGGTTATGGGTATTGATTGATTTTGCTTGGGTATTCAATATCTTTAGTGGGTTTTATATATTTTAGTTGGATCTAATGTTAATTTGGAAGATGATGATGATTGAATGATGAATTGAAATGCTCTGATTTAGCTAAACTTTTATACTTATTCATTCTTTACGATTTGATTAGATTGAATAGTAATCTGGGGTGGATCCCCTTTTTCTTATATTACTATTCAGTTGTGGCTAATTTGAACTGATCTGTTGGTTTTTTGTAATTTATGAGATTGATTCAATTTAGTAAGTTAATGCATCTTGATTACTGTTTTTGTTATAGAAACTAGGGCTTGCTTGTTGTTGGATTATTTATGGATTCATAGTTGTTAATTCGTTTATAATTGTAAATTGTTTGTAGCTTAAGCCTGAAGAAATAACTGGAATTATGCGTGACTTTGATGAACCCGGATCCCTTGCCCCAACCGGCTTGTACCTTGCTGGAACAAAGTACATGGTGATTCAAGGTGAACCAGGTGCTGTCATTCGAGGGAAGAAGGTGATAACTTCATTTTCGACTTCTTTCAGCTAAACAGTTCTCTTTTTGAGTTCAACAAAAAAAACAGTTCTCTTTTTATTGAGTAAAGTTCATTTATTCGGCAAATCCACATCACTCTCATCAATATTCAGCCTTAATAAAGAAATTTATGAGAAAAAAGATATATTTTCAAGATCTAGTTCTCCTATTTGAAAGAAAATAGCGTAGGCCAAGAGTATAAGCCTCTAAGGAAAACCAAAGACCACAACGACGTCTGGTATCTGACTGTCTGAGTCTCTATAAACAAGTATCCTCTCTATTGGTCAATTCCTGCTTCAGCCGGGGCTTGAGTCTTCTTATCTTAGGCCTAAGGTTTTAGTGTTGCTTAGTGATTCCATTTGCTATTAGAGTAGCCTATATAAACCAATACCGGAATCTTGGTTCCGCCCCTGAATACCAATCTCGGTTAGGTTTTTCTTATCGTCCATGTTTCCTGTTAGAGTAACATATCATATGTAAGCAAGCATCTCCCCTGAAGATATCAATCGTAGACCGAATTACCGCAGTATTTTTTTTTCTTATCGACTTCATTTCCTTTTAAAGTGACCTACATAAACCAGCACTGCCCTCTGAGTCTACCAATACTAGACCTATGTTTAGCTCTCGTTGGTGACTCCGTTTTGCTTTTCATTTTACAGGGCTCTGGTGGTGTTACCATCAAGAAGACTGGCCAGGCGTTGATATTTGGTGTGTATGATGAGCCGGTTACTCCAGGTCAATGCAACATCGTTGTTGAAAGGATTGGTGACTATCTTGTCGAACAGGGTATGTAGTGAATCGTATTTGGCGCATATTACTCTTTTCTCGGCTACTTTTTTGGCTTCCTGTCAGCGGAGTGCGTCTATCTATCTACCTTCATTTCTGTCATGGGTAGTGATGGTTTTTACAGTAAAATAATATATGGTTACATTATTTGTTTAAGAAAGCTCTTGTGTGGGGAACAATTATAAATATTTTGGTGAAAGTGGAAATGTTCTTAGATTTGGTGTTGTTGATGACGATTCTCTTCTTCCTTGTTTTGAATTTGTTTATGTAAAATCTCCATGATTGAAGTAAAGGGAGATTATTTTTTTCAAGTGAGTTAGCTTATCTGTTTATCAATTAATTTATGGTTTATATTTTCCCCCAACATTTTCCTCATTATTTTCAAATTCTCTCTCTTCTGGTCTCTTTAAAGCCGTTGGAATAAACAGTGTCTAGTATCCATCGTTTACTGCTAGGACTATTGAGCTATCTAATCCCGAGCACTTCACCTTTTGTTTCTCAGTGTCCATCCAGCTGAGAGCTTTTGGTGTTCATTTCCATCTCTGTATTTTATAGCTCTGGATATTCCCTCTGCCCTCACCATATTTTTCTCCAACCCAAACCGTCTTAGGTTTGGTTCGGTTAGCGTTCTTCAACCACAGGATTGTTGACGTCATGTGGTAGCTTTGTCTTGTCGACTGTTCGGGCTACTTTTTGTCTTATTTTTTAACTTAAAAACCTGCTGAAAATTCAACATGTGTTACTCTTTAAGTCTAAAATGTCAGTTGTCCTAAAAATGAAAAATCACCAACTTAACCAAAGACGTTCCAAGTTACTCCGTCGAGTTAGAGCAACTCCAAACTTAAGAAAGGAAGATCTCTGTTCTATATATTTAGCAATTATTGGTTAGTCAAAATTAGGAAATGCTTGTCAATTAATGAATAATATGACATGTGCAGTCTAAAATGTTCAAGACCACACCAGAGCGAGCCGGTGTTGTGTTTGTTTGGCTAATCATTTTTTATGTGGTTCCAATACTGCATCTTTAGATGTTAAATGTAAATTCTCTCTATACTTTTTTCGGTATTGAAATATTAAGCTCTTCAAAGATGATAGTACATTCACTATGCTATGAGTATTGTGCTCAACCAATTACCATCTAGGTTTTCCTAGGATGAAATATGTCTGGGTGTGGTCTCAGGCCTTCCTTGAAACCCAAGTGGTCTGAGGCCTCTCTTGCCCCAAAAAATACCTTAAGAGGTGACCCTTTACCTCACACTTATGAAGTGACCACCACCTCGTCTCACAACCAATGTGGGAATTGGGATTACTCCAATCATCTTTCGCTTACACATTGAGATCTACAAGATTATCTTCCTCCACAACTGGGCCTAAAAGACTTCGATAAAACTGGGCTTTGAAGACATTTGTTGGTTAGTCTTGGGCCTTCCTCTCCCCTAATTACCCTGGATCTCTCTCAACCCAATAGCTAGCTGAAGGGGTTAGGTTTTTCCTCACTTAAAAATTGATCGCTATCCCTCCCAACATATGTGGGACTGTGTCCATTAGTCTACGTGAGTTACTAGTTTAGTCCGTTTTCCTTTACATTTATATATGACTCACAACTATTTATTTCTTCTCTTCGGTAAATAAATACTGCCACTTGAGGTCGAACTGAAATATGTTTTGAGATGCTACCACTTGAGTAGAGTTGCTCGTTCGTCGTTATATTATAATATAGTTATCCGGGTACCATTATAGATAACATGTATACATATGGTTCTACCTGGTGTAAAATAACGAAAAGTTGTTTAAGTTCTTTATAAAGAGTACCTGGTTGCTCGATCTATGTTGACGAGAAGAGTGGCCCAGGTTAGTCTACTCATAGCTCCACAAGTGTTCTAGCTAGTTCAAGTCTCTAGTTATTTGCACTAATTAGTCAAATCCATCCAGACCCCCTAGTTACAAAGTCCAGGTTCCTTCCATGTGCATAGTGAGTTTCCTGTTGAGTTATCTGTAAGCTTACAAGTTATGCTTTGATGTAATCCTGTTGCATCTTCTATTGAGTTTTAGACACTAATAGCCCATATTATATCATGACAAGTACCATGAAGTTAATGTTGTTTCTCTGGTTATCAATCGATAAGTCTATTTTTCTCTGTCTTGGCTTGATTTAGACAGAGTTTCCTTTCTCTAACTTATAGAGAGATAAACTATTAAAGAATAGTGATTTATCAATATTCCTTCTTTCGGACTAACCGAGATAGATGTTTAATGTAGTCGAGGCAAGAATAAATTCTCTTTCCTTAAGACATTTTACACCCCCGTAACAGTACCAAACGTTAGGGTGTATGCCTTCGGGATACAACGACTTTCCTTTCAGAGTTTTAAGATGGTACTTCTTTATTCTGAAAGCGGACGAACCTTTGTAAGTATTATGAGCTCTTGGACTAATGCGGATGATCTTCTAGATGCTTCGGAAATTCAAACTTCACTCGAAAATTCTTTCTTCCTTTTCTAGATATTCTAGTCAAACCAGAACCTCTAGTAGTACTTCCTAATTAGATATTCTAGACAAACCAGAACCTCTAATTGTTAGAAGGGAAGAGAAGAAGAGAATTAATTGAATTGATGATCTTGTAGATGCTTCGAAAATTCAAACTTCACTAGAAACTTCTTTCTTCCTTTTCTAGATGTTCTAGTCAAACCAGAACCTCTAGAAGTACTTCCTAATTAGATATTCTAAACAAACCAGAACCTCTAATTGTTAGAAGGGAAGAGAAGAAGAGAATGAATTGAATTGATGAGAATTGGAATGGTTTTGGGTTGTTTATATAGGAATTGAATGGGTGCATGTGTCTGTTGGGTTAAAGAGACATATCTCTTCATTTTAATGACTTAAAACGAAGCCTGAAACAGTTATATAGTCGGTTGGGTTATCGACCGTCGGATCTGGGTTAAAATCTCGGAAAGAACGCCAGCCATAGATGGTGATGGACAAATCCCGAAATGAGCCTAACAGTTGATCAAATCAACGGCTAGATTAAAAGCTTGGAGTTGTCCCACCCCGTGCCCGACACGGGGTGAACGCTCGCCGTTGGATCTCGCTGATCCAACGCGCGAAGAGAAGTCCCAACGTTGTCCCGCTCATCATGACGCGCAACCGTTGGATCTTGTACAAATCCCGCGCATTAAACGCCATCCGTCCAGATTAGGACGTGCGTGCTTCGCTCAAACGACCCATGATCTAACTTGTCCCGTTTGACGTTTCAGACCTTAACTTAACCGATTTTTCATTCAAACTTTAAACTCGAATTTCTCATTCATCCGGAATCGGATTCGAGTAATTCTTTGCTCTAAATTGAAGAGCTCGATGAGACGAGCGCAATGGCGCATTCCGTTTCATAGTTTGACGAGTCGATTCGAGCCAAGAAACGGCTCCGACTCCAACAATCCCCCACATGAATGAAAATTTGAGGTTTACTATGATATATATACTATACTGACATACTGACACTAAAAGAGCTCATATGCAGAGTTTCGCTGCATCGGAAGAAGGTAGTCTTTCGACTTTGAATCTTTCCTAGTGAATAACTACAAGGTCTACAAGGACGGCAGTGAACTTATCATCTTGAACTGAGTCCTGGAAATTGTAAACCTGAATAGCTATCACACAGCTAATCCCTTACCTACTTAGGTTCTCGGTTGTGTTCATTTCGACCCTGAACAATCCCGAATTCATGTGTGCTTTAGAGAAGTCGGCCTAGACGACCTTCCCACGGAACCGGCATCAATTCACACACATATAGGTTATCCGTAATAAGGTATCCTGCTATACCTCACGTTAGAATCAAGTTCTAAGTTTTCGGATTCATTAAAAGCTTAATGCTTAGCTTCTCAATGCAGGCAACACTGTTGTCATCCTAGGAATGGGTAAGAGATAGAAGTCTCTTACAATGTTACTGTCGAGTCAGGATATAGCTTCAGTTGCCCTTTGAACCTAGATCGTGGGATCTCCAGTCATCTAGGTAGGGTTTCACCATGCCTTTACTCATTTACTTTAGGCGTTTTTGCCACATTCCCCTTGATGATGCAATTTCAACTCTCTTGTTCACCCTTGTTCTTTAAGGATCCGCCAGGTAACTTAGGATAATTTTAATTTATGCATTCCTTGAGAGCAATTGCTTTACGGTGCTAGTCTATTTATTTTGAATTCTCTAGACTTACCGTATTAGTGCCTACGCAACAACTACTTAGGTTTATTGCGTGCACTGGCTTCAATCACAAACAAATATCCTCCAGGAAGTTCACCTACTTCCTTTGCTTTCTCCAAAGCAATGTATCCATCAAGGCCTTTAGGATTACATTGTTGATCCAGCTATGCACGTCTGCCTCTGAGGATTTTGTGATATCGTAGCCCTTAGTGATTTTTCATATCCACTGTTAGACTTTGTATCTGAGATTCGAGTGTTGTCCACATATCTTCATTTTCCTTTATGATATGTACAACCAATTAATACGAGTTTGCTCAGATACCTACACAACAAAAAATATAGCCGTTAGGGACGGTAAAAAACTGTCCCAAGTATGTAAAAACCGTCCCCAATACTCTATCAGGGACGGTTTTTATCCGTCCCAGAAAGTGGCGTCCCAAATGGTATTTGGGATAGTTATGGGGACGGATAGCATCTGTCCCCTATAATATTTTTTGGGACGGCTTGTATCTGTCCCTATATAAAGGATTTTTAGGGACGGTCAATATCTGTCCCAAAAAATTTGATAGAATTCCCTCTCATTCTCACTTGGGACAATTAACATCTGTCGCTAAAGTTTGGCGGGATTTTTCTGGTACTTGTGTTTGGGACAGGGAACCGCCGTCCCTATAAATTTGGGGAGAAATTTATCTAGCTTGCATGCGGGAATTTCATTTAGAATAGATATTTTTAAATCGTAATTGCCTTAACCAGATAAAGACGTTTCCACTTAAAATGAGCTTAGATAATCAAAAAGTACATTTCATACAAAAACATAACGTATTTCATTTGCCGCTATTGTCAACTAAAACATTTACCAACTAGAGTATTTAACAAAGATTAATAGAAAAACACTAAAGATATATGTCACCGAACTAGTCGGACAGACGAAATCGCATTTGTTACCAACGAGAAGATTGCACGTACTATCATTTGTATATCTATCGATCTCATTAAATCACTGCTTGACATTGTTGGAACTCTCCATCTCAATGACATAGTAGACAAAGAAATGTAAAGAACTATTGCACCTTGCAGCTGGAAACACCCCCCATTAGCTGAATGAATGGTTTGAATGGGGAACCCAGTTTAAAGCTAATTTACAACTGATCAAGATCCTTAAGATCGGATCCAAATGGTGCACATATAAGGATAAAACCTGTAGTAAAGAATATTCAAGCATAAGTCAAACAAATATTAAAAATAGTCTAGTTTCCATGCTTTCTGGAAGGTAAAAAAAACTATGATATATACACTCTACATGATTGGCCCTAAAGGAGTTGTTGTGTGGTAATTTAGCGGGTCCGGTAAAGCAAGGCCTTAAAGATGTGAGATCTAATACAAAAAAAAATTATGATCGTGTTCACTCGGTATGTGCGACACATTGTTGTTCATTTTTATTCTGTCTTTCGGCTCTCCCTAAAAAGTACAAGCAAAATGAAGCTTCGAGCTTGTGCACCATATCATAAGGTTGTATTAAGACAAAATAAAATGGAAATGGAAGTCATTCAAATAAGGTAACATGGTGTACAAAGAAATCAATATTGACTATTATTCCCAGAGGAACGACGACATCAGAGGTAGTTAACGGAAAAATAGTTCTCAAATTAGCACCATACTCACCATTGCCGAGAGAAAACCCCGTCATAGTAATAGTGCATGTCCCAGCATAGACCTTCCTTCAAAACCTTAAAGAGCAAAAAAACAGTTAACTTTCAGTTAACCTTCATAGAAAATGTTTAACAACTACGTTTCAAAAAAAAATGTTTACCAACTACCTAAGGAAAGTGCAGAAACAGAAGGAGAGAAGGTGAAGCAATGTTTCCGTAAAACTTAAGCGACGACTAAATAAATTAACTCAAGAACTACTTCTATAATCTTATAATGAAAACTTGTCCAAGAAAAGGGGGGTAAACTACAAGAATACAGATTAAAACTTTACTCTCAATAACATCGGCATAGACAAGTTTGATTTGAGTGTTTAATTTATCAATACCAATCGGTCATGTAGTTAAGGCTGCATCCAGATGTTAGCCTCTCATCTAAGTGTGAGGGAAGTACAACAGGATTACTTTGTGTCTATCGTAAGTTTAAGTCACAAGAGTACTATGTTTAAATCTATTGAAAATCAGTTGAAATCTTACACAATCTAAAAGAAAAAAAACAACCATATAGGACGTACAACATCTTTGCTTGTTGCTTCCAATTCATTGAGAGTGACAACTGAAAACTTTTTTGTGTGGTACCTTTCTTTCCACCCAGACCCTCCCAACTTAACCTGATAAAGAGAAAACAATTGTAGGTTAGAAATACAAAAACGTAAAGACGAATAATTTCATAAGCCCCTTAAAGTATCAAATTTTTGTCTATTTTTTAAAACGACGGGTCAATACAAACACCAAAATGAATCAACATGATAAACCATTGAAACTCATATTAAAAACCATTAACATGTATCATATAAGACAGGATAAGACAACAAATGTGTTACAATTGCTTGGAAATGAAATTTCAACCTAATCCTCCTCTTCGCTGTTAGAGTAAAAAATGTCTGACTTCTGACAGATTGTCCTTAAACTTTGTTTTCAATTCATCTTTGTTTCCATGTATATGATAAAGCAAGCCAGAACAAATAAGTAAATTGAAATCAAAGGTACCATATAGTAAAGGAGATCTTCTAAGTAACATTAACATATTGGAATGATAAAAAACTAGGTTTGACGAACATCTAAGAAAATGGACACTAGATTGTATAAACGCATAAATGGAGACAAACACATACTTCTGCTTGATGACCAGTCTCAGGCTCACAGTAGCACCCATTGTGGTCCCAAGAGAATAATGAACAACCTTTTGAGCCCTATTATGAATTTTATTTCCATTAGACACTTCATATTAGTTGCTTCTACTATCGAGAACTAAAAGACTTGTTGTAGCTTGTGCAAGCTCGTTTTCTTTTATAAATGTAGTCGATCTTTCTGAATTGTACCTAGATCATGTTTCTTGATACGGAGAAGATGTTGGAGCAGAAGCAAGGCAAGAACCATGATAGCGAGCAACTTGAACTAGAGATTTGGGTTTCAATTGAGGTTTTGCCTCATCTCATCTTCGTGCTTGTGCCTTTTCACGCTTCATTCTTTCTGCCTGTCGTTGATAAGTAAGAAGAAAAAAGCAATAAGATTAGGAGTATTAAAATAAAAACGAATACAACGCTGACATAATGTGGTTATGACATCGTTATAGAACGAACAAAGTACTTTTTGGAAGATTTTGTCTTCATATAATCCTACTACTGCCTGAATGATGTGATCGACCCTGCTCACAATAGCTTGACGAAAGACAGTAAAAAACATGTCAGAAAAACAAATCAAATTGCTTTAGGATCAAATGATTGATGAAAATAACATAAAGATACAGACGCCATTGGGGAACCAAAACAAACTAAAATCACGACGACAAATAAATACCTTGTTATCATCTGTCAAGTATCCACCCATTGACATTAACACCTTGTATACAACAATCAATAAGTTGATGGAGCCCTAACTACCAATTAGGATAGGAAAATTTGTAAGAAGAGAAAAACATATCAGTATAGCCTTGCTTTAATCAACATACTGAGACTCTAACTATAGTTATAACTATTGCCATCAGAGATGCTTTATAAAATAAGTGGAATTAGAAGAAAAAAACTGATAACTAGGCTACTTGTGGATTGAAATGGCGTGACTAGTAGCCTTTGCCAAAAAAAAGTACGAACCTTTCCCAACAGAAGAAATTTATGATTAAATATAGAAGTAAAAGCAACCAGTAAGGTAAGTAGATGTTTCATCTTCATTAGATTCATCTTCTACAGGAACTTTAACATCCACCTCCTTGCTTTCCTAGAGAGATATTAGGAAGTTGATGAATTCAAAATAATTTTTCACCAAGTCTTGCAAATTAACTGCAAAAATATAAATTGATATCTAGATCCTTATGAACAGAAACTAGAAATCGTAAGCATGCAACTTTATACTCATATCTTATACTTATATTATAAGCTTAGCCAAAACACACCTTCTAGGTTCTGCAAGTTTTCCTCCACCTATAATTAAATGGAGATCATATATTTCATCATAGATAAAATTTGCACAGATGGTTTACAATAGAAAATAACAACATATAAACCAATATCAGGAAGCATCAAAACTTGAAGCAAATCTCAACAGAAACTATAACAAACAAAAAAATGGTCGACTATGACAAACGAACCAAAATGCAATCAACCATTGGTTTTCAGCCAAATCAAACAAAGAATAATCTAATAGTTGGTTTTAAAGGAGAAATTCGAAATCCATTTACCACGTAGATAAAAGAATGAAAGACAACTACCATAAACCCATAATACCATATTCTAATGTTCAATTCAAATACCCAAAAATTGAGTATTAGGGTTTTATTTCATTCTTACTGCATAGTAGTAAAATAACACTGAATAAGTTGATATCACCAAACCTAAACTTTGGATTTCTCAATTTAACGAATAAGAAGATGAAGAACACGCTCCTGGATGTGAAGACTCGCAACAGAAACCCTAGATGTTTTCTCGATCAACCATTCACAAAACCCTAGAAGAAATCCAAAAGAACCCCTAAGCCTGCCGTAAGAAAAAAGAAATTCACTAATCAAAAATACTAGAACGATAAACCCTAAACGAGAAGAAGATCCATCTTGCTGAAGAGAAGAGGAGAAAATGGTGGAGATAACAAAATCGTGTGAAGAGGAGAGAGAAAGAAAAGGGGGAAAACAGAGAAAGAAAAAATAGGGAGGGAACAAATTCGCGCCTCTTTTTTGGGTCGAAAATTTCCTCAATTTTTTTTTTGGGAACAAGTGCTATGGGAAAGTTGTCCCTGTGATTTATTTGTCCCAATTGTTACTCTATCGGGGACAAATAGCATAAAATTGTCCCTATTATTATTTTATTAGGGACAGACGTAAAAACGTTTGTCCCTATTGACCATTTTTTTTGTAGTGCTAAGGACTATTTGTTACACAGATAACTCTTTCTTAAATTTGTTCAAATTCAAGTATTTATGCTTATCGTGGTTTTTGAGTGGTTATTCTACCATTCTCTTTCAAACCATGCACTTTAGATTATCAATCATGAGTAACGATTCAATCTGGAAAAGCATCGAATCATATCTTCTCAAACACTTTTCTTATTCCTAACTAGTATCGTCTGTTATTTTGAACAGTTGATTCACGGTTGTATCTCGTTACTTAGTTTAGGATTAGGAAGAGAAGTTCTTTCCATTTGTGTTTTTCCAGATTTGTTGAGTGAATTAGACATTCACGTCATCACTTATATTCACACACTTGATTTCTGACTCTTGTCACAACTTAGTGAATATAACTATAGTTTTTAGCTCAATGAAACCTTATCGACCAAACATTCTTTTTGGTTAAATCTGATTTCCGAGGTCCTCCATAATTTCCCTCTTCTCACGTCATTATGACGTTATATCTTCAGGAGAATTTGGAGTTCTATATGCTATTTTATTTCTTTATAATTGGCTCTTCGGTTCCTTCTCGGTTCCCCCCACATTTCAAGAGTATTTTCGCTTATTCGTCAACTTGGGTAGAATCTTATAATATTCCATATAGGGTACCGTTCAAATATGTAACAATATTTTCCCCCACAGTTCTAGGGTAACCATTGGATTCTCCTATTTGACAAAACTGTTTTCGTACACAATTTCTTTGGTGTATTGTTTTTAGTTTTGTTCCCTAACATGATAATTTATGATCATTAGAACCTTGAGATATAATACAAGGTGAGTTTCTCTTTTAACTCTTTCTTAAGTTATATGTCTTAACATATATACTCCTTTGATAGATTTAAAACTATCGCATGATCATCGAAGTTATCATTTCCTATTATGTCCTTCATCGTCTCTAGATTTCGTTCACACTCTTGAATCGAAAATCTTACGAAGACCCTTAAACTTACTATTCGAGTCACGTCTAGACCGAATGATGTAATATTCAACTTTACGTCTTATCAACCTTAATTCTCTTATCTATCCAAGAAGATTAGGTTGCCATGAGGATTTATGAAGGACTATTCTGTAATGATACAGAACTAGGGACCTCCTTACAAAGACTTAAGGATTTATTTATAATAACTCATGATCTCGTGATCTTTCAACAAAGGTCCTTCTTTCTAACATATCTGAGGATCCTTTTGTAATTCTTAGATAGGTCTAAGGACCTTCTAGAGGATTATACTAATTTACCGTCTGAGTATGTTAGACGAAATAACTTACTTTCTCGAAGACAAGTTTAATTTCAGAATTTTGCATTCTCCGACAACTTTGTATTCGAGACTGTTTCACGGAATTTTCATTATCTCGGACCGATGAGTTCTTTCGAACATTTCATCGTCTTGTAACTCTTTGTATAATGAGAACATTCTATCGTCGACCTAGTCTAACCGTTTAGGTTCTGACATTTGTCTTGACACACTTCTCCACTCACTTATGCGGTTGTCTTCTTCGATTCGTCATCGAATTGAACCTTTAGGATCAAGTATTCAAGACTTATGCCAACATTATTGATCCCTCTCTGTATTCTCGATAGCCGGTTTTACACCCAGTATTTATGTTGATACTTGGTGGTCAAGGTGTCACTTAGCTTTTCGATGTCTCTATTATCGAAAAGATATTTTAAGAGTTATCAGCTAAGTCAACATTCATGGTCACCATATGTTGAACCTTATTTCTGCCTATGGCTAGTAATAGACTTTAGTGAAATACTTCACCAACCCCAACGAAATGAGATGAATCATCGTTTTCAATCTCCACTAATCGATTTTTATCCCTTTTAACGTTCTGTTCTTTTGTTGTGATCTACCAAGAGAGTCGCCGTTTGATGAACTATGCCACTCATGGCGCATATCTCGGCGAAAGAAGATTCAAACTCTCCTCCTCAATCGTTTGTCAAAGCCTCCATCTTTTTACAAAGTTGAGTTTCTATTTTGATTTTATAAAGCTCGAACTTTTCGATTTCTTCGTCCTTACTCCTTAGTAAGTAGTATAACAGAACCAAGTGGAGTCATCGATAAAGGTAATGAATTACCTTTTCTACCTCATGTTTGAACCGTTTTTAAGCTCCAGAGTTCATGGTGACTTAAGTCTAAAGTTTTGAACTATGTCTTAGTCATCCAAACTCTGCATGTGTTTGACATGTTCGTCTTGAGTCAATTTCGAGTTTCGAATCTGGTATGCAATATGGTTCTCATAGTTCTCATAGTTCTTGAGAACGCTTCGGTCCGTCGGCCCTCCTTAAAAAGGATCTGCACCTGCTTCACTCGTCGAACCGTCGACAATCTGCTTCCTAGCATCCTCCTTCCTCTTTCTCGCACTTACAGTTTGTGCGACACGTTCAGACATGACTAAAGGTAAAATAGGATATATAAATAAAGTCAAACAACTTGGAAAAAATGACATTAGAAAGCATAAATAAAGTCACACCAAGATTTGACCTACTGGCGAAATTACGGTGGGCACGAGCCGTGAAATGGCAAAAAAACGGTTCGTGCCAACCGTAAATATGCACAGTAGCTACCGTGCATATTTACGGTGGGCTCGAACCGTAAAATGTCACAAATTCGGTTCGTGTCAACCGTAAATATGCACAGTAGCTACTGCATATTTACGGTTGACACGAACTGTTTTTTTGCCATCATACGGCTCGTGCCCACCGTAATTTCGCACAGTAGCTACTGTGCATATTTACGGTGGCCACGAGCCGTATGATGTCAAAAAAAACGGTCTGGTGCGCCCGAAAATATGCACAGTAAATAAAATCATAATTGAAACCCTAAATTGAACAAAAATCATAACAACACACATCATGAATATCATAACAACACACAACATCAAATCAAAAACAACTAAATAAAATCATATAAAGGTTAGATTTAATGGTTTCCCTCTAAAATTTGGGGGTTTTCTATCTCTCTCTCTTTTCTCCCACAACCTGACGCAATGAACTACAAATTAGTTCTGAAACTTGTTAGCTTTTGTTGCAAATCAATCAATTGAAGTTATTAAGCCATTAATTTCAAAAATCAAACAAACTAAAACCTAGGGTTTTTTTTTATTTTATTTTGAAAGAGATACAGGGATAGAGAGAGAGATACAAGGAGAGAGAGAGATATACTAACCGTGAGAGAAGTTGTAGGAATGGGCTGAGAGAGAGGACGAGAGAGAGAGAGAGAGGACGAGAGAGCGAGAGAGGGCGGGAGATAGATGCTGTGGAATGAAATTGAAATGAAATGGAAGGAGAAGGTCAAAGGATTTTAAGGTCTATTCTGGTCTTGGGTTAAGTTTGACCTAACGGCGTTAACTTTGCCGTTAGGTCAAATATTGATGAAGGAGGTGCTCTTTTGTAGAGGGGGCCCTATAACTAAATGGGTTATAATGAGGGGCGCTTTTAGCGGGGAGGCCTTTTAACAAAAACGGGGGGCCTTTTAAAATTTGGGATTTTTGAACTTACCCCTTATCACTAATTGGTAATTTAATTTACCCCCCTCAATAATGAGTAATTGAGTTTACCCCCTTAGATTTCCCATTTTTGACAAAAACACAAAGGTTGTGTTTGATGTACGTGAAATAAATGTGACTATCAAAAACAATTATCATTCAATATGATTCCTCGTAGTTGTTCCACTTTACTTTTATTGTTTGATTTAGTCGGTAATAAAGAGAGAAGTCCCCATTTATGAGATCAGAAACAGATTTACCGATTCCTTCTTCCTCGTTCTCATCTAGGGCTTCACGAATAAGGGTTTTGGGAGGGTTTCAAGCTCGATTTTGATGATTTCATCATCCAAACGAGGTTATTCATGATCGGTTTTGGAAGTTGTAACTTGCGGACGCGACTTTTGCTTAATTTATTCATCTAGAGAGGATATAAAATAAGAAGATAAACAACTCTCTTATGGAACTCCATTTGACCGTCCGTTTAATGTGCAGATGAGACTAGGAAATCAAAATGGAGCGCTGGAAGTACTTATCCAGAACAAGTAGAGGACTCTGTGCCCATGATCCGTATCGAAGGTGTAATCAACAATAGATTATTTTGCCTTTTCTGTTAGTTCATCTTCCCCGCGTGATACGGAGTATATTGAGTAGCGTCCACCAAACTTCATCTATAATATCAAATTAGAAAATGGAGTCGCCTCTAAAGCCATTCCTAGGTGATCAAGTGAAGTTGGGGATGCAGGACAACGATTTCAAGTCAAGTTGTTGAGAGTGTTTTTCTGTTTCGAGTCATTTTTAAGTTGTAATACAAAACTGGCCAGACCATTTCTTTTTGTATCTCATATTGTGTTTGTCACTTGTGTATCATTTTCTTCATCAGTTACAGAGGTATTCTCACTTCAACCGTGATGCATTGCCGGGATTGGGCCGGGATATTGGCCGGGCATTCTCTCATTTTCCTTCTCACTTGAGGTTCTTGTATCTTACTTCTTCACATCAATTGAATGACCTGGCCATAATAAAGCTAACAAAATAGATAAACCATTCCTCAGGTTCACAGTCTCTTAAAAAGTAATTGGGTCAGAAATCATAAACGAAGAGCAAGAGAAGTAGCAAATAGATACTCATTTGTCATTTAACTTCAATTAAGGAAATCTTCATGCCATTTTTCCTGTTGAATTCCTGTAGAATGAAGTTTCTAGGCATGTTCTTAAGTTCATAAATGTAAAATAAACAGCTAAAAATAGTCTTTGAATTGGCAGGAAATCTTCATACAATAGCCCTAGAATATAAACAACATTTCTTCCTTCTCTCTCTACTCTATCCAGTACTATGTACATACAACACTTAAACACTTTGCCGCGTCATCTCGGTCATTGATTCTTCGTGTTTTTGGAGCCCAAAAACACTTTTCTCTATAACTAACTGAGGATGTGGACTGAACCCATTACAACTTCCAGGCGTGCTACGTTTCTCTATGTGAATGCCGTTGCTAGGATGTTCGTTTTCACAACAAGAACATATTCATGGGAATCCGTCGTTTTCTCTCCGTACATATCATCTAACCATCGATTATCCCATAAGTTATAACTATCCATCATGTTTTTCCACTTAGACTCGAACTCTTCGTAGCTAAGTGTGTCGTAAACAATGTCATTGACAGTGAGTGTAACACGAGTTAACGAACATCCCTCTCGACGAAGATTGTCTGAGTTCTTTCAATGCATTTAAGAAATCCAACCTAAATCATGTTTAAAGTTCAAACACATTTCCGATATCATTAAGAAGTTTCATAGCACCAAACTTGTCTGCATTATCGTTCCGTGCCACTTTGTTTGTCGTCGCTGGTAATTGAACTTGTCGATGCATTTAAGAAATCATGTCCAATTGCCGAGCATAAACTGCACTCCTGTATTATCCAAATCAGATGCTTAATCTTAAGAATATGGAATATTCGTTTATATGAAATATATGAATCAGTGATTATATGATCTCCCAAACAAATTTATATGCTCCGACTCATCTGACCAAAAAAAAATTCAGGTAAAAAATTCAAGTAAAAAATCTAGGACAAAATCTGACCTAAATCAATTGAAAAGTAACCTAACAAAAATCAGTAATCTAACTTAACAAAGATAGGTAAATACAACAAATCAGTAACCTAACATAAGTAAATCATGGAAGCATGACAATAGACGGTAGAAGTTAAAGCAAAATTTTCGAACAAAAGAGAGACAACATGGAAAAGAGGTAACAAATATAGAGATAGAGAGAGAAATCTAACCGAGGCGCTGGATGCTGAAGAAAAAACCCTGGATTAAAGCGTTCGATGAGAAGATCGGTTAATTATGATTTCTGACCAGAACCCCTTACTTTGGATGAAGAACAATGAAACCCTAGGTTGGAACTCAAAAAGTGTCGAGCTGAAGAGGGGAATGAAGTTCAATGAAACAAAAAGAAAAAGGATTTTACCCATTTTTTTTAGGGAAGCCCCTCTTTATAATTAAAGTATTTTAGAGGGATCATTTATGAAAAACTATCAAACCTCAAACTCCTCTTGCATCCGCGTCAGATGCTATGCCGAGATGGCCGTGCCACGTCGGCGTCCCGGGTTTGGGCCGGGATTGGCACCGGGCCGGGCATAGCATGAGCAGGGCATGTAATTGTTTGGTCTGGTATTTTGTGGTGTCAGTTAATAACTTAATATCTCCTTATTTTTTCATGAGATAGATGAACTGTTTTTTGTCCTGTTTTCTTTTCTTTGATCTCTTTTTGTATTGAGTCCCAGATTTTGGATCTTTTCCCTTCATTTTTCTGTTAAGTTAACGACAGTGAATTATTAAAGAAAATAACCTTTCGTGGAACGTTAATAGATTCGGTTTTGTTTACTATCTTCTCCTTGAGCTTTTGTTTATCTGTAGTTACAAATATTTGTTGGGGTCCCTCCTTATAATAAAAGGACTCCTAGTTGGAATAGGATTTCCCTTATTCCTTGTTTGGGGAAAAAATAGAAGTTTCTATTTTTTCAAGCCTAAAAAGGAATTCCTATTTCTTTTGGTAAACCTCCCTATTTATCATTATAAAAGGGAATGAAAGGGAAGAGATTATACACAACAACTTCCAGAACAAAGAGAAGTCAGAGAAAGAGAGATTTCTGAAGTGGTTCTTTCAAAAGAGATTGAAAGAGCAGAATATTGGTTTGAAGAAAAGAAGAATATTAATCTTGGGAAGCAATTTAGTTTGTGGTTATCTTCTTCAACCTTTAGTAATCTAGGATTTGAACAAATCCTAAGGAGTAAGAGATTTTATTTCTTTGTTTCTTTGTTCAGTTTATCCACCATAGGTTTGGTGAAGAGTTGTCCAAGAGTGTTTCTACACATCTTGAAGAAATGTGTAACCCATTATTTAATTATAGTGGAAGATTTCTGGACTAGGTCCCGTGGTTTTTTTACCTTCTAGCTTGGAGGGATTTTTTGCCACGTTAAATAATCTTGGTGTCTCTACTTTTACTTTCGCATCGTTTATCTTCATATTCCTGAACAAGTTAATTAGGTTATTTTTCCTAACAAGTGGTATCAGAGCTAAGGTTGGATTTATTGTTCAGAAATATGGAAGTGAATACTAATCGAATGATTAGTTTAGATGGAGAAAACTACTTGATGTGGAAAGCAAAAATGGAAGATTTGTTATACTGCAAAGACCTAGCTGCACCCATTGAAAATCACGGTACAAAACCGATAAAGATGGATGAAGAAGACCGAAAGGTATTAGATCGTAAGGTTGTTGGATTTATTCGACAATGGGTAGAACCCAATGTTATTCATCATGTATCGACGGAGACTTCCACTTTTAGTCTATGGAGGAAGTTAGAAGAATTGTATGATCAGAAGACAGCTGCCAAAAAGGCTTACTTGTTCAGAAAGCTAGGCAAATTACAATATAAAGAAGGAACCTCAATTGCTCAACACTTGAATGAGATGAAAAGTCTAGTAAACCAGCTTTCTGCAATGAAGTTAGTTTTGGATGATGAGTTGCAGGCCTTACTTCTTCTAAATCCTTTACCAGATAGTTGGGAGACATTGGTGGTGTCTCTTAGCAATTCTGCTCCTGATGGCATAATGCGTATGAATAACGTAACAGGTTGTTTGTTGAATGAAAAAACAAGAAGGAAATCATCGTCAGACGAGTCTCATTCAGAGGCACTTGTTACAGAAAGACGGGGGAGAGGTAAAAGTAGAAAACCTCATAACCGTGATAAGTCAAGGGGAAGATCAAAACCAAAGAAAGAAGTTAGATGTTTTGGTTGTGGAAAAATGGGTCATTACAAGAGTGATTGCAGGAAACCAAAGAAGGAAAATAAAAAGGATGATGAAAAACAAGATAATGTTGCAGCAATTGCCTCAGGTGATGACATTATCTTACTCTCAGGTTGTGGAGACACTTGCTTAAGTATGACTGAGTCAGAACCAGAAACAACATGGTTGGTTGACTCAGGTGCTTCGTATCATGCTATTCCATGTAAGGATTTCTTTAACTCTTACAGAACTGGTGACCTTGGCAAAGTCAGGATGGGAAACTTAGGTTTCTCAAAAATCGTAGGAATTGGAGAAGTGAAAATTGAGACGAGCACAGGGAGTACATTGATTCTGAAGAATGTGAGACATATACCAGATCTTCGATATAACCTAATCTCTACCGGAGTATTAGATGATGAAGGGTACCACAGTCACTTTGGTGATGGAAAGTGGAAGCTCACAAAAGGGTCAATGGTGATAGCAAGAGGGAAGAAGTGTTGTACTTTATACAGGACTCAAGTAAAACTGTGTAAAGGAGAATTGAATGCAGTTGAAAAAGATTCTTCCACTGATCTTTGGCATAGAAGACTCGGGCACATGAGCGAGAAAGGACTTCAAATCCTTGCTAAACGACAAGACTTACCGAACATAAAAGGTATAAATTTAAACACTTGTTCTCATTGTTTAGTAGGAAAGCAACATAGAGTTTCCTTTCAAAGGAATGCACCTGAAAGAAAATCCAGTGTTTTGGAGCTTGTTTATTCTGACGTTTGTGGACCTTTAAAGGTCAAAACACTTGGTGGTGCTTTGTATTTCGTCACTTTTATAGATGATGCTTCCAGGAAAGTTTGGGCATATGCCATAAAGACCAAAGATCAGGTACTTGCAGTTTTCAAGAATTTCCACAACATGGTAGAACGGGAGACAGGAAAATCATTGAAGTGCATTCGCACTGACAATGGAGGAGAATACATCGGGTCGTTTGAAGAGTATTGCAAAACCCATGGTATTCGACATGAACAGACAGTTCCCAAAACTCCACAACAAAATAGTGTAGCAGAACGCATGAACCGCACTATTGTGGAGAGGATCAGATGTATGCTCTCAGAAGCTAAGTTGCCTAAAAGTTTCTGGGGTGAGGCAATGCGTACTGCATGTTATCTGATCAATTTATCACCTTCAGCACCATTAGATGGAGATGTAGCTGAGAGAGTGTGGGCTGGGAAAGAAGTCAGTTATGGACACCTAAGGGTGTTTGGTTGCAGGGCTTTTGTGCATATACCTAAAGATTAAAGAGCAAAGCTTGATGATAAAGCCAAGCAATGCATCTTTTTAGGCTATGCAGATGAAAAATTCGGATACAGGTTATGGGATCCAGTTGATAAGAAGATTATTAGAAGTAGAGATGTGGTCTTTCTTGAAGATCAAACTATTGAAGACTTCGGGAAAGTTGAGAAGCATGAGAATCATAGTAATGATCTCATTGATCTAGATCCACGTATCTCTTCTAAGGTTATGCATGACAATGCAGGTGAAGAACAAAATCATGAAGATGAAACTCATGAAGATGTTCCTATGGGTGATGATGTTGAGCAAGGAACGGAAGTTCAACATGAACCACCAGTTGAATTGAGAAGATCGACTAGAGAGAGAGCACCATCTACCAAGTATCCTCCACACGAGTATGTGATGGTTACAGATAGTGGAGAACCACAGTGTTATGAAGAAGCCCTAGATGATGAACACAAGAAGGAGTGGTTGAAAGCTATGCAAGACGAAATTGAATCATTGCATAAAAACAAAACTTTTAAGTTAGTTGAAAAACCTAAGAATAAGAAAATTCTTAAAAATAAGTGGGTTTTCAAAATCAAGACCGAAGAAAGAAATTCACAACCACGGTATAAGGCACGCCTAGTGGTGAAAGGATTTGAGCAGAAGAAGGGTATTGATTTTGATGAGATTTTCTCTCCAGTGGTGAAGATGTCCTCTATACGGTTAGTATTGGGATTGGCTGCAAGTATGAACCAAGAAATTGAACAACTAGATGTCAAGACCGCTTTCCTTCATGGTGACTTGGAGGAAGATGTGTATATGGAACAACCAACAGGGTTTGAAGTTAAAGGTAAGGAATACTTGGTTTGTAAGTTAGAGAAGAGTTTATATGGGCTGAAACAAGCACCAAGACAGTGGTACAAAAAGTTTGAATCATTCATGAAGGATCAAGGGTATCACAGGACGGCTTCAAATCATTGTGATTTCGTTCATAAATTTTCTGATGGAGATTTGATTATACTTCTACTTTATGTTGATGATATGTTGATTGTTGGTCAGGATGCTAATAAAATTAGCAGGTTAAAGAAGGAACTAAACAAGTATTTCGATATGAAAGACTTGGGTCCAACAAAACAAATTCTTGGCATGCATATCTCTCGTGATAGGAAAGCTGGAAAACTTTGGCTATCACAAGAAAGATACATTGAGAAGGTTCTAAAAAGGTTCAATATGGACAAAACAAAACCAGTGAGTTGTCCATTAGCCAGTCACTTCAAGTTGACTCGTGATCAGTGTCCATCAACTAGAAGTGAGAAAGAAGAAATGGAGAAAATTCCTTATGCTTCAGCTGTAGGAAGCTTGATGTATGCAATGGTGTGTACAAGACCGGACATTGCTTTTGCAGTTGGAGTAGTAAGCAGATTTCTTGCTAATCCAGGCAAAGAGCATTGGTTAGCAGTGAAGTGGATTCTGAAGTATCTTAGAGGTACGTCTAAAGCTCGTATATGTTTTGGTAATGATAAGCCAGTATTAGTCGGTTACACGGATGCAGACATGGCAGGAGATGTAGACTCTAAAAGGTCCACATCAGGCTACTTATTTACATTTTCAGGGGGAGCAGTGTCATGGCAATCTAAATTATAAAAGTGTGTAGCTTTATCTACTACAGAGGCAGAATATATTGCCATTACAGAATGTTGCAAGGAGATGTTATGGATGAAGAGTCTGTTAGAAGAACTTGGTATGAAACAAGATAATTATGTTATTCATTGCGACAGTCAAAGTGCCACCCACCTCAGTAAGAATTCTAGTTTCCATTCCAAGTCCAAGCATATGAATGTGAGATACCAGTGGATCCAAGATGTTCTTGAAGAAAAGGTGTTGAAGATCGAGAAAATCTATACTGACAACAATGGTTCAGATATGATGACAAAATCATTACCCAAAGGCAAACATGAGCTATGTAGTAGTGTTGCAGGTTTGGGGATGGTAGGTCTCTCTTCATAAGTCAGGAGGGGGAGTTTGTTGGGGTCCCTCCTTATAATAAAAGGACTCCTAGTTGGAATAGGATTTCCCTTATTCCTTGTTTGGGGAAAAAATAGAAGTTTCTATTTTTTTCAAGCCTAAAAAGGAATTCCTATTTCTTTTGGTAAACCTCCATATTTATCATTATAAAAGGGAAGAGATTATACACAACAACTTCCAGAACAAAGAGAAGTCAGAGAAAGAGAGATTTCTGAAGTGGTTCTTTCAAAAGAGATTGAAAGAGCAGAATATTAGTTTGAAGAAAAGAAGATTATTAATCTTGTGAAGCAATTTAGTTTGTGGTTATCTTCTTCAACCTTTAGTAATCTAGGATTTGAACAAATCCCAAGGAGTAAGAGATTTTATTTCTTTGTTTCTTTGTTCAGTTTATCCACCATAGGTTTGGTGAAGAGTTGTCCAAGAGTGTTTCTACACATCTCGAAGAATTGTGTAACCCATATTTAATTATGGGTTATTTCCCTAATGGCCCCCTACTTTGTGACCAGCTTCCCGCCTGGCCCCCTACTTTACGAGAAATACCCATATGGCCCCCTTCCGTTATAACACCGTCACACTCTCTCCTCCATCATGTTTTCGCTCTCTGCCAACTCACGCCACATCATTTGTTACGCCACCTCATCACCTTCTCCGACAGAGGTCGCCGGCCGGCCAAATTTCCTGCCGGCGACCTTCAAACTAAAAAAAAAATTTCTCTCTTCCTCTCTCTCTCTCTCTAAAATTACTCCGGCGAAGGTCTCCCTTCGCCGGAGTGGTCTGTTCTTCACTGAACATACTCGGGTCTGTTCTTCAAGAACATACTCGAGTCTGTTCAGTGAAGAACAGACTCGGGTCTGTTCTTGAAGAACAGACTCGGTCTGTTCAGTGAAGAACAGACCGAGATCTGTTCTTCACTGAACAGATCTGGTCTGTTCCTTGAAGAACAGACCGAGATCTGTTCTTCACGAACAGATCTCGGTCTGTTCTTGAAGAACAGACCACTCCGGCGAAGGGAGACCTTCGCCGGAGTAATTTTAGAGAGAGAGAGAGAGGAAGAGAGAAAAAAAAAAAAAAAATTAGTTTGAAGGTCGCCGGCCGGAAATTTGGCCGGCCGGCGACCTCTGCCGGAGAAGGTGATGAGGTGGCGTAACAATATGATGTGGCGTGAGTTGGCAGAGAGAGAAAACATGATGGAGGAAAGAGAATGACGGTGTTATAACGGAAGGGGGCCATATGGGTATTTCTCGTAAAGTAGGGGGCCATTAGGGAAATAACCCTTTAATTATAGTGGAAGATTTCTGGACTAAGTCCCGTGGTTTTTTTACCTTCTAGCTTGGAGGGATTTTTTTGCCTCGTTAAATAATCTTGGTGTCTCTACTTTTACTTTCGCATCGTTTATCTTCATATTCCTGAACAAGTTAATTAGGTTATTTTTCCTAACAATATTATGGTGAGGTAATTTCTAAAAAGGTCAAAATAATATTGAAAATGAGTAGAAAAGCACAAAACATTTAAAAATTATTATTCAGGTCAAAAAGTGTGCAAATACTAAAATACCCCTTTTTGTCATTTTGTGTAACTAATTTCTTTTATTTTTCATTAAACTTTAAATCGATATAACTTTTGTTTGAGATGTCGGATTTCTATAAAAATTATATATTTAAAAATGATTTTTCATTAGCTTTCTAACAAGATCCACTTTCAATACTTTTTTTTAAAAAAAAACCCCAGAAAAAACGGCATTTTTTTCCTTTACGTTTTTCTACAAACGTGTTTGCAACAATCTGTTATGCAAACGTGTTTGCAACAATCTGTTAAGCAAACGTGTTTGCAGCAAACGTGTTTGCAGCAATCTGTTATGCAAACGTGTTTGCAACAATCTGTTTTGCAAACGTGTTTGCAACAATCTGTTTGCAAACAAGTAATGCAAACACTTGTTTGCAACTATCAGTTCTGCAAACATGTGTTTGCATAATGTAAACTGTAAATATATGTTTGCATAATATGGATTGAAATTGAAAAATCACATAATTTAAAGAGAAAATAACTATTTAAATAGTGTAGAATACTATCAAATGAAACAAAGATGGTAATATAAACCCTAATACAACACAAAAACTACTACCCACCAATGACAAGAAATCAACAAAATTAGATACTAATAAAGCTACCAAACTCACACACAGAACCATAATCCATCTCAACCACAAATAGTATCTTCCATCACAAAACATTCTTTCACAAACTTCATAAACTGGATTTTTTATAATCACATAGTCATCATGGAAGGCAAAGCCTCTTAATAGCCACAAGAGTATTGAACACCCATGCTTGCTTACTTCAATCATAGACTTTAAAGAAGTTTTTGTCTTGGTGATTGAGATAAGTTTGGAACAAGCTCTAAGCGTGACTAAGTAGTTAAAATTATCGGCTTTAGATATTCCTACAGGCCTTTGCTCGAAGTATAGATCAGAAAAAGGGGTATGAATCTCTCTTAGTAATTTCATCAAACATCTCATCTGTAGCTCTTCTGATTAATCACCTCAGTTACCAAGAACATCTCTTATCCGACAAACACATAATCATGTTGTCTGAATTCCTTAATAACAAATAATCCCTTTTCATTTTTAGTATTCTTCAATCTTTAAACAAAGCTAATTCTAGCAATAAAGATTCAGACTGATATTATAATTGAGAGTGACAATTCAAAGTACCTGTACTCTTTGTTACTAACTCCATAAGGGGCAGCTTCCATCTGCAACATAGATTGGTTGTTACTTCCAGAACAAAGAACTTGATGATTACCCATTAACGGTTCTGAAAGTTCTCATTTCCTCCACCTCCTCCTCCTCCACCACCACTACAACCACCAACAGTGGCGACAGCAAAGTGATGTCACAGTCGAGGATGACTGAGAAATTCTTTACTCCTCCGTCGGACAGAGAGCACGAGAGATGAAATAAGAATAAATCTTACTGTTGCTTTGATCGGGAAGATGTTGGTGGAGAAGAAACCATGGCTGCTTGGTCGTATGTGGATGAATTTCGTGATCCGAGGTATCATCAATTGAGATAGGAGTTTAGTTGAAGATAAATCGTGAAGAAGATGAATCGGGAAGAAGATGAAGAATGAAAAAAAACCTAAAATCTTATGAGAGTTTTTAGAGAGAATATGAGTTTAGTTGGTAAGGGTATTTCAGGAAGAATTTTTTTAAAAAATGACCTCATTGATAATTTTCTATATTATTTTCAATCTTTTGCATCATTATCCAAAATATTTTGGTAATCTTTAGTTAATAACAAAAGTTACATGTTTTTTTGGTTATTACTAATAATATTCTGACCTAAATAATCATTTACTATATTATGGTTGCTAGCATTGAAGCTTTAAGCTTTGGGTCTTGCAAATTTTGTGGCCGTCGTTTATTACATGGATTATTTCTTCAATCTTAAGCGTTGACGTTTTAGCGGATGGATGGATGGAAAGCCTTATAAGGTGAGGTTGGAAATTGACAAAGTGTAGGAAAGAGAAACTTAATTTTGCCCTCTCCCTACGTAAATATTCTAGATGACCCAGTAGGGTAGAATAGTCCTTGGCGTTTTGTCTATCTCGACACAACGCCAATCGACCCAAGGGAGATGACGTGGGAAGAGGGGAAAATTATGTTTCTCTGTCCTACCCTCTGACAAGTCCCCACCCACATTTTTGAAGCTCTCCACCCATCCGTTACAATGTTAATGGTTAAGATGGCAAGGCTCGTCATTTTTTAATTCTCCACTTCAATCTTTAATATTTAGGCAGCTTTGGACAACATTTTGAGTTCCTATTGTTACTCCAATTCTTCTCAAATTTGAACCTTTGATAGATTGTAAATATTATTTTTGTTTGTTCAAACAACTTAAATATCCGAACTTGAACATTTTCAAACATAAAGTTAAAATTCTGATCTTTAAACATCTTCCATTTCTTCCTTGTTTTGTCTTTTTACCCGTGAAGTCCAAAATTTCGATCTTCAAACATCAAGATTTATCTCATGTAATTTATGAAATAAGTAAGTAACGGTAGGAATAGATGGCTTTCAGCCACCCCTAGGATGGTCTTAAAGGTCTTTATATGAACTTTAGGGTTCAAAATGTCTTAATCAACGGTACAGTGCTTATCCAAATGAATAAGTCTTGGGAGCCCATCATTTGGGACTCCCAAATGAACCGTCCAACCCCTTTGGACAAAAAGACAAAACCTAATTTTAGAAAGAGAAAGTAGATTAGGTTTTGTCTTTTTGTCCAAAGGGGTTAGACGGTTCGTTTGGGAGTCCCATTAGACGGGCTCCCTAGGTGCCTGTATCTAAATTTATTATGTATCGCATATTATATTCATGACGTATCAATGCCATTGAAATATAATGGCTCCTGGAGTACAACCTCAAATTGAACAAACGAAAATAATTTTTACAAACTATTGAAAGTTCAAATTTGAGACATATTGGAGTAAGAATAAGGCCTCAAAAAGTTGTTCAAAGTTATCTGGGGATTAAAGAGGAAAATTAAAAAATTTGAGCCCTACAATCTTAAGCGTTGAGGTTTTAACGAATGGATGGAAAGCCTTAAATAGTGGGGTTGGAAATTGATAGAGTGTAGGAGAGAGAAACTTAATTTTTCCCTCTCCCCACGTCAATATGCTAGATGATCCAGTAGGGTGGAATAGTCTTTGGCGTTTTGTTTAGATAACGGCAAGGGAATTCCGACCCAACCGAGTTGACGTGGGGAGAGGGAAAAATTAAATTTCTCTCTCCTAAACCCTGTCAAGTCCCCACCCCACTTTTTAAAGATCTCCATCTATCCGTTAAAATGTTTATGGCTTAGAGCATCTCCAATGGGACACTCAATCTCTAACACTTAGAGTGTCACATATGACTTTTTGGAGTTTTTGTTAAAAAATTATCTCCAATGGAACACTTTGTTACACACTCTATTATTAGTTGGACATATTTATTATAGAGTGTCTAGAGAGAGAATCTCTAAAATGAGAGTGTCTACTTCAGACTCTCTAAGTATTACTTTATTATTTCAACCAATAGAAAACTTTGCTTTTCAACTACTTTTTATCTATTGAATTAAAGAGGGACATGTGTATTAAGTAAGAGATTTTAGAGATCTCCATTGGAGACCAAACAAATGTAGAGTGTCTCTATATTGACACTAGGAAAGAGAATCTTTATTTGACACTTGACAACTAGATTTTTAGAGTGTTTATTAGAGTGTCCCATTGGAGATGCTCTTAGATTGTGAGGCTCAAATTTTTTTAATTCTCCACTTAAATCTTTAGGCAGTTTTGAACATTTTGAGCCCTTATTGTTACTCCAATCCGTCTCATAGTTTGTTTTTTTTTTTTGTAGAAACATCCGTCTCATAGTTTTTTTTTTTTTTTTGTTGAACTGAAAATACATTAATGCATTAAAGCGTTATTACAGTATCTGTCAATTAAAATACACGGAATATTGTCCCATACTTTGCTTCGATTACGCTTTCTTGCCCACTTCGCTAGTTTGTCTGCGACTGAGTTAGCTGTTCTTTGAGTGTAATGGAACTGAACTTCGTCAAACTCCTTCTCGCTTTCTCGAATCATCCTGATATGCATCAGAGATTGCCATTGAATGGTATGGCGATTGTTGCAAAGATGTTTGATGAGATTGAAATTATCACTTTCAATGATAATTGAGTTTTGCTTCTGAGATATGGCCCATTCTAGTCCCAAAAGGATGGCCTTGGCTTCACACTCTTCGCTGTTTCTGCCTCTAGTAGTTTTCACCTGGGCTTGAATAAATTTTGCATTATCATCGTGAGCAATCATACTAATGCCAACGCTGGATGCAAGGTTGGTGAATGAAGCATCCACATTAATCTTGATATAGCCATTGGTAGGGGGTTTCCATGAGTCTTTTGGTGTTTGCTTTTGTTTTGACTGTTTCTTACTCATCTTCGGAAAATTGTCTATCATCTTTATAATTTTTTGGATTTCGTTGATCTCATGTTGAAAACAGTGATCGCATCTGGTTTTCCATATGATCCAGAGAATAGTAGAAAAGTGTATGTTCTCCTCTGTTTGACACCTGTCAGGATGAGTTTCCCAAGAAAAGATCCATTCCGTTATGGAATTAATGTTCTCAGAGATAATGTTGTAGTGGAACCAAATATTTTTCGCTAACGCACAGTGTAAAAGTGCATGATCAATAGATTCGGTGGAATTGCAATTAGGGCAACTCGTGTTGATGTTAATATACTTCCCTATTTTTTCTCTCACCGGAAAGGCCGAGTTACAGATTTTCCAGAGAAATAATTTGATGCGAGGGATGGCTGGAATGGTCCATAAGAACTTCCAGTTTCGCGAGGCACTGTTTTGGCTAATACTGTTGGTGTTTAAGTGTTTGTATAGCGAAGATACCGTGAATTTTCCAGATTTCGATAGTTTCCATTTAAGGTGATCTTTACCTGCAGGGTTAACTGGGATAGATTTGATGATATTTTTGGTGTCATTATTGAAATTTTCGTTCAGGATGGCGTCATCCCAATTGTTATTCGTAATCAGTTGAGAAACTTTGGTGAGATTTGAGTTATAGATATTGCTTACCTTTCCGTCTAGATCAGGAATCCAGTTATCTTCCCATATGTTAATATCAGTTCCTGATTGGACCTCCCATTGAGCGAGCTCTTCAATGTATGAGTAGTGTTTTCTGATGTTTTTCCATATCCACGAGTGATGAGATTTTACAGGGCCCGGGGTAATGGAGTGGGGAAAGTATTTATCTTTAAGCATTTTGGCCCATAAACCATCAGGGTTAGTTTTGAGCCTCCAGGCCATCTTTGAAAGTAACGCTTTGTTGTCGATTTCAGGGAGGTGTATACCCAGACCCCCCTGGTCGATCGGTAAACAAATATGAGACCAGGCTTTGAGGCACAAACCTTTAGACTTACCCCACCAGAAGTTCCGTTGAGCGGACTTGATGCTTTTACTTATTCCCTTGGGAATTGCAAAGCACTGCATCTGATATCGGGGTACGGCTGCAGCTATGGCCGTCAGGACCACCGTGCGACCTGCTTGAGACAGAAAACTATGATTCCATTTATTTAGTTTGTTTTGGATTTGATCTAGTAAATCTTTGAAGACCTTAGTCTTCTGTGCTCCTATGAAGAGCTGAGATCCCAAGTATTTCTCCGAGGTAGACGCGTATTTCACTTTCAGAGTTCGCATAATCATACGTTTGAACTTCGGGTGTGAGTTTTTCGAGTAGAAGATATTAGATTTGGTATAATTTATCATTTTCCCTGAAGAATCACTGAATTCCTGCAGAATATTTTTAAGGTTATGGACATTGTCTAGCGAATTCCTGCCGAAAATAATACAGTCATCTGCGAAGAGCAGGTGAGAGATCTCCATGTCAACGTGATTAGTGGGTAAGCCAAAGAACCGGGCTTGATTAGATGTGTCCATTAATTTACGGCTAAGGCCTTCCATTGCAAGCGCAAAAAGGAAGGGCGAAAGGGGATCACCTTGCCTGATACCTCTAGAAGGAGAGAAAGGGTTACCTGGACGTCCGTTGATGAGAACTGCCAAAGAAGAGGTAGCAATACATTCATGAATCATTTTAATCCAGTGTTCCGAATAACCCAGCCTTTTCATAATATCGAAGAGGTATTTCCATTCGATCCTATCAAACGCCTTCGACATGTCTAACTTAAGCCCGAAATACCCCGTCGCCCCTTTCATCATCCTGTAAGAGTGAATGAGTTCTTGTCCCATGATAATGTTATCAGTGATCTGTCTGCCCGGGACATAAGCTGCTTGGAACGGGGAGATTATGTGGTTTAAGGTTGTTTTGAATCTTTCAGCCAATACTTTCGTGATGATTTTGTAAGTGGTGTTCAACAGGCTAATGGGGCGGAAATCTGCCGGGGTTTGGGGGGTGGTAGTTTTGGGGATAAGGCAAATGTGAGTGTGATTTATTCCAGGAGGGAGACAAGCAGAAGTGAAGAAGTTCCTCACCAGAGTGTAGATATCCTCGTTTATCGTGTCCCAATTAGATTGAAAGAAGTAAGGGGGATAACCGTCTGGCCCCGGGGCTGCTTTTTTCTTAAGACTGTTAATTGCCCAATCTATCTCTACTCTAGATGGAACAGCAACCAGACTAATGTTCTGATTGAGAGTAATGCTTGGGCTAAACAGTCTGTTCGTAGCGGGGTCCTCCTTAGGATGAGTAGTTGTGTTGATGTTCAGGAGGTGGGATGAGAAAATGTCTTGAATCTCTTGAATGTCTTCCTTCCACTCTCCATTGCTGTCCCTGATAGCACTGATCCTGTTGTTCTTGTTACGCTGCATTGCCTGCGAATGAAAATATTTAGTATTTTTATCTCCTAGGGAGATGAAATTGTTTCGTGCTTTTTCCTTCCAAATACTTTCTTGCTGAAGGTAGAGGTCTTCAAGGTCAGATTGAAGGCGAGTATGTTCTTCCCTAGAATTGCATTTTTGTATTCTATTTGTGACTTTAGTAATGTTATTCTCTATGTTCCCGTACACTTGTTTGTTCCAGTAAGTTAACTTTATGCTAAGTTTCTTGAGATCCCACTGAATGTTATTCGGAATACTCGTCTGCTTAATAATATTCCAGTTATCTTCTATGAAGTTGAAACAGTCCGGATGGTTCATCCAAGTACGGATGAACTTGAAAGGTTTCGGTTTGGATTGGCTGTGGTCCTTGTTAGTCAGGAAGATTGGCAAGTGGTCAGAACCAACTGCCTCTAAGTGAGTAATAGTAGACGTCGGGAATTGACCGAGCCAAGAATAATTCACCAAGGCCCTATCAAGTCTTTCTTGGATAAGATTATCCCCGTATTGTTTGTTACTCCAAGTGTACGGTTGACCTTGACATCCCAGGTCGGTAAGCCCCATGTTTGTGATAATATCCTTGATCTTGTCTGTATAAGAGTTAGACCCTGTAGCTCCTCCACACTTATCTTTGGGGTCTAGAATACAATTCAGATCTCCTATCACTATCCTGGGGATATTCGAATTGTCTTGGAGATTCATAAGGGTTTTCCAAGGTTTGAGCTTACTCTTAGAATAAGGAGAACCATAAAATCCTGTCATCAGAATCGATTGCTGATAATTGGAATTGTTAATTTCCGCCTGTATAATATTACTATCAGCGTACATTATTCTGACATCAAGGTTATGTTTCCAGTAAAGAGCAAGCCCTCCCGCTTTATTCATCGGTTCCACAAAGTGATTAGCATAGTTTTTGTAGATGGGAATATTCTTTTTCATGGTGTTAGATTTATTTTTCGTCTCCGATATAAATATGATGTCCGGATTATATTTCTTAATGAGCGCCATAATCTGTTTTTTCGTGATAAAGGAGGAGGCGCCTCTAACATTCCAACTCAATATAGTTGGGTTGTCCATAACCTGCAATAGAATAAAATCTGACAAGGGGCACTCCAGACAAACTGGGCCCAAGAATAGCCCAACCCGTAGGGCCAGTCGCCACAAATTATAACCGCACCCCACAGAAGAGAAGGCCTCTACCACTATTTCTCCCCTCTAAGGCCAAACTTAAGCTAAAACCAGAAAGAACAATAAAGGAGAAGCAAGGTAACAGGTAGAAGGACAGAACAAAACACCCAAAGCTACAACAGAAAAAGGCTAAATACTAAAAACAGAACAAACAAAAAACAACTATAGACCTAAACCACCCACAAGGAACTCGGACTCAAAGAACCAGTCTGCAACTCCAAGGTAATTACAAGATTAAAACATAAACCAAAATCACTAATCTGACAGTCATAGACCAACCAGATTAGGAAGCAGAACCAGTCCACAAACACTAACAGAACAGAAGAGAAACTAACAAAATAAACTAAAAACACTATCCAGCAGGACTAATAGCACTAATATCAATCTAAACAAGAGAATTAGACTGTTCTTTTCCACCACCCGACCTTGCTTCCGACACTTGACCAGGAGAAGCCATCAATGAATCAGCAAAGATGTGTCTCCTTCTTTCTTCAGTACTGTCAACATCTTCAGGAGGGGAGCAATACCAGCTATCATTAATCGGAGGGGTGAACCCCAACGAATCAGTTGAACTCTTGGACACCCAAGTCTGTTGGTTTCCACCTTGTGACAAGCTGCCCCCCACTAACATCTCTCTCTGTTTCTTAGCATAAGACTTCCGAACCTCCCCCTCTTCAATTTTGACTTCAATCAGACCTTGAGGATCCTTCCTCTTACCCCTCTGTTGATAGAGGTCCTGTGGGGGGGTAAGAGCTTTGGGGGGTTGTGGAATCTCTGCAACCGTAAGACCCCAATTAGAAACAGGGAGAGGATGGCTTGAACTGGAGTCCATGGGTGTGACAGGTTGTCTAGGTGTGGCTCTGATACAAGGGGTCATAGGATGTTCTACTATACGACAAACATGGCAAATGGCTTTAGGGAACCTTAGATAGCTAAAGTTAATAGGTTTGCCCCCATCGGTGAAAATCGAGGTTAAAGTAGAAAGAAGAGGAGTTCCTACATCGTACATGAATTGAATCTTAATGAAAGGCTTGGTTAACATGTGGAAGTTCTTTGGAAGGATCTGCAAAATGTACCCCATACAAGAGAATATAATCTCTAAGTCATGTTGGTTCTGAATCGAGGAAGGCAGATCGGAGAAGTGACACCACATGGGCTCCTGCATCAACTCTGGAAGTACTCCACCAAAAGGAAATTCAATCTCTTGCATGACAATCAATAGACCTCTGATGATCCAGGGTCGACCCTGATTGATCTCTGTCATCACTATTTGGTTGCTATGTTTGATCAGGAAGTAGTTATGGCCTTGATTGATAGGGGTGACCTGGCATTCCCTAAAGAACTTCGACTGATAGTAAAGATGACGCCTGATGAAACCTATCCCGTAGTTATATTGACAGCATAATCTAGCTATGAAGCCCGAAGAGATCTCCTTCAACTCTTGATTTTCTGCAGGTTTAGGGCAAGTGATTATGAGGTTACCATAGTCCGAGAGGTTAAGTTGGAGGGCCATATTGCTCGATAGTTTATCCACGTTGAAGTCAGAGGGAGAGGAAGACATGAGGCTGGAAGGGGAAAGAAGAAGGTGGTCGATGTCTGAGCTTTGGCTCTTAAGTATAAGCAGGAGAAAAGCTAATAACACCCAAGGACAGAATAAAAGGGAGGAGGTCCTTCTCTTGGAAATGATCACTATCACCTCGAAAAACTGATTCATTATTACTATCCAACCTGCATACTCTAACCCGCACGCTGAAAGTGCCATGATTATCCTTCTTCTACGAAGGTCAGAAAAACCCAACGAACACTTGGAGGTTCGTTTATCACCTCCTATAATCTTCAACCAGATGTAAGCCTCGGGTCAAGAAGATCGCATGCAAGGGGGTGGGGATCCGAACAGTCTAATTCAAACCCTCTAGTTATTACACATGTTGAACAAGAAATGCATCTAATTAATTAGTTAGAAAGCGTACCTGACTCACTCGATCTTCTATCCTTGATTCGCGACTGATGCGTTGATTCCCGAGGGTTAAACCTCTTCGTCTTCTTGCCCAATAAATATTCTATAACCCGATTGGTTGTTACAGATTCAGTAGGGATTCGGAAAAGGTGCAATTGATTAGAGGTAGTTGGAGTTGATGGAGTTATGGATTCGGAGAAGGTGCTGTTGATTTGAAGTAGTTGGAGTTGATGGAGTTAGGGTTTCGATTTGGGGGAAAGGAGAGGGGAGCTCGATCGCCTTGCTGACGTCATTCGAGACCTTCTCTCTCCTCAAAAACCCAATCTCATATCCGAGGGTCGGGATTGTCATTCATAGTTTATAAATATTATTTGTTTGTTCAAACTACTTAAATATTAAGTTGAACATCTACAAGCATAAAACTAAAATTCTGATCTTCAAACATCTTCCATTTTCTCCTTCCATATTTTGTCTTTTTACCCGTGAAGTCCAAAATTATAATCTTCGACGTCAAGATTTATCTCATCCAATTTAGGAAACAAATAAGTAAAGGTAGGAATAGGTGGCTTTCAAGCTTCCTAGGATGGCCCTAACGGTCTTTCTATGGCCTTTAAGGCTCAAAATGTTTAATTAACGGTATAGTGCTTATCCAAATTTATAATGTATTGCATATTATGTTTATGATGTATCAATGTCATTGAAATGTAATGGCTCTTGCAGTCCAACTTCAAAAAAAAAAAACACAAAATTAAAGTAGTTTGAACAAACCAAGATAATATTTACAAACTATTGAAAATGTTATGATGTATCAATGCCATTGTAATGTAATGGCTCTAGGAGTCCAACCTCAAAAAAATAATTAAAATAGTTTGAATAAACAAAAATAATATTTACCAATGATTGAAAGGTCAAATTTGAGACAAATTGGAATAACAATATTGACTCAAAAAGTTGTTCAAAGTTATCTAAAGATTAAAGAGGAGAATTAAAAATATTTGAGCCTTACAATCTTAAACGTTGTAGGGGATGAATGGAAAGCCTTAAAAAGTGGGGCTGGAAATTTGCAGAGTGGAGGAGAAAGAAACTTAATTTTTCCCTCTCCTCACGTCAATATTGTAGATGACCCGGTGGAATAGTGTTTGGCGTTTTGTCCATCTGGACAAAACGGTCCAAGTGACGAGTCGTCTAGACTTGTTGAAAATGTTGTTCAAATTTGAGATGCATTGGAGTAACAATTGGGCCATAAAAGAAATAGTTCTATTTATTTATTTGTTCTGTCCACACACACCACACACTAAACACCACACACAAGTTCATGATTTCAACGCAACAATCGAAATTTCATTTATAAACCAAATCTAAAAAACTAGAAAAAGAAGAAGAAGAAGAAGAAGAGTTAAAGATGTCTTGGCAATCTTACGTCGATGATCACCTTATGTGTGACATTGAAGGCCTTGGACAACATCTCACTTCTGCTGCAATTCTTGGCCATGATGGTACTGTTTGGGCTCAGAGTCCATCTTTCCCTCAGGTATATTCTCTATTTTAGATCTGAAATAAATATATACGTATTTGGTTTTGGGTAATTGGGATTGATTGATTTTGCTTGAGTATTTAATATCTTAAATGGGTTTTGTATATTTTAGTAGGATCTAAGGGTCCGTTCGAAACAGGGAGAAAATAAGGTGAGGAAATCCACTGTTTGATAGGACCAATGAAGTGTGAAAAGTGATTTCTTACTGTAAAAGAAAGTGGGAAAATAGCCTCACAAAATTTATCTCTAAAAACATGGGAAAACCCATTTCCCAAGCCTTCCCTAAAAAAGACGCTCCATCTCCTCTGGTGTAATGGTTCTAGGGGTGGCAATTTAGTCCGAATCGGCGAGTTTTTTCCCAAACCCGCCCCTAATGGGACGGATTTTACCGCCCCGTTAATTAAACGGTTCGGGTTTGGTATGAAGTTAAAAAAACTAATCGGGTTCGGGGCGGGTTTGGTATTAGATAGTAAACTCCGTCCCGAATCGATTTGTATGTTATATATTAAATATATGTTTTATTTAAAATTATGTTTCTAAAAGTTTAATCTTATATTATCAATTTAATTATTTTATGTTTTATATTATTTAAGTAGGTGTAGTGTTTATGATTGATAACCTCAAAGTCTTACAAAATTTTGTTAACAATTGTTATGTTACTTCAAACTAAAATAACTTTTGTGAAGCAAAATATTTTGAACCCGACCCAACCCGACTCGTTTTATATTAAACGGGGCGGTAATGGTTTAACAATTTTTAATTGGGACGGTTATGGTAATTGAATATCCACCCCGATTAATTATTGGGACGGTTATGGTAAAATCCGTTTACTAACGGGACGGAGTTGGGAAGGGGATGAACCGTCCCAAACCCGCCCCGTTGACATCCCTAAATGGTTCTCTCTTCCAAGACTGACTTATCTCCTTCGTTGTCTCTCGCTCAGACTTTCTCTCTCTAAACTTTCTTCATCACCACCGAACCAACATAGAAATTTTTTTTTGTTGAACAAACCTACTTAGAAATTGGGAGTCAGTAGCTTTGCACATTGAATGGTGGATTTCAAACTTCAATCAATTAAATAGTCAAACCCTTTGAGTTGTTTAATTCTTGAAATTATTTTTGCTTCTTAATCATCTTATGTTTGAAATCCTGGCAAGAACCAGTAGTTTTTTTACTTCAAAAATTGATCTATGAAATGGGATATGCTTTTAACTGATACCCTAAAATTTCTAAAAAAAATTTTTTTTTTTTTTGAATTGTTCAGCGTGTGTCTCAAACCCTTGACCTCTAGGTGGAAGATTATACCTCTTACCACTCCAGCGAAGGGTTGTTGGCTCTAAAATTTCTAAATTTAAAACCCTAAGCCTTTAATTCAAACCTAAAGCCTCAAATCTGAAATTATATCAGATAAAATGTGACCATTTCGAAACCCCAAAAAACTGATCTATCAAGTTGTGGAGTTTTGGAACTTTGAAGGAACATTGAGGTTATGTTCTAAAAAATAGATTCCGAATATTAGGGAATAAGATGTATAAACAATATCAAATTTTGGATTTGATTTCGGTAATTGTTTCCTTCAATTTCTTGTTCTGCAATTAGTCTTCTCCGATTCTTGTGATTCTCAGGTAAGATGAAGACTGTGTTTTCAGACACTAACGGTAAATTCTTCTCTCTCAATCGATTTCTCTCAATTCATAATGGGGAGAAATGAAGCTACAAGACTACAGCCCCCATGAAACCCAACCTGTACCATTTTTTTTAAAGGCATTCTCAAATTTTCCTACATCCCAACCAAACGGAAGATGATGATTGAATGATCAACCAAAATGCTTTGATTTAGCTAAACTTTTATAATTTTTACTCTTGATGATTTAATTAGATTGAATAGTAATCTGGGGTGTTTACCATTTCTATGTTCTTGTTCTTTAGTTTTATTGACCTGGATCAATCAATAAGTTATTGTTTTTAATTAGTCTGACCTTATTTGGGTACACAAATAGCTTATATTATGAGTTTTTCTATAAACTCATAAAAAAAGCGCTTTTTAAAATATGTCTGAGTCGTTTGGTACGCTACATAAAAAGTATTTTTATATCTTAAAAAACTAGGATGTGACATTTGGTAAAAAATGTAATCTTCATATTGTAATTATTAAACAATATGCTTATATCACTATATTAATTAAAAATATATAAATATTAGAAAATAAAATAAAATAATTTTAAGATTTTTCAATAAACGCATAAAGATCAAAATTTGAGAAATTTAAAACTGATGTAATGGTGATGGTGCTCAATAGTGGTAGACGTGTTGTGGCGGTTGTGATGGTGCTCAATGGTGGCGAAGTTGTGGTAATGATGGTGGTGGTAGAATGGAGTGGGTGTTGGTGGTTAGTGAGTAAAGTTGCAACAATGGTAGTGAAATCGTGTTGGTGGAGGTGGTATAGTGTGGTGGTTGAGTGGTCGATTTGTGGCGATGGTGGTGAAGCGGTTATAGAATGGTTGTGGTGGTGGTGGAGTTGGGGCGAAACTGGAGGAGTGGTGATGATGGAGTTGGGCCGAAGGTGAAGTCGCGTCAAAGCTGTGGAGTTGCGGGAGGAAATGGTGAAGCCTCAGTGATGGTGGTAGAGTGGTGGCGAAGGTGGCGGAGTGGTTGTGAAAAATTTGATGGTTGTAGAATAGTTACGGTGGTGGTGGAGTTGTGACGAAAGCGGTGGTGATAGAGTTGCGTCGGAGGTGGTATGGAAGTGGTGAAGTGTTGGTGATAGTGGTGGCAGAGGTGGTGGGCTGGTTGTGATGGAGGTAGTGAAGTGGTTGTGATGGTGGTGGATGTTTATTGATGGTGACAAAATAGAAAAAATATTTTATTTTATTTTCATAGCTAGCTTTTAAAACGCATATATAAAAGAAATGAGTTTTTCTAGCTTAAAATAAACTACAATTTTATTTGAACCAAACGCGCAAAGTTTTGAGTAAGCGCTTAAAATATGCTAAAAGCTGGCTTTTAATTATTTTTTTTTAAGTGAAACCAAATGGAGCCATTCCTTTTTCTTATATTATTATTCAGTTGTGGCTAATTTTAACTGATCGGTTGGTTTTTGTAATTTATGAGATTGATTCCACCTTTTTTTTTTTGAAATGAGATTGATTCCACTTTTTTTTTTGTTGAACTGAGATTGATTCCACTTGGTAGCTCAATGTATCTAAATAACTCTTTTTGTTATAGAAACTAGCCCTTGCTTGTGGTTGGATTATTAGGAAAACAGAAATATATTGTATATGGTGGGTGACTTGGAGAAGAAAGAAAACTTTCTAGGGAACAAGGTGGAAACCCCAAGAAAAACTAAAACCCTTCCCCCAAACACATCCTTAAAGTCGCTGGCCGGCGATATTTTTACTTCTCCCTATTCTCTCTTTCCCTCTATATATATATATATATCTTAGAAACATCATAGAAATTAGTAAAAGAAACATTCAAGCCCTACTTTTGCAATGAAACCACACTCTAAGTCATCAACCAAATACTACCTAACCAAAAGTTTTAATTTTTTCATCAAGAACCACAAATAAGTGATTAAGTGATAAGCATAGAGATTCATTCTGAATAACTTAATCAAGAACAACGAACAAATAAGTCTCGCCGAAGACGGAGGAGTTGTCGCCGGGATTTGTGTGGAGGTGTCGTCCGAGTTGATGGTGATTTTCCCAAATCACCCACCTATGTATATTTGTGGATTCATAGTTGTTAATCCCTTTATAATTGTCAATTGTTTGTAGCTTAAGCCTGAAGAAATAACTGGCATTATGCGTGACTTTGATGAACCCGGATCCCTTTCCCCAGCCGGCTTGTACCTTGGTGGAACAAAGTACAAGGTGATTCAAGGTGAACCGGGCGTTGTCATTCGAGGGAAGAAGGTGAGTCAAGGTGAACCAGGTGCTGTCATTCGAGGGAAGAAGGTGATAACTTCATTTTCGACTTCTTTCAACTAAACAGTTATCTTTGTATTGAGTAAAGTTCATCTATTCGACAAATCCAGATTATTCTCGTCAATATTTAACCTGAACCAAGATCTTGTTCTCCTATTTGAAAGAAAATACTGTTGACCAAGAGTATAGGGAAAACTCCCCATATACTTAAAGGCCGTTGATTCGGGGAAATAAAAATATTATCCGGGGTGAAAAATTCTAAAAGGAAGATGTGAAATTTGGAAGATATTCCGGAGAAATAAATTTTAAAGGGAAATGAAACGTTTCTTCTTCTTCTTCAATTTCGGCCATCATCTCCGCCCACCATCACCATCTCTCTCTCTTGCTTTCTCTCTCACTGTCTCTCCCCATCTCACTGTACATATCTCCCTTTCTCACTGTCTCTCTTCCTCTCTTTCTCTCTCACACACATAGTTTATATCTCTATCTCTCTCACAGTCTATCTTTATTGTCTCCTCAAGAGTGTCTTCTCAAGATTGTCATTTCATTGGTATTACGCATTTGTTAAGAATCACTAGTTCTATCTTTATTGTCTTACTAGTTTGATTGTTATAGTCAACTTTCGATTAACTGACAAAGTTTCTTATAACTTCTTACCTTGTAGGGATTATCCTGGTCTGGGATTCTAGGAGAGACAATCATTAACCTAGTGGACTACGCAAGTTCCGACGGTTATATTCCTATTGTACTGCCATTAAAGAACTGCAATCATGGAATAACTATTCAAGTAAGTCATCTCAATTATCTATCTCGTTATGCTTTTCTTGTTATATTGAAGAACAATGATAAGTTGTAATTGTAGTACGTCGCTTCTTCTACTATCTCGTTTGTTCCGTAGTTTATAACACATGCATATACAGTCTAAACCCGTAATTCTACACTACTACTCGATCAATGACATGAATATTTATGATCATTTACTGGATTTGGTGATCAGAAAAAGACAGATGGGAGAGAAATATTTGAAAAAAAAAATTAAGGTCGCCAGCAATGGCAGTTTACAGGCGACCCTTGCCGGTATGGAGAAGAAATGGTGAACAAAATTTTATGCCCTATAACAATTAGTAAATATACTGGTCAACTAAAGTTGACCAGTTTTTTTTAAAAAGTCTTTCCACCCAAGATAATTTTCTTATTTCCCCAAATCAGCGACCATACTTAAAAAGTCCAGGGACTTTCTCAAAGGAAAGAAAGAGAGTGTGTATTTGCCACTTCCGGGATAGGACACCAAATGCCATAAAGACATCTTGTATCTGACTATCTGAGCCTCTGTAAACAAGCATCCCTCTAATAATAATTCCTGGTTCAACCCTTGAATCTACGTATATTAGACCTAAGTTTTCGTTTTGCTTACTGACTCCATTTTCTATAAGAGTAGCCTATGCAAACCAATTATGAAATCTTGGTTCTGCCCCTGATCCACCAATCTCAGTTAGGTTTTTCTTATCCTCTGTGTTTCCATGTAGAGTAGCATATCATATGTAAGCGAGAATTCCCCTTGAATATTTCAATCTTGGACAGAAGTATTTTTTTTTTCTTATTGACTCCATTTCCTTTTAGAGTGACCTACATAAACCAGCACTGCCCCTGAGTCTACCAATACTAGACCTAAGTTTAAATCTTGTTAGTGACTCCGTTTAGCTTTTCCTTTTACAGGGCTCTGGTGGTGTTACCATCAAGAAGACTAGTCAGGCGTTGATATTTGGTTTGTATGATGAGCCGGTTACTCCTGGTCAATGCAACATGGTTGTAGAAAGGATTGGTGACTATCTTCTCGAACAGGGTATGTAGTGAATCGTATTTGGGCCATATTACTCTTTTTTTGGCTACTTTTGCAGCTTCTTGTGCGGGGAACAATTATAAATATTTTGGTGAAAGTGGAAATGTTCTTAGATTTGGTGTTGTTGATGATGATCCTCTTCGTCCTTGTTTTTGAATTTGTTTATATAAATTTGGCACTTGGCCCCTAAACTGTCAGCCACGGCCTTGGTGGAAACAAAATATGTTGATTTTTTTGTTGTTCCAAATAAATAATATAGACAATAAGGGATATTTGAAACGTCTCAAACGAATAACTGAGAGATTGAAGGACATTTCAAATGTCCCAAATGAATAACACATACACTGTTGAACATTTAAAACGGGGGATGTGTTTTAAGTCCAAAATCGCATGATCAATGAGTCTAGAGACCAAAGATAATCTGAAATAGAAAATAAATCCACTCAAAGTAAATTACATGTCTATCCTCTCATTCTCTTTTACTGCCTAACCTATCCTAAGTTAAAAAAATAACCTAAAATAATATATACCATAATATTTAGAGATTCATTAAATGATTTCCTCAAAAACAAACTTTCCTTCCGAAAAAATAGTTGCCTTTACCGTTTAGCAGAATACTTTCTTTTATATTTCTATTAGAATTGGGCAAAAGCAAACCGAAGAGAGAGAGAGAGAGCATCGTCACTTTCTAATATATGAACTAGGTTTTGATTTCATTCATCATCGACGCCCAAATTAAACCGAGTGAAAAAGGCGAAAGCATCGAGTGGGAGAGAGAGAATCGATTGATGGTTTCATTCATCATCTACAGTAGTGAAGAGTAAGAAAAAACAAACGTTAAAATAAAATGTTAAAAATGTTGTTAGACTCGATAAGATTCTACCAACATAAAATTTTATTAGAATCAACCTATTGTAACAAATTCATATCAGATGGTAACAGAATCAAGAAAATGCTAGTAAAATACTGAAAATGTAACAAAAACAATTTCACATAATATATTTTAATTACTAAAAAGTATTTGTTAACCTATTGTAATAAGTTCATAAGATGCTAGCAAAATATTCTTGCTTTTTAAACTACTGTATTCAAATTTATTCAACCGATGCTAATAGAATGTAAAAGTTGCTATTAGAATCAATAAGATGCTAGTTAAATAGTATTTGCTTTTTAAACTACTTTATCAAATTCATTCATCAGATGCTAGAAGAATGTAAAATATGCTAGTAGAATCAGTAAGATGCTAGCAAAATAGTTTGCTTATTAAGCTCACAAAAGAATTTGTAGATGTTTAATTGGATCGAGGTAGAGATAAAAAGCAAATCACGAATTCATACTTTCTTGAAGTCCAAAGAACATAGATAACAAAAAGAGAAAATCGTTTCTGGGAGAGAGCATCTCGTTTTAGGTAAATATTGGTTGAATTGGTAGGTTAATTTAGACAAATATCAGTTTTGGAAATAATATATTTTCTTGAATTCAAAGAATATATAGTTACAGAAAGAGAAACTCGTGTTTGGGAGAGAGAGAACTAGTTTTAGGTAAATATCCATTGATTTGGTAGGTTACCTTAGAAAAATATAAGTTTTGGAAATAAAGATTAACATTAAATATCCACCATAAATATTCTTTCATAAAATTACTAAAAAGTATTTGTTAACCTATTGTAACAAATTCATAAGATGCTAGCAAAATATTCTTGCTTTTTAAACTACTGTATTCAAATTTATTCAACCGATGCTAATAGAATGTAAAAATTGCTATTAGAATCAATAAGATGCTAGCTAAATAGTATTTGCTTTTTAAACTACTTTGTACAATTCATTCATCAGATGCTAGTAGAATGTAAAATATGCTAGTGGAATCAGTAAGAACCTAGCAAAATACTTTCCTTTTTAACCTCACGAAAGAATTTGTAGATGTTTAATTGGATCGAGGTAGAGATAAAAAACAAATCACAAATTCATACTTTCTTGAAGTTCAAAGAACATAGAGTTACAGAGAGAGAAAATCATTTTTGGGAGAGAGCATCTCGTTTTAGGTAAATATTCATTGAATTGGTAGGTTAATTTAGACAAATATCAGTTTTGGAAATATATATTTTCTTAAATTCAAAGAACATATAGTTACAGAAAGAGAAACTCGTGTTTGGGAGAGAGAAACTAGTTTTAGGTAAATATCCATTGATTTGGTAGGTTACTTTAGAAAAATATAAGTTTTGGAAATAAAGATTAACGTTAAATATCCACCATAAATATTCTTTCATAAAATTTATAGAAAGAATAATTGTATTAACTCAACCATTATAAACCTTTGGTTTACCAATGGTTAAAAAATATTTATGAAAGGGCAAAATTGAGAGAAAATTAAAGGATTGATGCATGGGGCCCACCAAATAGTGAATTTTTGGACTTATTTTACATTTTCGGTTTATTTTGGTTTTATTTTATTTATTGATTTAGGAGTGGATATATGACTAATTACCCCCCCTATTTTTGGACCTTAAACTCAAAAACCCAAACAAACACATAAATTGGTGTACATCGTCATTCCACCAATATCTCCAACCACTATACCCACTTATCACAAACGTACGTGATATAGTGTCCAAACGGACATCAGAGAGTTTATGGGAGTGGGGCATTTAAAATGCAATAAGAGAATTACATAGATATAGATATTTCAAATATTTTAAATGAATAACAGAAATGTTGGTGGGTATTTGAAATGTTTTTTTTTTTTTTTTGTTGAAATAAAGGCAGTCTAACAAGAGAACCTAAGAGCAACAAAGGTACAAAGACTCTGGAAGATCGGATATCGACAGCCACACCCAGGATCCCGCATGCAATCTACTCCATTTGGCTATTTGGTCCGCTTTATGGTTGCCTTCTCTGAGAATGTGGGTATAGATAACTTTGCAGAAGTTTGCTTCGAGCTGATGTATCGTGTCAATCAATTTGTTTGCTTGCCAGGAAATATCTGAGGTCTCGTTGTTGAGGTGCTGAACCATATTGCTATTGTCGCTCTCTATGTGAAGATACGAAATGTTCTTTTTCCTGGCCCATTGAAGGGCTTTAATGATCGCCCAGCACTCCCCTTCTTCCGCATTTTGTCCACGAACGATGCAGGCCATTGCCGCTATGAATTCTGCTTTGTCATCTTGCATAATGCAACCAATACCTACGAATTCCTGATCAGTCAAAAAGGAGGCATCCACATTAATCTTTATATAGGGCGGTTTCGGAGGCGACCATGAGGTAGTTCTGACAATCTTCTTGTTATTGTTTAGAGGATTTGACACAAAAGTAGAACATTACGCCTAATTTCTAAATCAAGCTACAACATCACTCCCAAATACTTCAAATCAACCAATTTGCATCATGGTTGAGTATGATTTGGAGTTTACAGTAGAAAGACCACCATTGAAACCAATACCTACTTGAAACTTTTCCCTTCATTCTAACCAACCAAAGCATATACAAACCACATCTAGGGTTTCACTGTTTATTAGGATATCATCGAGAGGGACTGGGAATCCATTCGTTTTGATGATCTTTCTTCTTTGTTAGCTGCTTTGCTAACATTCGCAGTCATCAGAAATTACTACCGTGGACTGGATCTAGGTTTTTCTTTGTGAAAAATAGACTCATCATATAAATTAGGGGAAAGTTAAATAATAATAACCCTAATTCCCTCAATCTCAGAACTCGATATTTAGCCATCAATCGATAAGAAAGGAGGCAGGTAAAGGAAGTTTTAGCAATACTGCAGATCTCACTACTCAGGGAAGTCTCTCACTCTATTTTTCATATATTAACCTTAGTATATTTGATCTTCCTATAATATTAGTATCTAATGGCCGGCCAATCTAATTTGACGATCTGTATTGTTAGTGTTGGTTTTCTGGTTGGTATTTCTAGAGGTTAGCTTGATCCAGAAACCTAAAATATTTGCACGAATCTATCCCTTCATCTAGTTCTCTAATACAAATATCTTCCATATCCTTATCAATGCTATGCATGTTTCTTGGCTATAATCTAGGCAATCCTTAGTCAGATAGAGAATTAATTTTGATGCATCACAACTTATATCTTGTTTGTTTTTTAATACTAGTAGTGTTTGTTTCCTTGTTAATTCCTGCCTAATTTCTTGTTTAGTGTTACTGTAGTTTCTAGGAAGATAGGTCTCAGATTGATGCTTTGTTTTTTGTTTTGTTAGCTAATAGTTATAGTTTTAGCTTTCAGTTGGCTATCCCATTCCTGTTTTTATAGTCCTAGGTATAGATTATTGTTAGTGTATTTATAGATCAGAACTTTTGAGGTTTAATTTATATTAGTAGTTCTATTGATCTTCTGTATATTAATAGATAGTCTTCTTCTTTTTCTATTATTTCAGGTAATATGTTATTAACAATTAGTATATATAGTCTTCGGTCTTAGTAGCTATCTTGGTCGGTGGTTCTCTGTCTTTTAGAGGAAAGGTTTTTATAGCTCTTAGATTATATTTTAGTGAGATAAAAGAAAAAAAATATATATATATATATAGTCAGTTTGACATAATAATATAATAACAATAAATAATCAAGAATATTCTTCAACAATTAATTAAAATAAAAAAAATAATAATAAAAAAAAAAATAAAAAAAATCAAAAAAGTCAATAATATAATAAAATAAATAAAATATAAGACTAAAACTATATAGCATATCTATTATCTTAATGTTCATGTTCAACAAAAAAAAAAAAATATTATCTTAATGTTCATAGTTAGTTTTTTTCTATTTAGCTTAGTTTCTTCGAGAACTTTGGTGGCTTTCTTTGGACTCCCATTCCCTAGTGGTGGTCGAGGGTGGAACATGCTTCTTCCTTGACTTCTTTCCGTCTTATAGAGCCTTAGTCGATTGCTAGGTTATGGTTGTGTCAACCATGACTAACAATTGTTTATCCTGTCTTAGTTGGAACATCAGAGGCACATCCACCTACATCTCTAGGAAATATCTTCTCAATTTAGTGAAGATTAAACAGCCTGATATTATTTTTCTGTCTGAAACGAAGAACAGATCTCATAATATAGATAAGCATATTCCCATTAGAAAACCTTACGCTAGTCACTAAGTAGAACCGGCGAACAAAGCTGGAAGTCTGGCTCTTTTTTGGAAGCACCACATTAACATCCAGATTCTCCAGTCCAACGCTAACATTATTCATGCGGAAATTAAAGACTCTCTTAATTCGTCTTCCTATATAACAGGTTTCTATGGGTGTCCGTATACTAAAAATAAAATGCGGCCTTGGAAAATGCTTATCGATCTTAATGTTAACATTAATAATCCTTGGTTAGTTATAGGTGACCTTAATAGTATTCTTGATCCTCTGGAAAAAAGTGGGGGTAAGGAGACATCTAATTCACACCTTCCAAAAATTCTCAATATCATTCAACTTCTAGGGCTTGTAGATTTAGGTTATAAGAGCAACCCATTTACATGGACTAATCGTCAACTGGATGGCAAGCTTATTCAAGAGAGACTGGATAGAGCGTTAGTTAATGAGCATTGGCTGAAGTCATTCCCTGATTCGAGTCTTAGCCATCTAGACACTAGTGGATCTGATCATAATCCAATCTTTTTGAGTTCTATTAAGACATCTAAACAGAAACCAAAGCCATTCAAATTTATTAGGACTTCGATGTCTCATCCAGATTGCCATGAGTTTATAGCCAATAAATGGAAAAATAATGGTGACCCTTCCCCTCATATGATTCAACCAAACTTGTCTAATCTAGGCAAGCATCTCTCTAAATGGAATAAGGAGGTTTTGGTGATCTTGACAATCAGATTAATAGCACGATTGCTTGCCTCCAAAATAAAAATATCAATAGTAATGATAGGATCAAATTTAATAGTCGTCTAGAAGAACTTTATAGGCAGCAGGAAAGTTTGTGGAAAGAGAAATCACGTAATAATTTTATAGCCTGAGGAGATAAAAATACTAAGTATTTCCATTCGCAAGCAATCCATAGAAACCGTAATAATCGAATACTAGCGATTAAAGACCACAATGGTGATTGGAAGGATGACATGGATGAGGTCACTAATATCATCACCAATCACCTGCTTAACATCAACACTTCTTCTAATTGTGTTAGCTCTTCCGGTATCCTTGATCTTTTTCATCCAGTAATTACTCCCGCTCAAAATCTTGACATAACCGCAATTCCTGATAAATCGGAAATTGATTTGGCCATCCAATGGCTGAAGAAGGATTCTGCCCCGGGTCCAGATGGTTATCCGCCTTTCTTCTTCCAAGCTAACTGGGATACTGTCAATAAAGATATATACAAGATGGTGCAGAAGTTCTATCAGACGGCGGAACTACCTCCAGAAACTAATCACACTCATATTTGTCTTATTCCTAAAATAGCAGTTCCCCAAAATCCGGCGGACTATAGACCTATTAGTTTGCTTAATACCACTTACAAAATCATCACTAAAATCCTAGCAGAGAGACTTAAAATTTATCTCAATGACATCATCTCTCCTTTTCAGGCAGCTTACATCCCTGGCAGACAGATCTCGGATAATATTATTATGGGTCAGGAACTCATCCATTCTTTTAAATATATGAAAGGTGTAGTAGGTTTTTTCGGGCTTAAACTGGATATGTCAAAAGCCTATGATAGAATTGAGTGGCCATTTCTGATAGATATTATGGAGAAGTTAGGTTTCTCTGACCATTGGAGAAAAATGATATTTAACTGCGTGTCCACGGCCTCCATGGCGGTGCTCATTAACGGTCATCCAGGTCCTACCTTTCATCCTACTCGAGGCATTAGGCAAGGAGACCCGCTTTCCCCTTTTCTCTTCACTATTGCTATGAAGGGTCTCAGCCGTATGCTTTCCGCTAATATAGGTGATGGTAAATTCTTAAGTTTTCCTACCAAAAACCAAAACCTAACGATTTCTCACCTTCTCTTCGCTGACGATTGCATCATCTTCGGGAGAAATTCTATTGAGAATGTCCACAATCTTAAAGCCATCTTATCCTCTTTCTGCTCGGCTTCTGGCCAAATGATTAATTACAACAAATCTAATATTTTTTATTCCAAAAATTCTCATCCTAAATTTAAACGTATCATTATGAAAACTCTAAAAGTCAAATATGCTTCCACTTCGGAAAAATACCTGGGAACTCAACTGTTCATAGGTCCTCAGAAGACTAAAGTGTTTAACTCTATCCTCGATCAAATAGATAATAAATTATCTAAACGGAATCATGCATTCCTTTCTCAGGCTGGGCGCACGGTAGTTATTTCGGCCGTAGCAGCAGCCATTCCCCGATATCAGATGCAATGCTTTGCTCTTCCAAAGAGCATAAGTGAACGCATAGTGACTTCTCAGAAGTCTTTCTGGTGGGGAAAATCTAAAGGTATATGTACCAAAGCTTGGTCATATATTTGTCAGCCGAAAAAACTAGGAGGGTTAGGCATTCACCATCCGCATCTGGATAATCAAGCCCTACTTAGCAAGCTGGCTTGGCGTCTCAAGACTGATTCAGATGCGATTTGGGTGAAATTCCTCAAAGCTAAGTATTTCCATCAATCTGATCACCCAGGTCCGGTGAAAGCTTATCACTCCTGGATATGGAAAACTCTGAGAAGGCATTATGATCTCATAGATAGTCACATCACGTGGGAAGTTCATTAGGAGAAAACATTAATATTTGGAAAGATAATTGGATTCCGGGAGAAGTCCAACAACTTCAAAATACTAATAACTCAGGTTTGAATAAAGTGTCTGAACTTATTTGTAATAACAATTGGGATGAGAATATCCTCAGGCAAACTTTCTCTGATAATATTTGTAATCTAATTAAAGCAATTCCGATTCAACATGAAGGAATAGATAAAATGAAATGAAAGCTAACGCAATCAGAAAATTTGACGGTTAAATCCATGTATCAGCATCTTAGCTCAGCCGACCAATCTTCTTCTCTAGGAGATATTAACTGGAGTTTCATTTGGACATTACCCACTATTCCTCGTATCCAACTTTTCATATGGAAAATTTGTACGAAAGCACTTCCAGTGAGACATCGCATAGGTAAATACATCAGAAATATAACTCATTGTCCAAACTGTACAGAAATCGAAACGATAGAACATGCTCTATTGTATTGTCCCATAGCTAAGAGAATATGGTTTCACTTTAACATTATTTCAGAACACATCCCTTCGGTTTCTGACTGGATTATGTTTTGGCAAAATCAGGATCAAACCAATTGTACTATCGACAATATTCATTTTGTAACAATATTATGGTACATATGGAAAACGAGATGTGACCACTGTTTTCAACAATCGGTTTATGATGTGAATACAGTAATAAAATCGATCAAAACTTTTCCTAAAATTAGTGCAGAAAAAGTGAATCATGATAAAGTTGTCATTTCTAAATGGCAACCTCCGACTCAGCCGTTTGTGAAAATTAACGTTGATGCATCTTTTGTTAATGTGGTTCAAATAATAGGAACTAGTCTGATTGTACATGATTATAGGTCAAAGTTTATCTTTGCAAGCGTGAATATTGGAAGAGCAAGGAACAGTGAGGAAGGAGAGGCTTTAGCCATACTGAACGGTATTACTTGGGCAAAAGAAAACAATTATATGCAGGTCATCATTGAAAGCGACAATATAAATCTGATCAAACATTTGAATAACTCAAAGCATCAAGTTCAATGGCAATCACTAGTACACATTCGGCAAATCAGGAACGTAAAGAAGAAGATGCATCAGGTAAAATTCAATTACATCAAGCGGGATCAGAATACTCAAGCGGATAAGTTAGCGAAATGGACGCGTCGAAAGGAAAGAGTAAAAAAGTGGAATTGTATTCCGTATTTTCTTCTTAATATGTATTGTAATGAAACTCTGCGTTAGTTGAATAATATATATACTTTTAACAAAAAAAAATAATGAGATATTTGGTAGACATTTTCCACCAATATCTCCATTCACTACCTTATTGCAGGGAGTTGAACGGTAACATGGGATCGGTTAAAAACACCTCAAAAAATTGTTGTTAGCAGGGGCGAGCCCACATAGGGGCGCGTGCCCCCACGGCCCTAATGTGACTCGTAAGTATTAAATTGCACTTGTCACTATATTATGTATCTATAGTTCCATTTTTTAACAGAATTCTTCTCTAGCTCAAGTTGTGAAACGCTTGAATTACACTGTGGAGGTCTTGAAATCGACCCACCCACAACACCTTTTTTCTTGAATTTCCACTACTTACACTTTTTTCGTAGAATGTCTTTTATTTACGTTAGTTGAAAGTGTTGTTTGGTTTAAGATGACTGCTTATTGAAAATCTATTATATAAAACGCAAAGTTTTTTGCTGACTGGGACAAGCTGAAAGACAAATCCGGTCGTCCGTTGTAATTTTGATAGCATCTTCAACCTTTGATTTGTTACCCACTTTGATTGATTGACCCACTCAAAGAAGAAAGTGAGTAAACCCTTTAATCTGGTCGGTTATCTTTGTGGCGCCTTATCCTTCCTTCCCTTCCCTTCCCGCGTTACAACATTGATGCGCCTTATTCCTCCTTCCCTTCTCCCGTTACAACATTGATATGGTAAAAATTGATGGCATTGGTTACTGTCCATTAAAGCTTTCAGTTCTGAAAGTAGAACGATTCAGTCACAAAACGTAGAGAATTGATTTTCTGGTCATTAAATCACCTCTCTCCATTCTCTCCCATCATTCTGTTTGATTGACTTATCAGGTTGGGGAAGAAGATCGATGATAATGGAATCTACAACGAAGGTAAGATGCGTCGACTTTGCTTCTAGGTCGCCATTAAAAGAGCCATTCAAGAAGATGATGATGATTCTAGGTCGGCTAGAGAAGTTTCTCCGTTCGTTACCAGTAGTCTATAGAGGTGATATTCTGTAGAACATTTTTTTAGGTTAAGATCAGGTAACCTAATTATGTTTTATTAGCCTAATTGAGATATGAAATCTTTCATTTTGTGATGATGTCAATAAGTAACCATTCCTTTTTCATTTTATGATACATGGTTCCTTCAAAGAGAGAATTTTCTTCTCCGCTCAGCATGATGATGTCTGTAACTAACCATTCCTTTTTTATTTTATGATATAGGGTTCTTTCTCTTCCTTATTCCATTTTATGATTTAGGGTTCGTTCTCAAATTGTTAAGCATCCGGGTATTCCAATTATGCTTATGCGCTACTTTTTTTTTTGGTTTAGATTGATTTTATCGAATAATTTTGGGGAATTGCCGGAGAGACTTGTAAGTTTGTACACTGCACTTTAAATTGATTGAAATGTGAGTATTTCTTTTATACAAATTGTATTTGTTGAGCAGTCAGAGTACAAGTAAAATTTGTAAAAACGATTCAATGTGTGAATTAACTTCGTTCTTATTTTTAATTTGCAATCATGTTTGGAGTTGCTTCACAAAGAAGACACCCAAATCTGGATTCTTAACTGGTTTTTGTTTTGTGGTTGTTTTTCTCTGTATTCCGATGCTCACACAGTTTTCTTCAGTGCAGTATTGATGTCGAAGTGTTTGAAGAAATGTTTGCATCAAATTTCCTATATGAACTTCAATAACCTTCCTATTTACTTTTTCCGAAGGTTTCATTAACTTAATTCGGTTGTAGGTCATGTGTATAAGGCCATGGATGCTCTTCCTGTCAAGGTGTTTGAAGAAATGGCACTTCAGGTTGGTGTATCTATTGATTTCTTAGTTTGGTTTAATGTTTGTTTTCTCTTACAGATAGTTTTTGATTATTTTAGTTTGCTAAGAAATTGGAGAAACTATTTGGACTGATGAGAAATTATTTGGATTTTGAAATAAAGATTATGCATACTGAACTGGAGCAGTTTTGATGTAAAGGCCCCCCCTGACATGAGAGCTTCGAGGAATACTTGACATGATACATAAGAGTGAAAAGTAAATGTGGATGGAAGAAATAATTGTGCACCTCCCTGTTTCATACAAAGTTTAATCTGCAAACTCAAATAGGTAAAAGTATTTTTGACCCACAATTCTCTCTAAAATTCAGTTAATCGATAAATTAGCACTGGTTTATCCTAATAGCATTGAAGTATGGGATGGAAAAGCAAAAGGATGGCTGGTGAGTGAAGAGTCTTGCTTGATTTTTTTTCTTTAATTAAATGTGGGCATCAATTTTAGTCTTGATATTCCAACATTCAGAGAACCTGCTCAAACATGTATTGTATGTTAGATTCTATTTATATTTACGGTGATATCTAGACAAACTTTGTTTTTGTTCTTTTGTTCTTTTGTTTTTCGTAGTCAGACTATAATGATCTTTGATTTGACACCCATCTAAGTGTTTCGGTGAAAAGAAGTATGATGATATCTAGCAAAGTTGATTGAACGTTGTTGTCGAACAACCCCTACCATCATTTGAACGATCCCTAAAGTTCTAAAACACGATAACTGAATAAGTGTTTCATTGTTTCACTTTTATGTCCATAGAGAAACATTTTTACCAAAAATATTAGTTCATATGAAATCTATATCACTAAAACAACATATGACTCCATGTGCCTTATGTTCTAGGAACGACATTAGAAGCAGATTTTAATTGGTAAATTTCTTAAGCTATGTGACTCCATGAATATTTCAACTCGGATTTCGGCAATTTTCATTTGTTTTTTAATGTTAACTCTTTATTGTTGACTTTGAGGTTTCATTATGTTGAGAGTTCTTCTATAATTCTTGTAGATAAACCAAGTAGCACCTTCTCTTGTTGGAGCACGCATCAGAACCAAAAATCGGTTCCTGACATATCAATTCTTTTATGCGGGCTACTTACAGAGTAGTCACAGGTAATCTAAGATTTATTTAATTTTATTCACTATTTATTTTTCCCTAATATATTTGAATTGCTAAACTCATGCTCGATTTCATTGGAGCCAAAATTATTATTTTTGTTAAATTAGGACATTATGCACACCTTGCATTGGTAAATGACCTTTTCCTTGATAGGAAATGAAATAGTGTGTAATTTTTTCTCACGTTGGGTGTCATTTGTTCGATATGTTTGGTCGTTTGAAGTCCAGTTCATTTTCACTACTCTTATATCCAGGGAGATAGGCATAATACAGTGATACTAAATCTTCATTATGATAGACATAAATTGTAGATTTATCTAATTTGCAGAGCTATGCGTATGGTTGTATGTTAAAAATGAATTAGCATCCTGCTCTACGGATTTAAGAAAGTCTTACTTCCGCAGATACACTCGCTATGCCCTTGCCCCAATGTTCACTTCACGGTAATCACCAACTGAGACCTTGTCACTGTCCATCTATTAGCTGCAAAACCTTTCTAACCACCGCAAACGCTCACTCGGGTCATGTTGGTGGACATTTGCTGGATAATCACTTTCTTCAAAGGATGAACATGAAACTCAAATACAATCTTATATTCGGAGGAATTCCCGCATCCCTTTAGTTATTAGTACACTAAAACATCTCATGGTCTTCTTTTAACAAATGAAAAACCCATGTTCTCATAGTTCTTATCTTCCCCATGTTCTAATTTCCATTTTGTCACTTTTACTATGTTTTCAGGTGAAGCTCCTAACCCAGAGGAGGCTGTAAAATAGTTGTTGAATGTTTCAAATGTTGGTCATGTGCATGTTCAATATCAACGTGTTCTTTGCATGCGTCATGGTCGTGGTGTTGAGTGCAACTTAAGGGAAGCGGTATGCAACTTTCTTTCTTAACCAATATATAAGTTTCATGTTTCCATGCTTGTTTTTCCTTTCTGTTACTGTGGGGTGCCGACTTTCCTTGTGATATCGATCTTTGTTTTAACCCAAGAAGCTGATTTTTTTGGTAGTGGTGGGGGGTATGGAATTGGACTTTAATCCTCTAGATAGCTTGAGCATGGGTATATCAGAGGTACGCATATCTAATGGTGTTGGTGGAAATGGGAGCTACCAGTATTCCTTTCCGAATGGCATGGGAGCAGTTGTCGGGGAACATCTTTCTAGAACATCTTTCTAGAACATTATTTGTGCGTAATATTAATAGTAATGTTGAGGACTCAGAATTGAGATCTCTCTTTGAGGTAATTAATATTGTCGATATCTATTTCTCAGTGAGTCATAGAGTATCTTTTACACATCATAGCTGGGACTTAGCTTGGTAAACTATGAAGTTTTCCAGATATTCACATTCCCAAGTATGCACTGGTGATACTTATTTAAGTGATATCATGAGTTTCAAAAATAAGGTTTTAGTATTTGTAGTTTAGACATCAGTAGAAATATTAACAATTAATTATGCTTGTTGAACTCATGTGTGGACTAATTACACATCAATTTTGTATATTTGCTCTCACCAAAGCATTGCGGTAGTCTTGGACTATGAATTCGTGGAATACCAAGCCGACCCCGAATGTGGGACCTCTGTCAGTTTTTTGATATTTTTATTGTTTTGCTTGTCTTGTGTAGCAATATGGTGACATCAGGACTCTTTACACTGCTTGCAAGCAAAGGGGATTTGTGATGATATCTTACTATGATACTTGTGCTGCTCGGACAACTATGCGTGCATTACAAAATAAGCCCCTAAGGTGGAGAAAAATTGACATTCATTTTTCAATTCCAAAGGTCTAGAAATAATCTTTACCTCTTATTGGTTCATATTTTTTGCCTTTTGCTAATTCAGCAGTCAACGATGAATGTCTTGTGTTGTGTCTTTACCAGGATAACCCATCAGATAAGGATGTTATTACAATAAAGATCATCAATGTCGCTAATATTGATCACTTGTGCTTCATGTAGGGTCCGGTTGGATGGAACTCGACCTCTCCTTCTGCTCCTTATGTGCCTTGTGCCAGAACCACGCTAAAAGGATCAAGTGACCATCTTGCTCTGAATTTGATGAGAAATCTGATTATCTCATCTAGCACTCGGACAACGATGATAATAAAGGTTTGGTTTTTTACTAGCTGATAACTTCCTTAAAGTGGTACACTATACGTGCTAGAAACTCTTAACTTAAGCATATATATCTTGCAGGTCACGTGTTCAAATCTCTAAATACATCTGGATCATCCCAAAACAAGGCAAGTTGTTAGCAGATCGAATTGATGGCATCTGGTAATTTCGACATTCCTTTACTATATTCTTGATCTAGCAATATATTATTGTTTACAGGGAACCTATGTACTCAGGTGATAGGATTGGCGCACATATGGGCTTCTTTGTTTATCAATAACATAATCCTAGATTATATGTTTTGTAGTAATCACCAATCATTATTAACTATAATAATCTTAAAACTGGGTGTCTAAACACCGTCATTTTATGAGCAAGGATAGGCCTACTGGATTTTCTTGCGTATATGATTGTTAGGCACCATTTTTGTGATAGAAGCATGCGAGATGATGCCCTTAGTAGTTATTACAATGTCTCAACTTCATTTTTTTAATAGATGTAAGTAAGCTCTTTCGTTTTTTGCTCTCTTTCATGTTAGCACAGTTTAGAGTTCGGGAAAATCCAATCCTACATACAAATTGAAAGCATCTAAAATTGTTTCACATTTGATATTGATATAATCTATTACAAATTGTTTAGGCATCTTGTGTAATTTTTTTCTCTTGTGTTCAACTAACCTAGTCTATGAGTAATCATTTGAACAACCGATATGTTTTTCGGTGTACCGTCGAAATAAACTATACAAGTCTTCTGTCATGGTTATGATTGTTGGTGCAACCTCTGTTGTTATAGCTTTTGCCTTTATTTGTCCCACGATGATTTATACACACAAATGTTGAGTCGTCTTTACGAATAATATGTGAACCTCAAGCTTTCGTAAACATATCAATGGCCGAAGGAGCGTCTAAGAGTGGCATGACATGTGGTTTCCTCTTGAAAAATGGAAGGCTTCATTTAGCTATAACCGTCATTGAATTTGAAGGAAATGTATACTTATGCCTTTTTAATTGAGAAGATATTCAATCAAGTATATGGGCGGACCATAACATATTATTGATTTTAACGATAGGAAAAAGTAGTAACATTGAAGGTGATAGTTCCGAGCTCAAAAAGTGTACCAATTTCATTTCAAGCTAAACTCCTGCTCCTGGTATTTGGGTCCATCATCCTGGTAGTGGTAGCTCAATAATTTATGAACCAAGAAAATTGAAGAACATGCACACTGATATCCACAGGCACATAAAGGAACTTTATTAGGCGGGATTTGGGGGAGTACGAAAAACAATAAGACATAGGTTTGGTTGCTACCAATTGTCGTTATTATGTCAGAGTGATGCCACGATTTATCAATTGTAACAGGACTTTTTAGAAGACTTAGGTTTACTTCAACCTAATTCTATGAACACATGGTCCATAGTATCATTTACTATTTCACCTTGGTGAGTTAATAAAATGTCATCTAAAATTATTCTTTTAAACATGCTCAGATTTTTATATCTCTTCCTTTTTTTCTCTTAGAGGGTTTCAATGTTGATTATGTCTTCTAAAAGACTTAGCTTTACACTATTTTAGTCTCAGATGTAAACTATAGACTTGGATTATGTCTTCACCTACATGCGGCATCTGACCAATTTGTCTGTGCCCTATGGGAACGGGTTATACCTAGTACTTTATAAAGTGCATGTTTGGTCTAAAATTGGTTCTTATTAATTGAACTAATTCAATTTTGGCCTCCTCAAAGTGATCAACTTAATAAGATTGTCTTTGGACTTCAAGATTGTTTTTTTTACATGTTTGTTATAGTAAACATGTTATTAGAGAGAAAAGTTTATCTTTATTTTTTTTTTCATTACGATCACTTGCTCTTCATCATCTCCACAATCGTTTTCTTAATCTTCACCACTATCTCTTCATCCCTTTGTTTTTTATTTTAATATTTTTTGGGAATGCAGTTGGGGGAAAGATCCCCAAACAATATTGATGAGAAAATTAGAGATTACTTATTGTACATCAAAATTACCATGGAATATCTAAACTATAAATAAAATTTTGTTGAAAATTTGTTTTTCGATTCTAGTCTGATCGGAAACTATGGAATTCTTTCACTAATTATAACAAAAATGTGCCTCCACTCATAAATTTTGCTGCTCTTGCCACTAGTTGTTAGCACACGGGGTAGGAGATTGATTGGGATCAATCTTCTCTGGCCCCAAACATCTATTTGCATTCTTGTACAGATGTACCAGTCCGAAACCCAAAATGAGATTTTGGATTTTTTTTTTTTGGAATCAAATAACTTCATTAATAACAAAAGCTAAAGAGTACAATACGAAGTTAAAAGACAAACAATAGACCAATACAAGATACATATGCACTAAACATAAGTATTAGGGTTAATAAGGACAGAGTAGGCCAAAGAGTGTGCCTCTATATTAGCCTCTCGGTAACAGAACATGAGAGCCCATAGAGGGTCTTGTAGTAGCTCATTTTTTGCTTCCAGAACATAGGGTTTAAGTCTCCAACCGATTGAATCCTGACCGTCCATTACATTGTCTATAAGGCATTTGCAATCCCCTTCAATTAACAGTTCATCCAACCCTAATTCATTTCCAACTTCCACCGCCAAGAGCAAAGCCTTGACTTCACTTTCTAACCGAGATTCAGCTTCTATTATTCTCACCTTCTCTGATATCTTAACTCCGTTGCTATTCTTCACTATGACTGAAATCGAAGCTCCATAATGAGTAAATGTACCATCGAAGTTTAACTTCAACAGATTATGTGGTGGTGGGATCCAAATAAAGTTTCTTCGGTTCAGAATCGGTACCTCTGATCTGTTAGTAAAGTTAGCTGCTTGGGTTTTAGCTTGGTTTAAGATGAATGATAAGTTGGGTTGATGATTATTGAAGTGAAAATCATTCCTCCCCTTCCAAAAGAACCATAGTAAGTAAGAAGTAAAAAACCAGACTTTTTTCTTCATGCTGATTAACTAGTATTTTTCTAATAACTTCTCTTGGATCTTGATTGTGAGGTATTGTAACATTGGAAGTGGCCAAGGTGAGCAGATTCTGGAAAATAGGGCAAGATCCAAATAGGTGAGTTGTTGTTTCTGAGTTTATGTAACATAGTCTACATGTTGGATCAATATTATGATTTCCTCTTTTGATGTTGTCTAGAAGTCGTAGACCGTCGTTAATGAGCTTCCAGATGAACAGTTGTACTTTGGGTTCCAAAATTTTGACCTTCCAAAGTTTGGACCAAGGAAAATGACTCCCTGCTCTGTTATTTGGGAGTTGATTGATAATTTCTTTATAATATGATTTAGAGGAGAATTTGCCCATAGGATGAGGAGTCCATATTAATTGATCTTGTTGTGGTAGACTAGGTAGTTGTATTTTGAGTATATCCTCTGCTGATTCTTCCTTGAAGAGATCGCGAATTAATCCTTCATTCCATCTTCCATTTCTGATTAGGTCTGAAACATAAATTTGATTTTGTTGTCTTCTGTATTTAATTTCTAGTTTAAAATCTGATATCGAAGGTACCCAAGGATCAATGAATGCGCGGATAGACGAACCATCTCCCACCAGCCAACAATGCTTCGATTGAAGAGTATTTCTCACTTGCAGCAAGGAAGTCCAGATTGATGAAGCTTTAGGTTTTTTATTTACTGTCCAAAAATCCCCATAGATGTTGTATTTAGCTTGTAATATGCGAACCTAAGTGGATTGAGGCTGATTTAAGAATCTCCAGGCTAGATTAGCCACGAGGGATTCGTTAACTTTGACCAAGGCCCTGACTCCCAAACCCCCTAGTTCCTTAGGTTTTTTAATAACGTCCCAAGGAAGAAAATGCATTTTTCTATGATCTTCCTCATGATTCCATCAGAAGTTTAGATTAATTTTCTCTAGCTTCTGGATTGTACCTTGTGGGATAAGTTAAAGACCAAAGAAATATGTGGAAATGGGATTAAGTGTTGCCTTAATGAGGGTGGTTTTACCTGCCTGAGATGTGAGCTTTTTTTTCCAACCTGCTAATTTCTTATTAAACTTCTGCACTATGAAATCATGAGATTGAATTCTGTTTCTAGGTTTGAGGATGAGAATACCCAAACACTTCTCTAAATCCGTCATGATAGGGTCATTGAGTTGAGATAGGAAGTTATCTTTGGTAGTAGTATGAACCTTAGGATTGAAGTATATAGAAGACTTGGTGAAATTTACTGCCTGACCTGAAAAAGCTGAATAGGTTTGCATGATATTAAGTATTGCCTGTAAATTTTTGTTAGTAGCATCGCCCATAATAATTAAATCGTCTGCGAACAGCAGATGTGTGACTCGAGGAGCATACTTGTTAACCCGATATCCTTCAAAAAGAGATTTTGTCTCATATTTGTCAATAAGTAATGAAAGAGACTGGGATACCAAAATGAATAGATAGGGTGAAAGGGGACACCCTTCTCGAAGAACTCTAGATGATGAGAATTGACCATACTGTTTTCCATTAACAATAATACTAAAGGTAGGCGATGTAACACAGAACATAATCAGCTATAGAGTAGTACCTTTAATTCCAATTGGTAACAGTACTTGTTTGAGAAAATCCCAGTTGATTCGATCGTATGCTTTTGCCATGTCCATTTTGAGGGCGAAAGCCCCTTTTCTGGATTTTGTAAGGCTCATAGAATGAAAACTTTCTTGAACCACCACAATGTTGTCGATTATCTGTCTTCTAGGAACAAAAGCACTTTGTTGCCAGTTAATTCTATCTTCCAAAAGAGGTCTCAGCCGATTGGCTAACAACTTTGTGATGAATTTGTATAAAGTATTACACAATGCAATCGGTCGAAAGTCAGAAGCCATCTTAGGGTGTTCTGATTTGGGTATAAGAACAAGGTTGGTCTGATTAAGTGTTGGTTCAAAGAAGCCCTGGGTGAATATTTGTTGCAAATAACTGATGAGATCTTGTTTGATTGTATCCCAACCGTTTTGATAAAAGATACATGGGTACCCATCTGGACCAGGGCTTTTAATTGGACCCATATGAAAGACCACCTCTCTTATTTCCTCTTCAGTTGGTATACAAGATAAGGCACGCTGATGAATCTCCGAAATAGCTTTATAGTTATGTAATATATCTGGTGGTGCTGGTGCAACTGGTTCCGCCTTAAACAAGTTTTGAAAGTGATCGACTAAATGTTCTGCTATGTGACCTTCTTCTTTGATTTGAGTACCTTCAGTAGTAACTAAAGATTGAATGTGATTGTTCTTCCGTCGAATGGCCACTGAGGTGTGGAAAGCTTTCGTATTTCTATCCCCATTTAAAGCCCAATTTTGTCTAGTACGTTGTTCCATTTTAGTACGTTGAAATTCTTCTAATTGCATAATTTCTTCTTGAATAATGGCCTCTCTATTAAGATTCATCTGATTTGGAACATGGTGTTGAATAGTGATAAGTTGAGATCGCAGAACTTTTAATCTTCTATCTAGTTTTCCAAAAGTTTGTTTACTCCAACGATTCAGATTAGTTTTTACCTGGTTCAGCTTGTCTGTGAAGTTCTGGGCAGAATGTTGCCAAATTAATGATAAATATTAAGAGTATGATACATGTTTCGTCCAGAAAGCTTCAAATCTGACTTGCTTAGGGCCGATAGAATTATGCACTTCTGTTTTCAGCAGAATGGGACAATGGTCACTGTTGTATCGAGGTAAATGAAACACCCCAGCATTCTGAAAGTGGTCTAACCAAGTAGCATCCGCCAAAACACGGTCTAATCTTTCTCTAGTCAGATGATGAAGATTTCTGTTGTTGGTCCACGTGAAGGCCGGACCATTAAACCCCAAGTCTATAAGACCAGAATTATTAATAAAAGAGGCAAATTGATTTATAAACTGAGTTTGAGAGGAACCTCCCCATTTCTCCCTGTGTGAACCAATTGCGTTCATGTCCCCTATACAAAGGTAGGGAGAAGATAAAGAACTCAATGTAGTGTTCAGATTAGACCAAAAGCAAAGGCGATCACGAACTCTGGGCGGACCATAAATGCAGCATAAAGTCCAAGATAAAGACTCATGAGTAATTTCCGCTCGGATTAAATTCTGTGAAGTAGACAGAGGGTTGACAATAATGTGAGATCCCCAAAACATAGCGAGACCACCACTTCGACCGTTGGCAGAAACAACTGTTTTATTAGATAAACCGAAATTATCCAAATTAAGAGACAAAGAGGAAGAGGGTAATTTAGTTTCACATAAAAATAAAATATCAGGTCTAACCGACCGAAGGAACTGATGAAGAGTGTGAATTGTCGAAGCGTTCCCCATTCCTCGACAATTCCAAGAAAGAACTAACATTTGCGTTACGGCTCTTTGGGAGCAGCCGCCAAGTCCCTTGAATGTGTTTCTAGATGATGATAAGAAGTACCCTTAAAAACTTTAGTGTTTGTAATTAAGTCTGACATTTGATGGGCATTTCGCTTTAAATTCTTACGAGAATGATCTGTTCCACTGTCGGATTGAATGGTAGACTCACATTTCTCCTTGTTCCTGTTAGATGGATCTCCTGTTGCCATTGGTTGTATTACTATATCATCTCCCATATTATAAGATATGGTGCAAGGAACTTCTGCCTCCATATCCAAATTTGGGGTAGAGTTCCCTTTCTCCCAGAAGTGTAATACCTTGAATTCGTCTGGATATTTTTGTTTGGCTTTCAATAATACTGTCTCTTGTTGTTCACGTGTTAAGTCCCCTTGTAGAATATCAAGTAATCTAAGACGATTGGGACAAAAGTTTAAGGAATGCCCTAGAAATCCACAGAATAAGCAAACGCGTCCAAGTCGTTCGAACCTAAGGGTGACTGAGTAGGTTTGCTCTCCTTGAATTTTGAGCAGAACTTCTCTCGGTAAAGGTTTTGTGATGTCCATTTCCACTTTAATCTTCGGATAGTCTATCCATTTCGAGGCTTCTAAATCGGAGACCGGATTAAAACGACCCATATTCTTTGCTAACATATTAACCGTTTTGGCGTTCAAATAGAATAACGGTATACCATGAAGTTGAATGAAGAACCACGCCTTGTCGAATTCATAGTCAAATACCGTTTTGTCTGCTGTGCATTTTTCCATGAGAAATGTATCTTCGCGAATGATCCAAGGGGCTCGATCCAATACAATATCTACTTCTCCTGTTGTAGACAATTGAACAAGGAAGAGATTACGCGAAACTTCTTTGAAATTGTAGGGATGAGGTAGATTCCACCCTCCTCGAAGTTTCCGAGTGATAAGATCGATGGTAAATTGTTTATGACTCAAGACTTTAATCATACAACAGTGCCGGAAATTTATGCTAACACTCTCTTCTTGAGATGCAATAGCAATTACCGGTGCCGGATCGTCTGTAGTTAACGCCGAAAGTTGTTCAATGAAGTCTGTAGTAGAATCCACGAGAGTGATAAATGGGAAGAGAAGGAAGGAAAATAGGTCCTGAAGACCAATGAAAAGGTCCTTAAGACCAACTAGAAACACAGATAACCGTCCAAAAGGAGGTTTCCGGCCGAGTAACCGCTAAAGATCTAAAAAACTGCTAGTAACTGCCTAGTAACTGAATGGGAATTCAAACGCACCACCACTTTCAACTTCTCTCCGCCTCAGAACAAATAACAACTCTACCCGGTGCCTTTAGCCGCTCCGAGAAAACATTTATCTATTTGGAAAAATTGATTCGCCCACAGCTAACCCATAGATGCACCCGGATTTGCTCCAGAGGCAACCAACCGACAAAGCGCATCGGGCGCTTAGGAATCATCCGTCATCCACGGCTAAGATTTCAGCCCTAAATATACTCATAAATTTTCACACGTCATTGTCCTTATCCATTTGCCTCAAAGTCACCACAAGAGTAACTAACATATAGCCGAATGCGGCTTATCACAGTACTACAACCAATAATATGCTGACAGGCTACTAGTGAGACCCTAGTCCTTGTAATTATTGTTTGCGTGTCAACTTCTTATTGGGCGACAGAAAAATGCTTGATAACACACCATCACCCAAACAATTGGCAGTATATAAAGGTCTTTCCACTGGTAGTCATTTCCACCATCAATTCATCAATCAAGGGTGTTGTTTTAGAGTTAGAGTGAGAGAGAGATAGAGATGAAGCAAGGGAGTGAGAAAGGAGGAGGAGGAAAGGGTAGAAATGGAAAAGTAGGTAACCATAACAATGAAGAAGTAAGGAAGGATAGAAGATCTGGGACAGGGATGAATGGTTCACCAAAGAAAGGTGGGCATGGAGGAAAATTCACATGGTCAGGTGATGAAGGAGGATTCACAACCGTAGATGATCATCTTGTGGTTGTTGATGCTAAAGATCCAAACTTTGAAGATCTCGATGAAAATCAAAATGAAAATTAATTAGTCATCTGTTTTCATGTTAATTAGTGTTTGATTTATATGTTTATAGTTTTGTGGATTACTACTATTAGGTTTGTTTTTATTATATGTTTTTGAATAAGATTTCTGTGGGAATTGAGTGCCTCTGGATTGAGTTCATCTTCCATGTACTTGGTAGAAGTTTATCAGTGAAATTTTAAGTCTCAATTGCCAAGCTTTTTCTTCTAAAGAATCATGACTCACTCAGATGATGTTTTTGTGTGAATCTTAGATGTTCATACAGTCACTACTTTCCATTTTTAATAGATATATTATCAGTATTGTCAACAATTGGACTATATCATTGGTTACTGATTGAAGTCTTTAGAATAGAAAAATTTAGCTAATAAATTTGTCCACAATATGTCGAATCTCCTAAAAAGTAATAGACTTCACAGTCCGTTCGTTACGTGGGAATGTCTTAGTAAGAAAATCAAACTTTCTTCTTATGGGATCTTATGGGAAAGAAAATCAATTTTTCTCATGTGAAATGAAGCTTGATAGGGTTGTTGGAGAATTCGGAGTGCCTTTAGAAAATAAATTAAATTGGATTTTTAAATGGTATGGTCTTGGGCTTTTTTGGTCATTGGACCTCAAAATGGTTGCCCACAGTAGAAAACCATCTTCTAGCCCTAATGGACAATCCAAACCCAAAATTTGACACCATCGGGTAGACAGAAAAGAAAAACGGGAAATGCTAAATGTACAAAGAATCTTTGACAAGATTCTTGACAAAATGTTAAGTGAACGGTCCCGATCAAAGTCAAACTTTGAAAAACTTTGATCTACTTTTGTCTTTTAGTGAAAATGAGTTATTAAGTCAAGAATTTTGTCAAGGACTTTGTACATGTAGCACTCCCGAAAAAAATTTGAGAAGAAATCTACCAAAATTGATTCAAATATCTCTGGATATATCAAAATTTGATAACTATATTAACAGGTATTTGTTTGTTCTCTTAATGGGTGTTTGTAATTTGAGAAGAAGACCATCTTTTACCCCTTAATGAGTGTTTGTAATTTGATCTGTGAAATTATATTCTACTTCTATAGTGATTCTAGGGTTTGTTCAATTAAACAACCATATCTCTTACACCGAATAGCTAGAACTCATGAACCGCTAAAAAGTTGTTGATGCCAAGGAGAAAAGGAGAGGAGAAGAACATGGTTAAGATCCGAAACATGATTTCATCAAATCGGGGAGATACCGATTTTATCTAGCTCCATTTGATTTCATCAAGCTTCAAGAAGAAGAAGAAGAAATTCATCTTTCTCCATTACCTGTTTGAAACATGATTTCCTCAAATCGGGGAGATATCGATTGTAACGGGTTTAGAAAAGATTATTTATGTGATTTTTTTTCCTTTATGAAATGAAGATAGGGAATAATTAGAAGATCGAATTGTTGATGATGATTAAAGTACAGACTCGACTTCGATTTACTTCAATAGGGTTAGGTTTCTTCAAAGGTTGGATCAATTTTAGAGAGAGAAAGTGAAAGAGAAGAAGAGTTTCTTCAAAGGTTGGATCAATTTTGGATCATGCTGAATTCAGAAAAAAAAAATGATTTGTACATTGTTTATGTAACTAATATAACTAGAAAATGGAAAGTTTCAAAGGCACCTCTCATAAGTGTTAATGTCGCCTCTTTCTTTCACAAACTCTCTCTCATCAATTTTACCTTGGAGGAGGTGCCTCTAATACTTTATAGAGGCACTTTTAGAACTTCTCTTAGAGAATAGTTAAAAAGTGTGCAAGGTAGTCTCATAAATTTGATAACAGCTCGTCCCTTTTGTGACTATTGTCATCAACATGGCCACGTCCGGGCTACATGTTATCAATTAAACGGTTATCCAAACCGTTCCAACTCGGGTGCTCGGCCAAATCGCCCACCACGACCGACCGGTCCACTTGCCGCCACCGTAACCGAGACGGTTGATCCTCCAACGGGAGCACCTCTAGCTACCTCATTAACTCAAGAGGAATATCAAGGTCTTCTTTCACTTCTCGATCACCAACGCCATTCTAACGGCACTTCCAATCCTACTCAAGGATCTACCGACGCAGGTATTAACTTTACAGGTATTCAATTCCTCTCTTCTCCTTGGGTTATTGATTCCGGTGCCGCCAAACATATATGTGAAGGAGTTGAAGGAGATGTCCTTCGACCAAGGTGACAATGCGAACAATTTGTCGGATAGGACAATTGATGTGGAAGATCATCAAGTCCGATTGATTTAGGGATCGTAGAGTTGTAGCTAGAGACCAACTACGATCGTCGAATTACGAAGTAATTCGCGGCTAACTTCGATCGGATCCTACAACGGGTTACACATAAGAGTGACAAATTGATCTAGGATATGACTAGTGGGAGTGAGATATAATCATGGGAGTGTCCCATAAACATATCTCATAGGCCTAAAAAGGAATTAGGCAAAGATAGTACAAAAGGGCCAAAAACAGGGTTTTTGGGCCTAGACCGGTTCGGGTACTTCTAGGACTCGGATTGGGCTGAATTTTGGAGGGTTAGTTGCTGATATAATAAACATTATATCTGCCAATTTTCGTGGTATTTGGACACCTCCTCCTTAGGGAATCGAGAAAATACCAATAGTTGCTATTTTCGACTATTTCCCTAAATCTTATTCTAAAGGGTGTTTTAGGAAACCTAAAAGGAGGTGGATTCTTATTAGGGTTCTATATAAACACTCTTAGGGCAGAGAATAAGGTGTGGAATTTCTCTCTAAGCTTTCTTACTCTACCACATCAAGTAGAGAGGAGAAAGTGAGCTAATTCCCATTACTATCAATCTAGTCAAAGAAGAAGGTGTTCTTCTTTTCCAACCACCATTGGTGTGCTAGCTATACAACAAGGTGGGAGATCAAATTGATTGCTCGTGTCCCAAGTAGAGGAGCTACACTTGAAGCTCTTGGTCTTCTTCAATCAATTCAACTAGTTCGAGGGAAAAGCGATTAAGGTAATCTACTATCTCCATTAGATTAATTACTAGTTTTGCATGTGATCCTGGGAATACTAGTGTAGACATTAGATGTCATATTTCCGCTATAAACACTAGTAGAAGGGTGTAAATCCCTACAATATGTAGTTCTTTATCTCATTTCTCACATTATGTTGATGCTCCACCTCAATATTTTGTCCGTTTACCGGACGGTAAACGTATTCAAGTACGTCACATTGGAACGATTGTTTTCAATTCAAATTTAATTCTCAAAAACGTTTTACATGTTCCGGAATTTAAAATCAATTTAATTTCTGTCTCCCAACTCACCAATTCTCTTCGATGTTTAGTAACATTCGATTTTTCTTCATGTGTCTTTCAGGACCCAGTGACGAAAACGAGGATTGGACTTGGTGATCTCCATGAAGGACTATACTTTCTCCGCACGGATATTAGGATTTGTTCCTTTTCAATTTCTAGTAATAGTCTATATAATAAAGATGTTTCCGATATTTGGCATTGGCGCCTCGGACATCCTTCTTCTTCTATTTTTAAGTCTTTAATTTCAAGAACTCAATGTATGAAATCAGTTTCATTCAATAAAAATCCGTGCGAAATTTTTCCCTTGTCCAAATTTACACGTTTATCTTTTCCGTTAAGCAATTCTACTTCTTCTCGTCCCTTTGAATTAATTCATGCGGATTTATGGGGACCTTTCTCCGTCCCCTCAAACTCTGGTTGTCGTTATTTCTTAACTTTAGTGGACGATTTTACTCGTTGCACTTGGATTTTTTTAATGTCAAATAAATCCGACACTACTCAATTTCTCAAGAATTTTTCTAATTATATATCAACTCAATTTGATTCTTCCATCTCCAATTTACAACCCGGACAAGGAACGTTTCCTATTCCGAAAATTCAATCAATCCGATCTGATAATGGTATGGAATTTATGAATCATGAACTTCAATCATGGTTCCGTAAGAAGGGCATTATTCATCAAACTAGTTGCCCTCATACTCCTCAACAGAATGGCATCATCGAAAGAAAACATCGACACATTCTGGAAGTAGCACGCTCCTTACGTCTTCAAGCCCATCTCCCAATTTCCTTTTGGGGTGAATGTGTTCTAACGGCAGTATATCTCATCAACAAATTGCCAACACCAACATTACAAGGCATTTCTCCTCATGAAAAACTCTTGGGTTCTCCTCCCAAATTTGACCATCTTCGGGTCTTTGGATGTCTGTGCTTTACTAGACGTCCTTTGGTAAAAACAAAGTTAGATTCCCGAGCATCTCCGGGTATTTTCGTTGGCTATCCCCACAATCAAAAAGGATATCGCGTTTTCGACTTGAATTCTCATAAAATAATCACCTCTCGTGATGTCCTTTTTTACGAAGACAAATTTCCGGTGTTGTCTAAACATCCGATCTCTTCTCCTCCTCCTTACCGACCGATGGTCTCCATCCACGATGATGGTTCCTTTAATTTTCCGAGGACATCACCATCGGCTCCTCGTCAAGCATCTCATCAAGCGTCTGATGTGCCTATAGGCACTCCCTCACGGCTTTTCGGCTCCGTCCCTTCTACTTCGAGTCAGCCCGACAGCGACTCCTCTTCGGGCACTCCTGGGCTCCTCACGGACCAAAGCCAGAGCCCGGCTCCCTCCTCCATCGATCACGCACCCACATCTCTAGGGACGCCTGCTCCCGATGGTCCAATTCATCCTTCACGGCCATCCCGCAACCGCCGACCACCCACTCATCTCAATGACTACATCTGTCACTCTTACCCGGATTCTGATGTGGTCTACCCTCTTACTCAATATCTAAATTTTAAACAATTCTCGGGTTCTCATCAAGTCTTTCTCAATTCGGTAATCACAACCGTTGAACCCACTTCTTTTTCTCAAGCCGTCAAATCACCTCATTGGCGTGAGGCAATGTCTAAAGAAATTGCCGCTTTAGAATCAAATAACACATGGACCATTACAGACCTCCCTTCTGGAAAAGGGCCATCGGATGTAAATGGGTCTACAAAATCAAATTCAAAGCCGATGGTTCCATTGAACGCTACAAAGCCCGTCTTGTAGCAAAAGGATACACACAAATCGAGGGTCTCGATTTTCATGACACCTTTGCCCCCGTCGCAAAGTTAGTTACTGTACGCGTTCTTCTATCAATCGCGTCTATTAAAGGTTGGTCTCTCCACCAACTAGATGTAAATAATGCCTTTCTCCAAGGCGACCTCGATGAAGAGGTCTTCATGAAATTACCTCCCGGTTTCTCCAAACAGGGGGAGTCCAAAGTCTGTCGCCTTCAGAAATCTCTCTATGGCCTTAAACAGGCATCTCGTCAATGGTTCTCAAAATTTTCATCCGTCCTTATCAAGAAGGGTTTCACTCAATCCCTCTCTGACTATTCATTATTTTCTCTCTGCACATCTTCCGTACATCTATACGTTCTAGTTTACGTAGATGATATTGTCATCATTGGAAATGATGAATCCGCCATTTCCAAACTTAAATCCTTTCTCCACGCCACTTTCTCTCTCAAGGATTTGGGTCCTCTTAAATATTTTTTAGGGATCGAGGTCTCCCGATCCTCCAAAGGCATATTCCTTTGTCAACGCAAATATGCCCTTGACATCATTAAAGACTCTGGTCTTTCGGCATGTCGTCCTTCTCCTTTCCCAATGGAACAGAAACTTCGCCTCAGTCCTTCTGATGGTGATCCTCTTCCGGATCCCACCGTTTACAGACGGCTGATTGGTCGTCTTCTCTATCTCACCGTAACACGTCCTGATATCTGCTATGCGGTCAATAATCTTAGTCAATTTCTACAAAAACCCAGCACTACTCACCTTGATGCTGCTCATCGGGTCCTTCGTTATGTCAAAGGATCCATTGGCCATGGCCTTCTTCTCTCTTCTTCCAGTTCTCTGCACATCACTGGATACTGTGACTCTGACTGGGCTGGATGCCCCTCCACTCGTCGTTCTACCACGGGTTACTTCACTATGTTGGGTTCTAGCCCTCTCTCTTGGAAATCCAAGAAACAACCAACGATTGCTAAATCTTCTGCTGAAGCAGAGTATCGTGCGCTAGCACATCTCACTAGTGAGCTTCAATGGCTGAAGTACCTTCTCAAAGATCTTGGCATCACACATTCTTCACCCATGACGGTTCACTGTGATAACAAAGTTGCTCTCCATATCGCCGATAACCCAGTCTTCCATGAACGAACAAAGCATATTGAGATTGATTGTCACTTCGTTCGTGAAAAGATCAAAGCAAATGTCATCGCTCCTCGTTTCACACCAACTTCTGAACAACTAGCGGATATCTTTACCAAACCACTAAGAGCTGATGCATTCAAGACGATTATTGGCAAGTTGGGCCTCACGTCCCTTTCGGCTCCAACTTGAGGGGGAGTGTTAGAATATAGCAGTTTTGCTATTATGTAAAGTTGTTAATTATTGTAATATTCATGAATAGGGAAGTTTCCCAAGTTTCCCAATATTCATGAATAGGGAAGTTTCCCATTATTCCTAAATTACTTCTATATGTAAATCCCTTGTAAACCTATAAATACTTGTGTAAATCAATGAATAAAACACACAGAGAAATCTTCTCACATATCTCTCTCTCTTTCTTGTCTTCTCTCTCTGTGTTCAAGCTATTATTATTCAAGAGGTATTTCCCTCTTCACAGAAACAACTCCCGATTTGTTTCTGTAAATCAAAGAAACAGCTCCCGATTTGTTTCTGTAAATCTTGCAATTTTTCCTTGAGTAAATCCTCACAGCCCATTTTTGATAGAGAGAGGGGTAATGTGATGGAACCAATTAGTAGCTGAAACCACCATTAATATAATGGAGTAATTGCCCTTTCTCTCTCTCTTCAATTTGTGATTCCATTATTCTTTATCATGGAGTCTGACCTTTCAATAGGTCTTCCTGCATAAAAAATGTACACGAAAATTTTAGAGAGAAAGAAAGGAGAAAGAGAGGGAGAAAGGGATGAAGAGAGAGCGGTCGCCGGCGTTAATGGTGGGAGTCGCAGGAAATCGATGGAAGTCGTCGGAGTTCTAGTTGAGGTAGAGAGGAGAAGAAGAAAGAATAAAAAATTGAAAAGGTAGTGTTTGGAGGAAACAAAAAAAGTTTGTTTCCACCCAAAATTTATTGCCCCGGAAACTTTGCTAATTTCCCCAAAACACTGGCCTTTCCTTTTTAGTTTTTTCTTCTTGTATTACCCTTGAATCGTACATCTAGCAACAAACTTTCATTTCTCTAACTGAGAGAATACTTACCATTTAATTCGTGTCCCATCATATAAGGAAATCTTTCTTAATAGATTTATTTTCTCTTTGTTGGCTTATTTATGTTGATTTTCTTCCTCTCTTTTTTTTTCTCTCTAAGATTATGAACTACAAAACTCTCTTTCTTTCTAAAAGAATTCCTGAATTTCTTTCTTTCTCTCTGGCGCCAAAATTTCATCAAATTTTGTCATCTCCCTTCTCAGAGAAATCTTGTTTGCGAAGATGTTGCAGTTTTTAATGACGGAGTATCAATTAACAGCAAGCATGATTTCTTCTACAAATTGATGAACCAAAGATTATAGGGTTTAAAAGATTCTTTTCAATAGACACGCAGGATTCAACATCAAAATTATAAGGAGTATTTTTCTTGAACATATCTGGAGTTTTTTTTATCTTAAACAAATTTGGATTTTTTCTTTTAAATATCGAGAGGTCTTTTTAACATATTTGTATATTAAGATGTCGTAAATATATGCCTTTTGTTCCTCTTATAGATCCATTGATTCCAAGATTAGTAGATTAAATAAGATTTGAAGGCTTGAAGATGAAAATATTTTTTCACTTTTTGTGTGTATGAGGATTGTGGCGACGAAATCAAGTAACCAAGAAAAACAATAAGAAATAAACACGCATAAGACGCAAGATATTTATGTGGTTCGGTTGGTTCGACTTAGACCCACTCCACGGCGACAACAACATGACGATTTCCACTATAATAAGAAAACAAGTTACACAAGGGGTTCGTGAGAATAATTCTATCAGATATTCTTGGGTTTGTAGTTTATATAGCCACCAAAATCCTAATCCCACCGACACACCAACTCTCTTTTCCTAATTCCCGAAATATATATGAAACCGCTAACACTATTAGCCATCTTTACATAATCGCTGCTCCGCATACCAACTCTAGCTTGTAACTTTGCCTTGTACATCAGCTCTGCCTCGGCGACCAGGCATGCTAACGAGTCCAATAATGACGATATTGGGACAGATTATGTATTTTTTTTCTTTTTGGTGTGTACAGTATTGATGATGATATCAACATGGAATATGAATTCACCGACCTTGATCAAAACATCTTCGACTATACCACGTGGGTGCTTGACAGATCGATCTGCTAACTGAAGAACTACAGAGGTTAGTTTTATCTCTCCTAATCCCAACTGTAAATACATAGAGTAAGGAAGAAGGTTAACACTATCACCGAGATCCAACAGAGCATGTTGTACTTGATAGTCTCTTATGGTGTATGGTAATGTAGGACTTCCTGGATTTTTGTACTTAGGTGGGATATTCAATTGGATGATCGAACTAACCTTCCCAGTAAGGAAGATATTTTTATGCACATTTGTCTTGCGCTTGCTTGTACATAGATCCTTATGAAATTTAGCATAAGCATCATGTTTGATTGCATCTAGTAATGGAATGTTGATAATGACTTGTTTAAACAATTCCATTATCTCTTCAAACTGAGATTTCTTCTTTGACTCGACCAATCGTTGAGGATGTGGAACTTTAGGAACACAAGGCTCAGACACTAAGGGTGGACTTTCTACTCAAGACCCTTTTCAGGCTCATCCTTAGAGACTCTAGTTAGTAAAGAAGATGGCTCATTATCCTCGGAAAGCCTTACCTCATTGTCAACAACTTTACCGCTCCTTAGTGTAGTTACTGTATTGGCTACATGTATTGGTTGTTTACCCATTAGACTTTTCGGGTTCTACTCAGGTTGACTTAGAAATGTACCAACCTCTTTTTGCGTCAAGGATGCAGTAAGCTGCCCCATTTGGGTTTGCAAATCTTTAATAGATTGCTTCATTTCCTTCCAATCTGACTTCTTTTCAAAAGCATATGGTGCATTAGTTTGGGTAGGAGGATTCTTATTGAAGTCAAATCTAGAGGTATTGCTTGACTACCCTTGATGTTGACATGGACCAAGAGAGGTTAATTTGATTTCTCCAACCTGGATTGTAGGTGTTAGAGAATTGATCATTTCTATGACGATTGGCATACCTAGCATTTTGATAAAGAGAATGAACTTGCTCTTTATCTTCTTCTCTAAAGAATAAGGTACATTGATTCTCGGTTTGATTGGGATTACCACAAATAGAGTAAGAGATGTTTTCGTTTCCCACACTCATGATTTAAGTAGGATCCTTTATAAATGTTTATGTGTCCTTTTTTTAAAGCTTTTAATCGTCTATCCATGGCTGCTAGTTTAGCGTAAGAACTAGCCTCGACTCTATGAATGCCACCACGATTGGGAGGTGTTTTCTTATACTCACCAACAGTTTTCCATTGCTGGGTTTTCTCAGCTAATTCATCTAAGAAAGACATACACTCCTTGGCATCTTTGTTTCCAAATTCACCACCACAAAATGATTCAACCATGGTCAGGGTGTTATAGTTTAGTCCATCATAAAGAATCTGAACTAGCCTCATATCATCAATACCATGATGAGGACATTGTAGTACAATTTCTTTGAAAATTTCTAGATACCTATAGAGTGATTCTCCCTCTATTTGTATAAAACTATTAAGCATCTTAAAGTTGTAGTTTTGTATTGGGGGAAAAATTTCATAAAGAATGCACTGGTGAGGTCCTCCCATGTGCTGATAGACTGAGGTTGTAGAGCGTTAAACCATGATTTGCCTTTCTCTTTCAAAAAAAAGGGAAAAGCCTTATTTTCAACTCTTCTTCAGACATTTCTATTAATCGCGAGGTTCCACAAATGTCTTTGAATTCCTTAATATGGTCATAGGGATTTTCTGTCTCAATACCACGAAAGTTGGGAAGCATTTGAATCATATTAGGTTTAAGCTCATATTGTGTTGCATTGGTAGGAACCAATACAAGATGGTCAACTTACTCCTGTGGGATGCATCTATTCCCTGAAAGTCTTAGGGTGATCTTCGACCCTAGCTTGGTCATCTTTATCTTCCATTGTCTCGTTTAAAGAAAGGTTTGTGAGTAATCACTCAAATCAGACTCTTTAACAAAACGACCTTTCTGATCACGTAATTTAGGGGCATAAACCAGACACAAAAATATATTTTTTAGCATTTTTTTTGAAAAAAAAAAAGTAAGGAAACTACGAAGATCCTCAGGAAAACAACGAAGCAAGCAAGCTTACTCTACCAAGCACCATAGACATAATGTAGACAGTTGGGTGGTCTTTTTTTACCTAAATATAGATCTAGACAGTTTCTACTTCTTACCAAAGCTTGAACTATGATTCTTATTAAAATTTATTCTGTCACAGTACAACGATCAAGCAATTCTCCAGAAGACAGCCAGCTATGAAAGCTGTGATAACCGTCCTATCCTTGGCAACCGTTCCTCTTCTCGAGGCAGTCGTGGAAAAGAATTATGCGCTTGGATAATTCCCTACACCTCCAGAAGAGATGCATTACTTTCTCCACTATTTTGATTAAAATAGAGGATACTGTTTCTCTCGAAGTAGCCAGGTGTACTATCATCGCATCTCCAACGCTCGACTCATTAAGAGGGGTTAAGTCATCAAGTGCCTTTTCAACTTTTGTAAGGCCTGCTCTGCCTCATCTAAATTTTGACACTTTCCTTAGGGTTTTGAAGAATGGTGGGGCTTTATTTTCCATATTGTTAAAAACCTGAGATAATGAAGTCAACCTTCTTGTCAGCCGGTGAATTTCTTTTGGCCTCTTTACATTAAGCATATCTTTCAGGCTTCCTATCTCCTAATAGACCTCAACGCCCTAGTGGTTGACCATAAAACCTAAGAAATTTCCCGAGGTGACTCCAGCACACTTATCAAGGTTATGCTTCGTGTTATAAGTTTGTAATTTGTCGAAAGTCATTTTTAGGTTAAGGATAAGGTCCCCCTTACCTTGCTTTTTTACTATCATGTTATCAACGTAACATTCTATAGATTTCCCAATCATCTATTGAAAAATCTTAATTAACTAGGTGCAGGTAAGTCGCTCTAGTGTTCTGTAAGTCGAAAGTCATTTTGAGGTTAGGGATGAGCTCTCCCTTAACTTACTTCTTTTCTATCACGTCATCAATGTAAATTAATTCTATAGATTTTCCAATCAGGTTTTAAAAATCTTATTAATTAGGTGCTAATAAGTCGCTCCAACGCTCTTTAAGTCGAACGACATTTGCAGGCAACAATACAACCCCCTGTCTGTCATAAAAGTAGCATGTTCCTGGTTTGTTAGATGCATAGCTATTTGGTGATATTTGGAAAGGCATCCATAGAACTAAGCATATCATGACCTGTCCCCTTCGCCGAAACTTAGAGAGAGGTAGAGATATATATGAGAGTGATGGAGGAAGAGAGATAAAGAGAGTGAGAGTAAGAATGAGAGTGAGAGAAGATGAGGAGGGATAAGAGAATATAATAAGATCGTCGGTGGGCGGAGTGGTGGTGGGAAGAAGAGAGGAGAAGAAGATCAGAAAAAGAAAAATATTAATAATAATTAGACAAAATCAAATATTTCCACCTAAATAGTCTTGTTTCCTTAGAAAATATATTTATATTACCAAAACACCAACCAATATCAAACCAACTCTATTCTACAAAATTCAAACCTAAGTACTTCCCATTATATAAAATACAAAACAACTCCTCGTTTTCCTCCAATTAAGTTGAAGAAACTCACCACGAAGTCCTCAAAGAAAATTAAAAATAAAAAACCTAGCTCAATAATTTTTAACTTTATGTGGTTAACTCTATTATATTAAAACCACTTTTTAAATGAATGATGACGAATGCTAATGAGAACTAAAAACGAACACCCCTCGTTTCTTGAACCCATAATTATCTTATTCATTGCTTTTAAAAATTCACAGAGAGGGGAAATTTGTTTTAACTATTAAGTGATCTATCGTGCAACCGAGTGGTTTATTAAAATGTTTTATATTGTAGGCGTCTTGATGTAATCCCATTAGTTTAATTTCACCTCCTAGTTTCCAAAAATTTACTTAAGTTTGATCTTGACCGACTAAGAAAGAGCATCTCCAAGGCGACATGCAAACTCTAAAAGTTAGCGTGATACCTAGGATCAGGGGCAGACCATGCCCAAAGCAACCAAAGCAGCAGCGGCTTTGGGCCCCAACCTTTTTAAAGGCCTTTTCTATAGAATTCTATTGGTTGTTAAGTTAGAAATAAATAGAGAAAACTAGGAAATTGAAAAGAGTCATGATATAGCTCAGTGGTTAAGAACATGACACAAGTAGTTGTTGAATAACTGGAATATTGCTAAAACTTTGGTTCTGCCTTCTGTTAAAGGTTATAGATGGATTGCGCCAGAGGAGGGGTTTGTTTTGATTAATACTGATAACTCCATGGAGAAGGACCAGGGGGTTTTGGTGCTATTTTTAGGGGTGCTTCAGGTGATGTCATTGAGGCAGGTACAGACTCTCATCAGGGGGTCAGTGTTCTTTTCCACGAGTTGCAGGGTGTTCTTCTTGGGCTGCAACTTGTTGTGCAGTTGGAGGTTGCTAGGGCGTCTATTGCAACTGATTCTACTGTTGTGGTTGTTGTTTTGAAGACTCATGATGGTGTTGTTCCTTGGCGAATCAGGAGCTTGTTGGGGGACATTAAAGCTTTTATGTTGGGTTTTAAAGAATGCAGTTGTAAGCACACTTGTAGGGAGGTTAATCAGACTGCTGATTATCTCTCCAAGATGAGAGTCACGGGTACAGTGCTCCTTGATGTTATGCACCTGCCTTAAGATCTGCTAGCCATTTTGAAGGAGGATCGTGAGGGGGTGATTAGATTACGAAGACATTGGCCTAAGGCTACCTGAGTCCTTTGTTATTTTTGCTTTGTTGTTTCGTTGGATTGTTGCTCCTTTGGTTGCAATGCTTGTAAGTGATCTTGGTTTTATTTTAATAAGGGGGGGGGGGCAATAAAGCCCGCCTACTTTTGCAAAAAAAAAAAAAAAGATACAAGTAACAGACGTCAAAGGTTTGAATCCTCCCTAAAATAATTTTTTAATTAGTTTATGTTAATTCTTTACATACACATTAAAGGCCCTTATTCTTAACTTGGCTTTGGGCCCAACTATTCTCGGGGAGGCCCTGCTTAAGATTTACAGAGATTTTGTTAAAATATTTTTTTCAATGGGACACTCTACTAGACATTCTATAATGATGTGGAATATTTATTAATAGAGACTCTCAAGAGAGACACTCTAATTTTAGAGTGTCTTTCTTGAGACTCTCTGAGTGCCACTATAAAATTCTAATCAATAGAAACCCCTTGCTTTTTAACCACTTTTTATCTGTTGAATCAAAGAAGGACATGTGTATTAAGTAGAGGTATTTTAGAGACCTCAATTGGAGATAATTAAATTAAATTGTCTCTATATTGACAATTAGGAAAGAGAATCTTCATTGACACTTGACAATAAGGACTTTTAGAGTGTTTGTTAGAGTGTCCCATTGGAGATGCTCTAAGCTCAGCATATATTAGTTAGTAAGACATAGTAATGTTATACTTTTCTTTTTACATTGGACTCCAAGAGTTATTACATTTACATGATATTGTTACATCATGAATATAATATGAGCGATGTCATAAATTGAATTATCACCATAATCGTCATCATTAAAACATGTTTGACCTTAAATGTCATCTCATGACCCTCAAGACTATCATAGGGTTTTGAAAGCCCATATATTCTTCCTTTTCTCTATTTGGGGTCTTTTTGGTGGTCGAAAATTATTGTGACGATGGTCGAAAATTATAGTGGTGGTGGCTGAAAACTATGTTGGTGGTGGTCGGAGTTTGTGGGTAAAGCTGAGATGAAGATGAAGATGAAGATTGAGGACTTCAAATCAATCAGATCTATTTTTGGATTAAAAATAAATATGACCCTTAAGTCGATCATGATTGACTAAGTCTGTATGTCTCAAAGACTTTTCTCTATGCCCTACAGCCGCACCTCTAGATTGGGATCAAAATAGAAATTAGTCAAATATAGGAGCCATCGAATTGTTCACGTGTTAGAATATCCACAAAGGTTTATCAGGCGCCCATTTTTTTACTCTTGGAGAAGCTTACCGAGTGTATTTATGTCTAAGTCTATATGTCTCAAAGACTTGAGCAGTACAGACTAGGCCTAATCCAAGTGTCTGTTTCCTACCTCATACGGCTCGACAATTAATTATTTTGGTGTCCCATCTTAACCTACGAATGCGCCAAGAGTGCCTAGAGACGGATGAGCTAAGAGCGATAAGATGGGGCGCCTTTAGGGCACCCTCTCCACAAACTTAATTTTGGGAAGTCGCACAGACCGTTAAGGTTTCAAAAATGATGCTATGCCCGGCTGAATCCCGGCCTGAATCCCGGCTGGCCGAGTTGGCAGTCCAACCGGGCATAGCATCATGACTCATCTGAGAGTGAAGAGGGTATTTTGAGGGTTTTACAAATTGGTCCCTTTAATTATATACAATTCGAGTTGAGGCCATTCTTCATGAAAATACAAAGACACGGGATTTCATTCCCTTTTCGTACAACAGCTAGGGCAAAATCACCATTTTCATTCTCCACCTCTTCTTCTTCACTCGATTCCAACCCAAGGAGACTCAAAAGCACCCGATTCCATTCCACTCTTCACTCTAAGTAAGTTCATCCAACTTTACTCAAAATCGATTAACATAACTAAACCCTAGTAAAATTCTAGGGTTTTATTAGGTAGTAGTTCCCATTGAAGAACCAGTTCGTTCTTCTTCTTCTTCGTTGTATTTTTCAGAGTAGAAATCATGCATCATCCGCCCCTTTGTTTAAAAACACCTCTAATAACACCTTTAATATTAAACCCATCTCATGTGTGTGGTAAGTTATCAACTTTCAGTACTATGAAATCGAACTAAGATGTATTATCCATGATTTTTAATATTAAAGGTGTATCCATAAATTCCTATCACTTTCTTTGTCACTCAAACTAAGATGCAATTTTCGGAGTCAGGAAACTAGGGCGAACCCATCTTCAACCGAGCTAGGGAAAACTCTCCACCCATCAACATCGATTTGAACTCGAATTTTTCTTCAAAATCAACGTCCAACCAAGATCAGGTAAGGCATCTTCACTTGATTTCTCTCAAATTTTGATGTTAAAATCTCTCTACAAACCTAAAATCTAATTTGGGACAAGTTGAAGTTTGATTTTCTCTTAACAGTAACTCGGTTTTAACATCAATACATTATATGTTCTAAAATTTCGATTATTATATGTTCTGAAATTTTGATTATATGTTTTGAAATTTCAATTATATGTTACTAAGATGTATTTTCTGAAATTTCGATTATATGTACTAAGATATATGTTCTGAAATTGATTATATGTTCTGAAATTGATTTTATGTTATTAAATCGATTATTGCTCAATCATTGTGTATCTAAATAAAAAGTCTCACACACACACACAACCACAATATTACCTTTCTGTTTCGGTTAGTGGAGCCATCACCTACAAAACAATATATAGCATGACATTAGGCCATATTTGAGGGCAAGTTCTCTCAGATTTATCACACCAGTCATGTAGATATCAATTTATTCAGTAAAAAAACTACTAATTCTTCATTATAAATGTCAACAAAAAAAATAACTAGGACCAAATATATGATACTGAAATGATAAAAGGCAGAAACCCTAAATGCCAGGGCATTAGTGATAAATCCTTGATTTTGGATGGATCAAATTGGTTCATTTAGTATAGAATTAGGCAATATCAGAGATTTAGTTGGTAATCAAACCAAACTACTATTTCTTTTTAACTGACAAGATTAAAGTGTGGGTATTATAAAAAAAAACATTTTTTTTTAATTTGGGTGTGATCAAATCATGTAAAGGATAGAAATCAATCAAGACATAACCTAATTCCCAGGAAAAACTACTGATTGATTAGGGTATATGAATCCGATTCACAATCATCAACAAACTGAGACTGAAATTATAGTCGGGATTCAGGAAAAATTGCAAGAACAAAATCTAAATAAATCAATAAGATTTTGATTTGTAAATGGAAAAGGGTTGAGAGATGAAAGGAAGGTACCTCCGCCACCAGAAAGACCACGGCGTTGGATAAGCTTAGTGGCTTCAGCTAGAGATTTTGGCAGAATTTTACTAGGGTTTAGTTATGTTAATCGATTTTGAGTAAAGTTGGATGAACTTACTTAGAGTGAAGAGTGGAATGGAATCGGGTGCTTTTGAGTCTCCTTGGGTTGGAATCGAGTGAAGAAGAAGAGGTGGAGAATGAAAATGGTGATTTTGCCCTAGCTGTTGTACGAAAAGGGAATGAAATTCCGTGTCTTTGTATTTTCATGAAGAATGGCCTCAACTCGAATTGTATATAATTAGAGGGACCAATTTGTAAAACCCTCAAAATACCCTCTTCACTCTCAGATGAGTCATGATGCTATGCCCGGTTGGACTGCCAACTCGGCCAGCCGGGATTCAGGCCGGGATTCAGCCGGGCATAGCATCATTTTTAAACAGTCAAAGGTCTCGCTGACAATTTCGTACCTGAGTATTTCCTGGATATACGGGAGAGGACTTATCCGTCATAAACAACGAATCTAAGAAGAAACATGTAATTTACGCTCCCAACACGCACTTGGTGGGGTCGTAGTAGAAATTAGTCAAAGTCACATTCGCATAATTACCATAACTACCCTTCCCCGAGAATCCTGGCAGAGAGATATAATGAGGTAGTGATGACGTAACAACGAATATAACAATGAGTAGGAGTTCCTAGGAGCTATGGCATGCTACAAATATAATAAGTCCAAACCCTAATCATTTGTTCATTTCAAATATTTCAAACATCATACCCTAAGATATATATAATATATATACAAATAGTTAAATACAATATTGAGTTAAAATTTTAAGGGTTATTTCCCAAATGACCCCCAACTTTGTGACCATCTTCCTGCCTAGCCCCCTAGATTAGCAAAAATACTCATATGACCCCTTTTTGTTGTTATCTTTAACTGTCCGTTACTCTCACTCATCCACCTCATTCTGCAGGAACAGACCTAGGTCTGTTCGTGAAACCTCTCTCTCTAGATCTGTTCTAGAGAGAGAGGAAAGAAAAAATAAATTAGATAGAGAGGTGAGAGATGATGATGTGGCGTTTCAGGTGATTTGGCAGAGAGAGGAAATGAGGTGGAGGAGTGAGAGTAACGGACAGTTAAAAATAACGGAAAAAGGGGACCATATGGATATTTTTGCTAATCTAGGAGGCCAGGCAGGAAGCTGGTCACAAAGTTGGGGCCATCTGAGAAATAACCCAAATTTTAAACTAAATTCAAAATAGAAACGTTCAATAAGCCACCAGGTTTCTTAATTTGAGTAGTTGTCCAACCTCTGTGTTTTCTATAAATCTATAATAACAAATGCACCAAAACCTAAACGACTGTGCAATACAAACTAGTCTAGTAAAATTTAATTTAATTGAACATGTCGGCATTTTATGTTGTTCGTGCAAGTAATAATTTGTTACATAATCTTTGTTTATCTAATTTTATTTATTATCTTTAGATGTTACCAAACAATGTCAAAAATTATTTTAATTTTTGAGAGGTACCAACACTTAAACCAGACGACCCGAAATAAACAAGATGACAATTGCCGTTTGCATAAATTTGTTGTAGAGAAACATGTATCTTTAATCCTTGACACTTTTGGGTTTGATTTTCAAATTCAAAAGCTCTCCACTTCAATCCAAAAACAACTAAAGAAAAGATCAACCCTCAAATATATAGAGAACAAAAACTGGCTCAACAACAGAACCAAAACCTAAAGAATCAAATTGTAGCAAAATCAACTAAAAACAGAACATAGGGAAGCAAAATTGAGAATCTAAATTGCTAAAAAATCAATTCTATTGAAGGACAAAACAAAAAATCAGAAGACACATGTATTTGCACATGCACCCTTATTTTGTGGGTCCACCTACCCTAAAACCAGATTCCTTGTTTGGGAAAAGTGTCCTAACTGTGAGACCTATCCTTTACAACAAAACCAAAATCAATTCCTTATTAGAAAAGAGGAAATGATACCCAAATTCCTAAAAGTCACAATTCTTATCTTGACAAATGTGATATTTATGGTTGATTAGTGATTTTTATTCTTAGAGTGGACCTCAATCACATATGAAGCTGTTGATTATGACTGCTAACCTAAAAACCTGTTCATAAACCTATATAGAAGATACAAATACAACAGCATAGTCAAGTTGTTATGCACTCATTTTGAAATTAAATTAAGTTATATGAGTGTAGTTGCCTATCTATACCTGTGAGATGCACATTAATTTTGATACTCTGTTAGCAATTAGAAAGGATCTTAAAAAAATTGTAAAGGACCTTAAAATTTGTAAATCGCCTGAAATCTAATGTGATTTCATGAGGAAGTTAGCAGCCTGCAGGACAGATGAGACAAACGACGAACTGATTGTGCCTTCGATGAAGTGGTGTCGTGTAAACAACAATCAATCTCAATGTACTTAGTACATTTGTGAAAGACTAAACTGTGTGCAGTATGGCTAGCACTTTTGTCGTCACAATACATAGGAACATGCCCTATCAAGAAAATACCCATGTCTGCAAGTGAGCAAGGTAATTAGACCATCTCAGTAGTGGTAGACACCATAGCATGATACTCAACTTCTTTAGTGGTTGCTCTCGAGACAACAATCTCCTTCTTGCTCCTCCAAGATATAAGAGAATCACCCAAAATACACAATAATCCGTAATGGACTTACGATATGTGCAATCACTTGTCTACTCTGCATTTGAATATGCTTATAATGTCAATCAAAAATCGATGAGAGTAGACTCTAAAAGTGAGTACCTCAAAGATATCACAAAATACGAAAAACTATCGCCCAATGAGCTAAATACTCGTCTCACAAATTGAATAACATGACATCATACACAATATTAACAGCCATTGTCTTCTATAGAGAATCAGTAATTGTTGCTTTACAAAAAGAAGATTCAAAGTGACAATGAATGGACGCCAAGAAAAAAGTCAAGGAATGAGAAGAGGTAGACTACATAAAATTACATAACTGAATATACTTAAGAAGATGTTAAAACACAAGATAGTGGATGCACAATCCCAACGATCAAGGGCGGAACTAGGGGTGGCCGGGGAGGGCAGTGGCCCTCCTTGGAATTTGACTTATAATAGTAATTTTGACTCCCACCAAATTTTATGTATGATATCTTCGTTTAGATTTCATCTTTGCCCTCCCTCACACTATTTTTTGGTTCCGCCCCTGCCAACGATAGCTCGGTCAGCCGAGGGAGTGGAGGCTGGAGGGGCATCATAAGCGAGGCAACACATCAAAAACATCATATGCAACATGAGCAACATGGACAATAAGAGTATCACAAACAACAGAAAATGGATCACACATGAACTAGGTCAGAGGAAGTCACATCATGAACATCAGCTGGAATAAAAAATGAATGGTATGTGCTTTGAAAATACACCCTGACGAAAAACATAAAAATAAGAGTAACTGGATCATAAAATTTAGTTCAACAAAAAAAAAAAAACTGGATCATAAAATTTATGACCTTTTGACCCTCACCATAACCAAGAAACACATAAATGACAATATGACATAACAAAAAAGGAGCATGCCCTGTCAGTCTTTTAAATAGAGACAAATCTGCACAATGTAAAGTATAATTTTGTTATTTAAATTGATAGCAGTGAGATCAACTTATCACCAACACTCACTAAGAACAAAACTAGGTAAAAGCAAAGACAAACAGTTTCAAGGACATGCCTATGCTTTGTTTCAACAACACTCTTTTTCTTAGGAGTATCCGTGGATGAAGATTGATAAGCAGTTCCAGTAACTGGAAGTAACTGACAAAACTTACTGGAAGTGTACTACATACCTAAGTTACATCCAAAATACTTGAACAAATGAATATTTTTTTTTAACTAAAGCTTGAAAGTATCGATAAATGTCATGGTATTCAGAATGATGTCCTATAAGATAAACTCAACAATGACAACTACAATCTATATAATAAAACAGAAGGAAAAAGGCTGACTGGGACAAACATCCTTTCTTAATAAAGGACATTGTTTAGAAGCCCTTCCCAAAATTTATAATATAGTCCTTATCTAAAAAAAATTGATTTTTTAACCAATTTGAATAGAGTTAGTTTTGGTATTTCACTTGTTGTCATTTATATATATTGGGGACTCGAGAGGGAAGAAAGGATTTTGGGGAAAATTTCTAACTTCTGAATCGCTCCAGTAAGGGCATGTTTGGCGCGCGAGAATGGAATGTGATTCCTGGGAATCACATTCCCGTAACGTGATCCCTGGGATCAGATGACTGTAGTTTGATGTTTGGTTTGACCAGAAATGGGAATTTGATTCCTGACATATTCCTAATTAGGTGTTTGGAATATGAATGTAAATATTTGTAAAAGTTCACTTTTATCCTTACTTAAACTACATAGAATACATATCAACTTTTCTTTTTTGCATAAAATATACACATCAACTTTGTTATATATTAAAATCATTATTATTTTTTCAAATTTCGTAGATATGAAATAATAACACGATACATCAAATGGTTAGAATTTAAAGATAATAAATAAATGTCTTAATAAAAATTTATCTAAAATAAAATTTTGTTCGTAAACCTAAACAGAAATTTATCTAAAATTAAATTTTGTTCATAAACATAAATAGTACTTATTAATACCAGATCCTACAAAAAGATAAACTTGGTAATTCAATATTTTGTTAAAGATATATTTGTCGATAAATATTAATATATGTGATTCCGGGGGAATGGGAATCACAAACCCACCTCCCCCTAGGTTTGCTATTACCGTTTTTGAGGAATCACATTTCCGGGCCCAAACTCATCTAGTAGAATTGTAATGCATAGGTGAAATACCCAAACTCATCTAGTAGAATTAATTTTCTACTAAATTTTTTAATTGAAGAATATTAATGTTTCACCATGAATCCATTCGTGGTGACTAATGTAATGCATAGGTGAAATACTCTTCAATTTTTATCTAGATCGGTTTTCACGGAAGTTGCTAATCTTAATCTATACTTTCACTCTGAAACTTCTAGATAATTTTTTTGCAAGTTAATTTTATTATTTGTTTGCATTTGATTTGATTTTTCAAAATTTTGACTTTTCTAAATTTTGACTTTTAAGTTCTTTAGTGTTTTAGGAATTTCTTAAATATTTTTTGGTTTTGTCTAAGGTAATTTTTAGTATGATAATTGTAATTTATACAATGTTATACTACAGAAAAGAAAGTGAAAAAATAACAAATGACATCTTCTTTATCGTATGAAAGACTTATTCCGTTTTAAAACTTATCGTATTTTAATCCTTCTTAAATAAGTTCACACTTCATTTTTTATGTTCACCGAACGAATATGTTCAAGCACGTTACGTGTCCAATGGGAGCTTTGTGCAGGAGGCACGGGTTATACCCTAGTCTTCAATACACAAACACTGTATTGAGGAACTCATTTCATACATATAGGAGAATGACAACTTATGGTCAACTGTAATAGACATAGTTTGACAAAACATTAAGCATAACATTTTGCAAGTTTACAAGGATAATAATTAGAAACATTCCTAACTTGTAAATATCCTAATGCAGCAGTAGACACTAAGCATTTCGACTTGGATGTTTAAACATGACGAAGATGGGAATTTGATACATAAAAACTAGAAGATTAGACTCAAACGAAAAGATGATAAGTGAAAAGTGGAAGCTTGAATTGAACATGAGACTCTTCCTTACCAAAAATATTTAGTGGCCCCTGCATAAGGCTTGTACCAATCTGTTTCTAAGATTGCATATCTTGCAAATAAAAATCGATGGAAGAAAACCTAGGACCTAAGGGTTCGTGTGAAGAAGAGATTGACATAGCATCGGGCTGCATAATAAGAAATTTTTGAAATATTTGGAAATGATCAACAAGATTATCAGCCTTAGGCACAAAAGATCTATGAGTTTGATGGTTTGGTTGTGTTTTTTTCAATAACTTATGATGTTGAGCCTTTTACAAATCTTTTTCTCATTGAAACTGCATTCATTCATAACAACCCTCGTATAATTTGTTCTAATTTAGTTTTGAATAAATATCTAACACAGATTGAGTAGGTGCTGGAAGAATTTTTCCCTGCTTGAAACTTAAAACATATCTCCCAAGCGATAAGCTCATTTACAACTTTAGAAATAAAAGGAAGTTGTTTACTATGCAAAATTGTGCTTGAATTCCTTCAAAATGACCATGTCAAGCAATTAAGTACTGAACCAAATGTTGTCTCTCTATGGGCAATATAACGAGTACAAGCCTTCAACTCTTTAAATTCAGTAAGAGCTAACTTATCCCAAAAACTAGTCGTTGCAACGTAAAATTCCTGAATACTCATCTTTTCTAGTTCAAAATTTCTAATATGAGGCTCTAACCAATGTTAATTTTTACATATTTTTACTGATATTTTAAAATATTTGTGAATTTTTGTGAACTTTTATGGACATTTTTGGACATTGATGAACAATTAGTGATATTTATTATATTATTATAACTTATTCTTATCGTATGAAAAGTCCCTAACCAATGCATTCATAGACTTTCGTGAGCACCTAAGAGTAGACAATTTGTAAATATTTATTTTAGTATAGTATTGTTATCTTTCACATATATAAAATATTTTTAGTGATATTTAAAATGTCTCAAACTAATGCCCTAGAGAGTGGGGACATTTGCAATGTCCTTAACCAATGGATTCAACATTGGAGGACATTTAAAATGTCTTCAATGCTTTACACGTTACAGGACATTTTAAATATTCCCAACCAATACAACATCAATTGTAATGTCCACCAATGTCTTCGTTCGCCCTACCTCCCCAAGTGTCTTTTGATGTACTTTAACCCAAAAATAACAGAAAAAGACTTTCCAAACAAGATTTTTGTGAATCACTGAATTTACAAAACGACTATGTTGCATTGTGGAGTTACACTGTAGGAAACTAAGAGAAAAATATGTAGAGAGAAAGAGAGATAATTGAAATAAGCTTTGCTATTTGAACTCTAAATTACCATCTCCTACGTATGTAATCTCCCTCATCTTCTTCATAAACAATCTCAGATGATTTATCATTAATTTTAGCCATTATAGTGTTCTTGAAATCCAAAACTTCTTGAGCTTGATAACAAGATTTCCTCATTTTAATACCACTTAAACTAGCTCTTGATTCAACCAATTCATTCAATGAAATCTTCTTCCTTTGAATTGATTCAGGTCTTTGTTTTGGAGCACTAGAAGATCTTACTTTTGCTTTAAATGATTGAGTATTCGCCATATAATTCGGAAAATTTGAGTATTTCCTGAAGAAACTATCAGCACAAACACTCTTTGCAGGTGTAGCTGGTAAATTTGATAAGCTAGAATTCAAGAATCTTGGAGTACTTTGAGCTGTTGAGATTCTATACTCATCTCTCATGAAACCCCAATCAAATTCCGGGTAGTTTCTAGAATCAGGAATCGATAAACTAGCTGGAGTTTTACATGGAAATGGTGCTTCACAATTTTCCCATTTTGATGTACTTGTTCTTTGTGATCTTGATTTGGGTCTGTAAGTATCCATTTCGACAATTTTCGGGCTTTCGTTAAAGTTGTTCATCTCTGTTTCGATTGAGGATGATAATCTTCTACTTTGATTAAATGAAGTACTCTCATTTCTCCACTGATCAACTCTTTCCTTCAAAAGAGAAAAACAGAACAAAGATTGATGAAGTTAAAATCTTTAAGCTTTAGAAATCAAAATTATACAAGAACTTAATGGAGATTGAAACTTAGAGAAGCTTACAAGAGATTTTCGGGACCGAAATTCCGGTTGAAATTGATGATCTTTGTGAGAGAAACTACGAGCTCTTCGTGATCGAACAGTGGCTTGAGCTCTTATAAGAGCTTGCATACTGTAAAGAGTTGCACTAGCTTGTTTTCGAACAAGATAACCTCGAACTAGAGCTTGGATTTTAACTAGTCCTTTTAATGCTCTAAGAGCTTTTCTTGCCTGGACAATAAAAAATCATAATTTTTAGATTCAATAAGAAAAACAGAGAAAAGGCTAAAACCCTAATCATAACTAGTTAGGAGAAGCTTTTACTTTCAGTATGAAGAAGAATCTTGAAGAAACCAATTTAGGTTAACAAATTTTTAAACATTAAATGAATAATAACAGAAGAATCAAATTAAATGACTATAAAACAAGTAAAACAAAGGCTAACAAACAAGTGATTTTGATTTTAAATTTATTCATTTTAAAGTCAATAAAAATGAAATTGATGAAGACCCATATTTAGAATACAAACAATCTCTAATTTTTCAGCTGATTAGCTCTGTGTTTCACAAGAACTGAAACAAATTGAAATGCAAAAAGTTAAGAAATTGAAGTAAAAATGAAAACCCACTTACCAAAAATCCTCTAAAAAAAGTTTGAATGACAATAGCAGCCCATCTCTCTCTACCACCATTAAACATAGTTCCTCTTCCATGACTAGTAAGTCTAACAACAGCTACAGCAGCTTGAGCAGCAGCAACAGCAGCATCAGCAGCAGCAGCCGTAGCTGCTGCAACAGCAATGGCATGTTTATTCTGTTCATTGTCTGAATCACTATAAAAAGATCTTAACCAAGCTGCTTCAGCTGGTGGTATATTCACCGGAATAGTACCTGAAATCAGACCCACTTCACCGGAATTGTTACTCTTAATTTTTTTGAAACTCCATCTCTTCTTATCATTATGATCTTCAACATTTGAATTCTCTCTCTGTTCTATCTCTTTCTTTGACCCAAATAAATTTTTAAACCATCTTGTTGCTCTTCCCATTTTGAAGAAATTACCTTAGAGAGAGAGAGAGAGAGAAAGAGAGAAGAAAAAGAAGAGGATATTTAAGAATGTTAAAACAAACTGAAGAAAAGAAACAAACCCAAGTGGAGTTTCAAGAGTAAAACGCCTCTTTAGACTTTCTTTCTCTCTCTAGAAGACTAGAAGTCTTTCTCTCTCTCTCTAGAAGTTTTTATTTGAATCTCTCTCAAGTATAACGCTCCTTTTCTATCTAATTTGAAAAGAAGAACTGATTAGTGGAGAAATAAGAAAAAAAAAAGCAGCAAACTTTAAAGGGGGGAAGAGAAGAAAAAGAAAAAGAAAGGAAGAAGGGAAAGATGGGTGGGAAAAGATTGAGATTTTTCAAGTTATAAAACTGTCAAGTGTCAACACCTCTGTATTATAAGAGACAAACAGATTTCACTGAACCATACATAAAACTAGATTAATGTTTTGCTTAAAACCCTAATTTTTTTAACCAAACAATAATAAAAGTTACAGATATAATAAGCCAACACACAAATCCATTAGTAATTTCCTTAATCTCAGAAAGAGAGAGGATTAGAGAGAGAAAGACTAATTACCCACTTCCTCAAATTCAAAAAATAGGTTGAATTTCACTTCCTCCAATGAGAAAATACAGAGAAGCTACAGAAGAGAATCACCTCTTTTTTTTTTTTTTTTTAATCTCTTTCTCTCTCTATCTTTCTGGAGCAACGTGTCCTTAAAAAAGAAAGATACCTCCTCAGCAGTAGTTTCTCTAAGGTGATTAGTTGTTATATACACTCTTTTGTTATCTCTTTAGCCCTTTTTTGTGATTCACTTCCTTTTTATATTCTCTTCCACTGTTATCTTTCTTTTTCTTTCTCTTTCACTTTCTCTCACTAAGAAATTCACTTTACCCTTATCACTTTCTCTCTCTCTCTCCTCACACCTTATCCAACCCTTCTCAAAAACTTTTTGGTGATAAAAAAACGAATTGAACTTGTTTTCTTGATTGCAAAATCAAACTAATAGAGGAAATGGGTTCTATGAATCTCTTTTTCCTCTGTTATTTCTCTCTCTAGAATTGTACTACTCAAGATTCCAAACTCTGTATCACCAATAAAGACTGTACTAATGATTTTTCTCTGTTTTTCTATGATCCAAATGATTCACTAGGACCTGCTACTTCTTATTTCATTTGGGTAGACTAAGATCTTTCCTCTTCTTTGTCGTATCTCTCAAATTACAGAGTTCTTTTACAGCTATTCGTTTGATACTTTCTCACTTATGCAACTCTATCTACCTGTTCCCTGTACACTCTCTGGACTCAAATCTCTAAAGCCTTACACTTTATTATGAAAAGGCTGTTAAGTGTTAATTTAGTTTTTTCCCCCAATATCCCAATATGTGACCAACTTGCTGTGTTGGCTCCAATTATATACGACAATGTCGAGAATTGGTCTTCGGAATGATTTTTTTTATCTTGAATAAGCTACAACGTAATAAATAATCAACTGGAAAACTTGTATAAGCTACAAGAATCCTTATGGAAAGAAAAATCTAGGAACAACTTCCTCTCAGTAGGAGATAGAAACACCAAATTTTTTCACTCTCAAGCCATACAACGTAATAGGACTAACAAAATTATAGCCATAAAAGATACCAATGGTGAGTGGCAGGAAGGATTAGAAGAGATCCAAGCTATATTTACCTCTCATCTACTCAATATTAGTTCTTCTCAGGGCCATAGTGATAACCACTCCATTCTCAATCTTTTCAATCAAACCATCACGCTAGAACAAAACATAGAGCTTAATAGAATCCCGGACCAGGAAGAAATTAATAGTGCTATTAGTAGCCTTAAAAAAGAAGCGGCCCCGGGTCCCGATGGATACCCCCCCTACTTCTTTCAATCTAATTGGGAAACTGTTAGTCCCAATATTTACAGATTAGTGCAAGAATTCTTTGAGACAGCTGAGCTTCCACAAGACACTAATCATACTCATATTTGCCTCATCCCAAAAACCACAACCCCCCAAACACCAGCCGACTATAGACCCATCAGCCTTTTAAACACAACCTATAAGATTATAACGAAAATATTGGCTAATAGATTCAAACACTCGCTTCATAATATCATCTCCCCTTTCCAGGCGGCTTATGTCCCAGGCAGACAAATTTCTGATAACATTATCATGGGGCAGGAAATAATCCATTCTCTCAAAACCATGAAAGGTGCTACGGGTTACTTTGGACTTAAGCTGGACATGTCCAAAGCTTTTGATAGGATAGAATGGAGTTTCCTTACAGAAATCTTGGCTAAATTGGGTTATTCGGCTCATTGGATCAATATGATTGCCCAATGCATAACAACCTCCTCAATGGCGGTTTTAGTCAATGGGCGTCCTGGTCCCATATTCCACCCCTCTAGAGGTATCAGACAAGGAGACCCCCTCTCCCCTTTTTTGTTCACACTAGCAATGGAGGGGCTCAGTCGTCTGCTTAAAGAGGAACAGGATAGAAATAATTTCAAAGGATTTCCTACAAAAAACCCTAATCTCTCCATCTCTCATCTTCTCTTCGCAGACGACTGCATTATTTTTGGTCGTAACTCTCTAGATAATATCCATACACTCAAGACTATTCTTAATACCTTTTGCAACGCGTCTGGCCAAATGATCAACTACGCAAAATCTAACATTTTTTACTCTAAAAACTCTCATCCTAAATTCAAACGTATGATTATGCGTTCACTTAAAGTAAAATACGCCTCCACGTCGGAGAAATATCTAGGAACACAATTATTCATTGGTGCTAATAAAAAGCAAATTTTTAATGATATTCTTAATAAAATAAAAATAAAATTAGACAAATGGAATCACAGTTTTCTCTCTCAAGCGGGTCGCACTATAGTCATCTCGACTATAGCGGCGGCCGTACCCCGATACCAAATGCAATGCTTCGCTCTTCCCAAGGGCATATGCAAGAGCATTACGACTTTGCAAAAGTCATTCTGGTGGGGTAAGTCCAAAGGCATATGTACCAAATCTTGGTCTTCGATATGTCTTCCAAAATACCTGGGTGGTCTTGGAATCCACTCCCCAGAGCTGGATAACCAAGCTATGTTGAGTAAATTAGCTTGGAGAATTAAATCTGAGCCGGAGGCCATGTGGGTTCAGCTTTTGAAAGCCAAGTACTTTGATAATACAGATAACCCAGGCCCGGCGAAATCCTATCATTCATGGATTTGGAAGAATATTAATAAATACCTCAATATAATAGGAAATTATACGATGTGGGAAGTACACAACGGAAAAAGTATAAATATTTGGACCGATAATTGGATTCCCACGCTCCCATCCATTCCCTATAACCAGAATTCTAACCTAACTAAGGTATCTCAGCTCATTGACCAAGGTAACTGGAACGAAAACATTCTTAACAATGAATTCGATAACGAGACTAAGAATCTTATTCTAGCGATCCCGATCTCTATAGAGAGTGAAGATCAAAGGAAATGGACGCTTACCAAATCAGGAAAATTTAGTGTCAAATCCATGTACCAACACCTATGTATCAGTATGAATACACCCCAACCCCAATCCCCTAATTGGAACTTCCTTTGGTCCATACCGGTTGTTCCTAGGGTAAAAATGTTCTTATGGAAAATTTGTACGAAAGCACTCCCAGTTAGGGATAGGATAGGAAAATATATTGATAACAACAGAATCTGCCCGAATTGTAATGAGATAGAATCCATAGAACATGCTATCCTTCACTGTCCTCTGGCAAAAAATATTTGGTTCTATTTTAACATAATTTCTGAAAATATTATATCTGTTCGAGATTGGATTTTCTCCTGGGAAATAAATGACCAAAAGTCTTACACAATTCACAACATTCATTACGCTACCATTATGTGGAACATATGGAAAATTAGATGTGACCATTGCTTTCAACACGAAATCAACACGCTAGACACAATTATTACCATCATTACGACTTTCCCACAAATTCAAATAGTGAATGAAACAAAAACCAAAACGGAACAAGGAAAATGGATCCCCCCTGAAACGTCCTTTTTAAAGATTAATGTAGATGCATCTTTCATAGACACACAAAGTATCACAGGTATCAGTCTTATCGTCCATGACAATGAATCTAAATTGGTCGAAGCTGCATCATACACCTCAAGAAGCAGAAACGCAGAGGAAGGTGAGGCAATTGCGATCCTCAAAGGAATACAATGGGCAGAATCTCATGAATACAAAAAAATCATTATCGAAAGTGACAACATTAATATCATAAAATATCTTCAGAAAGGAAAGAATAATATTCAATGGCAATCCCTAATACATATCAAAAGAATCCAAGAAATAAAAAGGAGATTGGAAATAGTTAAATTCTCTCATACAAGCAGGAAATTCAATCAAGCAGCGGACAAATTGGCAAAATGGGCAAGAAAGAAAAACAGATCGAAGGTTTGGAAACATGTACCTTATTTTCTATGTAGGTTGTATTGTAATAGAACTCTTATTCCTATCTAATCTATATAATCTTTCAACAAAAAAAAAAAAAAAAAAAAATTACCAAATGGTCTTCCGGTGCTTAAGTCAGTGAGACGTTGTTGCAGTTTAAAGAAGTTATTCAAGATGATCCTATTTAAGGCAAATTTGATATGCTTGTATAGGTTTGGAGAGTTGTAAAATGCACGTCTGGGATGATGTAGTCGTAAGATACCTGTTCTGATGGTAGCCACGTGCAAGGGCGGAGCCAGGATTTAAAGTTACCCCGGACTAGCCTAAAAATGACCAGAGAGTCAAAATTTCTTTTCTAAAGTATATATACTACTAACAAGTAGTAGTTTGAGAAGTAATTTTTTTTCGAATATGTAAAATTTCGTTAATAGTTCAAACATAAAGAACTTACGAAAAATTAACCTCAACAAATTATAATGTATATGATCATTGTTAATTTGAGGACGAAAAAATAACTAAACGGAAGTTTGTTAATTTGAGGACGAAAAAATAACTAAACGGAAGTTGGATGAAAACTAACAAATGGAGTAAAGTTTGACTTAGCACAAAAAAATGGTCAAAAGAGAACTAGATTCAGAAGTAGGGGCAGAACTTGGGACTAAAAGTTCAAGCACATATAATATAAGGGCTCATATGAAATTAATTTAAAAGAGAAATTTAAAGAGGGGAGGGGGATTTGAACTCGTGCGGGCTAGGTGGTAGGATAAGCTCAGAACCACCCTGGCTACTTCTCTTGCTGTGTTATGTTTTCCCTGATTTCTTTTTATCATGCTGTCTCCAGCCAGGGGTAGCCTCCCCTGGCTCCGCCCTTGGCCACATGTGTATGGCTATTTGGAAGATAATATCTATTGAATGTGCATCTTTTGACATTAACCGATCTTTTAAATCTTAACGGTGGTTTGTGTATGAAAAACAAATATTTGTCTCTATCTAGCCTTCCCCCTTACCTTTGTCTCTCGGATTGGAGCAGAGCTCATGGGGCAAAGCTAACTCGGATTTACCTTCTTTTTTGCCTCGAGGCAAAGCAGGGGCATTGAGTTGACTTTTGAAGACTTCCCTATTCTTTTTAGAAACTAAAACAGAGCTGAAAAATAAAACTTACTCGGATCCACCTCTTTGCTTAGCTATGGGCCAGCGCATTCAAGGTGCCTAGTAAATTCATGTCGACCTCGCAACATCCGATTCGATCTTCTCAAACTATAATCGCAGTAGCTGATGTAATAAACTTCTCGATTGTTGCTCTATCGTATTTAGACTACTCTTAATTCCCAAATCCATGAGGATTTGAACCAAGTAAGAAGAAGATTTCATCGTCCATTGAAGAAGAGAAGAAGAAGATAATGATAGTTTTTAGAGAGACAATGAGTTTTAGTGGGTAAGGTTATTTTGGGAGTGAGAAAAAAATGACTTTATTGATAATTATCCATATTATTTCAAACTTTACCTACTATTACACATAAAGTTTTGGTAACTTCTACATAATAACAGAAGACCTGGGTTTTTTTAGTTATTGTGATAATTTTTTTAACCCAAAAAGTTATATATCTAAATTTAGACTAATAAAAGTAAATTATTTATATCTAAATTTAAAATAAATAAATATTTCTTTACAAAAATAGTAATGTAAAAAATAATAAGTCATACCAAATCAACCTTTCTTGTCCTAAAAATAGGATTCCCTTCCCTCTCTCTATATGTTCTTCCAATGTTTTTATCTCTACAAATTATTTCGTCTTAAGAATCATTATCGAAATTATATATATGTGGATTAAATTTTGAATCTTCTTAAAATATTTATTTAATTCTAACAACATACTTAAATGTAACACGTATTTTCATTTTTTTTTCGTAAGGAAAAGTTGAGTTTTCGATCACTACAGTCTTGTTTTCATAAAAAAAAACATAATATAAACAAATATTTATTTTGCTGACATTTTCAGTATTTTTATAACATTTTATTGATTCTATTAACATAATATGCATAAGATATGTTCTGAATTAGTTAGAGTATGTGAACAAAAGTTTGATTATTTATCAAGCATCTTATTGATTCTAACAACATTCTTAGATATAACAGAATTTTTGAAAAATTTCTAGCATTTTATTGATTTAAAAACACAATTATATACTTATACTAAAAAATACTTCTGAGTTTTTAAAACAACTTAGGTGATAAATCGACGTAACAACAACATAATAATGTTTCATATGTTTTCTAACTTACTTACATTATGTTACCAAATTTTTAACATTTCTCTAGCATCTCCCTGATTCTCTTGTATTACTTAAATAAGGAGAAAACATTTGAAACATTTTTCTAGAATTTTCTTTATTCTTATCACATGTAATGCTTTTACATTTGTATGGACAGTTATTCAATCATTGAATGAATTTCAGTGATGCAAATTCTTATGGTTGTTACCTTTAATGAAAAATAACTAAGGAAGATGCATGGGGTCCAATGTTCATCTACGTCGGTCAAGAGTTTGAGGGTGGGGTTCAAGTCTTTCGAGATGCTCTCGGTCATTACTCTATCAGTATGAAAAAAACTAAAAATTTATAAAGAATGATCGATATAAGGTGACTGTTGGCTGGAATGGAGATGTGTGTCCTTTCAAATTTTTTTAGCATCCTATTGATTCTAATAACATAATATGCGTTGTTAAATTTTTTGCATAAATTTTCTTGTAGCATTTCTTTGAATTTTGCTTAAATTTTAGCAACTCTACCAACATCTCGTAAACTCTAAAAAATCCATCATATTTTTACAAACGTAAATAAGTTGGATTTAACTACAATAGAAGTATATAGATTTCCCCCAAAATTTTATATTTTTATTCTTTTAAATCGATGGTTTCGTATCATTCAATGTTTATTTGTATGTAAATGCACATGTTACTCGATCATGAAACAAATGTTAGTGAACAAAATTCTACGGTCTCTTATATGAAATGGGGAATAACTAAGAAAGAGTCACGTGGTTCCATCTTCGCCCATGTAGGCCAAACATTATATGGATATACTCAAAGATAATAAAAAAAATATTGTTGACATCGTTGTGGTATTTCTAGCATTTCTGTGATATCTTCTAGCATTTTCCATTACCTCTCAACATTTTTAACGTATTTCACGATATTCGAACTAAAACTTAAAGTAATTAAAATTAAGAGAAATCCATTACAACATAATCTACTACAAGAACTAATAACTTAAAGATTTTTTGCCATTTATCCTTCAATTCATCCAGTAACAATCAAGTTAATTCAACCATCTTCTTTTGCTGTTGTATTGTTAAATCTTTGGCTAACATCCCGTGTGAAAATGCTTATAGTTATATTCGACCAAAAGTTCATCCACGTGCAAAAATCACATATGTACAACCACAATCTCGTCTGTAAATTTGCAAAATATATTCGTGTTCAAACAAATACTTGCAATTCGTGGAATGATAAAATATAAAAACGTAAAAGAATTGAAATGTAAAACTTTACGAAAAATCTGTACAGTTCTAGTATCGATAAAGTCATTTTGATAGTAATGCTGTTATGTTTGTAAAATATGTTATTTTTTGTCAGAGTTTAGAAAATGGTGGTAAATTTTACACAATTTATGCAAAATCAAAGAAGTGCTACAAGAAATTCGAGGGCGTTACGGACTGAAAAACAAACTCACATTGAAAATTACAAAACGTAAATGATTTTCTGGGTAAGTCAGAAAATTATAAAACGTAAATATGCTGTTAGAATCAAGAAAATGCTATGAGAATATACAAAAAGTTAGCAAAATATATAATTTACCTTTCATGCAAATTTTTTTTGGAGAAAACAAGATTATAAGAGAGAAACAGTCAGACAATATCTTTAGGATTTTTTTTTAAGAAAAAGATTGATGTCCTAGCTTTAAGAATAAAAACAACAAAATCATGCACGATGTAACAATCTATCGTTGAAAAAAAAACGAGAATATGGTAAAAGAAGAAATTTAATTCATTGAGCATCATATTCTTCTAGGTTTTGAACAAAAAAAAAAAATGTTTTTCTAGGTTTTCTCCAGGTGAAGACTAAAAAGCTTAAGGCTTCTCTATGATTTCTCTTAATTTCTCTCGGTGAACTAATGAAGAAAAAGTTATGGTCGATTTTCTTTTGTTCAAAAGATTAAGAAAACGTTCCTTTAAACTGAAAAGACAACTTTTTGTAGAGATAGAAATTTATTGAAGAATTTTTTCTTAAATGTGAAAAGATTATTTGTATCTTCTAATATGAGTAATTTCATTTAACTTTATTGGTCATTCATTTCTTTCTATTTATCTATGATGCATCGTTATTATTCATAAATGAGTATCCATTAATATTATTTATTATTATAGGGTTCCCTATGGCCTGCCTTTGAGTATACTATAAGACACAATATTTTTTTTCTTCAAAATTAGAAATTTGTTAATATTGAAAATAACTAATGGCTTATCATTTGTCAAAAAGACAGGGAAGAACTGACTATCCTTCTATACTACCAATTTAATAGTACAAAATTAGGAAAACAAATAAACCATTAAAGTCAATATAGTTATTTGAGGAGAGTTGAAATCTTACCATAATGAACCAAATTGGAAAGCCCAATTACTATAATAAGTATAATTAATTGGGTTTTACCATCATTATATTATATACTAATTAATGTATCTTAGATTTGATTTAATTTCATAATATGTTAAAAAAATAAAGGATTCTTTTATTTTTTAAAATTTGAAAATTTGAAATCGAGTCATTTAGGAAAAAAAATTGGTTCCTACCCAAGTAAAATAGAGTTGTTTGTTTTCCATGTTTGAATTCCTCAAATTAGTAATAAAAACTCAATTTTCCAAGGGTCAAATTACCCTTGATCTTATCCTAATTAGGGGTTAATCTTATCCCTAATCAGACGGCAATTGGTAGGTTATTTTCGTAAATAACAGAGAAAGTGAAAAGGAAAGAAATGTCAAAGTCAAAATACCAATTCTGGTACAGTTAGGAGTAGTTTCTTATCTATAAACCTAAAACTTTCTGGTACAAAGATAAAACTTAATGAGAGAGAAAGAGATTACCAATCCAAATTACTAGTAAGAAATAAGAATTTCCCCCAACTCATCATCGTAATCCCAATTTACTCCTGTCCTTTACCTAATCCGATCCAATTCTACTAACCCTCACTTCAAATCTCTCTATCTCTCTAGGGTTCATAGGATTTTCAGATCTAATTGAAATTTTGTTGTGTGGTGAGATCTAATTGTTTGAGGGTTTGAATAATGAAGAAGGTGGTAGTAGGAGCTACTGTGGTGGGTGCAGCTGCTGTATGTGCAGCTGCAGCTTTGATTGTTCGACATAGAGTGAGAAGTTCAAGTAGATGGGCGAAAGCGATGGCGATATTGGGGGAATTTGAAGAAAAATGTGCAACTCCGATTTCGAAATTGAGACAGGTAGCTGATGCTATGATTGTTGAGATGCATGCTGGTCTTGCTTCTGAAGGTGGTAGCAAGCTTAAGATGCTTCTTAGTTATGTTGATAATCTTCCTTCTGGGTAATCATCATTCTCCTCTCTCTCTCTCTCTCTAGAATTGTTAATTGTCAAATTTAGGCCTTTTGAACTTGTAAACTGTATGTGGGTAGCTTTATGTTGTTATGATTGAAAAAAGTTCTTGTTTTGATCCATTCCAGGGCTGATCAACTTATTATTGAATGTGGGTTTTTTTATTGTGGGTTAAATTTTAGGGATGAACATGGATTGTTTTATGCTTTGGACCTTGGAGGTACAAACTTTCGTGTTTTGCGTGTACAATTGGGTGGAAAAGAGGGGCGTGTTGTTAAGCAAGAATTCATCGAGGTTTCAATTCCTCCGGAATTGATGGTTGGCACTTCAGATGTATGTATTATCGTCGGCCAATGTGATTCTTATTCTGCAATTGGGTTCTCGTAGACATCCTTAACGTTTGAGTAATTGTCATTTTCAGGAACTATTTGATTTCATTGCTGCAGAACTAGCAAAGTTTGTAGCTACAGAAGGTGAAGATTTTCAGCTTTCTGCCGGTAGGCAAAGGGAATTGGGTTTTACTTTCTCCTTCCCTGTCAAACAAGCTTCAATTGCATCTGGAACCCTTATTAGATGGACGAAGGGTTTCTCTATAGATGACGCGGTTAATCCTTATCCTTATAACCTCTCTCTGTTGATATGTTTTATTCATGGATAACGACGAATAATTTTGACATCATTATCAGTTCAAAAGCAATCAACTTTATTTTGTCATTATGTTCTTGTATTTTGTCCAAAGAAATAGACATCTTGCTCCATATAATACCTAGCACACGAGTATTTGCGCAAAGGATTGGGCTTTACTTGTAGTCTGTTTTCAATTTTTTCTGAAGAAAATCCATTTCTTGCTCTATATAAAATGTTAACATAAGGGTATCTAGTCAATATTTCAAGTCGAATTTTATTCGTAAATAATCGCGCTTCTCTTTAGTACAAAAACTGTTATATTTCAATTCCATTTCTTGTAAAGTCAATCCGTACAGTTCTCGTCTTATTAACCATTTTATCCTTCTTTAACGAGATTTCCGTTTTTCTACTTGACTAGATTGACCAAGATGTGGTAGCCGAACTAACAAAAGCTATGGAAAGACAAGGCCTTGATATGCGTGTGGCAGCTCTTGTAAGTTACAATTTAGTTTCTGCCTGGTTTGAAGCAAAATCGACTTTTCTTTTATTTATTTGTTTTTATTTCAGAGGTTGTCTTCCATGTATCTGTTGTTATAGTATTAATGAACATAAAGATTTTCAAATTTAGATTTCTAACTAGAACGATACTCAGGTCAATGATACAATTGGGACACTGGCTGGAGGAAGATACTACAACAATGATGTTGTTGCTGCAGTTATATTGGGTACTGGAACGAATGCAGCATATGTAGAGCATGCACATGCTATTCCAAAGTGGCATGGTCTCCTACCTCAATCAGGGAAGATGGTAAGTTGCATTGTAATCATATTCATCTTTATTTTATATTTGTTGAAGTCTTCTTTTTTCTGAAAATCCTCACGAGGAAGAGGAAGAAATTTATCCAGAACAATTGTCTTGAGGATAATATACTCCAAATCATAGAACTAGTTGGAGATACAAGTATACAACCGAATCCCGCAAGAAAGGTTCTTGACGAATTCTCCTCAGAAACTGAATTTTCTGACTCTAAAGCACGTGGTGCGCACCTGTCTAGGCTGCCTAGCCCCACCACTGTGGGAGATAAACCAATACCACAAGTTCGTGCTGTTTGAGAAGCTACAGACTCTGCATATAATCTATATTTGCATTCAGTTCTCGGTTACGTGTCGGATCTTACAATCTGAACCTTATATTTACTAACAATATCCTGTACCACCAGAGCTGGAGATTATACTTTTTAAAGTTGAACAGTTGGATGTATGAGAAATTGATTAACAAAGTAGCACGAATGTGCAAGTTAAAACAAAACAGATCCATGTTAAAATGTAACCGTAAAGGTATCTCAAACACTCATAGAAGGTGGTGCTTGAGGAAGCTACATGTGTGTGTGTGTGTGTATTGAAGCATCTGATCTTATATCATTGTAGGTTATCAACATGGAGTGGGGCAACTTCAGGTCGTCACATCTTCCTATAACAGAATTTGATCAAGCGTTGGATCTTGAGAGTCTTAATGTTAATGAGCAGGTAATGGTTTTCCAACAGTGTACAGTTGTTATTGTTGAATATGTAATCTTGACTTTCTTGTGCTTCCATGCAGTAACACCTTCACTTTATTTTAACAGATTTTTGAGAAGATTATTTCTGGGATGTATTTGGGAGATATTGTACGAAGAGTTCTACTCAAAATGGCTGAAGAAGCTGCATTTTTTGGTGATACTGTACCACCGAATCTCAAAGTTCCATTCATTTTGAGGTATGTCCCATCTCATAGATGAAGAAACAATGTTAGACTGAAGTATGCCATCGTCTCGATTCATGACACCCTCTCTTATTTCTTTCAACTTTTACGAGTTCTTAATACGCTACTCTTATTGGATATATCATCTGTGGAAGTGGTATTTCTTTCTTTAACTGCATTCTTCTTGGCTTTCATATAATACTTGCTTTTGTTGAGTTCTTATGTGAAAGATATTTCCGCTGCTATAGCATCTTTTTTTAAGAAATGAACCCACTTATATTTGCCACGTTCTTTTTCAAGGCATTTTATCGACGACATTCTGGTTCTATACAAAGTTCTCACTGAATGTGCAAATGCAGGACTCCTGAAATGTCAGCAATGCATCATGATACATCCCCAGATCTCAGGGTGGTAGGGACCAAATTGAAGGATATTTTAGGGGTATGATTCTGTTTTTTACTTCCGTCGAACATTACTCTTTATGTACACACTCAGTAAAATGAAATTTCGGTTACCTCAGATGACAGATGAAACTGAAAATAGAAGCAAATCTCTTGATTCTGGGTAACTTGGGCAACTTAAATTTGTACCCAACTAGAGGTCTCATGTTAATTTCTGTGTTTCGATGTTTCAGATATCTAATAGTTCCCTTAAAACAAGAAAAGTTATTGTCAAGCTCTGCAACATTGTGGCCACACGAGGTGCCCGTCTTTCTGCAGCAGGAATTTTTGGCATCCTAAGGAAGATGGGACGAGATACAATTACTAACGGGGAAAAACAGAGAACTGTTATAGCCATGGATGGAGGATTATTTGAGCATTATACTGAATTCAGCAACTGTTTAGAGACCACTCTTCAAGAATTACTTGGAGAAGAAGTTGCTGACGCAGTTATCATCGAGCATGCCAATGATGGGTCTGGTATCGGGGCTGCCCTTCTTGCTGCTTCTCATTCTCAATACCCCGAGGTCGAGTAATCTTGATATCACTTGGTTAAATAACCAAGAAGTTTTCTTTTTTGGCCACATTTTTTTCTTTCTATTTTGAATACAAATTCGGCTAGAATCCTATATTTATGACCTGAAAAGTTGCAGGATGGGGTAAAAATGAGAGGTTACTATAATTAGCAGAGCTGAAAGTGGGCATGATCATATCACCCTTCGGTCTGCATTTTGCCCCATTTCATCTTTCCTGCTATAATTTGGTATATGACCAATTTAATGTGTTTGAGAAATTATGACAATACATAATAATTTTACCCACTCTGGGTATCTGAAATGGCATCGACTTTCTTTTTTCTATTTGTTAAAAAAGCAATTTCAATGGCGATACGACAAAGTTGTAAAGGCCAAGTATTTCTCTCATTTGGCCGGAGTTCCGTTGGTTTAGACCGAGAAATCAGAAGATCATAATTCTCCGAGTCCTTCTCATTACCTTAATGTGTTAGTCTATTGGATTCTCATGGCGTACGGCCTAAAAAAAATTGGAAATTGCTCGGCTTCTACATGAGAAATGACTCACAAAATCAAGTTTAACCTTTTCTATTTATACCTTAAACAAGAAAGAGAAGTAATTAACTTTTTCTCACTAGAAGTTCTTTGCTAATGACCAACCAACTTCAACTGATGTGGGTGCAGTGAAGGCAAGCTGTCATGAGGCCCTACTATTTATAATCTATAGCACTCCTATAAACTACATTCTATTGATCTTACACTACAACTTTTTTTTGATGAGATATCTTACACTGCTTTCTTTTTTTTTGTTGAAAATTACAATTTCTTTGTGGTAGCTTCTTACTTCAAAAAACTAGCTGATAAAACTAACTCTACGTCAAATACTTCGAGATGAGCTCAGCCATCGTGCTATGATTTGGGCAAAAACATCTTGTTACAAGTAGCAAAATTAGACAATCCGTTCGCCATAATATCCGCAGGTTGTTCACGGTAGGGAATATACTTCAACACCAACCTACTAGCTACTATTAGATCATGAATAAAGTGATAATCCACTTCAATGTGTTTAGTACGACCGTGAAATACAGGAGTAGAAGCGATGCTCCAAGCTCCAAAATTATAACAACACACCACAAGAGGTTGAGAGAGATAAATGGAGATCAACCAGTCTAAATGCAAATCAATGGTTCCCCAAGGTCAAAGCTTTATATTTGATATTTGATAGAGATTCTCGCTATAGTGGGCTTCTTCTTGTAGCTTCAAGAAATCAAAGAACTGCCAAAACAATACAAAAACCACCCGTAGATCTTCTAGTATTAAATCATCCAACCCGAGGTTATTTCTGGCTTATTCTAAGTCAAATCGACAGCAGAAGAGCATATAATCGAAACTGTGGAGCTATTCGGCTAATCAAAAGCCTGAAATTGAAAAGGGTCGGGCCCTTTAACCCATTTACCAATGCAAAAAAAAAAAAGCCTGAAATTGAAAAGGGCTAGTGGAACCATAGGGACAAGAACCTACCTTAGATGCAACACCAGGCTAATCAAAAGCCTGAAATTGAAAAGGGCTAATGGAACCATAGGGACAAGAACCTATCTTAGATGCAACACCAATGCGAAGGAATCAGAAACCTATACAAATCCCTTTGATTTGCTTTCTTCTTCTCCCCTTTCACTCTCTAGAACTCCCCCCTTTTCCTTTCCCAATAAATCTCTAGGCTGCCCTTCTTTTTTTATTTCTTTTTCTTTCTCTCTGTTGAAGACAGAGGAAAGAAAGAGGTGAGATAGGTTTCTATGGTTTAAAGGGTTTTATATTTCGACCCTCTTAAAGTCGGGGGATTTACATTTGATGAACATGAGGTATAGGTGCAATTATATAGTAAATAATATAATGAATTTGTCGGGCTTAAGGCCTCTTTCATGTTGTCGAACTTTAGGTCTCTTTCATTATGGTTTAAATTAGGCAGTTATCGTGCTCACCACATCTTTGTGATGTATCAATGCCTTGCAACGACTAACGTAGATCGTAGTCGATTTCTCCAAGAAAAAAAAAACAGAGGGTGTAGAAACAATAACCCCGTTCGAAGTTGATTGATTAAGTGTAGGAGAATTTGACGAGGAAGTGGGTTCCAAAGGAAGATCTCCAAAAGATATTCGAGGAATAGGAGGGGGTATAGTTTTAAGAGAAGGGTAGGCATATAAGAAGATATAATCGGTACTCAAGAAGAGAAAAGAAACTCTATCTCATCTAATAAACACTCCTAGATAGATATACTCTATCATTGTTCAAGGCAAACATCCACAATGGGCCCCTCCCCACCGGGTGGAGAGGCTCCAACCACAGCCGACCCTTATTAAGGGCCGGCTGAACATCCGCAACAGACCGTTGGGGAGCTCCCAACAGTCATGTTGGGGACCACATCTGGCCGTTGGATTTGCTCCAACGGCCAGATTTGGGTTCAACCCCTATAATCCCAAATAATCCCTCATTTCAACTCTTTATCTTTCAATTTTTTCTCTCCAATTTTCTCTCCAATTTTTTCAATCTTCTTCAATGGATTCCTTCAATGATAATGAGTTGTTTAGCCAAAGTTATACAAATCTCATTCAAACTCCCGGTTATCACTCAAGCCTATTAGAAAATGATGAGACTTTGAATGGTTCTTCATGCGTTCCCTTGACGGTAGATGAAACTTTAGATGATTCTTGCGAGCAAGAAGGCACGACTTTGAACCAAGAAAGCTAAACGGGTTGCGTATACAAACGATGAAGAACACTTGATGTTTATAAAATTAATCACAAAGGAAAAATGTTTAGATTCCAACGTGTTTACAGAATTTTGATGTCACATAACAAGTGGATGGCAGACATGCCAGGAGAGTCAACATCCGGGAAAAGAGATTCTAATACCAATCCCTCGGAGAAAAGACTAATTGGTCGTAAACAAGCCAAAGCAAATACAAGAGTCGGAGAAAATTCGACAAATTCTACCGTCAAAGATAACGTAATCGGTGATGCTCCGCCGGAATATTGGCAAAATAGGATAGAAGAATCTCAACAAAGATCGATATCAATGCAAGAATCTATACAAGTTCAAAAAGAGTTTCTACAATCTGATAAACAACAAAAGGCCGACAATATGGGATAGACTTATTGAGGATTGATGCTAGGTCTCTCGACGAACATGGTGCACGGATGCTTATAGCAGCGCGAGAAGCTTGGTTCGGCAGTCAACCACAAGACCCAAGAAACCCCTTCTAGCTATTTTTAACTTTTCTATTATTGTTTAGTCGTATTTGTATAGATTTAAATTTCATCAATTGTTAAGTTTGTAATTGATATTGTTTAATCGAATTATTTAAGTAAATTGAGAAATTTAAATTAAAATTTAATGGCTCCAAGAGAGTCTGTGGTTGGAGCTGAATTTTAGGGGCTGAGCTGAGGCTGTTAAATTTGAATGAAAAAGTGGTTTTAAGGGCCTGGGACAGCCCCTGGTTGGAGTTTCTCGAAGTGTTAGGTTTGTGGCCATCCAACTTAAAAACAATTGGCAATGAGCGGAGAGGACCTAAACATTATATTCTTGGTTGCTAGATAGCCATTCTCCCATGTGGGACTATTCTTACACGCCCCTCACGTGTGGCGTTAGCCTAACACGTTTTTTTTGGGTAATGTGGAACACGTGTGGGCCTAACTCTCGTACCATGTTAAGTTTGTGGTCATCCAACTCAAAACCAATTGGCAATGATGAGTGGTGAGGACCTAAACATTATATTCTTGGTTAATAGATAGCCCTTCTTCCATGTAAGACCATTCTCACAATAAACACCTAAATGTGGATAACATGTGCATTGATAAGCCCAAAATGTGTTTATACCCGTAAGAATACAGAATCAAGTAATAATAAATTCGAAGTCTGGTATCGATTCCTAAGGATAAGTAATTTTGTTTTAAAATCTAGTATTTAACCCTAGTTCGTAAAATTATCTTTGTTTGGAAAATGATTCTAATAAGAAAACAATAATAGACTAAAGAAGAATGAAAGCAAGATGAGAAAACATTTAGGATTTTCAAATCGACCACATAAATGCACTTCCTTAAGCATGCAATTAATTAACTAAACCTTTTTCGTTATAACTCGAAATCTAATATAAGGATTATTTTTAAATTTCAAAAGATATTCATGATAAACTCATTTCATAATCATGTATTTCCAACTGCCTATCTTGTAAAGACTATACGCTTTTAACTATTATTCATCATCTAACAAGCATATTCCATCTAACAACTTAACGAAAGTATGAGATATCTAATTATGAAGCATCAACAATGAAAAGAAGATAAAATCTATATGAAAAGACAATTAATAGACATTAAAGCTCAATTAAAGGATTTGATTAATCAATAACATATCTCAAAAAGATAAGTATGCATTTCCTCTACAATCCTAGATATGAAATTAGCTACTCATTGAATTTAAAGACATATTCATTGATGAAACAAGATACAAGGAAATACAAGAAACAAAGAAAGAGAAGTCACCAAAGGAATCTAATCTTTGTTCCAAATATGCTTCAAATTCCAAGTGCTAGATCTTTGTAATTAAGAGAAGATGAGAGAAAATAGACTTAGAAAAGAAAATGAAGAAAGGAAGAAAATGTTAGAAAAAAAGAATTAGAAAAAAAGATAATTAGAAAGGATTTGAGAAGAAATTATGATCGAAGGAGTAATAGAAGAGAAGGATGGAGGCTAGGGTTTTTGTTGTTACAATTAAAAGAAGAGGAAGAGGCTAAGAGTAAGAAGATATGGATAAGAATTAAAAGGAAGGAAATATAGATAAAAAGAATACTTGAGAAATGAGAAGGATTTCAAGTCTAACTCAAGAATGAGAAGAATGGGTTGGTGGTTAGGGTGTTAAAAGATAAGGTAGAGAAGGGTAAAATAGAGATATTTAGGTTGTTTTTGGTGTAAGAAATGACACTTGTTGGTTGAATATTGAGTGGAGACCAAAAGAGTAAATCTGAAATTTCTGGTGGAAGTTGTGGTGAAAAGAAGGTCATTTGTCAATTAGTTATAGGCTAGAAATTAGGTTGAACAAAAAAGAGGGACACACCTGTAATTTTAAATAACCCTAAATACTCATTTTGTAAAGTTCACGACGGCTGGGACGCTGGATATTCTTTTGTTTGTAGAGTTTGCAACTGTATCTGGCTTGGAACTCTTTCCAGCCGAATATCTTTCCATGTCTAGAAGTTTGCAACACAGGACATTTTCAACTTTCTTTTACACTTTATACTAAGAATTCATCCAAATTACTTCCAAAGCTCTTTCAGATGTTCTTTAGTTGTGGTACAGATTCCCTTATCTGAATTCGAATGGCGACGTCTCATCATACTCCAAGTGTTTGAGATATCTTAGGCGAATGCTAATCATGTCCAACATGATCGATCTTTTACTCTAGGCACAAATATCTTTCTCACACGTGCTTTCTCATCAGGGCCTACCATGCTCTGAGTCTTGCTGAGCTCTGTGTCACGAGATTTGGGTCGTATTTCTCTTCTAGAGTCTTGCGCATGGACTTTTATGGATCTTACCCAATAAGTTTCTTCACTTAGTCCCATCATCCTTTCGTTCTATTCTTGTAGATCTTTGATGCCCAAAAGCATTTCATCCTATTGTGTATGGTCCTTTATTGAGTCAGTTGTAAGCATTTTGAACATCCCAATGTTGTACTCAATTTTAGTATGTCCTCTACATACCGGACCTAGAAAATCGTGTCACTCCCACTTACCTTCTTGAAATTCCCGAAGTTCAAGATTTTCTTCATTCTTTAGGAAACAAACACCTTTGATTACCTTGTCGAATCGAAGATTCCAACTCTTACTTGCCTATTTCAATCCGTTGATGGATTCCTGAAGCTTGCGTATTTTACTAACCTTTAGGGTCAATAAGATAGTTTTGACCTTCATATGTGAGTCTGATCTTTTTGGACTCAAGCTTTAGCGACGAATGTAAAGATCTCGTTCGTAGTCTCATGCTATAAATCTGTGGCCTTTATCTTCTCGTTTAGCTTTTGGAAATACCAATGTTTCCATCTTTCTCAGTTTTCTACTTTGAAAAACTAATTTTGCGGCCAATGGGTTTTATTTCATTGACCAAATTTTCAAGTTCCAAACTTGATGAGATATGGATTCCATTTCTGATCTTTTGGCTCCAAGCCAATTTTCAGAGGTGGGTTCCGTTGCGCAGGTCTATGGCTTTTATCTCTTATCAGCAAGATCTCATTCTTCTAAGCTAGATAAATAAGACTTTATGACCTAAAGGGGTTATGAACAACTAAGGAATTTTCTCAACTACTTGAAGGTTTTTTTTTTTTTGCGAATCTAATTTAATTTGTGCAGTAGGTATTTTAGCATTCGTCTAACATTACCTTTTATTCCTCTCTTCCTCTAGGAACCGCGATATACTGTTCTCAACAGTTTTGTTTCTCTTCATCAAATTATTCGATGTACACTTTTCATCGAACTTATTCAATGTATACTTTTCTCCTACTTATTCTCCGTGAATAAAACCAATTATAAGGAGGATACCATCACGAGCAACAACAACTTTGTTCTCTGATTGGTTGTGGAGAAACCTCAAGTTTCTTCTAAAGAAAATTGCGTCAGACTTGCTAATTCTGTGCTCTGTATACTATTTTGTATTGTCTCAGCTTTCTCGGACTCTACAAAGATAGTATTGGAATCCTTCCAATTTCATATCTCTATGGAGTATTTTCAACTATCAGACGGAGTAAGTTTGATGTGGGAAGCTATATCAAGACATCTTTAATAGTGGTTTGAAGGACAGGGTATGATTTATTAAATTTTGTCTAACAATCTTCAATTGTATCCTATTGGACAGTTCCAACTGGATATGTCTGAAGTGTGGTTATAAAAAGTTTTGATGATCAACCTATGTGGTTGGCTCAAACATCATCGATCCTTTCGGATGATTCTACTTTCTTGTCAATATGATTCTTTACTTCGGTTATGGAACTGGTTGTTCATCCATTTTCAACCGTGAAGCTTTCTTGGTTATTCTGGATACCCTGTCCTCATCCCTTTCTAAGGGGATGATCCTGTTTATGAGCCACATGTATCTAATGATTCTAAATCATTTGATTTGTTAACCTGTCTCATCTTACAGGTATAACCCAAGTTTGGAATCTGTTGGTACAATTGATTTGTTAATTTAGAACTATTATAACATCTCAATATAGAACTAAACTTCTTTATTGATTCTCTGTTAATACTTAGTACAAAGATGACGTTTACTAGAAAATAACAACTAATCTAGATTAGTGCCTAAAGAAGACTTCGATCCCTTTCAGCATCCTCAGCAACCATTGCCTCTACCCCCTCGTCGATCTTTTCTCCTTCAGACAAATACTCAGTCCACAACCGTTCCTGTTCATTCATAATGGTAAAAGCATTAGGTATCTAATACCGAAATAGGAATTTACTGTATTTGTTAAATTAACAACCAATATGTATACCTGAATTGAAAACCACTATTTTGTTTTTCTTTTCTTCCTAGAACTTAGGGCAGTTTCTCTTCCAATGACCCTTGCCATCGCAGTAGAAACATTTGGTATTAGAAGGAGGACCCTTGTCCTTGGCTTTAGCAACTCGTTTGCCTTTTCCTTTGGACACTGGTTTATTCTTCTATTTTATAGCCTTCTTGAACCCTTGTCCTTCTGAACCTTAAGAACCTCCTTCTTTGGTTCCACTATTGCAACATTTCGTTCGGCTGTCTGAAGCATCGCATGGAGTTCCTCCAAGATTTTATCCCATACATTCATGTTGTAGTTCATCCTGAACTGATTGAAACCACTATGAAAGGGAGTAAAGGATAGCGTCGGTAGCCGCCTCTTGGCTATATGGAAAACCCAGCTTTGCCAATTTCACAATTAGTTTAATCATTTTCCGAGCATGAGGCCCTACTAGTTTTCCTTTCTCGAGGCACATGCTTAGTAATATCCTGGAGGTCTCAAACCTCTCCAATCTCGACTTTTTTTAGAACGATTCCCTAAGTTGTCGAATCATGGTATAACCATCATCCGAATAATCTTTTCATGCCTTTTCTTCAGCAGTCAAAGTAGCATCCAATTTCAAAATTGGAGTGTCTAAGACATTCAGCTTGTTTTCTAATCTGAAAACTATTCCCAGATTCCTTTACCATTCGAGGAAGTTGTTCTCATTCAGCTTCTCTTTGTCGAGGAGTGAACGAAAGTTGAATGCACTTTCTTTGCCATTTTAAAACTAAATGAAAGAATCGCAGAATTAAAACTTGTTATCGTTTTGGAAAAAATCAGTTTTCCTACACTAGTCAATATAAAACCGTCCTTAATTGAATAACGCGATTCTAAGATCCCATTTCTTGGAGTTAAGCGCACTACAAAAAAATGGCCATTAGGGACGGTAAAAACCCGTCCCAAAAACACAAAAATTGTCCCAAATGGAGTATTGGGGGCAGTTTTTGTCTGTCCAAAGCGCTCACCTTTTTTTTTTTATTTTCCCAAAATGCGATCTTGGATGAATCAGTCACCTTTAGGGTCTGTTTTGATACATGTGAAAATCAGGTTGGAAAATCTATTTTCGTAAGAAAATCGATTTTTTGTTGTTTGATTCGACTAAAAGAGTTGGAAAATCGATTTTCGTAAGAAAAAAGGTTGGACAATCGAATTTCCTTAGAATAAAAGGTTGGAAAATCAAGTGAAAAATTTTTCCATTCAAATTCCAAAACATGGAAAAATCACTTTCTCATCCTCAATGTCGCGCTCTCTCTCCTCCCGTCTCAGACTCTCTCTCTACTTCCTCAAATCCATATCTTCCCAGTAAGAAGAATCTAGCTCTGCACTCCCTCAAATTCGAAAACCCATGAATCAGATTCGAAAACCCTTCCTCGTCATCCCTCTCTACTTTATTTTCTTATCCCTCCAACACCCATCTTCTCTCTCAATCTCTGGTCTCTTTCTCTCAAGCATTCTCATAGATGAACCAGATTCAAATAAACTCTAAATCCAAAACAAAATGAACCAGATGGAATTAAACCCTAAATCCAAATGAAAATGGACCAGATTCAATTAAACCCTACATCCAAAAGAAACTAAACTAGATTCAACTAATCGTTCTCTCTGTTGGTTATTTTCCTGGCTCCTACTTTTCTTTGATTTGTTGCAGAAAATGACTGCAAAAATTTTATTGCCGGTGAAATAGCAAGGACAACCAGAAAAGTCACGGACGCTGATGAATCATCCTTCCTCTAGTTGTTCACTTAATTTCCTGCAATTTGTTAATGTAAATAGTTATTCATTCAAATCGTTTAGCGAGGTTGATGAATCATCACTTAGGGGGGGGGGGGGGTAGTGGAGCAAGACTTTCGCGGACTCTTGAGAGTCCGCGAAAGTCTGAGGCATTCAAATCCAGACATTTGAGAGTCCACGAAAGTCTGAGGCATTCAAATCCAGACATTTGAGAGTCCACGAAAGTCTGAGGCATTCAAATCCAGACATTTGAGAGTCTATGAAAGTCCGAGGCATTCGATTGTAGACAAAATATGTCCCAGACTTTGGTGGACTTCATAGTTTGATGAATTTGTGAAGGATTTGGGACAAATTTGGAAGCCAAAATGTCTTTCAAAAAACAAGAGACATTTGAAGTCCATCATGTGATCAAAAAACAATAATAATATTAAAATAATAAATGTCTACCAAATGTGATTAAACAATAATAATAATATTAAAATAATAAATGTCTACCAAATGTCCATCAATGTCCACAAATATTCACAGATGTTTACGAAAGTCGAAAAATATATTTTTGAAATGTTAGTATAAACATATTATTTCATGTGATTAAACAATAATAATAATATTAAAATAGTAAATGTCTACCAAATGTCCATCAATGTCCACAATATTTACAGATGTCTACGAAAGTCGAAAAATATATTTTTGAAATGTTAGTATAAATATATTATTTCATGTAATTAAAAAATAATAATAATATTAAAATAATAAATATCTACCAAATGTCCATCAATGTCCACAAATATTCACAAATGTTTACGAAAGTCGAAAAATATATTTTTGAAATGTTAGTATTAATATATTATTTCATGTGATTAAATAATAATAATAATATTAAAATAATAAATGTCTACCAAATGTCCATCAATGTCCACAAATATTCACAGATGTCTACAAAAGTCGAAAAATATATTTTTGATTAGCACAAATATAATATGCATTACACATTTTGTCAATGGACTCAAGATCTTTTGTCGATGGATCAAATGTCTTGAAATGTCTATAAAGACATTTTGTCTACAAACTCTCAATGTCTTGAAAATGTCTATGAACACATGTTGTCTATAATAATTCATCCGAAATGTCTTGAAATGTCTACGGGACATTTTGTCTGTGAAAGTCTGTGAAAGTCCTGCTCCACTACCCCCTTTGCTTAGGAAGCTTCACTAATTTGGGTACTGGGAGGATTGATGATGAAGGATAATCGTTCTTCAACCCGTTATCTCTCTCGTCCCTTCTAAAGGTCCTTAATTTAGGGATTCTGAAGGCTTTTAACTTTAGGGATTCTAAAGACACTCCATAATTTAGGGATTCTAAAGACACTCCATAATTTAGGGATTCTAAAGACACTGCATAATTTAGGGATTCTAAAAACACTCCATAATTTAAGGATTCTAAAGACACCTCACATATTTTCCTACAGTTCTATCAAACACCTAACACTTGAAATTCACATGTGAATATTTCATTTTCTTTCTCATTAGAAAACGCTAGTTTTCACATCTAAAGTTTTCCCACGTATCAAACGGACCCTCAGGGGCCAAAATGGAGTCAACCCATGTAAAAAAGAACAAATTTATACTTTCTAAAATTCCACATCAATACTAGAACAGTAATGAGAAACTCACCCTATAAATACTGATCTTTAACTTCATAAAATTTCATGTATTAGTTTTCCACCCTTTCAACAACAAAAAAAAGAAGTTTTCCACCCACAATACTTGACACATAAATATGCTTACTAGGATAATTTTACAAGATCTTTGGCAACAGTTTTCTTAGCAAGAGCATAAGAAGATTTCACTCCTTCATTTGTCAATTCTTGCTTTTAGAGGCTTTATCACCTAAAGCTTTTATTATCCCTTGAATGGCGCCCAAGGCAGCAGCAATAGCAGAGAGCAAGCAAATCAGGTTGAGAAGCTGAAGTCCTGTCCATCTAACACTATACTTCTTTATCTTCCTCTGAGATATGTACATAGCTATAGGGAAGTAAATCGTTAACGGCCAATAACTGGCAGCTCCCAAAAGCCCAAGTATTTCGTTAAAGAAAGGAGTTCCAATTCCAACAATTGTACTGAATGCCACATATAAACTCCTCGTTACCAATCGAAATAGGTTAACACGGAAGTGTTTAATACCCGGTAGTGAGTATTCGTGTCTTATGAATTTCGATGTTTCCCATCTATTTCCACAGTAGGTCTCGACAGCTGCAAATAAGGGTTGGCTGAACACCTATAAAAAGCGAATTTACAGGCGAAACAACTATTAGTCTAATGTGGGACTATTCTAAAGGTCTAGTTTGGAAAATGGTGGCCGTAGGTAGCTAAGTAAAGTTGGATGCTATATATACATACATACTATAATGAAGTTGAACAAAGAAATAGAAACTTGAATATGAGATAGTACCTGATATGCACCACATATGTGTAGTACAATGCAGACATTCGCGAAGTTGACTAACCACAGAGGATGAAGTTCTACTCCGGTTAACATGTTACCCGGGGCATCGTTTCCGTATGCAGCATAACCAATGCATCCACACAATGCATAGAACATGCTTGTTACTGTAACAGAGTAAAGGTTTGCCTTCTTCATCCTTTTATTCTCCGCAGGAGCTTTCATCGTGTCCTGAAAACCACAAAAGCTTAGAGTTATAGGTTATCACCATATTCTAGTTTTGATCTCAAGAATGTCTCAGTGTCAGGGTTCATCGAAGAAAATAACAAACTGTCTAAAAGTGGATCTTGGTTGAGTCAGTAAGATTTCAGTATGAAATTAATGTGCTGGTTTTTCTTGTGTGGTCTAAAATCAATCTGAGTTTAATTTAAATTAGATATGAAAACAAGTCTTTGTACCCAGTGCATAATGTGTTTTCGGCTATAAAAACAAGTTTGAATTTGAGAAGACGACTTATTTTTAGATCTAATTTTTACTAGAGAAGTAAATGAATATAAGAACTCAAATTACGCAAGTAAATTACACACAAAAAAAACCTCAAACTCAAATTCAGAACTTCAAAACAAACATACTTATAGCAAGAAAAACATGATAGTAAACTTACTTGAATTTCAATGAGGACAAAAGCAAATGAGAAGGCTACTTCTATATTTCCAAGTGCATTAAACATGCCCCATGTTTTCTCAGCAACAGATAAATTCGGCCCGAGTTCGAGTCCGATCAAAGTCGTCTTCCCGGTATTTCCTACGTGTATTAATTTTGAAAATCGTGAAAACATTAGATGATAATGGATGATATGATATAAAGAACTGCAATCTAGACGTACCCGAAATGACTCTTTGAATGGAGAAACCCACTCCAATGCCAGCATATAAGAAAGACATGATAGCAGCAACGGTCGAGAGCCATGTCAATTCATGAATATTTGGGAATTGAGAAAGAACAAGCTCGACAATCCCAAACATAATCACGAACGGAGTAACAGATCTTTTACATGAATCTTTGTCATTACTGTACTTGCTCAAACAAGTTGATTTGTATATTGAACTGAAATTACAAATTACTTTAATTCAGTATTCATGATAATGTGATGCATATATCAAAAAGTTTTCGAGTTGTCTTAAGTATGAAGGAACTTACTACAAGCTAATCCCTGTAGTAATTGCGTAGCCAATACCACAGCCGATAATGATGATATACTGAGTGATCCCGCAAATCGTTCTCATTCTTGAACCTAGAAAAAAAAATCCAATTTTTAAGCTACTATAGTCCGAGTTCTTGTAACTTTGACTGAGGATATGTGGGTGTGAAAGAGAGAGCAATGGAAGTTATGACAATCCATTCCCCAAAAGTACGCACAGCTGCCCCGTATACAAACGAGATTCAAACCCGGCAAAATCATTCTTGTAAATCGAAGTGGCTGCATCACTGCCTACTTTTGGGGGGTTATGGAGGCGTCATAGGAAGTTGTACCTAAGTTGTTTTGAACAGCTTCCATATAAGAATAGTTTCGCTTTCCAGTAACAGGATCAGGAGATCTGTAACAATCGGCTAAGAGACAGGAAGTGTAGTAGGTAAGTATTGAAAAGACCAAGAGAGCAATGGGTCCCAAAACCCATCCCAGTTGCGCTACACACCAAGGCAAGGATAGCACTCCTGAACCGATAACCGCTGTTATGATATGTGCTGCTCCAGTCAGAGTAGTTCCTGCATAAATGTGTGCATAAGACTCGATTACATTTTATGATTAATCATGAAGTACTTTCCATCTTAGACTAGGTAAGGTAACAAATATGAAAGTTATTAACCAACTTCAACAAAGAAAAACTAACATATGAAAGAGATGTTTGTGATGTGACAGGCAATGTTATACTTGTTGAAGTATTTAGGGCTCGTCATGACTCATGACAAGACGAGTACAATGCAGGGAGTCAAACGACGTAATCACACCTCTGTTTTATTTTCAATTTCTTCTTTTATTTATTTTATTAAGAAATAAGATCCCAAATCTCATCCCATACCTTAATCAACTAGCGGTGGCGTGGCTGAGAATTTGGAGGCCCGATACAAAATTTTAATCGTGGGCCCTCCATACTATAATTGAGAAATAAAAAAAAATCTCGACAAAACAACAAGAGATATTACATCTAATAAGATTTAAATCATATAAAATAACTATTGTAACACAAAATTACCATATAGGTGAGTTAGAGAGGGAAACAAATTACACACATGACATATAGCACATTAACACATGACACATAGCACATAGCATATGGGGAAATTTGCCCAAAACTCCCTAAAAAATTTGAGCTTTGGTTAAAAAGGATTTATAACTTTTTATAGGCTTCAGCTCCCTATGGCATTTTTGTAAATAATCTAATATAGAGAAAAGACGAAACTGACATTATTGCAGACCAGATTGCATACCAGTTTGCAAACGAGAGTGCAAACCAGTTTCCAAACGAGTTTGCAAAGCTCTGCAAACCAGATTGAAAAGCTTTGCAAGACAAATCAAATTGCGAAGTAATGCAAACTAGTTTGCAAAGCTCTGCAAACCAGATTGCAAAGCAATGAGAACGGGATTGCAAAGCTCTGTAAACCAGATTGCAAAGCAGTGCAAATCAGTTTGCAAAGCTTCGCAAGCTAAGACTCTAAGGGCAATTTCGGCATTAGAAATGGGAGTGCTTTTAGAATTGTCCTTCAAGCCTATTTCCAAACTATATATGGGGCCTAAAAGGACAAAAAGATAACTTGTCTTTTTGACAAAAAAACATGAAATTAACCCATGACACATAGCACACTAATACATGACACATTACAATTATGTCAATTAACGTTAAATATTAACAATGCTTTTAGGATTGACCCAAGTTAAAGAACGTTAGAGTGTAAGAGTCTTATAGAGAATAAGAGAGATGAAGTACAAAAGCAGAGAGAGAACAAAAGTTAAATAGAGAAAACAATAGTACTATATATTCTCTTTTGTTACTCAGTAAAACTTTTTTAGTTATAACTATTGAGCAACTGATAATTTTCGGGGGCCCGGGTAAAATGAGAGCCCGGTATCACCTCAGTGGAAGCACCACACCGGATGCACCCCTTTACCCACGCCCTGTCAAATAGATTTAGTCACTAAGTTGCTCAGATATGTTGGGGCAGGCCAAACTAATGGGCTTGAAAAGCCCGACTCATAAATAAAAAAAAAGGACCCAACTTTTTAATGGAAGTTCTATTGACACCCCTCAAACCAAATTTGAGTGCTCTGAAATCAAATTTAAGTTGAGTGTAAGAAAAATGGAAGTCTTTGGATAAAAAAACTGTGCACAAAAAAAACTGATTTTGTATTAGAAAGAAAGAGTAAAAAAAAGAACCCATAAGAAAGAAGGGAAAGAAAAAAAAATCTGTGAATTTAACAATGCAAATGGTTGATGTAAATAAAAAATATGAAACAAACCAGTTCTTTTTGGCCTTCCATCATCATCAAAATTTTCATCCATTCCACCAGTAGCTGCTGTTCTCTCAGAATTCTCCACTGTTAGATTAGTGAAATTGCTTATCTCAATCATCTCAGCCCCATTAAAATTTTGATCACCTATTGCCCTTGTCATTTTGGCTTGCCTACCCTTAATGTTTCTATCTAGATAGAGATTATAGAGATGGAAGAAGATTCAGAAACTGAACATGCAGAAGGAGGGAGTGGTGATTGATATTGAGATGGAAAAGAACTACTGTCTATATATTAGTAGTGATAGTGAGGGAGTCGTTTTCGTGTCAATTGAATGAAATAGATATTGATGATAGAGAGGGAGAAAGATAAAGACAGAGTGCTAAAAAGAGAGTGAGATATAAAGAAAGAGATATAGAGAGAGAAAAATTCAATGACCCAACAATTATTAAGACCATGTCAAAATCTCTAATCTCTTTATGAGAAACAAATGGGTTTCCTCTCATAGTATGTTTGACTTTTGACTCCAACATAATGACAGTAGATTTACTTTCATGTAATACAAAGATACTTTGTCATTCTCACCTTAATTGGTTTCTACCATATGGCATTTTAATAATGCCAAATGGGAAAAACATGGTCTCTTGAACATTCTTATTATTCACTCCTCTAGTCCTATGATTTACCTAGGTGGAGTAAAGTAGGAAGTAAGGTAACATAACATTTTTGAATAGAGTGAGATTCTTAACAAATAAAATAAAGAATAGAGTGAGATGTGTGATTATATATTGTACTATATTTGGCTATGCGTTAATGTTATCGAAAAAACCTAATTATTTTTTTACACGCGCTCCAAATTTTTAGCCACACCACTGGAACATGATTGCTTCTGGAGGGAAATATCAAACATAAAAAAATATGTAATTTTCTGTCTATTGGAATTGTTAGTCGAGTAATCTACGAACAAAATCAATTTCTAAAAATCACATATCTAATTGAACCAAATAACAAAGTAATTTTTTTTCGAGTAGACCATCATTAGTAGAGTAATTTTGTATGTCGACGTCACAATGCATATATGATTTTAGACGCGTAATTAATTTCGGTTGATGTGTACTTTATTCAAGTTCATCTATGTAAGTTGTTCTCGTTAAAAAAGTTGAGAATCCTTTATAGAGAAAATGTTTTTGGAAATTAATCATGACCTTTTTCAAACAATAATTTTAAACTCTTTATAGAGAATACTGTTCATGGCTGTTAATATAAAATAAACATTTATGTTTGAGCAAATTTTGTTCTAGAATTTCTATATTTAAAAGATTCTAGCTAATGTAACTAATTATAGGGAGATTTTCTTTTTAAATCTTTGATCCAAACTTTCTTTGGTAAAACATTGGCAATAAATTTTTTTTTAACTCATTTGTGGAAGCTTAGTAATTTACAATAGGGTTATTTCCTAAATAGCCCCCAACTTTGTGACCGACTTCTTGTCCAGCCCCTACTTTATAAAAAACTAGGGTATATCCCGCGCCCTAGGGCACGGACACTTGTATCAATCAAATATTACGAAACTTATTGTTATATTTTATTGAGAGAGAGAGAGATTTTTATTAGTTATTATTTATTTTTTTGTTTCTTTTCTCTTAAATTAGTTATTACTAAGGTAATCCCGTGCCCTAGGGCACGGACACTTGTATCAATCAAATGTTACGAAATTTATTGTTATATTTTATTGAGAGAGAGAGAGATTTTTATTAGTTATTACTAGGGTATATCCCGTGCCCTAGGGCACGTGTATCAATCAAATGATACGAAATTTATTGTTATATTTTATTGAGAGAGAGATTTTTATTAGTTATTATTTTTTTGTATTACTTTTTTGGTTCTTTTCTCTTAAATTAGTTATTATTCTATTGAGAGAGAGAGAGAGAGAGATTTCAATTTCTTTTTTTAACCCTTGAAATTTATTTTGTTTCTTTATTTCTTAAATTAGTTATTTTATTTCTAAGAAGGAAATGATTATTGTTTTTTAAATAGGCAACTTTATCTCTACGAAGGACTATATTTTAAATTTTGAGAAGGGCTTCTAGACAATATCTTTTATTAAAAAAGGATGTTTGTCCCAGTCATCGTTTTACCTTCTGTTTTATTATATAGATATTTGGATGGCCTCCCTTTTCAGTTATCGTTATAACACCGTTAACTAGTCATCACCTCTCTCTCATCCAACTCATCGCCTCTCTCTGCCACCTCACCTTCTTGCCACCTCATCATCTTCACCGGCGAAGGTCGCCGACCAGCCAATTTTCCAGCCGACGAAACATAAAAAAGAAAAAAGTTTGTTTATCTCTCTTCTCCATCTCTAAATTTTCTTTTTAAAATTTCTCCTATCTCTCTAAAAATTCCGGCAAAGGAAAACCTCTTGGCCGGAGGTGGGTCTGTTCGTTGAACAGACCTTGAAGGTATGTTCAACGAACAAACCTTCAACACGATTAGATCTGTTCGTAACAGACCCTCCGGCGAAGGGGTTTCCCTTCGCTGGAGTTTTTAGAGAGAGAGGGGAGAGATTTTAAAATTTTTTTTAGAAAGAGATAATTTTTTTTTAATGTTTAAAGGTCGTCGGCCGGAAAATTGGCCGGCGGGCGACCTTCGCCGATGAAGACGATGAGGTGGCAGAGAGAGGCGACGAGGTGGCAGAGAGGCGATGAGTTGGATAAGAGAGAGGTGATGACTAGTTAACGGAGTTATAACGGTAACTGAAAAAGGGAACCATCTGGGTATTTTTGATAAAGTAGGGGGATAGGCAGGAAGCCGGTTACAAAGTTGGGGGCTATTTGGGAAATAACCCTTTACAATATTAAAGACAAAATTACACCCATCTCCCCTTTCGCTTTCTCTCTATTTTTTCTCGGGTCCATTCCATTTTAGCCCCCCTCTGTAACCAACTTGTCGCTTTGGGCCCAATTAGTGTCGGACAGTTCGTTTTAGCTCATATGGACTAAAAAATATCTATTGTTTCAGGAAGTATCCTTGGGGGCCCAAATAGAATTAATTTCCAAACAATTTAACAACAATAAAGACTACCTTGTTTGGTTCAGATTTTAGATTCAAAGTTGGGAAAAACAAAAAGCATCGTAATCATATCTTTGTTGACATCAAAGGTAATAGGATAAAGATCACTTGTAATTGGTCTTTGATTAAGAACATCACTAGACCAATTCGAGAAGGATGGTGTGTGGCATTTGTAGAACTTCTAGTACCCCTGACACATTGTTATTTGAAGACACATTGTTATTTGAAGTATTTTTTTCATAACAAACCTCAATTAGGAACTTAGCACTTGGGATCTCGCTCTCGTTGTAGTGCATTTTGCTGATGTCGAAAAACGTCAATCTGGTTATTGACGTTACATAAAATAGTTGCCCGTTGACTATCGTCAATAAGTAAAAAAAAGACCAAAAGCCCAACAGGTCAACCCGTTTCAAGACAACAAGACCCTGAGCCCGAAGAGGTCCGCCACCAAAGTCCAGAATTGGGAGATTGGCAAGGTCATCTAAGGAGCTCCAGCCTGCCCTGCCTCCAACACAACCAGGTTTTCCATGGGATTCGTAAAGATAGGTTGGGTCTTAAGAAGGCCAATATCTTACACCTTGAACATGGAAAGGCAGAAGTGTGTCGCGCGCTTACCGACTTAATCCTAAATCTTCCTAAAGATCTCAGTCGGTCAAGATCTTAAGTGTAATGTTAACTTGGGCTTTAAGAGTCTCAAAGGAGGAAACATCTCCAAGAATATATACCAACTCGGCAATATTTATCGAGGATCCTTGAACATAGAAACTTTTAAATATCTAAGACACGAGATAAACACAAAAAGGAAACCCTAACTACGAAACAACATTTTCAGTACAATAGGTGATTCTATACCGCCTCAATCTTACCGTCTATCCCAATCGGTAAAGCAGCCTATAAAAGGCATCGCATCACCTTCAATAAGTTACAAACGCTTTACGTTCCACAGTGATCAATCAATACTCAATCTTTAACTGCAAAGTGCAATCTGACGTTCTTGAGCGCCGGCGAGATTTCCGAACTCTTTGCAGGGTTTCCCCTAAGTTTTCAGGAGCAAGACCGGAAATTGAAGGAGCAGTATCATTCATTCAGACTTGATCCAACATCAAGTCTCTTATTTTAGACTGATAACCAAATTGCCATTTTTTTGACATCAACAGTTATCAGTCTGGAATAAGAGACTTGATGTTGGATCACGTCTGAATGGATGATTTTACTCCTTTGAATTCCGCTCCTGCTCTTGAGAACCTAGGGGAAAAGCCTGCAAAGAGTCAAAAAATATCTTGACACTCGAGACAGATAGATTTCCCTTTGCAGTTAAAGTAATGTTCCAGGTGATGAGTTTGGAGCACAAATTTGTTTTTTTTTTTTGAGTTTGGAGCATTGACTAACTTTGACTTAATTTTCCATCCAAAGATAACAAAAACTAACTTTTGACTTAACTTTCCATTCAAAGTTAATGGAGACTAACTAACGGATGTTACTATCAATTTTTCATTACCGTTAGTTTCTAGCATCGACTACTCACATTATTTCGCATCAAATTGTCGGGATTAACTCATATTTTACGACCAAAACCTTTTCTTCTGTAGAAGAAATCCACTTTTAAACCAATGCAAACTCCATTCTTTTCATAATAACTTTTATAAACTACTTAGCTTTAGTACAGTTGTACAAAACACTAAAAAATTACATGATTCATCCATATGTAGCATTCATCGATTCATTAACATGAGGATAACCTGCATTCAGAAATATTAAAGTATTTATATAAACGTTCCCAACACTTTGTTCACATTCATTCATCCATCTAGGGATTTAGTTTTGTCAAAAAATTACAACGGTAAACACTTAAATCAAAGTAACTTAGCTCGTTCAAAAAAGTAACAATCTTTAAATTAGTTAAATATCTTTATGTTATCCAAAATATAAAAAAATGTAAGAATTACTAATCTAGTTCAATCATCGATAATAACAATTTTTCTCAGCAAGTCAGGGTTGTATCGACCTTGATTACTAACTTTGGTGTCACTTCTTAATGAATTGATGGAGTTTGCATTAGTAAAAGTGGACTTCTTCTACAGAAGAAAAAGTTTTGGTCGTAAACTATGAATTAATTCTGACCATTTGATGCAAAATAATGTGAGTCGTCGATGTTAGAAACTAACGGTACTGAAAAATTGATAGTAACATCCGTTGGTCTCCATTAACTTTCGACGGAAAGTTAAGTTAAAAGTTAGTTTTTGTTATCTTTGGATGAAAAGTTAAGTCAAAGTTAGTCAATGCTCCAAACTCAAAAAATTTCAAATTTGTGCTCCAAACTCATCACTTGGAACATTACTTTGCCCCTTTTGCAAAATATTCCAAACTCGAAAGTCACGGGATCTATACGTGGTGAAAGGGGGAAAAACATCGGTTTTGATCAATACAGGCTATTAAGAGAACAAATAATGGCGGTTATGAACATATTTGTTCATCACGATGTATCCAAGACACCTGATGTGTGGTACATGATAATCTTTTGTACTAATGTAATCCCGTATTAAAAATTAAACTTTTACTTTATCTCCATTCCCAACATCATATCCCCTTCTGTTTCTCTATCTCATACAACTCTGTCTCCCTCTCATCTCCATGCATCAGTATATCTCCTTCATATGTGGCGAAGGGGAACGCCTGTGCGCAACAAATCTCTTTCCATTCATATGTGAGGAAGAGGCTTTTTCCCTCATCACAGAAGACGAAGGGCTTTCCTTCCTACGGACAAGGTGTAAAAAAAACCCTTGTGTTACTAATGAAGGGAATGAAGATCTAGATGTGGTGGAGATGGAGAAGATGAAGAATTTGGAGATCTGGTGGAAAAGACGAAGATATTGGAGGAAATATGATGGATAAGATGAAGAGATGATGAAGCAGGTAGGGAGAAGCAGGGCCGCCCCTGGGCCTAGGCGACCCAGGCGGCCGCTTAGGACCCCTAAAATTAGAGGGCCCTTGATTTAAGTAGCATTATATACATACATAATATTATTATATGTGTTATTTTATGCACATGTACGTCACATCTGTTTGGGTAGTAGAGTTAGCAGAGTAGTTTACTAAAGAACGTCAGTAGGTTTGACTCCGACGAAATGGTATGAAAAAAAAAATTAAGGTCGACCCTTCTTTCTGGCCAGCAGGAATCTGGCCAGTTTTTTTTTTTTTTGTTAAAACGTACAATAATATTAAATAAGAGAGTTATTACAATACGTATTAACTAAAAAAGATGGGACATTCTTCCAGGTCTTGGATCTATCTTTCTTTCTCGCCCATTTAGCTAATTTGTCTACTTGATCATTCTTCTGTCTTTTAATGTAGCTGAAGATGACATTCTCAAGTCTTCCTTTGACTTCTCGGATTCCTTTTATGTATACTTTAGACTGCCATTGAATGGTATGTTGGCTATCTTGAATGTGCTTGATGAGGTTGTAGTTATCGTTTTCTATGATGATGAAACTTTGGTTGTGTTCTTCTGCCCAGAGAAGACCTTAATGGATTGCTAGCGCTTCACTTTCTTCGCTATTTCTCGCTCTATCTGAGTAAGCTGATGCTTCAATGAATTTCGAATCCCCATTGTGGACTATGAATCCAGTACCAATGTTACCTTCTATCGCCACAAACGAGGTGTCAACATTAATTTTAAGGAAAGGGTTTGCGGGTGGTTTCCATTTGTCATACTTGTCCTCATTTTTGATAACTTTGGAAATTACTTTTTCTGGGAAGCTTTTGATCGATGTAATGACCTTATTGATGTCCGTGATGGTATATTGAAAACAGTTATCACATCTCATTTTCCATATATTCCGTAGGATGGTGGCGAAATGAGTTCCATTGGAGGTGGTGTTCGTTTGGGTCGGGTCTTGCCAAGAAAAAATCCATTCCGTGATGGAAATGATGTGTTCTGATATAATATTAAAGTGAAACTGTTAGAACTAAAAGTCGCGGAAGCTATCGAACCTATCCTAGAAATTGATCCGATTATGAAGATTAATCGAAAAGCTAAGTCAAAATCAAATATGCGAACAGAATTTAACGAGGTTCGGCTTGGAAGCCTACGTCCTCGGGCAAACAATAAATCTTTATTGAAGGATAGATGAAGACGACTCACACAACCCGCAAGTTCGTCCCAAGATGGTACCGTATAGTAATTAACCTTCTATACTAAATCTTCGACGACCGAGAAATTAAACACCGCTAAAAAACTATGAACACAATTTCTCTCTTACTTGCTCTCTCTCTCTAGCTCTCTCTAAAGAAGAGTTGTTGTTGATGTTGTTGTTGGTGATGTGTTGTAATAGGCTCTCAAACCCCATATATATATATATATCCAAGGATTTCCAATTTTGAGTCCAATTTGGATTCAAAATTGGAGTCGGTTCAATTCCACCACCTTCACCAAACAGCCTCCAATTCCACCGGCTGCAATTTGAGATTCCACTCAAAATTGAGCAACTTCCAAAATTGAATAGTTGTCAATTTTGAGTCCAAAAATTGGAAATCCAATTTTGTAGCAATTTCTATCCCACCGACTTTCACAATTCTCCACCTCGTACACAATTTGATATACTTCAAATTTTGGACGAACACCAGCTCTACTCCTTGTAAGATATATCTGCTTCTTGTAACTTCATCCGACTGCACCATATGACCATGGTTGCCTACGTACCCTTTTATAGGATCAAGCCTACCGTAGTTCTACCAACCCTTCAAATAAAGATTACCTTGTCGCCATTACGCCCTTTCGGGCAACTTAACACGAGCCGATTTGTAGCAATTCCAGGCAATGCTGAAACTCGCTACATGTCACCACTTTAGTCAACATGTCCGCGGGATTCTCATCTGTGTGTACCTTCATTAGAGAAACATCACCTTCCTCTATGACATCTCATACAAAGTGATACCTGACATCGATATGCTTAGTGCGGGCATGATGAACCTGATTCTTCGCCAAGTGGATCGCACTTTGACTATCACACCATACATCTACGCTACCCTGCTTAATCCCTAGATCATCCAGAAGACCCCACAACCACAATGCTTCCTTCACACCCTTGGCCATAGCCATATACTCGGCCTCCGTAGTAGATAACGCAACTGTAGATTGTAACATCGATCGCCAACTAACTGGAGTACCATGTACCTTAAATACATAACCAGTAGTAGATAGTCTTCTATCTAGATCGCCAGCATAATCCGAGTCAACATAACCGCTTACCTGACATGTGTCTCCACCAAAGCACAAACCCGTATCAACAGTACCCTTCAAGTATCTCAAGACCCACTTCACAGCTTCCCAATGTGTCTTCCCCGGGTTTGCCATAAACCTACTAACCACACTGACCGCCTGTGAAATATCTGGACGAGTACACACCATGGCGTACATCAAACTGCCAACTGCACTAGCATACGGTATACGATCCATATGATCCTTCTCCACCGTAGTAGTGGGAGATTGTTTTCCCGAGAGCCTGAAGTGTGGTGCCAAAGGTGTTGACACCGCTTTCGCATTCTGCATCCCGAATCGAGAAACTACTCGTTCGATGTAACCTTTCTGATTCAAGTACAGTTTCTTACTTGACCGCTTTCTCTTAATCTCCATTCCCAGTATCTTCTTTGCAGCGCCCATGTCTTTCATCTCAAACTCTTGACTGAGTTGAGATTTCAACTTATCTATCTTCACCATGCTTCGAGAAGCAATAAGCATGTCATCCACATACAAAAGGAGATAAATAAAGTCACCTTCGCGAAGCTTCTTGATGTATACACAACAATCATAGTCACTTCTGCGAAAACCATGCTTTAGCATGAAAAAATCAAATCGTTTGTACCATTGGCGAGGGGATTGTTTCAATCCGTAAAGAGACTTCCTCAAACGACATACTTGATTTTCTTTACCCTCAACCTTGTATCCCTCAGGTTGAGCCATATAAATTTCTTCTTCCAAATCTCCGTGCAAGAAGGCGGTTTTAACATTGAGTTGTTCCAGCTCAAGATCACTGTGAGCAACAATACTCAATAGCACCCGAATAGAAGTATGTTTCACGACCGGTGAGAAAATCTCATTGTAGTCGACCCCTTCTTTCTGTGCATAACCCTTGGCCACTAGTCTTGCCTTATACCTTGTACCCTTGATTTCGGAAGAATCCACTTTCTTCTTGTACACCCATTTACAACCAATAACAGACTTACCTTCGGGCAATGGGACAACCTCCGATGTCTGGTTCTTGTGAAGAGACTCCATCTCTTCTTGCATAGCAACCAACCAACTCTCTCTTTCCTCCGCGGTAATAGCTTGTTTGAAGGTGACTGGCTCGTCGTCTTCCACCGAGAGTGCATATTCAACCACATTTGCCTGCCCGTAATGCCTAAGAGGTTTGTCTGACCCTAACCTCTGTACCGGCTTATAAAACCGTTTCGGCCTAATGTGTACCGAAACATCCTGCTGTTGTTGTTGTAAAACTTGTGTACCTTCCCCTTGAACCTCCTCATGATCGGGTTCATCAATTTTTTTATCCTGAGTTTTATCTTGATGCTCAACCTGATCATGATTCCTAGAAACCCGTTGGTCTTCGACTTCTACTTCCACTACTTGAGCTTTAGTAGACCCAACATCACCACAACTAGGCACCGTAGCTTTCGCCATAGCTACAATAGATGACTCATCAAACACCACATCTCTGCTGATTATAAACTTCTTGTCTTCCGTACACCATAGCCGATAACCCTTGACTCCTGTAGCATATCCTAAGAAAATTGCCTTCTTTGCTCTATTGTCAAGTTTGTTTCCTTTAACATGGTAATAGGCCGTACAACCGAAAACCTTAAGTCTCTCGTAATCTGCATGTTCACCTGATCACACCTCGTAAGGTATGCCGCCATCTAAAGAAGAATGTGGAGACCTGTTCACAATATAACAAGCTGTAGCAACAGATTCTGCCCACCATTCTGCGCCTAATCCCGAATTGGAGCGCATACATCTAGCCTTCTCAAGTAGTGTACGGTTCAATCTCTCTGCGACTCCATTCTGTTGAGGTGTGTTTACTACTGTCCAGTGCCTCACAATGCCTTCCTGATTACAAAACTCCTTGAATGCCCCATCCGTGTACTCGGTCCCATTATCCGACCTTAACGTCTTCAGCTTTCGACCAGTTTTGTTCTCAACCATTGCTTTCCACACCAGGAATGTGTTGAATACCTCATTCTTATGCTTCAGAAAATAAAGCCAGACAAATCTCGAATGATCATCAACGAATGTAACAAAATACCTGGAACCACCCTTGGAAGGTAACTTTGCCGGTCCCCAGACATCGGTGTGTACGTAGTCTAACACCTCTTTGCTCCTGTGCTTGCTTGTAGAGAACGTCACCCTGTGTGCCTTCCCGAACACACAATGCTCACAAAACTCCATGAAAGGTTTTTTCATGTCCTTCAACAAGCCTTTCCCGCACATCAAAGATAGACCCTTTTCTGACATATGCCCCAAGGCGCATATGCCAAAGCCTCGTACTAGCCGTTGGATCCCTTCCACTGATTCCTACTGCTACATCTCCCGTAATTGTTGTCCCCAAAAGTTTGTATAAATTACCGTAACGAGTACCTCTCATTACCACCAAAGAACCCTTAACGACTTTTATGGAGCCATTCTCTATAATTATCTTACAGCCGTTCCTCTCCAACACACCAAGGGAAATTAGATTTTTCCGCAAATCGGGTATGTGTCTTACGTCCGTCAATGTTCTCACCACTCCATCGTGCATCTTGATACGTATTGTTCCGAGTCCAACAGTTTTACATATACTATCATCACCCAGTATAACTGTACCACCATCTATACTCCTATAGGTAGTAAACCACTCCCTATTTGGACACATATGGTGTGACGCCCCTGAATCAAGCATCCACTTATCGGAGATCTTCTCAGACACCTCTGTCACCGAGAAACATTCGTCAGGGTCTTCTGACACATATCCCGCCTCTTGTATCTCTTGTTTCCCCTTGTAGTCTTTGTTCTTTTGCTTCAACTTTCTCTTTGGACAAGCCGCTTTAAACTGGCCAAACTCACCACAACTAAAGCACGTTTTCTTGAAAGAGCCTCTAGATTTGGATCTAGATTTCCCGCCCTTTCCCTTTCCCCTTTCATTACTCCTCCCCCTCGTTACAAACAACCCTTGTGCTTGATCCTTGTCTACTCCACCCGACGCCATACTGCTAGTAGCAACCTTACAAAGGTCATCCACTAATAGCGAATTTCTCGTCTCTTCCATGCTTAGACTATCACTAACAAGCATCAAAGTTTGAACAAGGTTTTCATAGGATTTTGGCAACGAAAGTAACAATATAAGGGTTTGGTCCTCATCCTCAACCTTAACATCAATATCCTTCAAATCTGAGATAATCCTATCAAACCTATTCATATATTCCTGAATAGAAGAACCCTCTTCCATTCTACATGTGAATAATTTGGATTTTAAGTAGACCCGATTCGTTAAAGTTTTCGTCATGAAGTTGCTTTCTAGCTTTAACCACACACTCGCCGCTGTTGCTTCTCCGTCTACTAGGAACGCCACGTCCCTCTCAAGACACAACATAATGGTTGCCCGTGCTTCGAGATCTAACTCCTCCCAATCCTCATCTGACATATCTCCTGGTTTCTTTCCCGTCAACGTCTTGTGTAATTTCTGTGAGATTAGCAGATTCTTCATCTGCATCCGCCGATAAGACAAATCGTTTTTCCCATTGAACTTCTCTATCTCATATTTCCCTGATTTGACCGTACCACTTCTCGATCCCATCTTCTCTTCGTTCAATCTCAACAAGGCTCTGGTACCAATTGTTAGAACTAAAAGTCGCGGAAGCTATCGAACCTATCCTAGAAATTGATCCGATTATGAAGATTAATCGAAAAGCTAAGTCAAAATCAAATATGCAAACAGAATTTAACGAGGTTCGGCTTGGAAGCCTACGTCCTCGGGCAAACAAGAAATCTTTATTGAAGGATAGACGAAGACGACTCACACAACCCGCAAGTTCGTCCAAAGATGGTACCGTATAGTAATTAACCTTCTATACTAAATCTTCGATGACCGAGAAATTAAACACCGCTAAAAAACTATGAACACAATTTCTCTCTTACTTGCTCGCTCTCTCTAGCTCTCTCTAAAGAAGAGTTGTTGTTGATGTTGTTGTTGGTGATGTGTTGTAATAGGCTCTCAAACCCCATATATATATCCAAGGATTTCCAATTTTGAGTCCAATTTGGACTCAAAATTGGAGTCGGTCCAATTCCACCGCCTTCACCAAACAGCCTCCAATTCCACCGGCTGCAATTTGAGATTCCACTCAAAATTGAGCAACTTCCAAAATTGAATAGTTGCCAATTTTGAGTCCAAAAATTGGAAATCCAATTTTGTAGCAATTTCTATCCCACCGACTGCAATTTGAGATTCCACTCAAAATAGAGAGCGTGTTCTATCGTTTATATTATTGTGCACTTGTTACACATTAAGTTATTTCCTATGTATTTGCCTATACGGCTTTTAACCGGGAGAGCATTGCAGCATATTTTCCATATGAACATTTTGATTCTCGGAATGGTAGGCAGTGCCCAGATAAAATTCCAGTTATGATTGGGCGTCGAGTTTGGTATATTACTAGTTCTAAGATAATTATACATTGATTTGACCGTGAAGAATCCAGAGTCTGTGAGAATCCATCTTTTTTTTATCTATACCATCACTATCAATAGGCATTGCTTTTATGAGGTTGCTAGTAGTGGAGTCAAAAGTATTGTCTAAAATGTTCTCATTCCACCTGCCATTATTTATGAGTTGAGCGACTGTGACAAGATTGGAATTATTGGTGTTAGTAAGGGGGGCATTGCAATGTGGAATCCAGTTATCATTCCAAATGTTAATGTTAGTACCATTATGTACTTCCCAACAAGTGAGGTTTCAAACTTGATTTACGCATTTACTTATATTCTTCCATATCCAGGAATGATATGGTTTTGCTGGGCCCGGCTGATAAATGTTTGGAAAGTATTTAGCTTTCATCACTTGCACCCAAGCTGACTTAGGTTCTGTCTGCAGTTTCCAAGCAAGCTTGCTAAGGAAAGCTTTGTTATCTATTTGAGGAACGTGTATGCATAACCCCCCAACCGTTTAGGGAGACTGATAAAGGACAAGGCTTTCGTACAAATGCCTTTAGACTTACCCCACCAGAATAACTTTTGGATAGTCATAATGCGTTTGTTGACACTCTTTGGGAGCGTGATGTAGATTGTTGCGGAAGCGTAAAAGTAATGGAATCCACCATTATAACAATGATAAAATACGTAAATAAACTGATAAAATACGTAAATAAACTGATAAAGTAAAGAACAAAACGATAAACTTGATTAATAATAAATTCGGTTGATAATATTCTCAAATCTGAATTAACAAAGACAGACTGGACTTCTCTTATATAGATATTGTATTTTCCTAGATAGACTCGAATAAAGAAAGAAGATAACTACTAAGGATACTTTCTTTGATTGCTAAGACACTAAAACATAGAAACCCTAAATACTAAAATTTGGAAACTACGCTAATGTAATAACCTGGCCGTTAGGCCCACTAATCTCTTGGACGAAAGGCCCATTAAGGGGATGGTCGCCATCATACTGCCCCGCTGCGGAACAACTTGTCCCCAAGTTGGTGTTGTCATAAAGAGGATCGTCTAGGTAATACGGATATATATCAGCGATGTTTTTTTTTTTTTAATTGGTAAGCGTGTGCCTCGATATATCAGCGATGTTGACGATAACTTTGGTGACGAGTTCGAAGGCGATCCTTAGTTCCCACTTTGCACGAAATTTGTTGAAAAACCGAAGAAGACAAAAATGGACCAAGTCACCAATGATCATCTGAAACCGATGATGTGAAGATTCACTCGAACGGAACAGTAGTGAATAATCATCCCAGAGATTTCGACATCTTGTAGTCTGACGAAAAAGACCACAAACGCCATATTCTTCCGTATGGACAAAGCAACCTTAAGTTTCTTCAAAATTATAACTTTGACTGCCTCTTCCCTTTGTATAACAACTTAGACTGACTTGTCATGTTCATCTTTGTGAAGTCTAGAAACCAAAACTGTGCCAATGTTTATCAATGTAGCTACTTCTCTAGCCAGTATAACAAAAGAAAATATCATGGAGGTTTCACTATTTCGTTTTTCAAAAGATAATATAGCAAGTATTCCATTGATCTTTCTAACGAGCAATTTTTCGAACACGGTAGAGACATCCACAAACATACTTATGTAATTCAAATGATCAACATCAAGATGCTCATCAAATACGTCATGTGCAAAGCATATAAAGCTGAGTCGTCCCGCTTCTTCCTCCCTTCCTTCGTTGTTTAAATTAACGGATACAAATGCCGTCATCTCTGACCTCAAACCCACACTCTCATCACCGGACATAAAACTAACCCTAGTTTTCAAATTCTTATAATAAGTAGGTGGTGGTGAAGGCATAAATTCAAACCCACCAACACTACTCCTTTTTCTCCTCTCTCTCAATGTTAATAATATATCACCACTAACCAAAGCGAAGTGTTGTAAACTTTCACCTTCATTATGTTCTAAATAAGTTTGTATTTGACTCTTCCTCTTTGTTCCATAAACCGGTTCATTCATCGGTAGCAAAATCATTTCATCATTACTTGATAAAACGACCGAGTTCAACTCACTCTCACTCGTTCCTACATCTTCTGATGTGAACTCAGCAAACTCATGAAACCCAGTAAACGATTTAACATACCCAACCGATTTAGCTAAATCATAAACATTACCAACCGCATGATCCAACCGTTTAATTCCAAAATCAAGATTTTTAAACGATGATGATTCATCCATTAGTTCAAACCCTGGTAAAAATATTAAATTAGGGTTAGGGTTTTTGATACTTACGTAATGTAATACAACATCACCGTAAAGTTCAGCTTCAGATATGAAAACTCCTGTTTCGATTTCAATCGGAGATGATGAAGGTTTTGCACCATTTGAAACACTCACATTGAATGCTTCTTCAGCATCATCAACTTCGATTCCGATGGATCTAACAGCGAGTCCATGAGAACACGAAAAAGACCTAGCGGATGAATGATTAAACGTCGAAATTGAAGCAGTGTTCGTTTGATTGCCGGCGATTGACGGTGAGTAAGGAGCGGTAAGTAAAAAGTTAAGTTCGCCGGAACAGAGAAGATAAGAAGCATGCGTCATGTTTCTGGTAGATAAATCAGATTTAGCTATAATCGGCACACCTAAACCCCATGAAAATCGACGAGCGGAGTTAATAGCATCAGTACACCAAAACTCAATGTGATGTAATCGTTTAACTTTGAATCGGTCTGATTTTGGATTAGAACGGACAAAATTACTGTATCCAACTAATTTGAATCTCGATTCACCATTCTTGCCTTTCTCCACCATTTTTTTCTCTTCTTCTTCTTCTTCTTCTTCAGAGTCAATCTCTTCATCATCACTGCTTTTAGGGTTAGGGTTTAAGAACTTAACATCTTTTCGAAGTGCAGAAGGCAAACGAGGACCAGATTTCTTCCGGTCACGTTTTTCTTTTTTCTGATTACTACCACCTTTCTGTTTCCGTTTGTTGTCCACTATTTTTAGGTCTTCGATTAACCCAAAATCAGTCTTCCTCACTGTTTTTCTTTTTTTAGTTATTGTTTGACTTGTAGCAGTGGAACCCAATGAAGATAGAGTCGGAGGAATTTTATGATTCGAAACCACTAATTTTTCTCCCGAAATTATACGCGGATCGAATAAATAATTCGGACTTGTGTTATTTAATTGAATTCCTTCTTCTTTTGTCGATTTTTCTTCCCCAGTCATTGAAAAACTAATATCTTTTTTATCAGTAATCTTTCCTTTAACAGTAATGGGCACGGCGGCTGAAGGAATTTCAGAAAATTTGCTCAATTAGATTCGAGATTGTTCATAAGACAAGTAATCATCTAAAGGGAGAAAAACATATCGAAAAATACTTTTCACTTGATTCCAATTATCTATGAACGATGTACCTTGATCAATGAGTCTCCATTGCATCTCGTTGAATTTTTCGTACACTCTTGTAGACAAGTGTTGTTCAAGAATAAAAACCTTATCTTCATCACAAACCTCTTGGTTTATAAACCAATCTTCTATCTGTTGAATCCAAAAATCTATATGATATTGACAATCGAATATAGGTATTTTGAAAACGACATTAATTTTATATTGATCTTCTCGATCAACATAGAGTTGTTGTGCGTCTCGCAAAGGATCCCAACCTAAACGTGGAAGATTTTTCAAACATTCAAGATGAGAAGTATCTAAAAAAATTTATCTGCTCCCAGATTCTTGAGGCTCTGAATACCAGCTGATGTAGATTGTTGCAGAAGCGTAAAAGTAATGGAATCCACTATTATAACAATGATAAAATACGTAAATAAACTGATAAAATACGTAAATAAACTGATAAAGTAAAGAACAAAACGATAAACTTGATTAATAATAAACTCGGTTGATAATATTCTCAAATCTGAATTAACCAAGACAGACTGGACTTCTCTTATATAGATATTGTATTTTCCTAGATAGACTCGAATAAAGAAAGAAGATAACTACTAAGGATACTTTCCTTGATTGCTAAGACACTAAAACATAGAAACCCTAAATACTAAAATTTGGAAACTACGCTAATGTAATAACCTGGCCGTTAGGCCCACTAATCTCTTGGACGAAAGGCCCATTAAGGGGATGATCGCCATCAGAGCGCGAAACATTGCATTTGATATCGGGGTACAGCGGACACCACGGAGGATATGACCATCGTGCGACTTGCTTGAGAAAGAAAAGAGTGATTCCATTTGTTGAGTTTGCGGTTTATTTGTTCGATTAAATCGTTGAAGACTTTGGTTTTGTTAGCTCCTATAGACAATTGTGCCCCTAAACTTTTCTGAGGCGGATGCATTTTTTACTTTAAGCGATCTCATAATCATACGTTTAAATTTTAAGTGTGAGTTTTTGGAAAAGAAGATGTTGGATTTATTGTAGTTGATCATTTGTCCTGAGGTTTCACAGAAAATGTTAAGAATATTTTTAAGGTTATGAATATTATCCATCGAGTATCTGTCGAAGATGATACAGTCATCGGCAAAAAGTAGATGAGTAATCTCCATATTCGAGCTGTTGACGGGGAAGCCCAAGAAATTACCTGACCCTAGTGAAGAGGAGATGAGGCGGCTAAGACCCTCCATAGCTAGAGTGAATAGGAACGGTGAAAGGGGGTTTCCTTGCCTGAGACCTCTCGAGGGGAAGAATCTTTGACCTGGGCGTCCATTCACCAGAACTGCCATAGAGGAAGTAGAGATGCAGTTGAAGATCATCTTGGTCCATTGTTCTGAATAACCAAGTTTTCTCAAAATCTTAATCAGGAAGTTCCACTCAATTCTGTCAAACGCTTTAGACATGTCCAGTTTGAGCCCGAAATATCCTTTTCCCCCCTTCATCTTTCTATAGGAGTGAATAATTTCCTGACCGATAATGATGTTGTCAGAAATCTGCCTACCAGGAACATAAGCAGCTTGAAAAGGGGATATGATATTACTCAGGGTACGTTTAAATCAGTCAGCTAAAATTTTAGTGATAATTTTGTATGTGGTATTAAGAAGGCTGATGGGGCGGAAGTCTGCAGGGGTTTGCGGAGATGGGGTCTTGGGGATAAGGCATATGTGCGTATGGTTAGACTCCGTAGGGAGCATCGCGGTGCTGAAGAAATTTTTAACCATGTTGTAGATATCTAGACTGACTGTATCCCAGTTGGATTGAAAGAAGAAAGGGGGGAAGCCATCAGGACCCGGAGCTGCTTCTTTCTTCAGCTAGTGTATAGCTCTGTCTATTTCCTCCTGATCTGGGATTTGGGTGAGCTCATGGTTTTGCTCATTGTTAGTAACGGGATGAAAGAGATTGACAACCTCTGAATTAATAGTATTATTGTTAGTGGTACTAATACTGTGAAGATAGTCTGAAAATATGTTTTGAATCTCACTCGAGTCATCCTGCCAAATATCATTTCGATCTTTAATAGCCAGGATCCTATTACTTCTATTTCTTTGAATCGCTTGAGAATGGAAATATTTAGTGTTTTTATCTCTGAAGGGTGATAAAGTCATTCTGGGACTTCTCATTCCACATACTTTCTTGAAGTTCGTAGAGATTTTCCAGTTCAGCTTGATGCTTGAGATTTTCCTCTTTACTTTTACTGTTCTGAATATTAGTTACTGCTTTCTTGATATTCAATATTTCCGAAAACATTCTTATTCTAGTTAGCAAGCTGTTTGCTCAAACTCTTCAGATTACATTGGATGTCGTCCATATAATGTATTTTATGATTGTTATCCCATTTATTGGCAATAAAGTCGTGGCAGTCTGGATGAGACATCCAGGTACGAATAAATTTGAAAGGTTTAGGTTGAGTTGGATTGTAATATTCAGTATTTAATAGAGTTGGTGGGTGATCAGATCCTACTGATTCTAAATGAGAGATACTAGAGTTATTGTAAGCCTGGAGCCAAGGTTGGTTAGCTAAAACCCTATCCAATTGCTCCAAGTGTAAGGGTTCCCCTTATAGCCTATATCTATGAGCTCCAGGTTGTTGATGATGCTATTAACTTTAGGGGTGTTTGAGTTAGAGGAATTGCTCTCTCCATTCTTATCTTGAGGGTCAAGGATGATGTTTAAGTCCCCTATCACAATCCATGACGTCTCCTTCCCTGGGTTAAGGTCAATCAGTTTTTTCCAGGGTTTCAGTTTGTTTTTGTTGTAGGGGATACCATAGAAACCCGTGATAAATGTACGATTGAAGCTTTGGTTCTCTGAAATATCCAAATGGATCATGTTGTTATCCGAATAAATGATATTAACCGGTATATGGTGTTTCTAGTACATCACTAAGCCACCTGTTATTCACCGGTTCGATGAAGTGACTCGCATACTCCTTGCCTATTCGAATGTTACTATTGATATTGGTCGACCTGTTTTTAGTCTCAGCAATGAAAATGATATCTGGTCTGTGTTTAGCTATAAGATTAAGGAGATATTTTTTCGTGAGGAATGAAGAGATCCCTCGAACATTCCAACTAAGCATAGATAGACTATTTTTAGTAAAGGTTATTATAGCCATGAGGATAAGGCCGGAAAGGGCTGGGCTCAAAACAAAATTATGCTAGAGGCACCTCTCAGCTGGACCTACCTAAGTAAAAGAGACACACAAAAAGACAAGGCCGGGAAAAGCTCCGGTGAGTCCCTAGACTCTCCGATAAGGATTCCAGCCACCCAAAAAGAAAAAAACAGAGAACAAAAGGGAAAAAAAGAATGAAACTAAAGATAAGACTACTAAGAAGAAAACTCCAAAGGAAACTAACCACAAGGAAGGATAAACATAAAGTTAAGCTAAAACTAGAAATTAACAGTCCATAACACAAGATCAAACAGTCTAATTACAGAGATCACACAGTAAAAACAACCCAAAACACAGTGATCTTCTATCTATCAAAGAAGATCACTCTAAGACTACCAAAATGCAGACTGATAATCTAGAAACAGGAAGAACAGAAGATCATACTACTAACAAAATACCAACCCTAATAAACTAACAGTGAACTTAGGAGAAAGAGTTAATTGACTAGACTAGGTTGTTCATCCGCCTCTTCTACTCGTGCAGTTGACAAAGTACCCGGAGATTCTAACAGTGAATCAGCAAACAGGTGGCACCTCCTCTCTTCTTGGCCGTCGATAGTTTCAGGAGGAGGAATGTACCAACTGGAGGGCATAGAACTCGCAAAATCATAATCAGCCCTCGATGCACCCGAACGACGAGAAAAAACCCCACCTGCTCCAGAAGAACTACTGTCAATAGATCTATCTCGAATCTTTTTAGCCTCTGACTGTCGGACTTCACTCTCTTCAATCTAGACTTCTAATAATAGATCAGATTCCTTCCTCTTACCTCTCTGACTTTGCTTGTCCATTGGGGTGGTAAACTCAGACTGGGATGGAGGAGGTTGAATCACAACAAGAGCCCATTTTTTAGGAAGGTTGCTAGAGGAGGGAGAAATATCCATCTTGGAACTAGAAGTCCTGACATTAGGCTTGATACGAGGAACTGCTGAATGCTCGACTATACAACAGAGATGACAAATAGCTTTGGGGAATCTCAAGTAACTAAAGTTGACCGGCTTACCTCCATCCGTGAAAATGGAATTCAAAGTTGCCAGCAAAGGAGTACGAACATCGTACATAAACTGGATACGAATCAGAGCATTAGGAACCATACTGAAGTTCTTCGGAAGAATCTGCATAATATACCCCATGCATTAGAAGATGACATCCAGATCTTGTCTGTTCTGAATAGCTGATGCGAGATCAGAGAAGCTACACCACATGGGTTCACACATCAGTTCAGGGACTTCCTCTATCATAGGAAACCCCTAATCAACCAAGGTCTACCTTGATTAATTTCATTCATGACGATCTGACTCCTAGGCTTGATGAAGAAGTGATTAGGGCCAAAAGGAGCTTTGGAGATGTCACATTCTCGAAAGAATCTTGATTGAGCAGACAAATACTTACGAATAAAGCCTATACCATAATCATAAGCACAACAGAGTCTAGCAACAAAACCTGCTTGAATTTCTTGAAGCTCTTTACTCACGGATGGCTTAGAGTAAGCTATGGTTAGGTTACCATAATCCGAAAGGTTCATTTGTAGGGCCATCTTATTAGTGAGGTCGTTGATGCTGGTCTCAGAGGGGTAAGTCGACATGAACAGAAGATAAAGGAGGATGAAGAAGAAGAAGTTAAGGAAAGAATCCCTTAAATGGAGAATGTGAACAAGGGAGATGAACTGATTAAATGAAGGGGTTGGGCGATTATACTTCAGTTGCATGTCCTCGATAAGCCCAAAAACCACTGTCAGACTCAACCCCAACCAATACCAAGACATCATCTCTCCTAGGGAAAGGAAGGAAATCCAAAGGTTTCAACCACTTGTGTGAAAGAATAAGGCGAACCAATCCACCAACACCAAGAGTAAAAGGGAGAGGAATAATCGGCGCACGCTCGAAGAGGAGGAATGAACAGCCTAATTTAAGCTACTTAGTGTTGACACATGGTGATCATGCAAAGATTAAACTAAATAAGCAATAAATAAACTACAGCTAAAAGATTACCTTGGTAATTATTACCTTTTCTCGTGCTGATTCTCAAGGTTGTTAATGATGACCTTCCCCTTATGCTTCGTCTTCCTCTTCGAGTTATCTCTGGGAATTAGTGGTGGAGCTTTGTCTTATTTGCTTTTCTCTCTTGGATTTTTGGGTAGGAGAATATTAATTTTGGATGTTAGTAATAGATAATATTGTAAATGAGGTGTGTGAGTTGTACTGGATCAAGAAGAGAAGCAGGGGAATATAACCCATGTGGTTGTTAGGAAAGTTGTTAGTTGTTAAGTTTCAGTTATAAGTTAGTTAGGAAGTTGTTAGTTGTTGTTTTTCTGTTTTCTTTCTTCCTATATAACTGTGTAATCTTCATTCCATTATTCAATGAGAAAGGTTTACAACTATGGTATCAGAGCAAGATAATTGATTTTCTATAGTTATTTTGAACTTAGCATATGCATTTCTAAAATCAGACTTATATTGTAAAGGTAATAACCAACAATACTTTGTGTAATCATCTATGATATTAGCATAGTATCTATAGCCACTAACAGATGGTACAGGTGCTGGACCCCAAAGGTCAACATGAAGTAATTCAAGTGGTTTAGAGGAACTAGAAACAGAAATAGTAAAGGGAAGCTTCTTGCTTCGACCTGTCTGGCAATCATTACAAAAGATAGGCTTCATAGAAGCATTATTTGGGAGGATGAAGGGCTTGAGTCTTTGAAGAGATTGGAAAGATGGATGTCCAAGTCTCTTGTGCCACAGATGATCTTGTGAGCACTGAGTTGAAAGGGCTTGAGCTGAGTTTGAGTTGTTTGAAGAAAGTGAAATTGGATAGAGACCACCCTCAGTTGGCCCTTGGAAAAGAGTCTTGGTCGAGTTGAGGTCCTTCACATAATACCCAAATGGATCAAATGTCAATGAGCAATTATTATCAGTTGTAAACTTATGAACTGATAAGAGATTGTGAGAGGCATCTGGTACTCTAAGTACATTGAGAAGATTAAACTTTCTATTATGTTTAATGAATGAAGTATATCCTGTGTGAGTAATATCCATACCTTGGACATTAGCAGTGGTGATTCTCTCTCTACCATTAAAATCAGAAGAAGAAGTTAATTGAGATAGATCAGGAGTTATATGATTAGTTGCTCCTGAGTCAGCAAACCATGGATTGTGACCAAATACATTAGCTGAGGCAAGCATAGCAGCAATGTTAGATGGTGGAGTCCTTCCTTGATAAGAAAAATTGATTCTATGATAACACTCCAAGGCTGTGTGTCCAACTTTGTGACAGATTTGGCACACAGGTCGACCATTGTTGGAAGAATTAGAAATTTGATGATTAGTTCGATTGAAATTGCCTCTTTGACTTGAGTTGCCTCCTCTTCCTCTAAAGGAGTTGTAACCTCTTCCTGAACTTTGATTATTCACTTGATTTCGATTAGAGAAATTCTGATTTGTAGAGTTTCCTTGATAAGAATTAGCAGACTTGTTCTTAATTTGAGAATTAGATCCCATTAGAACACTATGATCAGAAGACACAGTCATCTTCTTCATCTTATCACTTAGAGTGATTTCCTCACTTAACAGTAGATTGTGTAATTCATTAATTGTAACAGGAGGATGTCTAATTCGTATGGAAGTAGAAAAGGCATCAAATTCAGAAGGTAATCCACTTAAAATACTCAAAATGACTTCCTTAGAGGAAGCAGGACTTCCAGCAGCAGCAAGACTATCACAAATTCTTTTGATCTTTACAAGGAATTCTGGAATGGTATCATTATCTTTCTTGCAATCTCTTAGTTGTCTTTCAAGTTGAAGAACATGAGCTGTTGAAGACGCACCAAATGATTCTTCAAGACTATGCCAAAGTTCAGCAGATGTAGTTGTACCAACTACATAAGGAACCACTGATTCTGAGAGAGTCGAATTGATCCAGATCAGAAGAGTTTGATCCTCATCGATCCAGTCAATATACTCTTGATTGATGATATCTGCATCAAGAAATTTGTCAGGACAAGGTCTGGTTCCATCGATTAAGCCTAGCACCTTGTATTTCTTTAGAATTGGGAGAAACATTGACTTCCAGGCTAGATAATTATCTGGTTGGAGTTTGATTGGGATCGCATTTCCCATGGAGTTGATAGAGAGAGAAGTTATTTTACTTGATTCCATTGAATTTCAGAAAAGAAAGTTGCAGATTTGAAGAAGACGAAGAAATTCTAGTGAGAGAAAGCTTTGATTAGAAAGAAAGTTGCAGATTTGAAGAAGATGAAGAGGATGAAGATGAAGATGAAGAAATTCTAGTGAGAGAAAGCTTTGATTAGAATATGATGATTCGTAAAAACTTGAGGATCATAGCTCTGATACCATAGTTGATTGGGCTGGAAGTCCATCTGACAGTCGATCAATGGGTGGTTTCATCATTTTTCTTGCTGGAAATCCCATCAGCTGGTCTGCTAAGAAGCAGCCCACAGTGTCAAGGTCTTCCACAGAGGCTGAGTATCGTGCTCTAGCACATTCAGCTGCAGAAGTTGTATGGGTATGCTCCCTCTTAAAAGAACTACATTGTTCTCTCTCCACTCAACCTACTTTATATTGTGACAACATTTCAGCTCTTGCTCTAGCCTCTAATCCAGTGTTTTACTCTAAAATCAAACACTTAGCTTTGGATTTTCACTTTATAAGGGAATTGGTTACATCTCGGCTACTTGGTCTTCAATACATATCCACCATTGATCAACCTGCTGATACACTTACTAAGTCACTACCTGGTCCTCGATTTCACTCTCTCAAGTCCAAATTGAAAGTTTGTGCTTCACCAACTATCAATTTAAAGGGGGGTAATAGATAATATTGTAAATGAGGTGTGTGAGTTGTACTGGATCAAGAAGAAAAGCAGGGGAATATAACCCATGTGGTTGTTAGGAAAGTTGTTAGTTGTTAAGTTTCGGTTATAAGTTAGTTAGGAAGTTGTTAGTTGTTGTTTTTCTGTTTTCTTTCTTCCTATATAACTGTGTAATCTTCATTCCATTATTCAATGAGAAAGGTTTACAACTAGTTAGTGGGTTTTTGTAGTTGCATGTGTGCTCTGGGTACAATGCAGCTAGATCCGAGAGTTAATGGAGTTACAATGCAGCTAGATCCGAGAGTACAATGCAGCTAGATCCGAGAGCTTCTCTCTCTTCAAAAACCCTATTCATCCCTTTTCCAACATATCTTTTCCTTTTTCGAATCTGGCCAGTTTCTCTCGCCTCAATTGTGACAAAATAATTTTTTTGAAAAAAGACAGCCTTTGGAATTCATATACATGTCATCAAAAAGAAAAAAAAAAAAAAAACCTAACACCCTACAAATACTGATCTTTAACTTCATTAACATTTCATTCTCTTTCTCTCATGTATTAGTTTTCCACCCACAATACTTACTAGGCTAATTTTGCAAGATCTGTGGCAACAATTTTCTTAGCAAAAGCATCAGAGAAATTCACTTCATTTGTCAATTCTTGCTTTTAGAGGTATTATCACCTAAAGCTTTTATTATCCCTTGAATGGCGCCCAAGGCAGCAGCAATAGAACAGAGCAAGCAAAGCAGATTGAGAAGCTGAAGTCCTGTCCATCTAACACTATACTTCTTTATCTTCCTCTGAGATATGTACATAGCTATAGGGAAGTAAATTGTTAAGGGCCAATAACCCGTAGCTCCCAAAAGCGCAAGTATTTCGTTAAAGAAAGGAGTCCCGATTCCAATAATTGTACAAAATGCCACATATAAACTCCTCCATACCAATCGAAATAGGTTAACACGGAAGTGTTTAATACCCGGTATTGAGTATTCGTGTCTTACGAATTTCGATGTTTCCCATCTATTTCCACAGTTGGTCTCTACCGCTGCAAATAAGGGTTGGCTGTAAACCTACAAAAAGCGAATTCACAGGTGGACGACTATTAGCCTGACCAATTTAGAACTGTTCTAAAGGTCTAGTTTTGAAAATGGTAGCTAGCTAGGTAAAGTTGGACGCTATATGTACATACTATAATGAAGTTAAACAAGAAATAGAAACTTGAATATATGAGATAGTACCTGATATGCACCACATATGTGTACTATAATGCAGGCATTCGCGAAGTTGACTAACCACAGAGGATGATGTTCTACTCCAGTTAACATGTTACCCGGGGCATCGTTTCCATATGCAGCATAGCCAATGCATCCACACAATGCATAGAAAATGCTTGTTACTGTAACAGAGTAAAGGTTTGCCTTCTTCATCTTTTTATTCTCTGCAGGAGCTTTCATCGTGTCCTGAAAACCACATAAGCTTCAAGTTAGCACCATTTTCTAGTTTTGATTTTAAATGAGTCAATTATTTATCCCTCAATCTAGATGGAAAGTAAATTTGACTGAAATGTGTCAAGAATGTCTGAATGTCTTGGTTCATGGAAGAAAATAACAGACAACCCCTTGCAAGAGAAACATGATAGTAAACTTACTTGAATTTCAATGAGGATAAAAGCAAGTGAGAAGGCTACTTCTATATCTCCAAGTGCACTAAACATGCCCCATGTTTTCTCAGCAACAGATAAATTCGGCCCGAGTTCGCGGCCGATCAAAGTCGTCTTCCCCGTATTTCCTACGTGTATTAATTATTTGAAAATTGTCAAAACATTAGATGATCATGGATGATATCATATAAAGAACTCGCAATCTAGACTTACCCGAAGTGACTCTTTGAATGGAGAAACCAACTCCAATGCCAGCATATAAGAAAGACATGATAGCAGCAACGGTCGAGAGCCATGTCAATTCATGAATATTTGGGATTTGAGAAAGAACAAGCTCAACAACCCCAAACAAAATCACGAACGGAGTAACAGATCTTTTACTTGAATCTTTGTCATTACCATACTTGCTCATACAAGTAGATTCATATATTGCACTGAAATTATAAATTAATTGAATTCAGTATTTAGTTAATAAACCAATTCATGAAAATGTGATGCATATAGATATTGACAAGTTCTATATCAAGAAGTCTTCGAGTTGTCCAACATCCAAAGTACGAAGGAACTTACTACATGCTAATCCCTGTAGTAATTGCGTAGCCAATACCAAAGCCGATAATGTTGATATACTGAGCGATCCCGCAAATTGTTCTCATTCTTGAACCTAGAAAAAGTCCATTGTTTAAACTAGTTCTTGTAACTTTAACGAGGTTATGTGCGTGTGTGTGTGTGTGTATGTGTGTGCGCGCGAGAGAGAGAAAGAGACGAACGCAAGTTATGATAATCCATTCCCCAAAAGTACGCCCGGGTGCCCCTTACTCAAACCCGGCAAAATCTTTCCTATAGGTGAAAGTGGTTGCATCACTGCCTACTTTTGGGAGTTTATGGAGGCGTCATAGTAAGTTTGTACCTAAGTTGTTTCCAACAGCTTCCATATAAGAATAGTTTCGCTTTCCAGTAACAGGGTCAGGAGATCTGTAACAATCAGCTAAGAGACCGGACGTGAAGTAGGTAAGTATTGAAAAGACGAAAAGAGCAATGGGTCCCAAAACCCATCCCAGTTGCGCTACACACCAAGGCAATGATAGCACTCCTGAACCGATAACCGCTGTTATTATATGTGCCGCTCCAGTCAGAGTTGTTCCTGCATGAATATGTGCTTAAATACTCAATTACACCAACTTCAACTAAGAAAGACTGACATATCAAAGAAATGTGTGTGATGTAACTGTGGAAAAATTACAGAGTAACACTTGTATTTTCATTGACAAAGTTCACCAAACTTCATTTTTAATAAAGACAGTTAAACAAATGGCTGAATCCTATCAGAAATGTGGAAAAATTCACTTTCTCTAGAATATCACTACTGATTGAAAAAACCTTAAAGATTTTGCTGAAGAAGAGAGAGAATGAAAGAAGATAAATGAAAGAAAGAAAGCAAAACCTGTGAATTTAAGAATGAAAATGTTTGATGTAAATATAAATAATGAAACAAACCAGTTCTTTTTGGCTTTCCATCATCATCAAAATTTTCATCCATTCCACCAGTAGTTACTGTTTTCTCAGAATTCTCCACTGTTAAAGTAGTGAAATTGCTCATCTCCATCATCTCAGTCCCACCAAATTTTGATCACCTACTACCCTAGTGATAGTGGGGGAGTTCTTTTGCTGTCAGATGCCAAATAATGAAGATCTGATTTCAGATGCATAATTGATTTCGAATGATGTGTATATACTTGGTCAGGTTCATCTTAAGTTGTTCTTTTTAAGAAAAGATTGAAGAGAAAGCATGTTTGGAAACTATTTGTGACATTTTTTGGACAATAATTTTGAATTCTTTAAGGCCATGTTTGGCGGGTGGGAATAAATATGAATATTGTGATCAAAATATTTAGTTTCACGTTTGGTTTGACAGAGAAGATCCATAACTTAGTGTTTGGTTCGTAGAGGAATATGATGTAAATTTTTATAAATGTTCTATAGAAATAAATAATAAATCAATTCTGATGTTAGGTGTAGGATAGCTCTCAGCCTCAAAATTTATCAAAATTGCGATGAACAAAGAACAACGCTCTCTCTCTTTCTCTCTCTTCACTCCATTAGCTTCACTCATCAAAATGTCCCGTATGCCGGGAGATATAAAAAGTAAATCTATAAAATTAACTTTATCTTCCCATACTAAAGCTCTCGGCTAAAAATTATTTCTTTTTAAACGGTATGAAATCAATTGGAATGAACAAAGAACGAGAGAGAGAGAAGGAAAAAACTAGAGAGAGATACCTTTAAGAGAGTGAGAAAAAGATGGAGAGAGAGTTGCTATGGTGATGGCTGAAATCCTAGGTTTAAAATTACTTTTTGTCGTGATATTATATTAAAGAAGATTTTAATATTAGTAATTCTAATATTTTATTAAGAATAATTTTGTCTATAAATATTAAAACAAATCATTATGGGGATTGGGAATAACAAAGACAAATGCTAAACGAAACTGCATAATTGCTTCATAAAGCTATTTGCTAGACACAACCATTTAATTTTTATTAAATTGCTAAACAACACTAAAGATCGATTTATTGGTTTTATCTAGCAAATAATTTTTTGAATCTTAGATTGCTAAATATAACTATGTTTTAACTTCCCAAAATTATTTACTAGACACAATTTTTTCTTTTATTAAATTATCAAACAAAAATAAAATTGGTTGTATTAGTGTTATCTAATATTTAAATAAAATACTTAAACGTGTTATAGGTTTTAAAAAATATACATTATTTATATGTAGTATGATTTTATGAAATATACATTATTAAAGTTTAAACTAAGCTTAAAAATATACATAGTGAGTTTATGTTTTATGATTTTATGAATATCCCATGGGATTTTTTTTTGTTGAAAATATATCCGTTAGATTTTTTTTTTTGAACAATATCCGTTGGACTTGATAAACCAAAATTCTAATCTATAAATACCCGTTGGACTTGATAAACCAAAATTCTAATCTATAAACACGATTTGATTTAATGAAGGGTCCGTGGGTATATAGACCAAAATAATATTCAAAAAAGGTTTATGATCCAATCTTCCCAAAACATAGATATTTAGTCCTTTTACATTATGGACATAATAACCCATTCTTTATGAGAGAACTACCGTCCATGTCCCTCCTACAAAAATCACGGGATTTTTAATTTTCCAGGGTGAATTTGGAATGTTTCTAATGTGGGCGTGATTTAGGGGATTTAAAGCAACTAACGTATAAATCCGAAATTGATTTTTCTCTATCTTCTAACTGTTTTGGAAAACAAATCTATTTCCAAATCAATTCAAAACAAAAATCGTAACCAAATCAATTTTCTCTCTCTTTACAGATTTGGAAACCAAATCAATTTTCTCTCTCTTACTATGTAAATTTTTTTCGATTCAAATCAATTTTCTCTCAGTTAACTTTCAGATTTGGAAATAGTATATTTTCTAGGATTAATTTAGCGTGATTTGGGGGTTAATATACAAAACATATATATCACTTTCTCTCACTTAACTTTCAGTTTTGGAAATAGTATATTTTTCTGGGAACATTAAAGCAACATATGTTTTCGTTTTTACTCATACATAAACACACATAGAATACAAATTATGAAACAAATACGTAAATTATGTATTATTGATGACGAGGAAACCATCATTTGTCAAGTATACAACATAATTTATCAAATGTATGTGGGTCTTGTTCAATAAATTACACATAATTTCTTTTACATTACACATAATTTTTTTTACATTACACATCCTTTACATTCTGTTACAAAAAAAAGTACAAAATCTTCTTTAGTTCAAAAATGGTGCCCATCCATGTACTCTCCATTAGTTTCGTTGACTCACTTTGATTTGATGATTCTCTTTAAAATTTCATCTGGTATATCAAATCTACACACATAAATATACATACATTAAAAAAAAAATCATATATTGTATTATAAACTACATGTACAGTTTCGTAAATTATATATAATGTTTGTCAATTTTTTACGACATTTGAAGGTTTTGAGTAGTTTGGTTAACTTATCAAGGCTACTGTTTTGGGTGAAAAGTACACGTAATGATAAATAAATAAAACACAATTTATGTGCACTTATACGTAAATTATATACATAATGGTAAGCACATGAAGATATACGTAAATTATATATACTTTATTGCAAAGTACACGAGATTTCATAGTAAAGCGAAGTATTTCTACTAATGAAATGAGTACTGTTTTGGTGTTAAAGCACGGGCAATGTTCTATAAATTACCCATAATTTACTATAAATTGTGGTAATTTACGATAAAGTACATGTACTGTAATGAGTAACCGTACGAAAGAACAAATGTTTCATAAATCCGTACGGATTGAAAACCAGATCTGAAGAAAAAAATGAGAATATCATTAAGCTTAAACTCCAAATCTAAAGATATCTGCTATGATGATTGATTGCAATAATGTCAAACTCGAGTTGAAGGATTAAACATTAAGATCAGAAACATAAATGAAATTTTAAGAGAGAGAAACAAAATAAACATCAAACATTCGATTGATGATTGATAATCTGATCCCACGAAATATCAGAAACAATAGAAGATTAAACATAGATCTAAAGAAATATGATATTATCACTTGATGCAAACATAACATACTAACTATGAAGGAATCATTGAATAAGGAATAAACATAAAGATCTTAAACAGTTATGAAATTTTTAGGGTTTTAGTTATGAATCTTTGAATAAGGAATAAACATAAAGATCTTAAACAGTTATGAAAATTTTAGAGAGAGAAAATAAACATCATACATTCGAAGTTAATGAATTAGTAAACAGATCTTATAGATATGTATCATAAATTTGATACGTTTTATAATAGAGCGAAATAATTAGGGTTTTAGTTATAAGAAGAAATATTAGATATTAACAATGGTGTTTATAAAGATTTCGAAAGTATTAAACCTGATAAATGATGAATTTGGACAGCAATATAATGTAGAAGAAGAAGATTTTCTGAGTTTAATGGAGGTTTGTCAACTAAATCGGTTTTAGATCGATCAAATAAAGAGTTTCCGTTACTGAAAATAATGGAGATATCCTTACTTTGAATAGAAACATGATTGGAGAGAAATATGGGAGATAATAATGAAGATATCCTTACTTTGAATAGAAATATGATTGGAGAGAAATACGGAAGATAAATATGGAAGAAGATATGCATAGATTTCGATGATAAATCAGTTATAAAATATGGAAAGGTTAGATTAGGGATTATGAAATAATATTTATTCTAGAGATTTGTGTTTTCTCTCTAGATGAGACCAAATGGACTAGATATCCATTTATACTATTTTTTTGGTTTTAAAACCCTTTTTAGGATTAGAGAGGATTATATCTACTATTAGGACCCGTTTTTTGGACTATAAACCCAAAAATTCTTTAATGAAATATACACTATTAAGGTATAAACTAAGCTTAACTAAGTCACAGTAGTTAGGGTTATAGAAGATACTTGGTGATTTTATGTATGATTTTATGAATGAATATCCGTTGGGACTCTTTTTTGTTGAAAATATACCCGTTCATGAGGAACCAAAAATTAAACTAAGCTTGACTAAGTCATAGTTATTAGGATTATAAAAGGTATTATCTCTATCTCTTTGAACCCAATATTTTTTGAGAAAAAATTCGGTTATATTTGATTTTTTTTTCTTTGGATTTTACCTCAAATTATAGCTTGGAATGCTCTGCTTGGAATATAATATTTTTTTGTTATTTGTTAATATTTGGTTAACTTTTAATTTAATGTTCGAATAAATTTTATTTATGAATAAGTAATCATGGTAATAGAAATTTGAATTTTGAGAAAAAATTTGATTATATTTGATTTTTTTTATGTGTAATAATTTTTTTAGAGTTGTGTATAGAATGGAAGAGAGACTCGGTTATACTTGATTTTTGGTGTTGGTGTTGGTTAGCAATTTAGGACACAATTTTAGTTAGTTTTATTTAGTTATTTTTGTCTAATAGTTGTCCTTAGCAAAACTGAAGTTGCATATAGTAACATCCATAAGGGGCAATCCCATTCCTGGAGGAATAGGATTCCTTTTGCATTCCCGCGAAGCAAACAATAATCTGGATCGTGATTCCCGAGGATCACATTCTATTGCCGCGCTAATCCGGCACGCCACACATGGCCTAAAAGAATATTGTTTATGGCAGTTAAGATAATATAAATATTTATTTTTGAGTGAAATGTATTGAGGACAAAATGAACTGCCACATATTTATGGGGGCCCGTCACCAATTGTGGTCAAAACGAAATTAATTGTTTTTCCCCATTTTTGCCAACCTTTCTCCACTATTGCCCTTATGTCTCTATGATTTTTTACGGTCTTCACTGTTTCTTATAAAGAGTGGGCAACTTTAATGATCATAATCAACCCCTATTATTTCTTTGTTCTCATGCAGTTTGATCATCATTGTCGAACAACTAAAGATTAAGAAATCTAAATGGCGGTGACACTGACAACGTCTTCAGCATCAACGACACAATTTCGAGCTTGCTTTCGTCAGAAATTGCTTTAGAGTAGTGGCACCACCGGGTGTGGTTGAGATTGAAGATAAAATGGATTCGGAAATGAGAATCTATCGATTTAAATATCTGGTGAAGTTGGGGAAGAATAAACTCTTGTTATTCTTGGCGCAAGTGGGTCTTGAAAATCAACAACGATTAATTGTTGTTGGGTTGCATAAGGTTGCAATAAGTTATAATGGGACTTAGAAAGTGTTGTATTGAGTTTGCAGTTGATTTACAATGGATTTTGTTGGGCTTGCAAGGTTGCAATGGGTTGTCGAGGGGTTGCATTGCATGCATTGGAGGTACAATAGTCAACATACAAACAATATATGTATTGCATTGAGTTTACCGTTGGTTGCATTGGAGTTGCATTTGGGAGTATAATAGTAAATTTTTTTAAAATCTATTATACAAAACAGATCCTTGTGACTAGGACACAATAATTACTTAAAATATGACTAGGACAAAAGAATGGTGAGTTGGATGCTGACTTGCACAGCCACATAGATCTATTTTTTTATCTGGATCGTTCAATCTAATCTAACGTATTAGGGCCCTTGATCTTAGCCGCTGAACTTCACTGAGGGCAATTGAAACGACGACATTAAATCCTTCACGTTTAAATCTCTTCGTCTTCTCTTCCTACTTCCTTACTTCTCTCTTGTCGACTGGAGACAAACATTGGAGAACAATGGGGACTTTCCTGTAAAAAAAGGTATTATTAGAACCCTAATTTGTTTTAATAACAAGTTATATGTAATTTGTTATGATGTGGAGGTTGGAAATTTCAATGATGATAATGAAAGTGAAACCCTACTAGCTATAAGAAAATTTGATTTGCATGGTAGTCGCGATTTGCCTGATGAAACTGGAGCTAGGAGTCAATCAGAGTTTGTAAAATCTAATGATCAGTTGTTTAGGGTTACAAGAGGTTATTATCCTGGATCTTTTTCAGTTGTTTAGGGTTACAAGCCCATTGCTTCCTCTCCAAGCCTTCTCCTTCATTTCGTCCTAAAATTGGATTCAATAGAAACGTCAATCTCATGGGTAACCCTATTCTTTTTATTCAACAATCAAACTAATTTTTCATTCATAATCAAAATCTTTCAAGAACAGTAAAACATCATTTGTTACAATCTTCTTCTCGTTCTTTACTTAGCTCTATATTTGTAATGAAGAAGACCCTAATCAGAGGTTACAGTTTCATTTTCCTAGCTTTTCTTATATTTACTACTTCTTGGTGTTCAGGATATATCGGGGAGTTCTTCCTGATGGTAGAAAAATTACTGTTAAATTGATGGATCGAGCTGGTAAACAAGGGGAAGATGAGTTCAAATTGGAGGTTTAGTAAATCATACCTTCCCCAAATTCTTCCTTTTTTCCTTCAATTTGATTTTGTTTGGGTATAATTTTGATGTTTTCTGTCTTTCTTGTTTCATTTCTACTTAAATCGGTTTGTTTCAATCTGAAAAGAAGATCCTTACCTCAATTGGTACTAACATTTGTTCAGCTTTATAATTCATAGTTTATATGTGAATGATTTCTTTCTCCCTTTTTGTTTTTCTTTAATTAGCTTTTTTATATCACAAAATTGAATTGCTCCATTGAGGGTGTAAGGAAAACAAATAATAGAATGACCTCAATTATGCCTCTCTCACTACTGATTATAGAGGATAACATCAGAATAGTTGTACCTAATCACAGTTGTGGTTATATTTTCTATTGATCGAGTTTTCAGTAGTTTCACATTCAAAGAAACCTCGAATCCTGCCTTTCTTGAAGTAGTTAGTTTGTTGAAGAGATTTAGAGCTAAATTAGTTCTCTACAATGTATTTAGACAAATGGGTTTTTCTTGGATAAATACCAAGGTCAAATTTAGGTCATTTTGTGACACATGAAACATGATTTGCTGCCAACTTTGTTGAAGTTCTGCATTTGTCTTTACATGGCTAGGTACACCTATTTGTAATGATGAAGGCCCTAAGCAGTGGTTACAGTTTCATTTTCCTAGCTTTTCATATATTTACTACTTCTTGATTTAAATTTTATTTATGGTTTTCAGGAAACAATCAAAGAACGAAACAACTTAATCAGGTAAGAAAACTCCAATATAAGGTTACAATTCCTGAATTATATTAGATTTTTTAGTTGTTCCTGAATTATATTAGATTTTCGGTTGTTTTAGGAAACGATTTGACAGTCCAAAACCTTAACCGAATGTTACAATTTCACTTTCCTAACTTTTCTTCTATTGACATTGATTTCCTAGCTAATTAGTTCCTGATTTAAATTTGATTTAAAATTTCTCAACTAATAATTGAAGGACGCAGCAACTTAATAAAGAGACACTTGAAGGATGAAATTTCCTTTATGTGAAACTATTATGAACTTAACCACTTGTTGCTTCATAGATGATGTTTTCCTTCAAAAACCTAATCACATGGTAGGAGGATATCATCTTTAATGGAAAACAGTAAAAACAGGACTGCCATTCACGCCCGAAACTTCATTGTATTTCCTTAATACCATCTTAAATGGAAAACAATGTTGTTTCTTTAGATGAAATTTTTCGTAAAGTGCCCTGTATATTCTACATTCACTAATATCAAAGTTGTTGTCCTATCGTTGGTGTGCATTGAATTGATACTATGTGAGCCACTTTTAGTTAAATTATATAGTTAGTGGTCTGTGGTGATATGATCTCAATAAATATTCCAACTTTCTTTCCACGCTCCTTCATTGATTCCATTTGTTATGAGGTTATCATGGGGAACGAACACCAAATTTGTTATCTCTGTGCATTATAGGCGGTTTAATGTGTTAACGGAAGCAGATGTTGATAAAGTTGCTGCAAAATTCGACAACCTCTCCAATGATTTTTAGGTTAAGTTTTAAAAGCATGAGGGTTTGACAGATCATTACGAAGCCAAGCTTCCAATTATAAATGGTGGGTCTCTCCCTCAGCTTTCAATGAACTGCTTGTCTTTCCAGACTGATTGTCTCCTCATTGTCTTTAAACTATCACCTAAACTTTTGTTACATTTGGCTTGAGCATTTGTTCCGGAATGATGCGTTATCGTAAGAAAACATATATTAATACTCTCTAACTGTTTTTTTTTTGTTGACAGAACATATTCTCTAACTGTTGGAGATGAGAGTTTGTAGTTCAGGTAATTTTCTTTTATTTTTTAATTTTTCATCTCAGCTCAACCTTCTTATTAGATAAGTCCAAAACTAACGTCTTGTTTGGACTCAACTCTTTGAGTTTTTAACTAATAGTGATATTTCAAAGATTTTCTAGAGCACATGGCCCCAACAATTCCCATGGTTGCTTATCCCCCGCCTTAACGCCTCTACTGCCACCACTCTCAGTTTCACTCAAATTTCTGTTGCTCGAGGTTATTACTGAAAGGGTTGTAAGGAATCCAGGAGAGAATCACAGATAAGATAGAAGACCAGGTTTAAGACGTCGTTGTCCTACAAGCTACAACTGCAACCAGTAACAATGTAAACATCTCATTTTTATTGTCAATTTTTTTATTTTCTTACTTATTTTCTCCCTCTTTGTGCGTTATTCAAGCAAGGATGAATTGCGTTAGACACAGTGGAGTGTAACGATTTAGGTTTCAGAGAACTATTTTTTTGCTGGCATATTTTCCCCTTCCATTTTCTGCAACCTACTCATTGCTATTTGATGTTGAAGTAGGTATATTTGGATTTGAAATGAAATATCACACGATTCTTCTGCATCTCTCCTCTTGCAGGCCTCTCTCTATATTTTTCCAATTTGAAGCCCACCCGACCTGGTCCAGGCTTAAGAGTTTATGCGCTCGAAGTGGATTTAGGCAGGGGGCGTGGCTCTAGGTAAGGAATCGCCAATCGATGGCCTGCGGTTATTGCATCGAGTTTGTCCTCATGTTAGCCTAAATAACTTGCTCGAGTTTGCTCTTCATCCTAGCCTAACTGACTTGTTTGGTTTCTCAAACTCGTAAGTTGTTTCCTTTTCTTATTTCCCATGGGAAAAAACGGATCTTCTACTTGAATTGTTGCCTCAAAGTATTAAAATTCTGTAGGTTAACTGGATTTTGACCACTACACTTTATCTGGACACAAACTGTTTGAGAAAATGTTTCATACAGGTTTGAAGTACCAATTGTTTTGGATATTCTCTTGTTAATTTCTTTTTTTGCTTGTGCAATTGTTTTTGTTTTCTTATAAGAAGTATATCAAAAGAAGGCAGGAAACATCTTTGCATCAAGCAATTCGAAAAATTGAAATATGTTAGTTTTGATCGGTACCAATTGATTTTGAAGTGTTATCACAATTTTGGGTTACAAAATCATAGCTGTAGTCTAACTAATCTTAACTTTATTTATTTTTTCCGAATGAACAAAATTAATGAGATTTTAATCATACTTTTCTATCCATCTCTATTTACATGTTTATAGATATGGTATATGTCAGCCTCAGAAGATGATGATGGCCGCCAACAGGTCTCGGTCATGGCAAAAAGGCGCCTTCTTCTTCTTTAGGTGATGAAGTCCAGAGCTGCACCCGTATTTATCTCTCTCTCGATTTTGGTGCTCTGGGTTGTGATTATTTTGGATTAAATAAAGGTTTTTGATTGTTTATTACTCACTACTATAGATACTAACTTTGGTTCTTATTCTTCATCTCTATTTCAACCATCTCTAGCTACTGCAAGTAGGAGTTACTTTTATACCTCTTCAAGATGTTGAAGAATAAAGAGTAAGGTAAGTAATTTTATTATATTTGGTTCCCATTTTCAATTGATTATCTCGGACTCTATTATTGCTCGTTGATGATGGATTAACAATATAGTAAAGTAAGTTGATTCATATTTTCTTTTATATATTTTGTTTCACATCTTTTCTTATTTTTATTTCTATAATTTTTGTATTTATTGCAATCTCCTCTTATGTTATTGCAAAATGCGAAATCAAATTTTGGGGTGATTTTTTATTTGTTTATTTGGTCGAATCTATATTTGTTTTCGTTCGGTTCACATTTTTGCAGGTTGATTCATATATGAACATTTTTATCTTCCATTGTTGGTTATGAGGTATGTATTTCAGACTGTTTCAATATAGAGTTTGGGTATGCTCTGTTATGTATATCCCATTTCTAATTATAGGTTGTTTTGACAACGTTATCTTCGGATTATGTGTTTTCGTTAGAAAAAATATGTTATTTTGATTGTATAAGGGTGATCTTTAGTCATTTGTTTTTTTTTAACATTTTCAACTACCGTTTATCAAGATTCTAATTTTTCTTTAACTCTTCCTTAGAAAATAGAGGAAGACAAATCAACGATTATCTCAAGCGTATGTCGAAGACTTTATGGCCCTTCTCAATTCTCATTCATCAGATAACTTGCGATTAAGGTTTCAAAGTTCTGTTTTAATTTGCACATGAATCCTGCATGTGTTTCTTTATTCATCAGGTTGATAAAAATAGAGTTTGTTAAATTAGTTTGAAGAGGTTGATTGACACCAATGTTGTCTTTTATTATGTCGACATTAAAAGAAAAAGAACCAGACAAGCCCGCGTTTGTCTTAATAGTCGGAAATATAATTCGTGATCTTAAAATGATTTTGGTGGGTCGATGAAGCTATTGATTTATTAATATTTTCTACAGCTTAAAACGCTGCATATGTTTGAGTAGTTAGCGTCTGTCAAAGTTATTGCTTTGTGGTTATCAACTTAAACACTTTGCTCATTGTTTCACAACTGACGTCATGATATTTTTCGTGACTCTTGCTAATAAACACAACCAAATTGAATTTGAATTTAGGATGTTATGATGATGGAACCAATCTTGCTAATATATATAACTAAATATTTTGTTTTCTTTCTAAGAAATGTATTTATTATTTCCCTATTGCTCTTTTTCAGTTTCAAGTCTTCAAATTACTCTTGGTCTCTTATCAAATTCACTTGGTAAGTATTTTCAATCATTTTTTTTATAATTAACATGACTTCGAATTTGAAAAGATAAGGTGATTCAATAGACCATAATATGGTCGTGTGGTTAGCTTATTGATGTACAGAATTTGATTTTGTCTTGTTTTTGTAGGTATGTTCCAATTTGTTTAAAAAATGTCTTCCCCTATTCCTGTCAGAATGCTTTGGAAGGATATGGACTTGACCCGTCTGAGATAGAGTGACCTTCGATTGGATCAAATAATTTGCACAAACGAATACGTTTTCTTGTTTCTCTTGCTTATAGTGAACCCGTGAAATTAAAATTCCATTATTGGGTTAGAGTTCAACATGGGATCACCTTTCAAAATCTCAAATGACTTTGTAAATATTAAGCGTTTGATCTCTTTAAATTCGGAATAGTCTACTTTATGTCTGTTGCACCCAAGTTGGAGTCTGAATTGATTCTTCTTTCTTCGATAGTAGGGAGTTTAAATTGATTGCAAATAATTGGACTTGAAATTTCATGTAAAATTACATCTAATAACTATACAATCTGTTAATGTTTTTAGTAACAAGTGAAAACTTAAGGTTTTCCGTAGTTTGTTATCCGAAAAAGAAAACCAAAAGCTTTTCAGAATACTTTTTCTAAATAGATTTAAGAACACTAAAATTAAAAATAGTTTTGTAATCTCAAAACCTTAAATAACTTGTGACAAACGTTATACCCCAAACCATTACACTAATCTGAAAAATTGAAAGTACAATGAAAAGAATACCAAGTGTGAAAAATAAGAATGTAAGCGTATCTAATGTACATTTACGGAGAAATTAATATTTCGACAATGTAATTTTTTTATTTTTTCATATATTTTGGTGTTTTAAAGCGATTTTTCATTCACCTATTGAAATTCAGAGCTTCGTATTCAATCCTATATTTTATTCGGTTTTTATTATTTGGCTGCAATTTTAGACTAATAAAAGATAATTTCATTGCAATGATTGTGAGATTTCAGGTTTATTACCCTAAAGTTCTACTTATTGTTTTATTAATTTTGATTCTTCATCCTTAACTGAACTTATATTTGGTCTGATTCTTCAAATTTTATCATAGGTGGGGGTGGCGAGAGCTTCTTTCTTTGACAGAAGTGTGTTATGTATTCTTAATTTAATTCGACAAATTATTCTTTAGTGAAAGCTTATTCTTTAATCAAAGTGAGTATCTATCCTGGTCTTTAAGATCAAAATTTAAGTGTGCTTCATACGTTTTCGTTTCATTTATATCTTTGACTTTTTCTTTTGTATATTCATTTGAAGATCATTCTGTCTAATTACTAACGGAGAAACGGATTTTTCTTCAATTAATTATTTTATTTACGCATATGCTCGCAATTTTCCCATTTTAGTTGTCTACAAGAACATGTAACTTCAGAAAACTAAAACATTTTACTTTGCTGTATCTCTGCTTCGACTTTTATGATCTTAGAGTTTCAGCTTTCACCATGACTTCTAAGCCGATATCTTTTCTTCTCTCTTTCTTTTCCATTTTTCATAATTTTCTAGCTTCGCCATGTTTACTAAAAGGATATATAGAAAAACTTACAAGGTATTATTATTCTCTGATTTTTCTTCATATAATTCTTCTGTTGTTCTTATTCTTGCAGAATTTCGCATTAAAATAGCCCATTTATTGATCATCCGATTGGTCTTTATGATCTTTTGTTAGATTTGAGTGACTCTGAAATTCACTGGAATTTTAACATCGACCTTTTAACCAATTCTATTATTTTTAAATGGGTCTTGGCCTCGCCATTTCTGTGGACCAAGAAAAGACATTAAGATCTCATTTGTGCAATATTAAACCTCTCTTCTATCCTTCTGTAATTCAGAAGTATAGTCATAATCAAACCGAACAAGGATACGAGGTATGGGTTGGATTCTATCATGACTAACAACATGGTTGCATTGTCGTGATGGGCTATATCAAATTTATCATCATTCGATATCAAACGCAGGATTGAATCTTAGAAGTATAGTTATAACATTTTAACTTACATGTATGGAATGTTACGTCTTTATGTGTTCATCATTGATTGTGACTTTTCACCTTGAAACAATGTTGGTTTTCATGAATTTTATAAATCAAAATTTTAGTTCTAATCAAATCGAACAAGGGTAAAAGGTAAAGTTGGATACCATCGTTACCCGCGACAGGACGAAGTTGTCGTGTTGGGCTATGTCCGATTTACCGTGATCGGAGATGAAGCTTGTGATTAAAGTTTAACGCATTATATTCGAGTATGTATAACATTCTTAGCTTAAATTTGTAAAACTTACATTTTTTTGGTTCATACATTTGATATTTGTCGGCTTTCACCTTAAACCATTGTTGATTTTTCTGAAACTGAAGCTCATATTCATTTGAACAACGGTAGGTAGATATCATTACCTTGAATTCGAACATTGAGAATATGTGACTAATGAAGCAGTTGGATGATAGGGATTGGGAAGCAACATATTTCGAACACCTTTATTGTTTTTGTTTCAAAGCAGCTGAACTTGACGCAAAACTATAATTTTGCTGATTTGAAATGTGATTACTTAAGGTACCTCGCTTTCACTGCTATTTTGATATTTTTCTCTTGGATTTCTGTAATTTGAAGTTTTTTGCATCTACTATTTTAGATCGGTAATAATTCAATATAATTGTTGTAATTGATATAAATACATTTGGTTTATTACTTGATATTGTACTACCTGCTAACATGACATGTAAGTTAACGGTTCAATACAAATTATGTGGTAAACGAGCGTTATGCACCTTATGGAAGACACAAAAAACTGAATTGGTAGCTAGGTTTCTTGTTTATAAACTGGTTTCGGAGTTTTAGAGGGAATGTCGGAAAATTAAGTCTTCTCCAATGTAATCTCTTTTATCAAGTTGTCTATCATCAAAAGTTTTATGGGTTAGGTTTTGATCTGATCTTTTTTCTTTTATTAAACCAACTGGAATAAATTTCAGCGATGGTTCTCGCAACCTGGTTTTAAATTTTGGTGCAATTGGAGAACATGTCGATAGTAATTATTATCCCTAGAAGTTAAAGAAATCCTATTGGTTGTAGATTACTTTCTACAAGATAATTGCTTTGAATTTGAATTGGCTTGGATGGAGTTTGAATTGGCTTGGTGGACGTAATACTTTCTTTCATGCTCAAAATATGATTTGTGAAGTCAACAGAGCATAAAACAATAACGTATATGCAACATTTTCATTTCTTATTTAAAGTGTACATTTGGTTAGAAGAGATCATAAGAAAAATATATTTATCTTTTGAGTTGGTGACTAGAGAAACTATATTTTGTAGAATTAGTTTTATATTGGTGACTAATTTTCTAATACATGACTAAAGAAACTATACGTTCTATATGTTGCCTAAATGGCATTTCCCCGCCCGTAGGGCGGGGTTTATGCCTAGTCTATATAATAAAATAGGTTGAAAAGTGCTGACTGGGACAAACATTGGAGATAAATCTAACCGTCCGTCCCAGATCAACACTAATATCAACCTTTAGATCCATCTACTAGCCTCTTGATCAAACTTGGAGTTACTAAGCAATAATCAACCTTTAAATGGTGATTATTGCGCATGAAAATGTTATTGATGTGAATAAGTGGTGGTTTATTGGTAATGAATTACTAATTATGTTGGACTAGATTATAACCGCATCGCATCTCTTTCCATCTCCCCCTAAATCCATACGTACATTTCACCTTTCTCTATTTTTAGTGCTAATCACAATGGTGATTTATTACCAATAAATGGTGGGTTATAACTCCCCAAAATCATGTTGTTACATTATAAGTTTATAACTCCTTCATCTCTCTTCATCTCCCAAAATCAACCTTTCCCTTTCTCTATCTTCAGTTTTTGAGTTACCCTCATTAGTCTTTCTTTTTATCTTCAGCAAACACGTCTCTATCCATTTGAATTTTTGTGCTAGCGTACTATTTAATCCATTTGAAATTTTTTTTATTTTTTTTGTAACACAGGTTTCTTCACAACAGGAAAAAGATGAGCCATTGACTCCACCCATCTTTTCAGGTCTGACTTTTTTCCATTTAAATTTGGTTTTCATCAACTTTTCAATTTGGAATCCCCGTCGTAAGTAGGGAATAGGTCTTTCAGGATTTGTAGTAGATGCTCTTCAGGTCAGAAGACTCCTCTTAGTTGTTATATTAGATTACCTGACAAAATGAACGAATCGTTTTTCTGTTTTGGATATAGAGATTTGGTAGACATTTATTAGATAATCAATTTCTTCAAAGGATGAACATGAAGCTCCTATATAATTTTTCATTCATATGGTAATTCTTGCTACGTTTTCAATTATTAAAACACAAAAGCTTATCTTTTCAGATAGTTCACTGTGCTCGATGCACGGTTCACAAAGATGCAAATACTGGGGGGATCTCTACATCTCTACTTCTACTTCACATGAGGTTCCATTGTCGCTTTATGTTAACCAAATAGGGAAGTTCTTGATCTATAATGGTTTTGCGGTTCAAAATTGAAGGCGAAAATTCTCAAGAGGGCGTGGTGTGGTGGAACGCATAAAGTGCTCAAAGAGAGTGTCCGTTTTGCCAAAAATGAAGGGGTATTTTATTGTCAAGGTGGTAATGCTAATGCTAATTAACCAGAAAGAGTTTTGAAAAAAGGTTTTCGGCGGGTGGAACTTAAGTTGCGACAAAATCAACCGTTACATCTCTTCTCCGTTCTCCAACATTTCGCCTTCAAAAATTTTCATCCATTAGTAATGAAATTGTTCTTATTCTATACGCTTGGTTACAATGAATTGTTATTTATCGTCATGAAATGTCTGTTTTCGTTTCATTTTGAATTCCTCTTTTTGGTAGGTATGTGGCAATGAAATTGTTCATATTCTGTTATGTGATTTTAATTTTGGTTTTGAGAGTGTATAAGTTTTATTAAAGAAAAATAAATGTTTTGATCTTCTCGGAAGTGTATGAAAACAGGAATGCAATGTTCTAGTTTCGATTATGCTTTTCATTTTCATGGTCTTTTATTCATCAAGTGTGTATTGAAATTATTGTGGATGATGTTCGATTATAAATATCAAAAAATTATAATTTATATCTCTAGAAATCAACCTAATCGATTATAAAAATTTTCTTTTATTTGCCTAATAGCCTCTTAATGTTGTTGTGCAAGGAGAAACAATTGCTCATATAAATAGTCAAGTATGATGCTTTTGAACTCCAAGTTTTAACAACTGGGCCAAAGTAAACAATCGTTCAATCTGGATGGTTGGATGGTTTTGTGAACTTCAGGGGACAAGCCTCCACCTCGATTCAATGTAATGGGTCTGAAATTGTAAGTTTATTTTAATAAATTTGAGATTAATAATATGGTTAGTTTCAGTGATCTTTAGATAAAGTGATTCATTTTATCATTGTCATATTTGTTTCTCTGTGAATTTGTAATGAATTTGGTTTAGTATGGTCTAGGTTCGTTGCAGTTATAGAATTGTAGTTTACAAATATTTTTCCTAGATTTGCATTCAAAAATATTTAGTTTGTGTTAAAGAAAAGATCTAACATGTATGATAACGACAGAACTATTGAGCTTAGTAATTAATCTGTTTCTCCAAAGTTATTTCAGTAAATTTTAACATGTTTTTACTTTGCAATTTTCTTTTAGAGAATTACTTTCTCAAACATTTGGTTCGATTCATATCTGTTAAAAGGGGATTAAATAGTTGTGATAAGAAAAGATATATTTTTGTAGAAAGAAGGTCATGCATTTTGATATTAGGTGGTCAACAACCTTATAACATATATACTGTTTAGAGGAAGCGTCCGTGCCGGAGGTACGGGTTATACCTAGTCTATTATATAAATTAGAAGGGAAAACGATGACTGGGACAAACACCCTTATTTAATAAGAGATATTGTCTAGAGGCCCTTCTCAAAATTTAAGATATAGTCCTTCGTAGAAATAAAGTTACCTATTTAAAAAACAATATCTTTTCCTTCTTAGAAAAAAGAATTCTAATTTAAGAAAAAAAGAAACAAAATAAATTTGAAGGGTTAAAAAAAGAAATTAAAATCTCTCTCTCTCAATAAAATAATAACAAATTTAAGAGAAAATAAACACAAGAATAATACAAAAAAATTATAACTAATAAAAATCTATCTCTTTCAATAAAATATTAACTAATTAAAAGCTTTCTCAAGTGTCCGTGCCTCCCTAGGGCACGGGATATACCCTACTATATATATATATATGTGCAACACATTGAGTTTGCAATAGTTTAGATTGGGCTTGAGGACCTTTTTTAAATTTGGGTGTCTTTTTTACTAAAGAAATTTTTGGTAGTCCTTTAGCCTAGTTTGTTGTTGACGCATAGAGATTTTCAGAAGATATTTTGAAAATTTTAAATATCTAAAAATCTAATTGTTTTAGTAGTTGAATATTTCTGTTAGTATAGAATTATTTGTTTTAGCAGGGGGATGTGTTTTAAGTCCAAAATCGCATGATCAATGAGTCTAGAGACCAAAGATAATCTGAAATAGAAAATAAATCCACTCAAAGTAAATTACATGTCTATCCTCTCATTCTCTTTTACTACCTAACTTATCCTAAGTTAAAAAAAATAACCTAAAATAAAATATACCATAATATTTAGAGATTCATTAAATGATTTCCTTAAAAATAAACTTTCCTTCCGGAAAAATAGTTGCCTTTTTCGTTTAGCAGAATACTTTGTTTTATATTTATATTAGAATTGGTCAAAATCAAACCAAAGAGAGAGAGAGAGATAGAGCATCGTCACTTTCTAATATACGAACTAGGTTTTGATTTCATTCATCATCGACGCCAAATTAAACCGAGTGAAAAAGGCAAAAGCATCGAGTGGGAGAGAGAGAGAATCGATTGCTGGTTTCATTCATCATCTACAGTAGTGAAGAGTAAGAAAAAACAAACGTTAAAATAAAATGTTAAAAATGTTGTTGGACTCGATAATATTCTACCAGCATGGAATTTTATTAGAATCGACCTATTGTAACAAATTCATATCAGATGGTAACAGAATCAAGAAAATGCTAGTAAAATACTGAAAATGTAGCAAAAACAATTTCACATAATATATTTTAATTACTAAAAAGTATTTGATAACCTACTGTAACAAATTCATAAGATGCTAGCAAAATATTCTTGCTTTTTAAACTACTGTATTTATATTCATTCAACAGATGCTAATAGAATGTAAAAATTGCTATGAGAATCAATAAGATGTTAGCGAAATAGTATTTGCTTTTTAAACTACTTTATCAAGTTCATTCAGCAGATGCTAGTAGAATGTAAAATATGCTAGTAGAATCAGTAAGATGCTAGCAAAATAGTTTGCTTTTTAACCTCACAAACGAATTTGTAGATGTCTAATTGGATCGAGGTAGAAATAAAAAGCAAATCACAAATTCATACTTTCTTGAAATTCAAAGAACACAGAGTTACAGAGAGAGAAAATCGTTTTTGGGAGAGAGCATCTCGTTTTAGGTAAATATCCATCGAATTTGTAGGTTAATTTAGACAAATATCAGTTTTGGAAATAATATATTTTCTTGAACTCAAAAAACATATAGTTACAGAAAGAGAAACTCATTTTTGAGAGAGAGAAACTAATTTTAGGTAAATCCATTGATTTGGTAGGTTACTTTAGAAAAAGTATTTGTTAACCTACTGTAACAAATTCATAAGATGCTAGCAAAATATTCTTGCTTTTTAAACTACTGTATTCATATTCATTCAACAGATGCTAATAGAATGTAAAAATTGCTATTAAAATCAATAAGATGTTAACGAAATAGTATTTGCTTTTTAAACTACTTTATCAAATTCAATTATCAGATGCTAGTAGAATGTAAATATGCTAGTAGAATCAGTAAGATGCTAGCAAAATAGTTTGCTTTTTAACCTCACACACGAATTTGTAGATGTCTAATTGGATCGAGGTAGAAATAAAAAGTAAATCACAAATTCATATTTTCTTGAAGTTCAAAGAACATAGAGTTACAGAGAGAGAAAATCGTTTTTGGAAGAGAGCATCTCGTTTTAGGTAAATATCCATTGAATTGGTAGGTTAATTTAGACAAATATCAGTTTTGAAAATAATATATTTTCTTGAACTCAAAGAACATATAATTATAGAAAGAGAAACTCATTTTTGGGAGAGAGAAACTAATTTTAGGTAAATATCCATTGATTTAGTAGGTTACTTTAGAAAAATATAAGTTTTGGAAATAAAGATTAACATTAAATATCCACCATAAATATTCTTTCATAAAATTTATGGAAAGAACAATTGTATTAACTCAACCATCACAAACCTTTGGTTTACCAATGGTTAAAAAATATCTATGAAAGGGCAAAAATGAGAGAAAATTAAAGGATTGATGCATGGGGCCCACCAAATAGTGAATTTTTGGACTTATTTTACATTTTTGATTTATTTTGGTTTTATTTTATTTATTGATTTAGGAGTGGATATATGATTAATTACCCCCCTTCCCTTATTTTTGGACCTTAAACTCAAAAATCCTTATATTTTTTAGGAGACTTAGGTTTTAGTATTTTATTTATTTAGAAGTTGTTAATTCTATTTTGATTAAGTTTAGGAAACCCTATTACTATATAAAGGTATCGAGTATTTGTTTAATTAAATTTAGTTTAATCAATAAAATTCAGTATTTTAGTTTAAATCTTTTTAGTTTCGGTTCTATAGTGTCTTTAGACGAAGATCTAAGGCTTTTTGGAGTTTTCTGCTGCGTCAGTTGGCATCAAGAGCGAGGTTTCTTCTGGTTCAATGGCAGAAGGTAAGGCTAGAAATACAACCTTCGACGGTGACTGAAGTATCAATGTTGCATGGTTAGAAATAGACAGAATGCATCATCGGTTAGAGCAACTCCTGGAGAGGCTCATCAACCATGTGAATGTCAATGCAAACCTGAGGCAGTCAACCATTAACAAGGAACGTGTTGAGAGATTCGCCCACAACCAAGTTGTTAATGGATAGGTTCGCCCTCAATGAAGTTGTTAATGAACACTGTAACAGGGAAGGTGTTGAGGGATTCACCCACAACCAAGTTGTTAATGGATACGTTCTCCCTCAATGAAGTTGTTAATGAACAATGTAACAGGGAAGGTGTTGAGGGATTCACCCACAACCAAGTTGTTAATGGATACGTTAACAGAGAACATGTTAAGGGATTCGCCCTCAAAGAAGTTGTTAATGAATACTGTAACAGGGAACGTGTTGAGGGATCTGCCCACAACCAACCAGTTACTAGATAAAAAAAAAGAGTTATTTCATTTTTGGTCCCCTACTTTGTGACCAGCTTCCTTTATGACCCCCTATTTTTCATAAATTCAAATATGACCTCCTTTTTTTATTTAAATTCCTTCACTACCCTTCCTACAAATATATGTTTAAAATAAAAATAGTAAAAACACCCCTCCACCCTTCCCCTCTCTCTCTCTCTCTCTCTCTCTATCTCTCTCTCTGTCTTCTCGGACAAGGTTGTCGGCCGGAAAATACTCCGGGCGACGACTTTAAAAGAAAAAATATATATGTATTTCTCCCCTCCCTCTCTTTAAGTAAAAAGTGGGGTCATATTTAAATTTACGAAAAACAGGAGGCCGTAAAGGAAGTTGGTCAGAAAGTTGGGGGCCAAAAAGGAAATAACTCAAAAAAAAAATATTAGTAGTATAACAACAAATTCTGAGGTAATATCTAATTCTGATGCGTCTTTAGGTGTGAATGAAAATAGTAATACTATTTCAAACATGGATACTTGTACAAAATTTGGTGTTATTCCAGTTATTTAAGAAATAAAAATTGATATCATTGTGGATACGGAAAAGACTAATATCATCAGTCCACTGATGAAGGATTTGAATTTCTTGAAGAAGCTAAGGAAGTTGATTCGAATGAAGATGAGAAACTTTATGAGTTAGATATCGAGCTAACACACTTTCCTTCATATGAAGATCACGTTCTAGTATTCAGTGAATCTAAACTTGTGTCTAACGGATTGATTAGTAGTTTCATCGGGCATTCTTCACATAAGCTTGTGATTCTCAATCACTTTATTTATGATCCTTACATATTTATTTTTGGGGTGAAGATGAAGAGTCAACTAAATCACAAGTATCTTGATTATACCATAACTCAATCTTCGTTCAAATCTGAATATTTGGTTATTCCTATACATAACTCGCAGAAAAGTTGCATTAAGGGGAGTACCAATCACCATGACAGCTAAATCGATTAGTAAACTCGGCAAGTTTTTTTGAAGTGGAGGAGACTAATGCAGAGAGATTTTTAGAAGATATTTTGAAAATTTTAAATATCTAAAAATCTAGAGTTAATTCCTATATGGCCCCCTACTTTGTGACCAGCTTCCTTTATGGCCCCCTTTTTTTCGTAAATTCAAATATGACCCCCTATTTTCAGACAAATGTCATCACTACCCTTCTTATTAATATTTTTCAAAACAAAAATCTAGGAAAATTTCCGGCCGGCGACCTTCGTCGGAGAAGAAGTAGTGACTTGGAGAGAGAGAGAGAGGTAAGTTAGAGAAAGAGATGAGTTGGAGAGAGAGAAAGAGGTGAGTTGGAGAGAGAGGTGAGATGGAGAGAGAGAGAGAGATGATGTGGAGAGATATGTGTGGGGGAGTAGGAAGTGAGGTGGAATTCAAGTTTTTTTTTTATGTTGAAAAAATATTAATAAGAAGGGTAATCAGGACATTTACCTCAAAAAAGGGGGCCATATTTGAATTTACGAAAAAAAGGGGGCCATAAAGAAAGCTGGTCACAAAGTAGGAGGCCATATAGGAATTAACTCAAAAATCTAATAGTTTTAGTAGTTTAATATTTTTGTTAGTAGAGAATTGTTAGTTTTAGCAGTTTTATATTTTTGGGAGACATAGATTTTAGTATTTTATTTATTTAGAAGTTGTTAATTCTATTTTGATTAGGTTCGGGAAACCCTATTACTATATAAAGGGCATCCAATAGTTGTTTAATTCAATTCAGTTTAATCAATAAAGTTCAGTATTTTAGTTTAAATCTTCTTAGTTTCGAGTCTATAGTCTTCAGACGAGAATCTAAGGCTTTTCGAAGTTTTCCGCTGCGTCACTTGTTAAATATACTCATGTTGTGTTTGGATGAAAAAATTATGAATTCTTTGATTTATGAATTCGTAGGATTTTCTTAGTTTTCTTGTTAAAAACTCAAAGAAAAAATAATTTCTTTGAAAAGTTAGAATTACGGTGGAATATCCTTCCAAATCCCATAAATGGTTGTGAGATTCTTTCTTGCAAAAAGTAGGCGTCATTATCCCCTTCCCCCGCCTTTTCTACATGAAGCACAGGAAAATTGCCATATTGAAAAAATAACGTATTATGAACGTATATTTAGATAGTATGATAGTTCATAATGTTTTATGATAAATCCACAAGCTCTTGAGCAATAACCCAAAAAAATTAATATGATCTTTTCAAGCAAGAGGGGAACACAATTTTGTGAAACTATATTTCTAAAATAACTTCAAAAGATAGTTTATGTAACACTATAAATGTAGGAACGTATTCGTCAAACGAAAAAAGAATTGGTTTTGTCACATGTAATAATTATTGTTCAAGGGAGGGAAAATATTAAGGAAGTTTAATTAGATGAGGATATGCTCGATTTCTCTTTTGATTTGATCCCTTTGTTGGGAAATTTGCTGTTTGGACCCCCTTTCGTATAATTGACTTGCTGTTTGGACTCCCTTTTTCTAGTGTTGCACTTTGGACTCCCTTTTGACGGAATCAAGAGAGAATATTCCGTCTTTAAGGTTATACATAAAGAAATTCCCATTTTGCCCTTACATAACCTCCATTAATAATTAAACAAACTCAAGTCTGCCAAAAGACAATAATCGTGATTTCCCACAGAACAAACAAATTCTCCTTATAAGAAGAAAGAACGGTGACCCTTTCAAATTCCTCATTCCATTGAACAACTCCATCATTCCTTACTTGTTCTTCTTTAGTAATATTCATCTTACCAGACTCAACCCAAATTTAGGCCCTTTCCATTTAATAACACGAACCCTGGATCTTGAAATTAACTCCCCTGAAACAATATCAAAACCAAGACTTCTTTCACATCGCATTTGTTGGAAATCAGAGGCGTTCATGGCCGCCATTTCTTCATCTCCTCCATTGTTACTCCTCTGGTTAAACACCCAATACCGGATCTTCACTAAACTTATATAAAATTCTTAAAAATTGAATTTGGATATTACTGAAAGAACTATAAATCCAAAATCGAGAAGAACCCTTGAGAACTATTAGATAAACAATAGTTCTTGTTAGTTAAGATGTGAAACTTACCTCTAATGAGTAATCGAAATATTGAAAAAGGTGATTTAGAGAGAAATGATTTTGTATTCGAGTTAAAGGATATAATACGATTTCTCATTATGCATGTATTTTCAATGTTTATAATACATTATGAGTGCTCATAAAAAGAAGGGTTGAAATAAGGCAATTCATGATACAGTACGAGGAATCATAATGCATTATGGAAATTTACGGAAATTCACAAGATTTGACAAAACGAAGAGTATTTTGGTCCAAATTTTTCCCTACAACAAATATTACAGAGAAAAGTTCATCAAATACGTAATTAATTTCGAATTTTGTGTACGTAGTCAAGTTCATCTATGTAAGTTGTTCTTGTTAAAAAAGTTCTAAGAGAATTTTGTTTATAGAGAAACCGTTTTTGCAAATTAATTATGACCTTTTGTGGGAAATAATTTTGAATAGGAATAATGTTTATGGCCGTTAATATAAAATAAATATCTATTTTTGAGTAAGATTTATTGTAAAATTTCTATATTTAAAAGATTCTAGCTAATGTAATTAAATATAGGGAGATTTTCTTTATAAATCTTTGATCCAGACTTTCTTTGATAAAACATAAATCGGTCATTTTTTTTAACTCGTGTGTTCCTTGTGGAAGCTGAGTAATTTACATTAGGTTGCGTATGATATCACCTATTTTCATGAAAATGAATTTTTTTTTTGCGAACATAGGTATTTCCACCTTTCGATACGAAGTGTAGTTCTGTGACTTTAATTCCCTAGAGAATCTATTCCTACGAAATACCATACTTTTAAGGGTTAATTTGGTTTTGGTCCATCAAACTTCAGGAAGCCAGTTTGGTTTATTAAGCATCTTTACCGGCCAAAATGGAAGTAACCCATTAAACAAGACGTACTCATACTTTTTTGAAAATTCCACATGAATACGGGTACAGTAATGAGAAATTCATAAAAGTCATACATATTTCAAATAATAAATTTCTCTTAGAACTAGGTAGTGAACGTTCTACCTAATTGGACCCTCAAGTCTATAAAAAAAACAAAAAAAAACATCAGTAAAAACTAACACCCTACAACCCTTGGTAAGAGGTATAGTCTTCCACTCTCTTGAGGCATGCTAAACAATTCGAAAAAAAAACACCCTACAAATACTGATCTTTAACGTCATTAACATTTCAGTCTCTTTCTCACACGTATTAGTTTTCAACCCACAGTACTTAACTACATAAATATACTTAGTAGGATAATTTTACAAGATCTTTGGCAACAGTTTTTTCAGCAAGAGCATAAGAAGATTTAACTCCTTCATTTGTCAATTCTTGCTTTTAGAGGCTTTATCACCTAAAGCTTTTATTATCCCTTGAATGGCGCCCAAGGCAGCAGCAATAGCACAGAGCAAGCAAAGAAGGTTAAGAAGCTGAAGTCCTGTCCATCTAACACTATACTTCTTTATCTTCCTCTGAGATATATACATAGCTATAGGGAAGTAAATCGTTAACGGCCAATAACCCGTAGCTCCCAAAAGCGCAAGTATTTCGTTAAAGAAAGGAGTCCCAATTCCAATAATTGTACAGAATGCCACATATAAACTCCTCCATACCAAACGAAAAAGGTTAACACGGAAGTGTTTAATACCCGGTATTGAGTATTCGTGTATTATGAATTTCGATGTTTCCCATCTATTTCCACAGTAGGTCTCTACCGCTGCAAATAAGGGTTGACTGAACACCTACAAAAAGCGATCCGGAACGACTATTAGTCTAACCAATTTGAAACTATCCTAAAGGTCTAGTTTTGAAAACGGTAGCTAGCTAGGTGAAGTTGGATGCTAAATATATGCATACTATAGTGAAGTTGAAGAAATAGAAACCTGAAATTGATATAGTACCTGATATGCACCACATATGTGTACTATAATGCAGACATTCGCGAAGTTGACTAACCACAGAGGATGATGCTCTACTCCAGTTAACATGTTGCCAGGGGCATCAACTCCATATGCAGCATAACCAATGCATCCACACAATGCATAGAAAATGCTTGTTACTGTAACAGAGTAAAGGTTTGCCTTCTTCATCTTTTTATTCTCTGCAGGAGCTTTCATCGTGTCCTGAAAACCACATAAGCTTCGAGTTATAGGTTTTATCCCTCAATCTAGATGGAAAGTAAATTTGACCGAAATGGGTCAAGAATGTCTTAATGTCTTGGTTCATAGAAGAAAATAACAGACAACCCCTTACAAGAAAAACATGATAGTAAACTTACTTGAATTTCAATGAGGATAAAAGCAAATGAGAAGGCTACTTCTATATCTCCAAGTGCACTAAACATGCTCCATGTTTTCTCAGCAACAGATAAATTCGGCCCGAGTTCGAGTCCGATCAAAGTCGTCTTTCCGGTATTTCCTACATGTATTAATTTTGAAAATTGTCAAAACATTAGATGATAATGGATGATATGATATTAAGAACTGCAATCTAGACGTACCTGAAATGACTCTTTGAATGGAGAAACCCACACCGATGCCAGCATATAAGAAAGACATGACAGCAGCGAGGGTTGAGAGCCATGTCAATTCATGAATATTTGGGATTTGAGAAAGAACAAGCTCAACAACCCCAAACAAAATCACGAATGGAGTAACAGATCTTTTACATGAATCTTTGTTATTACCGTACTTGCTCATACAAGTAGATTCATATATTGCACTGAAATTACAAATTACTTGAATTCAGTATTTAGTTAATCAACCAATTCATGAAAATGGGATGCATATAGAGATTGACAAGTTCTATATCAAAAAGTTCCCGAGTTGTCCAACAGCCAAAGTACGAAGGAACTTACTACATGCTAATCCCTGTAGTAATTGCGTAGCCAATACCATAGCCGATAATGTTGATATACTGAGTGATCCCGCAAATTGTTCTCATTCTTGAACCTAGAAAAAAGTCCATTGATATACTGAGTGATCCCGCATACATATACACACACACAGACACACTTATCCTCGTGAAAGTTACAAGAACTAGTACATAGCAGTTTAAACTAAGCGTCCCGCGTGTGACAGAGAAAGAAAGAGAACAGTGCAAGTTATGACAATCCATCCCCCAAAGGTACGCATGGGTGCCCCTTGCAATGACGAGATTCAAACCAGGCAAAATCTTTCTTGTAAATCAAAATGGTTGCATCACTACCTACTTTTGGGGGTTTATGGAGGCGTCATAGTAAGTTTGTACCTAGGTTGTTTCCAACAGCTTCCATATAAGAATAGTTTCGCTTTCCAGTAACAGGGTCAGGGGATCTGTAACAATCAGCTAAGAGACCGGACGTGAAGTAGGTAAGTATTGAAAAGACGAAAAGAGCAATGGGTCCCAAAACCCATCCCAGTTGCGCTACACACCAAGGCAATGATAGCACTCCTGAACCGATAACCGCTGTTATTATATGTGCTGCTCCAGTCAGAGTGGTTCCTGCACGAATATGTGCTTAATTACTCAATTACACCAACTTCAACTAAGAAAGACGACATCAAAGAAATGTTTGTGATGTAACTGGCAATGTTGTATTAAACTATTTTGGGCTTGTCATGGCCCATCACAAAGTCCATTACAATGCTGAGAGAGTGAGAGTCAAACGACCTAATCACACCTCTGTTTTATATTCAATTTCTTCTTTTATTTATTTTATTAAGATATAAGATCCCAACATCTCATACCTTAATCAATTAGACTCAGTTGCTCAGATATATCTGGGCAGGCCGAACTAATGGGCTTTGGGCTTGAAAAGCCCAACTAATTAATCGAAAAAAGGACCAAACTGTTTAAGGGATGTTCTATTGACACCCTCAAATCAAATTTGCGCCCCTCAAATCAAATTTAGGTGGGGAGTATAAGAAAAAACAAAGTCCCTAACAAAAATAGAGGGATGTTTTTAAGTAACTGGAGTGCTATGTGTGCAAAAGATTTTGACTTAATTTGTGATTTTTTTTTTTGGAGAAATCGACTACAATCTACGTTAGTCGTTACAAGTCAGTGATACATCGTGAAGATGTGATGAGCACGATAACTATCTAATTTAAACCATAACGACAGAGGCCCAAAGCCTGACACCCTGAAAGAGGCTTAAAGCCCGATAATTTTTTTTTATATTATTTACTATATATATTGCCTAAATTAAATGGAATAAATCTTAATGACAAACAACTTCCACCGAGACTCGATCCCACAACCTCATGGGCTCAAAACTGCTATGTGCAAAAATTTGTGACTCGATGACCTACTTGCACTAAAAAAAAAAAAAAAAAAAATTCAAAGTTTGACTACAATCCATACTCTTCTTTTGGTGAGTGATTCAACATCTTATAAATTAAGTCAAGATTTCTCAACAAAAAAAAAAAAAAAAAAATTAAGTCAAGATGTGTTGTACCATTAGTATTTTCTTTCCAAATAACTTACACTTAACTTTTGTCTGGTTAAAATTAAAAAGAATTTATGAGTTAAGGGCCCACCTTAGAAGGAACTCTTTTTAATTAATTACAGAGTAACACTTGTATTTTCATTGACAAAGTTCACCAAACTTCATTTAATGGAAGTTCTATTGTTGTTAAACAAATGGCTGAATCCAATCAGAAACGTGGAAGAATTCACTTTTCTCTAGAATATCACTACTGATTGAAAAAAAAAACCTTAAAGATTTTACTGAAGAACAGAGAGAATGAAATAGATATGAAAGTTATGAGGAAAACAGAGCACAAAAAAGAAACTGATTTTGTTTTAGAAAGAAATTGAAAGAAGATAGATGAAATTGATAACCCATAAGAAAGAAGGGAAAGAAAAAAAAAAATCTGTGAATTTAATGAAAATGGTTGTAAATAAAAATTATGAAACAAACCAGTTCTTTTTGGCCTTCCATCATCATCAAAATTTTCATCCATTCCACCAGTAGTAACTTTTTTCTCAGAATTCTGCACTGTTAGAGTAGTGAAATTGTTCATCTCCATCATCTCATTCCCACCAAAATTTTGATCACCTACTGCCCTTGTCATTTTGGCTTGCCTACCCTTAATGTTTCTATCTAGATAGAGATAGAGATTATAGAGATAGAAGCAGATTCAGAAACTGAACATAAAGAAGGAGGGACTGGTGATTGATATTGAGATGGAAAAGAACTACTATCTATATATTAGTAGTAGTGATAGTGGAGGAGTTGTTTTGTAGTCAATTGAATAGAGGGAGAGAGAGAGAGGGAGAGAGAGAGAGAGAGGGCTAAAAAGAGAGTGAGATATAAAGAAAGAGATATAGGATATTTGACTTTTGACTCCAACATAATGACAGTACATTTTCTATCATGTAATACAAAGATACACTGTAATTTCCACCTTGACTATTTTCTGCCTTATGGCTAGGTGTCGGAATCGGTCCGGGTCGGGCCGGTCGGGTTATGTCATTCATCGGGTCAGGTCGGTCTGGCTTTTAAACTCTCTGTCCATTCGGGCTTTCGAGTTTAATCGGGCGGGTTATTTAAAAAATCATAATGTCCAAAATCCGTCTAAGTCCGTCAAACTTTTCAGGTTTCTCGGGTATCAGGCGGTCGAGTATCGAGTTTTCACCAAAATTTTAAAGAGTTAATTCCTATATGGCCCCCTACTTTGTGACCAACTTTCTTTATGGCCCCCTTTTTTTCGTAAATTCAAATATGGCGCCCTATTTTCAAGTAAATGTCATTACTGCCCTTCTTAATTCTAAATTTAAAACATTTAAAAAAAGTTATTTCCACCTCACCCCTCTCTCTCTCTCTCCACCTCATCTCTCTCTACAACTCACCCCTCTATCTCTTTCCAACTCACCTCTCTCTCTCTCTCTCCAACTCACCCCTTTCTCTCTCCAACTCACCTTCATCTTCTCCGATTGAAGTCGCCGGCCGGAGATTTTTCTGGGCGGCGACTTCCCAAAAAACAAAAAAAAAAAATTTCTCTCATCTCTCTCTCTCTCTAAAAATCCGGCGAAGGGGGTTTCCCTTCGCCGGAGCCGTGAACAGACCAGACCTTCGAAGGTCTCTTCACGGCTCCGGCGAAGGGAAACCGCCTTCGCCGGATTTTTAGAGAGAGAGATGAGAGAAAAAAAAAAAAAATTTTTTGGGAAGTCGCCGGCCGGAAAAATCTCCGGCCGGCGACTTCAATCGGAGAAGATGAAGGTGAGTTGGAGAGAGAGAGGGGTGAGTTGGAGAGAGAGAGAGGGGTGAGTTGGAGAGAGAGAGAGGGGTGAGTTGGAGAGAGAGAGGGGTGAGTTGGAGAGGGGTGAGTTGGAGAGAGGTGAGTTGGGAAGAGAGAGAGTTGACATGGAGAGAGATGTGTGGTGGAGAGGAAATGAGGTGGAATTATAATTTTATTTTTAATTTTGAAAAAAGATTTAAAGGAAGGGTAGTTAGGACAATTACATCAAAAAAGGGGGCCATATTTGAATTTACGAAAAAAATGGGGCCATAAAGGAAGCTGGTCACAAAGTAGGGGGCCATATAGGAATTAAATCAATTTTAAAATATCTCGGTCGAAATGACCAAAATATTTCTATTTCGATGATATCGCAATTTCTGTCGAAACTAAATTTAACTAAGTTTCTCTTAACAATGTTGTGTCCAGGGCACTCCGCACTTGGACAACAATATATGTGTATATATCTATATTATACACTTCAAATACTTAAAAAATATATCTACATATATATATGTTATACATGCATACATAAATACATACAAGCAAGCATACGTATAATGTGCACAGGTATTATCGTACAAATGGATGACATTACTAAGCGGGTTATGTTGGGTAAAGATTATCGGGCGGGATGCCGGGTAGCACTTCAAGACTCGTACATGGCCCGTTGATTTCATTAGGTCGGTCGGGCTAAACCCGTCTTAGGGTTTCGGGTACCCACGGGCTCTAACGGATTAAGGTACTCGTGATGGGTTTCGGGTTTGCGGACTTTTTTTCCAACCCTAGTTACGGCATTGTTTTTTTGTTGAAAGTATCTTATGGCATTTCAATATGCCAACTGGTCAAAAAATGTTTCTAGAACATTGTTATTTTTTCACTCCTCTTATCCTGTTATTTACTTAGGTGATGGAGTAAAGTAGGATGCACAATAGCAGAACATTCTATCCTTTTTTAATACTCTACTATATGTTGTTTTGTGTTAATATTATGGGAGAAAGAGTCTCAAATGTTTTTTGTTTTTGTACTGGGCTCTAAATTCTTGGTCATACCACTGGAATATGATTATGTATGATTCCTTGTGAAGGAATTTGTGCAAACTCTCTTTCTATTGAAATTGTGAATCAACTATTCTACTAACAAGTTCAACAAAAAAACTAATCTACTAACATAATCATTCTCTAAAAATCATATGTTTGTATAAATCAAATAATAAAATATATATTCCAATTATTAGGAATTAAATTTAGGAATTCCTGTATTTCATTCACAGCCTTGTAGTAATCATCATAGGGAAATGCCCACATTTTTTTTGGTTTTTGATTGTCTTCAATTAGTAAAAAAAATTCGATTAAACCCTCGTTGTAAAGACCATCTTTATATATTTACAATCGTTATGAATTACAAATTTACTAGGTATAATGAATGTTGACGTCACAATGAAGATCTGATTTCAGATGCATAATTGATTTTAAATGATATGTGTATACTTAGAGGGTGTTTGATTTTTGCATTTATTATGTGATTTTCACTTAGTAAGTGCGGGCCGGCAATTTTAGGTCGTTTTTTTTTCACTTAATAAATGAAAAACACTTCTAAGTAGTGTCAAAGTAAGTGTAAAATTACATAAAAGACCTAAACAAATTTTAAATTTACTAATACCTATTAACATTCTAAATCCCTATGTATTCGAATCGAAGACATAAAAGTGTGTATGGAAAAGTAGTAGAAGCCTTGAAAGAGAATTTTAGAGAGAGAAAAGGAGTTTTAGAAAGAAAATATTTCAAGACACAAAAGACCTACCCTATTAAAACATCTAAAACCCTAAAAGTTTAAGTCTAAACAAGAAGTTGGTGGTGGGAAAAGGTGCAACTACCGGCGGAAGAGAAATGTTCAAGAGAGGAGAAGAGTTCTAGAGAGAGTAAAAGACATCTAAGATATTGTTGTCCATAAGTTTTTCATATCATTCATTGTTTAATTAATTTATCGTAACATAACAAATAACTCGATAAAAAACTTATCACTTTTAAAAGACCAACTTTATAGATGACCTTCAACTTTAAAACTTATGCTTACACGCTGAGTTTTAAGATATTTTTTTAGAATTTTGAATTGGTTATTGTATTGGCAAAAAACAGCATTGGGCCTTCCTTATGCGCCCACCCTCGTGTAACATATGAGGGGTGCCTTCAGTAACCTCTACGGTCTAGCAAGGAAGCCCACCGAAAGCCCAACACGCCTCGCAAGCCCAGAAATTCTAAGCAGACCTACCCAAGCCCGCGCTCCTGGCATGCCGAGATAAAGTCTGCCATGACGATCCACCCACGCTCCAGCTAGTTGTGCGTACACGTGGCCAAGTTGTTAGAGATTGGGTCAGTCCAATCCTAGCATTCTGCTACACGTTGGGGTCATGGTAGAAGACCGAGTCTTGCACTACTTTAAAGGAGTGGTGGACTATTTCTACTGGCGACGAACAGGCTAGGGCAACGGGTATCCTAAGGCTACCCTTCTCTCTCAAGAGATCAACGGCCACGGAAGCAGTCTAGTGTGATCCTACTATTGCGGATCCAACAATCCTGCGCCCCCAAGAGCGGTTACTATCCTCTACACCCTATAAATAGAGGAAGCCTCACTCTTGGAAGGGGATCAGACTCTCACTCGAAAACTACTTACTTATTCTCTACTTAACACTCTAGAAGCCTTACTCCGATCACTTCACTCACTCTATACTAAGCTCCGGCTACGAATCACCTACCCCGACGATCTCTGGTCTAAGCTAGCCTAAGGCAGAGATTCCGGTTAGAAGCTTCCACGAAACCACATCGGAACTTGCAAGAGGCTTCTCGTTTCTCTCATTTCCTGTTAGTCTATCCTTCCGCAAGCAGAGATCTACCCTTCCGCAAGCAAAATCCTACTCTTCCATAACCTGAAGTCTACTCTGCTGATCAAGTAGTCCAGAAGCTACTACAACTCTCCATTCCGTAGAACCGAGCTCCGGCCACTCTACGAGTCGTGCCACCCCGACGCTACAACGACACTACCGTCATTAGTAACTCTATCTTCGGTTTATTCACTTTATTACCTCGAACTAAGTTACTGACTTGACCGTCGGAGGGTCCTTGGCCGACACCATCTCCGGTGCCCCCTTGGACTTCACGGTTGCGTTTCCCTTGTGCAGGTTTACAGGCTACTGGTACCCATTTTCTACCCTGATGTTACCCCGACAGTAGCTGTTTCCTTCTCTGACATTTGCCTACCCGTCTACCCGACCACCAGAACCGACCTTCTGCTCGTCAACCCGTCTATTTGAAGGCCCGAAGCCTAGTTGTTGGTGCCCACCCGACGATCCTTCTAACCGTGTGACTTTCTACCCGTCCACAGTTTGGCGCCCACCGTGGGGCCTCAACAACAACTATCAAAGACGACCTTTGCAATGGCAGATGACATGGTAGCCACTCCGATCGATGTTTCAGCCCAGATAGCTGCTCTCACAACCCAAGTACAGGAGAATGCCCAAAAGTTCAAAGCTCTAGAAGAAGAGAATTCTCTGGTGAGAGCAGAAAACCAGCTACTTCAAGAGAAGATCACCGAGCTCTCTGTACCAAGATCAACAGGGCTAAGGTTTCGAGCTCCTGTTACTTCGATGCAGCCTTTCACTCCAGAGCCAGGAAGTTCTTCCAGCCAACCACCCATTCAATCGACTACTGTAAGTGGTTCTACAACACTGCTCGCAACTCAAGCTGGCTCTGCAACACCCTTCATAATGCCTCTGCCTACATTCCAGAGCTCCGCTCTGCCCCTACACTCTACTCTGCCCTTACACTCTACTGCTGCTCCTCTTTTCTCCTCTTCAATGTTTACTGTTCCCCCCTCACACACTGTGGCAGGTGGGATAACCCTTAACTCACAAGCTGACATCCTAAACTTGTCTTTTACAGGTACTCCTCTGGAGCAGATCATGGCTAGGAAACTCGCAGAGATGGAGGCAATGATCACTAGGATCCCTGGAGTTCCAGCCCCACTAAGGAAGAGTCTGCCCCAGAGCTACGCAGACTCACCTTTCGTTGATACTATTGCCTTGGTAGAAATGCCTAAGAATTTTTCATTCCCTAACATGAGGATGTACGATGGAACATCCGATCCAGACGATCACATCGCTTCATATAAGCAGAGAATGTTCACTGCTGCAATACCAAGAGATCTCAGAGAAGCATGCATGTGCAAGAGCTTCGGTTCAAGCCTTGTTGGTCCAGCCTTGCAATGGTACACGAACCTGCCCAACAATTCGATCGCCTCCTTTGCCCAGCTCACAGACACATTTGTAGAGCAGTTTGCCAGTAGCAAAAAGCTAGAAAAGCTATCTGGCGACCTCTACCGAGTCCACCAGAGAAGGGGCGAGTCACTCAGAGACTACGTGGGGAGGTTCAACCGAGAGAAGGTGTCGATTCCCTACTGCAACCAAGAGACTGCCGTTGATGCGTTTAGAAAAGGCTTACTGCCAGAAGGAGAGTTGTACAAGGAGCTTACCAAATTCAATTGCACTACCATGGAGGATGCCCTGGCTCGCGCTTGGGTAGAAATTCGGTGGGAGGAAGACGAAGCCCACCGAAACAAATATTACTCTTATGATGACAGGAACAGGGACCGTCGCTCTAGACGACCAGATCGGAGAACAGATAGCAGACCAGGGGAGCCCTACCCAACTTCCAGACGTGCCGGCCCTCCAAGGGAGAACTAAAGGCCACTTGACCCTCCATCAGGTCGCCCAGCAGAGAAGCCTCAAGGACCCGTTCGTACCAGGATTCCAGAATACAACCTAAGCATTGAACCAGTCGAACTAGTAGCGGTTATGAAGGGCATGGGCAGTACTGTAAGATGGCCAGGAAAGACAAAGACTCCCAGCGAGAAGAGAGACACAACCAAGTGGTGCGAGTTCCACGGAGATCACGGCCACAACACTACAGATTGCATAGCCCTCAGGCTAGAAGTTGCGGAGTTGCTGAAAAGAGGCCACCTTACCGACTTGTTGACAGAGAAAGGGAAGAGTACCTTGGCACAACGAGACACCCAACTCAAGGAACCAGAGCAGCCGATTCCTACGAAGAGGTGTCTAGTAATCTCAGGAGGTTCAGAAGTGAGTGGAGTTAGCCACTCTGCAGCCAAGAGGAGTGCTAGAATTGCAGCCAACCCTCTAGCCCACTCTACAGAAGCTACTCCTCATGCCTACACCAACCAGACAATAAGCTTCATAGACAATGAAGCAACAGGGCTCGTAAACCCTCATCATGACGCTCTTGTTATCTCTCTTAATATTGCAAATGTTCTAGTTAAGCGTATTTTGATAGATATTGGTTCATCCACTAATGTGCTCTTCTTGAATGCTTTACAAGGTATAGGCTTAGATGAATCTTGCATATGTCGACGCTCTACTGTTCTGGTAGGCTTTAGTGGAGAACAGAAACACACATTGGGAGAAGTCACCCTTCCCGTCTTCGCAGGAGGAGTCAACCTTAGCACTGTGTTCGTTGTACTGGACTGCCCTTCTGCCTACAATATCATACTTGGTAGGCCATGGATCCACAGCATGAGGGCAGTACCATCTACGTTCCACCAAGTGCTCAGGTTCCCAACTCCCTGGGGTGTCCGAGAGATCAGAGGGGAGCAGAGTACCTCAAGGAATTGCTACAAAAAACGCAATGAAAGCCCCGAAGTCAGCCTTATAGCAATTACAGAAGGAGAAACTCAGTAGCACCGATCCAGACTGCCCAAGTATGGAAGAGCTAGATGAAGTCCAGATCCACCCAGACTTCCCGGATCATAAAGTACAGATTGGTTCTAAGCTCAATCCTACCCTGCGGAGCAAGCTCGTCGAGTTCCTCACAACCCACCACGATTGCTTTGCCTGGTCTCATGCTGACATGACTGGAATCGACCCTGAGGTAATGGTACATAAATTGCAGGTAGATCCTAGCCATCCTCCAGTAAGACAGAAGCGTAGAAAATTCGCTCCAGAACGAAACAGGGTAATAAATGAGGAAGTTTAGAAGCTGATCGAAGCTGGGTTTGTCCGAGAAGTCAACTACCCCGACTGGTTGGCTAACATAGTCGCGGTGAAGAAGAAAAATGGGAAGTGGAGAGTCTGTATCGACTTCACAGACTTAAATAAAGCTTGTCCCAAGGATTCATTCCCGCTACCTCACATCGACATGCTTATCGATGCCACTGCAGGCCACCAACTACTCAGCTTTATGGACGCGTTCTCTGGGTACAACCAGATACTGATGCACCCTGCAGACCAGGAAAAGACTGCCTTCATCACAGAAAGAGGCATCTTCTGCTACAAATTCATGCCGTTCGGGTTGAAGAACGCAGGGGCAACCTACCAGAGACTGGTAAACAAAATGTTTGCAGGCGTGCTGGGGGACACCATGGAAGTCTACATCGACGACATGCTAGTCAAGTCTCTGATGGCTGAAGAACATCTCAAACATCTCCAGCAGGCTTTCGACGTACTAGAAAGGTACAATATGAAACTTAATCCTACTAAGTGTTCCTTCGATGTTTCTTCAGGGAAGTTCTTGGGGTACATGGTGACCCACAGAGGAGTAGAAGCCAACCCAGACCAGATTTAGTCTGTGATGAACATCCCTTCTCCCACATGCATCAAAGATGTGCAGAAACTAGCTGGTCGAGTGGCAGCACTCAGCCGTTTTATCTCACGTTCCTTTGAAAAATGCCACCATTTCTTCTCTACCTTACGAAAGGCCAAAGAATTTGCATGGACTCCAGCATGCGAAGAGGCACTCCAGCAACTGAAGGAGTACCTGACCTCTCCACCCTTGCTATCCAAGCCTCAAGAGGGAGAAAAATTGTATGTCTACCTAACAGTCTCCGAAACAGCAGTAAGTGCAGTGTTAGTACGGGAAGAACAAGGTAAGCAACTACCCGTCTATTACGTTAGCAAGTCCCTGCTTGATGCAGAGACCCGTTATAGCCAGCTAGAAAAGCTTGCACTAGCCTTAGTGATGGCTGCCAGGAAGCTAAGACCATATTTTCAGTGCCACCCGATAGTCGTAGTTACTACATTTTCGTTAAAGAATGTGCTTCACAAACCAGAACTATCTGGTAGACTGACCAAATGGGCTGTCGAATTAAGCGAGCATGATATTTCCTACCAACCTCGTACTGCGATTAAGTCCCAAGTGTTGGCTGACTTTATAGCCGACTTTACACCTAGTACTCTAATTCAAGCCGAGAAGGAGTTATTGTGTCTTGCAGAGCAGAAAAAGCTGAAATGGACCCTGTCGGTTGATGGCTCCAGTAACATGAATGGGGTCGGGCTAGGGCTAGTCCTCCAATCCCCTGAGGGAGACCAAATCCAGCGTGCCGTCAGATGTGAGTTCAAAGCCACAAATAACGAAGCCGAGTACGAATCATTGATCGCCGGGCTAGCTCTCGCCAAAGAAATGGGTGTTCGAAGGCTAGAGATAAAGTCAGACTCCCAACTGATAGTCAACCAAACGCAAGGAGCATACCAGACCAGAGATGCCAGGATGACCGCTTACCTAGCCAAGGTAAAGGATATGTTAGCTGACTTCGAAGAGACCAACATAACACAGGTACCCAGACTGGAGAATGGCCATGCTGATGCCCTAGCCAATCTAGGCTCATCGATCCCAGCCAAGTCAGAGCAGTCAATCCCACTAGTTACCCTCCAGTGGCCAGCCACATGGAAAAATCCTCCCCTGGAGGTAGCAAGTGTAGACTCCAGCAACAATTGGATGACACCAATAATAATTTATTTGACCACTGACGAGCTACCAGAAGACAAGAATGAGGCTCGTAGACTAAGAGCAAAAGCAGCTAGGTTCACCATGCTGGAAGGTCAACTACTTAAAAGGTCCTACTCTGGACCCTATCTCAAATGTGTCACTCCAGAGGAAGCCAAATACGTGCTAGCCGAGCTTCATGAGGGAGAATGTGGCAACCACTCAGGAAGCCGTAGTCTAGCCAGTCGAGTCCTCACAGTCGGCTACTACTGGCCTACCATGCGAGCAGATTCTATAAGTCACGTCAGGAGTTGCGACAGTTGCCAGAGGTTTGCCAACTCCTCCCATTTACCTCCAGAAAAACTCAACTCCATACTTTCACCATGGCCATTCATGAAGTGGGGTATGGACATCGTGGGAAAACTACCCACTACTCCAGGGCAGAGAGTTTACATGCTAGCCGTGACAGACTACTTTACCAAGTGGATCGAGGTTGAGGCATTCCACCAGGTCAGAGACCGCGAGGTAAAGAATTTTATTTGGAAAAATGTTATTTGCAGGTTCGGGGTACCCAAGGAGATCGTTACCGACAACGGTTCCCAGTTCATTAGTTTCGACTTCCAGGACTTCTGCAAGGGGTGGGGAATCAAGCTTAGCTTCTCTACCCCATGCTACCCTCAATCTAATGGACAAGCAGAGTCTTCTAATAAGACCATCATGAAAACTATAAAGAAGAGGCTCAAAAAAGCTAAAGGGGCTTGGGCAGACGAGTTGCCAGGGGTTCTCTGGTCGTATCGAACTACTGCTAGAACCCCAACTGGCGAAACTCCTTTCTCCCTAGCCTACGGTTCTGAAGCGGTCATACCAGTGGAAGCTGGAGTACCATCAGTACGTTGTCAATGGACTACAGAAGAGTCAAATTGGGATCAACTCAACCACAACCTCGACACGGTCGACGAGCTTCGAGATATGGCAGTAATAAGGAATGCAGCATACCAGCAAAAGGTAGCCCGTCATTACAACCGGAACATCAGAGCTCGTACCTTCAAAGTAGGTGACTGGGTACTCCGAAAGGTTTTCCAGAATACCAGAGAGGCTGGAGCAGTAAACTAGCCCCCAACTGGGAAGGCCCTTACCTAATCACCAGGGTGATAGGCCAGGGAGCATACAAGCTCCAAGCAAAAGATGGGCTCAATATTAACAACAGTTGGAACGCCACTCATCTAAAGTTGTACCACTTCTAACCCTACCTCCTTACTTTACTTACCGCTTCTAATAAACACTTGCTCTGACTTAAGCATCGGAGAGTCGGTGGCCATGCCACCGACTACCCCTCTCACCCATTTTGTGACAGGATTCTTGACAATAAAATGGGACACACCCCATTGGACCTGCTGGTCTACCAGCGTAGACATACACACCTGGTGAAGTTGGTTCAACCCCCAGACCAAGGAGCATAAGGGCAGTTGCGGCTCCAGTATAACTCGGTAGCATACGACATGCCCACACCGAACCCCTCAGAGGGGAACAAGGAGTACCACATATTCTTATTTCCTCTGTCCATTTTCTATTCTCTCCTCAGAACATTACTGACTTGGGCGTCGGAGGGTCGATGGCAATGCCATCGACCACCTTTTCTTATTTTCTGTACAGGTTGATTATCCTACGGTAGACATGCGCAAGCTGGAAACAGAACACTCTTCTCCCACCCTGCAACATCAACAAGGATGACGACCTAAGCCCAGAACAAGCCTAGTCCGACCTTTAACCTGAGGGAGAGTAACACATGCCCTTACCTCCTTTGTATAATCTTTTCTTTGTCATCTCAGGACGTTGCTAACTCGAGTTTCTGAAGGTCGATGGCATTGCCATCGACCACCCATCATTCCAGTGTGCCGGCTGGCTATCTAACGGCAGATTTGGACAAGCTGGAAAAGGACAACCTTCTCCCATCCTACGACGCCAACGAAAATGACAGCCTAAGTCCAGAGCAAATTAACTCTACACTTAGGCTGGGGGGACAATAGATGGCAAGACAGTGTTCACACGGACAATTCGACACCTCTGCCCAGATGACGCTTCCCCGCCGTTGGCATGCATATCCCTGCCCGGGTCGGAGTAGTACAAAGCAAAATGCGGGGCACAACCTACCCTCTACTCAACAAGACACGCAACGTCGATCAACGAGCCCACCAAAGACTAACAAAGTGTGCGCAGCCGACGACTCAGGCTACCCTGATGTGTGCCTCTCCTTACCCCAGCCCTAGGCTGCCCTGGAGCACCAATCTTTGTCCTAAGGCTGCCCCAGAACACCACTGTTTGTCCTACTACATACTTGTTGCACTTTTTATTGAATTACTGTACTCGATGATTTATCAATTCGCAAGTCATCAATAAAGCATAGTTAAAGCAAACCTAGCTACATTTTTCAAAGTCAAACCCAGAAGTTAGAATAACAAGGGGAGTCACCCCACAAAAGTTTCGCATGCCCCATGGGCAACAAGGGATACTACAACCCTCCGAAAGTCTAAGTTTAACACAAACTAAGGACACAGTATTCCCGACATAGCCCCATGGGCAAGCAAAAGAAAGTAAATCTAACTACCGCTCAGTAGAAGAAGCTAGCCCTAGGGTAGCACAACTCAACGGGCACGACTACCCGACGCTCTAGCCCTAGCTTGAGCCTGCTCTGCCTCTTCGATCGCCCTATCCTCCGCCTCCTGTTGGTCAAGAAGCGCAATCGTGCCAGCCGGGTCCCACTCAGTAAGGTGCGTCCCCGCCACGTACTCCCGCATAAGCATGCCCCTTGCATGTATCTGTACCCGCGCCCCGTGATCCTCAACCGCCTCATCGAACTCGTCTGTTTTCACCTTCAACTTGCCTTTGAACTCTTCAGCAAGACGCTTCTGCTCCTCAACAAGACGAGCCTGCTCCTCGGCAAGACGAGTCTGTTCCTCAGCAAGGCGAGATTTCTCCTCGACGAGAAGATGCTCTGCATGGTATTTCTGCTTCCACTCGTTAATCTGTTGGTCTTGAAGATCTCTAGCATGACCCATGCCAGACAAAGCCTGCGACGGAAGCACATAAAAACACAACGTTAGATAACAAATCGATACGAGGAATGCTGAACAGACCTAAGTAAGAAAGAAGGAATACAAACCCGATAAGCCTGGGTCATAGACCAGTCCATGGTCCCGCCATACCCCATCTCCCTAAAGCCTGGCCTGTCCCACTCCATGAGCAAGTGAGGGACCACCTGTGGCACGAAAGAAGAATCGTGAAGCGCTGACGATGGGGGTGACACCTCGGAATGCACCACACTGCCACTGCTACCCGCCGAGGGAGCCACGGTCATAGGCAGCGGCTCGGCACTTGCAACAGAAGGGGAAGGAGCGGCAGAAGGCTTGAGACGGATGCGCAGAGGATGAGGAGGCGACACTGCCGTACTTGCGGCAGTTGCTTTTCTAGCACCAGGAACCTCGGGCATACGATACCTCTTCTTCGGCATAACGTCCTCTGAAGGAAAGTAAGCACATACTACTTTAAAAGCACCAAAAGCAAGAAAACGGAACAACGAGATGCAAAAAGGATAAAGCGCATACCAAGAGTCACTTCGTCAACTCTCTTATGGCCAAGTATGACCTCCCAATGCCTCTCGATGGGGCTAAGAGCCAGGCAGAAGTCGAAACGCCTAACAGCGTCCCGTGCTACAAAGTCAATTTCGTTGCCCTGCCCGCTATCTACATGAACCAACACGGTTAGACCAGGTAAGGCAGGAAACGACAAAACTCGCGTCAACATCGACAAACAAACAATAAATATCACTCACTAGCAAGTCTCCACCCCAGAGGCATCCACGACACGTCACGCCCACCAAACAAGCTAGGACCCTGCGCGAAGAAGTACCGGTCGTATCGTCGCCTCTCGCTGGTAGGCATGCCTGTCACCACATGGGTCCTACTATCTCGAATGCGAAACTGATACCGACCCTTGTCGAGTTTCAGTAGGTAGAATGCAGACACATCCTCTCCATGCAATACCCTACCCGGCCCAGCCAACTGGTCGAGACACAGCAGAACCCTCCAAGCATTGGGCATCAGCTGGGACGGGTGAATCTCGAATCGCCTAATGATGTCATACACCAAGGTAGGGATTGGAAGCCGGAGGCCAGTTTCGAAGCAATGCTCGTATAGAACAACCCAACCTGGCGTATCACCGTCTACCAATTCAGACGACCCGGGAGCTCTAAGCTTCACATCCTTAGGTATCTTGTATTTCCTCCTGATTTTCTTCAAACATGTGTCGGTAATAGCAGATGGAGGGTTTATCAACACCACAGGTCGCCCCGCAGGAACACGCGAACTAACCCCATCTTGTGTCGAAGCCCCAACGTACTCACTAAAAGAGTCGCCTACCCGTTCGTCCATCCTACGGAGCACACGTTCGAGTAAGAATAAGGTACTCCTACCAAGGATCTAGCCTAGCCCTCGCAGTGGTGGCAACAAGGTCCTACCCTAGATAACTTGGCAACTACAAGACCAGCATGATTCTTCCCTGTTGTTACACATTTTCTGCCTAGCGTGATCCTACCCCGTCACCACACATATTCTGCTATGGATATGTTAAGTTCGCTACACTAACAAAGCACGCAGAGAATATAATTTGCCCGAATTCTACTACAAGAGTAAAGCAAGGCAAACATATGGCTACCCTAGCCCACATAGTCATGGTAAGAAATCTCTACCCTAGCTTGCACGGCTACCACAAGCCTAGCGTGATTCTACCCCGCCATTACACATTTTCTAGCATGCATGTGTCAAGTTCACTATACTAACATGGCAAGCAAGAAACATGATTTGGTGGAATCCTACCCTAGCTTGCACGGCTACCACAAGCCTGGCGTGACTCTACCCCGCCGTTACACATTTTCTAGCATGCATGTGCCAAGTTCACTATACTAACATGGCAAGCAAGAAACATGATTTGGTGGAACCCTACGCTACCATAAGATCAAAATACGGAAAACATGCTACAAATTGTTGTTGAGGAGATCAAAATATAAGTTTTTCTACCAACATACGAAGAACACGAAGAACGCTGAAGAAAAATTCGAAGATTACCTCAAGATCTTCAAGTTTTTCTCTCTCCTAGCTTTTTCTCCAAACTCCACTCCAAAAATGACTCCAACAAACCACAAGGGTCCAAGACCCCTCATCCCCTTATATATGAGTCGAAAAGTAAGTTAAGCGGACCACGTCGTCCGACACATCTCATTGCTACACGGCTCGTCTAGAACCTTCAAAGGCGTTATGGACGAGATGCCACCAATAAGAGCAGAACTTGGCGGAGTAATTTTGCGAAGACTCAAGGTCGAATGAACGACACTGGTCGTCACGAGCCGAACCGGCTTACTTGTCGAACCAAACCAACGATCCGGGAACAAAAACTTCAAGTACCATTCTCCAATATATACGTATCATATATATTATATACATAAAACACTAAAAGAAAAATAATAAAAAAAAGAGGCTAAAAAATCGGGACAAGAACCTGCTCGGGACAGGCCAGGACGCGCCTTCCTGCACGTCCCAGCAGGGCAGGAAGCTTCTGCAGGGCAGGAAGCTTCTGCAGGGCAGGACGCGCCTGCCCGCGTCAGCTCCTCTTCCTTCGGTCAACCCGACCATCTCTCCCCCCTGACTTGCCACGTCCCGAACGTGGCCAACGCTCTGGCATCCGTCTCTCTACCAATTACAAGCCTCCTTGACTCGCTGCCCACCAGTTACGATGCCGCTCCATCCGACTCATGTCAAAACGCTCCGGCGTACCACACGGGAAAACGAAACAACGATACAAAGCTTCCGGGCACGATTCCAATAGTTCCAGCTACAACTACTCCCTAAGTCAGCCACTCGCTAACTCAGGGAGTGAGGGACAAACTGTATTGGCAAAAAACAGCATTGGGCCTTCCTTATGTGCCCACCCTCGTGTAACATATGAGGGGTGCCTTCAGTAACCTCTACGGTCTAGCAAGGAAGCCCACCGAAAGCCCAACACGCCTCGCAAGCCCAGAAATTCTAAGCAGGCCTACCCAAGCCCGTGCTCCTGGCATGCCGAGATAAAGTCTGCCATGACGATCCACCCACGCTCCAGCTAGTTGTGCGTACACGTGGCCAAGTTGTTGGAGATTGGGTCAGTCCAATCCTAGCATTCTGCTACACGTTGGGGTCATGGTAGAGGACCGAGTTTTGCGCTACTTTAAAGGAGTGGTGGACTATTTCTACTGGCGACGAACATGCTAGGGCAACGGGTATCCTAAGGCTACCCTTCTCTCTCAAGAGATCAACGGCCACGGAAGCAATCTAGTGTGATCCTACTATTGCGGATCCAACAACCCTGCGCCCCCAAGAGCGGTTACTATCCTCTACACCCTATAAATAGAGGAAGCCTCACTCTTGGAAGGGGATCAGACTCTCACTCGAAAACTACTTACTTATTCTCTACTTAACACTCTAGAAGCCTTACTCCGATCACTTCACTCACTCTATACTAAGCTCCGGCTACGAATCACCTACCCCGACGATCTCTGGTCTAAGCTAGCCTAAGGCAGAGATTCCGGTTAGAAGCTTCCACGAAACCACATCGGAACTTGCTAGAGGCTTCTCGTTTCTCTCATTTCCTGTTAGTCTATCCTTCCTCAAGTAGAGATCTACCCTTCCGCAAGCAAAATCCTACTCTTCCATAACCAGAAGTCTACTCTGCTGATCAAGTAGTCCAGAAGTTACCACAACTCACCATTCCGTAGAACCGAGCTCCGGCCACTCTACGAGTCGTGCCACCCCGACGCTACAACGACACTACCGTCATTAGTAACTCTATCTTCGGTTTATTCACTTTATTACCTCGAACTAAGTTACTGACTTGACCGTCGGAGGGTCCTTGGCCGACACCATCTCCGGTGCCCCCTTGGACTTCACGGTTGCGTTTCCCTTGTGCAGGTTTACAGGCTACTGGTACCCGTTTTCTACCCTGATGTTACCCCGACAGTAGCTGTTTCCTTCTCTGACATTTGCCTACCCGTCTACCCGACCACCAGAACCGACCTTCTGCCCGTCAACCCGTCTATTTGAAGGCCCAAAGCCTAGTTACTGGTGCCAACCCGATGATCCTTCTAACCGTGTGACTTTCTACCCGTCCACAGTTATTAAATTTCTTAGTTTGTTTGCTTCTATTGTATGAAAGAATGTCGAAGCTAAATATTGCGCACAAAGAGTTTGTTGAAAAGAGGCAAAAGGAAATACGAAAATATGAAAATTGAACTCAGGAATGAAGATAGATTTCATCGATTTATAATTGGAGTCGGTTGCGGTGTTTGGTTACGTTGGAAGTTCTCTACAAATTTAGTCTAACATTATTAAGTGGTCTTAAGAACAAGTGGAGTTCTCTAGAGAGTGGGTATATGGTCTGGAGACAACTCATACATAAGAATGGTCATGGTTACAACGCAGATCATAAACATTAGATTGGGCTGATGAGATATGGAAAATTTTAATTGAGACAAGTAACATATTTAAGATAAAAGACTAGTTTATTAAGTTTAGTATAATGTAATTGTAATATTTTGTCTTCCACTACTATCATGTGTAACAGGTCATATGTAACCTATAACTTAAAGGCACATTCATGTGTATGCATGTAACTCCTTGTGTAAATGCCCATGAATGTCCTTACTTTGTAGAGCCTATAAAAAGGGTTCTAACCCAATGTAATCGACACAACAAAATAGTAGAATATTATACTACAATCTTAAGGTACAAATATGGTGTTCTTAGTCTTTAGTTTTCTCTCATCTTTAATCTCTCTTTTTTACTTAGTTTTCACAACACGTTATCGGCACGTAGCTCTATTTTTTTTTTTTTAAGAAGATTAGAGAATCATAGAGAGTATACTTCCAAATAGTTTTAATTCTTATAGTATACATAGGAATAATTTTTTTTCCTTCACTTGCATCTTTAGGAAAAGTAATTAAATATGAAGGTAGTAATTTTGTTAGACATAACTATTCATATTAGCATTTGTAGCATATATCTTTTTCATGATAGGATTGAAATAGTCTTCATCTAATATTATAGATAAACTCTAACAAACAATTTTTTTTCTAATGTTGTTCATATTAGTTTTTTTTTCCTATGTATGCATGATTAAAATTGCTAGTATCAACCATGTCCATCTATAGTGATTATTAATAGTATTATGAACATATTGATATCTATGCAATGATGAAGATTTTTAGAAAAAAAAATAGGAAGAAAATAAGCAAGTATTTTTCTTAGACATATTTATCTAACTTGTTTGTTTGTATTGTTTAGATCATGTCGGATAATCTTACAAAATTGCAATTTCTTACTCTTGATATTACGGGAAAAAATTTCTTGACATGGATTCTAGATGCTGAAATTCATCTTGATGCTATGAATCTTGGAAATACCATTATGGTTGCAAATGAAACATCCCCACAAGATCGGGCAAAAGCAATTATTTTCCTTCGTCATCACCTTCATGAAGGTCTGAAAACTGAATACCTAACGGTAAAAGATCCATATGTTTTATGGACGAATCTGAAAGAAAGATATGACCACCAAAAGACTGTCATACTACCAAAAGCTCGTTACGATTGGATGCACCTGCGTTTACAGGATTTTAAGATAGTAAGTGAATACAATTCAGCATTGTATAAAATTAAATCTCGCCTACAATTATGTGGAGAGAATATAACTGAAGAGGACATGCTAGAGAGAACATATTCAACTTTCCACGCATCGAATATGCTCCTGCAGCAGCAATATCGAGAGCGTAGGTTTACAAAGTACTCTGAGTTAATTTTTTGTCTTCTTGTTGCTGAACAAAATAACGAGCTGTTAATGAAAAATCATAATGATCATCCCACTGGGACTGCACCATTCCCTGAAGTGAATGTTGTTGCATCAATGAACCGTGAACGCAGACATGGTAATGGGCGTGGTCGAGGTCGAGGTCGATATAATAATCAACAACTTGGTGGCCCTATTAGGCATTCAAGTGAACAAAAATTAGCATCAAACCACGAGATGTGGAATAATGCCAAATACAAAAATGACAAAGGAAAAGGTGTACAAACATCTAATCATCGTGAATATAATTGTCACCGATGTGGTATGAAGGGTATTGGTCACGTGTTTGTCGTACTGCAAAACACTTGGTTAATCTTTACAAAAATTCCATGAAGGGGAAAGGTAAAGAAATAGAAGCTAATTTGGCAGAATTTGAAGTACCGATGAACAAAACTCCCTTAGATATTTCTGACTACTTCATAGATCAAAGTGGTAAAGGATTTGAAGTATCCATAGATCCAACTCATCTGGATGTTTCAGATTTTTTTGCAGATCCAAGCAGCAAAGAGTTTGATGTTTTACTTAATAATGGAAATGTTAACTAGAATCTATATTAAAATTCTAGTTTTAATATGCTTTTAGGAAGAATTTTTTTTTCTTAGACTATGTTTTTCTTTTGTCATTTGCTTTGGTCATTTGCTTTCTCAACAATTGTGTTTTTGTTATGTTCCTTTTATTATAAAATATTAAAACATTTCTATATTTTTCTTTTGGTTTCTTATTAGCATGGAGTTTACTAAAGATTTCAAAACAAATTGTGGGGATGAATGTCTTATCGACTGTAGAACGACAAATACTATTCTGCGGAACAAGAAATTTTTCTTCCAACTAAAATTAGTCAAGGCTAATGTCATCACAATTTCATGACCCACAAACCTGATAGAAGGCTCTGGCAAAGCCGTTGTTATACTACCAAATGGTACAAAAATTGATATCCCAAATGCTTTATATTCTACTAAATCTGCACGAAATCTATTAAGCTTTATAGATATTCGTCATAATGGATATCATATTGAGACAACTCGTGACAAAAAGAAAGAATACCTTTGTATTACTTCAATAGTCTCAAACAAAAAGCTGATACTAGAAAAGCTTCCAGCTTTTGCTTCGGGTTTATACTATACAAGTATAAGAACTATAGAGTCTAATTATTTGATGAACCAGAAGTTCAATTCAATGACTCTTGCAATTTGGCATGATAGAATTGGTCATCCGGGTTCTATAATGATGCGTCGAATAATAGAAAATTCACATGGACGTCCGTTGAAAAACTAGAAGATTTTTCAACCAAACAATTATCCATGTGCATCTTGTTCGCAAGGAAAATTGATTGTTCGACCATCTCAATCAAAAATAAGCATCGAGTCACCTAGTTTTTTTTTACAACGGATTCAGGGAGACATATGTGGACCTTTCCATCCACCTTGTGGGCCATTTCGATATTTCATGGTCTTAATAGATGCTTCAACACGATGGTCACATGTCTGTCTATTATCAACTCGCACTGTTGCGTTTGCTAGACTTCTTGCTCAAATAATAAGGTTAAGAACACAATTCCCTGACTACCAAATAAAGACAATTCGTCTCGATAATGCAGGAGAATTTACATCAAAGGCATTTGATGATTATTGCATGTCAATTGGGATTACTGTTGAGCATCCAGTAGCTCATACCCATACTCAAAATGGATTAGCTGAATCTTTTATTAAACGCTTACAGCTTATAGCTCGACCGTTGTTGTTAAGAGCTAAATTACCTAGTTCGGCATGGGGACATGCTATATTACATGCTGCAGCTCTAATTCGTATTAGACCATCTGCTTATCATCAATACTCTCCAATGCAACTTGTATTTGGACAACAACCAAATATATCACATCTTAAAGTGTTTGGTTGTGCTGTATATGTGCCAATTTCACCCCCACAACGAACAAAGATGGGTCCTCAAAGGCGTCTTGGTATTTATATTGGTTTTGATTCACCTTCAATAATAAGGTATCTAGAGCCACTTACGGGTGATGTATTTACTGCACGATATGCCGACTGTCATTTTGATGAATAGAAATTTCCACCGTTAGGGGGAGATAAGCCACAAAATGAGGCAAAACGTGAAATTTCTTGGAGTACATCCTCTTTATCTCATCTAGATCCTCGCACTAGCCAGTGTGAACTTGAATTTCAAAGGATCATTCACTTACAAAAGATTGCAAACCAATTACCAGATGCTTTCACAAATTCAGTGAAAGTAACAAAGTCACATATACCAGCTGCTAATACACCAGCACGGATTGATATTCCTAAAGATCAACTTAAAGATACAAATGTATCTAAAACACGGTTAAAGCGTGGCAGGCCTGTTGGTGCAAAAGATACCATTCCACGGAAAAGAAAGAAACATGAAAAAAATAAATAGTCCTCCACAAGAGGCACAGAGCATACATGTACCTGAAACGATCAATCAATCCACCAATATGGAACTCACTGCCCCAGAAGAGGCACAAGAAACTAGTGTGAGAGAATTATCAACTAATTATATTAGTACAGGAGAATGTTGGGAAAGAACCAAAATCATTCCTGACAATAAATTTGCTTTTGCAATAGCTCTGGATGTAATAGCAAATAATGACGATCATGAACCACAAAATATTGAAGAATGTTGACAAAGAAAAGATTGGCCAATGTGGAAGGATGCTATTCAAACTGAGCTAAATTCTTTAGCTAAGAGAGAGGTATTTGGACCTGTAGTTCCAACACTAGAAAATATAAAACCTGTAGGATACAAATGGGTATTTGTGCGCAAAAGAAATGAGACAGATGAAATTGTCAGGTATAAAGCACGTTTGGTTGCTCAAGGTTTTTCTCAAAGACCAGGTATAGACTTCCAAGAGACTTATTCTCCTGTAATGGACGCAATAACATTCCGATATTTGATAAGTCTAGCAGCATCTGAATGTCTTGAAACACGTCTAATGGATGTAGTCACTGCCTATTTGTATGGCTCACTTGATAGTGACATCTACATGAAAATTCCTGATGGATATAACTTGCCTAAAACATCTAAGTTAGGATCGTCAAACATGTATTCGATCAAGTTACAAAGATCGTTATATGGATTGAAACAATCAGGACAGATGTGGTATAATCGCCTTAGCGAATACCTTTTGAAAGAAGGATATATTAATAATGCAATTTGTCCATGTGTATTCATTAAGAAATCAGAAAATGGATTTGCCATTATTGCAGTCTATGTAGATGATTTAAATTTTGTTGGGACTCCAGAAGAGCTCACTAAGACGGCTGAATATTTGAAGAAAGAGTTTGAGATGAAAGATCTTGGCAAAACTAAATTTTGTCTTGGTTTACAGATCGAACATTTGCAAAATGGAATATTTATCCATCAATCGATGTATACAGAAAAAGTCTTAAAACGCTTTTATATGGACAAAGCTCATCCTTTAAGTAGTCCTATGATTGTTCGCTCACTTGATGAAAAGAAAGATCCATTCCGTCCTCGGGAAGATGATGAAGATCTTCTTGGTGTTGAAGTACTGTATTTAAGTGCAATTGGTGCTCTTATGTATTTAGCAACTTGTAGCCGACCAGATATAGCATTTGCTGTAAATTTATTAGCAAGGTACAGCTCTGCACCTACCGAAAGACATTGGAATGGTGTCAAGCATATACTACGGTATTTGCGAGGAACTACCGATATGGGCTTGTTTTACTCGAAAGGAATAAAATCACAATTATGTGGCTATGCAGATGCCGGATGCCTCTCTGATCCTCACAGTGCACGGTCACAGACAGGGTATCTATTTACTAGTGGTAATACTGCAATATCTTGGAGATCGGTAAAACAAACTATAATAGCTACTTCTTCCAATCATTCTGAATTAATTGCTATTCACGAGACAAGCCGTGAGTGTATATGGTTAAGGTCTATTATCCAGCATATTCGGGAAACATGTGGACTTTCCTCGATCAAGGATACTCCAACAGTATTGTATGAAGATAATGCATCTTGTATTGCACAACTTAAAGGGGGGTATATCAAAGGTGACAGGACGAAGCACATATCTCCTAAATTTTTCTACACTCATGAGTTGCAAAGAAACGGTGACATAGAAATTAAGCAAATACGTTCAAGTGATAATCTTGCAGATTTATTTACTAAAGCTTTACCAACTTCAACATTCAAGAAATTAGTCTATAACATCGGAATGCGTCGGCTAAGTGATCTTGCACAATCTCAACCGTCTGAACGTCTATGAGGGGGAGTATCTATGAGGGGGGAGTGAACTAAGAAAGAAAGTGACAAAGTGAAAATGTATCTTACATTGTAAATCTTCGAACTGTCTCTTTTTCCTTCGCTACGGTTTTATCCCATAGGGTTTTCCTTGGCAAGGTTTTAATGAGGCAGTATCTACTTCTAAAATAATCGAAGATATTAAAGAACATTGTACTCTTTTTCCTTCACCATGGTTTTTCCCATAGGGTTTTCCTGGTAAGGTTTTAATGAGACAATTTTTTATGTTGTGGAATCCAAGGGGGAGTATTGTAATATTTTGTCTTCCACTACTATCATGTGTAACATCTACACTAATGAGGTCATATGTAACCTATAACTTAAAGGCACATTCATGTGTATGCATGTAACTCCTTGTGTAAATGCCCATGAATGTCCTTACTTTGTAGAGCCTATAAAAAGGGTTCTAACCCAATGTAATCGACACAACAAAATAGTAAAATATTATACTACAATCTTAAGGTACAAATATGGTGTTCTTAGTCTTTAGTTTTCTCTCATCTCTAATCTCTCTTCTTTACTTAGTTTTCACAACAAGTATTAATTATGATTGCTTTTTTGAGTAAATAAGTATTAACAAAAGCTAGAAAATTAAGAAAATCATGCGAGGATGATCCAACTCCGAAATGAAATTGATGAAAAACAAATGACATTACACTTATAAGTGATAAAACAAACGACATTGCATTTATTAAGTGATAGCACTTAGTAAGTGATGTTGACGCAGAGATAAACAACAATGTCCTATAGACTCTGAAGATCCAATATCACATTCTCAGACATTTCGACCTCGAGATCAAGCTGCAATGATCCAACTCCGAAACGAAATTGCAGATGAACTAGTTAATAGAGCAAATGTTATAGTTTAATGCGTATTTTTTAACATTGCTTTATCTGTCATGAAATTTATTTACCTTATCAATCTATGATGTGAAGTTTGATTAAACATAATTGATTCTTTGAGTAATTATGTACTAACAAAAGTTAGAAACTTAAAAGACTTTACAGAAGGATAATTTAGACAATTAATATTCTTTATACCGCTTATAAGTGATAAAAACAAACAACATTACACTTATAAGTGATAAAAAAATGGTGTTGCACTTATTAAAAGATAGAACTTAGTAAGTGTAGAAATCAAAAAAACCCCGGCCTCCAAATCCATCAAAATTGCGATAAGCAAAGAATGAAGCACCCCCTATCTCTCTATTCACTCCATTACCTTCAATCCATCAAAATGTCACGTACGCTGGGAGATATAAAAATAAAGCTCTCAGCTAAAAAATATTTCTTTTTAAACGGTATGAAATCAATTGAAATGAACAAAGAACAAGAGAGAGAGAGAAGAAACAAGAGAGTTACCTTTAAAAGAGTGAGAAAAAAAGGGAAAGCGAGCTGCTATGGTGATGGCTGGAATCCTAGGTTTTTAATTTTTTTTTTATATTAAAGACGATTTTAATCTTAGTCATTCTAATATTTTATGTAGGATATATTTGTCTATTAAAACAAATCATTCTGGGTAATGGGAATAAAAAAATCCACCCCTCCCTGGGTTTGTTATTACCCCCTTTAGGAGGAATCCCATTTCCCGAGGAATAGGATTCCACTGGCATTTTCGCAAGCCAAACAATAATTTGGATCGTGATTCCCGGGAATCACATTCCATGCCACACTACTCCCGCACGCCAAACATGGCCTAAGAGAATATTGTTTATGGCAGTTAAGGTAATATAAATATTTATTTTTGAGTGAAATTTATTGGGGAAAAAATGAACTTCTTGACACTTATAGGGGCCCAAACGGCGAGTTGGTCACCAATTGTGGTCAAAACGAAATTAACTTTTTTCCCCATTTTTCCAACCTTTCTCCATGTTGGAATCAAAGCCAATTTTGGCTCGACTCGACTCTTTAAACTCAGAAACGAAATGAACCATTGTGTTCATCTCGTCGAGCTCTTGAATTTAGAGCAAAGAATCACTGGAATCTAATTCCGGATGATGACATTTTCAAGTTTAAAGTTTGGACGAAGATCGGTTAAGTTAGGAATAAAACATCAAAACGGACAAAGTTAAATTAGGAGGACCATTTGGGCGAAGCGAGCACGTCCGGATCTGGACGGCTCGCGTTCTACCCGAGTGCATCACGGTTGTGCGTTAAAATCTTCGGGACAACATTGGGACGTAGCCAAATGCATTGGATCTGTGACATCCTACAGTGCGCGTCAACTCCACTGCGGGCTAAGCTCGGGATTTCGTCAAATCTCGATCTAAAGACCATTTTGCTTATGCGTTGGGTTGTATTCAGGATTTAACTAAAATCATCTAACGACCAGCGTTACGCTCCACGAGTTATAGCTTGATCTGACAACCCAAAATGCAGCCAAAAATTCACAGTTATATAACCAACTCAATTTAAGAGTTGTGCCCCAAAAATCAAAGAGATATGTCCCAAAAAAACTAATGGATCTGTCCCTAATGAAGTGCCAAAGACATCTTTCGGACTTTCTTGATACCGAGTACAACTGTCAAAGACAAACTATTAACTTTTAATCCATTTGAGCAGGTTTACATCTCTCATTGAAAGCAAATTTGTGATAAAAATATTTAGAATTCTCAAATTTAATATCAACTTATACATATTCATGAGACTTATGAGCATTTAGTATTTGCATTTGTATGTTTCACATATTGTTTGCAGGTTATATGTATCCATTATCGAAGTCCATAGTATTCATCGGATCTAGGATTGATACGAGGGAGATGGAATACTTCTTGATAGGACATCGATATAAATCAGTTCGCAGTTTTATCGACTTTGGGAATCGTCGGTATGGAAACTATAGCACCACATACTCTGGTTCAAAAGGAGTGACTTATCTCAGCCATCGGAGTGGGAGTCTCTGGTATGCGGTGTTGGCACACTTAGGTGGGTCGAACAGGATCACCGTAATGAAATATGTCGTAAATGGTCACATAGACGTATGGTTCATTACATCGATTCCAGATATGAGTACACTGTCACTAGGTGAATATTGGCAGAGCTATTATAGTCTAGTATGGACTATGGGAGTGTCCCCTTAGTGAGCATTAACTTAAGCGATCAACTATAAATGCAAGTGGGAGATTGAAAGCAAATTTGTGATAAGACATTTAGAATTCTGAAATTTAATATCAACTTATACATATTCATGAGACTTATGAGCATTTAGTATTTGCATTTGTATGTTTCACATATTGTTTGCAGGTTATATGTATCCATTATCGAAGTCCATAGTATTCATCGGCATCTAGGATTGATACGAGGGAGATGGAGTACTTCTTGGTAGGACATCGATATAAATCAGTTCGCAGTTTTATCGACTTTAGGAATCGTCGATATGGAAACTGTAGCATCACATACTCCGATGCAAAAGGTGTGACTTATCTCAGCCATCGGAGTGGGAGTCTCTAGTATGCAGTGTTGGCACACTTAGGTGGGTCGAACAGGATCACCGTAATGAAATATGTCGTAAATGGTCACATAGACGTATGGTTCATTACATCGATTCCAGATATGAGGACACTGTCACTAGGTGAATATTGACAGAGTTATTATAGTCTAGTATGGACTATGGGAGTGTCCCCTTAGGCAGCATTAACTTAAGCGATCAACCCCGGGGTGTGAAAGCGCATGTGTCTCTTCATGAGATAAGATCTAAGTAGTTATATGCTGGTTACTAATGGACTAACAAGATGTAAATGATCCTCTGTGGTGACAAACCATTTCCGGAGAGACATTCACGGATGCTCAACATACAATATACTTAATATCCGATGGAACGAAGTGTTTTAGCTTTTTTTATTGAAACGGGAATCAGGACGATATCCTATGGTGGACGTAGATAAGTCTTGTGGGTTGATGGACCCACTTGGCCGGTTCAATAATAGGCTTTGGATCCTAATCTTAAAGCTCTAAACCATTGATGCACATTAAGGGTATTTCAGGAAAGAAGAAGAGATAAAACTGAAGATAAGGATTAGGGTTTAGAGAAAGAAATTGAGGTGGGGCCCACATGGGGGAGGCGGCACACTTAGGGTTAAAATCCTAGGCACCTAACCGACTCCCTGGCCTATATAAACCCTCCTCTCCATTCTCTAAAAACACACACATTCTCATTCTCTAAAACAAATTAGAATCACCTTTTATTCTTCTGCTTATACTCTTTCAGGTTGACTGCTCCACTGAGGTATAGCATCATAATTGGAGGATTTCATTAAGATTAAGAAACTAAAGGGAAGCATTATCTTCTAGTAGAACCCTACTAGAATTCGGACTTGAAAAACTGCAGTTTTACTTCGTAACAGAAACGTGCAGATTTGAGCACCTTCGGAGCCGAGTTGGCCTAGGGATATTTCTGAAAAAGTTGTTCATAATATGATTTTTAGTCGACCCTTAAAGTTTCAGAGCGTTCGACGTTTTATCAAGAGAGTTATAGCCGAAATACTACAACAGTATAAATTAAGCATAAATCAGAGAGGTTGCGGATTGGTTCTATTTCTTATTTATTCAATCCAGAACTCTCAGGTATGATCTAATATTATCTTTTTGAATGCTTTATGCTTATAGAACATGCTAAACATCTTTTTTCCGCTGCATAGCAGAATAATTTTATCTTTACCATATTTTATGAACACTCATTACTCCAGTATTTGAGATGTCTTGGGTAAATGCTAAATCATGTCCCACATGACCGATCTTATGCCTCTAGCATAACAATCTTCCTGATGTGTGCTTGCTTATCAAGGTCCCCCGATTCTGAGTCTTGTCGAACTATACGCCATGAGTTTCTGTCGAATATCTCTTTCACAATCTTTCGTATTTGGACTTTTATGAATCCCAAGTTTTCTTATCTTAGTCCTATCATCTTTTGATCTATATTCATAGACCATTAATGCCCAAAGCATTTCATCCTTAGTGGTCCTAAACTGATTCCAACATCCCTATGTTGTTAGCAATTCTGGTGTGTACACTGCACATCGGACCTGAAAAGTGTTACTCCCACTAACCTTCTTGAAATCCTAAGATTCAAGATCTTCTTCATTCTCTAAGAATCAAAAGACTTTGCTTTCCTCTTTTGAATCGAAGATTCCAACTCTTGCCTGCATCATCCCTTGATGGATCTCCCGAAGCATGCTTGTTTACTAAGCACTAAAGTCGGCGACCTTTATGGTTTTGACTTCCTTGTGTTAGTTATGGACTTAAACATAGACTGATGTAAGATCTCGTTCATAGTCTCTTGGTATGAATCTACGATCTTAATCTTTTGTCTAGTTTGGGAAAATTCTAATGTTTCCATCCTTCTCAGTTTCCTTCCTTGAAAACTAATTTCTGTCTAATGGTTTCGCTCCATTGACTAGATTATCAAGTTTGGGATCTTGATGAGAAAGGATTCCATATTTTATTGACTCCTAGCCAATATTAGAGTTGGTTTCCGTCTCTGCGCAGGTCTATATCCTTTATCTTTTATCAATAAGATTTCAATTATCTGATCTTTTAGATAAACTTTAAAGACCTTCAGGGCTTAATAACAACAATTCTGAATACTCTCAACTCCTTCAGATATTCAAGTTTTGAGCAACTTTCAACTACTTGAGAGTTCTCTAACGAATCTCCATTTGTCTTGGGAGGTAGGTACTTAGTCCTTTTTCTCCCACTATTCTATAATAGTTTTGTTGCTCTTGGTCGAGGCATTCGACTCTTCCTCCCACTTATCCTACACAATCAATTATTCCTTTCGGAACTAATTATTAGGAGGATACCATCACGAGCAACACACACTTTGTTCTCTTGACTGGTTGGTGAAGCCCAAATTTCTTTTCGAAGAAATTGCGTCAGATTTGCTAATTGATGCCTTGTAATCCTTATACATGTCCTTTTAGCTTTTAGACGGATTTCAATTGGGTGAGAAAACGACAATTTCTGGGATATATCCCAAAATTCGGAAGACTGAGTTAAATCCATCATTGATCGAATCATGCGTAGCAGTGTTCGATTACTCCCACTGGATTCACCATCCCTTGGATGTGTTTCATGGAGTGAGTTGAGAAGCTATCTCTCAACTCGTTTGATGGTTATCAAATGCTTGAATTTCTTGCCAAGGTGATTCTTTATTTCGTTTTGTACTTTTTTGGAACCCCTCAAACATTCTGACTTTATACTTTATGACTTGTACGTTTCCGTACTTCACGAAGTTGTCAAAGTACGTTTTGAAGTAGCTCTCATCAACTTCTGCAAGTAAACTTATAGGTCTGCATAACTAAGTATGAGTCCTAATGGATTATTAGTCTCTATGCCTTTCTGAAAAGGGTGACTTTGTCAATTGGTCCTTAAGACCTAAGCGACAATGCTGGAGCTAACAAATTTGAATCTTTTGATTTTAGCCATCATCAATGTTAACAATTTCGGTTCTCCATGAACATTCAGTTAAGTTACCACTGGTTCAAAACATTTGATGTTTCTAGGAGAATAAAATAATTACTATTAAGTTCTAAGCTAGATCAGTGTCTAAAATAAGACTTCGATCCCTTTCAGCATCCTCAGCAATATTGCTTCTCCTCCCTCTTGGATCTTTTTTCCTTTTACTCAAGTATGTAATTCCCTTGAGCTCCAACTGAGCCACTCAACTGATCTTAATACCTGATGAAGGAATTTTATGATACTTGCTTAACTTTGTTAACAAGGATACTGGAACCGGAATTCATAATGCCATTCTTTTTGTCCTCTAGGATCTTGATCATGAACCCGACAACTGCTTTCCTTTTCTTTGATCAAATGTTTGTCTCATTTGACTGACCATTTGCCCTTTTGAATCTCAAGAACTCTTTCTTAGGTTCCTTTATTCCCGAGTGTTCTGTTCAGTTGTTCATAACAATCTGAGTGACTCATCTAAGGTCTTATCTATCTTTGTTCAATCGGCATTGAACTGAGAGATAAATGAACTCTGTTGTCTTCTCTTAAGATGACTTTCAGATTGCCTTGGAGGTATCGTACCTCTCCATTCATGACTTCTGCAGGAACTTTTTCCTCAGTTTGTCTTAATGGTCGTGCTAGCATCCATTACTCTTACAAAGAGAATGTTCTACGATTGCTTGCAAAAGGCTTTTGACCTTCTCCGGTATGACCTTCTTAAGTCTTAATGGTCGTGTTAATTGAGTTTCTCCTTGTCGAGAAGTGAGCTAAAGTTGAAGTTCTCTTTTGTCATCTTAAAACTACATAAAAGAATTGTAAAGTTTTAAAAGTCGTTATCATTTTTCGAAAAATTCAGTTTTCCCACATTATTCAATAAAATCGTCCCTAAATGAATAATGTGATTCTAAGATCCCAGTAATCCGAAGTTAAGCGGACTAGGGCCCTGCCCTCAACTCCGTCGTCTTAGGTGAGCGAACTACTTCACTGATCATACGTACGAAGGATTTTTAATGAATGAATGGATGAAAACAGATGATTGATGTGTTATTGTATGTCTTTAGTCATAGATATATGTATATGGATAGATGCAGGTTGAACAGGGTCACGATTGATGAATGCAAACAGGAATCAGGATTTTAAAATGGCTAAATTTTTGCTATAGACGCTTCTGTAGCTAGTGTCACATTCAATTGTAATTATACATGATTTTTGACGCAGCGGTCTCGGCCAATTCCTCTACATCAATTTTTTGCTACGACCAATTCCATAACAAATAATTAGGTAACGGTCAAATACTTTTTGAACATTTCGTTACGGAAAAAAGCCATAGCAAAAGGTTTCAACTTTTAGTTACGGACAAGTAGCAATAAGTTCGTAGCTAAAACCTTTTGTGACGGCAATATTCGTTACGAGAAGAGGGCCGTAGAAACCGATCTTTTGCTACAGAAATTGGGGTAACAACTACGGAATTAGTCCGTAACTAGAGACCGTCTGTTTTGTAGTGATTCATGATCATGGGCGCAAAGGGTGTCTTAGTCTGGGTAGGCATTTTTCTTAAAATTACTTTCGAAACTTTTACGCTTAGTCTGGTAAGTGTTACAGTGAACTATTTAGCATAACTAACATCCACGACATATGGATCCTGGTAAGCATCAATAAACAAGTAAATGCGCACGAGAAAGTAAATCAAGCACATATGGATCCTAGTATGACCCCTAGTCCTAAAAGATCTAATCTTCTTAGAATTTATTCTTGTTTCGCCTTCCGGTTCGCCATCTTTGAACCTCCATTGATTTCTCCCACTCGAATTAGGATCTCCATCCTTGAGTATCTTCAATGCACTCATAGACCCTAAACTCTAATTATAAGACTCAAACGATATGCTGATTGTATAAACTTGAAATTAAAATTATTACAAATTGCACCCATCCGTGCTTAAAACAAGAATAGAATAAAACAAATTCTATGGCCATACTAGTTTCTGCATTCACATCACAGGCATTCATATAATACTCAAGGCTAACAATTATATATGCATGATCATCCGTGAGATACTTTTGTCGATATCTCTATGTCACATTACGGATCTTAAGTCTTAATGCAAAGAATTCTACTAATGGTGCGTTCCGATTTTATCTTTTATGATTTCTAAAACCAAATTCAAGAAAATCTCCGTTTGGGCTTATGAAGAGCCTGGCTCAATTTCAGAAAAATACGGTTCGACTCTTAATGGCCGGGGACGATCCTTGGAATGGCCCGGGACGATCCTTGGTCAAGGCCCAAGACCCTAAGGTTAAGGTCCAACAAAGTGGTTCGGGCCAATGGAGGCCAAGGAAGTGCATAGGTCCGGCCCATGCACGATTCGGCCCAGGGCCAAGTGCTCGGGTTGTGCCTTACCACGTCATGGCTGAGACCAGGCGCATCTCGGTCTCGGCCTGGACATAGGACGCGTCTAGCCCAGGGCCGTGCCTGAGAATTCAGGGGCCCAGTGCCAAATTTATTTGGGGCCCCTGCCCTTGTATAATCGAAGGTAAAAAAAATACTTTAAAATCAAAATAACAAAGAAATTCAAAATAAATTGACCATATTTGTGTATGAACCAATTTTTCTTCCTTTTATACTTTACATCCTTTTCAAATTTCCACATTTTTATTTTTTGGTGTCACATATATTAACTAGAAAAAAAATCAAATATCTCAAATTAAAACTTAATTTTTTTCATCTCTGTAAATTTGTAATCGCTATATAAAAATTTGTAGATAGGAAAAATCAGAAAACTACTAGAACTCAAGATTGAACGCAAATTTCAACCCTTTTCTTAATTTATAAGAAATAATTTAGGAATTTAGGTGAGGGTATTTTAGAAACAAAATAAATTAAAAATAATAGGGGAGAGATAATAGGAACTTAAGTATGACCAGTTATGATTGTGTAGAAAGTTAAAAAAATAATATAGATTTATATTAATAAAAAAGATAGAATAATATAGAAAGTAAAGTGAGAAAGAATAGTATGTACTCGTATTACATATGGAAACAAACCAAAGAGAGAGGTAATACTATTAAAGTAGAGAGAGAATTAAAGAAATGTATCAGCTACATAGAAAGTGGAAAATGAAAATCTTTAGTGTGGGGCCACACGTCAGGGGCGGCCCAAACAATTGAGAGGCCTAAAGCAAACTAAAATATGGGGCCCTTCATACACTAAGTACTAAAAAAAAAATTGTCAACCATATAAGTTTGAAAAAATTGACAAAAAAATATAAACCTGAACTTATTTATTAAATAAAAAGTGCACCGAATCTACATATAGAGATGAGCTAAATATATTTTGAAAACATTCTTCTTGCTTTTTGAGATGCAAAATTACTAATTATCCGTTCATAGTCCAACTCTTCAGTCATATCTTGTTCAATTGATAACATAGCTAACCCGTTCAATCTCTCTTGTGACATGGTGGAGCGGAGGTAAGACTTGATCAACTTTAGCTTAGAAAAACTTCTCTCAGCAGAAGCTACTGTAACGGGTATAGTTAATAAAATTTTGTAAGAAATCCAAGCATTTGGAAAATTTAATTCTCTAGAATTAGAACTAATAAAATTAAGCACTTCAATTGCTTTCCTTATGCCAGTTGGTAAAATCACTTTTAAGACTTTGAGTTCTGAAAACAATTGTGTTCCATCAATATCAGATTGCATGTCATGCTTCAAATAACCTTCAAGTTTGAGACAATAATCTTTTAAGCTTTCATCATCCGCAGTAGTGAATCTTTTCATATCAAACAGAAACCCAAATTTTTTGTCATATTCTTGAAACTGCTCAAACCTAGTCTTCAATGAAATCCGACCTTGATCAACGATATATAAGAAATAGTTTACTTTGAAAGATTCTTCAGCTGTCTGAGTCGTTTCATTTGTGACATTGGTATCCTCATCAAATTGTTTCTTTCTACGAATGACACGTTTTTGTGAGAATATAGGCTCAATATCTAAGGCATCTGCAATATCCTTAGCTGCTAAAATAGCTGAAACAAATCCGTTTTCTCTATAATCGTCAAAAAATCTGATCAGTTCCTGTAACTGAGTTATAGCAACATCAATTTGCATATCTTCACTTTGAAGAAATTTGCTAACAACATTCACTACATTTAACAAATCAAACCAAATGCATAAACCAAGTAAAAATTCATAACTTTCTAAATCATTGGTTACCAAGCTCATGGCATGACTCTTCGTCGTAGCATCTTTTGTCGTATTTGTTAATTGAACCAGCGCATTTCTTATTTCTGGAGCTTGATATCTAATCGCCTTGACTGCTTCAACATGACTTTCCCAACGAGTATCTGACAACGGTTTCACTGTAACTGATATGTTTTCTTTAAGGATTTCCCATCTTTGAGTTGATGAAGAAAATAATGTGTAAATACGTTGTACGACTCCAAAAAAACTTATTGCTTTTGAACAAGACTTTGCCATATCACACAGAGCAAGATTAAGACTATGACAACCACATGGTGTATAAAAAGCTCTTGGATTTTCATCTAACAATCTTCTTTGTACACCTTTATGTTTTCCCTTCATATTAGAACCGTTATCATAACTTTGTCCTCGTATATCATTTAAATCAAGTTGATGAGTATTTAATACATCTTTAAGTTTATTAAAAAGACCGCTCCCAGATGTATCATTCACCTTTAAAAATTCTATAAAAAACTCTTCAATCTTTACTGGAGTAGTTGTAACATCTACACATCTTATTACAAGAGACAATTGTTCGGTGCAGCTTATGTCAGGAGTACAATCAAGTATAATTGAGAAGTATTTTGCTTTCTGAATTCTTTGAATGATTTTGTCTTTAATTTCCCCTGACAGTGTGAGTATCAATTCATTTTGAATTTTGTGACTAAGATAATGTGAATATATTTCTTTCTTCTGAACCCGTCGAACATGCTCTTTCATAATTGGATCATATTCCGCAATCATTTGAATAAATTGACAAAAAAACCCGTTGTTACGATCATAAATCTTTTCTTTCTTACCACGAAAAGCCAAATTGTTACTAGCAAGAGTTTTCACCAGTGCAATTATTCTTATCAATACCTCCTTCCAATGATCTCTCTCCTTGTTAATTTGATCTTGTGTATTCTTATCAATGGTTGTATTACTTTTCAATCTTGTTTCCAACTCGATCCAAGCACTCATATTTATAATATGCTCAATGTTCGTCTCATGTTGTTTAAGTTTGGCCCCCAAATTACGCCAATCATTTGTTCCATCTTCAGCTAAAAAAAATGACATCTGGTCTTGCTTGAATAACTTGCAACAAAAACAAAATACTTTGTCCAACACATTTGAGTACACAAGCCACTTCCTATCTTGTTTATCTCCGTTAGATAAATGTCGGGTATAGAACTTCGAAGAAAAGTGTCTCTTAAGAGAATCTTTTGGGAAATCATCTTCATCTCTTAAAACTCTAACAGGTCCTCTTTCGACTAAAATGTCCCTTAATGGTTGATCGATTGTTTCCCAACTAGCTGGATCACTAAAATCTTGATTGATATTTTTGTCTTTCAATTGCTTTATCAATGTTTTTGTTGACAAATTCTTCACTATAATTCTCGTTTTCTTGTTCTTCAACAATAGTTTCGTTTTGTAGCCCTTCATTTGTATTATCATGCCCAACATTTTCATTAATTATTTCTTCAATGACATTCCCCTCAACGGAATCTTCAATTACATTAGTAAGTTCTACACTAGAACTACCCATTGTAGAATTTTCCGGATCTATAGTTTTCGCAAAGTATTTATTTAGGGATCCTTCTCGAGATTTCGTCAATTTCTCTAACCTTTTTTTCTTTTCTCTTTTAGCATGACCTGATGGATGTGTGCGCTTCATTGTTACACTAATTTCAATAAAATTATGAAAGTATTGTGAGAGTTTTGACCTAAAATTGAAAATTAAAACTAATTAAATCAACCACATACTCTAGTTGAACCATACAACTTTATAATTACCAAAGTAACTATGTAGTTGTTATTTGTCAACTCTTATTGTTCAACAATAGGATAGCAATAGTATTAAAAGAGATACAACAAACTATTTATAAATTGGGAAACAGTAAATTAACTATTATAAATTGGGAAACAATAAATTAACTATTATAAATTGGGAAACAGTAAATTAAAAGTAATTGATGGTTAAAACAATGAAAGTAAGAGAGAGTCAGAGAACTAAATACCTGATGTTAAGAATGGAGAAGAATTAAAGAGAGAATGAAAGATAACAAATTGTGAATTTTTTCCTTGTTTGCTGAGAGAGAACTAGAGAAGGAGAACACCAGCATAAAAAAAATTAGAAAAGGTAATTCCAAAAATTTCCGGACAGAAAATTAGGTTGGACTTAGACTTGGTAGCCGTCAATATTTAATAGAGGTAGAGTAGTTTTCGTTGGAGTCCTGTATGTTTAAAAAAGGGAATGAATTAGGTCATTATTACTTTAGAGTGGGCCCCGTCCAAAGAAAGTTCCTTTTATTTTATTTAAAACTTAGTTTTTCTAACTTTCCCAAACAATACAAAGACTGGTGAGTTTTTGTTTTACCTATAGGTGCCTTTAAGATATGAGTTTTGAGGCCCTTGCAAAACGGAGGCCCAAAGCAGCCGCTTTGGCTGCTTTGGGCCTGGGCCGCCCCTGCCACACGTTCACATGCATCTAGGGTAGTAGAGAACTAAAGAAGTTTAGAGAGAGAAACAGTCTTTTTCTTTTAGTAAATACGGAGAGAAACAGTCAACACGTCCCAAACTAACTACTTCCCTTACTTAATTAGACTTTTGTGGGCCCTCTAGGTTGCGGGGCCCAGTGCGGACGCCCTGTCCGCACTTGGCACCGCACGGCCCTGGTCTAGCCTAAGGCCGAGCCTCATGGGATGTCTCGGATTAAGTCCAAGACTCCCTAGGCTGTGCTAGACACTTGGACCGAGATGGCCTAGGGCACCCCAGACGCATCCCAGATGCGTCTGGTGTAAGCTTCCAATCGTCTCGGACCAAGTCCGAGACGCACATAGATTACCAAAAGCAACCTAGACGTGTCCTAGACACGTCTGTTGGTTGCTCTGGACACGTGCTCACCGTCTCTTATCGAGTCCAAGACGGTCTAGGTTGACGCGACCAGGAATCGTGTTTGGACGTTTCAAACTCTAAGTCTAGAACGGTCTCGGCCTGCACGGGCGAGACGTGCACGCGTCCCAGCCAAATTTAGCAACTTCCAAATTTTTTTATTTCTTTTTGCTTCTCAAGCAGCTATTTCCATCTTTTTAGTTACTTCTAAAAACCCAAAATTTGATTATCATCCAATTTACACAAATCAATGAAATTCAAAACTTTTGAACACACTTTTAAATTCCGAAATCAATCAAAATCGAATCTTTTAAAATTCTTTTCAATCATCAACTTCGAAAATCAATTTGAAAGTTTTAAATCATATTGAAAATCATCAAATTGAAGTCTAAAACACTTTTAGACATAACTATCTATCTAATCAATCATGGATTAGTCTAAAACTTAGCAAAAATTAGCCATTTGCAAGAGGCTCTGAAGCCACTGAAGGGTTATGATTCATACTAGTGTTCTAAGTGGAATCTCATGTCTAACACTAGCATTCCCAGGATCATCATGTTAATAATTAACTAAGAGTTATAAGATTACCTTAATCGCTAGTTTTTCTCTCGAACCTTTCCAATCGAATGCGAAGACTAAGAGTCCCACTTGTTGCTCCGCTAATCAAGACATCGAATGATCTTCTTGATCTCCCACCTTGTAGCTAGCTAGAACTTTAATGGTGGTTTGATATGAAGAACACATTCTTCTTTATTTACTAGTTAGATAGCTTGGAATTAGCTCACTTTCTCTTCTCTACTTGATGTTGAAGAGTAAGAAAGCTTCTTGAGAAATTTCACACCTTATTCAAGTCCCAAAGAGACCTTATATACAGTTCTAAGTTAGAGTCCTACCCTAATTAGATTCCTAAAAAGTCCCTTTTGAATAAGATTAAGGAAATAGTCGAAAATAAAAACTAGTTTCTATTTCCACTTTCCTTAAGTTGTGGCCGTCCAAACCTACCCAAATTGGTCATATCTGACCAGCCCCTTAGAGGAACCGGCCAGCCAAGGCCGGCCCCGATCCGGGCCCAAAAGGTCTCCCTTTTGCCCCCGGCTCAAAACCCCCCTTTTGGGCCTTTTGTGTTATCTTTGCCTAAACTTCTTTAGGCCTATGAGACATGTTGATGGGACTCTCCCATGATTATATGTCTCTCCCACTAGTCATATCATCCGATCAAATAGACATTCTTATGCGTAATCCGATGTAGGATCCGGTCGAAGTTAGCCGCGAATTACTTCGTAATCCGACGATCGTAGTTGGTTTCTAGCTAAACACTTCGACCCCTAAATTGTCCGGACTTGATGATCTTCTTCATCAATTGTCCTATCGGACAAATTGCTCCCATTGCACCTTGGTGGAATGATATCTCCTTCACTTATATGCCAGGCAGGCAGATCACGGATAACATTATTAACAGCCAAGAACTAATTCGCTCGTTCAAAAAGAATTGTCGGGCCAAAAGCTATTTTGGGCTAAAATTGGACATGTCCATAGCCTTTGATTGTATTGAATGGGGCTTTTTGGAATAGATCATGGACAGGCTGGGTTTCTCGAATCACTAGATTCAGCTCATTAAAACAAGCCTTGCCACCTCCTCGATGGTTGTTCTCATAAATGGCCGCCCTGGTCCTACTTTTGAGGTCAGTCGGGGTATCCGTCAAAGGGACCCCCTGCCCCCTTTTCTTTTCATGCTAGCAATGGAAGGCCTCAACCGTCTGTTGGGGAATAATTCTGGGCAAAACCACTTCATAGGCTTCCCTATCCCAAACTCCACTATGGTCATCAAATACCTTTTATTTGCAGACGATTGTGTTATTTTTGGCCAAAATACTCTGGATAATATCTACAACCTCAAACAGATACTAAATAATTTCTGTTCTACCTCTAGCCAAATGATTAATTATGCAAATTCCACCATTTTCTTCTCAAAAAACTCTCACCCCAAATTCAAACGTATGATCATCTGCAACCTCAAAGTCCGACAATCGTCGTCTACTCTAGATAAGTACCTGGGCACAAACCTCTTTATTGGCGCCAAGAAAATGGAAGCCTTTTCCACTATTCTAAACCAAATTCAAACCAAACTTTCCAAGTGGCAGTCCACCCTCCTATCCCAAGCAGGCCGCTCTGTTGTTATCTCCACAATAGCAGCGGTCACTCCCCGATACCAGATACAATGTTTTGTCCTTCCAAAAGGCATAAGGAAGCGCATTGAGACCCTTCCGCGGTCTATTTGGTAGGAAAAATACAAAACCATCCACACCATCAAATGATCCTCCATATGCCTCCCCCGTAAACTCGGAGGTCTTCGTTTTCGTCTACCTCACCTTGATAACCAGCCTTCCTAAGCAAGTTGGCCTGGCGCATGAGTAAGAACCCAAAAGATGTTTGGGCCCAATTGCTCAAAGCTAAATACTTCCCTAACACCATCAATCCTAGCCCACCTAAGCAAGCTCACTCTTGGCTTTGGAAATCTATCTACAAACACATCGACCAAGTTCACAGCTTAATTTTCTGGGAGGTTCACAAAAGCACCTATATCAATATCTGACAAGATTGCTGGATTCCAGAGCATCCACCTCCTCTTTCAAATCCCATGAATGTCAACCTTGTCGGGGTCTCCCAACTCATCCATAATAACGAGTGGAACACGACACTTATTAATACCTCCTTCCTTACCAATATTAGTAATGCGATTTTAAGTATCAACCTGCAAGTTAACGGACAAGACACTATCAGATGGCCGCTTATACCTTCAGGTAACTACTCTATAAGGTCCATGTACCGTCATCTTAGAGAAACACAGAATGCTAACCAGAACAATCAGATAGACTGGTACTTCATATGGAACATAAATACGATCCCGAGGATCAAACTATTTATGTGGAGATGTTGTACCAACAGTTTACCGGTCAAAAACAATATTGGCAAATACATCAGCAATGATTGCAATTGCACATACTATAATAACACTGAAACACTATACCATGCTCCCTACATTGCTATTATGCTAGGTCAATTTGGTTTTATTTTAATGTTCGAACAGAAAATATTAACTCTGTTATTGATTGGATTTTGCAGTGAAAGGATATAGAAATTAACATTGTCGATATATGTGCTAAAATATTATGGTTCATCTGGAAGGCTCGATGGGAAAATGCTTTAATGAACAGATACAATCCCCAACATAGGTTACAAACCGGATCAAAGTCACTCCTACTAGACAATAGATAGGCAATAAAAAGCAAAACAACAGACAAAAACAAGAGACGGAACCCCCCCGCACCACCATACCTAAAATAAACGTCGACGCTTCTTTCAAGTGTTTGACTGAAATAGCAGGCATAGGCTGCATACTACACGACGCTCAAGCAAACTTCATAAAGCTCTAACAGAGATAAGTAGAGGAAGAAATCTAGAAGAATGTGAATGTCAAGCTATTCTATGTGTTATCAGATGGGGCGCAAAACAACAAATCAGTTATCTTCACATTGAAAGTGATAACCTCAACATCGTTAGTCACCTTCAACACCCTAACAGGAACATACATTGGCAATCCATCGGTCATATGAAAGAAATCCAAAGGCTCGTTGCGCAATTTAAAAGCATTATCTTCTCCTATATCCCATGTATTGCGAACAGGCAGACAGACTCCTTAGCCAAATGGGTAAAACGTCATAGAAAGAAACGCAATTGGAGCATCAAACTGGCCTTCCTCTTTGGGCCCCAATCAGTTTAGTAGTGGATTATGGTGGTTCATTCTAGCCTTGTATTTCAACAAAAAAGAAGGGAAAAATTGTTATTTTATACCAGAATGGTTATTTTAACAACACAAAGTTAAAAAAAATCATTTTAACGACATTAGAGTTAAAAATTATTTTAGTAATATAAAATGGTAAAAATGACATTTTGGTAAAAATGTATATATTTTCTATGTGCAAGTCTAGGAGAGTTCAAAGGTGAGTCTATGCCAACTCTTTTATATGGTCCAGAAAGAAAGATGATTCAATGGTTTATTTTATTTTTGGCATAAAGCAAATTCGCCCTTATATCGGTTGAAAGGCCATAATTTTCAACTTTTGCCTTTGTCCATCCATTTTGGGTGGTTGTTGATTGAGAGAATACTACTAAGTGATATGTATCGTGTTATTCTTTGGCGCAAAAAAGTGAAAAAGTAATTATCATTATTTTTCGGAGGATGATATTATTTTTATTGAGTTGTTATACAACCCATCAATGTAATCAATCCACTTGTTAGAGTACTTGAAACTTGGGGTATTTGGTGTGAACGATTATTCAACACAGATCATTCACTTAATGATCATAGCTTCTTAAGTATGACTTGTCTAACGGATGGACTAAACTAATTGATTGTTTAACATTTCTTTAAGATTACTTGCTTTTTTATGTGAAACATTTTTTGAGTTTCATCTTGTAGGATACTTCAACTAGATTTTCTCTATTTTTAATTATATATTTTTTTTGTTGATTGATGTTAAAAATAGTAATGTTGACATAAATGGCTTTAGTACTACTTCAGTGTGAATATTAGGGGCATAAGTACATAAGTGTGTCGATGACTACCTCCCACATTGGGCCAGCCATGTCATTGCTCCATCCTGCGTGGAGGTTTTGGAGGAAGAGGGTTAGGTATTTCTTCTTTGTCCCTTTGACCTTCTGATCTCTATCTTTCATTATTCTTCATCCTTATCTTACTTATGCGATACTCTAATATCGTGATCTTATAGTGAATTCATTCTTTAGATTGATTCTATTCTTAAACTTTTCAATTTTATAACAAACTTAACTCTTAATAATTTAGTTGTTTGATCTAATTAAAAAAGTAACATTCATATGTTAACCCAGACTAGAATTACTTTTATGATTTCATTCCCCCCTTTTTTTATATCCAAAGGTTTGGAATACTGTGGTTGCGTGTCATATCTTTCTATTTTACTTTTTTTTTGTTGAAATATCTTTCTATTTTACTTAATACTGAAAATAAGTAAATAAAAAAAAAGGGTCCATGGGTATATAGACCAAAATAATGTTTAAAAAAGGTTTATAATCCAACCTTCCCAAAATACTGTGTCTGCGTTTTGGAAAGATAGATTTGGGCGTGATTTGGGAGATTTATTAGCAAAAAGTGGATTGAAACAAATCATAATTTCTCTTTCCTCTAAACAGATTTGGAAATCAAATTTCTTCTTTCCTATTATCTGAATCAATCAGAAATCAAAATCCTAACCAAAACAAAACGTCATTACCACGGATATTTTCAAAATCAATTTTCCCTCTCTTATTTACAGATTTGGAAACCAAATCAATTTTCTCTCACTTAACTTTCAGATTTGGAAAGAATATATTTTTTGGGATCAATTTAGCATGATTTGGGGGTTAATATACAAAACATATATATCACTTTATCTCACTTAACTTTCAGATTTAGAAATAGTAAATTTTTTTGAGAACATTAAAGCAGCATTTGTTTTCGTTTTTACTCTTACATAAATATACATCGAATACAAAGTATGAAACAAATACGTAAATTATGTGTTATTTATGACGAGGAAACCATCATTTGTCATATATACAACCTAATTTATTAAATGTATGTGGGTCTTGTTCAATAAATTACACATAATTTTTTTTACATTACACATCGTTTACATTCTGTTACAAAAAAACGTACAAAATCTTCTCTGGTTAAAAAATGGTGCTCATCCATGTACTCTCCATTTGTAGTCTTGAGCAGGACAAACAACAGTTACGCTATATTGTCGAAGAGTATATCCAAATGTTTTTGCACCACCAGGAAACAACTGACCAACTTTAGTAAATATTTTATCCGAGCCATCAGGTTTTAGTTTCGTCGACTTACTTTGATTTGATGATTCTGTTTGAAATTCCATCTGTTATATCAAATCTACACACATAAATACACATACATTAAAAAAAAATCATACATTGTATTATAAACTACATGTACAGCTCCGTAAATTATGTATAATGTTTGTCAAATTTTGACAATATTTGAAGGTTTTGAGTAGTTTGGTAAGCTTAACAAGGCTACTGTTTTGTGTGAAAAGTACGCGTAATGGTAAAAAAATAATACATAATTTATGTGCACTAATACGATGTTTTAGAATTTATTATAAATTATATATAATGTATAACAAATTACGCGTATTTTACATTCTCTTATAAAAACATGGTTGGGAAGATGTTTGCGTAATGTACTAGAAAAGTATGGAAATTTACTGTAAATTACCTATATTGTATATTCTGTTATGATAAACGTACGGAATAACACCTGGTTCATAAAATTGTACGAAACCAAAGATCTGAGGTGGAGAAATATCAGAAAATCAAGAAGCTTAAACCTAAATCTAATGAAAAATGATATAATAATCGGATGAAAACAAAACATAATCGATTTGAAGGAATAAGTAAAGAAGGATTAAACATCAAGATTATAAAAAGTTATGAATATCTTAGAGAGGGAAAATAAACAGCAAATCGAGTATGTTAATGAAATAGTAATCAAATCTTTGAGATCAAAATCAAAATCATATATGTTTAACTTTAGAGAAAGGGAATCTGTTTGAATACCTGAAAAGCAATATTAAATCTTATTAATAGTACGAACAAAGACTTCTGAAAATGTAGTTTATCCTGATGAACGATGAAGGTGTTTACAGCTGCTCTAATGAAGATGAAACAAGATTTCTGATATTAATGGAAGATTATCAGATGATTCGGATTTAGAGACAGAGAGAGAAAATAAACAGTTTCGGTTTCTGAAGATAATGAATACAGAGGTTACTTTAGTTAGAAACGTGATTGGAGAGAGAAGGTGAGAGATAAAAATGGAAAAAAATATTTGAGGATTTTGAAGGTAAATATGTTTTTATATATTAGGAAGGTTAGTTTAGGTATTAAGATTAATATTGTATTCTAGAGATTTGTGTTTTCTCTCGAGATGGAAACAAATGGGCTAGATATCCATTTAACTTAATATTTTGGTTTTTAAACCCTTTACGAGATTAGAGAGGACTAAAACTATGATTAAGGCCCGTTTTTTGGTCTATACGCTCAAAAATTCAAAAAAAACATTTAATAATTATTATTCAGGTCAAAAATCATACAATGACTAAAATACGTTTTTGTCAATTCGTGTAACTAATTCTTTTATTTTCACTTTAATTTTTAAATATACATAATTTTTTTCTTCAGATGTCAGATTTCTATGAAATTTGTATATTTAGAAATGATTTTACATTATTTTTCTGACAAGATCCACTTTCTTTTCTTCAAAAAATAAATCGCAGATAAAACAACGTTTTTTTACTGTTTTTTGTTCTGCAAACTGAGTTTGCATTCGCAAAATTGCAAACTCAGTTTGAATTTGTATTTTGCAAACTGAGTTTGCACAAGTTTATAGTTGCAAACTCGATCTCAATCAAGTTGCACCTGCAACCTAGATCTAAGACTTAATGGGATGACAAACTAGATCTGAAGAAGAATCGAAGAAGAAAAAGAACCGAAGAATAAGAAGAAGAATGTCTTAGGCACCAGATTCTAGCAGCCATGATTCAACTCAAAGAAGCCCCAGTTCTCACAAGCATCATTAATGATATCCACGGTGATTGATCTCTTGTCACCATTGAGATTCTCCACGTTAATGACAGGGATGGATGTCATTCGTAAGATCTCTCCACAAAATCGGAAACCCTCGAGGAGGGTTTCTGAAATCCTCGAGGAGGGTTTTTGAAATCCTTGAGGAAGGTTTCTGAAATCCTCCTAGAGGTATAGGGTTCTTGGAATAACGAGAGAGATGCAGCTAAAGAGAGGTTTATAGAGAGAGAGAGAGAGAACGAAATATATACAATGAGAGAATGAGAAAGCTAATGTGAGAGATAGATAGATCTAGAGACATAGATCTAGAGAGAGCGAGAGAGAGAGGGAGAAACAATGAGACAGAGGGACAGAGAGAGAGAGAGAGAGAAGGGGAGAGAGAGAGAGAGAGAGAGAGAGAGAAAGGGTGTGAGAGGAGGTCGGTCTAAAATGGTGGTCGGTGGTCGGTGGTCGGGAATGTTGGTAGTGGTCGGAAATTGTGGAGAGAGTGAAGATGAAAATTAGGGGGCAATTTTCAATCAAAGAGATAAATATGCTTCCCAAGTCAATATAGACTCGTGACTATGTCTTTATGCCCTAAAGTTTTTACTTTATGCCTCAAAGCCACGACCAAGAAAAATTAAGACCTCCGTTACTGAAGGTCCTAAAAAAGACAATAAGTCTAGGGAGCCCGTCATTTGGGGACTCCCTATGACCCGTCCAACCCAAATGGACTAAAAGACAAAGAAAAATCTAGAGAGAGAGAGGGATTTGGTTATTGTCTTTTAGTCCATTTGGGTTGGACGGGTCATAGGGAGTCCTCAAGAAACGGGCACCCTAGACTTATTGTAAAAAAATATAAGAGAACAAAGAGAGGAAGAAAATGAAAATGAAACTGAACTTAAGCAGAGAGAAAACACAATATAAGACAAGATAAAGATAAATGTAATTAAAAATAGTAACTTTGAAGAGTTATAACTTTCCTTAAAACAAAAATTTTGAACCACCTAAACATTTTTCAGTAAATTAGGAGGCTATGCAGGGTAAATAGTCACAACTAATGGGCCAATTAAAGAAGTAACTATTTTTTAAATAGGATTTCCTTTCTGAGAAAGAACACTAAAAGATAAGAAATTAGGGAGCGACTAAAAGCATCTGTTAAACATGTTGTTAGCCCCCGGTGGTGGAAATTGACCGAGGTCAATCTCTTTTGACAACAAAATCTGTTGGCACCCACTGAAATTGTTGAATAAGGATTGACCCCTCCAAAACTATCTATTAAGGCTTTAGGTTGAAGGATCTGATTTCTCCGGGGGACACCAACTTATCATATCGCTTTTGGTTGTTTGTTACAAATGTGGTTTACTTTATTATAACGGTCACAACTTGAATATTTATTATGAATACCTTTATATGTTGTGGGTTGTCCATTTGTGTTGGTAGGTCTTGAAACTGTCTATTACGGCTTTAGAGGTTTCGAAATTTACTTGTTGGGGTCTGACCCAACCTATTATTTTTCAGGATAAGAAAATCGGAAAGTGTCACCTGCTTGAGTCGTAGTTAGCCTTGAAGGAGTGTTCTTAGTAGTCTTCTTTCTTTCTTTAGGTAATTATTTAGAGTTGCATCTCCTAAGTACTTATTTTTGTTTTTATTTGATCTTGGCCGACATATGTGTCAATGATTTGGAGACATCATGTGAGTTTTGAAAACTTGGTAAGATTTCGTTAGTTGATTTATTGTTACTATTGAGCCTCATGTTCGATGTTATTTGTATCTTTGATGAATATATCGCCTATGTTCACTGTTCTGCGGAGAAATGCTTCAAGTTTAGGTTTTCATGGCGGCCGACGTGGAAATCTAAATTCGAGACTTTACAGAAAAGAAAGAGAAGGAGAAGAACAAGTGAAAAAAAAAAGGATTGGGCGAGGGCCTCCCTAGTAGGCGCCAATTCGAACCTGGTGCCTACAGAGAGGTCGGGGACTAACATCACTTTTAGCAGGTGCTATTAGCCACTCATAAGAAATTAACATGTTTCCCCACACCCCCAATTATATAATACGAGGGTATAGCCCATGCCCGTAGGGCAAGAAAATTTCTATATGCATGTTACGCGGTTATCGAAAATACTTCGGTTATTTACAGAAATTCAAGTAGTAAAATATATGTTAAAAATAATAAATTGTAATTTCTAAAAGAATAATAAAGGAGATATATTGGGTTGTTTGAAGAGAAAAAAGAGGTAAGAGGGAAATCTAATCGTGTTTTCTAAGAGAGGGACTAATAATCTGAGAAGTGACAGGAAGTGTGTAGTTATTTTGACTTTTAAATTTTTATCCTTTGGAGACTCTTTAAAAATAAGAGTTATTTTCCAGAAGGCCCCCTACTTTATGACCAGCTTCTGGCGTATTCCCCTACTTTATCAAAAATACCCAGATGACCCTTTATTTTCGTTATCGTCAAATATTCGTTAAGTTTTTTTTCTCTCTCCTCCATCTCATCACCTCTCTCTACCAAGTCATCTCTCTCGTCACCTCATCATCTTCTTCGATAAGGCAGCCGGTCGGTCAATATTTTCGGTGACCGACCGGCGGCCTTCATACTTAAGAAAAAAAATTCTCTTTGTCTCTCTCCACTAGGGTTTTGGTTTCCTTAAACCCTAGATTTATTGAATCTTCAACAGATCTAGTTTGGGTTTTCCCCAAACCAGATTTAGGGTTTGGGGAAACCCAAATTAGATCTAGGGTTTCTCCAATTGCTAGTGGAGAGAGAGAAATTTTTTTTGGGTTTTTTCGGCTTACCCCCTCGTCACTAATTGGTAATTGAGTTTACCCCCTTCAATAATGGGTAATTGAGCTTACCCCCTTGAACTTACTATTAGTGACAAAAACACAAAGGCTATGTTTGGCGTACGTGAAATAATTGCCACTACCAAGAACAATTATTCTTCAATATGATTCATATTAGGGATTCTATCTCATTTTATTGTTTGATTTGGTCAGGAATATGATTAGTAAATATCGATTTTGTTTATATATTATTTACTTTTTGATTTTATTATCACATACCAAACATATCTTTAGTAGTTTTGATAAAAAATTTAAATTCAAGGGGGTAAGCTCAATTACCAATTACTGAAGGGGGTAAACTCAATTAGCAATTAATTGTGAGGGGGTAAGCTCAAAAAACCCATTTTTTTTAAGTATTAAGGTCGCCGAAAATTTTGACCGGCCGGCGACTTTATCCGAGAAGATGATGGGGTGGCGAGAGAGATGACTTGGCAGAGAGAGGTGATGAGATGGAGGAGAGAGAGAAAAAAAACTTAACAGACATTTAACGGTAACGAAAGAAGGAGCCATCTAGGTATTTTTTTTATAAAGTAGGGGGCTACGCGGGAAGCTGATCATAAAGTAGGGGGCTTTTGAGAAATAATCCTAAAAGGAACAGTTAAGATTCATAAATAAGACATGAACGTCCGAGATTTATAGATGCAAGTTATGACATGGCAAAAAAACTTATGTCATTTGTTATATAGATATTTCGTTTATGCAAACATCACTTTGAAGTTGTATCTGACTCAATTTTGATGGAAATGTCTACTTATTAGGGTTAACCCCCTATTTTGACCAATGTTTGCAATTACAAAATACACTTTTTGAGTGTTGGACGGGAGATGCTCTAGGCCGTAAGACCGTGGGTGGGAGGCGGATTGCTCGTCCCCCATGCACCTTTTCTAAAGCATTTTTGTTTTATTTACTATTTAATCTTTCACATATTCTCATCAAAATCACATTTTTTTGTGTTTTAAATAACGATTTCTTTTTTTTTTTTACAATTATTAAATTCATATACTGGAGCACTGAGCACTTAACAGGACAAGATTCTTATACCTACTAAAACAATAACTGCAAACAGCTAAGATTAAATTTTTTTAGTTGTTAACAAAAAAATCAAAATATTTAAGTGACCAGTTCACATAGATTTATTTATTAGAAAGATTTCTTTTTGGTCAACCAATGTAATTATGGAAATTTAGGACCACCAAAAAGTGTAAATATCTCCTAATGTGAAAAAACAAAAACATATAAAGACAAAGAAAAGTTCTTCAACTTTTCCTTTTTCTTTTGCTAATTTTATTTTATTGTTATATTTCCCAATAATCTTCAATTAATCAAAGAATTTTAATTTTCGTCAACAACTCTAGGCAGGAGCGGTAAGAAATTTAGTCTTCCACCATAGATGTCAAGGGCCACAACTAAAAAAAACTTAATTTTCTTGACATTTTCTGTTCAGTTACAAATAAGCATATCATATGCTGCATATGTAACAGTTTTTCTTCATTTGAAACGCCTTATAACCGTTACAGAAGTACTGTCTGTACTATGTAGTGTTTATTCTCTACTGTAAGCATCTTTCGTTTATTATATGATATTAGAAGATGATAAAGACCGTCCTTAGTTGTTCCTCGAAAAAAATCTCTCTCCCTATGCTGATCCACAATACATAACTCATAAAAAATATACAATAGATTGTATTGTCACGAGCAAATCATCGTATCGAAAACAGACTATTTATGATAGACGACATACATCAAATATTATGCAACTGAAGTGAACGAGATGAGATGCATAAAACAAAAGAATGACTATGAGTTATATTAAAACTATGTAGTTGCCAATTTTCATGACACCTGATCTAGAATATCCAGAATGTCTGGTCATATTTGAGTGGGGTTCCCCCTTATTTGGGTATAGATTTTGGGCTTTCCACGCATTCTTTCAAATACTGGAGGATAATTTAAAAACTCAATACAATAGAATTTTTGAGTGGTCTTTTTCCTAATCGCCTACAAAATTTTTATCTTGGTTGATTTCGAAGGCATTTTGGATTTGATTGGACATCGGGTTGAACCCAATACTCAAATCAAGGTGGGTTCCATGTTCTTCATGTATACCAAGAAATTTCTTCTACAGAGAATGATGCCTCTTCAAATAGCTTTCATTAATGAAATCAGAAACTCTAAACATAATAATCTCAACGCCTCTTTTGGATTTGGTAGGAGAACCCTCCATGGTCATTTGCTTGTTAGAGCATCTCCAATGCAAAACTCAAAAAATCTCTATTCGTCCTATTTGTCAAGTTCCAATTGAGATTCTCACTCCTAGGTGTCGAAAATAGAGATCGTCAATCTTAGAAACTCGGAGTGCCACATAGGATTTTTTGAGTTTTTCTTAGAAAATCATCTCCAATGCAAAACTCAACTAAGATCTCAAAGATGATGTGTCAAGAGTGGAATAGAGATATCTCAAGAGGACACTCTATTTTCAGAGTGTCCTCTTGAGATATCTCTAATTGTCCAACTCATCAATATTTAAATTTCAACCAATAGAAATCAAGTCTTCGTATATTTCCAAAATAACTAATTATTTTTTTACAAAAATAACCATGACATGTAAGTAAAATAAAAAAAGTTTAGAGTGTTGCATTGGAGACATACAAGAATTGAGGATCACTATTTTCGACACCTAGGAGTGAGAATCTCAATTGGAACTTGACAAATAGGACGAATAGAGATTTTTTTGAGTTTTGCATTGGAGATGCTCTAATGCAACACTCTAAACTCTTTTATTTTACTTACGTGTCATGGTTATTTTTGTAAAAAAATGATTAGTTATTTTGGAAATATACGAAGACTTGATTTCTATTGGTTGAAATTTAAATATTGATGAGTTGGACAATTAGAGATATCTCAAGAGGACACTCTGAAAATAGAGTGTCCTCTTGAGATATCTTTATTCTAATCTCGACACATCATCTTTGAGATCTTAGTTGAGTTTTGCATTGGAGATGATTTTTTAAGAAAAACTCAGAAAATCCTATGTGGCACTCCGAGTTTCTAAGATTGAGTTTTGCATTGGAGATGCTCTTAGCCTTGGGTTGTTGGAATGGTGGTGATTGGAGATGGTAGTGGGACGGAAGTTGTGGTAAAGGTGATGAAAAGATGAAGATTAGGGAGCAAAATTCAACCAAGTGAATTTTGGGTCTAAACAATAAATATGTCCCCCTAAATCAATTTTGATTGACGAAATTTTTATGTCCAGGAGAATTTTCTTTATGTCCTAAAACCATGGCCTTTAAAGAAGTATTCAAATTTTGAATGAGTTGTCCTCTTGCTCTAGTTCATACATGATTAACTCTCAAGTGTTGAAGCATGTGACGTTCAAGAAACTATTAAATAAATAGGTTAAATAGGTAGCAGCGAAAGGAAGTTTAATACATGTTTCCCATAGGTTTATAAATTATTACCTGAAGCTTCACTCAGTAAGAAATTTTATAGATAATGTTACTCGTATTTCAGAAAAATAGTTTGGGTGCGTCTATAGACGATCCTCCCTTTTTTACTTTGGAGCTCTCTTATTCTTAGCACCCACATTCCCCATAGATTAGGGTAGTCCGAGAGCATTTTGACTGGCCCTCCATTGAACAATACAAATTCAGGCTAGTCGGAGACCCACGAGAGTGCCAAGAGAGGGAATGACCAAGATGAAAAAGGCGGGGCCCCTTTGGAGGCACCCAAATAGTTCTTTTTCTAGTTAACTCCCATAAAAGCAGCACTTCAATCAGAAAAAAATTCATTTTTGAATTCCAACGACATACAGACAAAGGGTATCCCATCACCATGTATAATCATATCTTAGAAATGAATTCTAGCATCAAGAGTTTGGGCTATATGTAAAGGGGGTTTAAGTGGGATCGTATAGGCGTATAGCTCGACCTTAAACAAAACCTCAAACCTATTGGACTTGGGCCTAAATATTAAAAACAAAGACGATACCAATGACAATTGAAGCTTCAATTGTCACAAACGGTACCAGTTTCGAAGATGACTCCCAAACTTGAAAGCGAGCTCAAACTTAACAAGTGTGAGCTAATGGAGTCTTTAATAGGGAGAAAACCCAGTTTCTATCGGGTTTAGTGGTGTGTATTAGAAGTTGAGCCAATATCAACATCTACCCACTACCCAGTAAGCCAGTACCAAGGGCTTGAATAATCACAGTTCATGGAGGTTGTAATTAAGTAGAGAGCGCCTTTAGTAAAAGTGGACTGCCTTCAGAAAAAAAATGAAGTGCCTTTAAACTTCCGAACTGAGAGAAATAATTAACGTCAACGGAGTTTCTCTCTCCATTGAATGGTAGGTGCATTTTCCGTAGTTGAAGGAGATTAATGGTCAAATCTGTCTCTGCCTCAACCTCCCTGAACTTCGCGCGTCAATTACTTTTCAAACAAATCTTAACCGCACGATCTCCACTGAGATCAATTAATTAAGTCTTAATGTAAATCAAGGGTATACAGAATTTTGGCGGGATGTTTTTCACGCATTTTCTGCGGGACCCATAATTCATTCCTATAAAAATCACGCGCTATCTTCTCTCATCCTTTTCCTCCCCTCTCTCTCTTTCTCCGTTTCTTTCCATTAATGGATTGATTATGTTGCCATACCAACAGAAAAACTAGGGTTTCTTCTCACATTTTGTCTGAATCAATTTTCGGAATTGAGAGAGAGAGAGAGAGAGAGAGGGAGATAGGCGAAATATAGAAGACGAAATGGTGACGTTAGAATCTCTTGATCCTTTTCTTTTCTCTGCGAGCGAGTTTTGTTGTAGTTCTATTGCTGTCTTCATCCAGATCCAGGTATTACCTAGAATCTACATTATTGAAGTTTTATTCTTGTTTGAAGATTTGATTTACTATAGTTTGATATTAATTTGATTAGAAACTTGATGATTTTGTGGTACATTAGGTAAATTTTTTGAAAATGTCATATGTGCAAGTTTCAAAGTAAGAACACCATAGCATGGAGGGTGGAACCTCTGTTCACATTAGTTTAGGTTGTGAAATATATCATGTCTTCATTGCTTCTTCAGAGATATATATTTCGAAGGAATATTTAGCTTTTGAGCACGGTGTATGCGGTACGTATATATCATAAGAACCCAAGCATGGTTGTGAGGGGCGAAAAGTGGGGCGGGGCGGTGTGGATCAGTCTAAAATCAGGGGCTGGGTCCCTGGGTCGTCAATATATATATATATATATATGTGTATGTGTGTGTGTGTTTGTAGTTACATTTACATCTCGTATTAGAAATATGATTAATACATCATGCATAATGAATTAGCCGGTCAACTAGATAAATGAATGATAAGCTATTTCCATTTGTAGTTATTTTAATGTTTAAAGACTGAAATTTATCTATTGCAAAGAGGTGCTAAATTAGAGAAGCGACGAGCCCAAGTGTTAAATATGGTTGAGTCGCTATGGTCGCTATGGGCGCTTACGGAACATGGTGAGATAGAGCACATTTGGTTAGATGAAAGATTTCAGCTTGGTATGACTTTAGGATCGACAGTCATAAAATGAATGCTCAATCTTGTGAACAACTAATTTCGTATTGTACTTCACTTGTGCACGTAGGGATTTGTTATAGGATGACATACATTCTTGACATCATAGGTCAGGAGAGTGTAACCGAAGGTCTGCAATTGTCTTGGCAAAGTCTTAGTGGAATACAGTGCTTTTTATCCTTAGTGCTGTATCCAAACATGTTTTTATCTGTTTGAATCATGAAATCTTTGTGCCCCCAAGATCCCTTGCAGTGAATAACTTTGTGATAGATAATTCCCGGTAACTGATTCCTTTGTTTATGCTCTAGGGATGTCTAATCTGCCTAACTCTTGCTATTGGATGGGCTTTCGCTGCTTATGTAAGGTATCAGAGTCATCACATGAAATTGATTGATATGTTCGTGGTTTTTTCTCATTTCTTAGTCGGTTTGTTTGTCTTTGTTGGTAAAAAAGAGTTTGCAATAACTCAAAGTAATTACTCTTTCCACAGAAACAGAGAAATCGGACGGATGGAGAATAATCTTGAAAAAGGCAATAACTTTGCATTTCTTTGTGAAAATATCAACGATCTCGAGCATTCTTCTCAGATCAATTTACCGAGAGTATCAGTTGTCATGCCTCTGAAGGGGTTTGGAGAACACAATCTACAGAATTGGACAAGTCAGGTTAAAAGTTTGAGATATATATTTCTTTGGCTTATGTGAGTTTCATTGAACAACTCGCGAAAGATATTTGAGAAAAGACAAAGCACGGTCCTAAAAATACCATATATACATTTTGAAACATCAACCCGGAATTCATTATTTGAACCCACCTTCAAACTTTATTTCCTAGATCTACTTATCAGGCATTGTGATTATCCTTTGCAGATTACATCTCTGTATGGTGGTCCTCTAGAATTTCTTTTTGTCGTTGAAAGTACAGAAGATCCTGCGTATAAAGCTGTATGTATGCTGCTTGATGATTATAAGGTAAATATCTTATTCTATACTTTGTAAGACTGGTAAACATATGACAGAATCGCACTTTATCATGTGATGTTCAGGCTAGGTCCATGGTTTGGAAGTAATTTTTTCCCGTATTTCCATGATACATGTGAACCATCGATTATAGTTTAATCTTTGTCTTATTGGTTGTCATTGTTTCAGGATAATATTGATGCACAGATTGTTGTAGCTGGCTTGTCAACAACATGCAGTCAGAAAATCCACAATCAGTTAGTATGTAAAGTGTCTACACCTTATAACCTAATGTATTTTCAAATGAAAAACCAAGGCCTCATCTTTAATTAAACAATAACACTGATTAATCTGCATTGTAAATATCTATATGAAAGTTACCCAACTCTTTGTGATATACATTGTTATGTTACAATGTGAGAAAACAATATGATTTTACACTATTTCGTATTATACAAAGCATCCCCTGATTACTGTTTTGACTCAACAAAATCTTTTTTCAATGGCCAGGCTGGTGTTGAGACAATGCATAAAGATAGCAAATATGTGTTGTTTCTGGATGATGATGTCAGACTGCATCCTGGATCCATTGGAGCCCTCACGAGAGAGATGGAAAAAAATCCTGATGTATGGCTCATTTCTTACTTCTATTTCTTTCCTGAGTGTACGAATTATTGTTCTGTTACTTGTATAATCATGACCCCGAAACTCGCTAAATCTTGGATGCTGAAACATATATGCAGTTCATTTCCCTTTTGACTTAAACTTTCTCCCCATTCATGTGCAGATATTCATTCAAACTGGATACCCTTTGGATTTACCTTCTGGGACTTTTGGAAGTTATTGTATTTATGAATATCATATGGTATGGTTACGTTTCAATTAGTTTGATCTTATCCTCTTCTAGTCTACTTGACAATTACTATGTTTGTTAGAATTCTACTCTAGTTATACTCAATGAATACAATTTCGAAATATTTTGGGCGAAATGACCAAAATATTTCAATTTCCATGCCAACCAAAGTTCCCACCGAAACCGAATAAAAAATTACTATCTCTTAAATATGCTTGATCCGGGAATTAAGTTTCGAAATATTTCGGTCGAAATGACCGAAGTATTATCCATTTCCATGCCCACCGAAAAATTTCCACTGAAACCGAAATTTCATTCCTTGATTATACTACATAAAGCTGTTCCTTAAAGCAAATGAATTGTTTTGGATGATTTTCAGCCGTGCTCAATGGGTTTCGCTACTGGTGGGAAAACGTTCTTTTTGTGGGGAGGATGCATGATGGTAAGGTCTCCCCAATCTCTCTTAGTTATAGCTACAAAGGGCTGATCTCAAATTTTTGTTCTTATTCTCTAAGTTTATATTTTCAGATGCATGCAGATGACTTCAGAAAGGATCTCTACGGTGTGGTCAGTGGACTTCGAGATGGTGGATACTCTGATGATATGACCCTTGCAGCAATAGCGGGTACATTTTCTAATCTTGTGTTGGCTATTCTAATTAACTTAGAGGTATCTCTACTGCTTTGGACAACTAGGTAACTTTATAATTGCACTAGTCGAGGGGAACACTAAGTGATACTAAGCCTAGTGGCTACTAATTGGAGGTCTCTTCCAGATCTCCACAAGGATCAGTGATAAGAGATTAGTAAGTAGGGTCCCCTTTAAAGAAATCATAACTGATTAAAATTTACTATCCTGGAAATTTTATAAATAGTAAGGTAGCTAAAGCCTAAAGTCCTCCAATATTATTTCTGTAGGAGGGCAATTCTCTTTGTGGCTGTGGACCAAGTTGTCATTAGAACTCATTATCTAGCATGTTCGATAGTTAGAACAGATGAACAGTACTTGTTTGTTACCTTTACCTTTGAAATTTTGATACTTTTACACCTTGAAAATAACGTTTGATCAATTTGTCCGTTATTAGGCGCACATAAGAGGCTGATTACATCACCACCAGTTGCTGTCTTTCCCCACCCTCTTGCAAGTGATCTCAGTTTCCCGAGGTTAGTGGTTTCAGGTTTTGTTCAGACACTATCTGCATCTCTCTTGTCTAATTATTATCTTTTTTATACTTGTAGGTACTGGAATTACTTAAGGAAGCAAACATTTGTTCTGGAATCATACATATCAAAAGTTAACTGGATAATGAATCGGGCACTATTTACTGTTCACTTCTACTTATCATGGGGATTTGTTGCTCCATACTTTATGGCGATGATCCATATTGCAGCAGCACTACGACTATATTTTACAGGATATTCAATCGAGGAACAGGTTACTTCTGGTGGTGAGCTCACGGCTTTTCCTTTCTTACAAATACTTCTTTCCCTTAGAGTCTTACTCAGAGTTTGACTCAGAAGCTGACAGGACATCATCTGACACAAACTTTTATCAATGTTCGAAAATCTCAATGATTTAAACTCAAAAATATAAACGGCTTTTTGGGCTTACCCCTTCGTCACTAATTGGTAATTGAGTTTACCCCCCTCAATAATGGGTAACTGAGCTTACCCCCTTGGACTTACTATTAGTGACAAAAAAACAAAGACTATGTTTGGGGTACGTGAAATAATTGGCACTACGAAGAACAACTATTCTTCAATATGATTCATAGTAGGGATTCTACCTCATTTTATTGTTTCATTTGGTCAGGAATATGATTAGTAAAGATTGATTTTGTTTATATATTATTTACTTTCTGATTTTATTAACATGTCCTTAGTAGTTTTGACAAAAAATCTAAATTGAAGGGGGTAAGCTGAATTACCAATTACTGAAGGGGGTAAACTCAATTACCAATTAATTGTGAGCCAATGTGAGGGGGTAAGCTCAAAAAACCCAAATATAAATTGTGCCATCAATATATCCAGTAAGACTTTGAGTAAAACTCCAAGTAATTGTAGCACTCACCTTCCTTTTTAGTTAGGATCGATCCTTAGAGATTCCTTCTATCGGGGTACTTGTTTCACCCAATATAAATTGTGCCATCAATATATCCAGTAAGAACAATTGATGTATCCTCTAATTTCATGTTACTCACTGGTTTCACCCAATAGCGTGGTTGAGTTGATGAAATAGCGATTATTACGGTACTTGTTTTATGAACATGATTTCATCCTGTGTAGATTGTCCTGACTCATCATTGTGAGTCTTTAAACCTCATTGAAGGTTGTTGACTATCAATATTAAGAAGATGAACCTTTTCAAAGGATCATCTCCATGTGCGTCAGCTGACCTCTATCTGTATACAAAAAAATATCTGTTTGCTGCATTTATTGCTCTACCATCAAATGTTATACCAGATCTGAATGAGCCCTAAATTTACCCGAAGCAGAAACAAATGAGATGGCTTATGAAAATTATTCTCATGAACTGCTCTGTTTTGCACAGGCTTGGTGTTAGCCGGATTTTTAGCGATATGCACTTTCATAGAACTCCTCTCAATGTGGAACCTGACAAAGGTGGAGATTCAACTCTGCAACTACTTATCTCCAGAGGGGCCTCCAGTCTCTCTTGGTTCTTATAATTGGGTACTTGTAAGTATCTTCGAACAAAACTTGAACGTACCTAAACCATATCAACTCTGTAGAAATATTTCATAACATGAAGTTATATTGACAATGTACGCATTGTTATATAACAATTTTACACTCGTAAGGAAATAATATTTGTCTTGGCAGATCTTTCTTGCAATGCTGGTGGATAATTTCTTATACCCTATCTCCGCAATAAAATCACACTTTTCTCAGTCTATTAATTGGTCTGGTGTTCGATACCACCTGAAAAATGGGAAGATCAGCAAGGTATATTTTAAAGAGCCCCTTCTTTTACTAACTTTATCTTGAACACTTCAGTATCTGATCTCATTGTCATGTTAATTACTGGAAAGACCAAAAACCAGCATGGGTTACTTACTGAAGTCTTAACTGATTTCATCATTGTTAAAAAATACTGTAATTAATTTTATCATGCAGATCGATCGAAAAAAAGAGTCCGATTTCAAGTATTCCGATTTAGGAGGGAAGTATCTTTATGGGCACAAAGAAGTTTCGTCAAAGACCTCATTTCTCAATTATTTGACGAGAAGTTTGGTGCACCGGCATCAACACAAGAAAGCTGATCCTTAGAGAACTGAACAACAAACATGAGGTGAATCATTTTCTCCTCCCTGACCATATCCTCTAATTTTTCTATTTTACTTTCTAGGATATTTTTCTGTAGTAGTATCTCCATTCAGTCGATTTCATTCTCTCAGTTGCAATTCAAGATTTTTCTCAGTTGATCTTCGTAACGCCATAATTTTTTGTAATGCCACAAGTATGATTTAACAGTTTCATTCTAGATATCGGGTTTTGTTGATTTCGTTATGTAAGGTAGCTTAAACTACATTTTATTCAATGCATATACCTAATTACCTACTGTTTTCACTCTCTACTTATTGCTATTCATCTGTTTCTTCTTGTGTTTTTACTACATACACAGTCAGACTGTTACGGCACTTGACAAAAACTAAACCCAATATCGACTTCATCTTGGATTCGGTTGGTCAAGTGTGGCCCATTTTCAAACCCGAGCCAGGTTTGGTTATGGACCCACTAGGAAAACAATAGGAACATGATGCAATTAAGAAGGAACTAAGAAAACAAACATAATACACATAACAAGCTAATACTATTATATTTCTTTTGTTACACACTCATTTTCTGATAGGTTAGGATGCTTCGAACCGATAAATCTGTTCTTTTTTCACTCTCTAGAAAAGCCAATAACAAAGACAACACAGAAAAATAACATAATAGGAGATAGCTAGAGAGTATACATCAAGGTTGTAAATAAACTATGAAAGCAAAAAAAAGTAGGTTTAGTTATGTTTTAGATTTTTCATATAGAAGCCCTAATCTTCCTTACGCCGTTGTAGATTCAACTGGCATCTTTTCTTGCTTGCTACTACCAACTGAGAAGAAACGAAAAAAAAAAATCATAAATAACAAGTTATGTGAAAAGAAGGAAGAATTTGTTAGATGTAAACTCACCGCATAATTCAGAAACTTCAGAGCTCTTTAAAACTCGCAACCTTTTCACCGTAGAGACGAACATACTAGAAAACATAGAATTTGAAGTCAGAACTTCGGTAGACACAAGTAACTACCTCGACAATTCTCACTCGAAGATCTTACTTCAGTAAGATTTGGATCAAACCAGATATAGTTTAACTTGTATAAACAATTCATAAACTAGTAAAGATTTACTTGAAGTAGAGGGATAGTTAAAGAAACTTGAGTAAATAAAGGTTGATCAACAATTAGAAAAGAGATAGAATTCAAGCAACACTAATATTTCAATTCTAAACGTTGACGATTAGAAAAACATAGGTTCAGAGGGTAATTTCACAAAGTTATAATAAATCGAAAAATTACTGAAGGTTGGATGAAACGAATACTAGAATTAAGTAGTGGAAAAAGGCTTACTCCCAAGGGACATCACCAACAAGCATCCTGTCTCCTTCATTATCCTCATAAACCAGAGTATATTCTCCACTTTCATCTAATAAACCTGTAATTGCCTCGATAACAACTTTCTCTGTTTGGATATCGGAAGCAGCAGTTTCTCTTTGAGCTAAAAACACACAAATAACACAAGCAAATCATATATGTTATATAACCGAAAAGCTAAAGGTTCTAAACTAATACTAACATAAAAAATCTAAGACCCATTTCTAGAACAAATCCATTAGGAAATAGATCCTAATGGAGATTTTGGATCTAGGAAATGATTCTTTGGTCGATATGAGTTGGAATTATGAATTATCAGAGTCAAGTATGTTAGTTTTCGAGCAAGTCGAAGAAATGCATCCTTCGGGTATAATTCAGCACACATATAATACATATTTCATTTTATAGTTGATGTCATTTGAATATAAGATTGATTGATGAAAACCTGCAAGAAGAGTTCGAAAGAGTTCATCAACTGCAGAGGAGAGTTTTTCATAACTATCATATGTTCTTAGATCCACTTTTCTTCCAATGGGTACACCATCCATGTTGATCTTCACAAAGAAACTTTTCCTGCAATTTTCTTGGTTTTCTTCAACCTTGGGTAAATCTCCATTTTCTGATTCAGTAGTTGGTTTCGAAGGACTGTTGTTTGAAAGACTCTTTTTCCTGAATGAACGGATTGGTGGCCACCCAACAACTGAAGCAGGAGCTGTTCTGTAATTTGGGTTTTTTTTCAGAGTGAGTAAAACAAACAAAACTACAAATCAGAATATAAAAGAATCAAAATCCAAAAGAAAAATCTCTATCAAGTTTAAAGGAGAATTGTTAGTAGGACAAAGGAATAAGCTTTACAGTGTTATTTCAGATGATAGGAACAATGAACAGAGAATATGATTATTCCCTTTAGAAGCAAAAAAAGGAAGGAATCAAATACAAAATGCCAAAATAAACAGCTTTTTAAGAGAGATAGACAGAGAGATACCCAAAATCAACAAGATCATAAAATTGAATGAATTGGGGGAGGAAAAGTAAAAATACCTTTTCTGAGAATTGTTGGTAGCAGCTGTATTTGCAGGAGAATCAGAAGTTGGAAAACATGCTTTCTTTTGTGTGTGATTCTTCTGCAACTCTACTGTTTCTTTTGCTTTTCCATTAAAATTTTGTGGGTTAGTTGGAAACTGAGGATAAGAAAGATTATTACTATTATACTGATGAAATTGTTGTTGGGTTTTGATTTGGGAAGTTGAAGGAGATGGTAAAGAACTTGAACACCATGAATGAGAAAAAACAGAACCACCACCACCTTGATGGGTTTCCATGGATGAAAAAAGGTTATGATTCTGATTTTTGTTGTGGGTATTTGAAGCCATGGAAGAAAAACCCTCAAAAGAGGGATCAACTTTTTCATTCTTGTGGTTTTCATTAAGAAACCATGATTCTTCACCACCAGGTGGACCCAATTTTAGCTCAAGTTTTTTCTCTTCTGAAACTCTACCAAAGTTTCTTTCATTTTCTCTCACTATCCAATCTTTATCTTTGTGAATCAAATCAAGAAGCCTAGGACAACATTCTTCTTTGTTCATTGAATCTCTCTCCATTAATAAAAACACTTGATCTTCACTTCCACCTTTACTGAAATAAGCAAAATAAATGGAAGAATCACTACAAGAAAACAAACTTAGAGATAGAGAGAGAGAGAATAGAACCCAAGTATCTATCTACATACCTTAGCAAGAGGTAGCTGAAATCATAAAGAAACCACTTGTTTGAACGTTCTCAACAATATTAAACAACACCCACACACTTCTCAAATCACTCTCAAAGCAAGAAAACAAGATCAACCAGAAGAGAATTGATGATTTCTTACTTTCTTCTTACTTGGGTTTGGTTTAGTTTTTTCAATCTTGATGGTTTTGGTGTGCAAAAAACACTCTGTTTTTTCTCACTCAAGAAGACTCAAGAAGTGAATTTCTTACAAAACAAAAAGAGATGAAAAGAAAAAGAGATTCTTATAATGGAAACTAAAACAAAAAACAGAGAAAGAGACTCACTCACGCAACTAACTCTATATGACACTCAAAACCAGACAAAAATTACAAAGCAAATGTTGTTGTTTACTTGTTTCTGTTCTTCTTGGATAGAATGCGTGAACTTTTCTTTCACAATCCCTCATATATTTATCCACAACCCAACTCCTCTCTCTCTCTCTCTCTCTCTCTCTCTTAACTTTGATTACACTTAAAGAGAAGATTAGGGGAAGCTTCGAATCATCAGTTGTTAATAAAGATGTAAAGGTGTTGCTTAGACACTAAAAAGGAGAGAGAAAAAGACTTAAAACGGCTTTTAAGAGCCTATGATGGTTTATGTTTTATTTGTTGACTCATTTCAAAGGTGGGTAAGAAAAACCTTCATTAATTGTTAAAGGAAGGTCTAAAGTGGATCTCTTCCTTTACCTTGTTGGCAACTAGTGATTATTCTAGGTGGGTGAAGTCAAGAAAATATTCATGAGTGAGTGAGAAACAAAGAGAACTTGTAGAGGGTGTAAAAAGAGAGATAGAGAGAGAGATGTGGATGATCATCCTCTTTTTTGAAGTAGTGCAAGAAAGATTATGCAAAAATTCCCATCATGCATCTTGTCTCCTTTCCTCTATATCTCTTATAAGTGCCTTCCACATCCTCTGGAACATGGGCCCATGTCCGTACTGTTTTTTGATCCTTAGCTCATTTTCATGGGACTTCAGACTACATATGAGCTCCCGTTCTTGGTTCTCGGCTCAGGCCCTGTGTTTCTCTCCAATCGGGCTATTTTCTAAAGAATTGTTAGGTTTTAACAGTGTAATATGTAGTCGTAGTCAGCTTAATATCGGATACAAATATTGTGAAAATCCACTTTACGGGAGCCCGCATGATAATATGCTTGTAGCTATCTAAAAGATGGTCAAGTAATATAAGGGTCTTATATGGTTGACATTGACCTAGAGGTATGAGATTGTTATGGAAGAAGCTTAGAGACTATTAAGTAATGCCTTTTAGCTATTTGAGTCAAAATAATAATTTAAATAGGGAAAAGAGTTAAACATTTCATAGTTATTATTCAGGTCACAATATGCACAAAGACTAAATTAAATTACCCCTTGATGTAACTAATTCCTCAATTTTGTCTTTAAACTTGAAATATGTATATATATATATATATATATATATATAACTTTTTCATTAGATGACAAATTTCGATAAAACCAATACATTTAAAAAGGGTTTTTTTGTTACAAGATCCACTTTCAATACATTTTTATAAAAAAAAACTCGTAAGAAACAACTTTTTTTCATTGTTTTGCAAACTCGTTTGCAGAATGCGAACCCGACATGCGGATTTTGTAAACTGCGTTTGCGGAATGCAAATTCGGTTTGTAGATCTCGCAAATTCAGTTTGGGGATTTTGCAACCACAGTTTGCGTAATGCAAACTCAATTTGCAGATCTGACAAACATGGTTTAAAAATGGTGAATAAGGTTCTTCATCAAATTTGACGAAACTTCTTCTTGGTCTTCGTGATCTAGTATCAATGGGCAATTGAAACAAATCAAAGTATTCATCCATATTAAATAGAAAAAATAATAATGAACACAAATTGAAATAAAAAATCTCTAAATCCCTAATACCTTATCATCCATAATGAAAATCTACATAGATCTACAAAGTTCAAGGCAATAAACAAGTTAGAAACAAGAGAAAAAGTTTCTTTGAAGCTACTCTTTTTTTCTTTGTATTCCTTTCTTTGTTTTTTTATTGTTTCTTCTTCTTCCTCTTCATCTCTTGTTCATTTTCTTCTTTTGTTCGTAACTAGATGAAGATTGGCGAAGCTCTATCTCCATCTTCGTTTCCTAGAAGGTTGCGGCTTCACATTGTTTCTCTCGCTAAATTTCAGAAAGCTGAGGAGGAGAGAACCCTAGATTTTTTTTTTGAGAGAGAGTTTGTTTTATTAGCTAAGGGTGTTTATGGAATGAAAAATACAAAATGAACAAATTTATAATTAGAGATATTATTTTCACACATAGATCACAATTACACATCATAAACATGTCACTTTTAGTTATTTCAAAAAGTCATTGGCTTTTTAACTTATTGTGTCTAATATTTTGACTCAATAACTATTTTCTAATTAAGTAATTCTAATTGGATGCAAGACCAAAAAATGAAGTATTACTACTGTTTATAGGGTGTCATCGTCATTTTTAGACGCAAATTCTCTCATTCTTTCTGAATCCTTTCATCAAAAGAGACATAAAAGAGGATGAAAACCAACTAGAAGATTATCTAATCTGGCAAGTCAATGACAAAAAACTATCGATGAAAAGGTATGCTCCTGCTTTGTTTTAGCTATGTGAATGTTATACGATCAAATTTATATTTTACAATTTAGTTTATGCATGCATGAATATGATATTACGATCCTTTGATTAGATCTAATAACAAATACATTATAAGTATGTAGTAAGCACATAAAGGGTCACGTAAGAAAAATAAACGATAACATAATCAAGAGCATTAACGACTGATCCGAAAGTGTAGTTAATAATCCTTAAGACCCATTCATATTTATATATAAGAGCATCTCGGATGGAGACCCAAGAAAAATTCTAAAAATTATTGCTCTCAAGTATCAAAAGTGCATCATTAAATTGTCTCTTCCTAGGTGGCTATTTATAGATACTCTAATAAAAACCTTCTCCAATTTAAATATCTAAAAGTCAAATATTACATCAAATAGTCGAGGTGGAATAAATTCATCTATATCATCACGGAGTTTCTAATAAAGTGTTCTGTTGGGAGATTGCTTTTAACAGAATCGTATTCTAAAAAATCCTATCTAACACTTTAAGTTTTAGAGTTTGAGCGTCCCATTAGAGTTGCTCCAAGTAATGCCACTAATCACCTGAGCCAATGCATCACTACTCACATAAACTAAATAACAATATGTGAGAACCAAACTGATATTCACATACCCTCACAACAACTGCGTGCACAAAGAAAAAAATTCGTTGTTTTTCTTAACCGATTAACTTATATTTCTAACTTTGTGCAACAACAAAAATATAGTTGCATATAGATGAAAATGAAAATCCATTTAGAACTATCCATCTCCTTGGATAGCAATGTTTCCATTATTTAGAAGTTAACTAGAGACGGAATCACTACTGCAAATAGCCAACCAAAACGCAGGTCCACAATTTTAAGTGCTCATGTAAGTATTAGTCATTTGTGACAACCATGTACTAGGCCTCTATGGGAGGAAGATAACATTGGACCATTTTTTACACGAAATATTATTCATGTCCAATTTACCGGCTGCTAAGTTAGAATGGGTCCACGTTCTAGCTCATTGAGTCTAACTCTCATTGCAAACCGGCTTGTAAGGAAACCCAACACTTATCTCACTTTTCTACTTTTTCAATTCTAATTCACATACGAGAATACTAAGAATTTGTACTAAGAATAAACCTAACAAGGGTGGCCCAATATTGTTAAGTGCTCAACTAAAGATTAGTCATTTGGGAGAATTATATAGTAGGCCCCAAGGAAGGGAAGAAGGAAGAAGTGAAGGGCCTCTGGCGCCACCACACTAAACACGCTTGTGAACTTTTCACAAGTGCAGAAGAGTTTGAGTCGGCCATGTGATTATTACTTAAGGCCCCTCCCTCTCCACTTATTAGTAACTTTATTTGTCATTCAAATATAGTCATCGAGTACTACTGACTAATTTCACATGTCTAGGAGGAGAGGTAGAATTAGAAAGATTAAGCTTTTCCTTGTTTTCCTCTTTGCTTCTTCTATCAATCTATCATATGAGATAGGTCTATTTCTTCTTTTCTTCGTATTTGAGACAAAAGTTAACTCTTTATTCTTATTTTAAAGAAGAAACGAAAATAAATTTAATCAAGATGTCTAATAATACATTGTTGGTTTGATCTTTTTTACTCTCTTCTTATGTTGCTTCTCGTCTTCCAAAGATTTTTTTTGCTTCTTTTATGGGGTCTAAAATTGTCGGGAATAGCGAGTATTGTACTATAATTTAGATACTTTATTTTTACAAGATTGTTTTGATCTCCCTTTTTTGTAATTTTTGTGGATCTCTCCAATACAAAATGTTAGTCCATTTTTTGTGTTTATTTTAACTATTTTGAATATTATTTTTGACTCAAACAGCTAAAATCTCTATTTTTTAAAATAAAATTTACTTGTTTTACCCTAATTTCTGTTACAAAGACCCTTTATCAATATAGAAAATGGATTTCTTAAATACGATTCATTTGGATTTGTATGAATTAGACCCATGCAATAAGAGAAATACATACATATATATATATATATATATATATATATATATATATATATATATATATATATCTTCCCGTGAAAATACTTAGGTTGTGTTTGATAGCAAGTCGGGAAATGGAAAGATAATAGAGTAAAATTTTCTTCGAGAATTATTTTCACAATGAAACATTTTCTCTAAAAATATTTTCCACATTTCTAATGTTTGGTTCGCTAAGAGAAACAATTTGGAATTTTCAAACTCTCCATTTTTGGTTGATGAAGAAAAATTATATATTGCTTCCTAATTTTTTTCGTTTTGTAATATTCGGTTTAGTAACGGAAAAAAATCCAGCTAGTTTAACGCAAAAATCATCATATTTGGGTTTTAATGTCAACAAATTTCAACAACAATAGCATACAAATTTAACAACAATAGCATACAAATTCTCCATACCTGGTTACTCTTCCTCTTGACATTGGACCAATAGTGGAAGATATCAATCCTAAGAAAGTGATGGCTACAATTGAGGACAACAATATCTGGGGCGAATGAACTAGTCAATTTAGTGAGAAACTACTGTATAGCTCTAACATCTTCTGTCTTCCCTTTCAAAATCGATTAAAAAGGTTTTATTTCTTGCTGAAAAGATTAGGAAATGGGATGAAAACCAGGAAGTCCACTTAGAGCATCCCCAATGGCTCAGGAGATCACCAAATTCTGGTGATCTCCTGAGAAATCCCCACCCAACGGCATAGCAGATTGCCAATAATCTGCTGTGTCGTGAACAGTAACTGCCCAAATCTGGGCAGTTACTGTTCCCTCTCACCAAAATGGTGAGAGGTGGGCCAGGGGTATTTTCATCCCTCTTTGGTCCCTTTTTGTTCTTTCATTTACTTTTTGAACCCATTTTATATTTCATTTTAATCCTGTAAGTGTTTTTTATTTTGTGTTTGGTCCGATAAAAATTTTAATTACTTAATTAAATTACAATAAAACCGAAATTAAACATTTCATCAAAATTTTCGAAGAAAAACTACCTTAAAATGTCGTAGTTTTAATAAAATGTTGTATTAGTTTCCGTTTATAGTTTTAGTAAAATATCATATTCGTTTAGTTTGTAGGTTTAGTCTTATAATTTCAACTAGTTAAATTTATTTTATAAGAAATTAGTGTTAAAAATGGTATAAATGAAATTAAGTGTGATGAATAGTGATTTGGTGGGACTTTTAGTGTTTTGTCTTTGGGTTCAACAATTTGAAAACACCAAAAAATTTGGTGAAGATTCCTTTTTGGTGATATTTTTGGTGCCAACCATTGGGGATGCTCTTAGTTTGTAAAAGCTTCTCCATGTGTTCTAGTTTTTGTGGAAGAGAATATATTTCATCTCTCTCATTCTGGTCTCTCTCAATATCGAGGGTTCATTTTTCAAGTTCATCACAGACAACTCGAAGGAATCTGGTTCAAAGCCAACAGACTCAACTTGATCAATAACACCTTTGTAACGTAGGTTCAATTAATTTATTTCTTCTTTTAGACAGTAAATCTCTTCCTGAAGAGCATTTCTTTGATCTAAATGAAGTTCAACTACTTTTTTGAATTAATCTTTTGCCTCTTTCAAGCCAAGAAAGTTCCATTTTTTGAAGGATCAGATAAAAGAGTAAAATTGAAAGTTAATCAGATTTAGATGATGCAAAAAATTGTTTTTAATCTCTTTGTTTTAAAATAAAAATGAAGATGAGGCTTCAAGTGTAAAATTTGAAGCAACTCTTCGGATATTATTTATCTCTCTCTCTCTACCTTATCTAGAGAGAGGAAGAGTAGAGAGAGGTTGTTGCCCGAAGGAGAAAGTTTTTCTTCCGTTGGAGAAGGGTAAATAATTCGGATTTTTGAGGGAGAGGACCAAAAAAAGGGGTGCTTATGTGGATAAGATCCAGGGTTATCCGGATATAAGGTTTAGGTCCAAATATTAATGGTTTTGGTGGGCCCGAGATAAAGGTACAACAGGGAATTGTGCCTAACAAGTTTAATACCCCTAATACCCTTTTTATCTTTATCTTCTTTACATCTCTCTTTCTCCAAGAAATTTATACATCTCTAATTTTCTCTAAAACATCTCTCTCTCTCTCTCTAAAAATCTCTTTCTCTCTCTCTCTCTCTCTCTCGAAATTTATACATCTCTCTCTCTCTAAAATATTTCTACACACTTTTTTTTTTGAACTCTCCTATCTCGATAGAAATCCTAAATCCAGCAGAGATCTGGAAGCAACAAATCTGGATTTAGGGTTTACAATACAAAATGTTGGCTCTCTTTTCTACATGGATATAGTGAAGAATAATGTTTTTGAAAAAAAAAATTAACGGTGAAGAAATCAGAGCTAAGTTTATTGTTTTTGGAATAATTTGATTTTTTGGACAGGTTTTGGTGAAAGTTTAATGGTGAAGAAATATTGAAAAAAAATCTGACGGTGAATTTTTTTTGGAAAAGTCAGATTAAGTGAAAATTTAATGGGGAAGAAATCGTTTTCTTGAACAGATTCATGGATTTGGGAGAAATTCATATTTGGGTTCAGAAACAAAGCTTCTAGTGAATATAGTGAACAATGAAGATTTGATTAACATTTAATGGTGAAGAAATCAAATCTGGAGTTATCCTTAACTTGATCTGCTTTAACTATATTTGTTTTTTTACTTCACATATTTGTTCTGGGAATATTAAAATGTTGAGTGCATAGAATGGTGCACTGAACATCTCCAGGTTCTCTTAGATATTGTCCCAATTTTTGTTATATTTAACGTCATAGATATACGTTTACGTGTTGGAATGTAGTGTACATTCCTCAGTTCCCGTCACATTTTACCGTTTGCAATCCGTTCCCACGATTCGTTGTTATGTGGAAGTTCACTGTACATTTTTTAGTTTCATTAGCCTAATATTTCAATCTTTTTCCTTATTTTGTGAAGGTTGCAACGTGAAATATTTTTCTTGAACAGAGATTCATAGGTTTTAGAGAAATTTCAAATTTAAGTTTAGAAACATAGCTTATAGTGAAGAATGAAGATTTGATAAACATTTAATACTGAAGAAATCAGATCTGGAGTTATCCTTAACTTGATTTGCTTTGACTATTTTATTTTTCTAGTGTCTAGTACATAACCAAATGTCCCGTACTTTCGAACATGTCCCGTACATTCACAAATGTCCTGTACATTTAAAAATTCCTGGTTCATGTTAAGAAGGCAGAGTACATAAAAAGTTATACTATGCCCAGTACATAAAAATCAGATTCAGTGACAACTTAATGTACAGTACAAAGAAAAATGTCCCATAAATTTTTTTTGAAAGTAATTTACGTTTTGGAAGGAATGTCTTATAAACTATCCATCATATAAGGAGAAAATGTTTGAGAGAAGGAAAGAAGTTAAGATTGGAGAGAGAGGATATATTTAAAAAAAATATAGAGATAGAATCAAATAAATGGGAAACTACCAAAAAAATATATGGAAACAAACTAATGAAAAACTACCAAGAATGAGAAAAATTTCTCTTTGTACAGTTTGTTATCAAAACGTAATTGTTACTAAACCAGAAAAAAATTTAGAAGTAATATCTATTACATATTTCCAAAAAAGAAAAGAACTTTCAGATTTTAAGAAAAAACTATACTTAAAACAAAAGCAAAAAAAATCACAAAGATATAAAGTATTTGAAGAGAAAGAGAAAATATTTGTAAAAAGAGAAAAAAATTAGTTTAGATTTGAGAGAGAGAAAGAGAAAGAGATAGAGAGGACGACATTAATGTAAAGAGAGAAAGTGGAGAACATAGTGTAGAGAGAGAAACGTGAAACACGGGATTTATTAATGGCATTTCTGTAATTTCGGGTGGCAATCTATATAAATAGGAATAAAAACTTGGTTATTGTTGTAATTTCCCCCAATGGTGTGACTAGTGGACCTGCCCCTCATTCTTTATGGGCAGTGGGCTTGCTTCTTGTTTGGGAGAAACAAACGGACCTTTTGCCCAACCCCTTAAATAATTCCACCTCTTTTGAGGAAATTTTAGAAAAAAAAGTCCCGTGACACTAAATTTCCCTTTCTCTAAATTGACTACCAAACACAAGGAAAATATGATATTTTGAGAAAAAAATTCTATTTTCTCCGAGAAAAGTGCCTATCAAACACAACCTTAATATTTTCAAATTTTCTTAGAACAAAATATTCGAGAGAGGGTAGGAGATAGCTAGATGAATAAAGGGCATGACCCGATGCTCTTTATTTTTCAACAAAAAAAATGCTCTTTATATATATATAATATGCTATTCTACAAGAACTTAGAATTGGATGGAGTTTTTTTTTTGCTGTTGGTGATTTGGATGGAGTTGGTTGGTGAGGAGGTATTGAGAGTTGAACAAAAAAAAGGTCTTGAGAGTTGGCGACTATGGGTATGTTTCAATGTTTGGTTCATGTTTTTTTAGGTTTCATCTTTTTCCCCTGAAACTATTCTTGTTTCCCCAAATCACTGACTTTAATTTTTTTTTTCAACATCTCCATCTGACAGTGAAGAACAACTCCAAAAATTCTAGTTGTCAAGTGTTTTCTTACGTGGCAAACATAAAAACTCTAAAAATTTTGTGTTGTCTCTAAAATAACTATATTTGATACACATGTTGCTAAAAAATTTAATAGGAAAAGAATAATTAAAAATGAAATTTTTCTATTGATCTAAATTTTAAAGTGTGATGAGGTGGTACTTAGAGGAACTTACTAACACATTCCAAATTTAGGCAGCATTTCGGGAAAACAAATAAAATTTCAGGATACAAAATTTTAAAAGAAAATTGTGTATTTTGTCAAACTAGACATGACCCGTGCCTCCGGCACGGAGATTAACACTTTCGTTAAGTATTTTATGTATCATCGCTGGAAAAGCTAAAAGGTCAAGGGGTCAGGTTTTACTACAATTACTTGAAATGCGTTTAGATAACATACTTTTTCGATTGTGTATGGCTTCGACCATTCCTGAAGCCTGACAATTAGTTAACCATAGGCCTATTTTGGTTAATGATCATATAGTAGATATACCAAGTTATTGTTGTAAACCCCGAGATATTGTTATGACGAGGGATGAACAAAACTCAAGAGCTCGGATTCAAAATTACGTCGAGAAAGAAAATAACTTGTGATTTTTTAAAGTCATTTGGTCCATGTTAGGTATTTTTTTGGGTTATTTCCCAAATGGCCCCTAACTTTGTGACCAGTTTCCTGCCTGTCCCACTACTTTAGCAATAATTTCCGTATGACACCTTTTTTCCGTTACTCTCTTTCCTCCATCTCATTTTCTCTCTCTGCCACATCACCGTCTTCACCGCCAGGGGTCGCGCAGCCGACCAAATTTCCGGCCGGCGACCTTCAATTTTTTTCTCTCTCTTCTCACTCTCTCTAATTTTTTTTTTCATTCTCTCCCCTCTCTCTCTCTAAACTCCGGCGAAGGGGGGTTCCCTTCGCCGGAGGTCTGTTCATCACGAACAGACCAGATCAGAGTCTGTTCGTGATGAATAGAGGTTGGTTCATCACGAACAGAACCTGATCTGGTCTATTCGTGATGAATAGACCTCTGGCGAGAGAGAGAGAGAGATAATATAATTAAAAAAAAAAATTAAAGAGAGAGAGAAGAAAAAAATTTGAAGGTCGCCGGCCGACGACCCCTGGCGGTGAAGACGATGATGTGGCGTGCTGAAATGATGTGGCAGAGAGAGAAAATGAGATGGAGAAGAGACAGTAATTGAAACTTAAAGATAACGGAAAAAGGGGACCATACGGGAATTATTGCTAAAGTAGGGGGCCAGGCAGAAAGCTGGTCACAAGGTTAGGGGCCATATGGGAAATAACCCTATTTTTTGTTACTCTAAAGAGTTTCTAAACCATTGTAATTTCCTACTTGTGTTGAATGTTGAACCACCTTAGTTGGTGTCAAACATACCAGATTCTTATGTTTTTGAGTAAATAGAAAAAATAAAATAAAAATCAAGTAATGCATCCGACCCTATCTTTCCGATAAAGGAATTGAATATTTTTTTTTTTAGATATCATATATGTCGAGAAGTATCATACCAAACTTTTACCATTCTTCCAGAGTTCTGATCTAAGGTCATCAATATGCAAATTTTAAACTTTGTTCATAAAAATGATAAATCCAAATAAAAAAAAGAGAATAAACTAAGAACCAGATCTTCAATACCCATTCACTTACTTTTTTGTTTCCCAACTACCCTGAACACAGTTCAATTAACCATCTTCCAGATAGAGAAAAAAAGAAGACCAAAAAAGATTTAGAGAGAAAAATACCTACAATTTCATGAGAGTTGTAAAAATGTAGAGATGAATAAAATTTAATTAATAACAAGAGGAAGACATGCATTTTCACTTTTGAAATTTGCATCCTCTTTATTTTTCATTCATTTCTAGAGATGGAGTAATGGGAGATGAGGAGAGGGAGAGAGAAATAGTTTCTTTGATATGAAGAGAGGGGTCGGATTAAAATTAGAGATGAAGAAAGGGGTCGAATTAAAATTAGAATGCATTTGAATGGGGGAAGAGGAGGACATGCAGTTTCATTTATGAAATTTTCATCCTCTTTATTTTCGTTCGGTTCTAAAGATGAGTTAATGGGAAAGGAAGAGAGAGAGAAAGAAATAATTGTTTTGAGATGAATGAAGGGGTAGGATTAAAATCTGAATGCATCTTAATGGACAAATCGCAGTCTATATCACAAGTCCAAGTAGATATCCAAGTCAGCGATAGGAGCATTTATTTTGTCTCTCCGCCACGGTGAAAATCACACTTAAATAAAACAATACAAAAATATATAACAAGCAATGATACATAAATATTGATACTAAAAAATCTTATTTTAACGATCCCGATTTCGATAGATAGTGAAGACCAAAGAAAATGGACTCTAACTAAAACAGGTAAATTTAGTGTCAAATCCATGTATCAACACCTTTGTATTAGTATGAACTCACCCCAACCCCTTTCTCCCAATTGGAACTTCCTTTGGTCTTTACCGGTTGTTCCTACGGTAAAAATATTTTTATGGAAAATTTGTGTTAAAGCCCTCCCAGTCAAGGATAGGATAGGAAAATATATTGATAATAACCGCAACTGTCCGAACTGTAATGAGATAGAATCCATAGAGCACGCCATACTTCACTGTCCGTTGGCAAAAAATATTTGGTTCTATTTTAATATTATATCTGAAAATATAACATCTGTTAGAGAATGGATATTCTCCTGGGAAATTAATGACCAAACGGCTTACACAGCTAACAAAATTCATTATGCGACAATTATGTGGAACATATGGAAGACGAGATGTGATCATTGCTTTCAACATGAGATCAATACGCTAGACAAAATTATTACTATCATTACGACTTTCCCACAAATTCAAAATTTGAACCACACAACAACCAAAAAAGAACAAGGAAAATGGAACCCCCCTGAAACGTCCTTTTTAAAAATCAACGTGGATGCATCATTTATAGACACACATAGTACTACTGGTATCAGTTTAATCATCCATGACAATGAATCTAAATTAGTCGAAGCTGTCTCTTACACTTCAAGAAGCAGAAATCCGGAGGAAAGTGAAGCCATTGCGATTCTCAAAGGAATGCAATGGGCAGAATCTCATGAATATAAAAGAATCATTATCGAAAGTGACAACATCAATATCATAAAACATCTTCAGAAAGGAAAGAATAATATTCAATGGCAATCACAAATACATATCAATAGAATCAAAGAAATAAAAAGGAGGTTGGAAATAGTTAAATTCTCACATACAAGCAGGAAGTTCAATAAAGCAGCGGATAAGTTGGCTAAATGGGCAAGAAAGAAAAATAGATCGAAGGTTTGGAAACATGTACCTTATTTTCTTTGTAAGTTGTATTGTAATAGAACTTTAATTTCTAGCTAATTAATATATATCTTTTCAACAAAAAAAAAAAAAAACTCTTATCGTCAACATTGAACATCTTCTCGTTAACGAAAACAAAACCAAAGAACACAAAATGAATATTGTACAACTAATTGATGAACAACTAGCTGATACATAAGAGTGAACCAATGGCCTCACATGAGAATAAAAATGAAAACAAAACCAAAAAACACAAAATGAATAAAAATCAACCAATAGCCTTAACATTAATTAAGCTTTTATTTATTTTTTCTGCAATTATAGATTTAAAAGTAAATCTTTACTTCTCCAATGATCTCAAGGTTCCTATAGGACATGCCATAAAAATCATCTTAGTATGCAAGCAAAATTTCATATCACTCCATGATGTTACATGGTAAGATCGTTTTGTTGGTTTTCAATATCGACTATCTTAGTACATATCGTGAAAATAACACGCCTTACAATCTTGGATTTCTTATATGACCTAATCATCACATTAATAACTCCACGGGTTGTCAGTTTAATCACTTAATTGTATATTTTATGTACTACATATGAACCGTGTCATTATGAAATGCAATACATCTATTATGAAGTATAATATCAATAACTCACCCAAAACTAAACAAACATGACACAGAGTGAACCATTTGTCGTCCTTTTGTATTATGTAAGACAAGAAACAATAGAAAAAATTAAATAAAATAATCTTAATGTTAGAAACAACAAAACTAAAAAGAAAAAATTACAAAGGTGTCCGAAAATCAGAACAAACAAACATATATGGAAAAGTACATATTTAAATGATAAAGAAATTAAAAAACTTATATTCTGATACAAAATGAAAGATTAACATATAATTACCCTAAACCGAGTAAGTTATCATGGAAATTAAACTTATTCAACGTAAAAATCCTCGACAGTTGTTTTCCTTCTCACTTCATAAATCTTACAAACTTTTTTTGAAAAAAAAGAAGATTAATAGATAATTACATTAAATCGAGTAAGTTATTATAAAAAACAACTTATACAAACAAAAAATCATCGGCATATACTAGTTTTCCATCTTAATCCAAAGCCTTATTCTTTATTTATTCTCTATTATAAAAACAACATGATCCATCACCAGGAAAATTAAGAACTTAAGAAAGATGTAACCACCAAAAATACCCACTTGCACTACATTAGGATATCATTTATTTAGAACACGAATTTTAGGCTTCAGCTGTGAATGAGCATTACAATGTTTTCAGTAGAAGGTTCAATTTCGATTTTAGAAATTAAAGGTTCAATGAATCAAGATTCAAGTCCTATTAAGCAAGAAATACAAACTACAAACCTAAACCAACACTCCAATATCACACTTCACTTATTGACTTAAGTGGATAACCCAAACGACCTTAGTTACAAAGCATATTAGTAATATCATTGAGTCATATTTTCTATATGACTTGGAAAGAATAAAAACAGTAATACTAATTAACCCGCAGTGAGCCAATTTTCAGGCTTGACGTAAGAAAAACACACAAACGTTACCTATGACACAACAGATTAATCATATAACCAAAAGTATGACAGATGTAGGAAACACATCTAAATTCATATTATTAACAGCTAATCTTTGAACTAAAACATAAACCCAGTATTCAGGAAATCAAATCAAATAAAAATGAACGAAAGTCAGGGGCATTCGTAAATTCGTGGATGTTTGCACAACTTGGACGCTTGGATCTGTTTTTAGGGTTTCCTTGAAGGAGGAGGAGGAGAAGAAGAAATAATGAATAAAAAGAAGACTAAGAAGTAGAAAATCAAATTTAAAAAGAAGTTATCCCAATCCTTTCCTTTGATGGTAAAAATTAGGAGAACTTTTCTCGACTTAGAATTAGCTCCACTTGAAACAGCAAGAGTCGTTAGAAAAGATGGTGATGGACTGATGGTGGTCTTGTTGAACATTCCAAACCATTAACTTAGTTAAAGAGATCCATAAATAAACCAAAATTTCGTCCCAAGAAGGTTAGGGCTAGTTGCCATTATCGATCACTTTCCCCACTAGTAATTTTTTCAAAACCCTACAACCATAATCAAGTTTTTCAGAGACCTAGTGTTCGCACATAGATGCCTACTTGACGTACCTTTTCAAAATCCTACCACCATATGTAATCTACCACGATCACTTTTTCCACTAGTTTCAAATAAACCTTATATTAGTACCTAGCGTACATAGCCAAAGTTTGCACTATTAGAACTAGGTTATCAGTAAAATCACGAGAGACCAACACAACAAGAGAAGTAGAACAACTCAACCCTAACCAGAGGTGAAGTTGGTGTTGGTGGTAGAAAATCCTACCCTTAGAAATCGAAGAAGAAAGAAAACCAGAAAGAGGTTGACGAATTCGAATACGTTGATTGATAACTTGTATCAATGATTTCGAAGACGTTAATTTCATCTATATTAGGTTTTGAATGAAGTAGGACCAGAAGGAGGAACAAGAAGAAAAAAAGACCTACAAATTCTAGATTAGAAAGAATTTGAGTTTTAGTAGGCGAAATGATATTTTGGAAAGAAAAATAAAAAGTGGTTTGATCGTTAATTACCCCATATTATTATTTTTTAAATTTTTTTGGAATTTGACTTCGATGTACGATGGGAATTACAATGGCGTAGATACATCAAAGGTGTGTTTATCACGGTAACTGCCAGATTAAACAATAACAAGCCTAAAGCCCAACTAAACTATGATCTAAAGCCCAACTAACTATGACCATTGTAATATTTTGGACCCATAATATTTTAAACTTTATGTATCATTACCCATAATATTTTAGAAACTTATACTTGTTTTTTTAGTTGTTATGAATAATTGTTTGACCCAAATAACCATTTTCTCTTTATTCAATTCATGTATTTATTCATGATGTATCTATACCATTGTTGAATGTAATGACTCTTGGAGTGCATGTCAAAAAAGATATTACAGAAATATATTTTATATGATGTATTGTATAATAATAATAATAATAATAATAATAATAATAATAATAATAATAATAATTATTATTATTATTATTATTATTATTATTATTATTATTATATTGGTTATTAATCTATTTATCACGAATAATACATTACACTTTAATTGACATGAAATTTATGAAAGTCCACACAATGTCAACAAAAATTGTGAATTCTATGAAGGTTTATACAATATCTATATACATGTCATTGAAATAACAATGAGAATCCATGAAAGACTACAGGTTCTCCATTGTCCATAAAAATGTACTTTGACATAAGGTCTATGGATGTCAACCAATGTCAATTATTCTTCATCTCCAACCACCAACTCCTGTCACATCTGACTACCACCATTTATCTCATTTTTTGTCTTCCTTCTCTCCTATCGCCACCACTTCCATTAATCTTTATTTTCCCTCTCCTTCTCTCACTCTCCCCTCTCCCACTCTCCCCTCTCCTACTATCCCTTCCTATCTATTTCGACGAAGAGGATTCGACTACTGGTTTGCGGGAAATCTTTCATTCGTTCAAAAGGTTTACTATTAGCTACTCAAAATGCTTAGTCGGTTTATTACCTAGTTTATGTTTTCCTTTCCTTGCACCTACATTGACAGGGGATAACTGAATATTTATCATCGTACTGCTTTTGTGTTTCTTGACTTTTGTTTTTCTAGGATGTTCATACTAGACTGATAGAATAGAGAAGGTTACAAATGATCAAGCAAGGGATTTTAAATGAAGAACTGAGTATTGATTGATATTGGAGGACTCTAAAACGGCTCATGTCCCCTCATGCCTGAAGAGGTAAAAGCTCTGTTCGAACAGGTAATTAATCTAAGTCTACTTTGGATTATGTTTAAATGCTACAATTTTGTAATTACCTGAAGAAAATGAGAAAAATGATGGTTGAAACTTGTTAGATTCCTCGTCATTTTTTTTACAAACCAAATTGTCATAGAAACTGATTGATAGGCCTAGAAAAGGTCTATTCCCGCAAGTATACGGGGTCAAGTTATAGTATGTTAGTAAATTCGGGTATCGTCCCAAGGGATAGGTAGGCAACTTCGGATATTGAAGACGAGTTTAACCCAATAATCAAGATGTCAATAGCTACTTAGACTAAAACACACACACACACACACCCCATTTCATAAATTTGGTGATTGATTTGTAAGAAATAAGAAAACAAATAAAACTAAATAAATTATCTAAGTGAGAGGTGAGAGAGATTCAGGAGAAGAGTCGCAAGAAGTCGGACAAGATTCGGGTGAAAGTCAAGTGAGAGAGATACTTTGGTTCACAAGATTGATAACGATTACTACTAATTATCTACTAGAATGGAAAGTTAATTAACTTCACCCACATACATTAACACTCCAAAGTATAATGCATCACAATAAGCATAATCGATCACAAGTTACTATGCATCGACTATCTAGCTATGTACGCACTATCTAATTGCGTGTCAATGAACTAATATGACATTCCAAACTATAATGCGTCACAATAAGTATAATCGATCACAAGTTACTATGCATCGACTATCTAGCTATGTACGCACTATCTAATTGCATGTCAATAAACGATTAAGATTAAGGCCTCTAATTCATAAAATTAGACGAAGTTTATTGAACTCGCATTTAAGAAATAATAAGTAATTCATCATAAATCAAATCATGCTTCACAAGTATTCGAATACAAGAGTTAGCTAAAATATTGAATGAACAATAAATGGAAAAAAAAATAATGAGAGAATCCCCTTTTTTCGATGTGGTTCGAGGCAAGATCGTCGGAAAATATGAGTCTTTAAGGTCAGCCGATCTCCCCTTAGCAAATTCTGGGTTCCCCATAGCGACCATCATCATCTTTTCCAATTAAAACTCAACCTCTATTAAAACTAAACTCTAGTTTTCTCTCTCTAGCAATCTTCAACCAAAATCAAATCAAACCACATGGGAAGCTAGCCAAGATGATGGGGAGTAAAATCCCTAAGCTTTCGGACCAAGGTAATGACCGGAAACTAAAGAAAAATCCAGCCAAATACATGATTTCCGGCGAAAGGACCTTAGATCCGGGCCAAAGGAGGTGATGTCCGAGCTGCAGGCGCGTCCAAGGAAGCTTCCCGTGCCGCGGGTGCGTCCTGTGAAAGCTTGCTGCCCTTCTCCCGTTCCGGCTGGTCCGAGCTGCAGGAGCTCCGGTAGCTACTGCAGGTCGCGTCCACAGCAGCTCTGTGGACGCGTCAAGTGAGTTATGCCGTCCCGAGCTAGATTGCTACCGTCCCGAGCATGGAGGCTTCCAACTCGAGCTGCTCTTTGAATCCGAGCTGCTGGTCGTGCTTACTTGTGCCGCGACTTGGTGTGCCGGCCAAAGTTGGCCGGCACTCCTCCTTTTTCTCTCTTTCCCTCTTACTCTCTCAAAACCTTAAAACTCAAGAACAAGCAAACCCTAGAACCCTTCTTGCCACCTTTTCCCTCTCTTCTTTGGGGAAGAAGATTAGGCGTGGGAAAAAGATCCGGAAGACCGCTATCCGACCCGTTCGACCGAGATAAAAAGTGTCCATGGACACCCGATGGTCATAACGGTCAGTGTCCGTCCGGCCCGAAAGAATTGGCGGACGGTCACGGTCAAAATTCTATGTCGAAGGACCGACCGCAAACCGACCGGTACGAGTGACCGAATAGGTTGACCGACTAAACTGTCCTCATTTTTAGAAGTTGACCGTTGAATTTTATAGACATATGAATATATGATGATCGTTGGCTATAGTCATATAGTCCTCTGGAAGACTAAACATTCGTGCATGGCTTAATTATATCTTGTCAAATGATGATCAACTGTGTTTTTTCTTTTTTATATTTACTTTTGATTTCTTGGCTAAACATCTTCATTTGTAAGTAATTTTGTTTGTGGTAATAAAACTAAAGTTCTGAATTAAGTAAATTTAATGGAAAGTACGGACAGAGACCGTCCGGTGTCCGACTGGACCGGTAAAATAAACGATCTTGGACGGTCGATGGACAAAGAATTCTTGAGAGTGACCATCCGAGTCCGCCCGAGTAAATAGGTGGTCACCAAAAGTTTATGTCCGAGTCGACCGGTTCGATGAAGTTAGAGTCCGGTACCGACCGGTCCGGACCGATTCCCACCCCTAAAAAAGATGAATAGTCCTTGACCCCTTTCTCTAACTTAATTAAAACCCTAGACTTAGTCAAACTTGGCTAAGTCTTTAGATCACAAATGGGTGCCCATAACATCTCTCCACATTTCTTTTTCTCTTAGTATTTCTTGGGCTTGGACTTGGTTTTGGGCTTTGATTTATAAACCAAGAGGGTGCCTCTAGCTTCTTCTTTACCATCTAACTTCAAGACAAGACTTCGGCTTCTTTCATTCACAACTTTCCCGTCCGAACTTCAAATTGATTTCCGTTTTCACTGTCGGACTCGTCATTACCTCCACTTGTAATTTGATTTGCTTGAAGTCATTTTGTCTTGTTTTGGGCACATGAAATGATAGTGATAATTCACTCCTTTTATTCCGAATCACACGCTTGACTCCAAAATAGGTACCTAACAAGAAAAACACATAAAATATTATTCATAACACTCGAAAAGCACTAGTTAGTCTAAGTTAGGCTCTCCAAATGTGACATTTTCGTGTCACATCAAGATCCCCAAACTTAAACTTTGTTAGTCCTCGAGCAAATAAAACAAAACAACAACCTAACTCACTTTTGGAGGCATCCCGGTTGCATTTAGCGTATGCAACAAGCCTTTAAACCTCTAGGTTACCCCTAGAGGACGAGTATTGTCTCGTGAGGGTTTCCATAGATGACACCCACAAACATCATGGTTTCAAATACACAAGGGTCCAAAATCCAAATCATAGATAAGCATGATTCATATAGTGAAGGGTTTAAGCATGTCAAAACATAATGAATCAAGTAAACAAGTTCATGTGAAAGTTAAAGATCTCTTCACTAATGGTCTTTCCCTAAAATGCAAGTGTCATACCATAATGAGCACATCTATGTTCTGAAGTCACAAAACCTTGATTCCCAATTTAGTACATTTCGCCTCGACTTCGACCTCACGGACATACACTCCAAAAATGAAATCACTCAAGAATAATTCGCTCGTATGTGTGAGTGTGATCACTTAACTTGAACTCAACACATAAAAAGGGGTGAGGACAACATTTTGGAACAAATGATCTTCGAAAAGGAATTAGCCACTAAATAGAGTGGGAAGCTCACTCGCCCTTCTCACCCATTCTACCCTCTAAAAATGTCTTCTAAAGTTTAGCGGATACTAGAGATGGATGATGACGGTGGATTCCCGAGAATTATTGACCTCTTGATTATGGTAGAACCTCTTAAGCATCTCAACATTTGTTTTTTTTTTTTTTGAAAAGTTTGAATTAATATTAAGTGGAAAAGAATGTACAAAAGAATTGGTTGTATCACAAATGAAGATGTTACTTCATGATAGCCTCCCAATTAGAAATAAAGTCTAAGTATGACAAACACTTCGCCCAACTCATGTTTCTACTCCAATGGAAGAGAAGACCAAGGACGTCCTCCACATCGACCACTAGTTTCCTAGGGGAATCATTGAAATGCCTAAGTTCCTAGCCAGCCAAATGGACCAACATATTGCTACAGGGATCATCACCCACATTTCCCTCCTAAGCTTCCTGTGTGGTATTTTCCTCCATTGGATTAGCAAATTGGGAAGCGAAGAAGGAGAGCACCACTGTACTCCCGCTGCCTGGATAAAGAAAACCCAAATCCTTCTAGCCTCCTCACAGTGAATAAACAGGTGACTAATAGACTCCCCACTCGATTTGCATCTCGCGCACCAATTGGTTAGATTCATACCTCGCCTCTGGAAGACATCCATAGTTGGCAATTTTCTCAAGGTTCCAGCCCATAGGACAAAACTCACTCTCGGAGGTATAGAGCTAGACCAAAGTCCTTTGAAGTTTACCAAAGCTTTGTAGCTTGAGCCCTTCGCTTTGATCCTGCAATAACAGTTCTTTACCGATATGTCGTCCTCGTCTTCTGTAATCCAGACCTAGGTGTCGCCCTCATTACTCGGTCTGTACTGTTCGAGCAGATCCATCACGTTTGCAAAGATCTCAATTTCCCAGTCATTGAGGTTCCTTCTAGCCTTGATGTCCCAAGTATCATGATCCCGATCATACACTTCATGTACTGTGGACTCCTTGGAAACAGCAATGTGATATATAGCTTGGTATCTCTCTTTGAGGGGTACATGGAGACACCAAGTGTCATGCCAAAATCTAATGTTACGTCCATCACCTAGCTTCCACTTAGTGATTTTATCGAAATCCTTTGCAATCCCAACAATGCCTTTCCAGACCCCACATCCGAACGAAGTTTTTATAGGTTTATGACCCCATCCTCCTTGCACCAACCCATATTTCTCTGTGATAATGTTCCTCCATAGAGCTGTATCCTCCTTGGCTAGCCTCCAAAGCCATTTGGATAATAAAGCTTTGTTCATGTCCTTTAGGTTCTTAATGCCTACACCCCCTTCTTCCAGATCTCTACAGATTAGGTCCCAAGCCACCCAGTGGATTCTCTTAGAGCCTTCTTTGTGATCCCACATGAAATCGCACATCTTCCTATCCAGGATCTTCAGGACCGAGCACGGAATACTAAAGAGTGTCAGGAAGTAAAGAGGAAGGGCTGAGAGAACAGATTTGATGAGGGTAAGCTTACCTCCCCTAGATAACGTCTTTGCCTTCCAAGAAGAGAGCCTCTTATTGAACTTCTCCACCACAGGATCCCACAATGATTTACACTTATATGGCTGACCCAAAGGGAGCCTCAAGTAGCTAGTGGGGAGCTTACCCACCGGACACCCAATGACCATAGTGCTGGCAAAGACCGACTGTTGCGTGAGAACATGAAGGATAACTGATTTCGTGTAGTTAACCTTTAGACCCGAAGCTAGTTCGAACCAAATGAGGATATCCTTCAGTTTCCCAAATTGGTAGGAGGAATCATCTAAGAAGAATAAGGTATCATCCGCAAATTGGAGGTGGTTGACTGCCATACCAGAATCCTTCACCTTGAAACCCTTAACCCAACCTTTTTCTTCAGCCACTCTCATGCAATGGCTAAGAGCTTCTGCTACTAATAAGAATAGCAAAGGGGATAGGGGATCCCTTTGCCTACTACCCCTGGGGCTTTGAAATGGATTGGTAGGATTTCCATTTACCATGATGGAAAAGGTAGCTGAGCTAACACACCCATAGACCCAAGACCTCCATTTGTATCTGAATCCCATCCTTTCCATTACCTGGTACAAGAAATCCCAAGCTACTCTGTCATAAGCTTTTTCTAGGTCCACTTTAACTACAAGCCCTTGAGTCCCCAATCTCCTCCTGGAATCCATAATCTCATTGGCTATTAAGACCCCATCGAGGATTTGCCGCCCGGCTACGAAGGCCCCTTAAAATGGGGAGATGATTTCGTTTAGAACCGTCTTTAGTCTAGATGCTAAACCTTTAGAGATTATCTTGTATACCCCACTGACCAAACTGATAGGCCTAAACTCAGCTAATGTAGCAGCATTCTCCTTCTTAGGAATCAACACAATAAAAGTGTGATTCAGTCTCCAGTCCATCCTGGCTGTGTCTGTGAATTCCCTGACTGTAAGCATGAAGTCTCTTTTGATAGTCTCCCAACATTTGATGAAGAAGCTGATAGGGAGACCATCAGGCCCGGGAACTTTATCAATAGCTATGACCTTCATAGCTTGTTTTACCTCTTCTTCATTAATCTCTGCTTCCAACATGTTGTTGTTGTCGTGATTGATCTGAGGGAGAAGCATGTTATCGATAGGGGGTCTCCAAAAGCTACTCTCCGAGTATAGCTGACTGAAATGTTCGATAGCTGCACTCTTAATGTCCTTCTCTTCTTCAACCCAAGTGCCATTATGGTTCAATTCGCTGATGCGATTTGATCTAACTCTGCAGTTGATCATTTTGTGGAAGTAGCTCGAGTTCCTATCCCCGGCTTTAAGCCATTGGACCCTAGATTTTTGGCGCAGACTTATCTCCTCCAGGTTGAGAAGCTTATGGAGAACCAGCCTATCTTTCCTCCTGGACTCGAAGTCCTCAGGAGAGAGGTTGTTAACTTCCTCCTCCCTATCCTATCTCTCTATTCTTTCCTTAACCTCTTTTACCTCCTTCTGAAGTTTACTATGCTTGTCTTTCGACCAGGCCTTCAATTTATCTTTAATGTACTGGATCTTGCCCCACAAGATGTAGCTGGAGCTGCCTTGACAAACCGGTTCCTCCCACCACTCTTCGATCTTCTCTCCAAACTCAGGATCAAGCATCTAAATCTCTTCTAACCTGAAAGGAGGAGGTTCGGACTTGACTACCTCAGTCCTCAACAAAATAGGCGAGTGGTCGGATAATGTTCTAGGAAGAATCAGTTGCTCTACCATAGGGAACTTAGCCTCCCAATCGGAATTGATCAAGAATCTATCTAACACACACAATTGCATTGCGCTATGCAATTAGCCTTTGATTTTCTTGATTTCACACAAGAACACGAGTTATGTCTCGTGGAGGGTTTCCAGAGATGATACCCACAAACATAAAGACCCATCCCAATCGGCCTAACGATCATAAAGCAAAAGACGAAAAATTTTGGGGTCAACCCAAAGAAAGCTATATACAAATAGTAATCGTCTCACAACTATGTACAAACTATAAAGTGCAAGTAAGACGATTGAAGAAAATAATCCATCCCCAAACTTAGTGGATGCACGGTCCACTAAGTAAGCATAAATGCTAGGGGCGACGACTAAGAAGTCGTCAAAAGGATCGACATAAAAGCTTAGTTGATAGAACATCCACTAAGTCCATAGACATTTTAGGAGAGACGTCTGAAATGTCCCAAAAGGGATCAACGACCGAGTCTGAGATCACGTGAAAGGTTGAACTGGACTCTAACGGTAAGGAAATAGGCTCAGGGACCAAGTCAAGGTCCATGGTTTCCTTAGGTAAATGGTCCGACAAACTATCCAACATGTCTCTAGGTACTATGTCATCGATGTCCTCAAAGGCATCTAAAGCAACATAGTCAGCTATAACATCATGTCTGGCATCTAAGACTGGCTCCTTACAAGTGTCGAAAATCGAAAAGTTTAAAATAGTGTCATCCCCAAACTTGTTCATAGAGCCATCATCCTGAATCTCAAAGTCTAATGTAGTCCTATCATGTTGAGACGACACATGGTGAGGAAACGAGACAACAAGGTTATCAGTTTGTTCAAGCTCTTGGGTCCTCTCAGTTGATTCGTCGACATTTAACTTAGTACTAGGGTTAGACGTATTACCCTCGCCATCGGACCTAGTAGCCTCTTGAGTTTGGGGTGGTAAAACCTCTTCCTCGTCGGCTAATAACTGTGCAGCAATCATCTCTGATTGATGATTTAGAGACTCAAACTTCTGATGTAACTCTTGTTGCATTTGAATCTGCGTCTGTTGAAATCGATCTTGTGTCACTTCAAGTTGTAACATCATTTCAGTCAGACGACTCACATACTCTAATTTCTATCTTCAAGAGTCTTTTCATGATAAGGCTCACAAGTGTAATTAAATGAAGACTCTTGATAATAACTCCTACCGTACATACTAGGATCATACCTACCTCTAAAATCATTTGTCTCAGAATAGTGTGGACTATAAGGTCTCTCATACATATTTAGTGTCGGACCATATCCATCACTAATTTGACCATCTCTATACATATGTCGGTATTCAGCTAGTGTCATAAGAGATCGATCATGCTCAAATGGTTTATTCCCCTCTCTAATCGAAACATCTCTACACATCCGTTGGTATTCACCTAAGGTCATATCAGGTCGGTTAGTGCGGGGAATCCTCGAAACAAGCTCATCATCATCAACATCGAATGGCCAACCGTTATAAGAACGGGCCATGATCTCACAGTATTCAAAGATGGTAACACACAATCACAAAAAGGGAACTAACAATAATAGAACCAATCAATCGCATAAAAGTAAGAAGGAAGAGATAGAATGCGATACTATCGCCTTTTCGCTTTACTTCTCGATTCCTTCATTTCCTTCGCTCTTCTGTCTCTTCTGGCTATTTCCTTGAAATGGTACTTAAATAAAAAATACACTTAAGAAAATAGAAAAATAAATAAAGCAAAAATGTCTAAGTAAGAAATTAACACTAAACTCATGAACAAACAAACACACGATATCCAAACTACTAAACCTATCCCCGGCAGCGGCGCCACAAACTGATAGTGGTAAGTATTCCCGCCTGTCACACGGGTGACCCGGGTTCGTTCCCCGGCAGCGGCGCCAAAAACTTGATAGGCCTAGAAAAGGTCTATTCCCGTAAGTATACGGGGTCAAGTTATAGTATGTTAGTAAATTCATGTATCGTCCCAAGGGATAGGTAGGCAACTTTGGATATTGAAGACGAGTTTAACCCAATAATCAAGATGTCAATATCTACTTAGACTAAAACACACACACACCCCACTTCATAAATTTGGTGATTGATTTGTAAGAAATAAGAAAACAAATAAAACTAAATAAATTATCTAAGTGGGAGGTGAGAGAGATTCAGGAGAAGAGTCGCAAGAAGTCGGACAAGATTCGGGTGAAAGTCAAGTGAGAGAGATACTTTGGTTCACAAGATTGATAATGATTACTATTAATTATCTACTAGAATGGAAAGTTAATTAACTTCACCCACATACATTAACACTCCAAAGTATAATGCGTCACAACAAGTATAATCGATCACAAGTTACTATGCATCGACTATCTAGCTATGTACGCACTATCCAATTGCGTGTCAATAAACTAATATGACATTCCAAAGTATAATGCGTCACAATAAGTATAATCGATCACAAGTTACTATGCATCGACTATCTAGCTATGTACGCACTATCTAATTGCGTGTCAATAAACGATTAAGATTGAGTCCTCTAATTCATAAAATTAGACGACGTTTATTGAACTCGCATTTAAGAAATAATAAGTAATTCATCATAAATTAAATCATGCTTCACAAGTATTCGAATACAAGAGTTAGCTAACATATTGAATGAACAATAAATGGAAAAGAAAATAATGAGAGAATCCCCTTTTTTCGATGTGGTTCGAGGCAAGATCATCGGAAAATATGAGTCTTTACGGTGAAGCTGATCTTCCCTTAGCAAATTCTGGGTTCCCCATAGCGACCATCATCGTCTTCTCCATTTATAACTCAACCTCCATTAAAACTAAACCCTAGTTTTCTCTCTCTAGCAATCTTCAACCAAAATCAAATCAAACCACATGGGAAGCTAGCCAAGATGATGGGGAGTAAAAGCCCTAAGCTTTCGGACCAAGGTAATGACCGGAAACTAAAGAAAAATCTGGCCCAAGAGTTTGAAGAAATCCGGCCAAATACATGATTTCCGGCCAAAAGACCTTAGATCCGGGCCAAACGAGGTGCTGTCCGAGCTCTAGGCGCGTCCAAGGAAGCTTCCCGTGCCGCGGATGCGTCCTGTGAAAGCTTGCTGCCCTTCTCCCGTTCCGGCTGGTCCGAGCTGCAGGAGCTCCGGTAGCTACTGCAGGTCGCGTCCACAGCAGCTCTGTGGACGCGTCAAGTGAGTTATGCCGTCCCGAGCTAGATTGCTACCGTCCCGAGCATGGAGGCTTCCAACTCGAGCTGCTCTTTTAATCCGAGCTGCTGGTCGTGCTTACTTGTGCCGCGACTTGGTGTGCCGGCCAAAGTTGGCTGTCACTCCTCCTTTTTCTCTCTTTCCCTCTTACTCTCTCAAAACCTTAAAACTCAAGAACAAGAAAACCCTAGAACCCTTCTTGCCACCTTTTCTCTCTCTTCCTTGGGGAAGAAGATGAATAGTCCTTGACCCCTTTCTCTAACTTGATTAAAACTTGACTAAGTCTTTAGATTACAAATGGGTGCCCATAACATCTCTACACATTTCTTCTTCTCTTAGTACTTCTTGGGCTTGGACTTGGTTTTGGGCTTTGATTTATAAACCAAGAGGGTGCCTCTAGCTTCTTCTTTACCATCTAACTTCAAGACAAGACTTCAGCTTCTTTCATTCACAATTTTCCCGTCTGAACTTCAAATTGATTTTCGTTTTCACCGTCGGACTCGTCATTACCTCCACTTGTAATTTGATTTGCTTGAAGTTATTTTCTCTTGTTTTGGGCACATGAAATGATAGTGATTATTCACTCTTTTTATTCCGAATCACACGTTTGACTCCAAAATAGGTACCTAACAAGAAAACACATAAAATATTATTGATAACACTCGAAAAGCACTAGTTAGTCTAAGTTAGGCTCTCTAAATGTGACATTTTCGTGTCACATCACTGATCATCAGTTGTTGGGCATGCTAAAACTTGATGTAGACGACTGAAGAGATTCAGAATTACCTTTGAAAACCAGTTTATCTGGTTTGTGGGAAATCCCCCAAACTAAATCAGGATTTCAGCAGAGGGGGCTTCCCCAACACGGAAATATTTAGAAAGAGAGGAAAGAGAAAGCATGAGAGTAGTGGGAGGTGTTGGTTGTCGTGGTGGCGGGAGGTGTTGGTGGTGATGGTTAATTAGAGGTGGTGGTTGAAGGAGAAGAGAGAAAGATTTAGAAAAAAACTAATATGTCGTGAGTAATGTTCATTTGCCGACAACCATTACGACAGTGGAGAAAGAATTGTGGTGGGTGGTAGGTGAAACAAAAGGGAAACAAAGAAAAGATCAAAGAGTATGACTCAAAATTTTGTATCCAATTTTTTTTTTTATTTCCCCAAAGCGGTGGCCTAAATTTAAAGTGTCTTCTTGAGAATCTTAAAATAATTACCTCCACGTCATCATTGAGGGTCTAAAATAGTGTTCTATTGGAGATGAGTTTTAATAAAAATTCTAAAAATTTGATGTGTCACTCTAAATTTTAAAGTTTGAGACGCTCATTGGGGATGCTCGAAGCAAAAGAATAATTAAATTTCTCCCGCATTTGTAACTAGTAGTTTCCAATATCCAGAACACATGATTCATAGTCCAAATTCTGGTGTAGGATTGATTTCTAATCAGAACATAACCTAACTCGAAAGTATACTACCTTTTGTGTTGTCTTGAACGCACTGGAGTTATTTCTAGTCAAACTCCTTGAGAACTTTCTAATTCTTCTTTTTAGAATAAATTCAGACTATTTGTTTAATGTTCTCGAAAATACAAATTGAAATATGGAGATAAAATGAGTTTATTTGTAGGAAACGAATACGGAAGTACATTAGGGGCAACTTTGTTGGCATTTGAGATCCATCTGCTGACGGTTTCACCCAAAGAAGTGGTTGTTGATGAAGGAATGTGACATTTTTGTCAAAATTCCAAGGGCATGTTATTTGGGTTGTTGACTCTTTAAAGTACAAAAGTAAGGCGTTTTGCCGACTAATTCTTGCTGGCGGTATTCATATAAGTCCTCGACAAGAGTGTTATTGTCGACGAGATATAGGATATTCGTCGCAAATAGTAAGAAGATGTGATGACATTCCACAAGACGTTTATAAATGGCATAGGTTATAGATGTTCTTATGGACATTCTTAGGATATTTGTCTCCATTTTTTGCCGCGAACATACAATTTTTTTTAAATGAATTTTTATTTGGTGGAAGACTAGTTATCGATGATGGAAAGTGAAATATTTTTCGTCGACAATATGAAATTTTCATTAGTCAAACCCAAATTTCTTCTGCAAAATTTTTTAACGAAAAACTATTACCGACGACAAACGAATTATTTATCGTTGGCACTACTAGATTGTCCCTAAAACCTTAACTGACCAACCCACTCTTCTTTCCCCTTTGTCTACCTTTCCGTTTCTCTCTAGTTTCGTTTTCCTCTCTCCCTCTCTCTCTATCGTCAACACTATTAGATTATCCCTAAATCATAATCAACCATACCTAATCTTCATTTCCCTTTGTCTACATTTGCCATCCCTTCCTCTCTAATTTCGTTTTCCTCTTTCTTTCTCTCATTACCATCACCACCATAATCACCACACCATTATCATCACCACCACCACCGCAATCCACCATCATCGTTGCCACGTGAAGGTTTAGATTCAATTTCGATCCATTACTCTGTGCACGTAGTATGTGGTTCGAATCCAATGAAAATTCTTCCAGGTAATCCAATCCGACTTGGTCTACGATTATAGCGATTCAGATTTTTTGGGTTGGTCCCAATTTGATAGTTATTTGATGGTGATGTCGATATTGTTATAGTTTCACCGAATTTTGCTCGTAAATTGAAGCTATTTTGATGGTTATTTTTTATTTTCTTTGGATGATTTATGTTGTAGAACTTGTTTAGGGTACTGTTATGGACTATTCCAGGGTGTCCATATATAGACGAGGTGCTGCCGAAATATTTTGATGCTCAACTTTCATGTTCGTACTAGCTTTGGAATAAATTGGAACATGCAGGATTACCCGAAATTCATTTGGCTTCACATGAATGAACAATTAGAGTTCTAGATTCAAGTATTGGTTCATTTTATTGTTTGACAACTTATGGGCCACATAGACTTTAAACTATAAAATAGAGTCCATGGAGATTTAGTTGGTTTGTATGCATATCACGTTTCGGTGAAATGTCTCAGTGAACTCCATATTGCTAATAGGACATTATTAGTTTAGTTTCAAGCATTTTTATGCATTCTTGCATTTCAAGAGAACTTTTGATTGTTATGTAATTTTCAAATGATCATTTTGCCCTTTTATATTTCAGTAGGATTACTGTACTTCAGTTGAGAGTTCGAAGGCAGGTGAAACTTAGTTAAGACACCCCTGGAGGCTTTGTAGGAGACTGGATCCTATGAATATAAAAAGAGACGATAAGTCTCCTTGATGACTACTTCGACTAGGATAACATGATGCACTAGGCCTATGATTCATAAGAACAACTATCGAAGAGAAGAAGAGACATAATTCCGCATATCAAACGTAGGCATGCCATTAATAAGAACAACTATCGAGGACGAGGAGAAACATAAGTTCAGCTTATCACACCAGCGACAAGGAAAACCTAAATTACTAAACATAACAAGAATAAAATTTCATTAGAGCCGCTTAGACGGTTAGAGTTTGAGACTGGTTTTCCAGACGAAGGTCGCCTGGATCTGAACTCCATATCCAGACGAAGGTTCCGGCTAAGGACACAATTTCCTTCGCCGGAATTTAGAGAGAGAAAGGAGAGAAGAGAGAGAAACAGAAGAGAGAGGGGCAGAAGAGAGAGAGAAGCGAGAGAGAGACAGAAGAGAGAGAGAGAGAGAGAGAGAGAGAGAGAGAGAGAGAGAAAGGGGAGAGAGAGAAGATGATGAAGTCGCCGGCCGTCGCCGGCAACATCCGGCCGGCGATTTTCTGCCATCGACTTATAAAGGTGCGTTTGGTTTGAGTGTTTTTGGTTTTTCACTGTCTTCCCCGGAAACTTTTCTTCTTTCCCCAAAGCGGTGGCCTTTAGACAAAGAAATATTAAGTATTTCACACACTTTTTTTAGGGAAATGATAAAGTTACAAAAGATTTTGACAAAAAAAGGTTCCCAGCTGATGTGGCGGGTGTGGTTTCAAACTTTGACCAAATCTAGGCCGTTGAGAGATGAAAATCACAACCGCCACATCAGCTCGGAACTTTTTTTTGTCAAAATCTTTTGTGATTCTAGCATCTCTCTTTTTTTTAAGATCCTTATAGTAAAAGACTAGGTTGTTAAACTATTCCAAGAGTTGAAAATGAAGGACTAACATTCTGAATGGGACATCCATATTTGAAGAAACTTGAAAGGTTTGGCTTTATGAGACTTTGGAATAGAATACTACTCAAACATATACGAACATGGTGCGATCCTACACCTTCGAGATGAAAGAAACCCAAACTGAGGTTAAGCTATCGTTCAACTATGACTAGAAAGAGCTCGATCTAGGTGCTCTTGAATAAGATTACAGTCAAATCGATAGTTAGATCACGTGTAAGAGTTACAAATAAAATCTAAACCTATTAGACTCATTCAACCGATGGATGTGCCTGAAAACCTTTGTTGCCTAAGAAGGTACTACTTTATTGTTCAACAAAAAAAAAAGGTACTATTTATTGCCTCCCAATTTTTAATTCAGGAGAGTAATACTAGTAAGGTCACCTATTATAGTCTGGCGCCATAATATTACTACTAAGATGTTGTAATTGTATCCAAGGAGAAAGAAACCCGACAACACACTACCCCCGAACCAGTAGTGAACATGTTCCCTGGAAGTTGTCCTTCTTTTAACTTCGTCAATAGAGTACGATTTATCTTTGCATTGTCCCTCTTCTATATGGAAACAAACTCTGTGCTGATCCTCCCTTTTGGCGCAAACAGATTGACAAAGTTCTGTCGGGTCAATTAACATAGGAGAAGCCTCGGCGAATTAGTTGAAAGATGGTTTAGCAAAATTTATACGATTTCTCCATGAGGTCAAAAATGAGTATTTTGTGCCATGGTCGCTATAAGTGAGTCTATGTGTGCTTGCAGAAAGGGGATAGACATGATATGGATAGGCAAACTTAAGAGTACCGGAAAGAAGAATAAAAAGGACAGTTTTAGAAGCGCCTCCGGAAGCGTTAAACGCGCTACTTTTTCTCACATTCTCTCCCAAAAAATTGCTTTAAGACTTACAGGGGCGCTTCTAACACTTCCCTAAATCTAATATAAACAATAACAAAGAACCAAAATAACACGAGAAAGCGAAATTTAGAGACAACGACGACTTATTATTAATAAAGTATATCTTGAAACAGGGCTTTAACTATGTTTAAAACAAACCTAGATATCTTATAACATAAAACCCTAAATAAACCCTTTCATATATGTAGCTTCATTTATATTATGAAGTTCTACTAGTCTTCTTTCCATCAACTTAAACTACTATTTCTCTAGCAAACAACCATTTCAAGCATGCCAGGTTTGATCCTTCTCATCGTCGTCGTTGTCTATTACCGCTCCTTACACGGCGGGATCAATAGTCTCGCCAGTTCGAAGTTGGTTTAGCATCTGATGAACATGAAAAAGGAATAATGAATGTGTTAATAAATAATTATCATTTGTCAATAAACAAACTAATTAAGAGGAAGATCTAGCTGGAGACCTGGAAGTAAACCTCAAGTTTGGTCTTGATAATGTTCACATTCTCCTTCACTTGCTGGAAAACAGCGATCACCCTGGATCAATTCAGAGCATATATTTTAGTATGTTAGTATTGGAAATTTCAAAATTAGGGTGGTAAAATGTGTATCTTTAGTCATCCGCCTTTGGTTGTAGCAGTCAGAGGTTTAGTCTTCCACCTTAAAGGTCAAGGATTCGAGACCCGCTGATAATTAAAAAAAGTGTATCTTTAACTTATTGTTAGGTTTGTGGTCATCTAAATCAAAACCAATTGAGAATGAGTGGAGAGAACCTAGACATTATATTCTTGGTTACTAGCTCACCCTTCTTCGATGTGGGACTATTCTCACACCTATGCAAGTGCTAGAATCTTATCGTTTCTATATAGATATGCTGCTGTTGATGGATTAAGGGAATAATGAAGGAAAAAAATAAAGATTACCCATCAGCATTTTTGTCCTGGGCATGCTGCCTCAACAGAATACATGCATCCTTCACCTTTGCAGCTCCAAGGCTGCATCCATGCACAAAATTAAATCAATCAACTTATGTAAAATTGAAATTTTTCTTCTTAAGAACTCTCAGTTTTTAGGATTTCGTTAACGAGATAATCTATTACAATCTTCTTCTCTAATTATTATTTTTACCTGGAACTGCTACCCTTGAGCGAGTGGACCATTCGATCCAGCTTAGCAAAGTCCATGGGCTGCTTTTCTCTAATAAAAAAAAATAAAGAAATGAAAATAAATCATACTAAAACTGGTATATATATATATATATATATATATATATATATGTTATTTGTAGTGGCCTATATTACTTACATTTCCTGCTGAATGTTATTGACATTAGTAACTGCATCAGAAAAGAATATGTTGGCAACATCTTCGACGAAAGTCGAACTAGCATCAACATCTAACTCTTCAAGTTGCACAAACTGTTCATCCAAGAGTCCCTGCAATAGTCATAAATTACTTAGTACTACAAAATTTTGATCCATTAGAAATGCTCACTATAGAAATCTTAGTGTCATAAATTCAAATCTTGATCCTGGTGGTTGGCAAATGAAATCATAAAAATATAAGTCGGATCTCGGTAAGCGAGATTTCCGGGTAAGCGGGATTTCTCGTGTTGATTCGATAATTATTTTCTTGCTTCAATCAACATTTTTCTTGGTTATTTTCCATGTTAATCTTCAAAATAAGCCAGATAAAGATGAATATAAAACAAGGCTACAAGTATTTACCATATACACATACTGCATATGGTTTACATGAACATGAAAACAATGAAGGAAACTACTTTGACACATATTGAATAATGCATGGGTTACTCTTAAAATATGCATAAGAAATGGATGATGGATGCATGCATTTATTTGTATATACCTCTGAAAAGAGAGCATCTCTCATGGCAGCAAGCTTGATCTGCCTCTGTTTGGCAGCCATTATCTCAGGTAGGTAGAGAGAAGAGAAATAGCTATTGAGCTCTGCAGAGAGAAATGACTTAGAAGTGATGGAAAGAAATGAAGGGCAAAGGGGTGTATTTATAGGATAGGAGACTGGGTATAAAGTGGAAGCAACAATGATGACACAAGGCAATTGAAAATTTTGAAAGATTTTGCTTGTCCTCCCTAATTAATGTTTAGACATTTAATCTCACATTCAATTCTTCTACTTTTGTAAGATACTTCAAGAATGGTCATCTTCATTATTCTCTCTTTATTCATGGAAAGGATGTCTTTTTCACTAGAATCTTATAGACCTAAAAGTTTATTTGACATCTTACTCTCCACATCAATTCTCCTCAAATCTGCATCAATTGTTTTTTGAAATCTCAACGATTTAAAATAATAAAAATGCAAATTATAACATTTAAGTATCTAGTAACAGTCTAGAAACGCAACGGCTAACAGTAACTTCGAAAACTTACATCCTAGCAGTCTAGCCATTGATTACTATGTAGGCATCAATGAGGTGATGCATAATCTAGCAAGTTGATCTTCATTCCCAACAAAGAATAGTTGCATAACAATTATTATCTCTCAATTGGATTTCGAATCTTAACGATTTCGAATCTTAACGATTTCAAAACAATTAATATCAGAATCATCTATGATTTTATACTGGATCCAATCGTAATGACGAATCTGTGGGTTTAACAAAGTTAATGTGCGGTATTATGAGATAATATCAAATAGGAAAGATGACGCGACATGTACAACTGGTAGAAATTCACAGTTTGCCTCCCACTAATACAAACACATTAAGCGAGTTACATAAGGATAGCCAAACTGGTCTACACTGGTGTATTAATTCGAACAAATTACCTGGCTTTTTTCGATATTGTTTGTCAAATTCATAATAAGTTTTTCTTTTTATTTTGCAGTTGTCAACAGGTTAAAGGGCTCGACTCTTATTAAGAACCATTAAAATGAATAAAGATGAACAAAAAAGAAGTTAACCGAATAAACTAATGAATTAAATTAAAGCGAACTAAAAGAAACTAAATCAACTCCAAATGATTTCTAATCAATATTTTCTAAGCCTGATGACACCATTGTGATCCGCTTTAGTAATCTTGTTTAGATCTCGAAGCATAGTGTCTATGTGAGAATAGTCCCACATGGGAGAAGGGGTAACTAGCAACCAAGAATATAATGTATAGGTTCTCTCCACTCATTGTCAATTGATTTTGGGTTGGATGACCACAAACTTAACATGGTACCAGAGCTAGGCCCACAAGTGATAGGTTTAAAAGCCATCACTCGCAAAAAAAAAAAATACGTGTTAGGCTAACCATGCCACACTTGAGGGAGCGTGTGAGAATAGTCCCACATGGGAGAAGGGGTAATAACAACCAAGAATATATGTATAGGTCCTCTCAACTCATTGTCAATTGGTTTTGAGTTGGATGACCACAAATTTAATAGTCTACCATCAAGTCTGTCACCTTTCTCATAAGCTAACCTTTAGATAAATAAATACTCAACCGCCTAATTAGTCTCTCAGATAATGAGGTATATGCGACACTCGGCAAAGTGTCCCAAGACTCTTTATCTAATGATAAATGTGCATCAAGTTTGTGGCTAGCGGACTATTCATCTGCAACCCTTTTTTTCTACTAAATTCACCCCGCCGGATGCATTTAAGCTCATGCATGAGCACCCATTTTTTCTCTGCAGTCCCTGTTCTTTCTATAATAACCCCTCCCTTATCATCCCTTATGATGTCACGCAAATCCCCCAAAGTTATATCATAAGAACCATGATATCAGGCTATCAGCATTAATCTTAACCCACCCAACCTCAGGTTTTTTCCATTAAAAACCTTCTGTTTTCGGTTTTTTCAGAGCAATAGTAATATTCCAACATTCAAGCAACCGACGGTGCACTGTCGTGTTTAAACCTACTCACCAAGCCGAAGCTTTTATACAAACTTCACCCACCGTATCTTTAAAGGCCACTTCCGTGTGATGATGTCTAAAAAGGGCTTTAATTTATCACTTAGATAATGAAAAATCAACTAACCAAACAACGAACTTTTTCTTGAGATTTGAAGGACATAACCTGCTAAAAGCTCATAAAACTCTACAGAAAACGTGCTTATTGGGGACATATTAATTTTGCATCTGTCCCCAACAAATTCACATTTAGGACGGTTTTTTAGCTTTCGTCCCTAAATACATTTATCTCGGACAGTTTCATACCAATACATTTTGGCCAGTGCTTTGGGCAAATCAAAATGTTTTCTCGGACAGTTTCATATCTTCTTGTTCTTCTTCAACACCAGCCACCACCACCTCCGACCACAACCACCACCACCACCACCATTTTTCTCTTTTCGTTTCTTCCTCCTCTCCTCACTCACTCTCTCTTATAGTTTGTTTCTCTCAATCTCACAGTCTCTCTCTTCCTCCCTCCCTCCCTCTCCCCCCCCCCCCTCTCTCTCTCTCTCTCTCCCTCATACACAGTTCCGGTGAAGGAAAGTTTTTCCTTCGTCGGAACAAGACCTTGAGGAGGGTTTCGCCAAACCCTCCTCGAGTGTCTCTCTCTCTCTCTCTCATACATAGTTCCGATGAAGGAAAGCTTTTTCTTCATTGGAACAAGACCTCGAGGAGGGTTTCGCCAAACCCTCCTTGAGTGTTTCGTGGGTCGGTCGACCACGAAACGTTTCGTGGTCGACCGGCCATAAACTTTACGTGCACGGTCGGTCCACAAAATGTTTCGTAATCTGACCGACCACGAATTTTGAAAAATAACGAGAGTGAGACCGAGTATTAGGATTTAGTGAGTGGAAGCAAGACAGAGAGAGAGAGCGACTGAATGAGATACAGTGAGAGAGAGGCAGTGAGAGCGGTAAAGAGAGAGTGGGAGAAAGAGAGACGGAGAAAGAGAGAAAGATGCAAATGATGATGGTGGTGGCCGGATTTTGGTGATCGAAAAAATAGATATGAGAGAGAAAGATTTGAAAAAAAATTAAGGTCGCCAACAATGGTAGTTTACCGGCAACCCTAGCCGGAATGGAGAAGAAATGGTCAACAAATTTTTTTTCCCCCTAACAATTAGAAATATACTGCAACTAAAGTTGACCAATTTTTTTCAAAGTCTTTCCACCCCGGAAAATATTTCCCAAAGCGTTGGCCTAATTTTTTAGGAAAAACACATTCAAATATATATTGTCAGAACCAACTCTTGTGGGAAATTATATACTTCCATCCCCAATTCAAAAAATTTGTGGGAACATTTCCCTCTTCTTTTTTGGGCAAATAATCTGTCGTCCTACTCACTCCAACTGCAAACCCTAGTAGCTCTATTGTCAAACGACTTCAGCAAGAAATTGGAGAATGAAAACTACTCATCACCTTGGAACTACATTGTATCTTCAATTTTAAGGTTGTTTTAATTAGTTGTTGAGATTAAGAGTTTTCGAGTAGAGAGAAGTACAAATCCTGTAACCAAACCTTTTAACGGCATTTTTTTTTGTTTTGGTTATTTCCCAAACAGCCCCCTACTTTATGACCAGCTTCCTACCTAGCCCCCTACTTTATCAAAAATACCCAGATGACCCCCTTTTTGAGCCGTTAACTAGTTATCACCTCTCTCTCCTCCACCTCATCACCTCTATCTGCCACCTCATCTTCTCGCCACCTCATCGTCTTCACCGACCAAGGTCGCCGGGCGGCCAGTTTTCCAGTCGCGATCTGCAAACATTAAAAAAAATTCATCTCTCCTCTCTCTCTCTAAAAAAATAAGTTTTTCTAATTTCCTCTCTCCCCTCTCTCTCTCTTTCTCTCTAAATACTCCGGGGAAGGGGAAATCCCTTCGCCTGAGATCTACTCGGACGGACCTTGAAGGTCTGTCCGAACATACCTTGAAGATCTGTTCGAAACAGACCTTCAAGATTTGTTCGAAACAGATCTTCAAGGTCTACTCGAAACAGATCTTGAAGGTCTGCCCGAGAAGATCTCCGGCAAAGGGGTTTCCCCGTCGCCGGAGTATTTAGAGAGAGAGGGAGAGAGGAAATTAAAAAAAAAATTTAGAGAAAGAGAGAAGAAATGATTTTTTTTTAATGTTTGAAGGTCGCCAGACGGAATGACCGGTAGGCGACCTTGACCGGTGAAGACAATGAGGTGGCGAGAAGATGAGGTGGCAGAGAGAGGTGATGAAGTGGAGAACAAAGAGGTGATGACTAGTTAGCGGTGTTATAACAGTAACTCAAAAAGGGAGTCATCTGGGTATTTTTGATAAAGTAGGGGGCTAGGCAGGAAGCTGGTCATAAATTTGAGGGCTATTTAAGAAATAACCCTTTTTTTTAGAAGTAAAATTTTAACGGTTGGTTGATTACCTTTTACTTTTGAAACTTAGGTTATGTGTTTGTTTATGAGTTATCTGCTTGAAATTATGTTATATACATGTATACACACATTCCTTTGCTTTTGCTTGAATTGATTTTAGAGGGGTTGGGCCAAAGCCCCAAAATAAGCCCATAAATAAGGACCCAATCCAAGTCAGAAAAAGAATGAGATGCAGGTCCACGGGTCAGGTTCCATATTTGAAAGACGGGAACGACCTTGTGAATTTCGGTATTTACTAAAGTACCACTCTTCCTTCTTCATTTACTAAAAATCGGCTACCCTCTCTCTCTCTCTACAAATCTGCATCAAAAAACTTCTCTTCTTCATTTCTTCTCTAACAAATCTCCATAGAAAAGTTTATCTTCTTTGCAACAAAAACATTTACAGCAAACAATATGTTTCAAAGCAGTAAGTTTCTCCTACTCTATCACCAAGATTAAACAGAAAAACCCTAAGTCTGCTTTAAATCCCCTTTTCACCACTGATCAACCAAGAACAATAAATAACACTAAGAAACAGTAAGTTTCCTCTTCATTCTTCAACCTGTTCTTTTTGTTTTTGTTAAAAATTAAATCAATGATCTTTTGTTGATTTGGGGAAGAAATATTGAGATTTGATTTTGTGTTTCTGCTCTTTAAAGACCTTTGTGTTTTTGTTTTTTCAACCTATTTTACATGTTGTCTTCTTGTGAATGTGTTTTGATTCTCAACTTTCCATTATGCAAAACAAACTCTAAATCGAAGAAATTTTGTGTTTTTTTATTTTTATTTAAGAACCCTAAATCTGCAAAACTTTTTAATTTGTATTTTTGTAAGAACCCTAAATCTGAAAAAGGTTTCCTCTTTTATTTTATTTAAGATTCCTAAATCTCAGAAACTTTCTAGTTTGTTTTTTTTTGTAAGAACCCTAAATCTAAAAAAACTTTCCTCCTTTATTATATTTAAGAACCCTAAATCTTAGAAATTCCCTGTACATATTGCAGTGTATGATGGACTGAGAAATTTTTAATGGTTCTTACACAAGTAACACAATTCACTGTAAATCCTTGGTTGGACGTTAAATTTACCTATGCATTTAAAATGTTATACGGATTTACACAATTTTGTTCCTGGTACATAATTTCACATCTTGTAAACTATTTTCTTTCCGGTAAATTTACCTATGCACCACCAATAAATAAATTTACAGTAAATAAATTGATGTACTAGGGCATTCTCGCACCTGACTTGTTTCGTAGTATATCATTGATTTTTTTTTTTCTGTCCAGCCAACTATTCAGAGAACATTACAACATGTACTAAATGTGCTATTTGGTTCCATGTACATTGTTCACTTGAAAATGTTATATTGTTTACAAATTATCTTCCTGAGAAATAATTGTGAGTAAACTATTATCATGTACACGAATTCCGTCTCTTGTATACATGTTTGTTCCCTGTACATATACACTGGATGGTTCTGATACAAATGTATTTACCACTGACTGTTCATCCTTTTCAGCAAGCACTTGCAAAGGCGAGCAAACTCCTAGAGAAATCAAAGGGGGTGGACGAAGGCTCCAGAAGAAGCAGTAGGCTCCAACGTTTTATGGCAAAAAACTAACACACCCACAAAATTAGGGAAAAGGTTCCAATAAAGCCAGAAATGCGAGATCTACGTTGGAGACAAAACGGGAGAAATGGAAGAACAAAGGAATGTAGAGAACAAAACCCTAGGAAAAAAAACTAAGTAGTTTCCCATGTATTTGTTTCATTGTACATATAATGTTTTATACAATTTTATACCGTTCCACACAATTTTTTTCTCGGTAGATATTTTCCTATACAAATTGGTTGTGATATTACCCCAATTGTTTTGATTACAGTATATAAAATCTTGCATTGCAAATATATTCTTTTGCAGAACAAATTTATGTACTATACATATATTTATGCACCCGACATTATTTCCTTCACTGTAAATAAAGTTATATACTCGACATTATTTCATGTACCCTACATGGAGGTATGCACCCTAATTACAGACCCTCAACAAACTTCACTTAAAAACTCTATAAGTGTACATTTTGTAGTGTATATAAAAGAATGTACAAGAAACATTTGTACTGGGAATTATCTTGTGTACCAGAAATTATTTTATGTACTACCTATTTGGTTATGTAATAGACACTTTTGACCTGGGAATTTTATTGTGTACCGGGAATTGTTTTATGTAATACCCATTTGATTATGTACTGTATATTTTTCAATGTCATATACCTCTCCTAGCTTAGTTTAGAAATCGTTCAAATTTGTCATTTGGTTCTCGTTCAAATTTCAACAGATTTCTTTCTCTTTTCATTTTTTCCTCCAGATTTTCTACTTTTTAAATTTAAATTTTCCCCATTTTTGGTTGTTTTTCATTGATTTGTTTCCATATATTTTTTGGTAGTTTCCAATTGATTTGATCCTCTCTGGGCATTTGGTTATTTACTAGACACTTTTGTACCAAAAATTGTTTTATGTGTTGGCCATTTGGTTATGTACTAGACACTTTTGTACTGGGAATTGTCTTGTGTACCGGGAATTATTCTATGTACTAGCCATTTAGTTATGTACGAGACACTTTTGTACAGGGAATTTTCTTGTGTAACCGAAATTGTTTAATGTACTAGTCATTTGGTTGTGTACTGGATGCTTTTTGTACTGGGAATTTTCTTATATACCAGAATTATTTTACGTACTGTACATTATGTTATGTACAGTATATAATAAAATGTGGTATACGTTTCTTCTCTCAAATATTATTCTTTCTTTTCCAATTTGAAATTTCTATCCGGATTTTTCCTATTTTAGCTCTATCTAAAAATTTATTCCTTTTTCATATTTCCTCTCCAGATTTTTCTCTTTTCATATTTTTCCTTTTTAAGCATATATTCTCTCTCTAATCTTAACTACTTTCCTTCTCTCACACATTCTTGCCTTATATGTTGGAAGATTTTTTAATGAAGTTTCGGTAAACAAAAATCTAAAAACGCACGTAAATGTGGTTGTTATAATGTATCAAATTTAGACGCCATTCTCTTTCTAAACTTTCCTTTCGTAGAACAGATCAAGATATTTTTTTCTCTATAAAAGTATTAGATACTTCCGATTTTCGTACTAGATTTTTCATTCAACAATCTTTCGTACAGTAAACTAAAACATGTACAGTAAACTTCCACATAACAAGGAAACGTGGGAACTGACTGGGAACGATAAAATGTAGTGGGAACTGAGGAATGTACATTACATTTCCTCGAAAACTTGGTAATGAATTTCCTCTAAAATTAACATTTATCATCATCATCTTCAACAAAAAAACACAAATTTGTACGTAAAAAAACATTCTCAATATCATAATCAAATGTATCAGAAAAATTCAGAAAACTTCATTTACATATATGAAACAATTTTGATTCACACATGTAAAGAATTTCAATCCTACAAATCAATTAATAAGAATGAAATTAGGGTCTTGAATTTAGATCTAAACCTCTTTGGTATTCACCCAAAAGAAAATGACCAGATCTGAACTTGGTAATGAATCTCCTCTAAAACATCTCTGGTCTTCGGCCTAGATAAAATTTTGATATAAATCTTTTGTTGATTTTAAGCTTCTTGTACTGCTCGAGAGATTAAAAACGCAGATTTAAACTTGGTGATGAATCTCTCTCCAGAATCTTAAGCTAAACTTGTTGGTGATCAATATGAATAAAAAACAAATTTAAATCTAACTAGGTCTATGCCGTGAAGAAATGTTGATGGAAGCAGTTGTGTTCTGGAGAAAACCAAACACCCAAAAATCTAGATCTAAATATTTATTTTCTTGAATCTGGAAAGTTAAAGTAGAGAGAGAAAAGGGAGATAATTAAGGAGAGATAAAGGTGTAGAGAGAGAAACAAAAAACAGAGAAGAAGGTAGATAAATAAGCTTGAAGGGTGTTTGGGGTATTAGAGAAAAAATCATTGTCACTTTTTCCTTGGGCTTAGCAACTCTAGGTAATTTGGACCTGCATCTTATTTTGTTTCTGCCTTGGATTTTTAGCCCATTAAAGGGGGATTTTATGGATCTTTGACTCATTTTTCCTTGATTTTATGCTTGCACAATAAGATGATTCTCTCTGTTATTTTGTTTATACCATATTGGGTTGAAGCTGGTGATCAAGTGTTTGATCAAATGTCTGCGAAGAATGATTGATGGATATATGCAAAATATGCACATGTCCTAAATCCACCTTTGTTATAGTCATCTAATATCGTTTCCATTCAAATTTGAGTTAAATTGTTTATTATCTTTTAGCTTTTAACCTCTACATTTGCTTTTGAAATAATGTCAATTGTTTTTATGTAACACTAGAAACACTTTTATACAACACATTATATCTATTTCTCGTCTTGTAAGTTATCGCAAGATTATGTGGTTCCAAGGGCCTTGCTAGTTCAGGACTCGTTTCTTTTGCTGCTATAAGTTTATGGTGTGTTTGGTTGCAGGATTCCCAAGTAGGATTCCTTTCAAAAGTGGGATTTGGTAGGATTCATGAATCCTTGATCTGTTTGGTTACCAAGAATCTTAGGATTCTTGAATCCAAAATTTGTATTGGACCAAAATCCCACCCTACCCCCTAGGATTTGCTAGGATTTTGGATTAATTTATCCAAATTTCAAGCTTGAAATCAACAAAAAATATTTCCTTCACCCGAAAATCATTTTTTTTTCCAAAAATAATTTTTTCTCCAAAAAATCTTTTTTTTCCTCTCTTTTTTTTCCCGAAAAACATTTTTTCCCGGAAAATCATTTTGTTCTCCAAAAATCAGTTTTTTCCCGCAAATCATTTTTTTCTTCAAAATATTATTTTTTCTCGAAAATCATTTTATTTTCAAAAAACGTTTTTCCCAAAATCTGATATTTCCTCGAACGAAACAATATTTGAAAAAGCTACTTTTGAGAACAAAGGTTATTCAATTTTTTTTTTCTAAAGAAGCGTTTAAAAATACTCAAATAATAATAAATCATAGGATTCTTATTAGTTGCCAAACACACCAAAAAATTTTACTTGGATTCATGAATCTGTGGAATCATGAATCCCAAGGACTTATGAATCCGCGGATCCATGATTCCGTCATCCAAACACACCATTATTGTTTTCTTGTTTTTGCATCTTTTATGTCGATACTTACGTAGTGTCTTTGTGAAAAAATTTCGTAAGTTATTTCACACACACATAACATCTCTTGATCTCGTATATTGTTTTTGTTGGTGTTAGTGTTAGAACTAAACATTCACCACCTCTTCCTGTTTAGGACTAAACGATGTTTCCACAAATCAAGAGATAAAATTATTCAAGGGATAAACTATAGTTATATTATCTTGTTCAAGAGATAAAACCAACTTAACAAATTGCTTCCTTTGCATGCTGAGTACAACCGTTTCTTGGTGGAACCTAAAAATAAAGCTGGTGGGCTTGTCTTGTATTGGAATAATGAGTATACAGTTGAGATTTTATATGAGGATGACCATATTATTCACACTAAGTGTACTCATAACAGTAATAGAAGCAGTTTTATTCTTACGGGCTTCCACGGAAGCCCATATAGCAAGAATAGAATGATTCCTTGGGATACTCTTATTAATCAGAACAATGAGTCTTCGGACCCTTGGGTGCTCATAGGTGACTTGAACACCATCCTTCACCCTTCGGAGAAGGAAGGGGGCAAAGAGGAGATGCCTTCTTATGTTAATAAAATTAATATAGTTATTAATCGGTTAGGTCTGAGAGATGCGGGCTTTCGGGGTAATACTTTTACTTGGACTAACAAACAATTTAGGGGCACCCTTATCAAGGAAAGATTGGACAGAGCTCTCACGAATCATAATTGGCTTATGGATTTCCCCTCCACTCTTGTTACTCACCTGCCTGGGGTCGGATCTGACCACATTCCCATCATCCTGACTACTGCTACAACTTTTAATTTGGGTAAGAGACCTTTTAAATTTATTCGGACTTGGATGTCACACCCAGATTGTGATAATTTCATTCGTGATCATTGGCCCAGCACTTCCATTCCTATCCAACCGAAGCTCAACCAACTAGCGGTTAATCTGGCCAGGTGGAATAAAACTGTGTTTGGTCACTTGGATCACAGGATTCGTGTCCTTACTGAGGCCCTCCAGAATACGGATAATCCGGACTATTATCACGATATTAATAATAAATTGGAGGAGGCTTATAATCAACAGGAGAGCCTCTGGAAGGAGAAATCCCGTAATGAGAATATCCAATTAGGTGACAGAAACACTAAATTTTTCCACGCTAAAGCCATTAATCGTAATCGGAAAAATCGAATTACGACTATTAAAGACAACCATGGTTCATGGTTGCAGGAAGTCTCTGATATTGCTAATTTCTTCTCTTTTAATCTTCAAGCTATCTCCACTTCTAATGGTTCTAGTATATCTGATGAGTTACTTGATCTCTTTGTTGGTCAAATTACTAACTCTCAGAATACTATTCTTACCAACAAACCGTCAGATATTGTGATCCACAATTCTGTCACATCGCTTAAATCTGATTCGGCTCCGGGTCCTGACGGATTCCCTCCTCACTTCTATAAAACTAATCGGGACACTGTCAAAGCTGATCTCATAGCTTTAGTGTCGGACTTTTTTCTTCATAGTACTCTTCCCGAGCAGGTTAATCATACCCATATTTGCCTCATACACAAAACCAAATCCCCTCAGACAACGTCGGACTATAGACCTATTAGCCTTATGAATACTACTTACAAAATCATTACCAAAATTCTGGCTAATCGTCTCAAAATTATTCTCCCTGAGATCATTTCACCTTTTCAATCGACCTATGTTCCAGGAAGGCAAATTACCGATAATGTCATTATCAGTCAGGAGATTACTCACTCTTTTAAGCGGACTAAGGGTTCGACAAGTTTTTTCGCTCTTAAGCTTGATATGTCCAAAGCCTTCGATCGTATAGAGTGGCATTTTCTTGATTCTATTATGAGTCGTCTGGGATTTTCAACTCACTGGATCAATCTCATTCACACCTGTATCTCTACTTCCACCATGGCGGTTCTGATTAATGGACGTCCTGGCCCGACTTTTAACGTTAGTAGAGGAATTAGACAAGGTGATCCTCTTTCTCCCTTCTTGTTCACCTTAGTCATGGAAGGCCTTAGTCGTCTTCTAGAAACTAACAGATTGCCTGTTCCTTTCAGAGGCTTCCCTATCCCTCGTACCAACATTAATCTCAAGCATCTCCTCTTTACCGACGATTGTATCATCTTTGGGCAAAATTCTATGGAGAACATTTCTTCGCTTCATCACATCCTGGATATTTTCTGTTCTTCTTCTGGCCAAATGATTAACTTTGACAAATCTACTATCTTTTTCTCGAAAAACACTCACCCCAAATTCAAGCATATTATTATTCGGAACTTGAAAGTTCATCAATCCTCTAATCTTGATAAATATCTGGGCACTCATCTCTTCATAGGAGCAAATAAACAGAAAGTATTTTCTTCCCTCGTTAACCAAATCCAGACAAAGTTGTCCAAGTGGCAAACTTCTCTTCTCTCCCAAGCTGGCCGTTCTATTGTTATTAACACAATAGCTGCGGCTGTTCCCCGATACCAAATGCAATGCTTTGTCATACCTAAAGGTATAAGTAATCGCATTGAAGCTCTTCAAAGAGCTTTCTGGTGGGGAAAACCCAAATCCATCCATACTATTAATTGGTCTGCCATATGTCTTCCAAAAAAATTGGGAGGTCTTGGTTTTCGTTATCCGATTCTGGATAATCAAGCTTTTTTGTGTAAGCTTGTCTGGCGTCTCATTAAGAATCCTAATTCCCCGTGGGCTTCTATCCTAAAAGCCAAGTATTTCACCAAAGATCATAAACCAAAAGCGGCTAAAAATCATCACTCTTGGCTTTGGAAATCCATATCCAATCATGTTGACAAAGTGTCCAATCTGACCTTTTGGGATATTAATAAAGGTACAAATATTAATATTTGACAGAACTTCTGGATACCTAATTACCCTCCTCCTTTGACCAATATGAATAATAGCAATCTCACGAAAGTTTCTCAACTTATTAGGAATAATCAATGGGATACGAATACTTTATATCAATGCTTTAATCGAGACATATGTAATGCTATTTTAAGTATTAATATACAGGATCAGCAGGATGACATAGCGAGATGGTCTCTAACCAAATCGGGTAAGTTCACTATTAAATCCATGTACTACTATTTACGTACTGAACACTATCCTTATGATATGAAAGAATGGACTTTTATTTAGCATTTGCCAATTTTGCCCAAAATCAAACTATTCCTTTGGAAATGTTGTACCAACAGTTTACCGGTAAGAGATAGAATTGGAAAATATATCGGTCATATTTATCATTGTGAATTCTGTCAAGAACAAGAAACTATGATTCATGTACTTTTACACTTTGATTTAGCTAAGGTAATTTGGTTGCACTTTAATGTTATTTCGATTAATATCTGTAACATTATAGACTGGATCACTTCATGGAAAGATATAGAAGATCACATTAGTAGTCTTTTTGCGACTATTCTTTGGAATATATGGAAAGCAAGATGTGATAAATGTTTTGGGTCTAAAGATCCTGTCCCGATGATGATCATAGATACTATCAAAAGTAGTTCTAATCTCCAGAATATTCATAGTACCCATCAGCAAATTGAAAAGGTTATTGGTTGGTCTCCACCAGTCTTTCCTTTTGTTAAAATTAATGTTGATGCTTCCTTTATAGCAGTACAGGATGAGGCAGGGATAGGGTGTATTATGCACGATGATCAGGCAAATTTCCTTGCAGCAGCAGCTTTCACTTTTAGGGGTCAAAACGCTGAAGAGTGTGAATGCGGAGCCATCTTCAAAGCTCTTGAATGGTCTCTTAAAAAGAAGATTGGTTACCTCCATATTGAAAGTGATAACCTAAATATAGTTCAAAAACTCAACAAGGAAACAATAGACATATCATGGCAGTCTGAAAAGATTATTGATAAAGTGCAACAGTTGGAGGCCAACTTCACCAAGGTGATATATACTCATATTCCCAGAGAAGGCAACTATAAAGCGGACCACTTGGCAAAATGGAGTAGAAGAAACAAAGGAACATGGTTGTGGCTTTCTTTATTAGATCTTCCGCAGGAATTGTATAATGTTTTTTTAGATAATTCTATGTACCTCAACAAAAAAAAAAAAAAAAAAAAAATCTTGTGCAAATAACCTAGTACCAACTAAACTTGAAAAGCAAAACCAACATAACACGTTGATTATGAGCATCTAGACCAACATAGTGGCATGATTGAGAATCCTTCCTTACTCAGATTCTAGAACTTGTTGTCTTTTGTAGAATTTAAAGAAACGTCTTAGTAGAAAGTGAGAAGTGGGTCTGAAGGATATTGATAACCTGTCCCAATTCATCTTCTTTCGCTGACATCTAAAACTCCATACATCTCCTAGAAATATATTATTTGATAAATCCAATTTCGTGCTGCTAATTAACTACATCTAACTCAGAAAGGAAAATTGAGTCTCAAGTGGAGTAGAGATTACGATAATGTTTACTCTTTTATACTGAATTGAAACACATCAAAGCTCCACTGAACTGGAAATCGATACCTAAATAATTCATACTTACGTCAATGAATTCGTAACAAAAATAAAATAGTTATATGGAGTACATGTACCAGAATCAAAAGAAACCTAAACTTGGACAGAGATATGATGATGACAAATGAACTAGCGCAAGTTTGGGTTATAAAGATAAAAAAAATTGGTATAGATAAACCTAATCGCTGATAGAAAAAGGGACGTAAACGAGAACCAAGGAAGCTAGATATATTGCTGCTGCTATAACAACATCTTGGTTACAAAGTATCATGGGGGATTAAGAAACTTACCTAGAGGCTAATCATCAACTAATGCACTTGCCTTTACCAGGGTCGGCCCTGACTTTGTGGTGGCCGGAAGCCCGGAAGCGAAGTTTATCTAACTTAAATTCTCGACATCCATTGATGAGAAAAACATGATTTGTTTGTAAAGAGGAATACTATTTGGAAGGGTTGAAAATCCTAGTGTTTTAGCAACTCCCATTTGATATAACTCAACAGAAGGAAAAATGATGGAACCATACAAAAACAGTACTTAAGTTAATTGTATTTTAAAAATATAACGGAATAAAAACTATGACAACTTTAATATATAATAACAATAACGATAATGAACACTAACGAAATAAATGACGAAGTCAAAAAGAAAAATCATAAAAGAGAAAAAGGAAAAGTAACAAAAAACAGTAAAACTATGTATTTACTGATGATGAGCCCTGAGCCACCGAGGAAGATGAAGATTCCATCAAGACGTCAATCTCACGAGAATCTTCCTTCCAACTTGAGGATCTAGATGGAGGGGCGGCTGGCGCAGGGGGGGTGGGTCGGATTGTGGCCTGTGGATGATTCGGCCTCGGCCTTTTCCTCGTTCTCCGATGAGACGTTGAGGTACTTTCGCCAACTATCCAAGTCCGTGGAAGAGGGGCTCTGTGGGGCTCTTTGGGAAGGCCCCGCCTGCTCCATGACCCCGGTGGTGGGTTGACTAGTTGCTTCGTGCTCCCCCTCGTTTGGGGCAACTTCTGCATTTAGCCACCTTCCAATCAAGGAGTCACTCCACGCGGATGAGGTTGATTGTTCGGGGGCGGAATCCCCTACTGGCGCCATATTTTGAGATATATCGGCTCCCGTCAGAGTCGTTTAATTTAGTCGAGTTAGTTCGTTTCAAGTCTTTATTATAATAAAATGGTTGGTTTTCTTGATTAGGTGTCTTTTCCAGAGTTTGGTATGAAAAACGGTTAGAAACTGATACAAAGGGTAGTTTGGTCATTTGGAGTCAAGGACATTCTGGTATTTTGGCCAATGCGAGTACATGGGTGAAAAGTAGAGATCGAGAGGAGTCCGTAGGAGAAAACGAAAATCAAATGGAGTCCGGATGTGGGAATTATGTGAAGTCAAAGTCAGGTCAACATTTGGTCAGCATTCGGTACAATATCGGGCAAGTTTCTGGCCCGCGGTATGCTCACGGACACGTGTCGATGGGCGGAGGCCGGTATATGCGATTCTCGTGTTAGCGCTAAGCAGCGAAATGGCCCAAAGAGATTGATCCAGTGTAGCGCGTCGCAACTTAACCCGGTATCCCCAATCCCACGTTTTAATCTTGTTCGTTCGTTGCCGCGTTTTCTAGATCCAACGGATGCCGTGATTCAGCTCCAGTTCTTCTAATCCCGTGCACCCGAAGCTGCTAAGTTTTCGTGCTCCCGACCACGTGTCTGTTTCCCCGACGTCCAGATCCCGCGTTCTTTTGATCCGAGGGCTGCTGCTTGCTGCCGGACGTTCCATCAGAAGCCGCGAAGCACTACATCCGCGCTTTTTTGCAGAAACCCTAGCAGAACCCTGGAGCCGACATGTGTCCATCCTTATCAATTTCACAAACCCTAGCCGCCTGGGTTACTTTGTTCTTTTAGGGTTTTATCATTTTAACCCTTATAATTCCAAAAGTAACCCTCTTTGATTCTTTTTCTACCATTTAACCCAACTAAACCCTAACTCTATATAAACACTTTTAAAAGACCAACCAAACTTTTCCCCTCCCCTCTTAGCCTCTCTCTCCTCTTTTAGCCTCCTTTTCTCTCTACCTCTTCTAAACTAAAAACCCTAGCCCCCCATTCTTTTCTTCTACCACCTTCATCTCTTCTCTACATTTTCTTTCTACTTCTAATTTCTTCTTCTAACCTTCTAATTTCTCCATTCCTTCTTCTCTAAAATCTCTTCTTCTATCTTTCTTCTAAATTTCTCTTCTTTTATCTTCTAATAAGCTATTATTTGGAGTTTTGGGTAATATTCTTGAGACATTTGGAGCTAATAGTGGACATCAAAATGGAGATACATGGGAATATGGATTTTGGACATTCTTGGTGATTTCTTTCTATTAATCTTTTGTAATTCCATTTACTTTATAAATTCAATGAATATTACTTTAGATTCCATGAGTAGCTAAATTTGTATCTAGGGTGTAGAGGAAACCCATATTTGGGCTTATTTTGAGATATGTTATAAATCAATGAATCCTTATATTGAGCTTCAATGCCTATTGATTGTCATTTCATGTTGATTCTATAACCTTATTATCATTCATGCATTATAATTAGATATTTCATGCTTTTATTGAATTATTAGATGAGATATGCCTTTTAGATAATGAATGATAGTGTAGGAATTTAGTTTTATATGATAGTCAATCTAATATTCTTGATTTTGAATTGTGTTATTAAAGAATATTATCCGAAACCTAATTAGTTCATTAAGCTAGGTTTTGAGTTATAAACAAAAAGTGATTTGTTTATTGAATGCTTGTCTTAAGTAGTTCATTTATGTGGTGAAATCGAAATCCCTAGATCCTTTTTCTCACCTTGATTTCATTCTTATTAGTCTATTAGTATTGTTTTCTTTCTTTAAGTAGTTTCCAAATCAAATCAAAAATTTGAAAGGAGGTTTTAATTCGTGATTTAGGTAAAATAGCTTGTCCTTTGGAACGATACTCGATCTTATTATAAATACTATAACTTGACCCCTACACTTGGGGAAAGACCTAATTAGCCTATCATTTACTAAAAAATTATATTTTTTTTTATTCCGATAACAGAAATGAATATTGTTATAGCATAACTATAGACATTCTGATAAAAGTATAAAGAGATCTATTAAAGTACCGTGAAACAAATAGGGTAGCTCATATCCTAGCAAAATCTGCTTATGCTATTGTTTCAAATGAAATTACGAATATGAATCAAATTCCAAATTCTGTAGTAATTCAGTTGGAGACATATTATTTCAATATGGATTCAAATTCAAGTAGTTAATAAATTAAGATATTAACCTCCTTCATCAATTCTCTAAAAAGAAGGTGGCTCTCAAGTCTCAACAAATAAAAAAACTTCTTTCATAACAATATAAAAAAATAAAAAATATAGAGTGGTGGAGATTGGGATGGGGGTAGAATTAGTGACCTAGATTTAAGTGATAGATAGGAAGTAGAGATGGAGAGGAGCCCGGAGAGATACACAATCACAACTTGTTAGCAGACACGTGTCAACATTCACAAGGTTAGATACTTTTTGAAAAAAATTGGTGGGGCCCATTTTTTGAAAAGATATAAAAGCAAGGTTGCTGCATGTTGAATGTGGACGCTCTCATACAGTAGTTACGAGATGGGCCGGGTTAAGAACAATTAATTGGAAGAAGTGGTTACAGGCACTTTTGTAAATATGTGGCCCCTATAAATTTGTTGGGCCAGGGCCGGCTCTGGCCTTTACAACTTGTTTACCGTAGTGATCCAAGCTGGAGACGGTTGGATATTTTGACGATTAATTGAGACTAAATAGCATGATTTTTAATGTTTTTCTGTTAATCTTTACGAACTGGGTATATAGAATGACTAAGAAGTACGTTCTCTTCTAATTTAAGTAATTATTTTTAATTCATTTTTCTGCAAAGTTCACTTGCCTTGCTATCTCGACTCGCTCCTAGGGCGCAAAATTCTTCTCTTTCTTCTTAATTGGTCTGTAATCTTCCTTGATGTTTGACTTGTGCGTGATAAATGACGGGTCAATCCCTGGTATTTCATCAGTGTCGAAGGCGAAGACATGTCAGTGTTCCTTTATGAATTTGCTCAGCTCTGCTTTTCCCTCATTCGTTAGCATACTGCCAATGTAAGTGACTTCGAAAGGAGTGTCTCCAATTTGAATTGTTATTGTTATATCAGCTATCATGTCGACTTCTTGGGCAAGGTTGGGTTTTGTCTGCTTCGAGGGCTCTAAGATGTACCTTCCCATAGGGGCCTCCTTCACCAACTCGACGATATCGATTTCCATTCCGGTTGGACCTTCTTGCTCATGGCAACCGATTGTTGCTTCCATTTCGTTAGGCACGATGCCATTGTATTTATTTCAAAAGCAGTTTCTAAAAGTAAGGGATAACGCGATTTCGTTGGAAATCGAGTTTTGATTCGGGTTATCGGGTGATGGTGATTTTTGTTAGAGTCAACCCTTCTTCTAGCACCAATTTGCTGATGTCGAAAATTGTCAATCTGGTATCAGACAGAATAATGAATCCATGATGCTGGATCCTCTGGTAATTGATGAGACTTCTACATTGAATCCCGTAACGATCAAATCATGCTCCCGTTTTTTTTTTCCTTTAAACTTGGGGGGAAACTGCAATGAGCTGAGAAACCTCTCCGAAGCTCAAGACAGTCAGACTGTCCTTGAGCTAAAGAATTGAATTGAGTATTGAGTGAATCGTGGAGTTCGTACCTTCTTCAAGGCGAGTTGATGACCTTTTATAGGCATCTTTGGCCGACTATTGTTAGGCCGCCTGATTGAGGCGGTTGAGATCCACCATGTTGGATTGAAACTACTATTTCGTAGTTAGAAGTTATTAGGATTTCCCGATGAGGTTATCCCGTATCTTTGATATTTATGAGTTCCTATTTTTAGGTTCCTTGATAGATATATTTTTCGAGTTATGTATATTATTTAGGAGGTGTACCCTCATTTGAAGACTCTTGAAGCCCAAGTTAGTATATACTTAAGCCTCGCCGACTGGGATCTTTAATTAGATTTGGGATTAAGTCAGTAACCGTGAGGCATGCTTCTCCCTCCCTATGTTTTAAAATTAAATATGGGATACTTGTTACTTGGACTTACCTAGCTTTCACGTGAATCCCACGACAGACCTGGTTGTATTTGAGTTAGGGCAGGGCTTTAGGCGCCTAAAACCAAGGGCGGAGCCAGGGTGGGCGGTCCCTCGCTGCAGCCCGGGCCAAATGTTTTTATTTGTAGTGTATATGTGCCAGATTAGACGTAACTGACTTGCAGCCCGGGTGGTTGCTTCCTATGGCTAACACACATTACGTTATGAGATCGAACCCTTTCACCCTTATACCTTCTCTTTTTGCTTTTGCTTTTCTAAATTAATTCCATATTGCCCCTTACACATTGTATTCTTTAACTTTTGGTCCAACCTTATGTCCTGTATTTATAAACCAGATTCTATTTTGATCCCTTCTTTTTGTTGAATTAAATTTTATCCCTTTTGTTAGGTTCCGTCCTATAGTCTAGTCATTTGTCTTCATATTACCAATGATCACATACATCAATTCTAATGAATGTGAAGTTTTTCTTAATTGCTTCACATTTGAACTATTAACGAAAATTTCACGTAGATCTTATTTCCTCAAATGAGAATTTCCGGAATCACTTGTTTAGGATTGAAAAGTTACAATAGATATGAGAATAGTGATAGAAAAGTATCATACTCGGCAAAAAATTAAGAGTGCGTATACACTAAAACAAAAGTTTTGCTCTTTAAGTAATTTTAAGCTAGTTCGGGCTAGCTTAAAATCCTAACTCCGCTTTTGCCTAGAACAATCATACCGACCCCCCAGTTATGGGTTTGAGTGGCAGACCTCCTTCGGATTCAACCTCCATGTTGACTTAACGCGGTTTGACCCGCGTCAAGTCAGTCTTTTCTTGACTTATTAACCTTAATCAACTGACCATTTTTGGATCGTTATAAACAAATTATTCTATTTTCACTCGTTCGCCAGCATGAGGGAAATACCTAGTAAGATTATTATGAACCCAATTCTGTGTATCTTTTTTAGAATTACTCGAGCTTTTAAGCATATATTGATGAAAGCCTAGAGTTTTAGAGGGAGAAGAAGTGGGGAAGAGAACAACAGAACTTGAAAAAGGGAGAAGGATTTTGTACGAGGAGAGGGAGAGATGAATACCAAACCCTCGAATTTCTGAGGGAGAAGAAAAGAGGGAAAAGTCAACAAAACTTCTTCAGAAGGAGGCAAAACAATTTGGTGAATGCATTTGAATGAAATGTGAGTGTATATGATAGGCGACTGTGTTTGGGTAAAAATTGGTGTAAGTGGTCGGTGTGAAAAACCATTAGTATCGAACAAGGGAAAATAGCTATTTGGGTTGAGAAAAATATCATAATAACTAAAAAATCCATCATATTTTTCAATGAACTAAAAGTTGTTATAATGTTAAGGGGAATGATACATACGGTTTAAAATAACAAAAATGATGCTATGCCCGGCCCAATCCCGGCCATCCGATTTGGCACGCCAACCGGGCATAGCATCATGAGTTGGCAGCGTGATTTGAAGAAATGTTTCCAAATTTACATTTTGGTCCCTCAAATTTAATGCTTTCTGAGTTGAGTCCTTTTTAAAATAAGTGGAATCAAAACACGGGATTCTTTAACTTTCCCTCTTTTGCTTCAAAGCTAGGCTTTGCTGCCAACAAAAAAAAAAAAACCAAAACCTAGGGTTTCGCTTCACTTTCCCTCTTCCAACTCGATTCCAGCAAGGTTTGCTTCAAATCACTCGAGAAATTCTAGGGTTTTGCTTCAAATCACTCGAGAAATACAGCTCCTTCACTCGATTCAACTCCAGGCATCATCAGGTAATTTTTGAACTCAAAATCGAACAACATAACTAGTAAGATTTTGTTGAAATTCTAGGGTTTTTATGTGTTTAATGGAGTATAGGGTATCTTTCTTTCTGTTGTTTTGCAGTTCTCACCCTATCCAGGTATAACCCCATAACACAACAACACTAATTTTACTCTTTTTCTTTTTTTATTGATCCTCTTCCACTAAATTTAACCCTTTATCTCTTCACCACCACCACCACCACCACTAAAACAGTCACAAAATTTATCAAAATTAAGTTTAATTTCAATCTTTAAAATTATTTCCTTCTTTAATTATATATATTTGTTGTTGTTTCTTTGATTTTACAAATTGGTTTGTTGTATTTGGATTGAATTGAATTGAAACCCTAATTCTTTAATAAAGTTGAAGATATTCTAAGTTTCATGATTTCAAGATATTCAGTTTGAATTAGCTGATTTTATAATTTGGTTATTATCAATAGAAAAATCTAGGGAAGCAAATCAAATTTGTATATTATATGGAAGTTTAGGTAGTTCCATGTAAAATTGAAGTATGTATCTTGAGTTTATGGCATAGAGTGGTACTGGAGAAGTGGAGAAAATTTCGTGGTTTATGAACTTTTTTGCATAACTATCCGATGTTATACAAGTCTGTATACTGAAGTTCGGTCTCCATGTACATTAAATCTGATTTGTTCCTATATTTAATCTCCATAATTAGATATAATAAGCAATTATAGATGTAAAATCAATTTCATCTTAATTGCTGTTAATGAGTTATTTGATTTGTATTTTGGTACATGTGTGAATCTTAGGATATTGTTTTGCATGCGGTGGCTCGACTAACCGAAACAGAAAGGTAATTGTGTGGTTGTGTGTGTTTATTTAGATACTATTTTGAGCTAATAATAAAGGTCTCTGTATTTTTGTCAATAGAAAGTCAATGATACTGGATTCCGTAGAAGAAAGAAAACATATCACGTGTGCTTGCTCGAATGGTTTTCTTAAGGTTTTGTTATCCAGAACCGAACGCAATCCTAATCGATGGTTCACAAAGTGTCCACAAGCGGTATCATTTTTTTTTTTTGTATATTGTATATGCATTAAAGTATTTGAAAGTATTTCAAATGTTGTTATGACCATTTACCGTATGTGTGTAGAGAGGATTTAATGACAAGGGATGTGGATTTTGGTGTTGGTTGGATGAACTTCGATTGTGTCCTTGTGGGGATGGTCCTGCCAAGCTCATAACATCAAAATCTGAAGGTCGAAGGTTCTATTGTTGTCCAAAGTCATCTTATAATGGAAAGCACGGATGTGGGTTTCATATTTTCGAAGAAGATATTGATGATTATGATGACATACCGGAGGCGTCTGCGAGAGAAGACGACGAAATAAGCCGTATTGCTGAAAAATTATTGTCTTTGGAGTTGGAATCTCGTAAAGCTATGGAGCGTTACCGACAATGTGAAGAATTAAAGAAAGATCTTATAAAAAGTGTCGAATCGAGGTTGAAAAGCGATATTGTCTCTTTTCTTTGTGTTTATTGTTGTTTGTATTTCTATTTAACAGTAGTAAGAGTTTGTTTACTCCATCATCAATATTAATATTTTGTGAAGTATTCAAGTAGGGCTTATTTACCGACCATGACAGAATGTTCATTATGTCTCTCTAATTTTTGTCCGGTCGCGTCACTAACCAGCACTAGTATAATAAGAAACCGCGTAACAGTTAATTCCATGAGTGACCAAAGCTACTTCCGGATTAGAAAATCTCCATTATCAAACAATTAAGTGCCCTGTTTGCTCTCATATTGATGATTAATTTTGAATTAGTATTTTTATGACTTTTTTAATGTTGTGGCATACTTTTCGATTAACAAATAACCTAATAAATAAAACATCTTTTGGAAATATTCATTGTCTTGCTTCTTTAATTAAATCTATTTTAAACAATGACATTACGCGTTAAAAATAATAATTTAACGAGTCGAAAAGTAGTTGGAAATAATCTAACATTGGTGTCTTCCTTTTTGTATTTTTTTTTGCATTTCTCATTGTTCCAAACATAAAATCAAAATAACATGGTTCGTGAAACAAAACATTGAAGTCGACCATAATTAACCATTCATTACGTGTCGTCGGTTGAAAAATCAAAATCGTTATCTGGCTCATCGATCAATTGAAAACGTGTCCTTGTCTGATAAAATTGTCGATCTACTGCATTTGCTGAGAACGGAACAGTTGCACCACTTTCAAATTCAGGACGATATACTCCCATCAATAACTCCATGTTAGACTGCATTTGTAATAAGATATGATAATATTAACAAACTAAAGTACACAAAAATATATTTAGATTTATTACCTTAATAACAAGAAAGGTAAACAAATTACCATCCTAGATTCCGGTGTATAGTATGTGTGTTGGTGACTTTCACCAAGCGAGCTCCCTTGTGTATCCAACACGGGCTGACATGAAGAGATTTTAGAAGGTGAAAACTAAAAAAGAAACACAAACATAAGATTATTTCTGAAACACTAAATAAGAGTTACCATTATAGGTTCCGGTGTAGAGTTTGTGTTTTGTTGACTACCAAGCGAACTCTCTTGTGTTTTCAACCCTCCCTCACATGACGGCATCTTAGTTGTTGAAACCTAAAACACAAACATAGTATTCAATACTAAATAAGAGTAACACAAAACATAAATATAGGTAATATAGACAAATACTACTTACTTTTTTCCTTTTGTATGCTTTCTTTTTAATTCTAACCTCTCTTGGCCGACCCTTCGACTTAACTAACACTGGATCACGGATATCTTCCCTTGCATTATCCTCACAGTCGACCGTATATCCCGCTTGTCGGCTTGGTCCTGAACTAGTTCTCTTGTCCTCTTTTGAGTTCATCTTCAACTTATACTTTGACATCCATTCTTTTAAACTATTGGTGTTTCTCTCATTCAATGATGCTTCATCTGCTATTTCGCTGAATAATACACACAATTCATCATACCGTTTTTGCTCCGGTGTAGAATCCCATCCGCCATAGTTGACACTAACCCGGGTGTGAGATCTTTTCACATCCTTCCTCCATCTCTTTAGAATGTATTTCTCCGGTATTACCTTCACATCGTTTCTACACAACACCATCAGTGCATGTCGGCATAAAATGCCCTTAAACTCAAACAAAAGACAATTGCATTTAATATCACACTCAATAGGATGAAAAACCACGGAATATCTTGCCCGACCAAATTCCTTTTTCTCTGAAATCAAATACTCATACATTGTGCCGTACTCTTTGACTTCTACATAGTCACAAGCAAGCTTTCCAGTAAGTTCTGACCGAAAATCTTGAAACTTAGCTAGTGTGTAAATGTCTCTCATCTGTCTTTCAATCTCGAAAGGAGTCACACAAGGCAACTCAAAATGATAAGTCCTGAAGTCTTCTCTAGCCTCTATTTCAACTTTGTCTCTTAAAGCCACATTGTATTGTTCAACAAAAACCTTCAATGAGGTTTTCGCATTGACATATCCATCAAAGAACGCATTCATACTTTCACTTCGTTGGGTACTAGACATTCCCGCCCAAAAGTAAGGTTTCACAAATATTGGAACCCATCGTTTCCTCTCTCTATACATATCATCCAACCACCGATTATCCCGTAAACTGTAATGATCTATCATGTATCTCCACTTACACTCGAACTCTTCAATGCTAAGTGTGTCATAAACGATATCATGCAACGCGGTATTTATCTTCTTGTAGTCTTTGTAGCTACTTAGTTTCTGTGGTATCTTCTTCATTATATGCCAAAGACACCATCGATGTCTTGTATTAGGAAAAACCTCTTCAATAGCACACCGTATAGCTTGATCTTGATCTGTAATAATACCATCCGGAGCCTTACCATCCATACAATCAAGCCAAGTCCTAAACAACCAACTAAACGTCTCTGTATCTTCATTCGACAATAAACCACAACCCAAAAGGATTGATTTCCCATGATGATTAATGCCAACAAAATGAGCAAAAGGAAGACCGTACCATTTGTTAAGTAGGTTGTATCAAACGTCACAACGTCGCCAAATTCTTTGTATGCCTCCCTACTCCTCCTATCTGCCCAAAACACATACGTAAGCAACCATCTTCGTCTAAATCCATACTAAAAATAAAACCATTACTCTTCTTTTGCATTGTCAAAAAATACTGTTGAATAGCTAAAGCATCTCCTTCTCCAAGACGTATAGATCTCTTCTTTTGAATATAATTTCTGCAATCTCTTTCATTGAATGGGACATTCTCATGTCCACCAGCTGCTACAACATGTTGCTTATAATTACGACTCACTTTAATTCTTGCCATAGCACTAATTTCGAGTTGTCTTGCCACATGAGCATTAATCTTTCGATTACATCTAAAGTGTCGAACTTTTCCGGGACTAAGAATATGATTGTGCTCTAAAATAACACTAGTTATTTCGTATTTCCCACGTTCATTCAACTTCGAACAGATTTTGCCTTTACACCCATTTCGACTACTAGGTTGTTGTTCAATAGGATTCCTACCTACTGATTTAGTTGTCCCACTCTTCGCACAAGTCAATGTAACATAACGAACTACCCCTTCTTCTCTTTTAGTTGATCGTTTTCTGAGTGAGAAACCTTCTTTTCGACTATAGGCAAGACAAACGGCATATACTTCATCCAAATTGTTCAACTCCAAACCTATAGTTGGTACTGTAACTTCACACAATTCTTCTTTTTGTTTGCCAATGTCATTCTCGGTCATTTTGTCGAAACATTCCACATCCTCACTCTCTGAAGAGTATAACATTTCTGCAGCCAAAATAAAGAGAATTAAAAACCAGATTATACATACATTTAGTAGTACTTCTCTCTGGTGTACAAATAGTAATTAGTTAAGAGTGGGTATGTATATATCTGATCATTTCATTAACTCATGTAGATACATACACACAATATACAATATATTCACAGGAAAATTACCTTAAATAATTGGTGGGTTGTATTTGGTCATTTCTAATCCGTTTAATAATTAAATAACCTACTTGGTAGTTTGTACTATGGTTTCCTACCTTTACTCTAAAGTCTCGACTAAATATTACCGAACACAATCTATCTAATTAATAGGGTGTTTACGTTAGGTTATCTCTGCCATGAATCATTTCTAAATTAGGTTTGGTTGGTAACAAGGAATCTAATCCATGTAAATGATTATTATTTTAGTAGCTTGTGGCTGTGGGTAATCATCCTAGTTAGTATATAATAATATTTCATATTCCAAATTCTCAAACATATATGTCACCCTAGCTAGAGTAGTGGTACCAGGATGAGCCTGCTGCTAGATGATCAGGCAAGTAGTAATCATAAAATGGAGAAGTTTATCGAGATTATTCTAATTAGATCGATGTACGTAGCTAGCTTAATATTTGTAGCACTACGACTAACAATCTTAAATGCAAAGAGAGACGACTGAACGAGACATGCAGACAGCTGGGAGGAAGCCGTGAATGAAGAGCGGGATTGGTAGTATACTAGAGCATGCATGTTCAGAATAAAAGGAAAGATTGAAAAGAATACATACTTCAATAGGCAGTTAGTCAAGCAACAGTGCAATCAAGTGTGTTTATATTTTTTTTATGTAAATTGAAAATAAGACTTGGACAAAATGTGGACAATTTTTCTTGGCAACCAAAGATACAATGGACTGTATCAAGAACATCTACATTATTTTTACAGTAGTAGTTAAGAGAAAGCTTAAATTGTACTAATTTAAGTGATTGTTCTTGTATTTTGTTTTTATGTTTGTTTCTTCTTCTTCTTAATAGGGGAAGTGGATTTAGTCAATGAGTCAAGGACTTGAATAACAAAGAGGTTGATATGAAAGAAGTTTCATGAGAACTTATAAAGGTGATGCCAAATGATTTGGACCAAGTAGAATACATACACACTACCAAGAGATAATAGTAGGGACAATGCCTCATGGTACAACCTAAATTTTTCACTCATGGTTCAATTCACAGACCAAATTGGAGCTTAAAATCACAATAATGGAGGTATTAAGCAGTTTTGAAGTAAGGGAGCAAAGCTTATAAGCGGTTTTGGGGGATTCAAATAAGTGGTTTTGAGGTTAAACCGACCTGAGAAGAGCGGTTTTTAGAGAGAGAAACCTTGCTGAAATCGAGTAATTTGAAGCAAAACCGAGCTGGAATCAAGTTGAGAGTTGCAAATCAAGGAAACCCTAGGTTTTAGCTTTTTTTTTTGTTGGCAGCAAACCCTAGTTTTGAAGCAAAAGAGGGAAAGTTAAACAAATCTCGTGTTTTGTTCCACTTATTTTAAAAAGGACTCAACTCAGAAAACATTAAATTTGAGGGACCAAAGTGTAAATTTTGAAACATGCTTCAAATCACGCTGCCAACTCATGATGCTATGCCCGGTTGGCGTGCCAACTCGGATGGCCGGGATTGGGCCGGGAAATCCGCCGGGCATAGCATCATTTTTGTAAAAATAATATGGGTAATTAAGAATCAGGTCATTTTTTATATTTTTCCTTCCCAAAATACCCTTACTCATTAATATTCATTCTCTTCCAAAAGATCCAAAATTTTATGGTGTGTTTGGTTGCAGGATTCCTAAGTAGGATTTCTATCAAAAGTGGAATTTGGTAGGAATCATGAATCCTTGGTCTGTTTGGCTACCAAGAATCCTAGGACTCTTGAATCCTAAGGATTCCTAATTCCAAAATTTGTATTGGACCAAAATCCCACCCTACCCCCTAGGATTTGTTAGGATTTTTGATTAATGAACCTAAAATTCAAAATTAAAATCAACAAAAAAATATTTCCTTCTACAAAATCATTATTTTTTTTTCAAAATCATTGTTTTTTTCAAAAATCATATTTTTTCTAAAGACGTTTAAAAATACTCAAATAATAATAAATCATAGGATTCTTAGTTGCCAAACAAGCCAAAAAATATTACTTGGATTCATGAATCCGTGGAATCATGAATCCCAAGGACTCATGAATCTGCGGATTCATGATTCCGCCATCCAAACACACCATTAGGGTTTTTCTGTTTCTTCTTTTTCCCCTTCAATTAAGTTTCTTAACGCCCGAAACTTCATCTCCATACTCGTGAGGATGGATTTAGATATGGAGCCTTTTCGTTTGATTGATGTTTGTTCTGAAGATGATTGTCTTCTTTCTCTCTCTATGTCTTTTTATGATAATTGAGTTTCGATAATGAAGATTATTAGTTTCTCCTAGATCGTAGGTTATTTATTTGCCATTTCGATTTGTTTGGCTGACTTATACTTTTAGGGTTTGAGATAATTATTTTTCCAAAGAAATATACAATTTTTTATATGAGAAATGTACAATTCTTGAATCAAATTGAGAGGTAGAATTCTTGATTGCCTTTCATATACTTTATTCACATTTCTAATCTCATTTTTGGGTGATGTTTTATTTCCATTTCCTTGTTTATCAAGAGCAGTAGAACTTAAAACCAATTAGGTTAATGTTTTACTTCACACAAGGATTGGATTTGTGCAAATTGAGGTAAAGAGTATAATTGTAATTCTTTGCCATAAGAATACTCAACGTCTTAAATTGGTCATTTTTATTTCTAGTAAATACCATCATGTTGATCTTGGATGCAAGCAGTTCATTTGGTTTTCATGTTTGATCATTCCATTACTTCTACGAAGATGTTTCACACTATTTTTCATGGTTTTTGCTAATGTTTTACTCAACTTAAGTTTTTGCTAATGTTTTGCTCAACTTAAGTTTTGATGGATGTTCACTTTGATTGATTGGGATTGGTTAGTCATCCTTGAAACCCTACTTACAGGACAAAGAAAAAAAATTTTGATGACTGTAAACTAGGTTTACAATTATGAAAAGTCGACATACGGTATCGCCAAACAACTTTGAGATGCAACTAGAAGTCTCAGAACTCATAATTGAGTGTGTGATTGACTGATCCGACTAGAAATTAAAGTATTATCATCTAGATGTTTCAAAATGAGTTTATGCTAATAAATTTTTCTAATGATTCGTTAGTTAACTAGCTGATTTGGATTGGATTGGATTTGGTTTTCTTTAACAGAATTTGATTGTTTCTCTTGATTGATCCGACTAAAAATTAAAGTTTGATCATATCGGTATTTCAAAATGAGTTTGTGTTAGTTGATCGGTGAGATATTCAGATCAATCGAGTAGTTTTAGTATATTATAGTTCTGATTTTGTTAATGATTTGTTAGTTAACTCGCTGATTTGGATTAGATTAGGTTTTGTTAATAGAATTTGATTGTTACTCATCATTTTGTAGAGGTTTATCTAGTTAATCTCTAATTTTATGGATTTGTAGGTGATGAGATCTGGTTTCTTAGTTGGTTCATTTAAATTTTGTGCCTCTTTTTTGCTATAATTGTGGGTTGGGTAAATTAATACTTCAATTAACTGGTTTCTATGTTTAATTTCATCGGCTCTTTCGACGAGAACTATGACTTTCCTGTGTTCCTTTTTTGGGTTGTTTTGCTTGTTATTATAGATTACGTACGCTTGTTTCTTATTGTTGTGGTTAAGCGATTGAGTTGCAGTTTGGTGTGATGGGCACTTAATCAAACAATGCATGAATTCACTAGCTTGGTGTTTAGTGCTGCACTTTTGTGTTTGCAATTGAAAAAAGTAAATTATGTCTTTTTCAGGAGATATTCCTTGAAGTTCTAAACCTATCACACAACCAACTCGCTGGAACCATACCAACATGTGGACAATTCAACAGGTAGAACCATACTTCTTTCGACGGGAACTTAGGTTTGTGCGGGTTTCAAGTGTCAAGAGAGTAGAGATCATGTAGAATTGCCTGAAGTAGAAGAGAGTGAGGATGATTGGAGGAAACTAGTATGTTTGATTGGAAAATCATATTGGTGGGCTTCAGTTTTGGACTTGTAATTGGAGTTGTCATAGAACATATCATATTGGACGGGAAGTTAACAAAGATACTCCCTCAAAGTAAGCTGCAACAGACGCCCTTGTGGTGCCATTCCATAACTTGACTGACTTATCAAAAGTAGCTAGCTAGCACTTGCTCCATTGTCCGTCACGCGAAAAGTAGACATGGTTCACAAGTTGTAGTTGACCCTATGAAAAGGATGAACATTCTTCAGATTTTGCAGCATCCGTGGTTCCAAGCTCATCTTCCACGGTATTTAGCCGCGCCTTCTCCAGATACAATTACAAAAGGCAAAGAAGATATACCTATAGTTTACCTCCGTCTTTTATGTTATTGGTCTCCAACAGTAGTAATCTTATATGGTGTTATCTGTGTTTGAAACCAATTATTTGAGATTTTGAACCTATAGCCCCACAAAAAGGGTGAATATTGTATTTTGCTTTTGTGGTGTATATTGTAAATGGAAATGAAATTGGTAACATGTATTTCGATGAAGGATACAAAGAAGGAATAAGTAAAAGAACATCAAAAAAATTACATAGATACAACGACTCCAAGATTCGAAAGCGGTTCCCTCATTCAATTGTTGATCAAATGATTTGGTCTCCAAATGGGTTTATGAATATTGTGCTTATTACTTGTGTACCTTTTCTCTTAATTATACTCTATATTATTCTTATTATGTACTCTTTTTTTTTGTTGAAAATATTTTGTACTCTATTACTGTCTTGTTTGTTACAAAATCATGTTTGCAATCTGTATTTTGCAAACACAGTTTGCAGTTTACATTATGCAAACACATGTTTGCAGTTTACATATGCAAACACAAGTTTGCATATCAGATTGTTGCAAACACGTTTATAGAACAGATTGTTGCAAACACGTTTGCAGAAAAACTTAAAGGAAAAAAACGCCGTTTTTAAAAGACTTCTTTCGTGGAATTAAGCATTCCATTTCTTTGAGTTTAGAAAGAAATTCTGTTCCAATAAGCAAATGTGGCATGGTTACAAGGGCCTATTCATCGCATATAGGCTTTAATTTAAAGGGCATCAGGTTTTTTTTTTTGAAAAAAGTATTGAAAGTGGATCTTGTTAGAGAGCTAATGAAAAAACATTTCTAAATATATAATTTTTATAGAAATCCGACATCTCAAACAAAAGTTATATCGATTTAAAGTTTAAAGAAAAATAAAAGAATTTAGCTACACAAAACGACAAAATGGAGTATTTTAATATTTGCACACTTTTTTACCTGAATAATAATTTTCGAATGTTTTGTGCTTTTCTACTCATTTTCAATATTATTTTAACCTTTCTAGAAATTACCCCATCGAACAAAGACCGTAAGTGTACACAACATTTCCCTTAATAAAGAAAAATATTATGGACACACAGCTTTTTCCAGTGCCCACATGGTTAAAGGCAAACAACTCAAATTGAGACTTATCTAAGCACACAAAATCAAATACTACAAACCAGATTCTAAAAGGTAAAAGTATATGACGAAAGAAAAGGATGAAGTGAACGTCAGTTGAAGCGGTGTAGCTGACCTGTAGCTCTCTCTAGCTATCTCTAGATTCTCCCTTGTGCCTTTACGACAGCCACCAACCACCACCATTACCACTACCACAATTTAATTGACCTAGACAGGATTCAACCGACCCCCTCCTAGTTTGTTTGGAGAGATGTGCCGCCGGTGAGATCCTCTTCCTTATAATTATGCCGGGGGAGTAGGAGTCTAACAGTTGAATGTCGAGAAGGTTGGTATGTGTGTGTGCCTTCAAATTTCCCATCGACATTAGGAAAATTGGAATCCGAAATCAGACACGATCGGGGTGGCCTATAGCCGACTCAGGCATGGCTATAAAATTCACATTGAACTTGTGATAAGCAGATGAGGCCACAAATTGATGTACATTCCATAAGAATTTATATGCACCGTGATTTTTTGAAGTAGTATCAAGAATTTTTTTTTTTTTTTTTTCTTTTATTGAAAAGAGCAGTATCAAGATAACACGTATAAAAAGTTAAAGGAGTGAATAAAGAATCACATTAATATAATAATATCAATTAAAATTTCATAACTAACAAGATTAACGATCACATTGTGATTCAATATTCCTTTTTATTGATGGTCTTTAGTTGATGATGATCGTAAGGTGATGTTTGTACGACACAATGGGCAAGAGTCATACAGTGAAAGCCACGTGGATATACAATTGGCATGATACACATGATTACATGGCATTCTCTTACCATCTTGACCTTCCGATTTTGATCTTCTCATACATATCGCACAAGTGTCAATCATTTCAACGGTTGGCATACTCGATAGCAAATTAGAATCTAGTTTTATAGTAGTACTAGAATTGATATCACTTGATACATCTGGGGGCATGGTTAGTGACATATCAAGATCAAAGTATTGATCCCAATTAGAGCTTGACATGATTTCAGATATTTTGGTAGTAGAGGGAAAAATCTAGAGATAGAAAGGAAAGTGATATGAGAAAGAGATAGATGAGAAAAAAGGGTGTTGGTTGACATGCTTTTATAGGGTGAAGATGGGTTGGTGAGAGGGTCAAATTTATTGCATTAGTTATTTGTAGCCATTGGATTAGATTGAGTACATTTGATCCAAAGGCAATTAACAAAGAGAAATGGGAAAGGGAGTCAATAAATGTGGTGTTTGGTAAAAAGTGGAAAGTATTTAGTTGTATATGGATATTGTTTGAATGGGCTTTTTGTAGATTTGGGTATTGATCAAAGTCAATGTTTGTAACATATTTGAATTGACTCTTAAAGACCTGTAACAGAAAGAATGATGAAAAGGAAACAAGGGAGAAGTAGGTAAGAAATGTTAAGAGTGTAAATGGGTTTTTGTACTTTTAAGGAATGAAGAAGAGAGGAAATAAAAAATTTAGTTGTTTCATGGCTTGTCCATATCAACAAGCAAAAATTCCAATAATTTTCTCTGCTATTTTTTCCCTGGAGTATTAATTGTGACTTGATGAATATCCATTATTCTAGATTATCTGAAAAACCCAACTATGGAACCGTAATTCCAACCCCTCCACTACAGATATCTGCAGCACATGTTCGATTGTTAGAGGACTCGGGCTTCATTAGATATTTGTTTTTGAACCGTTAGCCCAATACTCCTCTTTTTTTGGTGCTAAAGTGGGTAGAGTTGAACTCATCCTGATTAGCCAAAATATTGCTTCCTCTAGTGAAGTCCATCCATGGCAAAAATTGGTATTACGTAAAAGAACTAATCAAGATGATCAAAGTTGTTGTGAATCTTTTAAATTTAAAATGTATATACAAGGTGCTTTAGACAATGACAAAAACATAAATGATGAGAACTTGGATGTTCTACAATAGAGGAGAACAAATGGAACTTATTACCCCCTTATACAAATTAATGGTGACCCAAAAATATCAAGGCTTAATGTTATTTGTCGAAAGATAGATAAAAGACGAATGATAAATTTATAAGGCTACACACTTTCAGATATCACTAGAAACCGGTAAGAGACTTATACGAAGCCACCAAAACAAAAGAATTAATTAATATGCTGAATATCAGAATGCGATGTTAACGTCAATTTTGTACTTTTTTGGTCAAGATTTATACATAAATAAATCTGCATAGAATTGATTGTTTGAAACATGTTTTTTTTTTTGTTGAAATTGTTTGAAACATGTTGAATTGACTAAAAAGATAATTGATAGGAAAAGGTATGTAGTTGCAACCAAAAAGGTATGTATCTCCATTAAACAGTCATGTGGTAATAAAAAAAAGAATGTGTTTCAGAAAAAAAAAAATAATAAACATAAAAGAAGAATGTATTTTCATCAACTAAAAAAACAACTTAAAAAAAAGGGTTATTTCCTTTCTAGACCGTAGTTTGCAACCAGTTTTTATCTTTGCTCCCTATTCTTTACAAATTAAAGAACGATTTCTTTTTTCAAATCTCTTAGTTAAGCTGATTTTTTTGTTTCCCCAATTACCCTCAAGGATAATTAATTATTCTTCTTCTTTCTTTTTTCTTTCTTTTTATTTCTCCCAATAACCTCCTTCTCCATCTTTCTCTATCTTTAGCAGATCTGGGAGAAGATCTCTCAGATTTGCAGCAACAACAAATTGGTGTTGCAATAGGGCCATTAGGTCTTCAATTTATTCTCAACGCTCCAGTTCCTAGTTTCTTCAAATCCTATATTGATTTTACCAAATCTATCAAATAAGAATTAGCTTTGATTCTTGAAAGAAAAGCCATGGGTATGATTGATGCAGTGGGAGAATTAGCTTTCTGATTGTGTCCAAAGAAAGGAAAAATACTAGAGAGATAATTAGTGAGATTTAGATGTTATAAAGTCTTTTAGTAACAAGTTTGTGTTCTGCACCAGTGATAGATGAAATAGGGACCACAGGGGGTTTCTTGTTCTGCTTAGGTGTTGCTTGTAAGAGAGTAAGTCGTGTTTTCTAATCGAGTAATTCTAAAATTAACAGGAACTGATTTCATTAAACTTTCTAATTTCTTTAATCCCTATCTTAAACTTTTCTTTCCAGATTCAACATTAACACCAAGATTATAAACGCTCTTCTTTTCTTCTAGTATTTCACCTTTGTTTCTCCTCCACCTCTCATTTCTTCTCGCAGAATATTCATCATATAACCTTCCCCTCTTTAATGGGGTTATACTAAAACATTTTGCAAAAAACAGGATTACTCAGATCATAATTTCCGAATTCATCCTTTACCATCTTCTCCGATGCTTGAAATCGATTGGTATTCTAAACGAAGTTTTGATTCTTGTAGTCAACTTACATATCTCCTTCTAGGTTGGGTTTTCATCAAATAAACTGGTGAAGTTTGGATGATGGAGGTGGTGTTGGGGTGTAAGAGCCTAGAGGGAGAACGTAGTTGGCTCATTGATGATTCAACCAATGGTGGCTTCCGATCTGATGGCAGTTTTATCCGAGACGTGTGCCCTTTTTGTTTCAAGGATTTTTCTTCTTCTTCTATCTCTTTGGGGTTTGAATTTTTGAACAGTAGTTTCTCTATTTGTTAATCCGAACTGGCTGGATAATTGATTCATATATGTGTGGGGGGGTAATTGGTTCTTGTAAATTGTAATTGTTCTTAGAATTGGGAATTTTGGGGTTAAACGCATATTTGATTTTACATATAGGATTATCTGGGCAAATACATATAGGATGAAATGGGTAGAACGAGTTCATTCAAGATGGTTTTGGAACTCATTGTTTGGCAAAAATATTTTTCACATTTAAGTCTGAATGAATTTTTCTATCTTTGTATCTCAACTCTGAAAGAAACTGCAAAGACGAGTCTTCAGATTAAATGGGAGACAACATTATTGTTGCTGTAGATATGAGAGATCTTCTCCTAGATCTGCCAAAGATATAGAGATAAGGAAAATGAGGTTAGAGAAAGAAATAAGAGAACATAGAAGAAGAATAATTAATTTTCCTACTAAAGGGTAATTGCGGAAACAAAAAAAGTCAATTGTTAAAGTTAAATGACAGTTTTAAAAAAGATGAACATTTTTTAATTGTAGAAAAATAGGGGATGAGAGGGAACTAGAAACACATTGAAGGACAAAAAAAGAAATAATTCAAAGAAAGGGAGAAGAATGTAAAAAAGGTGGAAAAGCGTATGGGTTTTCATACCTTTATGAATCATGAGGAGGAAATCAGACATGTGGTTAATTCATGTTCTGCACCATCTTCAAGAAAAATATAAAATAAAATAAATTGAACCCTAACACCCCAATTGGGCTGGTGGCTAAGTTTTAATGTTAAAACTGATCTGTAATGATGTCCCATAGTCGAAACATTGAATCTATAGTCCACTTAAGCCCGTCGAAATTCTATCAAACACCATATCATTCTCAAAAATCTAAAATTATTGCTTGTGTATGACCTTATTACGACTTCACAATCCATATATTTTTTTGTGCACTCTAAATTCTCTTGAAATAACTAGATTATGCAGCCACTTTTCACACCATAATAGGGGGAAAATATAAAATCATTGCTGATAGAATTTAGGCTATGTAAGTTTGTGCAATGGCTGGACACTCCTCTTAAGCCCAAGAAGTCGTGGAATCGAGTCTTGGTGGAAGCTGTAATAATTTATCGGGTTTTAGGCTTCTTTATTGTTGGGTTTTAAGCCTCTTTCATTCTTGGTTTAAATTAGGCGGTTATCGTACTTATTACATATTCATGATGCATCAATGTCTTGTAAAGACTAACGTATATCTTAGTCGAATTCTTCAAAAGAAAATAATAAGGGGAAAATATCAAATCATTGTGCTTTTATATTAATGACCGCACTAATGATACTATATTAGATGATCCAAGATTTTGCTTACTTTTAACGTGCCCTCAAAAGAGACTTGTGGCTGCGTCTAGCCCTCACCAAAGTCCAACTAAGGGCTTTTTGACCAATCACATTGGAGCTTCCTTCACTCTCTCTCTATCATGCCACAACTGAATAGTGAAACCAATACATCTCTCTCTACCTTATATAAATAAAATCTGTTAAGGAATTGCACCAATACATCTCTCTCTATCTTATATCATTATCTCTCTCTCACACACACTGTGTAGTTAGGATGTCAACACACCCATTTGATGAGTGCTTCGATCTTGATTTCTCTCTTACAATGGCAATAGAATACTTTTCAGGTCAGAATTTAGCCACACCAGTAACACTAGCTTCTACATTAGTAACGCGTATGCCAACCGTTGCTATTACCGAAGACATATGTTCCATATGCATGGGAGGATCGGAAACTGGAGAAGAAGGTAAACAAATGCCTTGCAACCATGTTTACCATGCCCATTGCATCTCTACTTGGCTCTCTCTTGATAATACTTGTCCTATTTGTCCGCGTCTCGTGGCCACCAGATTGTAAGATTACTTGTTAGATTTTGTACAATGCAAGAAATTTTGTTTTCTTCAGTTTTATAAACATTTTTATCTGATTTTTAAGTGATGTTGAAGTAGAGAAGTAACACTCTGTAGTCTTTTTTTTTTTCACTTTATAATGAAAAGAATAGTTGTTGTGGTGAAACCGTGAAAGGGTATGTTGTTTTTTTTTTTTGTTGAACAAAAAGGGTATGTTGTTGAAAAGGGACAAAAGAAACGCTAAAAGCTAAAGAGTAAACTATGACCCTTGATAGACGTTGTCTTTTTTTTTTTTTTTTTTGACATGGACTCCTAGAGTCATTAAGTTCAATATGGTATACATACATCATGAGTAAATACAGCGATGCCTGCCATCACTAAAGACATCACGGGCCCTAAAGGCCCCCATATAAAGACTCTTAAGGCCATCCTAGAGGCATGAAAGCCCAATCATGCTTTTACTTTATTTATACCTTTCACACAACTTAATAGGTGATGGATTCCACCTCCACAAGGAATAGAAACCCATGACTTCCGTACGTTCTCGGTGTTGATGCACAACCAACTGGCCGAACTGTTGTTAGCAAAGACATCGTTGTTAAGAGACAACAATTTAAACTCATTTGTGAGATTGTAGCTTTTAGGCAAAGGAGATTTTCTTTTTTGTTCTTTTCGGAAACTGAAACTTTATTTCATTTAGTTTTGATCAATGATATCACAATACTAGATAATTTGAGGCATATTACAGATATCCCATGATCCCTCTCTATGTTCACATAAAGCTAAATTGCCCATTCTATGAATGGTAATGGTTGTTGGTTGTTGGTGGCGGACAATGGTGGAAGATTGTCGGTAAATAACTAATGATTTTGGTGGCCAATACGTGGACAACCATTTTTCTTATATGGACAACTATTTTATGTGGACAACCAAAATAATTAATTTTTTTATATGGACACCAATTTCTAAGGGGACAACTCTCTATTGTTTTCACTCAAGTCCTCTTAGAATTAGATGTATTATTTTAACATCTCCCTATTTTCTCATAAACCCTAAGTAAGTTTGGTCTTCTTCTACTACTTCCTCTTCATCATCGACCCAAAATTCTAGAGAGAGAATTTTTTTGAAGAAGATAATGACATCAAACAAAGGGAAGAGAATTGTTGAAGGATATTCCTGACCAGAAAGATCAGATCTAAAAATCCTAAAACCCGTTAAACTTTTAAAACCTAGAAATCAAAAATTTCAAAACCCTAGATTTTTTTACAAACAAGTAGAGTTGCTCGTGCTTCGGGGAAAATCGACAAAACACGAGAGATCTTAATTTCTGAGTTTTTGTAAAAAAAAAAAAAATCGGACTCACCAATTTCGTAGATTTCCTACAAAAATTTGGCAAGACAGAAGGAGACTTGCCACGAAAATCTAGCATATTTTCGTAGATTTCTCACGAAATTCTAGGAATTTCTTCTTCACTTCGTTTTTTTGCCTCGAAATCGTTTTGTATTCTTTCAAACTACCCAAACGAAAATACAAAATAAAATTAAAAAAGTTAAAGTTTTACCTCATCAATGTAGGATTTGATTAAAACCCATCTTGGATTTGATAAAAATACAAAAGACAGTAGTAGAAACTATAGTTCACTAAAAAACAAAGAGAAGTGGTAGAAACTATAGTTTACTAAAAAATAAGGGAAGTAGAGATTGATGAGTTTTATCTTCTTCATTCATCTAGGGTTTGATAAAACACAAAAGGAAATGGTAGAAACTATAGTTTACTTTTAGTAGCAATACAAGAATAAGAATAAGAATAAGACTAAGAAGAAGGAAGAAGAAGAAGATGATGAAGAAGATGATGATGAAGAAGAAGACAACTTAGGTTTTCAATTTTGAACTATTACTTTGTTAATGGTCTGAAAGTTAGTAACTGTTAGTATTTAAAATTTTATGGAGTTGTCCCCTTATTAAATCAAAGTCAACTAAGTCAAGCATAATTGACTCGCACCGGGCGCGAAAATAGTTGTCCATATAAAAAAAACAGTTGTCCACGTATTGGCCACCATGATTTTAATAGATACATGTGTATATCAAAACTACACAGGTCTAAATAGCTAGATGACTAGATCTGAAAATCATTCTTAGTAGCTATGTAACTACCAGCAACATTCTTTTTGCTCTGTATCTTATACTTTCAATTGTACATCAAATCTCTCGATCCTTCATCCATGACTTATTCTCCATTTAAGGTTAGGGGGTGACTGAACAATAAATTGTTTATCTCCTCGATCGTTTTCTTTCTTAATATTTTTTCTTCATGAATTATTACCATTTATACCCACTTAAATCCAAGGTTCTTTTTTCTTACTTTAGCCCCAAAACCCAAAAGAAATGGTTAATTAAATATTTCCCTTTTTTAAAGGGTCCGTGGGTATATAGACCAAAATAATATTCAAAAAAGGTTTATGATCCAATCTTCCCAAAACATGGATATTTAGTCCTTTTACATTATGGACATAATAACCCATTCTTTATGAGATAACTACCGTCCATGTCCCTCCTACAAAAATCACGGGATTTTTAATTTTCCAGGGTGAATTTGGAATGTTTCTAATGTGGGCGTGATTTAGGGGATTTAAAGCAGCTAAAGTATAAATCCGAAAATGATTTTTCTCTATCTTCTAACCGTTTTGGAAAGCAAATCTATTTCCAAATCAATTCAAAACAAAAATCGTAACCAAATCAATTTTCTCTCTCTTTACAGATTTGGAAACCAAATCAATTTTCTCTCTCTTACTATGTAAATTTTTTTCGATTTAAATCAATTTTCTCTCACTTAACTTTCAGATTTGGAAATAGGATCCATTTAGCGTGATTTGGGGGTTAATATACAAAACATATATATCTCTTTCTCTCACTTAACTTTCAGATTTGGAAATAGTATATTTTTTTGGGAACATTAAAGCAACATATGTTTTCGTTTTTACTCATACATAAATACACATAGAATACAAATTATGAAACATATACGTAAATTATGTATTATTTATGACGAGGAAACCATCATTTGTCAAGTATACAACATAATTTATCAAATGTATGTGGGTCTTGTTCAACAAATTACTCATAATTTCTTTTACATTACACATAACTTCTTTTACATTACACATCCTTTACATTCTGTTACAAAAAAAAAGTACAAAATCTTCTTTGGTTCAAAAATGGTGCCCATCCATGTACTCTCCATTAGTTTCGTTGACTCACTTTGATTTGATGATTCTCTTTGAAATTTCATCTGGTATATCAAATCTACACACATAAATACACATACATTAAAGAAAAAAAATCATATATTGTATTATAAACTACATGTACAGTTTCGTAAATTATATATAATGTTTGTCAAATTTTAACAACATTTGAAGGTTTTGAGTAGTTTGGTGAACTTATCAAGGCTACTGTTTTGGGTGAAAAGTACACGTAATGGTAAATAAATAATACATAATTTATGTGCACTTATACGTAAATTATATACATAATAGTAAGAACATGAAGATATACGCAAATTATATATACTTTATTGCAAAGTACACTAGATTTAATAGTAAAGCGAAGTATTTCTACTAATGAAATGAGTGCTATTTTGGTGTTAAAGCACGGGTAATGTTCTATATATTACCCATAATTTACTATAAATTGTGGTAATTTACGATAAAGTACATGTACTGTAAATTCTGTTATGAGTAACCGTACGAAAGAACAAATGTTTCATAAATCCGTACGGATTGAAAACCAAATCTGAAGAAAAAAAAATGAGAATATCATTAAGCTTAAACTACAAACCTAAAGATATCTGCTACGATGATTGATTGCAATAATGTCAAACTCGAGTTGAAGGATTAAACATCAAGATCAAAAACATAAATGAAATTTTAAGAGGGAGAAAGAAAATAAACATCAAACATTCGATTGCTGATTGATAATCTGATCTCACGAAATATCAGAAACAACAGAAGATTAAACATAGATCTAAAGAAATATGATATTATCACTGGATGCAAACATAACATACTAACTTTGAAGGAATCATTGAATAAGGAATAAACATAAAGATCTTAGACAGTTATGAAAATTTTAGGGTTTTAGTTATGAATCATTGAATAAGGAATGAAAATAAAGATCTTAAACCGTTATCAAAATTTTAGAGAGAGAAAATAAACATCATACATTCGAAGTTAATGAATTAGTAAACAAATCTTATAGATATGTATCATAAATCTGATACGTTTTATATTAGAGCGAAATAATTAGGATTTTAGTTATAAGAAGAAATATTAGATATTAACAATGGTGTTATAAAGATTTCAAAAGTATTAAACCTGATAAATGATGAATTTGGACAGCGATATAATGTAGTAGAAGAAGATTTTCTGAGTTTAATGGAGGTTTGTCAACTGAATCGGTTTTAGAGAGATCGAATAAAGAGTTTCCGTTACTGAAAATAATGAAGATATCCTTACTTTGAATAGAAACATGATTGGAGAGAAATATGGGAGATAAATATGGAAAAAGATATGTATAGATTTCGAAGGTAAATCAGTTATAAAATATGGAAAGGTTAGATTAGGGATTATGAAATAATATTTATTCTAGAGATTTGTGTTTTCTCTCTAGATGAGACCAAATGGACTAGATATCCATTTGTATTATTTTTTGGTTTTAAAACCCGTTATAGGATTAGAGAGGATTATATTTAATATCAGGACCCGTTTTTTGGGCTATAATCCCAAAAATTCTTTTTTAAATGGTAACTGAACGTATGGTGTGTTTGGATGGAATATTCCTAAGTAAGATTTCTACCAAAAATAGGATTTGGTAGGAATTAAGAATTTTTTTTGTGTTTGGCTACAAAAAGTTTAAGATTGTTGAATATTAAGGATTCCTAAGTCCAAACTTTGTATTTGACCAAAATCTCATCTTACCTCAGAAGATTCGGTAGGATTTTGGATTATTAAACCTCAATTTTAAACTTTCAATTAATCTAAAAAGAATTTTGTTTACAAACATTTTTGTTTTTTACATAGTAATCGTTTTAAAATTTTTTTTTTTCAAAAATCGTTTTCTCAGAAATCTGTTTTTTTTCCTTGAAGTCATTTTCTTCGAGAAAACTATTTTTCTTTTTGGAAAACTGAGTTTTTTCTAGAAATAGGTTTTTCTAGGAAACCATTTTTTTCTCAAAAACATTTTTTCTCGAGAAATCATTTTTTTCAGAAACGTTTTTCGGTAAATAATCGAGAAAAACAATTTTAGAGAGCATTTCCTTAAAAGAAAGGTTTCAAAAAAAAAATGATACAAAAAGAATCGGGTGATCTTGAAAGAAACGGGCTTTAGAAAAAACAGATTCTTAGAAAAGATTTAATGAAACATTTAAAATTCTTTTGAAATAATCATAATTCCTAAGATTCTTATTACTTACTGATGTGACACTAAAATGTCACATTTGGAGAGCCTAACTTAGACTAATTATTCCTTTTCGAGTGTTATCAATAATATTTTATGTGTTTTTCATGTTAGGTACCTATTTTGGAGTTAGACATGAAAATCGGAATAAAGGGAGCAAATCATCACTATCATTTCATGTTCCGAAAATGAGAGAAAAAAGACTTCAAGCAAATCAAATGACAAGTATAGTCAATGACGAGTCCGACGGTGAAAACGGTATTCAATTCGAAGTCCGGACGGGGAAGATGTGGAAGAAAGAAGTCCGAGGGTATTCTAGTCCGTTGTAAGAATTTGAAGATGTAGAGACAAGGATGGAGGCACTCTCTTGGTTTCTAAATCAAAGCCCAAAACCAAGTCCAAGCCCAAGAAATATTAAGAGAAGAAGAATTGGGTAGAGATTTTATAGGCACCCATTTGTGGTCTAAAGACTTAGTCAAGTTTGACTAAGTCTAGGGTTTGACTCAAGTTAGAGTAAGGGGTCAAAGGCTACTATTCATCTTCTTCTTCAATCATCATTCAACAACTAAGCAAAGAGGGAAAGAGGCAAAAGGGTTTGGGGGCTCTTGAAGATCTAGGGTTTCTAGAGCTTGAGGTTTGAAGAGAAAGAGAGGAAGGGAAGAGTAGACCGGCCAAAGCTTGGCCGGCCAAGCTAGGCCGGCCAAAGCTTTGGCCGGTACGAACTAAAGCGCCCGAGCAGCAGCTCGGGAAAGGAGCAGATCGAACACTATAGCTGCTGCTCGGGACTTCAACACTCGGGCTGGAGCGTGCACGGCATAAAAGATGCAGCTCGGGAGCAGCAAAGGTCCGGCCGGATCTCACGTGTAGCTGCTCGGTTCTTCACATCTAGCACGGGACGGCTTTGAGTTAGCTCGGGACAGCACTAGAGACGCACGGGACAGCACTAGAGACGCACGGGACAGCACTAGAGACGCACGGGACAGCACTAGAGACGCACGGGACAGCAGCTCAGCAAGCTCGGGACGCGCGTGCAAGAAGCCTTTAGCCGGACCTAAGCTTTTGGCCGGATCTTCTTGGTTCTTGGCCGGAATTTCATGCTTCTTTGGCCGGACTTTTCATGATCTTCCGACAACCTTTTTGATCCGAAACCTTAGGGCTTTTGCTCCATATGTCTTGATCTAGCTTCCTATATGGTTTGATTTGGTTTTGGTTGAAGATTGCTAGAGAGAGAAAGCTAGGGTTTAGCTTTAATGGAGGTTGTGTTCTAAATGAAGAAGATGATGGTGGTCGCTATGGGGAACCCAGAATTTGCTAAGGGGAGATCGGCTGAACCTTAAAGACTCATATTTTCCGACGATCTTAGCCTCGAACCACATCGAAAAAGGGGGATTCTCTCACCATTTCCTTTCCATTTCTTTTTCAATCGCCATGTTAGCTAACTTTAGTGTGTCGATTATATGAGATGAAATGTGATGAATTCGTGATTATGTTTAATGTGATTTGATGTTTTGATTATGAATTGATGTTCATTTAATTCGATTATCGTTTTGATCGTATTTTCATGTGTCTTGTCAAGCACTTCGCATAGTTAATAGACGAAACGAAGTATTCGATATCGATCGTAGTCTAAGTCATATTTTCATGTGTCTTGTCATGCACTTCACATAGTTAGGCGACTAGACGACACTTTCGATGACTCGGGATTAACCGATTTAGACATTTGTTTGACTAAGTATGATCTCCGGATATACGTAGTACTTAGAGACATCTACTTTAGGAGTCGAATATCGATTTTACCTTGACACATTAGATCGGACTACATATAGTCGTAGGCTTATCATTATGGATTCCCGGACTTCGACACCTCTCTCACTTATTTATTGCCCGAATCGAGTCTTACCGTCTCCCGCCTCTTGTTCCTCCGACTCTTCTCTCGAATCTCTCTCGCCCGTTTACTTTTATTGTTTAGTTTTGTTTATTTTACTTGTTTGCTTTCTTCTCTTATTACTTATTCAATCTAAAACCCCCATTTATCTTTGTTTCCTTTCCTATTTAGTCTAAGTTAGCATTTGATACATAGATCGGGGGATAAGACCCTTCGATATCCAAACTACCTTCCTATCCTTGGATCGATCCCGGCTTTGCCGGATTACTACTTGATACCTCCGCTTGGGTGTGCAACCTTTTCGGGTGCATCAAGTTTTTGGCGCCGCTGCCGGGGATAGGTTTAGTAGTTTGGATAGCGTTAGTTGTTTTGTTCATTAGTTTAGTGTTATTTGCTTCTTAGACGTCTTTATTTTATTTTGTACTTTCTTAATTTCTTTTTCTTTTAGGTATCATTACAAGAAAAGAGCCAAAAGTGACATAAAGGCGAAGGAAAAAGAAGGATTCGAGAAGCTTAAGAAGATAGACGAACGAAACAAGAGGAGCACTCAATAGTATCGCATTCTATCTCATCCTTTTTACTTGTGTGTGATTGTTTAGTTCTATAAGTGTTTGTTCCCATTTTTGCGATTGCGTGTTAGTATCCCTGAATATTGTGAGATCATGGCAAGTTGGTCATTTGATGAGAATGACCTTATGCGAACTCTTTCCAACACTAGTCGACCATCTACAAGTCATCAGGACTACTCAAATTTATATAGGAATGTTACGACTAGTGATAGGAATAGGCGAGTTGAGTCTGACCGACCTAGGATGACCATGGGTGAATATCGACGGATGTATGGAGTCGGTCAGACTCGTCACGAGCATAGTTTTAGGGATTATGAGCATGAGAGTAATCAACCACGTAAGAGTCTTCGAGACTATCGACAAGAATTTGAGATGACCACACCTTCATGTATGAATTTGTCACTTCATGAGGACCGTAGTTCTATTAGTATTGATCGACCACGTCGAAGTCTTCGTGACTATCGACAAGCATATATGAATGGTTCACTTAGTGATGACAATTCCCGACTCGATGATCCCACTCAAAGAGTCGAGTCTAGGTATCTACATGAAGGTAGTGAAGAAAGGACCATGAAGACCATTAGCCCGGTTTGTGCTATTTGTGCGAGCTTAGACCATTTGACTGACTATTGTCCCATGATCCGTGTTCCGCGAGAGTCTTCGTCTAGTTATACTCATGTGCCTTATTACGAGGAGATGTCTAAAGAGACTCTCCAATTAGTTTTAGAGTATCAAACTAGATTTAATCGAGATATCATGGAGATCACGGAACGGATTCTCAAAATTGTTGATAGACTTGAGTCAGAGCCTATCGTCGACGAGGAAGGGGTTTGCGCACCCCAAACTCAAGAAGAGACTATGAATGATGGTGAGGGTAATACACCTAAATCTAGTCTTAAGTTAAATGTCGAAGAAGCTCTTGATAGACCTTTTGAGATGGAATTGACCGGTGACCCTTATTGCTTACTCTCCCGACCTTCGTCATCTCACCATGATAGGACTAGAGTAGACCTTGATGTTCAGGATGAGGGCTTTATGAGCAAGTTTGGGGATGAAACTATTATGAACTTTCCAATTTTTGACACTTGTGAGGAGGCAGCCTTAGATGCCATATTAGGAAGGAATGGTGTTTTAACCAACTTTGAGGCTCCAGATGCCTTTAAGGACGTCGACGACATAGAAGTTAGCGAGATAATGGATAGCTTATTGGATTATTTACCTAAGGAAACCACGGACCTTGACTTGGTCCCCGAGCATATTGCCTTACCCTTAGAGTTTAGTTCGACCTTCCACATGATCTCAGACTCGGTTGTTGACCCCTTTAGGAACACTTCAGACGTCTTTCCTAGCATGTCTAGGGACTTAGTGGATGTTTTATCCACTAAGCTTGAGTTTGATTATTTACCTTCGACCGACTTCCTGACCCTTCACTTCTATGTCGATCCTTTTGACGACTTTTTAGTCGTCGTCCCTAGCATTCATGCTTACTTAGTGGACCGTGCATCCACTAAGTTTGGGGATGGCCTCTTTTCGGTTTTTGTCTCACGTGCACTTCTTTGGATTGATATTTTTGTGAGACTTTTAGCTTTTGTATATAGCTTTTTTTGGGTTGATCCCCAAATCTTTCGGCTTTTACTATATGATCGTTAGCCGATTAAGATGGGTCTTGATGTTTGTGGGTATCATCTCTGGAAACCCTCCGCGAGACATAACTCGTGCTCTTGTGTGACAACAAGAGAATCAAAGGCTAATTGCATAGCTCAATGCAATCGTGTATACCCGCGTTAGTGGTAGAGTTCTATATGGTCATGTCTTCTTTTGTGCTTCATTCTCATTATATTTTTGGATATTTTAGGAGCATTTCTTATATGTTTTACTTCTAAGGCATGGTTTGTTCCAAGTTTGGGGATGGCGCGAGCTTGGCATCAACTTGGAACCTCTTTATACATGAGCCTTGGTAGTATCCATTTTTTTATCTCCTTCGGTTATGGTAATATCTCTCTACTCTTCTCTTTAAATTGATGTGTCTCTTTATCTTTTGGTGAGTGTATGCTTAGAACATTGAGGACAATGTTAGTTTTAAGTTTGGGGATGCGGGATATGACCATAACCAATGCATGACCATGGGTTTCAAAGACAAAAGGGTTCAAATTAGCCAAAATTTGAAATTTTTTTAACATTTTGAGTAGATTTGCATGTGATTGTAGTGATAGTTTTAAGAATGTTGATGCATATGTATCGAGTTGATGGGTTTTGTGATTGCTAATGGTCTTTGCATGAAAGTCGAGTCTTTGAGTGTTTGTGTTATACTATGGGAGTAACATCTTAGTGAAGAAGAAACATCTCTAAGAGACCTAGAGTAGTCATTAGTGGAGACTTAACCCATGTGAGAGCTCAAAGCCTAAATTTCCCTTCGAGTGTACTCTTCCGCGCTAACTCCGAGTAGAATGAAGAGCTACTCAACCTCGTACCTATTAAAAGAGCTCATTTGATCTCGTGTGCTCAACTTCCTTAGCCACTAGGAGTGACATTAGGACAGCGAATTAACCTTGTCCTTGTAGTCTATGAAACCCGATGAGAATGCCAACTAGAGGGAGGCGGATACTCCATTACCATCATCATCTTATATCCCGAGAATGAAGACATGAGATGAATAGAACGAAGAATGTCAAAAGCAAGTATGAAAGGAAATAAAAAGTTGATTGCAGGAATATAGTATTGTGCGAGTTATGTTTGTTTTATGTGATATTGTGTTGTGAAAAAATAAAAGTGAAAAAAAAAAGTGAAAAAGTGAAAAAAAGAAAGAAAGAAAGACAAAAGAAAAAAAATGAATGATGAATAAAGTTGTTTATGTTATGTTTTGAGCATGTTAGCTCTTTTGTGTGAGTGATGTGATTGTATATATGTGTGTTTGTGTGTATGTTCATGAATAAGTATTCGAAGCAAGAAACGAATGTGTAAATGCTTAAGAGGTTCTATCATGAAGAGTTCGACATTCTCGGGAATCCACCACCATCATCCATTTCTAGTATCCGTTAACTTTTAGAAGGCATTCTTAGAGGGTAGAATGGGTGAGAAGGGCGAGTGAGCTTCCCCACTCTATTTAGTGTCTACTTCCTTTTCGAAGATCATTCGTTCCAAAATGTTGTCCTCACCCCTTTTTATGTGTTGAGTCCATGTTAGTGATCACACTCACACATACGAGCGAACCATTCTTGAGTGATTTCATATTTGGAGTGTATGTCCGTGAGGCCGAAGTCGAGGCGAAATGTACTAACTTAGGAATCAAGGTTTTGTGACTTTGGAACATAGATGTTGCTCGTTATGGTATGACACTAGCACTTTAGGGTAAGATCATTAGTGAAGGGGCCTTTAGCTTTTACAAGAGCTCATTTACTTGATTCATTATGCATTGACATGCTTAAACCCTTTACTATATGAACCATGTTTATCTATGATTTGGATTTTGGACCCTTGTGTATTTGAAACCACGATGTTTGTGGGTGTCATCTATGGAAACCCTCACGAGACGACACTCGTCCTCTAGGGGTAACCTAGAGGTTTAAAGGCTTGTTGCATACGCTAAATGCAACCGGGATGCCTCCGAAAGTGAGTTAGGCTTTTATTTTGTTTTATTTGCTCGAGGACTAGCAAAGTTTAAGTTTGGGGCTCTTGATGTGACACTAAAATGTCACATTTGGAGAGCCTAACTTAGACTAATTATTCTTTTTCGAGTGTTATCAATAATATTTTATGTGTTTTTCATGTTAGGTACCTATTTTGGAGTTAGACATGAAAATCGGAATAAAGGGAGCAAATCATCACTATCATTTCATGTGTCGAAAATGAGAGAAAAAGACCTCAAGCAAATCAAATGACAAGTATAGTCAATGACGAGTCCGACGGTGAAAACGGTATTCAATTCGGAGTCCGGACGGGGAAGATGTGGAAGAAAGAAGTCCGAGGGTATTCTAGTCCGTTGTAAGAATTTGAAGATGTAGAGACAAGGATGGAGGCACTCTCTTGGTTTCTAAATCAAAGCCCAAAACCAAGTCCAAGCCCAAGAAATATTAAGAGAAGAAGAATTGGTTAGAGATTTTAGAGGCACCCATTTGTGGTCTAAAGACTTAGTCAAGTTTGACTAAGTCTAGGGTTTGACTCAAGTTAGAGTAAGGGGTCAAAGGCTACTATTCATCTTCTTCTTCAATCATCATTCAACAACTAAGCAAAGAGGGAAAGAGGCAAAAGGGTTTGGGGGCTCTTGAAGATCTAGGGTTTCTAGAGCTTGAGGTTTGAAGAGAAAGAGAGGAAGGAAGGAGTAGACCGGCCAAAGCTTGGCCGGCCAAGCTAGGCCGGCCAAAGCTTTGGCCGGTACGAACTAGAGCGCTCCGAACAGCAGCTCGGGAAAGGAGCAGATCGAACACTATAGCTGCTGCTCGGGACTTCAACACTCGGGCTGGAGCGTGCACGGCATAGGAGATGCAGCTCGGGAGCAGCAAAGGTCCGGCCGGATCTCACGTGTAGCTGCTCGGTTCTTCACATCTAGCACGGGACGGCTTTGAGTTAGCTCGGGACAGCACTAGAGATGCACGGGACAGCACTAGAGACGCACGGGACAGCAGCTCAGCAAGCTCGGGACGCGCGTGCAAGAAGCCTTTAGCCGGACCTATGCTTTTGGCCGGATCTTCTTGGTTCTTGGCCGGAATTTCATGCTTCTTTGGCCGGACTTTTCATGATCTTCCGGCAACCTTTTTGATCCGAAACCTTAGGGCTTTTGCTCCCCATGTCTTGATCTAGCTTCCTATATGGTTTGATTTGGTTTTGGTTGAAGATTGCTAGAGAGAGAAAGCTAGGGTTTAGCTTTAATGGAGGTTGTGTTCTAAATGGAGAAGATGATGGTGGTCGCTATGGGGAACCCAGAATTTGCAAAGGGGAGATCGGCTGAACCTTAAAGACTCATATTTTCCGACGATCTTAGCCTCGAACCACATCGAAAAAGGGGGATTCTCTCACCATTTCCTTTCCATTTCTTTTTCAATCGCCATGTTAGCTAACTTTAGTGTGTCGATTATATGAGATGAAATGTGATGAATTCGTGATTATGTTTAATATGATTTGATGTTTTGATTATGAATTGATGTTCATTTAATTCGATTATCGTTTTGATCGTATTTTCATGTGTCTTGTCAAGCACTTCGCATAGTTAATAGACGAAACGAAGTATTCGATATCGATCGTAGTCTAAGTCATATTTTCATGTGTCTTGTCATGCACTTCACATAGTTAGGCGACTAGACGACACTTTCGATGACTCGGGATTAACCGATTTAGACGTTTGTTTGACTAAGTATGATCTCCGGATATACGTAGTACTTAGAGACATCTACTTTAGGAGTCGAATATCAATTTTACCTTGACACATTAGATCGGACTACACATAGTCGTAGGCTTATCATTATGGATTCCCTGACTTCGACACCTCTCTCACTTATTTGTTGCCTGAATCGAGTCTTACCGTCTCCCGACTCTTGTTCCTCCGACTCTTGTTCCTCCGACTCTTCTCTCGAATCTCTCTCGCCCGTTTACTTTTATTGTTTAGTTTTGTTTATTTTACTTGTTTGCTTTCTTCTCTTATTACTTATTCAATCTAAAACCCCCATTTATCTTTGTTTCCTTTCCTATTTAGTCTAAGTTAGCATTTGATACATAGATCGGGGGATAAGACCCTTCGATATCCAAACTACCTTCCTATCCTTGGATCGATCCCGGCTTTGCCGGATGGGTGCTTCTAAAGGCACCTGACCAAACAGCTGTTAGCATCCATCTCTGTTGGCACCAGGCCCAACCGCTCTATTCTCTGTTGGCACCACTCAAGTATGTAGGCACCGGTCCATTATCTGTTGACCCTAACCCCTCCATCCATCTCTCACAAAATCCATCCAAAATTGGGGATTTTAAACTTTCTCTCTCTAAGCTCTTAAAAAACCGAGTTTAAACCTCATCAAATCGCTCATAATCTCACTAATCTCCCTCAAATTTTGTTGAGAATAAGTCATTCGACTCTCTAAGTCTTAGAATCAAGAATCATTTGGTGGAGACGAAGTTGAAATCAAGCTACAATTGCTCCTTCAAGGTTGGTTCAAAAACCATAACTTTTTTAATATTTTTGAATAAATTTGTTGTTTGATTGATTGGGGATGTTAATAGTGTGTTGTAACATGTTTAGAATGTTGTATTCTTCAATTTCGAATATATTTAGAGCATTTTCTGTGAATATTTGATGCCCAAACAAACTGCCCTAGATCTATGGAACGACTCGGACGGACTGGACCAGTCCGTCCGTGTCTTCCTAGTCACGGATCAGCTAATCCGTGACTTAGTACAAAGAAACGGACTCCCTTTCCAGTCCGTGACGGACTGGGTAATCCATTCCGGACTTAAAGGGCACGGATTACCTGATCCGGGACCTGGGTTTTTTTTTTTTTTTTTAATCTTTCATATTTTTCTTTCTTTATTTTTCTCATCATTTTTCCTTCATTATTTGAATGACCTTTTTTGTAGCGATACGTGCCTATTTTGAATGACCTTTTTTGTAGCGATACGTCTAATTTTTCCTTCATTAATTTAGAGTAGGAAAACATATTTTGATTATTTATTGTTTGTGCATCACATATCCGCGTATTATTCAAAAGTTATTATGACACCACGTAAGCAACGACGAACGCAAGGAGATGAGAACGAAACAGAGCCTCCTATTTCGACAGCAGAAACAGAAGTAGGGGGGTCATCTTCATTTTCAGACCCGTACTCTGGAGGTCCGATAGATCGTGCGCTTCTACCTTGTTTCAAGAATCATGTTGCTTATACGATTTGGAACAAACCGGTAAGCAAATATTATTTTCTAATTTTAGTAGTTATGATAAAATTTTGTTAATCATCAATCTAAAACAATATCTTTTTTATTTTCAGGAGAGGCCGGTGTTGAAGTTACACAACCATGCGTCTGCCGTAGTTGTGGGTACTGCTTTGAAGAAGACGAATGGGTGGGACCTGGAAACTGAGTGTCAAAGTGTTCGAGAGAGAGTCCGGAACACGGGATTGGCCCACATCGCCAAATATTCATACACCAAGCTAGATCGTGTTCTAATCTCGGCATTTACAGAGCGGTGGTACGAGGACACAAATACTTTCCACATGCCGTTCGGGGAGATGACGATCACGTTAGAGGATGTGTATCGCATATGTGGTCTTCCAATTGAAGGTAAACCCGTTGTTCTGTCCAAGACGGATGATGAAGATTTGAACGATGACGATGACGATGATACAAAAGATCCAGATGCATTACTAGTCTCTCGTTATTTACAATTAGATTACGAAGGTGTAAAACTGCACTTAGGTAAATCTAAGTCTGTGGAGCTTAAGTGGTTGAGGGAGCAATGCAGTGGGTCGAAAGAGGATGACACCGACCTTGTCAAAGATGCTGTTGCACGGGCATACCTCTTGCATCTTTTTGGTTGTACTCTTTTTGCTGATAAGAGTGCAACTAAGGTTCCTTTTGTCTATCTACGTTATCTGAAGAACTTAGATGATATTTCGAGTTACTCGTGGGGAACAGCGGCGCTTGCCTATCTTTATCGGCAGATTGGTTTTGCTTCGAGGGGAGGAAATCAATTGGCTGGTTATCTTACTTTATTTCAGGTAATTTCATATTTATTTTTGTCTCTCAATTATTTCTTTATTATGTTAGAGTAGTGAATAATAAATGTGTATTTAACATTACATTTGTAGGCGTGGATCGATGAACACTTCAAACTTCGGGTGTCTGTTCCCAACCCAAAATATGATCCTACATCTAACGTGCCCCGGATGTATAGATGGGAGGAACACGTTTTGAAAGGCAACAAGGCATGTGCTCTAGGAAGCACTCGTGAGCAATTGGACAGTCTGACTGAGAGAGATGTATGTATTTTATTTATTAATTTTTTCCTGTGTTCTATAATACCTGACGTATGCTATAGGAATCACTCGTTAAACGTCTTATCATGTAGGTCATTTGGGACCCATATCGTCCCTTATTGTCTGGTGATGCACTACCACTTCCTGAATACTCTTTTTACACTGGTTGCATCGCGGTTAACGATATTGCCGAGCCCTATCACCCTGATAGGGTGTTAAGGCAACTTGGGTTGGTTCAAGTCATCCCTAAAGAACCGATTCGACCAAAAAAGGTGTCGAAGGATGGAGATTCTAAAAACTTTGGTAATGTGGCTTCTTATTGGGGGAGTTGGGAAGATCACCTACTAAACATGAGTGATAGACCGAAGGAGGTATCTTTGGCTCCGTGGGAGGCAAGCGCTCAGTATAACAATTGGTTCAAGAGAGTATCTCACCCGTTTCTACAAAACCCAGCTTTGTACAAATCCAATAGACCAGAACAGTACATAGGTTCGGTATCGTACTACGTGAGTATTCGATTTATCATTCTTTTGTTTTTTTACTTTTGAAATTTGTAGCAATAATTTCTTACCTAATTTGTTATTAATCCATTGTTGTTTTTTTAGAGAGATGGAATTGATCGTGCCATTGTAGCGATTCAAGCGTCTGACGTTCCGTTAGGGCTTGAAATCCTAACTAATGCGAGGGCTGAAATGCCGCTTCCCGAATGTCCTCATCAACCTCAACCAGAACCCGAACCAAGAAGATCGTCTAGAAAAACTACGGTGAAGAAATCGAGGAAATCACAAAGGGAATGAAGTATTATATTATCCCATATATTATGGTTTAGAATCTCAAGAGTAGTCTCGTTATTTTGAATTGCTTTTGTGAACAACGGTTACTTTTTTTTAACTTCTTTTGTGAACGATGTGCATCGTACAATTTGATCTATGTTTGAACATCGTTACTCTTGTTTTAACAAGTTTTAACATCTACCGTACATTTTGATCGTTATTCTTGTTTTTTTAACAAGTTTTAATATCTATCAAACTGTAACGACTCTAAGATCTACCGAACGGAAGGTTTACAAAACGCCACCTTAAGTACCATCGTTTGGAAAAAAAAACCGTACGGATCAGCTAATCCGTGCCTTCCCTTCTCAGGTCACGGATCTATGGATCCGTGACGATGTTACAAGAAACGGATCCATAGATCCGTCTCTTTCTAACAGGAAAACAGTAACCCCTGTTAGAAAGTAACGGATCTATGGATCCGTGTCCTTTTTATATGAAACGGATCCATAGATCCGTTTCTTTCTAACAGGGGTTCCTGTTAGAGATTGACGGATCTCTGGATCCGTCCCTTTGTGAACCAAAACGGATTCAGGGATCCGTGACCTGTATGAAATTCCTGTTTTTCTGTTTCTCTTCGATTATAAACCCAAAGAAAATTAATCATCTAAATTTATTCAAATATTAAATCAAAAAGTTAAGTAACGAAGACAATTAATCATCTAAATTTATTCAAATATTAAATCAAAAACTTTGTAACTCGGTCTTTCAGTACACCTTAATCATCACTTAAATTTATCACACTACTACTTGGCTCATTCGAATTATCATGAGAATAAAATTTCTTTCCATCCTCGATCTATCTCTAACAAGTTCAAGCCAACCCGTTGCCTCTAGCGATGCATACCTAGACCATTGCGGTGCAATGGGAGGGAGTATAGAATCTTTTTTGAGTTTAACGTTCATAAAGTGACCACCACTATATGTAATGCACGCAATTTTATAACCCTCAGAAGGTGGACCACTAAGTAAGGGTAAGAAAGTTGTCGAACAACCTATAGACAAATGAACTAATATGCAATTGAAGCTACTCGCCACAACTATACTAGTGTACGGGTGAATGTAGAACCAATCTTCCGGACATGTAAAATTGAAGTTGTTCGCGGCACTTAATGTTTGAGTGTAATCTCTTATTCCAAACATCTCTTTGTAGAGTGTGTACTGATCCTCAAGTTCTTTTATGACATTTTCGCGAACTTGTTTCCAACCATCTTCTAGTGAAAACCCAAGTCCTTTACCAACGGCATGAAACCCACAATGACCATCGCCTGACACATCTATAATGTCATCCAAGAATGGATCCATAACTGGCGGAATCTGTCCTTTGTATCTTTCAAAATTGGGTATGGTTGCTTTCGGTGCTTTGGTTACTTTGTTAACTTTACGTACTGTCTGAGTGGAGGGAACACATTCATCAACACACTTTGCATATTCGAAAGCAGATGGGTTCCTCTTAGTAGATTTTGCAGCTTCTTTTTCTTTTTTGCTCATTCTTCTTTGTTTCGGAGCCCCTTTTGTCTTTGTTTGTTGCAATGGCTCACACAAGTTTGTCATGACCGGAAAAGAAATTTCCCTCAACTTCTCAAGTATTGCGGTCCTCTCAGCATCACTGGATTTATCCCACATTAAATAAAGGTGCTCCATCTCATGTGATGCGTCAAGATCATTATGAATCGGCGGAGTCGGGTTAATGGATAGCTTGGTCCACTGAGGGTGAATGATGTCCTTTGGACATACCTTATCTTGATTCATCAAAGATACCATCTCATGAGCATAAGGGAGACCATAGACATACCTTAGAACACATCCGCAATTTTGAACGTTAATATCAATCCCATTTGCACGGTCGATCTCATCTACCATAAGATCTAATGCCGCGTGCGAGACATAACCACGTAGCTCTTTAAAAAACTTGATTTGATGCCCTTCCTTCACCTTAATACGACTGTGCTCAAAAGATGTTATAATTTCACATGTCTCGGTTTCCGTCATGATATGCATAAATTCCCAGCACGTAACATAGTTACCTTCGGAGCTACATAGATATCTCTTCAATTTGGAATGAGCACCTTCCACACGATTTGTTGTAGTATTTCCCATGTGAATAACCCCGTTAGTCCATGCAGTCACAAATCTCTCTTTCAATCCCAACCAGGTATCTTGAACATAACTAACATCTTTATGATGTGTGTTTGATCAAAATTTCACAAAAGTTTCCACCGCCTCATTATAACCACTTTCAGTCTCAGCATACATGATAGCTCGAAACATTGTCATAAACACATTGAATTGTTCTTGTTTGAAATGACCTTTGACTTTGGCTACCACACACTTGTCGATGTGGAAAGTACATAGCAACCTTTGAGCATTTGGAAAGACTTCACCAATGGCGTTAATCAGTGCAAGTTCACGATCGGTAATAAACACGATTGGCATTGAGTTGGGAGGAAACAACGTCCGCAAACGATTAAGGGCCCATGTGTACTGATTAGTTGTCTCCCCATCCATAAATGTAAAGGCCGTGGTGAAGGATTTCAACGTAGAAGTTACCCCGACAATCTCAAGCAATGGCTTGTTAAATCGGTTGGTTTTATACGTACAATCGAGCAATAACACGGTATGGAAACTCTGTAATAATCGAATACAATCAGGATGTGCCCAAAATAGATTTGTTACCTCATCAGTGTCTTCGTTCTTTGAAAAATGGTAGACGTAATGGTGTTCCACCAACAACTTAATGACTTGTTGCATCGGACTCCTTCCTTCTTGGTTTTCCATACGTATGTTCGCACGTGCATTGTAAATGGTTTTCAACGTTGATGTGTTATCCTTGAATTGTTCATGAATTTGAGAAAGAATTTGAGCTGGCTTCGTACCAATTTTTAATAGATGTTTCACAACAGTTTTTTATCGGGTTTCAACCTATTCACATATGCGTGACCTAGAAGACTTTCAGCTAACTCGTGGTTATGGATTCCAGACACAACTGACACTTTACACGTGTCATTAACCCCCGGTATTCCTTTGAGCTTGAACGGACATTGACATTTTTTGGTGCTCGATTTCCTTTTCTTTATAGGTGGTTGATGGGATTTTTGAACTAAATCCTTCTTCTCATGTGAACGAAATACTCCACTTCTTTCGCAACATAATTCTAACCGGGGTTTCTGTCCACCTCTTCTATTACCTGACCTGGAGGTCAATACTACAAACTTATGTTTTTTCCCAATTTCTTGAGCCCAACCGATTAACTCCTCTTTAGTTTGAAAAACATCTTCAGTCACAAAATACTGACCAACATCAATACTAATAAATTGACACCCATCATTTGAAGGTCGATTTTCTTCTTCGGCATGGTACTCCTCTTCAATAGGAACAATATTAAGGTCCGGAATCTGTCAAAAGGTGAAAAAAACATAAAAATCACTTAAAGATAAAAAAAATCTTCAGGATGGAACGGACTGAAGGAGTCCGGGATTTATCAGCTAAGGACGGATCAGTCTATCTGTCCAAATATACAAGAGCACGGACTTTTGAGTCCGTGACATTTCATTTATAAACGGATAGACCGATCCGTTAATGACTAATAAGTACCGGACTGGTTCAGTCCGTCCGCGTCACCGAAGTTTCACTTTGGTTTTTTCAAAAACTCACACAACACGTATAAAAACATATAAAATAGGATCGGGGAATGGTTGTATACCTCATGAGAAACTTCTCCTTGCCCGGAAATAGGTGAAAGAGTTGGAATCGATGTAGTTGTTAAATTTTTAGAACTCTCTTCTTCCATGGTTATCTTCCTAATTTCTTTTCAAAAGATGATATAAAGAAGCTATAAATTAGATGTAACACAGTTGTATGATGAATAAATCACCCGGATTGATTTTTTCGAATAAAAGAATAGTCGCCGGTAGGTGTCGGAGACGTTGCCGTCGCCGTTGCCGGAGAATGTTGCACTCTTTTCTAGGGTTTTGTTTTGGAAGAAGAATTGATTAGGATTCCTTTTTTGTTGGAAGAAGAAGATGGGAGAAGTAAACGAAGGTAAACGTCACCCACATTAAAAACCGGTGCTTATAGAGACCTCGGGTAAAAAATCATTGACTTGAGCCAACAATATTTTTGGATGCTAACAGCTGTTTGGTCAGGTGCCTTTAGAAGCACCTTTGCCGGATTACTACTTGATACCTCCGCTTGGGTGTGCAACCTTTTCGGGTGCATCACTTACCAAACAAACAAACAAACAAAAAATTATTTGAAATCATGAATCATTTGGAATCATGAATAGACTTCTTATCACTTACCAAACAAACAAAAAAAATTATTTGGAATCATGAATCTGTCCATTCATGAATCCTTCATCCAAATTCCAAACATACCATAAGCTTTCATGAAAATCACCACTTTTTTTGTTACACCACATTTTTTTTCTGTCCCATAATAATCCTCCAATAGATTGGCTCTCAGTTATGCAAACTTCTCATGCATTTGAAATTTGATTAACACTATGAATCACATCAGCATTGTATGTAAGAATTAGATCCTCGGCCCAACCCTAAGCCAAGCAACAAAAGAGTGACTTTAAATTTGCAATAAATAACTTAAAGAGTGATGTATACACCAGAACAAGATCATCAGTTGTTTTTCTTTTTATTTTCCAACATCTATTGATCTTAATCAGGGAAGAAAGAGCCTGAAAATAAGATATCCTCCAAAAATTGCCAAAAAACGGAGAACAGAGGGGCCCTTCAGCTCAATGGAAGTTACGGCTGACAGAATCATAGCTCGGGACATTTACAACTGCCAGAAAACAAAGAAACAAAAGAAGAGTTACTTATGAGAAATTTGATTTTCGGGAAGTGATTCTAAAGGTCTACAGAAAGAAAACAAAATAGCTAAATACTAATGTGGTGTTAAGAGTAAGATTATAGAAGTTTACCATCTCCCCATGATGCCATAGTAAGGGGAGAAGAAACAATCTTTTGAGCGATGGAAGCAATATCCTTTAACGTAACACTGTCAACTGCTTTCAGGAAATGATCAACAGGTTTCCTGACCAAAATAAAAAGATAATTCACTCCATCGTTGTTGGAAAATAATCTTTAGCCCAAATTAAGTAATATTTATGAGGTTTACTGCAAATTCCATGGCAAGACTCAAAACAGCTAATATATTCAACATGGGCAAAAGTAGATGGACTTTAGACTAACTGGAGAGTTACTCGAACTCGGCTCCCACTTAGCAGTAGCCTGAGCCCAAGCCCAACCCAAGAATTATGAACTCAGGCGAGTTCACTGCTTGTTTCTCCGGCTCCGCTTTGTATAAACTTTATACATTAAGTCAAGTTCTCTACTAGACCATGTCCTGAGCCCAAGACACAAACATGGAATGACTCCAAAAAAAGATAGGAAAATGAACTATATCTGTGACATGGAAAGAGTCTGAAGAAGTAATACTAGAAAAGAGTGAATGCAGTTCATACCTCTCTCCGTATATCAAGATTTGTCGCCCTATATCTTCTGATGCAACCATCTGCAGGATTGCATTTTTTTTAATCGAAAGTAATTAGAAATAGAGTTTGGAATAGGTGAAGACCTACAACCGACGAGAAAAACTTGTATTAAAAAAGAAACTAAAATTCCTACTCTTGATTCCAAATTCATTAGAATTGCAGACTTAGTCGACTCCTTTGCACGGTCTAGTTCTACCTGGTTCACTGCCAGAAAAAGATTAATCGACTTTCACACAATAGTTCCAAAGAAAGAATGGTCTTAGTCAAGAGACTTTAGGAGATAAGTAGTAGAGCAAACCTTTTCCAAGTGTTGCAACCTCAATCAGTTCTCTTGATGCTAAATCAACGACTTGAGAGACAAATTCAGAGCTCTGATGGGAAAAGAAAATGAAAAAGAAAAAGTAATTAGTTAATTGGACCATCACAAACACTTTTTGACCAACTATTTGAACAGGTGAATACAAGTAATAGACGAATATTGGGCCATTATTACATGTACATAACAAAATAAGGTCGAGGGATCAGAAGATCAATCAGCAAGTTTAGTAGAAAAATACAAGGATGTCCATCACAAAATCAAAGAAATATACTTGACATAATCTAAGGTAAGAACTTTTTTTTTATCAGTAAACAAAACTTAATGGTGTGTTTGGATGACGGAATCATGAATCCGCGGATTCATGAGTCCTTGGGATTCATGATTCTAAGGATTCATGAATCCTAGTAATATTTTTTGGCTTGTTTGGCAACTAAGAATCCTATGGTTTATTATTATTTGAGTATTTTTAAACGTCTTTATAAAAAATATGATTTTTGAAAAAAATAATGATTTTGAAAAAAAATAATGATTTTGTAGAAGGAAATACTTTTTTGTTGATGTTAAGTTTGAAATTTAGGTTCATTAATCCAAAATCCTAGGAAATCCTAGGGGGTAGGGTGGGATTTTGGTCCAATACAAATTTTGGAATTAGGAATCCTTAGGATTCAAGAGTCCTAGGATTCTTGGTAGCCAAACAGACCAAGGGTTCATGATTCCTACCAAATTCCACTTTTAATAGGAATCCAACTTAGGAATCCTGCAACCAAACACACCATAAGTTCATTTTTAACCATGAAAAATAAAGAAATGTAGAACTGGTAGAGTGAAGATGATTGAAAAAAAGAAGGAAAGGGAAGGGCTGTTCTGACGAGTCCTCGGAAAGAACTTCAAGAAATACCTCTCCTCAAAATATGCGGAATCTAGAAGTAAACTAAGATAAATTTCAGCAGTTGGAACAGTTAAAGAGGAAATTCTGATACAACGCCAGGGTAAAATGTTAACAGAAACAGAAGAAAAGTAAGAGGTTCTTACAATGGTCGCGTGAATTCCAAACAGGCCAGTTTTATTGTAGATACTGTTGAATGCAGAAAATGACTCAATCTGTTGATACTCATTCAGAACGCGAAGATCTGCTCACATTAGGATCACAAAAAAATTAACATTTGAAAGGAAGGGAAACAGAAGTAATATACTATTGTAATGCGATCGCAATATGCAATAACATAAATATCAAGAGATGAAAAAACAAAAGACGATGTACTTCTTTCAAACATTCATGTGATCAAGTCAAACCTGACTTCCTATGTGTGATTGCTGATGCCAAAACAAGTTGGATAAAGTCATTAACCGGACTTACATAATCGCGAATACATTCCTTTCCCAGGACCCCCAGCCGAGAAAGAGCCACCACCACCCATGAGCATCTGCAGAAGTTGTTCAAAATATTATTATCTTTCATCTTGGCATAAGATCACAAAAGAAAGGAAAAGGAAGAAACAGAAAGTAAACAAGCACGATAAACTAATCCTAAGAGAATAAGCGAAGGGCTTCGGGACCTGAAGTACAGTTAATGTCATTGCCTCGTTCTCTGTGTGCCAGCCACCAGGAACTTCGAAAGCGAGAGCAACATGTGTACTCTGCATCAAAAGAGGGGAACAAAAAGGAATTTAGTCGATCATTAAAAAGAACACATACATGAAAAGGTAGAGACTTATAAAGATACACACTGGTGAAGAAGCTTGACAACGGAAATCGCCTCCAACATATTGAGATTCTGGCTCTGCTGGACGGGGAACCGCAGGAAGGTCAGACAGAAGGGGTTCTGCAATAGATAGAAACTCCTCATGTTCAACTCCAGATGCCGCCAATACAATACGTGGAGCAGTATAATTTTTCTGAAATGCTCAAGTGCAAAAGAGTTTGAAAATTGAAGACTTGATGAGTGAATAAAATACTCAAATCCACAGGCTAAGATTATATGAACATCAAAAAGTTGTAGGTCTACTTTTCTAACTTAGAACTTACAGCAACGAAATCCTCCAAGGTTTTACCATCCAATCTGTTTAGGGCAAATTCTGGAGCCAAAAGGGGATTTGCCAATGCACCTGCATACCCTGCAGAATGAAGCGCTTCCAAAAGTAATCCCTGAGGATTGTTATTAATTTCTGCGATCTCTAATTTGATTTTCTGGAGCTGCATCAAAATTTGTATATCATATATATCTGAAAAATGAAAACGGGACATCAAACAAATGGACTCAAATCCACACCGAAGAGAGTATGGAAGATACCTGTTCGTTAACTTCCCAATCAAGGAATACAGGGTTTCGAACAGCATCAACAAGCAACTCCAACATTTGAGGTACGTAAGTCTTCAAGGCATCATACGTGTACCCCATTTGCTCCCGAGACGCCGATGCTACCACATTGCCACCAATTGCTTCCACCTCTCTCACGACACGTAAGTGACTCCTGTTTGCCGTGCTCTTAAATGCCATCCTTTCTAGTAGGTGGGTGGCCCCAATTGAGTCAGGAGTCTCATAAACCGAACCACTGTCAACATAGAGTCCAATTGAAGCAGCAGGGTTCTGCCAAACAATCACAACCAGCATAATTAACTATATGGAAATATATGGTCAAAAGTCAAGGCCAATGATACTTGACACACATATCATTCCGCTACGCGGTACCGGACGTGATACGCTGCCACGTGAGTATCGAGTATGCTAGGGGTAGGGTCCGGTACATTTTGGACTACTTTTACTAGACGACAAATACTATGTATGATGCATATAGAATAAAGATACCTACTCTCAACCAGTATATCTCTATTAAACATAAAATCTTAACTAGTTAAAAAAACTTCTTCTAGTTAAAAACTCAACTAGTTTATCTTATAGACCTTTCACAAAAAACAGGGTTAACTTAGGTTGGAGATTCTGGTACTCCAATTTTGGGGTACCAGATCGCAAACCCATCTAACAAGGATATGAGGAATCCAATACGAGGTACGCAAGGGGGCAGAGTATCAATAACTATGGTAAAAAATCCTACCCGAAACCGCCAACTTTTCTTATTGTCAAAAACAATTGGCCAATTCTTTAGGCTTCAACTCCTTATTTATGGTTGGCACAAGTTTGCATATAGTTCCCACTAGTCTAAAAAAAGATATATATGTCTTCTTGATACGCTAATTAAAGTACGAAGATTCAAAGACTACGAATATTATACAAATACACATACAACGAAATATCATACGTACCGTGGATGTTTCAGAAGCAATCTTAACACCGTTGGGCAAAGTTGTAATCTTGGTCTTGCTTGGTTTGACATAATCGGGAAGAGGAGGTGCAAGAGAAACACCTGGGAGAGGATAATCGAGAGGAGGGAGAACACTAGACCGTTCCCCTGTGAGCCAACTGAAAATACCTCCTAAAGGGGACGACGATCTCTTAGCTACAGCAACCGAACTGAAAAACCTATTGCCTGTATGATGACCCTACAAAGATTTCATTTTTCAAATTAAACTAGATTGACAAACACCTCAATCAAACTAAATACCAATCAGATCTTAAAATAGGCGTTTTCCTAGGAAACTAAAGTATAAATTAATAGATTTTACAATTCATCAAGCAATGAACTGTGAAAGAAATCAGATGAATTTTGTTCAGACAGGAGAAAAAGAAGAAGATGATGAAATTAGGGCTAACCTTTAAGGCTTTAAGTCGCGATGCAGTAGGTCTGTACATGTCTGATCCTTAAGAAACCCTAGAAAAATTTTACTGAAAAAGAAAATGGGAAGAGAGCTGTAGGAGTTGAGACTTGAGAGAGAAACTCGTATATTTTGCAATGCCCCCCCTTCCGATGTCGTCTAGGTTCCAAGGTCAAATCAAATCGGTTCTTGACGAGTTTCAATTTAGCTACAGATTTAGTAGAACTTGTAATCAATTCATTCTGGTTCTAATTCTTCCTGCTCACAACAATAACATAATTTGGAAAAAAGGAAAACAATCGACTCCGCTGGGGATCGAACCCAGAATCTCTGGTTTCGTAGACCAGCGCCTTATCCATTGGGCCACGGAGTCCTTGTTGAACAGTCAGTTAATTATGGCTAAATATCTTTCAACAAGCTAACCAACAATAAAAATGTTGTCTTGAAAATGGAGACCGTTGATTTTTGTAGGTCTGAAGTAGACTTTAACTTGCAGCATCTTCTAGCATTACTCGATTTCATAAGATCTTTAGCTATTTGAATCAAAATTATATTCAAAATAAGTAAGCAAATAAAATAAAATAACATTTCATAAATATTACCCAGGTTAGGTTAAAGTCTATTTATCAAAACACAAAGTGTTTGTTGACTGAGACAAATAATGGTCGCTTGTTTCATTTCCTATAACATATTGACCGTTTGATATATCACCTACCTAAAAAAACATAATTCGGGCATCCACTCAATGAAACAATGTACCAAAATGATTAATCTGGAGTGTCTTATTCACTTCGTCATACTCCTTCCGTTACCATATCGAGGCAGTCGTCATCTAGTCATTGTCAACTCTGGTTGAAATTGAAAAAAAATTGATGAAATTAATTAGATTAAGAAGAAATCTTCCACCATATCCACTACCGTTACCAAACCGATGCAGTCATCCTCTTAATTAGAGTTGTTTCAAGATTTGGGATTAAAAAGATATCCACCTTCCCATCTTATTCACTTTCTTCTCCCAAATAGTCCTTATAAAATTGATGCTTTAACAAATGGAATTAAGAAGAAATTCTCATTCCCACTATATCCACTTTCTTCCCCGTATATCTACTCTGGTTACATCGTACATCGCTACTGAAATCAACTTCTTTACCCAAATCGATAAAAAGTTGCACGTTACAATCTTCATCGATCTTCTCCTTCAATCTTTGCGCGATGGAGTTACCAATTGGTTGACCTCTCTATAAAGCTCATAAACTTCATCTCTTAAATCTACCACGTTGCACTCAAGTAAGAAGAAATAGTGCATTCTAATTTTCTTTTCTAATGTTGTTCTTAAGTTGCACTAAATTCTCATGGGTTTGTTGTTCATATTTAATCTCTATATTTTGTAGCTTCTCTGACTGTTCTTTAATAAATTAGTTTGATATTAATCGATTAATACTGTTGATTTTAACCTATTATATTCAGTTTTGACCCTATGTCCCCTTGTATAAAATGGTGGATTTGATTTTTCTTTATAACTCTTCGTATCGGTCAATCATCGCTTTGGATCATTACTGGTTGTTTTTATTCACATTATCTATTCTTTGAAAAGTATTCATTGTTTTTACCCATTTATTCCAACACGCCCCGACAATTCATAGATGAGACAAAATTCTGGCAAAGTCTCGTATGTAGATCAGACCAGTCGTGCATGTAAAACCTCATGCAAACCATGCATTCGCATACACAAAATAAACTCACAAAGAGGAAGTTGAACAAACTCAAACTAACTCAAATTTAGTTAGTTTGAGTTTGTTCCTTACAATTAGATGATTTATTAAACCTGTATTTATTATTTATAAAAAAAAAATTTCTTACAATTAGCAATCAATAGTAGTGGTTAGTTGCCCACCCATGGTGTAATTCCCATTAAGAGAGAGTCGCCTCGGAAGAATATATAGTAAGTTAGCTAGTAGTGTCCCATTCTAGCACTAGCTAATGCACTAGCATCTCCCCGAGAAAGAGACTTACCCCTAACAGTCAAGTCACTTTCTTACCAACGGACTTTGCATATCATTGAAGAGTTTACCTCATTACATTATATATCTTAAGTACCTAATACGTTTTTCGTCACCGAGTTCGAATAAGAGAGTTGTCTCCCAATACCTATGATAGAACATGAATCTTATTCTCTTCAATACCTATCATGCACCTAGTGTGATCTTTTCGAAACCAATTGCATTCATATATCAAAAGCAGGATTCTTATTCATTTCATAACCTTATCAAACGCGTAAATGGAACGAACAAGAGTCATATCGAGTAAAGCAGAGGGATCCCAATCAATGATACCACGTCAGGCGATCGGCGAGGGTGTACAACTCAGAGCCTCAATTGGAGGCACAAACACTAATAAAAAACGAGTGGAGGACTTCACTCCCGCGGTCTCATGACTAGTGTCGCACCATCTCACAAGTCTTACACGGGTTAGACCCATGTCAATATGTCATCCTAACCGCAATGGCTACATGCCCGTAAGTTGACATAATTCAAAGTCGAGTATATACAAGAAAATCCGAATTAGGTTCAGAATGATCGTAAAAACAGTCCAAAATCTTTCTCATATCACAGTAAAACAATTCAAACATCTTTCAATTCATCATTTAAAATAGATTTTCGTGATACCTAAACTCTAGCCATAATGGCATACATAAATATAAGACCTAACATATTTCGTTATCAATAAAACTGTGTTGGAGAAAAGATTCAGAACCCCGATCTCAATCCTTGCATAACCAAAAACTTTTGCATACGCTCACGAACTTATTCCTCCTTAATTGCACACTCTAGGATAAGGAAGAATAAATGAAGAGACCAAAATAAACATTAGGTTTTTTAGTAAAAACCTTGGTAAAATTCAAAAGCGATACACAAAACAAAATTATGAAAACTTAAAATAGAAGAGCTAAACGCGTTATCTCTACAAGATTTTGTATATATACCCGAATATCAGTTCATCTTTAACTTCCATACCCACGTCTAATTAAAGTCAATCATACACCGTTTGGAAGATATTTATGTCCTTAAAATTGGTTATTAAATGTTTTCCCCAAATTCATATTGAACCACCTTCGAAATTAGAAAAATACCTCAAATATCTATGTTTCCTAACAATTTCATCTTAAATGTGCCTCAATACAATCTTATGTCATTGCAAAGATTATCGAATTTTTTATGTGTTAGTTCTCGGGTGGTTTTTTCTAATTTCAAGTAAAACATCTCCGAAAAAGCACAAAACATTCAAAGCAGCGCATCAGTTTTATTGCCCGTACGTTGCGCGTTTTAACGCTCATAATTTTCTCATCCGAACTCTAAATGAAATGTGTCATACCATTTCGAAAAGCTAACATCTTCAGCTATAATAATGATGTTTCAAGAAAGTCCGACTGAGTAATACATCAGGCTCACGAATGTTCAAACAGTAAGCTGAATTTAACAGTCCCTCAAATCGTCGCTCGGTCGATAATCAAACACAATCAACCTCTCTAACTTTATTTAAATTCCAAAATACTTAATTTCCAACAATATTAAACCCTAGAATTGCTTGAAACTATGAATTTCCCCAAAATTCATAAACATTAAACCCTAGAAACCATAATAGATTCAATAATCATCAAAGTTGTTGATTTTCTTACCTTCATTTAGTTGTCTTTGATTTAAGTTTTCCTAAAATGCATTAACTCCTCTCAAATTCGTATAATTTCGAATTCGAAACTCCATTATAACTCAAATGAAAGAAATACTGAGTTCTAGAGAGAGAAACGGTAAATATCTTACCAAAATCAATAAAACTTAGCTTGCATCACTCCTTGATGCTTGAATTAGGCAAAAACAAGTAATCCCCTTCAAACTTCTACCCGAATCACTGTATTCTTCATTTGATTCTCCTCTAAACCCTAACCTCAATTAAAACCTTCGAGCAGCTAAAGAAAAGCATGACTGAATTTTGAGGTAAAAAACAAACTCTTATTGTTCAACTCTAGATTTGGTTTAATCACAAAATACCACAGTTATGCACTCTTTGTTGATTTGGCCCCTGTTTTTGACTTCATCCAAATGCAAAACAGTCCCTCATCTACCTCATTGATTTAACTAAAAACATGAGATGTTATATTTATTGCGCAACATGCAAGTGAAAGTTCACTATCATGGGTGTCAATGCCAAGATCAACAAACTTATCTACTACTAGAAGACACTTTCAAGTCCAAATACATCAAAATAGTGTCTTGGATAATGCACTCAAACCTTTCTTAATTTCGTATATTTAGTCGTTAACATATTTTTTACACTTTTGTCAATATGTCTCAGCTATTTGGGTTTCGGTGTTTCCTTAATATAATGAATTAATTTGGCTTTGTTTGAGACGTGGTATGAGTTGTTGTGTCGTTATTTTTCGATCATTTAATTTTTTCTATTATTCATGATGACATTAAGACAGTAGTTTTGAAATTCTTATTACAAGTTACTGTAATATATTGTTGGAGTTACAGATTTTCTAAGATACATTAGATCAAGGTTATCTGAAACGCGATACGTTTCGGTACGTGGTACATTGGGTTGAGAGTGATGGGCCTAAAAAATTTCCTAAATAGGTCTACACCTACAAGTATACGGGCGTCAAGTAATAAAATCTGGTAAGACCGGGTCGATCCGCAGGGACTAAGTGAAACCCGTTCTAGAACTTGAAAGTAACACGATTTTGTTTGGAAATAGGTTTGGTGATAAAAATACCTGAACAAAAGGGAAATAAATACAAATGATACAAGGAAATCAAATGGGAGAGACCTGGGATTTTAGAATCCACTCAATAAAATCACTTTTTGGAACAAATACTTAAAATGATTAATTCTGTTTTCCTATATCAGAATTTCGGATAATGAACAAACCTAATCCCGGGAGATGTTTTCGTTAAAATCGATAAATCATAACAATGTAATTGTGTTTATTTTGAAAAACAAACCTCTAAACTATTATCTTTCAAGTGATAAGTATACACCATCAAAGGATTAAACCTAAGCATGATGTATCAAACCTAAAAGTATAGATAATGAATAGAAAAGCTATTTAACAAACTAAAACAAATTAAAATAATCAAGAGAAATCAATCAAAAATACATCTCTAAAAGATCAAAAATGAGTTTTATCGTAAAATCCTAGATAGAGAGTCTTAGCTAATCATGATTAAAGAGGTTAACAATAATAATTATGAAGTATAAGAGAAAAAAGGAAAAAGAATTTAACTTTTCTTGTTGATTTTCCCTATGGCAGCCAAACGCGCCCTAAGGAAATCGATTTTCTCGTCTTCTCGGAAACGATTTCTCTGTGGGAAAATAATTTTCTCATTGATTTTCTCGTCTTCCCCACTGTGTTCTCTTTCTAACTTTCTGTTTCTTTCTCACTCTCTCTGTTTTTCTTTCTCACTAACAGAAACAATAAAGAGAAGATAACAATATCAATCCGACATAAAGAATCAAAGAAGAAGAAGATTGAAAACTCTATTTATTTTTTCTCTCTCTGTAATTTCTCTCTTTCTCTCTCTCTCTCTCTCTCTCTATAATCTCTCTCTTTCTCTCTATCTCTCTCTCTCTCTCTAATCTGTCTGTTCTAGTTGACCTCCGGAGAGGATGAGAATCAACCCCCAAAGATGAGATAATCATAGTTGATGAAGCTTCCTTTCTTATATAATGGCTGGATTCTTTGTCTGTTATTTTATGTCCAAGAATAAAATCAGTCAAATCCATTTATCTCTCTCTCTCAAATATTATCCAACTAATAATCTTGAGAGAAATCTCTCAATCCATCTCTTTCTCTCTGAAAATATCAATAGAAGGAATGAAATCCTTTCCAATCTTTCTCGAATTATTTCGAATCTCTTTATAAACCTCCAACCATAATTTTCTTCTCTACTGCAATCTTTCTATAGAAATCTAAATATCCAGCTCTCTTTACTATAACCGAGATAAACTCTCTTCGGGATGTCGATATCATCTTGCTCAATCTCTATAAATAAATCTTCACCTCTTTTAAAATCTTCAACCAATCGAATCTTTCTCTCTTTCATTGTAAATACCCTGTTTAGCTCTCTATAATATCATTACCCAAATCCATCTTTATCTCTATCTTCTCTGTTTAGAGAAACAGTAAAAGATATGAGAAGATAAATCCCAATCATCCAATTTCCTTTTCTCTTACAAAATCCAGTTCAAACCGAATCTTCACTTTCCATCTCTTATCAATCCAGCTCAATCTATCATTAACACTCTAAGAGCATCTCCAATGCAACACTCAACTTACAAAACTCAATTTGACACATAAGACTACTTGAGTTTTTGACAAAAAACACTCTCCAATGCAACACTCAACTAGAGTCTCAATATGATGTGGCAACAATAAATATTCAGATACTCAAAAGAAAACTCAATTGTTGATTTTTCTTATAAGTATCTCAACATTTATTGTTCTGTCTCAATTGGTCCACATCAACATTTTATATATTAAAATAAGAACCAAAAGTAAATCTAAAGTAAATGTTGAGTTTTTTTTAGTGTTGCATTGAAGATGAATTTTGAATTGAGTATCTCAATAGTGCAACCTAGGAAATAGAAACTCCACTCATACTTGACACATTGGATTAATTGAGTTTTTGTGGAGTGTTGCATTGGAGATGCTCTAAGAAATACCAACTGAATCCTCTCTCCTGAATATTTCTCATTCAATAACCTTCACCGATTTTTATCTTTCTGTTTATATATGGAGTAAAGAATAAATCTTTGTGTAAAAATATCAACCTCATCTCAATCTTATATTCTCTGTAAATATCCTCTTTATACCTCACTTCCATTTCCTTTAACCTTTCTAGTATTAGGAAAAGATTTGTTACCTTTCATGTTCTCTATTGAGATTTAGAGAAAAAGGAGTTGGGCAAACCCTAATCAACATGTATTTGCTAGGAGGAGGAGACGATTCAGTATTTCACGGAGCTATATATTAAGTTACAACGCAAGCCAAGATCACGTGAATAGCATTTTAGCCATTAGATGCTCTGTGGTACACGGTGATATATTGCGCCAGGTTACTTGGAATAACGGACTCCCAAAATCCTGATGTGTACCCTCCTTGTGACAGAAAATAGCCCACACACGATTAGCTATGTACACGTGTCCGTCTTGGTCTTTGATTGGTTGACTTTGACCAGAACTTGGACCTGTTATAACTCACTCATCTGGACTCCAATTTGACTCCCGTTTTCGTCTGCGGATTCGTCTTTGACTATACTTTTCATCCGAGTATCAACATTAGCCTAATCACAAGACTACCATAATCTCCAAATTACCAAAATGCCCCTAGGCGTGTTCTTCTCCCGTTTTTATCCGTTTTTCACACTGAACTCCGTAAAAGACACCTGGAAAGAGAAACGCACAATTTATCAGAGTAACTGCCCGGAATGAACTAACTAACCCGAGTTAAAAGATTCAGATGAGACATCTTCTTGACTCATCAAAGAGTATTCGGTACGTTACGGTATACTTTTAATACGCTCTTAGGGTATGCAATTCGTTACAATATGTATATATATACATGTATAAGTGAAACTTAGTAAGTGAATATCACTTATTAAGTGTTATCACTTAATAAGTACAACGCCGTTTGTTTTTTTATCACTTACAAGTGCAATGTCGTTTGTTTTTCATCACTTATAAGCGCTTTAAAAAATGTTAATTGTCTAGATTATCCTTGCATAAAATCTCTTAATTTTGTAACTTTTGTTAATACGAATTTATTCAAAAAATCAATCATAATTAATCAAACTTCACATCCTAAATTGATAAGGTAAATAAACTTCATGTCACATATAGTTATGTAAGAAAATAGCATTAAGCAATAACATTGGCACTATTAACTAGTTCATCTGCAATTTCGTTTCAGAGTTGGATCATTACAACTTGATCTTGATGCCGGAATGTCTGAGAATGTGGCATTGGATCATCAGAGTCGATAGCAACATTGTTGTTTATCTCTGCGTCAACATCTTCATATAGTTGAAACAATGAATCATCAAGTGAATGTCGACGAAGATAATTGTGTAACGTTATGCATGCAACCACAATGTGTATTTGGGTTTGAAAACTATAAGATGGCATTTTTCCTAATATAGGAAATCTACACTTCAACACACCAAAGGCTCGTTCAATCACATTTCTTAACTGAGCATGTGCGCGGTTAAGTATTTCTTCTTTACCAACAACAGGTCCAGATTTCCAACTCGACAACCAATATCTTTGATTGCGATAAGGAGCCATAAACCCTCTAATGTGCGTGTAAGCAAGGTCACATAAATAATATTTATCTGCATCAACAAATACAAAATAAAATCAATTTTAAAATTCAAAATGAAATCTTATGGTAAATAATGAACAATTTTTACCTGGAGGGGGTAGTGGAAATTTGGTCGACATGGTATCAAGGTCACGTAAGAGTAACAATAATGCAAAAAAAAAAATTCATCTTCTTTAAAGAAATGTAGAATTATATCCGCATTTGATACCATGTCGACCAAATAAAATATATCTACAAGGAAAAAAAATATAAATCATAAGCAACACAAACATTCATTAAAATGAAAATCTAAATGTCATATAAAATAATTTGTGATAAAGATAAAATTAGTTTATGACACTAATTGTATTAAGAATCTTATCAAAAAAAAAAAAATTAAAGAAAAACAAAAATCTAAATAAATATTAAACTTAAATTCAACCCTACGATTGTTTCACTAGTTCTTCTAAAAAGACTACCTTATCATCTACGTCTTCTTGCATCATGAAAGCCTTTTGCAATTCAGTGTTTCTACAAAGTATGATTGTAGTAGCAGCGTAAACTTTTTTGTCTAATTGAACATCAGGTATGACCTTCATTGCATTTATAATCTTAAGACATTCATCAACAGAATAAGTTTTGGCTTCTACACCTTCTTTAAGTTCTTGTTCGATTTTCTTTGTTAAATTTCTCTATCGGCTTTGGACCCTTCAAGATGAGAGCGCATTATTCCAATTAATTCACTGTACTCCGCACTTGCTCTTTTTCTTTTTCCTGAACCTTGAGACCTTTCAAGAGTAGGACTTTGTGAAATAGTAAAATCTTCCACATAAGCATCATTATTTTTCGAAAAATAGTCATCTTTGTCAAGATCCACAAAAGTTTCATCTTTGTCAAGATCCACAAAAGTTTCACTTAGACTGAACCACTGAGTTAGTTGTTAATACTTGTTAAGTTTGAAACTTTTAGAATTTGATTTGAATGATTATAGTAGAGTTTATGGCATACAAGCGTATCAATATTCTAAATGTGGTTAATTTGTGTTGTAACTCTTATTTAACAGCTATAGGAGTTAAAGATGATGCAATGTGGAGCTATACAAGGTCGAGGTACGAAGTGGTCCAACTCCATCTAATGATTTGAATGTAAGGGATAAGCGTGTGAGATTTTGATTTTATATAATGTAATATGTTTGGGTTGAACCGATGCACGAACTTGAAACTTATGTTACGATCAATCAATATGAGTTGTTTCGTTTTATTATTGTGTGGTTAGTTCGAGATGTCTCTTTTGTTTTGGTTTTCTGAATTATAAACAGGTACATCAGTAAAAGCTGCAATATTTTGCAGCAGGATTCCACAGCTTTTGAATATTTTTTTTTTTCAAATCAGACATTTATAACGGCCTTTCTCATGAAAGCCGTTACAAAAAAACACATTTCTAACGGCTAATTTCAAATGGAGCCGTTACAAGAGGAAGCATATATAACGGTTTCAATCAAAACAGCCGTTACAAATGAGTCTTCTCAGTTGGCACCATAAGGTTCCCGCCACTTTTGTGCGCTCTTTTTATAACGGCTGAAACACAACAAGCCGTTATAATAAAAGTTATTGTAACGGCCTTCAGCCGTTGCAACTGTATTTGCAACGAGATTTTTTATAACGGCTCCTTTTTTTTAGGGTTAATTCCGTTTTGGCCCCCGATTTGTGACCAACTGGCCGTTTTAGCCCCCATAAGTGTCCGGCAGTTCGTTTTGGCCCCAAAAAATTCCTAAATGGCCCCAAATGTTTTCCAACCTCCCAATTATACCCCCATGGCATTTCTGTAATTTATTTTTTTTCTTTTTCTTTGTCCACCTCATCTAACAATTGACACATCACTCTGTCCACCTCACCCTTCTTCTCCGGCGAAAGGTTGCCGGCCGGAATAAAAAATTCCGGCCGGCCACCTTTACCAAAATAAATTTTTTTTTTTTTTTTTTTATTTCTCTCTCTTCTTCATCTCCTTCTTTCTCTCTCTTCTTCATCTTCTTCTTTCTTTCTTCTTCTTTCTTTCTTCTTCTTTCTTTCTTCTTCTTTCTTTACCTCTCTCTCTCTCTAACCCTTCTATTTTTCTCTCTCTAACCCCTCTCTCTCCCTATAACTCCGGCGAAGGGGCGGAGCCCCTTCGCCGGAGAACCAGACCTTCAAGGTCTGGTTTGAAACCAGATTCGGTCTGGTTTCAAACCAGACCGAGATCTGGTTTCTACAACCAGATCCCGGTCTGGTTTGAAACCAGATCGGAATCTGGTTTCTTAGTTGAAACCAGATTCCGATCTGGTTTCAAACCAGACATTCAAGGTCTGGTTCTCCGGCGAAGGGGCTCCGCCCCTTCGCCGGAGTTATAGGGAGAGAGAGAGAGGGATTAGAGAGAGAGAGGGATTAGAGAGAGAGAGAGAGAGAGGTAAAGAAAGAAGAAGAAAGAAAGAAGAAGAAAGAAAGAAGAAGATGAAGAAGAGAGAGAAAGAAGGAGATGAAGAAGAGAGAGAAAGAAGGAGATGAAGAAGAGAGAGAAATAAAAAAAAAAAAAAAATTTATTTTGGTAAAGGTGGCCGGCCGGAATTTTTTATTCCGGCCGGCAACCTTTCGCCGGAGAAGAAGGGTGAGGTGGACAGAGTGATGTGTCAATTGTTAGATGAGGTGGACAAAGAAAAAGAAAAAAAATAAATTACAGAAATGCCATGGGGGTATAATTGGGAGGTTGGAAAACATTTGGGGCCATTTAGGAATTTTTTGGGGCCAAAACGAACTGCCGGACACTTATGGGGGCTAAAACGGCCAGTTGGTCACAAATCGGGGGCCAAAACGGAATTAACCCTTTTTTTTATATGACGGCTTTCAGCCGTTATAAAAACCCTTTTATAACGGCTTTTGGGTCTTTTGTAACGGCTTTGGCCGTTATAATTGGGACGTGTTTTTGTAGTGATTGATTCTACTAGCATATTCTACATTCTATCAGTATCTGTTTAATGAATTTGTTACAGTAGGTTAACAAATACTTTTTAGTAATTAAAATGTATAAGGTGAAATTGTTTTTGTTACATTTTCCGTATTCTACTAGCATTTTATCGATTCTAGTGACATCTACTAGCATTTTCTACATTCGTATTCTACTCTGTCAATCTCATTGATCTCACATGTAGTTGCGGTAGGTGGTCGATAGATGGTATCCCTTGTCAACATGCCATGTTGTGCATCAAGAATTATGATGGTGACACGACAAGTTTTTTTTAATCATTTTCACCAAACAAGCGTTCGTCAACACTTATCAATGTTATGTCTACCCAATACCAAATTATGATGAGCCAATGGAGTACATCGATGAAACAAGAACACTACCTCCGTTAACAAAGAGAAAACCGGGAAGACCAAGGACAATAAGAAGAGAGAGCTCAGGAAACATACCCAAAAAAATGAGGGTTTGCGGTCGGTGTAAAAAACCGGCTTATCACAATAGTGCCTCATGCAGGGCGGCTATATAATAACTAACTTAAATTTTGATTATGCAGGTTTACTTATTCTGCTAGAAACATAAATATTCTACTTATGCCTTTTATATGTTTAGAGAATTTGATCAATGTTACCAGATTATCGTATTTAAACAAGAGGATTTTCCTATTTCCTATTAAATTTTATCAATGGTTACGATATTATCGTAGTTATACTCATATGTATTTGGCTAGAGTAAGTTACAAAATGTCGAAAAACTGAAAAATGCTGGTAGTGTTGGAGAAATTTTGTCAACATCTTACTGGTATCTTTATACCCATTGGACCATGCAAGAAAAATTTGTTTGATGTTTCTAGCAATTTAGCAATTTTCAGTACAACCAAATCAGGTTGGTTTTAGCGTTTGTTATATTTTAATCAAAATGTCCAGATTTTTGATATATTTTTGTACGAATTATTTGTTTCCTTAGTTATATATGTTATCAATGGATTCAGCATTAAGTGTTTGAGTTCATCATGCCTTTACCCTACCACGTATTATAATTGTATAGTTTCAGTAGTGTTCAAGAAATTTGAGTAACATCTTTATCGTATCTAAACCTGTTGAACGACATCTAAAATATAATATAATTGTGGTATTATAGAACATTGATAAATAATCTCATAACTGCTCAAGATGTTATTCAAACTTAAAACATAAACATGTTTGCTACGTTTTATCACATAGTCCGTTACAAAATACAAGTTAAAGTAATTAAACATTTTTTTCTCCATATATCCTTCGATTCATTCAGCAACAACCAAGTTAGTTCACCCCTCTTCCTTTCCGCTAGTTTTGTCCAATCATCTTTTTGCATCTCATTAGGAAAATGTTTATAGTTCGATTCGATATAAAGTTCTTCCATGTGCAAAATCACATACAACCTACAATCAGGCCTGTCAAAGTTCAAACAACAAACCAATTCAACATCTTTGGGTTGTAACCATTTATGCGTTTCTATAAGAAACTAAAAAATGCTAGTCAAACAAGTCATTTTTCTTATGAAACCAGTTTTGAACAGTAACCATTTGAAGGTTCTATGATAAACTTCAAAAATGCTAGACAAAAAAATGACATTGTTTTTACAATCCAATTTATTCTTTCATTTTTTCCCATATTACACCATGTAATGTTCTATGGTTGTCAAAAAATCAGGTTTGATTGGTAACCATTGATAAAGTTTCATAAGAAACTTAATAATGCTAGACAAAATATTAAGTTTTTATTGAAAGTAACTATATTCTGGATTTAACACTATGCTTGAAAGTCTACAATACAAAATTCTAAATTAGATAGAACCCTAAATTGTCGGTCTAAAATAAAAAAATTGAAGCAGAAACCATTTCTTCAAAGAAATTACACAACAACAGAGACAAGGTAACAATACAAATTTTTTGTTGCATGCAAAAAAGAAACATACTCTTCACTTTGAACTGATTTAGGGTTTTGAAAATAACTTCCATTAAACCACTTCGAAACAACTAAACCCTAGAAATTTCTTATTAACTAATCAATTTCAGAAAAATAAATCATAGTTAAAGTTGTAAAAATCAAAACCTAATTCGTTTTGTGTTGTAGAAATCGATCTAAATCATAAACAAAGTTGAAGGAACAATAAAAATGATGAAAACCAAAATAACTTACTCTTTACTTTTGATGATGATGAACGAAACCAACAATTGATTCTCCCTCTCTCCTACTCGATGCTTTCTCTCTCTGTTAGGTTTATTTTGGGCGTGTTTAAGATAAGAGTTTCCCTCTCTCTCTCTCTCTCTCTTTAGTTTGATATTTGAGGAAAAGGTAACTTTTTTTTTTTGGTTATTTTTTTGAAACAGAAAAGGCTACTTCTTTTTGTTATGCTAAACGAAAAATGCAATTTTTTCCGGGAAAAGAAAGTTTGTTTTTGAAGAAATAAATATAATGAATCTCTATATATTATGGTATCTTTTATTTTGGGTTGTTTTTTTTTTAACTTAGGATAGGTTAGGCATTAAAAGAGAATAAGAGGATAGACATGTAATTTACTTTGAGTGGATTTATTTTCTATTTCAGATTATCTTTGGTCTCTAGACTCATTGATCATACGATTTTGGACTTAAATCTCATCCCCCGTTACTTTTATACACACTTCCCTTTCTTCCTCATATGACGCAGACCAAACAATCTCGCCGGAACCCTCGTTATTGGCTGACCACTATCACTGGTTTGACATTTTCTTCGGCAAATAAATCTCTTCTCTTTTCTCTCTAACCCCCTAAAGAACAAATTACAATCTATTCTTGTCTCATACAAGTATACAACCCAAGGGGGAGCCAAGGCTGCAATCAAGGGTCAAACTTGAGTAATTCTGTAATTGTAATATGTGTGACACATATAAAATATTAGAGTACCAGCTAGGGTGGTTGGCTACTTGGCTGTATAGTCCAATGCACACCACATCATGACACCGACTTCCTTCTCCCTCCAATCTGAGTGGTTTTTTGATTTTTTTTTTAATTTGTTTCCCATTGACCCCTTACATCTAGTATAGTTTTAGTCTCACCTTATGCCCCCTACTTTTTGACCAAATTCTCTATTGTCCCCTTCTTTTTGCCAAGTCAAATTCTTACTTCTTTTGTTAGGTTCCATTCTATGTTCTAGATCTTTATCATCAAATTACCAATGATCATATACATTATTTCTTCTAATGTGAAGTTTTCCTTAAGTTCTTGATATTTGAACTAATAACGAAAATTTTATTTCTTCTAGTGTAAAGTTTCAAAATCACTTCTTTAAATTGGATTGAAAAGTTAAGATATGTATATATATAAGAATAATGATAGAGAAAATATCATATTCGGCAAAAAATTGCTTTTAAAATACTTTTTTTTTGAAATATTACTTTTGAGCGCATGTAGGCTAAAAATTAAAATTTTGCTCTTTAAGTAATTTTAGGCTTGTCCATGCGAGCTTAAAATCCTGGCACCGCCTTGCATACAACACTATCACCAAATAACTTAGAAACCTTTATTTCCCTAAACTCGTACAATGAACAACTAAACCTCCCAAATCAAAGGAATCTGCGGAAAAAGAGCTTCATTTATCTCTCTCGAATGAACAACAAAATCTTGGTGTGAACCCTAAAGCCATCTTCGTAACTCGATCTAATTTACCATATTTTACACTTGGCGACCATGTAAAATGCTGGATATATTTTTGTAACTCTATATAACCCTAAATATATCTCTTTAACTTTCAAACATCTCTCAAACTCCATCTCTTTCTCTCTCAAAACACTTGATCCATCTCTATCTCCAACTCGTCCTCCACTAACTATCCAACCTTGTTTCAACTCTCTCTTCAACTCAATCTCGATGAACAATCGCGAAAAACCTCTTATCCGGCAATTGTTCATATTTTTGTGTGTGGAGTTGTGGGCTTAATAAAGATTTGGTCTAAGTCTTTGTACCAACTCAAATAAAGTATAGTATGCCTATAGTAAACCTTGGTTTGCTCCTAACACTTCTAAAAGAGAATAAAGATTAGGATTTTTTGCGCTTACCCCCTCAACACTAATTGGTAATTGAGTTTACCTTCTTGGATTTACTATTTTTGGTAAAATACTAGAATCATGTTTGGTCATCAAGTAAATAATCTAGGGACAAATTAAGTCTCTAAGAATCATATTCTTGACTTAACCCATCACTAAAGTAGGGTATTAAAATGACTAAAGTCGCATTATTATATCGTTATTCTTGGTAGTCATATTCTTTTTCTCCACGTCAAACATTGTCTCAAGGTTCTTAATAAAGTAGTAAGTCCAGGGAGGGGGGCGGGGCGGGGCGGGGGGGGGGGGGGGGGGGGTAACTCAGTTACCAATTAAGACTCAGTACAAATTCTCTCTCACAACAGCAAAATAATCCGAGTAAGTCTCTATTTCTATATAACTCGGACTTGTTGTGAAAAATGTAGGTATTTGTTTGTTGACACATGCAAAGTGAAAGAAATCATCTAAATCGATTTTGACATTGGATCTTGGACATAAAATTTGATTCCTTTTAAAAGAAGATGTAACTAATTTAGATGTTTGGTCGTCAGTAGTCATTCTACCAACGAAAACTTAGAGCAATAGTTTATAACGGCAACTTTTTTTTTCTGTCAGTAAGGTGATTACTGAGGCTATTTGTTCTAAATCAGCATCTGATTTTATTATTTTGACGTCGGTATTCATCATACAGGTAGAAAACTGAGAGTAATAAGTAGTTGTCATCAATTGTTTGTCAATAAGACAACTACCAACTTCATATAAACTTAATCGGTAAGATACCTTCAATTTTGGTTGTTGTCCGTCTGTACTCATCATGTCGACGGAGAACCTAGAACAATGTGAAAAAAGTGTAGATAAAATAACTGTAAACTTTTCATTCATATTCATTTGTCATTGTAGATGTGACGCCCCGTGTCCCAAAATAGACACGACCACGCCCCGGCAATTCACAGACGAGACTAAAATCCGGCAGAGTCTCCTCTGTAAATCGAACCGGTCGCACCTGCAAAACCTGTCATGCAAACCATACATTCGCATAAACAAGAATAAACTATTAAGCGGAAGTTAAACAAACTTAACTCAGTTTCGGGTCGAAACCCGAACCACAAACGTACAAACGCCTCATAAAACGCCGATACAACTTATATACAACTCTAAGTTTTACGTATATACATATTAGAGTTTGGTTTCTGCAATAAATACATAACTTGAAAATAACGAAAAACCATATAAAACGACAAAACTCCACTAGCCTCGTCAGACAAGATCACCGGCCGGAATACACACTCCGCCTCGAGGCTACAACCAAGAACCTGCACACTAACAACTGGTAGAGGGTCAGAATACTCACCGACACGAGTTATTCTGGTAGAAGACCAATCCAAAACCCATCACGTTTTCAAAAGTTCATTTAATAAGTTGTAAACATCATGAAAAATCGAGTTATCAAACCAGTTACCATATATACTATATACAAAACCATTTTCCTTAATCTAGCAAGCAATAGCAGTGATTAGCTGCCCACCCATGGTGCGCTCCCAATAAGAGGAGAGTACCTCAGGAGAACCTAGAGTGCGTTAGATAGTACCAGCCCATTTATGGCACTAGCTAATGCACTACGTCTCCTCGAGAAAGAGACTTACCCCTAGCCGGTAAGTCCCTCTCCCACTAAGGGACTCCGCAATCATTGAAGAGTTTACCTCATGATACATATATACCTTAAGTATCTAAATAAGTTTTTGATCACCGAGTTCGAATAAGAGAGCCGTCCCCCAATACCCATGGAAGGACCTGAACCTCATTCTCTTCGGTACCCTGTCATGCATCTAATGCGATGTTTCAAAATCAGTTTCATTCGTATATCAAAACCAATATTCATATTCAATTCATTATCTTATCAAACACGGAAGTGGAACAACCAATAGCCATATCACACACAAAGCAGAGGGATTCCCAATCAATGTCACCTCCCAGACGAGCGGTCAGGAGTACGTCCCTGAGCCTCGAACTGGAGGCACGAGCACCAATGGCCAGCAAGTGAAGCACTCTACTCCCACAGGTCTCATGACTAGTGTCGTCCACCTCACCGGTCTCACACGGATCACAACCGTGTCCACATGTCATCCTACCCTCAATGGCTACGTGCCCGTAGGTTGACATAATCCGCAGTCGGGTACATACAAGAAAATCCCAGTAGTTCACAATCATCGTAAAATCAGTTCGAAAACATTTCTCATATCGCATCAAAACATTTCAAGCATATTTCAGTTCATCACATAAATCGAGTTTCATGCTACCTAAACTCTAGTTATAATGGCGCATATATAACTGTATAATCTAGCATATTCATTATCTATAAAACCATGCTGGATAAAGGATTCAGAACCCCTACCTCAGTCCTTGCATCACCAAAGACCTCCCGCCTACCAGACGACCCAATTCCTCCTCATTCGCAAACTCTGGGATAAGGAAGAATAACAAAAAATCGAATAGAAACATTAGGTTCTTCGATAAGAACCTTCGTAAATAAAAAGAATAATTAAAACAAAACCATGAAAACTTAAAAGCAAATTCGCTAAATTCGGAAGACTTCAAGTATCTGTCGAATCGATCTCTAACTTCGTACATATGTCTCCTGAATTTCGAAAATGCCTACGAACCAATTAACCAACTTCCCATAATTTCTATTTCTCATTTTAGAGTCTCCATAAGCTGACAAATCATATAATGAATTCAATACTATAAATTTATAACCGAAATTGTCCATTTATATGGAATACGATAAAATTTGGGTAACCATCTCAATTCCAATTCATTTCCAAACTATTCCAAATATGAAATTCGAGCCGTAAAATAATTCGGCAGCACCCCGTCTATATATGGTCACCCCAAAATAGTCCATAACATTCTAAACGTGATCTTGAACATAAACCATTAGAAGAAATCGAATAATAATCGTCTAAATAACTCCAAATTTCGATCCCAAATGAAATTAGTACAACTATACAGTATACGAAATAGCTATCATAAAACCACCAAATTCGGACGAAATAGAAAATTCTGAACGAATAGATATGTAGAACAAGTCGATTGAAGTTACCTGGAACAAATTTTGTTGAATTCCGACCATTTACCGCGAAGAAATCGAACCAACAAGATCCAAAATCCATTAGATTAACTAGTCGGCTATTTCATTGCTCTGGTTCTGTTCTACAATGGATTAAAAGAAAACCTCAATTTGAGTTTTAAATGAAATATGTGAAGTGGGGTCCACATAAAGATTTAAAGAAAATTAAATTAATTCTCCAACCAACACATCATCCCACTCCATGCACTGTCAAAGGAAGAAACCGGTTTGGATTCACTTTAAGGCAAATGGGATGCCACATGTCGTTCCATGAGATGGTTGATTATTTAATTTCTTTTAAGTCCTTCCTTTACATGTACTTCATAAATACGTCCCTCCATATATATACCAACTAATTCAACCTCCATTAATTACCATCCGACCCTCAATTTGACCTTTTTTTAATTGCCAAATAGCCCCTCTTCTAACCGTAGTCATTTATTTCTTCAACCGAAAACATGGGATGTTACAATCCTCCCCCCTTAAAGAAATTTCGTCCTCGAAATTTGGATCAACTCGCTTCTTTTTGTCATGTCATTTCGACCAACTCTGAATTTGATAGATACTGTCCCTTTTCGAAAATCATAAACTCACTGTATCTAACAAAAATCAATCCGGATAAACTCTATAAACAAACTAGATTCAATCCTTCATGTCCCCAATTCTTCTACATAACCACAGGACTCAAGAATATTCAATAACAATAACGATCCTTCATATGAAGAGATAAAGAAAAATAAAGACCTCTATAATCTATATATAAGAATAAGTTCTCGTTGATCCCATTTCCTCAAAGAAAATACCATTCTCGATAATATAAGAAAATACCGTTGTCCATAATATAATAAAATAAAGAATGAAGACTTCCATAATCTATCTATAAGTATAAGTTTCCGTTGATCCCACATCCTCAAAAAATATCGTTCTCAATAATATAAGAAAATACCATTGACTCGATAGAATAAGAAAATAAAGAATGAAGACATCTATAATAAATTCAAGTCAATACTGTCGTTGACACAATAATCTCAGAAAAATATAGTTGTTGTTGATAAGATGATAAAATGAAAAGAGAAGTCCGCTATAATATCTATACATGTCATAGATAAACCAATCCTCGAAAAAAATTCTACAATAACTTAAGAACCCCCGATACTGCTAATACCCAACACTAACTCGATCCATATAACCTCTAATATCAAATCATTTCGTCAACCCAATAAAATCCAGACCATACTTATCTGTAATCAAACTGAAACAATACAAACTCGAAACAACCTGATCAAAGTAAATCTCAACTATCTCTGATTGATCTGATCGAAGTTCATAAATGAAGTAATGTGTATAACTACCATGAGGTCCACAATACCAAGTCTGACTCATCTCCTCATCTACAATTGTCTTAGATACTTCCCCAACATCGATATGTCAACTTACCCAAACTATACCTCTGAAACATCTTAACCCTTGACTGTCTTCCCATAACATCTTGTACAACATTGTAATAAATCTACAACAATCTTAAACCATCCGACGAGTCTTCCTTTAGCGAGTAAAACGAATCAAGAAACGAAAATCAAAAGAAACAAATACATATATAACATCTTTTATTCTTGGTAGTTTTTAATCTTGAAGCTTTTAGACACCTAATCTTGGCAAATTTTATCTTTCCCTAAAGTCTATAGCAGTCAAGGCTCTACACTATACAAGACTTATAGGTCACCAGAACTCATGCTCTGATACCAACTGTGACGCCCCGTGTCCCAAAATAGACACGACCACGCCCCGGCAATTCACAGACGAGACTAAAATCCGGCAGAGTCTCCTCTGTAAATCGAACCGGTCGCACCTGCAAAACCTGTCATGCAAACCATACATTCGCATAAACAAGAATAAACTATTAAGCGGAAGTTAAACAAACTTAACTCAGTTTCGGGTCGAAACCCGAACCACAAACGTACAAACGCCTCATAAAACGCCGATACAACTTATATACAACTCTAAGTTTTACGTATATACATATTAGAGTTTGGTTTCTGCAATAAATACATAACTTGAAAATAACGAAAAACCATATAAAACGACAAAACTCCACTAGCCTCGTCAGACAAGATCACCGGCCGGAATACACACTCCGCCTCGAGGCTACAACCAAGAACCTGCACACTAACAACTGGTAGAGGGTCAGAATACTCACCGACACGAGTTATTCTGGTAGAAGACCAATCCAAAACCCATCACGTTTTCAAAAGTTCATTTAATAAGTTGTAAACATCATGAAAAATCGAGTTATCAAACCAGTTACCATATATACTATATACAAAACCATTTTCCTTAATCTAGCAAGCAATAGCAGTGATTAGCTGCCCACCCATGGTGCGCTCCCAATAAGAGGAGAGTACCTCAGGAGAACCTAGAGTGCGTTAGATAGTACCAGCCCATTTATGGCACTAGCTAATGCACTACGTCTCCTCGAGAAAGAGACTTACCCCTAGCCGGTAAGTCCCTCTCCCACTAAGGGACTCCGCAATCATTGAAGAGTTTACCTCATGATACATATATACCTTAAGTATCTAAATAAGTTTTTGATCACCGAGTTCGAATAAGAGAGCCGTCCCCCAATACCCATGGAAGGACCTGAACCTCATTCTCTTCGGTACCCTGTCATGCATCTAATGCGATGTTTCAAAATCAGTTTCATTCGTATATCAAAACCAATATTCATATTCAATTCATTATCTTATCAAACACGGAAGTGGAACAACCAATAGCCATATCACACACAAAGCAGAGGGATTCCCAATCAATGTCACCTCCCAGACGAGCGGTCAGGAGTACGTCCCTGAGCCTCGAACTGGAGGCACGAGCACCAATGGCCAGCAAGTGAAGCACTCTACTCCCACAGGTCTCATGACTAGTGTCGTCCACCTCACCGGTCTCACACGGATCACAACCGTGTCCACATGTCATCCTACCCTCAATGGCTACGTGCCCGTAGGTTGACATAATCCGCAGTCGGGTACATACAAGAAAATCCCAGTAGTTCACAATCATCGTAAAATCAGTTCGAAAACATTTCTCATATCGCATCAAAACATTTCAAGCATATTTCAGTTCATCACATAAATCGAGTTTCATGCTACCTAAACTCTAGTTATAATGGCGCATATATAACTGTATAATCTAGCATATTCATTATCTATAAAACCATGCTGGATAAAGGATTCAGAACCCCTACCTCAGTCCTTGCATCACCAAAGACCTCCCGCCTACCAGACGACCCAATTCCTCCTCATTCGCAAACTCTGGGATAAGGAAGAATAACAAAAAATCGAATAGAAACATTAGGTTCTTCGATAAGAACCTTCGTAAATAAAAAGAATAATTAAAACAAAACCATGAAAACTTAAAAGCAAATTCGCTAAATTCGGAAGACTTCAAGTATCTGTCGAATCGATCTCTAACTTCGTACATATGTCTCCTGAATTTCGAAAATGCCTACGAACCAATTAACCAACTTCCCATAATTTCTATTTCTCATTTTAGAGTCTCCATAAGCTGACAAATCATATAATGAATTCAATACTATAAATTTATAACCGAAATTGTCCATTTATATGGAATACGATAAAATTTGGGTAACCATCTCAATTCCAATTCATTTCCAAACTATTCCAAATATGAAATTCGAGCCGTAAAATAATTCGGCAGCACCCCGTCTATATATGGTCACCCCAAAATAGTCCATAACATTCTAAACGTGATCTTGAACATAAACCATTAGAAGAAATCGAATAATAATCGTCTAAATAACTCCAAATTTCGATCCCAAATGAAATTAGTACAACTATACAGTATACGAAATAGCTATCATAAAACCACCAAATTCGGACGAAATAGAAAATTCTGAACGAATAGATATGTAGAACAAGTCGATTGAAGTTACCTGGAACAAATTTTGTTGAATTCCGACCATTTACCGCGAAGAAATCGAACCAACAAGATCCAAAATCCATTAGATTAACTAGTCGGCTATTTCATTGCTCTGGTTCTGTTCTACAATGGATTAAAAGAAAACCTCAATTTGAGTTTTAAATGAAATATGTGAAGTGGGGTCCACATAAAGATTTAAAGAAAATTAAATTAATTCTCCAACCAACACATCATCCCACTCCATGCACTGTCAAAGGAAGAAACCGGTTTGGATTCACTTTAAGGCAAATGGGATGCCACATGTCGTTCCATGAGATGGTTGATTATTTAATTTCTTTTAAGTCCTTCCTTTACATGTACTTCATAAATACGTCCCTCCATATATATACCAACTAATTCAACCTCCATTAATTACCATCCGACCCTCAATTTGACCTTTTTTTAATTGCCAAATAGCCCCTCTTCTAACCGTAGTCATTTATTTCTTCAACCGAAAACATGGGATGTTACAATCCTCCCCCCTTAAAGAAATTTCGTCCTCGAAATTTGGATCAACTCGCTTCTTTTTGTCATGTCATTTCGACCAACTCTGAATTTGATAGATACTGTCCCTTTTCGAAAATCATAAACTCACTGTATCTAACAAAAATCAATCCGGATAAACTCTATAAACAAACTAGATTCAATCCTTCATGTCCCCAATTCTTCTACATAACCACAGGACTCAAGAATATTCAATAACAATAACGATCCTTCATATGAAGAGATAAAGAAAAATAAAGACTTCTATAATCTATATATAAGAATAAGTTCTCGTTGATCCCATTTCCTCAAAGAAAATACCATTCTCGATAATATAAGAAAATACCGTTGTCCATAATATAATAAAATAAAGAATGAAGACTTCCATAATCTATCTATAAGTATAAGTTTCCGTTGATCCCACATCCTCAAAAAATATCGTTCTCAATAATATAAGAAAATACCATTGACTCGATAGAATAAGAAAATAAAGAATGAAGACATCTATAATAAATTCAAGTCAATACTGTCGTTGACACAATAATCTCAGAAAAATATAGTTGTTGTTGATAAGATGATAAAATGAAAAGAGAAGTCCGCTATAATATCTATACATGTCATAGATAAACCAATCCTCGAAAAAAATTCTACAATAACTTAAGAACCCCCGATACTGCTAATACCCAACACTAACTCGATCCATATAACCTCTAATATCAAATCATTTCGTCAACCCAATAAAATCCAGACCATACTTATCTGTAATCAAACTGAAACAATACAAACTCGAAACAACCTGATCAAAGTAAATCTCAACTATCTCTGATTGATCTGATCGAAGTTCATAAATGAAGTAATGTGTATAACTACCATGAGGTCCACAATACCAAGTCTGACTCATCTCCTCATCTACAATTGTCTTAGATACTTCCCCAACATCGATATGTCAACTTACCCAAACTATACCTCTGAAACATCTTAACCCTTGACTGTCTTCCCATAACATCTTGTACAACATTGTAATAAATCTACAACAATCTTAAACCATCCGACGAGTCTTCCTTTAGCGAGTAAAACGAATCAAGAAACGAAAATCAAAAGAAACAAATACATATATAACATCTTTTATTCTTGGTAGTTTTTAATCTTGAAGCTTTTAGACACCTAATCTTGGCAAATTTTATCTTTCCCTAAAGTCTATAGCAGTCAAGGCTCTACACTATACAAGACTTATAGGTCACCAGAACTCATGCTCTGATACCAACTGTGACGCCCCGTGTCCCAAAATAGACACGACCACGCCCCGGCAATTCACAGACGAGACTAAAATCCGGCAGAGTCTCCTCTGTAAATCGAACCGGTCGCACCTGCAAAACCTGTCATGCAAACCATACATTCGCATAAACAAGAATAAACTATTAAGCGGAAGTTAAACAAACTTAACTCAGTTTCGGGTCGAAACCCGAACCACAAACGTACAAACGCCTCATAAAACGCCGATACAACTTATATACAACTCTAAGTTTTACGTATATACATATTAGAGTTTGGTTTCTGCAATAAATACATAACTTGAAAATAACGAAAAACCATATAAAACGACAAAACTCCACTAGCCTCGTCAGACAAGATCACCGGCCGGAATACACACTCCGCCTCGAGGCTACAACCAAGAACCTGCACACTAACAACTGGTAGAGGGTCAGAATACTCACCGACACGAGTTATTCTGGTAGAAGACCAATCCAAAACCCATCACGTTTTCAAAAGTTCATTTAATAAGTTGTAAACATCATGAAAAATCGAGTTATCAAACCAGTTACCATATATACTATATACAAAACCATTTTCCTTAATCTAGCAAGCAATAGCAGTGATTAGCTGCCCACCCATGGTGCGCTCCCAATAAGAGGAGAGTACCTCAGGAGAACCTAGAGTGCGTTAGATAGTACCAGCCCATTTATGGCACTAGCTAATGCACTACGTCTCCTCGAGAAAGAGACTTACCCCTAGCCGGTAAGTCCCTCTCCCACTAAGGGACTCCGCAATCATTGAAGAGTTTACCTCATGATACATATATACCTTAAGTATCTAAATAAGTTTTTGATCACCGAGTTCGAATAAGAGAGCCGTCCCCCAATACCCATGGAAGGACCTGAACCTCATTCTCTTCGGTACCCTGTCATGCATCTAATGCGATGTTTCAAAATCAGTTTCATTCGTATATCAAAACCAATATTCATATTCAATTCATTATCTTATCAAACACGGAAGTGGAACAACCAATAGCCATATCACACACAAAGCAGAGGGATTCCCAATCAATGTCACCTCCCAGACGAGCGGTCAGGAGTACGTCCCTGAGCCTCGAACTGGAGGCACGAGCACCAATGGCCAGCAAGTGAAGCACTCTACTCCCACAGGTCTCATGACTAGTGTCGTCCACCTCACCGGTCTCACACGGATCACAACCGTGTCCACATGTCATCCTACCCTCAATGGCTACGTGCCCGTAGGTTGACATAATCCGCAGTCGGGTACATACAAGAAAATCCCAGTAGTTCACAATCATCGTAAAATCAGTTCGAAAACATTTCTCATATCGCATCAAAACATTTCAAGCATATTTCAGTTCATCACATAAATCGAGTTTCATGCTACCTAAACTCTAGTTATAATGGCGCATATATAACTGTATAATCTAGCATATTCATTATCTATAAAACCATGCTGGATAAAGGATTCAGAACCCCTACCTCAGTCCTTGCATCACCAAAGACCTCCCGCCTACCAGACGACCCAATTCCTCCTCATTCGCAAACTCTGGGATAAGGAAGAATAACAAAAAATCGAATAGAAACATTAGGTTCTTCGATAAGAACCTTCGTAAATAAAAAGAATAATTAAAACAAAACCATGAAAACTTAAAAGCAAATTCGCTAAATTCGGAAGACTTCAAGTATCTGTCGAATCGATCTCTAACTTCGTACATATGTCTCCTGAATTTCGAAAATGCCTACGAACCAATTAACCAACTTCCCATAATTTCTATTTCTCATTTTAGAGTCTCCATAAGCTGACAAATCATATAATGAATTCAATACTATAAATTTATAACCGAAATTGTCCATTTATATGGAATACGATAAAATTTGGGTAACCATCTCAATTCCAATTCATTTCCAAACTATTCCAAATATGAAATTCGAGCCGTAAAATAATTCGGCAGCACCCCGTCTATATATGGTCACCCCAAAATAGTCCATAACATTCTAAACGTGATCTTGAACATAAACCATTAGAAGAAATCGAATAATAATCGTCTAAATAACTCCAAATTTCGATCCCAAATGAAATTAGTACAACTATACAGTATACGAAATAGCTATCATAAAACCACCAAATTCGGACGAAATAGAAAATTCTGAACGAATAGATATGTAGAACAAGTCGATTGAAGTTACCTGGAACAAATTTTGTTGAATTCCGACCATTTACCGCGAAGAAATCGAACCAACAAGATCCAAAATCCATTAGATTAACTAGTCGGCTATTTCATTGCTCTGGTTCTGTTCTACAATGGATTAAAAGAAAACCTCAATTTGAGTTTTAAATGAAATATGTGAAGTGGGGTCCACATAAAGATTTAAAGAAAATTAAATTAATTCTCCAACCAACACATCATCCCACTCCATGCACTGTCAAAGGAAGAAACCGGTTTGGATTCACTTTAAGGCAAATGGGATGCCACATGTCGTTCCATGAGATGGTTGATTATTTAATTTCTTTTAAGTCCTTCCTTTACATGTACTTCATAAATACGTCCCTCCATATATATACCAACTAATTCAACCTCCATTAATTACCATCCGACCCTCAATTTGACCTTTTTTTAATTGCCAAATAGCCCCTCTTCTAACCGTAGTCATTTATTTCTTCAACCGAAAACATGGGATGTTACAGTAGAGCACTTACTTGTACATATAACTTTGATCACAAAAATAAAAATAAAATGTCTACATTTTCTATAGACGATTAGTCGACTATAGCCTCACGGGTTTAATCGTTACTACTATAATAATGATGTAAATTATACCATTCTAATAATGAAATTATTTTTTATTATTACAAATTTACTGCATTATATTGATTTTTACTATTTTTATTATTGTATTAATTTTATTGCTCTAATGTTTTAAACTGTCTTTTATTATTAATTTATAATAATAAGTTATTAAGATTACTGTTTTTATTTTAAAACTATAACATACTTTAGTATTTTTCTTTCTTATATTATTATAATACATATATATATATATATATATATATATAATGAATAATGATATGTTTCATTTTCAATGTAGGTTTAGTAGTTCAACATGAAAACCAAAGAGGGGAATGATGATTTTACATAGAAAACCCCTATAGATGGAAATAAGAATCATGCATGTCAAATGCAATTATTGTGTTAATGATTATTCGGGGGAGTTTATAGGATGAAACATAATTTGGAAAGAACTAAGAAGAATGTCGCTGCATGTAGTAAAAATCCGGAAGAGTTGTATGAAAACTTTAAGAAGATGTTGAATGAAAAAATAACGAAAAAAACAACAAAATGGATTAAAGAAGATCATATGAGCCAAATATATATATATTATTGATTCTAATGGAAAAAAGAAAGCAAAATGGACAATCACAGAGTTGTTAAAAAATAAAAAAACTATCAACGCAATTTGAAAGAACGGTGATAGAGAAAAATGTTGTGCTAAAATATTTAGGTTCTTTTGTGTTAATGTTATCCCATTCAACCTTGTAAAAGATGTGTATTTGAAAGATATGATAGCAGAGATCAGTTGCTTTGGTCATTGACTTAAGCCGTATTCGTATCACGAAATACAAAATATTAATCTAATTAAAGAAATAAATAAATAAGGTAAGTGAAAGAATTGGGATGTATAAGAAAAAACGAAGGTTTGAGGCACTATAATGCCAGATGGGTGGATAAATGGGAAGAAAATGTATATCACTACCTTCTTAGTGAATAACCCGTTTGGCTCTATTTTCTTGAGATCAATTGACATATCTGATGTATCTAAGAATACCAAAAATCTATTCAAGTTGGTCGATGGAGTTGTTGAAGAGGTGAATCAGGAAAACGTTGTTCAAGTAGTGATTGTTAATATTGCGACATATGTTAAAGCGGTGGAGTTATTAATGGAGAGGAGGAAACATTTGTTTTGGTCACCTTGTGCGGTGCATTTTGTGGATCTAATGCTTGGTGACATTATGCAGTTACCAATGCAAGCATTTGTAATTGCAAAAGTCAAGAAAATACTAGTCTATATTAATGAACATACTTGGATATTGAATCTAATGTGTGGGTATATGAAGGTAAGATAGATTTTTAGACCAGTTGAGACATGATTTGCCACATGTTTTCTTATAATAAAAGGCATACATGAGCAAAAATTAAGACTATGTTTTCTTCATCAGAGTTGTTGAAGAGGTGAATCAGGAAAACGTTGTTCAAGTAGTGATTGATAATATTGCGACATATGTTAAAGCGGTGGAGTTATTAATGGAGAGGAGGAAACATTTGTTTTGGTCACCTTGTGCGGTGCATTTTGTGGATCTAATGCTTGGTGACATTATGCAGTTACCAATGCAAGCATTTGTAATTGCAAAAGTCAAGAAAATACTAGTCTATATTAATGAACATACTTGGATATTGAATCTAATGTGTGGGTATATGAAGGTAAGATAGATTTTTAGACCAGTTGAGACATGATTTGCCACATGTTTTCTTATAATAAAAGGCATACATGAGCAAAAATTAAGACTATGTTTTCTTCATCAGAGTGGAAGAAAACTCCGTTTTCAAAAACTAGTGAAGGAATTGAAGTAAGAGATCTTGCATTGGCAGATACGAGTTTTTGACATGCAGTGCAATTCTCAATTAAATGTACATCTTCAAGGTGAAAATTTTACGTCTTTTCAATTCCGATGACATGCCATCAATTGGTTATATTTATGAAGTTGTAAAGAGAAAATAGAGCAAAAAATTTTGGCGAAGTAAAACCTAGATACTTGAATTGTGGAACATAATTGATGAGAGTTGGAATCTCCAACTCCATAGACCACTACATGGTGTAGCTTATTTCCTAAATCACAAATTCCATTATAGTGATGATTTTAATCTAGACAAGGAGACTAAAGAGGGTTTATAGGACATCATTGAAAGAATGTGCTCTGATTCAAGTGAAACAAGACTAGTTGATTCACATATTCATAAATTCTCAAGAGGAAGAACATGAAATGATGTGAAATTGCATCATGACAGATGCGTACTAATGATCAAGAAGGTATTGACAATATTCATAATTTAGACAAATAATACGGTGAAGACAAAATTCCTGCTAATGATAATAATATTAGTTTATGCTTGAAAACTAATATTAGTAAACATTTATGTGTGACAAAAGAAGATTTGATATCCAAACCATTGTTTGATGAAGTTTCTCGCTGATACTAATCCATCAAAAAATCCAGGAGAGTCAAAGAGTTAGTCTTACAAGTATTACAGAGGTAATTTCATTAGTTCATATACATATGTCATATGTCCATCCCACTTTGTTGGTGCTCCAGTTGGAAAGAAAGCTGGAATTAAGCATTGTGAATGAAGAATAGAGATCAAACATTATAAAGGTAATTCAGTAGTTCATATACATATGTCCATTCCCACTTTATTGGTGCTCCAGTTAGAAATAAAGTTGGAATTAAGCATTGTGAACGAAGAATAGAGATTTATACGAGAAAGTTCGTAAAAGAATGTATGAAGCAGCAAAAATATGGATTTCTTCCTCAATTAAAAACTCTACACTCACAAAACTAAAACAATCATTATTAGGTGGTCCTCTTGAAGATGCATTCAGAATTATAGATAGGGATATAGTTGATTTGAAAGTGATGAAGGAGTTTTGTGCAAACGAAATTTCTTTTTATGTTTTGAGAAATCCTCAACTTCATGAAATGGTAACAACAATTAATAGAGCACCTAAAGGTTACAAAGCTCTGTCGTATGAAAAAGAAAGAACTACTTTATTAGATGAGTGCAAAATAAATATTGAGAAAGATACGACATATGTAAAAGATACATGATATTCTCATGGAGTTTCCATTGTTTCAGATTTTTGAGTGGATGTATTTCACTTGGTGAATTCAATGTATTATTCTTGCTTACTCTCTTTTAGATTGCCCATTCATTTTGCATCATAGTGTGTTCCATGTTCCATTCGCGATGGTTAGATTAATACGAAACATCAACCTTTGATCAATATCATTGCAGTAAACAGTTGATGTGTCATGTTATTGTATGTTGATGATTTCGAAGGGTACAAAAAACAGGTTTAACAATTTTAAATTTTATACTCAAAGCGATTGAAGAGGTAGGATCATCAAACGTGTTACAAGTATTGGTGGACAATGCAATGAATTGCAAACTTGCCGATAAGGAAGTTGAAAAGGTATACAAACATATTTTTTGGCCTCTTTGTGTGGTTCATACTTTAAACCTTATTTTTAATTATATGACAAAAACATTTGACTGGTTTACAAGTATATATAGAAGAGAAAAAAACATTGTTAAATACTTTATAAATCCCATACATGCTTTAGCTATATTCAGAGCTCATTTGAAACTAGAACTTCTAAAAGTAGCAAAGACTAAATTTACGTAGCACTATATATTGTTAAAGAGACTTGTTGATTATAAAGAGATTCTTGCAACCACTGTTGTTATTAAACACATGGAAAAATTTAATAAAAAATGGAGATGATCACACAAAAAAGTTAGGAACATTAGTTATAGAAACTATTAATAAGGATGAATTTTGAGATGATGTGGACAACATAATACGCATCACTAAGACGATATGTTTTCTAATTAAATTTTGTGACAGAGAAGGTAAAAAAATGGAGAAATTTACGAAAAGATGGATAATATGCTTGGTAAAATAATGAATATCATGAGAGATGGAAAACATGCAGACAAGTATCCCAGATTAAAAAAATTGTGCTTGAAAGATGAGAAAAAATGATCATTTCAATGCATTGCCTTGGATTTGCTTTACCACCACGATAATATGATCGCCATGGATTTTCTTTACCACCACGATAATACGATCCTCGGTATTTTGTTACACCTGCACCAGGGGTACTACCTGGAAGAGTCCAAATCAAGACAAGAAAGTTGTGACGGGAGTTATGGAAGCATTTAAAAAAATAACAGAAGATGAGAAAGAGTCAAGATTGTTCCTTCAACAATATGCAATATTCCACCTAAGAAAATGTATGTGCACTAAGAGAGTTGCCCAAACTGATGTTGTGACCATGAACGTTGTTGGTGGTCAACATATGGCTCAAAAACCCTAGAGTTTGCAGAAGTGACAAATAAGGTAAAATTGTTATTTATATTTTTAATATTATTATTTTTAGTAATTATATTACATCTTCGTTTATTTTACATGTATTGGTTCAACCAATTACTAGCTCATCGGTTGAAAGAAATTGGAGCACATATTTTACTCATTCATAGTGTGAAGAGAAACAAGTTGAATTCTGAAGGAGTGGATAAGTTGGTATACATTCACTTCAACATTCATCTCCAATCTCGATTCTCTAAAGGTTAAAAATGGTCCGTATAAGAAATGAGGCATAAATCTTGAACATACTAAAGGTGAACATTCAGTATCCGAACGAATTCCGGATTGGCTTGGCTATTTAAATCCCAAAACCAAGGGCTTCGGATCGGTGTATGGATGAGGGCTCCGGATAACTGAGATAACCGAACCAAACCGGTTTTAACCCATCAAACAAATAAACAAACAAACAAACCCTAAGCTACCTCCCAAATTTCCCAAACACTCGAGCAAAAAAACACTCAAAACAACCACCACCAAACTCTAACACTCGAAATCCTCTCGCCCTCTCGATCATCTCTCTTCCTCTCAAGCTACCACCGAATTCAAGCTACCACCATCTCTCTTTCATTCGAAATAGCCATACTCTTTTACTCTCTCAAGCTAAGGTAATGAACTCCATGGTGATTATTAGGGTTTGTTTTTCTTTTTAGAAGTTCTTTAGTTTCATTTAAGTGTTTGTTAGGGTTTGTTTTTCTTCAATTTCAGGTGATTAAACCTCTCACTCTCTACAAAATCAGGAGGTAAGACAACTCTCTCAATATCTACCCCTTTCTTTTGTTTATTTCTTGATTTAGGTTTCGGTGTTCTTTAGTTTTTTACTTTCTAGGGTTTGATTATTCCTTATGTTATAAATTTGTTGTTGAGAACTTGAGATGATGATTACTAAATCTAGGGTTCATTTAATGTTTTTCTTTATATTGCCAAATTTGGGATGATGATTATAAATGATTTGATTTGATTTAGATTTTTCTTTCAATTCTAGAATCTAAATTATTCACTAATACTAACTTTTAATAAATTGAACCAATTTTGACTTGAAATTGGGTTTGTTTATGAATCATGATTATCTTATAGTGTCTTTAGATTAAATGGGTAGTTAAAATGGGGGAATCTAATCAGTAATTGTTTGTTTATGAAATCTAAAATTGAATTCTTTTTGGTGGCCAATACGCGGACAACCGTTTTTCTTATATGGACAACTATTTTCGGGCCCAATGCGAGTCAACTATGCTTGACTTAGTTGACTTTGATTTAATAAGGGGACAACTCCATAAAGTCTTAAATACTGATAATTAGTAACTTGTGGACTACTAACAAAAATAATAGTTAAAGATCGAAACCCAAACTGTCTTCTTCTTCTTCATCTTCTTCCTTCTTCTTAGTCTTAATCTTCTTTCTTCACTTCTACTAAAAGTAAACTGTAGTTTAGACCATTTTTTTTTATCAAACCCTAGATGGATGAAGAAGACAAAATCTCTTCTTAGTCTTATTCTTCTTTCTTCACTTCTACTAAAAGTAAACTGTAGTTTCTACCATTTTTTTTTATCAAACCCTAGATGGATGAAGAAGACAAAATCCCTCAATCTGCACCTGAAGAAGTTTTTCCGGGCGTTTCTATAATAGGCATTAATGACATTGATGAGGTAAAACAGAACATAACTTGCGACGAAAATCTGGCAAAATCGGACAATTTTCCAGATTTTCGTAGCAACTTAGCTTCTCTTAGCCGTATTTTCGGAGAAAACCGACTAAAATATTGCATAACAGAAGCTAAGTTGCGACGAAAATCTGGCAAATTTTCTGATTATGCCAGATTTTCGTCGCAAGTGATGTTCTGTTATGCCATATTTTTGCGCAACCCGAATTACCAGATTCATCTTCCTCTTCACCATCGTTTTCAGAGTCGGAACCAACATATCCATCTTCGTCTTCCACATCTTCTCTAATTTTCTCTGACATCAGTACCATCTTCTTCTTCATGGTTGGTTTTAGAGTTTTAGGGTTCTAACCTTTGTCTTTGGGGGAGATTCTACAACAACTCCCTTGCCTTTGTTTGATGTCATAACCACTAATGCTTCTCCAAGGAATTTCTCTCTCTAGAAATTTGGGTGATGATGAAGAAGAGATGAAGACTAAACTAACCTAGGGTTTATGGAGAAAGAGAGAGCTCATCAAATAATACATCTGATTCTAAGAGGACTTGAGTGAAAATAATAGAGAGTTGTCCCCTTAGAAACTGATGTCCATATAAAAATTTAATTTTTTTGCGTTGTCCACATAAGATAGTTGTCCATATAAGAAAAACGGTTGTCCGCGTATTGGCCACCTTCTTTTTTTACTTAATCATGAAGTTTTCAATTATCAAATGTTATTTAATTTCTTTTACCCCCTGAAGTTGTTAATGGATTGCATGTGAATGTTTATTAGCCTTATGAGTCTCAACTAATAATAACACGCAAATGAATAATTGTTATGTGGTTTTCATTCATCTTCTAAATAATTGAGGTATTGGGGTCGTATGTGAGTGGAGTACTTAAAGTCAATTTATATCCAGATTTATCCCATGTAACTACAGGACTAACTAATGCAAAGGTAGCCTAAATAGATAGACACTAAGACCCTTTTAGTTTTATTTAATACTTTCCTTTTGTATTTCTTTTGGATTTAATGTGGTGTCAAACATTTGTCACTCAAAGTTGTTAAAATGGCCAGTGCTTCCTCGTCTGTGTCAGTTTCCGCGATTCATCTTTCCCATTCAATATTTATCTTTGATTAAATTGAATTATTCATCTCTCTAAGACTTGGTTTCTTCTTCATTTCAGATGACTCCTATGGGATATGTACCTCCATTATCATCGGAGCCTATAGATCTCACTCTTGATTCTCCAACACCTATGGAGCAAAACGATGAAATTGGAAGGACAGCCCCATCTGCAATAACTGTGACTCAAAGTCAAGTAGCTACCCCTTCTGGTAAGAAAAGACCTGTTAGACCTCCTTCTGATGCTTGGAATCACTTTACCGAAATATGAGGAGATAGAGCTAAGTGCAAATATTGTGGCATAGAATATGCATGTGACTCGAAAAAAAATGGAACATCTAATTTGAGAAGCCACATATCATTCAAGTGTAAGAAGTATCCCGGTAGAGAGACAAATAAAAAACTTTGTCTCTCGAAAAAGTTAAAGGTGAAGGAGGGAAGCTAAGTATCATTATTTTTACTGTAGCGGTTTGTCGTAGAGCATTAGCGAGAATAATTGTGAAAGACGAATTGCCATTTAGTCACGTTGAAGGTGAAGAATTTAGGGAGTATAGTCACACTCTTGAGTGTAGGTTTAATGTCCCATCTCGTGTGACAGTTGTCTGTGATGTCTTATCCATGTATCTCGAGGAGATGAATGTTTTGAAGACATTCCTAATATCATTTGGTCAAAGAGTGTGTCTTACGACAGATACATGGACTTTTGTGCAAAATCTTAATTATATGTGTCTTACTGCTCATTTCATTGATAGTGAATGGAAATATCATAAGAAAATATTGAACTTTGGCCAAGTTTTGAGCCACAAAGGAGAAATGATTGGTAGAGCAGTAGAATCTTGTCTACTTAGATGGGGAATTGACAAATTATTCACAGTTACAGTTGCTAATGCTAGCTCTAATGATCTGGTTGTGGCACATTTGTCAAAAATAGTAAACACTTGGAAGGGGTCGATAATGGGGGGTCTCTTTATGCACATGAGATGCGCCCATATATTAAACCTTGTTGTTACTGCTGGGCTCAAGGAGTATGGGTCATCAATTGACAAATTTTGAAATATGGTGAGATATGTTAGGGCTTCTCCAGGGAGATTGCACAAGTTCAAAAAATGTGTTGAAAGAGAGAAAATAACTGCAAAGAAAAACTTGTGTCTAGATGTTACTACTAGATGGAACTATACTTATCTAATTTTAGAGAGTGCAGACCCATTTCAGAGAGCTTTTAAGCGATTAAAGATTCAAGATAGCATGTTTGTCCGTGAGTGTGGTGAATGTGAGAAGAAAGGGATTCCTACAGAAGAGGATTGGGAAGTATCTCGTGCTCTTATTAAATTCTTGAAAGTTTTTTATGATGCAACTTTACAATTTTCTAGATCTCTATATGTTACATCTGATTCATTTGTTTGACAATTATGCATGATTCATACTCAAATAAGATTGTGCTCAGAAATAAGGATCAATTTTTTAGGTCAATAGCAAAGAATATGAGAGAAAACTGTAACAAATACTGGGGTGACTATGGTAAAATTAACCCGGTTCTTTTTCTTGCTACATTACTTGATCCACGACAAAAGGAAACAGTCCTACGATATCTTTTGAAAGTGCTTTATGGTGATGACCAAGCTAGTGCTTAACATCAAAGGTAAAGAAAACTTTAGAAGAATCATATGATGAATATAAGTTACTTTACCCTAGTACCAATGAAGGTGTAAATGAAACCACACACCAAGTTGAAAATAGCAATGATGGTAAAGAGGTTGACATTGAAACACACTTACAGCTGGATTTGAGAAGTGTGTTAAGGAAAGTGATAGTGTAGAATACAAAACTGAAATTAATAAGTAATGGAAGGATGTGAGAGTCGATCGGAGTCTCGGTTCGATATCTTAGCTTGATGGAAGATTAATTCTACAAAATTCAGAGTTTTATGATGTATTGCAAGAGCTGTTTTAGTTGTTTCGGTCTCTACCGTGGCTTCTGAATCAACGTTTAGCACAGGTGGACGAATCCTTGATCCATTTCGAAGTTGTTTGTTACCAAGAATAGTAGAAGCATTGATGTGCACACAGAACTGGATATGAGTTAGTTCAGGGATTGATCTTTGTGCTTTCATGGATGAGATTGAGGAGCTTGAGTCTGCTAATGTGATATTGATGTGGCGTGAAAATGCCACATTTAGGTCACTTAACTTTGATGAGTTAGTTCTTTTCGGGTTTTATTTCTAATTATTTATGTGTTTTTATTGCTAGGTAGTTTATTTGGAGTTTGGTGTTAAAGTCGGAATAAAGAGAGCAAATTATCACATTTTCATCTTATGCGGCAAAAGGGAAGAAAAGAGCACCAGAGGTATTTTGGTCATTTTGGTCAAAATAAGAAGTCAAACAACAAGTGGAGTCAATGACGAGTTCGACGGTGAAAACGGAAGTCGATTCGGAGTTCGGACGGAGAAGTTGTGAATGAAAGAAGTCGAGGTTCGGTTTTGAAACAAGGATTCTATGAAGGCACCCCCTTGGTTCTAAATGTAGAGACAAGATGAAGGCACTCCCTTGTTTTAGAAAGAAGCCCAACCCCAAGAGCCCAATAGGAAGAGAATAATAGAGATTCTATGGGCACCCTTTTTGGTCCAAGTCAAGAGTCTTTAATGATGGACAAAGTCAAGGGTTTGAAGTAGTCTAAAGGGATCCTATTCTACTATTCATCTTCTTCACAAAGCTAACAACAAGAGAGGGAAAGAGAAAGAGGCTAGGTTTTGTTTGTTCTTGAGGGCTTTCTAGGGTTTGGATTTGAAGAGAGAGGAAGAGAAGGAGAGGCCGGCCAACACATGAGGCCGGCCTAGTCTTGGCCGGAAGAACAAGGTCGCGGCTGTTAGAGAACAGCAGCCTGAGCTCCATTGGAGCAGCTCGGGTAGGAGCACTAAGCATGGACGAGCACGGGACTAGCACGGCAACAACATGCACCAACAAGAACAACACGGGCTGTTCTTCACGGGACAATGAGCTGCTCTGAACAGCAGCTTCTTCACGGGACGAGCTGTACATCGCACGGGATGGCTGCTCCATAGCTCGGGACAGCACGGACCTTGCACCGGATGCGGCTACTAGCTGGAGGATGCTCGGGTTTGCTAGGATTTGGCCGGATCTTGGCTTGACCGGAATTTCTTTGTCTTTGGCCGGATTTTTATAGGTGTTCCGGGCACTTTCTTGGCCGGAAACCTTAGGGCTTTTACTCCCCATGTCATGGTCTTGCTACCCCTTGTGTTCGATTTGATTTTTGGTTGAAAATGATTAGAGAGAGAAAGCTAGGTGAAGCTTTAATGGTGGTTTGTGATAAATGGAGAAGAAGATGATGCTAATTACTATGGGGAACCCTGATTTTTGCTAAACGGAGATCGGCTGCACCTAAACGCTCATTTTTCCCGACGATCTTAGCCTCGCACCACATCGGAAAAGGGGGATTCTCTCTTCATCTTCTTTTCATTTATTGTTCATTCAACATTTTAGCTAACTCTTGTGTGTTGATTATGTGATCAAATGTGATAAATTTGTGATTATTTATGTGATGATTTAATGGTTTGATAATAAATCGATGTTCTCTTATTTCGATTACTTGTTTCAATCGTTTTTCATGTGTCTTATCAAGTATTTCGCATAGTTAATCGATTAGGCGACTAGACGACATTTTCGATGATTCGATTTTAATCGTTTAGGAAGTTTGTTTGACTAAGTATTATCTCCGGACTTACGTAGTGCTTATGAACATCCACCTTAGGAATCGAGACTAGATTTACATCAACCCATTCGATTGGTCCGTACATAGTTGTAAGTCTACCAGATCGGATTCTCGGACTTCGACACCTCTCTTACTTGTTGTTCCCCGACTCTTGCTCCCCCGACTTCTCTCGAATCTCTCTCGCCCGTTTACTTTGATAATTAGTTAGTTTTCTTGTTTTCTTCGTTTATTGCTTATTAATCAAAAATTCCCGTTTATCTTGTTTCTTTATATTTTTGTCTAAGTAAACCCTAATACCTAAATCGACGGATAAAACCCTTCGATATCAAAACTACCTTCCTATCCTTGGACCGACTCAGGTTTTACCGGTTACTACTTGATACTTCCGCTTGGGTGTCCAACCTTTTCGGGTGCATCAGATATTTGATATTATAATATTCTTTTGTGTTTATAATTTTCTTTCTTTTAGCTATATTATTCTAAGTGGTTTATATTATTTGGGTTCCAGGGTGTCTTGGGTAATATGGATGATCTTGATTTTGATGATGAGCTATGAATTGATCTTGATTTAGTACGAGGAAGGAAAGGACTTAGAGGAATAAGAAAATCTACGTTTTGAACTTTTTCTTTGTTAATTTGACTTTATGTTTATCATACTTTTTGTTGTACTCGAATGTTGATAACTTATTTTAGATTTAAGACTTAATGGTTTGTGATAAAGACATATTTTCATCTTGTTATGAGTATATAATTGCAACAGTTATAACTTATTAGCCAAAAATTCGATTTTTTGCATAACAGGAGAATGTAACAGGTTGTTCAGGTATAACTTATAAGCCAAAAATTTGATTCTTTGCATAACAGGAGAATGTAGCAGGTAGTTCGGTTATCCAACCGAACCAAACCACTCATAGAAAGTTCGGTTGACCATGGCCAGTTTGGCTCGGCCTGAAATTTTGGATAACCGAACCCGGCGGTTCGACCTTTGGATGGGACCAAAAAATCGGTTATCCAACCGATGTTCACCCCTAGAACATACACACATAGATGATTCCATTGTGAGGCTAGAAGAGATGCGTTTTGAGTCTCTTGAAGATGTTCTTGTTGATGATGATAATGAAGATGAGAGATACTATCCAATGCTAAGAGTTGTTTAAGTTTGATATCAAGCTTTGTAAGGGGAAGTAGTTTCAAACGCAAAGGAAAGACAATTTAATAATAATTGTTTTAGTTTTTTATACTTTATTTTTATGTTTCATTTAATTTTATATTTTATCTTCGAACATGAATTAAATTACTAATTACTACTTTCTTAACATATTTTACTTTGAAATATTTACAAGTTAATCATATTGGTGAAGCTTAGAGGGTGTTTGATTTTTGCACTTATTAAGTGAAATTCACTTAATAAGTGCGGGCCGGCAATTTTAGGTTGTTTGTTTTTTCACTTAATAAGTGAAAATCACTTGTAAGTGAGGTCAAAGTAAGTGCAAAAAAGTAAGCTCCAACTTGGAGCTTATTTTTTTGCACTTACTTTCTAAGTGCTAAAAAATACATATAAGACCTAAGCTAAAAAAGTAAGCTCCAACAGAGAGACCTTAAAGGAAGTGATAAGAGCGGTCAAGATTAAAGTGACATCATGGAAACAGAAAGCAACCCAAACGAGCGAGGCATTGCTAATCATGGATCGTTGGAATCTAACACTCCCACTTACCATGAAAATTGCAACTACATGTAAATGGAAGGGTCCTGAACTTGGCCAGATTCTTGTAAATACAGATGGCGCTTTTGATTCGTCATATGGAGGGTTTGGTGCTATATTGCGTGATTATAATGGAGATCCGATTGTCGCAGCTGCAGCCATTACAATGAGAGAGTCAGTAATAACTCATGAAATGCATGGAGTCCGGTTAGGGCTCCAATTGGCTTTGAAATATGGTAGAACTCGGGTCAAGATAGCAACAGATTCTTTGCTTACTGTTTCTATCCTCACAAACCCAGAGAAACCACCACCGTGGCAGATCAAGAGATTGGTCCGAGAAATCAAATTATTATGGGAGCAATTCGAGGAGTGTTCTATTATGCACGTGTATAGGGAAATAAACCAGGCAGCAGATTACCTCTAAAAAATGAAGCCCGCAAATGGAATGATTGAGATGACCCCAGAAGCAATGCCTGAGGAATTAAAGAAGCTAGTGAGAGATGACCAGAGGGGTGTAATTAGAATTAGGCATACTTAATTTGCTGACTGATATGTTTCTTTATAAGTTCTTATTGTTTCATTCGTCATTTTCTGACTCATTAGTTGTGTAAAGGGTCGGGCCCTTCAACCCGTTGACAATTTCAAATAAAAAAAAAACACACCGCTCCCCATGCTTTCCTGTTTTGCTGCCCACCAATAAAGTGTAGATGGAAACGTGGAAAATAGGCTACTAAAATGTTATACTAGACAGGGATTGAGAGAGAACTGTTTGTGTTGTTGTAGCATTCTCAAAACCACCTTTTTTTAGTTGAAAGACCCAAAACCACCTAAACCCTAATATAATAATAATAGAAAAAACCTATCTATTAATGTTAGAGAGGTTTACCTATTAAAAAGACATGCCTATTAATAACCCTCTACAACCCTAAACTCTATACCTATTGACAATCACCAAAAATCCTAAAATCTTTTTTTTGTTGAAAGACCTAAAACCCTAAAATCTAAAAAGTTGGTTGTGAGAAAGGGAGGAACAACCGGGTGGAGAAAGAGCTAGAGAGAAGAAGATACCTAATAAGGTACTCCATAAGTTTTTCTTATTATTTAATTAATTTATTGTTTGATTGATATGTCTTGTCTCCATCATAGTTTTTTTTAGATTAAATAAGTTATGCAATTAATTACGAGTATAATATTATTTTATCTTTTTGCTATTCATTCATCATAGTTTTTTACATCATCAAAGAGAATATATAAACAAGGTCATTCATCATAGTTATTTTACAATATTCATTAATTAATATATAAACAAGTTCAATTCATTAAAAAATATTATGTTTTTTATGTTATTCGTGCATTATTTATTGAAGATGAAATATTTATATAAACAAGTTCAATTCATTATTGAAGATGAAATACTTCGGTAAAAATCATCTCAAAATCTATTAAATCTTTTTGTGTTGTTTACTTTGTATGAAAAGAATGTCAAAGCTAAATATTGTTCGTAAAGAGTCTGCCGAGAAAGAGACAAAAAGAAATATGCAAATTTGGAAATTGAATCCGACAATGGAGAAAGATTTCATCGATTTATGTTTGGAGTCGGTTGGGGTGTTTGGTTACGCTGGAAGTTCTCTAAAAAATTGGTCTAACATTAGCAGTGTGTTGAATAACAAATACAATCAGAACTATGACCAAAAGACCCTTAAGAATAAGTGGTGTTCTCTGAAGAGTGGGTATATGGTTTGGAGACAACTCACACATAAGACTGGTCATGGTTACAACGCTGATCAAGGAACATTCGATTGGCCCGAGGAGATATGGGAAACTATAATTGAGGCAAGTAACATATTTAAGATAAAGACTAGTTTATTAAGTTTAGTATATCGTAAGTAATAATTTAATTTCTTTCTTTTTGCATGTACAGAAAGATAAGAGGGTTGCAAAGTTTATAAATCAGCCTTTAAATCATTTTAAGGAGTTGGAGCAACTCTTTGAGGGTACGCTCTCAACTGGAGAAACGGCTTATAGTCCCATTCTATTTGATCAAGATGTGCATGATGATTCATTAAAGGATGAAAATGATAAACGGGGGATGAGATTTAAGTCCAAAATCGCATGATCAACGAGTCTAGAGACCAAAGATAATCTGAAATAGAAAATAAATCCACTCAAAGTAAATTACATGTCTATCCTCTTATTCTCTTTTACTGCCTAACCTATCCTAAGTTAAAAAAAAAACAACCCAAAATAAAAGATACCATAATATATAGATTCATTACATTTATTTCTTTAAAAACAAACTTTCTTTCCCCGAAAAAAATTTGTCTTTTTCGTTTAGCATAACAAAAAAAAGTAGCCATTTCTGTTTCAAAAAAATAACCAAAAAAAAGTTGCCTTTTCCTCAAATATCAAACCAAAGAGAGAGAGAGAGAGGGAAACTCTTATCTTAAACACGCCCAAAATAAACCTAACAGAGAGAGAGAGAGGGAGAAAGCATCGAGTAGGAGAGAGGAAGAATCCATTGTTGGTTTTGTTCATCATCATCAACAGTAAAGAGTAAGTTATTTTGGTTTTCATCATTTTTGTTGTTCCTTCAACTTAGTTTATGATTTAAATTGATTTCTACAACACAAAACGAATTAGGTTTTGATTTTTACAACTTTAACTATGATTTATTTTTCTGAAATTGATTAGTTAATAAGAAATTTCTAGGGTTTAGTTGTTTCGAAGTGGTTTAGTGGAAGTTATTTTCAAAATCCTAAATCAGTTCAAAGTGAAGAGTATGTTTCTTTTTTGCATGCAACAAAAAATTTGTATTATTACCTTGTCTCTGTTGTTGTGTAATTTCTTTGAATAAATGGTTTCTGCTTAAATTTTTTATTTTAGACCGACAATTTAGGGTTCTATCTAATTTAGGATTTTATATTGTAGACTTTCAAGCATAGTGTTAGATCCAGAATATAGTTACTTTCAATAAAACTTAATATTTTGTCTAGCATTATTAAGTTTCTTATAAAACTTTATCAATGGTTACCTGTCAAACCTGATTTTTTTGACAACCATAGAACATTACATGGTGTAATATGGGAAAAAAAATGAGAGAATAAATTGGATTGTAAAAACAATGTCATTTTTTTGTCTAGCATTTTTGAAGTTTATCATAGAACCTTGAAATGGTTACTGTTCAAAACTGGTTTCATAAGAAAAATGACTTGTTTGACTAGCATTTTTTAGTTTCTTATAGAAACGTATAAATGGTTACAATTCAAAGATGTTGAATTGGTTTGTTATTTGAACATTGACAGGCCTGATTGTAGGTTGTATGTGATTTTGCACATGGAAGAACTTTATATCGAATCGAATTATAAATATTTTCCTAACGAGATGCCAAAAGATGATTGAACAAAACTAGCGCAAAGGAAGAGGGGTGTACTAACTTGGTTGTTGCTGAATGAATCGAAGGATATATGGAGAAAAATGTTTAAGTACTTTAACTTGTATTTTGTAACGGACTATGTGATAAAACTTAGCAAACATGTTTATGTTTTAAGTTGGGTTATTTCCCATATGGCCCCCTACTTTGTGACCAGCTTCCCGCCTGGCCCCCCACTTTACGAGAAATACCCATATGGCCCCCTTCCGTTATAACACCGTTACTCTCTCTCTTCCATTTCTTTTCTCTCTCCTCCAACATGTTTTCTCTCTCTCTGCCACCTCGTCAAAACCAGCCACCTCATCACCTTCTCCGGCAAGGTCGCCGGCCGGCCAAATTTCCGGCCGGCGACCTTCAAATATAAAAAAAAAAATTTCTTTTTTTCTCTTTCTTCTCTCTCTCTAAAAAAAAAAAAAATATTTTAATTTTCTCTCCTCCCTCTCTTCTTCTTCTTCTCTTCTCTCTCTCTTCTTCTTCTTTCTCTCTCTCTTTCCCCCTCTCTCTATTCTCTCTCTCTCTCGACCTCCGGCATAGTCGCCGGAGGTCGAACGGACTGTTCTGTTCGAACAGATTCTCTTCAGAACAGAACAGAATCTGTTCGAACATAACAGATCTGAACAGAACAGAATCTGTTCTGTTCGAAGACAGAACAGTCTGTTCTGTTCTAACAGAAGAACAGAACAGACTGTTATGTTCGACCTCCGGCGACTATGCCGGAGGTCTCGAGAGAGAGAGAATAGAGAGAGGGGGGAAAGAGAGAGAGAAAGAAGAAGAAGAGAGAGAGAAAAGAGAAGAAGAAGAAGAGAAAGAATTTAGAGAGAGAGGGGAGAGAGAATTTAATTTTTTTTTTTTTTCTTAGAGAGAGAGAGAGAAAAAAAGGAATTTTTTTTTTTTATATTTGAAGGTCGCCGGCCGGAAATTTGGCCGGCCGGCGACCTTGCCGGAGAAGGTGATGAGGTGGCTGGTTTTGACGAGGTGGCAGAGAGAGAAAACATGTTGGAAGAGAGAGAAAAGAAATGGAAGAGAGAGAGTAACGGTGTTATAACGGAAGGGGGCCATATGGGTATTTCTCGTAAAGTGGGGGGCCAGGCGGGAAGCTGGTCACAAAGTAGGGGGCCATATGGGAAATAACCCTTTTAAGTTTGATTAACATCTTGAGCAGTTATGAGATTATTTATCAATGTTCTATAATACCACAATTATATTATATTTTAGATGTCGTTCAACAGGTTCATAGATACGATAATAAAGATGTTACTCAAATTTCTTGGACACTACTGAAACTATACAATAATGATACGTGGTAGGGCAAAGGCATGATGAACTCAAACACTTAATGTTGAATCCATTGATAACATTTATAACTAAGGAAACAAATAGTTCGTACAAAGATACTAGTAAGATGTTTACTAAATTTTTCTAGCATGGTCCAATGGGTATAAAGATACTAGTAAGATGTTTACTAAATTTCTCCAACACTACCAGCATTTTTCAGTTTTTCGACATTTTGTAACTTACTCTAGCCAAATACATATGAGTATAACTACGATAATATCGTAACCATTGATACAATTTAATAGGAAATAGGAAAATCCGCTTGTTTAAATACGATAATCTGGTAACATTGATCAAATTCTCTAGACATATAAAAGACATAAGTAGAATATTTATGTTTCTAGCAGAATAAGTAAACCTGCATAATCAAAATTTAAGTTAATTATTATATAGCTGTCGTGCATGAGACACTATTGTGATAAGCCGGTTTTTTACACCGACCGCAAACCCTCATTTTTTTGGGTATATTTCCTGAGCTTTCTCTTCTTACTGTCCTTGGTCTTTCCGGTTTTCTCTTTGTTAACGGAGGTAGTGTTCTTGTTTCATCGATGCAATCCATTGGCTCATCATCATTTGGTATTGGGTAGACATAACATTGATAAGTGTTGACGAACACTTGTTTGGTGAAAATGATCAAAAAAAACTTGTCGTATCACCATCATAATTCTTGATGCAAAACATGGCATGTTGACAAGGGATACCATCTATCGACCACCTACCGCAACTACATGTGAGATCAATGAGATTGACAGAGTAGAATACGAATGTAGAAAATGCTAGTAGATGTCACTAGCATCGATAAAATGCTAGTAGAAAATGGAAAAATGTAACAAAAACAATTTCACCTTATACATTTTAATTACTAAAAAGTATTTGTTAACCTACTGTAACAAATTCATTCAACAAATACTGAAAGAATGTAGAATATGCTAGTAGAATCAATAGGATGCTAGAAAAATAGTATTTGTATTTTAACCTACTGCAATAAATACATTCAACAGATGCTAATGGAATGTAAAAAATGTTATTAGAATCAATAAGATGCTAACAAAACAGTATTTGCTTTTTAACCTATTGTAACAAATTCATAACAGATGCTAATAGAATGTAGAAAATGCTAGTAGAATATCGAAAATGTAGCAAACACAATTTCACTTTATAAAACTTTTTTATGAAAAAAATATTGAATTAATAGAGATTTCAACATTCACTTTTTACCAAAAAGTGATAAGATATGTTGCATATAAGTTTTTTGTTTGAATAAATAATTTTTTTAAGAAGATTGTAGTAATAGAGATTTATAATTTCTGATGATCAATTTAAATTGGACATACCTCACAAATGAATTTGTAGATATCTAATTAGATCGAGGTAGAGATAAAACACAAATCACAACTTCATACTTTCTTGAAGTTCAAAGAACAAAAAGTTACAGAGAGAGAATTCGTTTTTGGGATTGAGCATCTCGTTTTAAGTAAATATCCATTGATTTGGTAGGTTCCTTTAATCAAATATAACGGATTTAGAAATAATATACTTTTTTGAATTCAAAGAATATAGAGTTACATAGATAGAAACTCGTTTTTTTTAGAGTGCAACTTATTTTTGTTAAATATCCACTGATTTGGTTAAATATTTATGGAGTTTATGGAAATAAAGATTGGTATTAAATATCCAACATAAATATCCTTTCATAAAATATATGGAAAGAGTTATTAACTTAACCAGTATAAACCTTTGGTTTACCGATGGTTAAAAAATATTTATGAAAGGGCAAAAATGAGAGATAGTTAAAGGATTGATGCATGGGGCCCACCAAATAGTTAATTTTTAGACTTATTTTACATTTTCGGTTTATTTTGGTTTTATTTTATTTATTAATTTAGGAGTGGATATATGGCTCATTACACCCCCTATTTTTGGACCTTAAACTCAAAAATCCTAAAAGTAATGTGTTTTTGTGAAAAATCATATCTTGCCTGATCTAACAGTTTGTGTCAATTGTAAAATTTATTTTGCCCGTATAAACTTTTCCTTTTTCTTTTAAAATATCGTTACTATACCATTTTTCTTAAACAGTCATTGCGTCATGATTTTACATTATATTACATAGTTACGTCAAAAGAATAAAAATCATGTGATTGAAAAGAATTCACCTCTTATATATAATCACCATCAAAATAGTATAATGGGATCAAATGCACTTGCTATATATTTTAGCAAATAAAGTTCCACCACTAATTTTTTTTTTGGATAACTAGAAACTTAGAATATTTTCAGAGAATAAAAGAACCAAATAATTAAAGAATTTAATCTCAATTTGCAAGAAGAGAACATTCTCATCATCATCATCATCATCATCTTTAACAAGGAATATTTGTAGATTATGTACCTCTAAAAATTTCTATTTTGTGGATAACTAGGAAAAGATATACATGAAAAGTTAGTTTGTCATCCCTCCAAATTACTTGTACTAGATTGTTCATCTTGGCAAGAATTGAAATGGACTTAATAACGAATGTATATATCTTATTAACTATATAGCTACTAGTTGTATGATAATGAAAACTATATAATAAGATACCCTATTTCATTCTTTTTGGACCATCACCAAATTGCAAAACCCATATGCATTACTCTCTATCAGTTCTTCCTTACATTTCTATATAAATATGAATAGTATCAATACTACTGCTCAACAATCTAGCTTCATATAAAAAGTAGTAATGTCTACGAAAATGATCATATCATCTTCGAAAATGCCTATTGACTTGAGTACATATTGCTCTACAAATTACCCATTCTTAATGGTTGGTCGAACCAATTTCAGTTTTCCTGGTTTATCGAGTGGTAAGTTAACTAACTTTTGATGTTTTTTAATCTGATAATATCGTGTTTGCAAGAATGATGCCCGCCATCTCCCGGCAGCGGCTGAACCCCAAGTTGACGTGGCCAAACAGGATTTAGAGAGAAAAAGTTAAACATTTTCTGTCTCTAAACCTTTTATGGAAACATCAACAACCGTAATTCAGCTGCGGGCGGGCAGAGTCCCATTTCTTGTTGTTTTTGTATATTAATTTCTAGTCAAAAGTGCCCATTAACTAATGGTTTGTATTTGTATATAGGTGTCTCATATGGTAGACTTAATTTATTTTCTTCTACAAGAACAAAGTTAATATTACAAGCCGACAAGAAGAGTCCTAATGGGAATAGAGTAGGAGTTATATCTCCTAAATTATCATCTCCAAGCTGCAACTCAAGACTACTTGGAGGGTTTCTTGATGCCTTCGACGATGAGTATGGAGGGATAATCGTTGATTCAGACCGATTACCATCAAACATAAATATATATGCATCGATGCTTCGTGCTTCACTCTCTAATTGGAAATCCAAGGTTCACAATATTTTCTCATCTTTAGTAACAAAAACAAATACTTAAATACTTAAATGTAAAACCTAATGCAGGGTAAGAAAGGAATATGGCTTAAGATACTCAAAGAACAGTCTGAGCTTGTTCATGTTGCAATTAAGGTACATACAAATCGTCGATAAACTATTGCTAAACCGTACATAGATTGAAATCCAATGTGTTATTTATTTACATTTTTGAGCTATAGTTTGTGTTAAATGAGTGATTATGAACAGGAAGGTTTCAATTATCACCATGCTGAAGCAGGGTATGTGATGCTAACCTATTGGATTCCGGATGGACCATGCATGCTCCCTGATGGCCCTTCCCATCAAATTGGGGTTGGAGGATTTGTCATCAATGAAAACAGAGAGGTCTCTTAACTCTATATATGAACCATATATATATATATATGTATAGGGGATCATTTGTGAGACTGATTGATCTTGAATTGATGATGGGTAAAAATAGGTTTTGGTTGTTAAAGAAAAGCTATGTCCATGTCGATGCTCGGGGGTTTGGAAGCTGCCTACTGGTTACATAAACAAGGTAATTCTTGATTAATCATTTGTGTCTTCAGAGTTGTGTAGATCAATTAGTTGAAGTGCATAGAAACTGAGCAAAACTAGTATAGACATAGAAGTGTGGTTATAAAACTAATATATTGTAAAGGCCCCAATTATAAATGGTTGGGGTTGACCACGATATGGCGCGCATGAAAAGATACGATTACCAGAAATCGCATTCTATAAATGGTGTTTCGTGCAAGGAAAATAATTCCAAGACCATAAGGTGAGAAATGTTGTGATTATCTTTCGCTTGAAATCGTCAATTAAATAATTTGCGGACCAAAATTAATCTTTTGTCTACCTTATTCCTGATCAAACCAAACAATACGGCTTGGTAATGCAATTACCAGAAATCACATTATGAAGTTGCTATTGTTGGATATTGCATGCTTTTATTGTATGTCAAACATGGCTTTAGTGTTTGAGAATATTTGAATTGGTGACTCATAGAGAGTAGACAGAGGTCACAACACTTATAGGAGGCGCCTATAAATAAATGGTTACATTATTGAATCGTTTGACATTGAATGGAAAGTTCTAAGTGGCACGCCTATTGCTAAAATACTCATACAACCTAACTTGTGAGGTTGGAAAGGGGTGTCTTTAGCAATTGGGCCTAAAAAATAACATGCTAGGACAAAGCTCGGATGTACTGAGTTGATGGGCCTAATTCCAAATAAATTTGTACGCAACTAAAAACTAATTTGAGATGACTAATCTCACACGCCCTCTCACATTAAACATAACATCGATTCAGTGTATAGTGTTTAAATCTAAATCTGATACCATAAGTGGACAAAGCCTAAACAATCATTTATTTAGACACAAGACTTTCCTTTTCCGTGTCAAATTAATTTTATAGTAATTCTACTCGATCGTTTCTAATTTGATACTTGTTTTTAGTCCGAAGAAATATTTTCAGGTGTGGTTAGAGAAGTGAAGGAAGAAACTGGTGTAAGTAACATAAAATTTACCATCTTACTTATTTCTCCTACGTACTAGAAATTACATTGATTTTTTTCTTCTTCTTATCAGATTGATACCAAGTTCTTAGAAGTGGTTGCATTCAGGTAAAAACTAGTTTGGGGATTTCTAAATATTTCCTTATAAAAATGTAATTTCAGTTGCGATTCCTATTGATTGAAATTCTTTCTACCCATACATGCAGGCACGTCCATAACATAGCTTTCGAAAAATCAGACTTGTTATTTATATGCATGCTTAGGCCTTTATCGTTTGATATTGCCATTGACGACAAGGAAATTCAAGACGCCAAGGTAAAAAGCACCAAAGATTTTTTTTTCTCTGAAATACTTTTGTAGAAAGAACCCGATGACATAGATTAGATTTTCTCACATTGTCTCAAGTGTTTGGGGATTAGTCGTTCATGGTGCATGCTAGCTTACCATATTATTATTCTCATAATATCGACAAAAAAGTAGGAATAGTCATTTCGGCTAAGGGACAAGATCTTCAAGTAAAAAATGTTCTAAAAAAGTTGATACTGAATAATTAGTTGACACGACTTTCTGTATGGTAACACTTTAAAAAATACTAAGCAAGTTTTTGGTGTTTATATGTATATATAGTGGATGAGTTTCGATGAATTTGTCGCGCAACCATTTTACGAAGAAGATCATATGTCAAAGCGGGTCATTGATACTTGCATTGCAGCATATGAAAATTGTTATAGCGGATTTACTGGTCATCGATTGACCTCAAAATTCGATGGAAAATCATCCTACCTCTACTACAATGATGCCAGCAAAACTTAAAAACATGTATATACATGTGTGTGTGAGGGATTGCTTGTGAAAGGATTCAATAATGTAACAATTTATTTGAATGTAACGTTGATATATGAAATTAATTGGGGGGGCGACTTCTTATGAAATTAACCGTAGGAGGAATCGGGGAAGCTAAGAGTGTAAGCCGTAGTTTACCGGGTTCATCATTGACATATTTGTATTTGATATCGAATAACCTGTCTGATATCCAATACTCAATAAATATCTGAGGGACATCAAACTTTCACATCTTAATATCAAATCGGTTTTTCAACAAAAAAAAATATATAATTGGTTAAGCAGAGTGCATTTTAGGGGCACCCAATAGAGCACAAGCTTGACACCTATCTAGACTTCATTCTCCGTTTTCCTTTTTGTACATGAAGTAAATTTCTAACTTAGAGTCGAGTTCTGGTCACTCTACGAGTCATGCCAAATTCCAACTTCCAAATTACAATGGCTACTTTCACCCTGACTCTTTCGCTCTATATTTTATTGCTTACCCAGACTCACTTTGGAAGCACCACTCCTGTGTTCAGAGGTTTCACGATTTCTTTGTTCGCACGTTTTTACGTCATGTAATCGATGTTCGCACGTCAAGAATAAATTGTTGATACTTTTGATGGTCTACATAAACTGATTGATCAAACAAAGATAAAACAAGTTACTTAAAGACCAGATGATTCTGCATTCTCTAATCTAATTTATTTCAAATCTGACATTACCTTTCTTTTTTCGAAAAACTAACTAGATGGATACAAGTAGAATGAAGAGCATTAATTTCAGAGTTTGGAGTTGGCTTTGGAAACTCAAATGATGCCAATATAATTTCCCAAATAAAAAAAATATACATATTTCATGCTATGGGCCATGATTAGTATAAGAAATGAAAGAACATGCCAGTGTTTAAACTAAATGTAATGGTTGACGTTGTTGCATATGGCATGTCTCTTGTACTACTACTTATCTCTCTATCCATCCCTCTATGCAACATGGGCACTAAACTAATCCATCAAATTAATTAAACTTTTTAGTTTAAAATCAACTAAAACTATTTTCTAATTAATTGAACCAGTGGGTGGAAATGAACCCTACACGTGCCACCCTCGTGGCTAAGTTGGATAGGCAAATTGTTCTCAAGGAAAAACTTTTAGATGACTGGATCAATTTATTCTTTATTTATAATTGGAAAATAATCAATTAGTACCCGTGAAATATAGGAACAAGAAAAGGTGAGGAAGATGAAGAAAGAGTCGAATTGAGTTTGAGAAAATAAAAGGAATATGAAAGCTGAGGAGTATACTCATTTTGCTATTATAAAAGGACACTATAATTACACATGGAAAAATGCAACTGATTTGTAATTTTGTAATGGTGTTAGTCCATAAGAGCGTCTATAGGCACCTCTATGAGAAGAGGAAGGAATTAAAAAAAGAACAGAGAGGAAGAAGAAATTTACCGACCGGCGACCTTCGCCCGAAAAGATGATGAGATGGAGAGATGATGTGGAAGAGAGAGAGAGATGGAGGAGAAAGATGAGGTGTGTTTAATATTTTATTTTAAATGAATTCTATTTTGAGCCCCTAATTTGTTCTAAAATAGTTAGAATTTTTGAGAATTAACTCATATTTAAAAATAGGTCAATTTTGAATTTATAAAATGACTTTTTAATATGGCCAATTATGGAAACAAAAAAATTCACTGACGGTGTTAACAAAAGGAGATCAGTTTTGAATTTATGAGAAATAAAGAGCCGAAAAAGAAACTTGTTACAAAGTAGGGGGCAAAAAAGAAATTACTCTTATAGTAAATTAACATTTTTTACCATCCCAACCTTCACTTTTCCACTTATTGGATTTTTTCTGTATTTTCTACGTGATTAATTATTTTTGGATTATAACAATCAACCATAAACATCTTTAACCTAGTTCAAACATTAGAAAAAGGCTGACAATTCAATTAAGTTTGGAAGTAAATTTAGACTTCCTAACCTAACAAAAGAGACGAGATTCTCAAAAAAACGAATATACGCACCCGTATATAATACTCCAATATATTAGCTTTCTTCAAAGAGTATAGCCTCTCAACTTTCTTCTAGTTTGATAAAATGAATATACGCTCCCGAATATAATACAATATATGCTAAAAATTAATATCGTTGATATAAAAAATCAAATATTACAATAAGTGTTTTCTAATGAGCTCTTGAAAAGGGTTGAATAATATATTGAAATTGTACACTTATTGAAAGTAAAGTCATGTGCGTGCCCCTTGATGTCATCTCCACAAATGTATAAACTAATGCTTATTGGATGGCCAATATTCCTATTCATGTTGTTATATATATATTTTGAATTGGTAAAGAAAGAATTATGGAAGTTTTAGTTTATTTTATTAATACATCATTGAACGCATATATTATACTAAATGGAGTAAGTCCAAGCTGCTGTTAGCTGAAACTTTAAGTTAATTTTCACTCTAATAGTATCATACAGCACCCACGACTAGCGACTGAATAGTTTGTCGTACACAGAAAAGTAATTCTATTAGCAAACAATATAATATCTAGGATCTATTTACTTATTATATTAAATTTACAAATGTAAAATCTGACGTCAGAAATAAACTTGCATATAATGCTCTTAAGAAGTTACACGTCTTTTACTTTATCCATAACAAAAATACAAACAACACTTGGGGAAAATTGTATGTGAAAGGGGTGTGATAAGATTCCGTCGCCAAAAAATACCCACAAAATAAAAAAAGTAAAAAACACTTAATTATCCGCTAAATATGTATTTTGTGTATGCGAAACATATGTGTATACGAACAAGACATATTTAGTATTAACTCCATCAACCAAAGATTTGCTACAACCCCTAATCATTTAACGGACTATTTTGACAATAAATCTGGACAGTTTGCTACAAAGGAGTGTTCCATTCGAGCCGACCATACATCTTGGTCAAACTTCTATAACTATAAGTGGTGAGTTGCACAATTCTTGTTAAATTGACTTTAGCATTTGTGAAACTATACAAGGAAAGGTGAGCCACTGATCGAGCTCCCTTGGAAAATCTTCTAATACGTTTTCAAGTTTAATACGTGTCAAGATTTTTTTTGATCAATATGTGAAACTTTTGCCAATAACATAATATGTACCAATGGACTCAGATTTGAATGTTTAAAACTATGGCTGTACATTTAGTATCTGAACCGACCATACCAATCCGATCCAAATAAGGTTGGGCAGTTTGGGAACCCGATCCAAATCATTGAATGCAAGATTCAATTTAAAAACTTTATGTGTCACTTACGAATTTTAAAGTTAGAAAAAATCTCCAGTGCAAAACTCAGTTCGGATATTAAAATAATGTAGCAACATTATTTCTAAGATGTCCCGAAAAGAAGTTTGATGTTTGAGATACCTATTGAAGACCTCAATTGTCCACATCAATATTTTCTATATTAAAAAGATTCCTATCGAGACCTCAGTTCGATCCCTTAGAGCAAGTCTAAAGTTAAGGGGTTGGGGCTCCCAAATTCAAATTAAGAGTCCTGGGCCCCAGCTCCTGGGATTCCAACCGGGGAGCCAGGGTTGGGGGATTTGCAATGACCGTTGGGTGTAACCCTAAAAAAAGATCCACCCAATTATTTTTCATTTTTGTTTTATTTTTCTAAAAATTTGTTTAATTTAAATTTTATTTATAATTTAAATTGTTTTAAATCTTCTTTTTCAATTGTTTCTCTAATTTTTTCATATTTTTAAAATTCTCTCTCTCAAGAATAATATCAAAATTTTATTTTATATTTAAAATTAATAATTTATAGTTGAAAATTGAAATCAAAATCCCGCACACGTACGTCAGATACGTACATAATTTGGATTAGGGAGTCCGTTATTGGAGTTAAAAAAAATTAAAGAGCTCCCAAAATTCGGAACCTGAGTCCCTACATTGAACTTACTCTTCCCTTACGAGTGTCAATTGGGCATTTGAATATGTTTTTATGCCACATGTGACTGTTTTAAATATCACTTTGACTTCAGCCATAAAAAATAGGAATTTGACTGTATCTGACCCTCTACAACACTTCGCCATATGCCACTATATTAAAAGTCACGAAAAAGATGTGTCGTAAAGATTGTGTGGGCAAACTTACGACCTGCACATTAACTTTACGCCCAGCGAAGGTTGGAAAATATGCGAGTTTCACAAAAACGTCGAAAACACTTTTACGAGAGCGAGGTAAAGACGATGCTTGATTAATCTTTTCCTTTTTTGTCACTCCCTTCAAAACTCCTTCCCTTCCTATCTTTCGTCACTTTCTTTCTTCTTCATATTCTCTTTTCTCCCCTCCTCCCACCACCAGCAATTGCTTGGGCCGATGGCCACCATCTCCTTCTCTATTTATGCACACACCATAAAGTTATTAGAGATACTGAGGAAGTGTGGATTCCCTCAAATATCATTCTATTCTATATAGGCATAAATATGGTATGCACTCATCGTGCTCTTTATAGGTTTGTTTGAATGACCTCAAGACTAGTTTTTATTACAGGGTTACAGTCAAATTCCAGTGCAAAAAATCAAATTTCAGGGGCCAAAAGGTAATCATATTTTCGTCTGTAATCTGATGAGTTATTAGATTTAAAAAGAAAAAAAAAGTGTTGGTTCATATTTTTTCAATTAGATTGTGTATAATATAAAATGCATAATATTAGACATTGCATTTAAGAAAATGTGGCTGCATTAGGGTGGAAAAGTTTTGTAGACACAAAATGTATAGCGACCCTTCGGACTTTTTACCTTCACATAATTCCTATTTTTGTTTGGAGGTACCTTAATTGATTTCTGCCCTTGGAATTCCATTCTCACCTTATTTCCCTTGGAGTTTTAAAACCTTTTGTTCAAACTCCTTTTATCTTGCCTCTGGACAAGATAGTTAATAGGGGGACTTCGTGGACATCCTCCTTAGTGTACTACCCCTCACGGGACAGGATCATTTTGATATATATATATTTTTTTTTACAGTTTTTGTCAGATTGAAAAGACCAAAATACTCTTGTCCTGTGAAGGGGAGTACACTAGGGAGGATGCCTAGGGAGTCCCCAAATCATTTTTGTATTTTAGCAACCCTCTATCTATGATAATGAGGTTTTGGACGAACAACTCAAAATTGAGCCCAAAATGTGAGCCCAATCTATTGTTAGCAAAAAATTGAAGGCGTGTCCATATAGTAGGAAGGGTACGTGAAAATCCCGAAACACCCTTCTTCTTTTCGAAATTTACGGAAGTGCCATAAAAAATTCCCGGCAAACGCGAAATTTTCTGAAAAATAATCTAACACACCTCCCATCGAATCTTGTACTTTCCAAGAATTTACAGATTGCCATTACAAAATTTACCAACTTGCCATTTTTGTTTTTTTTTCCAGATTTATTTCTTAATTCTTTTTTTTATTTTCTCCCACACATATTTCTCTCCCAAATCTCAACAGACTTCTCTCTTTAAAATAAAATTTTCTGTTTTTTTTTTTCTCCAATTCCTATTTTATCTCTAATTCTCTTTCCAGATTTTTCTTTACAAACTTGTCATTTGTTTCTCATTTAAATTTGAGTTAATTCCTATATGGCCCCTTACTTTGTGACCAGCTTCCTTTATGTCTCCCAAATTTCTGTAAATTCAAATATGACCCCCTATTCTCATGGAAATGTCATAACTACCCTTCCCATTAATATATTTTCAAAATAAAATTAAAAACAAAAACCTAAATTCCACCTCACTTCCCTCTCCACCACTCATCTCTCTCCAACTCACCTCTCTCTCTCTCTCTCCAAGTCAGCACTCTCTTCTCCGATGAAGGTCGCCGGCCGACGACCTTCAAACTAAATTTTTTATTTTTTTTTCACTCATCTCTCTCTCTCTTTAAATATTCCGGCGAAGGGGGTTTCCCTTCGCCGGACCAGATCTGGTCTGTTCTTCAACATACCTATTCTGATCTGAATCTGGTCTGTTGAAGAAACTCAAATTTGAAAACTTTATGAATATAACTTTTTCAGTTTCATTTCTATCGTTCTGCTCTGTAATAACAACATTTGAGTTTCTTCTCTCTGTCTACTCTTCATCTCCATTTTCTCTCTCTACTCTCTCTCTCTCTAGCTTCAGATCTGTTCAGAAACCATGAAATCAAACGTAGAGGTTCCTGAAAATCGACAATCAGGAAGCATTCTAACTAAATCACTCCGTAATCTTCTTCCTAGATCTGTCTCCGGCAAGCACCAAAGAGCGAAATCGATCCATCAAGCACCTCAATCCGACAGTCAAAATACTCCTCCGATCGATCCAAATGTTCAGATCGGTACTGATGAATTGGTATCTCCTTCAGTTTTGAAAAAATCACCACTCAAATCAGTAAGTTTCAGTAAAAACAGTATTGTTCTAGAAGCTGAAGATGTTAAACCAGCTAATCTTCCTGATCCATCAGTTAAGGTAAATGCTATACTCTAAATCTTAGCTTTTGAAGTTATTTCTTCAAGTTTGATACTCTTTTTGTTCTAATTTAGGGTTTTTTTGATAGATTGTTGCTAGAATTAGACCGTGTAGTTGGCGTGAGAAAGGGGAGCACCCTACAGTTCGCAAGATTTCCTCTAATTATGTCTCTGTTGAAGATCGAACATTTACTTTCGATTCTGTTGTTGATTCAAGTTCTTCAACAGACCAGATTCCGGCGAAGGGAAACCCCCTTCGCCGGAATTTTTAGAGAGAGAGAGAGAGAGAGATGAGTGAAAAAAAAATTCTTTTTTTTTTTTAGTTTGAAGGTCGCCGGCTGGAAAATTTTCCGGCCGACGACCTTCATCGGAGAAAAGAGTGCTGACTTGGAGAGAGAGAGGTGAGTTGGAGAGAGATGAGTGGTGGAGAGGGAAGTGAGGTGGAATTTAGGTTTTTGTTTTTAATTTTATTTTGAAAATATATTAATGGGAAGGGTAGTTATGACATTTCCATGAAAATAGGGGGCCATATTTGAATTTTCAGAAATTTGGGGGCCATAAAGGAAGCTGGTCACAAAGTAGGGGCCCATATAGGAATTAACTCTTTAAATTTCAACATATTTCTTTCTCTTTTCAGTTTTTCTCCAGATTTTCTACTTTTTAAATCTAAATTTTCCTCATTTTTGGTAATTTTTCATTGATTTGTTTCTATATATTTTTTGGTAGTTTCCCATTTATTTGATTTTCTCTGTATTTTTTCTTGTGTTTAAACATATTTTCTCTCTCCAATCTCAACTTCTTTCTTTCTCTCAAACATTCTCTCCTTATATGACGGACAATTATAAGACATTCCTTCCAAAACGTAAATTATTTTCAAGGATAATTTATAAGACATCTTTCTTTGTAATTATCTTGTATACCGGGAGTTGTTTTATGTACTAGCCATTTTAGTTATGTACTAGACACTTTTGTACTGGGAATTTTCTTATGTACCGGGAATTGTTTTCTGTACTGGCCATTTGGTATGTACTAGACACTTTTTTACTGAGAATTTTCTTGTGTGCCGGGAATTGTTCTATGTAAGAGTCATTTGGTTATGTACGAGACACTTTTGTACTGGAGATTTTCTTGTGTACCACGAATTGTTTTATGTACCAGTCATTTGGTTATTTACTACACTTTTTGTACTGGGAATTTTCTTGTGTACCAGGAATTGTTTTATGTACTGGCCATTTGATTATGTACTAGCACTTTTTGAAAGAAAGTATAGGAAAATTTGTTTCCAACTTTGAACCAATTTCTTTTATTTATTTAATTTGTTTCCAAATCTTTCCAGATTTATTTCTTTTTTCCTTTTTAATTTTATTTTCTTTCCAACTTTGAACCAATTACGAATTTTTTTTTCTCCAACTTGTCACTCTTTTCTTTTTTAATTTTCAGATTTCTCTCTCCAATCTCAACAGATTTCTTTCCCTTTAAAATTATTTTTCTGTTTTGGTAGATTTTTTAGAAGTTGATAATCTTTCAAAAAGATAGAGCGGACAATAATTTAATCGATTTCGAAAGATTTGTACAGAGAGAGGAAGAGTAAATAAGAACTGAAAACTTTTAGAGAGAGAAAGAACAAAAAAAATTTTGTGTTTTAGAGATTGAAAGAGGTGAAGAAGATAAAATCTGAAACAAAATAAGAATGATGAAGAAGATATTTGTATGTATAAATATCAGAAGAAGATTGAAATAAAATAAGAATGATGAAGAAGATTGAAAGGGAATTGAAACAAAATAAGAATGATGAAGAAGATTGAAAGGGAATTGAAACAAACTATAATGGACGGGATCCCAATAATTTGGTCAAAATTTCGGAAAAAATGACATCATTTATAAAAATTTGAAAGAAATCTGAATGTTATAGAGAGAGAAACAAAATAATGTACGGGAATTTAATGTTTTTTCTGTCGTCGCATCAGATTGTCAAGAAAGTTGAAAATGTTCCGTCCAAAGGCAAGAGTGGTAGGAAAAAAAACACAGAAAAAATTGTACTTTCCTGACATTTGGACCTGTTTCTCATTATTTGCTAAGAAAAGATTGAGAACGAATTTCCCCCTTTTTGAACCGTAGGCTCATTTTTTTTGCCATGATAATGTCAAATAATGACCGAAATACGTGGCTGTCAATAAGAGAAGGATGGATGCTATATAACTACCTAGCTCCCGGAAGTATAATTACCCTACTTTCTCCCCACGAAAAGAAAACTCTGTTACAAAATAAAACCGAAAAAACTTTCCAATCCTGTTCTTAAAAAAAAAACAGCTAATATCTTTCTTTCATCTTCTTCCTTTTTTCTTTGAGGATCATCACCAATCACAATCAACTTTCTTTTAATTAAAATCATCACCTAATTTTGTTTTTTTTAGCTTATAAATATGACTTCTTTTGTTTCAATTTCAACTACTTTTGAAAATCTTAGTACTTTTTCTTTATCTAGTTTGATTAAAAATGGATTCAATTTCTAATTCTTCTTCTTCAACTCCAAAATTTAGGTGTTTTGATCCTTCTAATACTACTAGTCCTACTTCTACTTCTAGAAATTACTTCTTTAATAATAATTCAAACTCCAATTCAATTAGTAGATCTTCTTCAAGATCAACTCTCATGGATTCTACTACTAAATCTGAACCTAAAATTGTTAAAGGAGATTATGGTTATGTGCTTGAAGATGTTCCTCATCTATCTGATTTCATCTCTGATCTCCCTGTATGCTCTCTCTCTCTCTCTCTAGAACCCTATAACTTTCTCTCTCTAAAACTCTGTTTATGATTGATTGCTTTGGTTTGACTTTAGTTACACTAGTTCTTTGTTTAATTGGTCAGAAGGATTGGACCTTTTTAAGGGTTTCAGTAAGACATTTCAGTTATTTGTGTAGTATTTATGAATTTTGAGATTCAATCTCAAGTACATTATTATTTTCTGATCACAGACTTACCCTAATCCATTACAAGTCAATCCAGCTTATGCAGTTGTGAAGTAAGTTGTTTTTTCATTATTTCTTTCTTCCATATGATTTTTTATTAAAAAATTGACTATATGAAAAGATAATCTTTTTGTGTGTGTGTGTGTGTGTTTTTTCATTACAGGCAGTATTTTGTTAATTTGGATGATACTGTTGCTCAAAAGGTAATAATATTTCTCTGAAATCATACCTGTTTAATGGTTTTCTTCATTTTCGATTCGACTCAAGTTATTGTCTGAAAATGGAGAGACAAGACTACTAGTAGATGGTATTATACTTTTGGTCAATGTGGGATTATTCTCACAACTCAGTTGGTTCGATGTGATTAAATGATAAAGTTGCCGGGTTAACTTGGTTTTCTGCTTATATTTAGATTGTTCATCATAAGACTAGCCCAAGAGGGACACATTTTCGTAGAGCTGGACCACGACAAAAGGTACGTCGCTTATTTTTTTCTTATCAAGTTGAATTTCAAAATTTCAAATGAACAATAAAACCACCTAGGAGGTTCATTAAACATTTTTCGATGTTTTTCAGGTGTATTTTGAATCAGATGAAGTTCATGCTTGTATTGTAACTTGTGGTGGATTATGCCCTGGTCTAAACACAGTGATTAGAGAACTTGTATGTGGTTTATACCACATGTATGGTGTCACCAGAGTCTTGGGTATAGAGGTGAGATTTCTCACGATTTTAAGACATCGAAACTCTATCTTTCCATGTAATCTTCTAACAAACAAAACATAGACTTCTATTTGCTTTAGTAAAGTATATATGAGCTAGTTTCCTTTCCATTAGTAGTAGAATAGGATTGAAATTTAAAACTAGGTTTGATCTCACAACAAACAAATTTTCATCTTTCTCACTCATATTAGAAGTAAATTTCGATATTGAATACATTTTAGTGGGATTTAAAATGACATGGGAAGTGGTACTTGTAGGGTGGATATCGTGGTTTCTATGCTAGAAATACTGTCCCATTGACACCAAAGTTTGTAAACGATATCCACAAGCGAGGTGGTACTATCCTGGGGACATCAAGAGGAGGCCATGACACCTCAAAGATAGTCGACAGCATTCAAGACCGCGGAATTAACCAGGTAAAAACACGATAGTGTTCCATTTCTTTTTGGCTATCTTTCATTTCTACGTCAGATATATGGATTGTGTTCTTCATATTACACACATACAGGTTTACATAATTGGAGGAGATGGAACTCAAAAAGGGGCATCTGTGATTTCTGAGGTAGTTCTTTTTTTTTTTCGTTAAAATGAAACGAGTAATCTACCCATAGCATTACATGTATGCTGAAAATATAACTTTGAATGTGTAGGAAATACAAAGAAGAGGTCTCAAAGTTGCAGTTGCTGGAATACCCAAGACCATCGATAATGACATTCCAGTAATCTCCTTTCGAAGTCTCAAACTACGAGTTCTTTTCCGAAGTTTCCTTATAATTTCTTTCCTTCTATGGTTTTAAACTTGAATTAGTTTGTGAAATTGTCATCTTGTATATGGATTCAGGTAATTGATAGATCGTTTGGGTTTGATACTGCCGTTGAAGAAGCTCAACGAGCCATTAATGCTGCACATGTTGAATCTGAAAGTGTCGAGAATGGTGTAGGTCTTGTCAAGTTAATGGGTCGCTACAGCGGTAAGTTTCATTCCAAAATGTATATATATATATATATATATATGTATATGTTTCAGTAATTTTCGACTAGTTCATGCATCATCGTATCTTGTAATTCTAATTGGATCAATTGGTGCAGGATTCATTGCTATGTATGCTACTCTTGCTAGCCGAGACGTGGATTGTTGCTTGATTCCTGAATCACCCTTTTATCTAGAAGGGCCTGGTGGGCTTTTCGAATATATGGAGAAACGGCTCAAGGAAAACGGGCATATGGTAATTGTCCTAGCTGAAGGTGCAGGACAAGAGCTCTTATGTGAAAGCATCCGAAAGATGAACCATCAGGATGCTTCTGGGAATAAGCAACTCCAAGATGTTGGTCTTTGGGTCTCCGAGAGAATTAGGGTATGTACTAAGAAACCCTCAGTTCTCATAGATATAGCAACGCCTTATAAGTCCATTTCAATCTTGCGTATATCAAAAGAGAGATGGCATAACGCTATACTTTTTTATTTCAGGATTACTTTTCGAGAAAACAAAAGATGGTCATAAATCTCAAGTATATCGGTATGTGGCTACCGGGACTGGCATTTTTCCGCTTTCCTTTTCTTGTTTATTCAATTCAGTTTAGACTTTAGACTAACAACTTCGATCTAACGGACTTACATTTGGATTATATTGCAGATCCAACTTATATGATTCGTGCTGTTCCTAGTAATGCCTCAGACAATGTTTACTGCACCTTACTTGCTCAAAGTGCTGTTCATGGTGCAATGGCAGGATATACGGGCTTCACTGTTGGACTCGTAAATGGAAGACATTCATACATACCTTTCTATGTGAGTTACTCCACGACTTAATACTAATATTTTTATTCATATCCGCGTTGTGTTTTTTTCCTTTTCTTTTTGATTCATGTGAGTATCTTTCTCATTAAATATGATCTTCTAGTGGAAAGATAAGGTATTGATGGAGCTGGTAAGGCTGCTCAGAGATCTTGTTTTTTATACTAGCACTTTATTATCCATTAGTCTGAAACATCCGTGACTTATTTCCATATACTATACAGCGCCTTTATCCAAACTTCGAATTCTCTCAACTGATCGTTTTTCTTTTTTGTGTGCAGAGAGTGACCGAGAAGCAAAACAAGGTTGTGATAACAGATAGAATGTGGGCAAGGCTTCTAGCTTCAACCCATCAGCCAAGTTTCATGACCCTAAACGATATAACGGAAGAAAGAAAGGAAGAATCGCCAACTACAATATCGAACATGGAAAATGGCGTAACAAGCGAAGAGAATGACATCATTCTGTGAAATTTGTGTTTAGTAGGTTTTATTAGTATTGTTGTGTTCATTTTAGGTTCAAGTCACTGAACTTTGATATCTGTATTTTGTATTGTCCAAGGATAATTATGTATTGTTTGTACGATTAACTTGTCGACTTATTCGCAGAATAAAAAGCTCTAATTCATTTAGCACGTTTGTGTCTCGATCCTAAGATAGTTATAATTGAGTTTTGTTGTGGAAAACAAAAGATAATACAAGTATATGAAGCTGCAATAATTTTGATTCATAGTAAGTAGTCTTTCAGTTATTACAACACAATAAACTCGTATTACATGAACAAAGAACGAAAAGAGTTGTTAATATCATAGACAAAATTGACGATCCAGTTAATCGATGAATTTGTTGACTACTGCAAAACCTTATTATGATAAGAAAATAGTAATTCACAGAAAACAATCATACCCCCACAGCATTCATATTGGAAAGGGTCAATCTCTTTCTTTCTTCTGCACTTTACCCCCTGTAGATCCCTGAGAGATCTGCATTCTGAATTATCCATGGATGCTCAAGTAGCTTATGCAGTTGGAGACGTTGCGACGAGTCCTTGACTAGCATCTGTATTCTCAAATGAATCAAATTCTTGACTAAAACATACTATTCTTTTTTCAAGGTTGGTCTTAGGATTCGGCTAAACCGAGCTGTCCAATTATATAAATAATTCGGGTTTTTTGGAGGGTCGTCGTTAGATTTATACTAGGCAAATTGTGCCATCCCATTATAATATGGAAATTTAGATCGGGCAGTTCTAACAATCCATAATTCTCTCTCACTTGACTAATATGAAGTTAATTGGAAAAAATGAAGGCAAATACGATACCTGACTAATGAGGTCCTTTGCAGAAGAAGAAACAATTGGTCTTGGAGGGAACTTCAGGTCAACTTTCACAATCCTGCACAGTTGTCTCTTGAGTCAGAAAACACAAGGGAAAAGAAAAACAATACAGAGCTTTTCAGAAGAGAAAAGTTACAAAATCAAAAGAAAAATTCATTTAACCTTCTATATGTATCTGAGTGTTCTTTAGCTTCAAATGGAGGCTCCCCATATAGAAATTCATAGCACAAGACCCCTAGGCTCCAAATATCCACACTGGAATCATGTTCCACACTCTCAACTATATAAACAAAACGAGAATTACATCAGTTTTATAAAAGAGGTCAAAGTGATAATCTAAGAGACTTAATTCATAAACTTATTTACGTACCCATTTCCGGAGGAAGGTAATCCAACGTGCCACACATGGTCCGTCTACGGTTAAAAGTATGCACAGACCAACCAAAATCCGCAATTTTCAGTTCACCCTGTCAAGAAATTCGATAGTTATTCAATAAGCATGAGGAAGAACGAGTTAGAATGAAATGTAATAAAAACTAATTAGATTCTTGATTACAAACCTTGGCACCAATTAAAAGATTTTCCGGTTTGATGTCTCTGTGTATTACATGCTTTCCATGACAATATAATAAAGCTCGAGCTAATGATGCAATATACTGTTGATTTGAAGCACATCCAGTAAAAAATTATTAGAGACCAAAAAACGAAAACTACATAATTGGGCAAAAGATAGAAGCGGAAAAACAGTACTGAGAGTATATAATGACTCACAGTGGCGGATCGTTTTTCACTGAAGTATTTACATCTCTGTAGTTCCTTATACAATTCACCTTTGGCAGCATATTCTAGTATCAAATAAACCCGGGTCTGAAGTAACCAAAGAAGTATCAGAAACTAAGTGAAACAGTATTGTTTGTTTTGAACTTGAAAATGCATGTCCTAGGATAGGTCGAATGAATGAGACAGAAAAAGCTCAGACCTGATCATAGAAGTAGCCGTAAAGGCGTAAGATGTTGGAGTGGCGGAGATGGCTCTGTATCTCAACCTCCCTGCGTAATTGATGCTCAACTTGAGACTGTTTTAGCTGGCTCTTGAAGAGAACTTTAAGCGCCACGATATGGTTGCTCTATTAAAATAAACCAAACTCAGTATTGATTCATACAAAAGAAATCATGGAACTTTAGGTATTAATGATTCATCATTGAGACAGATGAGTAAATTTCAGCAATTTTCAATTCAATAGAAAATTGAATTACAGGAAGAAGTTTTGTAATAGAAAGAAAGTTCAAATTCGAAAAAAAATACAGTTATCTCATAAAAATGGAGATAAGATGGTCAAGCAAATAACCTTTTTCTCTCTTGCCAAATACACATGGCCGAACTTTCCTCTTCCTAGAGGCTTTCCAATGTCGAAATCATTTAAAGTCCATCTTAAATCCTGCAAAGTTTGATAACTTAGTAAGAAGGAACCCTAAATCTCCATTTATGTCCTGTAAACGTAAAATACACCAACTCAAGAATAGAATATAGAGGATTTCAGAAAACCTAGACAACCCACGTTTCACAAATCTGCGAAAATTAGAATGCAGGTATCAGATCCCTGGATTACAAAGCCAGATCTCCATAATACCAAACAAACTTCTTAAATTTTCATGGTTAATTGTTTATCTGCAAAGATACCATGAACCCTCAAGAAAGGGATCATAAAAACCCTAGATTTTAGAGAGAACTTACGAAATTCACACATCACACGACTAAAAACATCTAAAATCAGATCCAGTACCTAGTTCCCAAAAGCAAAAGGAGAAGTAAATAAAACCCTAACAAGGAGGATCCCAAAATTAACCCAATTTGTTCATCAAAAGATCAAGGGAAGTAAATAACGCACAAAGAGAACAACTCTGAGGAAAAACATTAACCCATTTCTTGTTACTTACCTTGTTATCTCCTTGTACAGTTTCCGTCATCGCCATCCCCATGGAGAGATAGAGAGAGAGACTGAGAAGAAAGGCTTCAAAAAGTGGGGAAATTGTGAGGAACAAAATGAGGAAGGGATGAAGTGGGTGTTATTTGAATGCTATTGCAACGGTCGAATTATGAACGTTCTGCAAGTAAAATATTAAAATATTAGGGAGGAGCCTTCATTTCAAACTTTCAGCAACCATGTGGAGCCCTCATGGGAGGAGGGTAAAGTCAATGTGATCGTTGAACTAGGGCAAATCCGTTAAGGCATAAGCATAACTAGGGCAGATCCGATGATGGACAATTTATCCACGATCAACCTAAGCATTACTCAGTCGTGTTGCTTGGGCCAGGCCCGCAACCCGGCTGGGCCATAGGTTTAGCCAACCCGGGACCGGCCCGGCCCGGGGCTATTCCAGCCCGGGTTGCTTGGGCCCGGCCCGCAACCCGGCCTGGACCGTTCTATTGCAGGCCGGGCCGGCCAGCCGTAGGTTTAGCCAACCCGGGACCGGCCCGGCCCGGGGCTATTCCAGCCCGGGTTGCTTGGGCCCGGCCCGCAACCCGGCCTGGACCGTTCTATTGCAGGCCGGGCCGGCCCGGCCCGGCCTTTTGAGCACCACTACTCAGTAGGCACTAATCAGGCCCATGTGATGGGAGTGCGAGCCGTGCATCTTCACTCCGCAAGGCACTAGTCAAGCCGGCTTAAAGCAGCAGGATCGCTGAGCTTCTGATGGTCCACTGAATGTTCCCCTAACTAGGAGGTCGTCCAGAAGAAACCAACCCTGCAAGACGTCCTTGGCATGGACGGATCAGCCCTGGGATCTTCAAAGGAGTGAGGGGGGTCCAAACAGGTTCGGCCAGTGTCTTACGCTCAGAATAGGGGAGAAAACAGCGCCAAGGGACCTACCGACTTAATCCCGAAACTTCTAGAAAGATCTCAGTCGGCTACACATCACGAAGTGTATAAGCCAGTTTGGACTCCACGTATCTGAAGGAGGAAAATTCTCTTTTAGAGTCTATCACACCGGCAAGATATCTACAGAGAATCCTTGAACCTAGGAACTTCCACTTATCAAAGATCCGGGATAGACTCTGAGAGAAACCCTAGATATTCAAGAGAGGAAACTTTCCCTTCGGATTGACGGCAACCGCCTCACCACCTCCACTAATCACAGTCAGCCTAACATCGCCTAAAAAAACCCCCACATCGTCCTTCACAGGACACGCTCTCTTTACCCCAAAAAGATCACAAGAAACTCAGAGTTCTCACAACTCGCCCCCCAAAAGGATCAATCAATATTCATTTTTTTTACTGCAAAGAGCACCCTGACTGGCTTAAGAGTCGAAGCGGTTTTCGAACCCTTTGTAGGTTTTCCTCCCTCGGGAACAGACGAACAAGAGCAAGGAGCTGGAGCAAGGAACAAGGAACAGGAGCCAGGAGCTGGAACAAAGAGAGCAGAGCAGAGCTGGAAGCAGGAATGCTAGGCTGAACAACACTCAACGTAACGGAGTAATCTTACGTAACGGAGTAATCTTACATAACGGAGGTTGTCATGCATCAACTCCTTTTTTCATGCTGATATAACGGAAGACCAATTTTTGACATCAGCAGAAACAATATTATTTCAACAGTGGCTGAAATAATTATTCTATATCTCTCTTCCTTTCCCAGACAGACACAATTTCTTTTTTTTCTTTTGATTTTACAAGTAAATAATACTGTGGGTGAAGTTTTATCAGTACATCTTTATTTCCTTACCTAGCTTAAATTATTTGTACTATTTGGAACTAAATTTTTGTTGGAATATACTCATCAAATTTATATAATTCTCATCTAATTTTTGTAGTGGAATATATCCAATTTATATACATTCCATTTACAAATAACAACCCATTAGTATTTCTCGGGTTTGAGTTAATAGAGGGACTTAAACGTTGTGATGGCTTTGATGATGCATATGCCCATATTCATTGTCAATTCCAAACACAGTTTATTATTTCTCAAATCATTTTTAATTTTAACGGTTGATTATCTCGTATATAATTTTAATACTTTAATCGAATGAATTCTTTGTTCATATCACACAATTAATTACTAAATTTTAAGTTTCCAAACTCTATCGCCCTAGAAATCTCGCATATGTATTTACTCTATACAGAAGCAGCCCTACGTTTTTTGTAGTGGCTTAGAGAAGAGGAAAGCCCAAGGTGCGAGAGAATGACTCGTACAAGGTACATGTCACAATTTTAATTTGTCCATATTGTATATATTTTTAAGAGTTAATTCCTATTTGGCCCCCAACTTTGTGACCAGCTTCCTTTATGGCTCCATTTTTTTCGTAAATTCAAATGTGACCCCCTTTTCTTAACACCGTCAATCAACTTTTATGGTTAATTTTTTTGTTTCCATTATTACCCATGTTTATAGAAGAGATTTTAAAATTCAAATTTGACCCCCTTAAAAAAATGGGTTGATTCCCAAAAACTTAAGTTGTTTAGAAAAAAAATTAAGGGTCAAAACAAAATTTCTTTTAAAAAATTACAAACACACTTCTCTCACTTCCATGTCATCACCAATCTGCCCACGTCACAATCACCTGCCACCTCACCATCTTCTCCGGTAATGATCGCCGGCCGGCAAAAATTCTGGCGACCATTTTTTTTTTCTTCTCTTCTTCTTCTTCATCTTTCTCTCTCTTCTTCTTCATCTTTCAATCTCTTCTTTCTCTTTCTTCTTTATTCTCTCTCTCCCTCCTTTCTACTCTCTTTCTCTCTCTCTCCAATGCTCCGGCGAAGAGGAGGACCCCTTCGCCGGAGCACTGGTTTCCAGACGAAACCGGCCTGGTTTCGTCTGGAAACCAGGCAAGACCAGACGAGATCTCGTCTGGTCTTGAAACCAGACGAATCCTGGTCTCGTCTGGTCTTGAAACCAGACGAGATCTGGTCCAGACGAGACCAGATCTCGTCTGGTTTCAAGACCAGACGAGATCTCGTCTGGTTTTTCCAGACCAGACGAGATCTCGTCTGGTTTTTCCAGACCAGACGGGATCTCGTCTGGTTTCCAGACGAAACCAGGCTGGTTTCGTCTGGAAACCAGTGCTTCGGCGAAGGGGTCCTCCCCTTCGCCGGAGCATTAGAGAGAGAAATAGAGTAGAAAGGAGGGAGGGAGAGAGAGAGAGAGAGAGAAAGAGAGTAGAAAGGAGGGAGAGAGAAAGAGAATAAAGAAGAAAGAGAAAGAGAAAGAAGAAGAAGAAGGGAAGAAAAAAAAATGGTCGCCGGAATTTTTGCCGGCTGGCGACCATTGCCGGAGAAGATGGTGAGGTGGTAGGTGATTGATGACGTGGGCAGATTAGTGATGACATGGAGGTGAGAGAAGTGTGTTTGGTATTTTTAAAAGAAATTCTGTTTTGACCCCTAATTTTTTTTTAAACAACTTAAATTTTTTGAGAATCATCCCATTTTTTAAGGGGGTCAAATTTGAATTTCCAAAATCTCTTTTATAAACAAGGGTAACAATGGAAACAAAAAGATTAACTATATAAGTTGACTGACGGTGTTAAGGAAAGGGGGCCATATTTGAATTTACGAAAAAAAAGGGGGCCATAAAGGAAGCTAGTCACAAAGTAGGGGGCCAAATAGGAATTAACTCTATTTTTAATTTAAACTTTCTTTGTTTTATTGTTTCAATTTATGAATGTTCTCTCAAACTTTCGTAATTTTTTTTCCTTTATAGATTATTGATCGATTGCCCTAATTTTTCTCATCTCTTGGGTTTCCTTTGTAAAGAAAAACGATAACCGTCGTAGTGATCGCCAAAGTGTAAATTCAAAAGAAAATTAGGAAGATGTCTGCTTTTGTGGTTTAGTTTGTGAATTCCAACTGCTAAATACCTTAATTGATGTTGATTAAAAATCTAAAAACTATAAAAGCGAATTCCAACTACTAAATACCTTCTTTTTTCTCTTGTAGAAAATGAATTAATTTATGAATCACCAACGTGAATAATTTTGACCATGCACGAGTCTTCTGTATAATGTAATCTGAGTTTCGTTTACTTTTAGGAGTTATCTGAAGTAAAAATTGAGGTCTGTAATTTTGAAATGTCAAAGTTTAGTTTTGTGATTCTTTATAACACAAGAAAAGAGGCGTTACTGCTCGATATATTATTTTATTTTTTTGAAAAATGTTTTATATATATTATTAATTGATGAAGTAGTATAGCTATTTCAAGGTTTTTATTAACGGTTTTGTTTCCATTGCTTCCCTTTTGTTTTGATTTCGTCTCCCCTTCCCTTTTTGTTACATGATTCTACTGAAAATTATTCTTCCTCAAAATAACTTCATTTCCAGTTCTTTTCATGGTTCTAACTAGTAGGAAAAATAACCTAATTAACTTGTTCAGGAATATGATGATAAAAGATGTGAAAGTAAAAGCAGAGACACCAAGATTGTTTAACGTGGCAAAAAACCCCTTCCTGATAGAAGGTAAAAAACCACGGGGCCTAGTCTAGAAATCTTCCACCATAATTAAATAATGGGTTGCACAATTCTTCCCTAAAGCAATAGGGGATTAACCAATTCTTCAATATGTGTAGAAACACTCTTGGATAACAACTCTTCACCAAAACTAAGGTGGATAAACTGAACAAAGAAATAGAAATCTCTTACTCCTTAGGATTTGAACAAATCCTAGATTACCAAAGGTTGAAGAAGATAACCACAAACTAAATTGCTTGACAAGATTAATAATCTTCTTTTCTTCAAACCAATATTCTTCTCTTTCAATCTTTCTTGAAAGTACCACTTCAGAAATCTCTCTTTATCTGACTTCTCTTTGTTTGAAAGTTGTGAATAATATCTTCCCTTTCAGTCCCTTTTATAATGATAAATAAGGAGGTTTACCCAGGGCCGTGCCTGAAAATTTCGGGGCCCCGTGCGAACTTTAATTGTAAACCTTTCGTAAAAAAAAGATTACAAACAAAAATCGAACAAAATACAAGATAATTGACCAGTAGATAGATGAAAACTATAGACGACTCCAAATGGATTTTGAGGAAAATAGTTGTAGGAAATTTTTGTTTCTCTTTTAATATCATTTTCAAAAGAGATTTAGTCTAAAAATCCACTATCACTTGTGATTTGTGGAAAAAAATATTTTTTATTCTATCTTAAATTAAGCTTATAACTATATTTAATACAATGAAATTCTAAATTTTTATAGAACTTCGATTCTTAACATATATATATATATTTACCTATTTTTGGAAATTTGTAACAAAATTCTAAATTTTTTATTTCAAAAATCACATTAGAAGATATAAGAAATTCACTTAAAAAAATACAATAGTTAAGAAAAAGGATAAGGGAGTAAAAATAAAAGTTGATTTAACGATATTGCCTTTAACCTCGTAAAAATGAAAAAACAGCACATGTCAGACATGGGATTCAAACCCGAATCTCTTGGGTCAAATTCCAGGTGTTTACCAGCTGGGCTACTTTCCAACTACAGTTGAGTATGCTGTCTTTAATAATAATATGTGATAATATTAGATTAATCTAAATAAGCCTTTTAACAAGTGGGTCCCTTTGTGGTGGGGGCCCAGTGCGGTCGCCCTGCCTGCACCCCCCACCACACGGCCCTGGGTTTAGCAATAGAAATAAGAATTTCTTTTTAGGCTTGAAAAAAAGAAGTTTCTATTTTTTTTCCCAAATAAGGAATAAGGGAAATCTTATTTCAACTGGGATTCCTTTTATTATAAGGAGGGACCCAACACTAACCATCTTTTTTGTAGAGGATTGGAGAAGAGAAAAGCTTTTCTGTTTTCATATCTATTTATTTAAAGAAATTAATGTATATGAATATTCAGTCGCGACTTCTTTCATGTTTGTATAGTTTGTTTTATTTATACATTTTCTAATTTTATCGTTTTTATAACAATAATAAACTTAACTCTCTCGAACCATAGATATCTTATGAATCTTGGATTTCATGTAGGACAAAGCCTTTAGTTGGGGAATAAACCAATTCGCTTATGTATTTTTGGACATAACTTCTCTACATCTCAAATATGTTTCTTGACAAAAAAATATCTCAAATACGTCTATGTAAATATTAAAGCATTTAGTCTTTTTGAATTTAGAACCACCTATATCTATGTATGGCACACCCAAGTTGGAGTCTTAAATGATTTTTTTTCTTTGACATTATGGAGTATAAATTGATTGTATTCAATTAGACTTGAAACTCTTTTATGCAAAATTGTATCCATAACTATAGCACAATTTGTTACATTATTCGTAACATATATGTGTCAAAAAGAAAGACAACAATGGGATATCCAGAAAAGAAAACTAGAAGTTTTTTTTTTTTAGAATACATGTTCTAAATAGATTTGAAAACGTCAAAGTCAAAAATAATTTTGTAGTCTCAAAAACCTTAAAAATAAACCTTCTACCTCTAAACACTACACTTATTTTTAGAGAATACTGATCTAAAACGTTACAACTACAAAAAAAAAAAAACACCAAATATGGAAGAACGGAGAAAAGTAAAACAATCGAATATCACGTTTATTATTTCATGTTTCGTAAAGGGAATTCCGGGTTATGGCTAGTGGTTTCCATAAATAAGAATATTGGATAAATTTTACCGACATTTTAATTATATGCTTTGAATTTTTGTAAGTTATTTGGTCTTACAAGTTCTTTCTTTAATTTTTAATTGTACTACTGTTTTCTTCTTATCACTTTTCTTTTAAATCTAAATCTTTTGTAATGTATTCAAGAATGTTGTAGTATGTAGTTGCTGGGTTTTCATGGTGAACTAGAGTTGTTGGTTGACGTTTATTATTAGCTATATACATAATTCGTCTAATCCCCCATACTCATCGTATATAATATAATTTGTCTTAACATTCTTGGTTACCACTTACCTACCAAGTGTCGAAAAAAGAAAACGTTCCAATACATAAAGACAAGGAAAAGTCGAGGCGAGATAATTCTAACTTAAGAAACTACGCCTTGTGTGTACTCACAGATCAACGACGTTTCGTCTCAACAATACAACGGCTTCATTCTCCTTCTAGGTAAGTTGAAGAAGAACACGATGAACATTGACTAGTATCATGAACTTCAGGATTTTGAAATAATCATAGAACGAATGGAATTTATGGGTAAACTTTTCTAGAGTAATTTGGAAAATTTGGGTGTAATATCACTACTCTGAAAAAGACATTCCATCTACGCTTTAAACACTAGAAAAAACGGGCCTAACATCGGATTTGATTTGAGATATTTTTAAGAATCAAATAGGTGAGACATATTGGGACGTGTCTGTTCATTTTGGGGCAGATTTGTGACAGTTGGGGCCAAGAGGCGCGACGCCTAGCTGTTGCAAATATCAGTTGCCTTTTGGGCCGTTAGATTAAAAGGAACTAGTGAGAACACCATCCCTTGGATATTTTCACGTGCCCGAAAGAGATCCCAAATCGAGATTAATCTTGTCTGTCAGATTGGGGCGCTACGGACCTTCTAGAAGGTTGCCCGAAGTGTGCCCATCATATAGAACGTGAGCCGTCAGATTAGTTCATCTGCGTGCAACAAGATCTGTCTGATTTGGACGTTGTATTATTGCATAAAAGCCCCTGAATTAACTTTTCTTCCTTGCGATTTAGTCCCCCAGTTAACAAAATTTTCGTCCAAATTTTCTAATGAGAATATCTCATTCATTCGAAATCGGATTTAAGTGATTCTTGGCTCTAAACTTAAGATTTCGACTCGACGAATGCAATTGCGTATTTATCTCTTAAGTTTGACAAGTAGAACCATTCCTACATTTGTTCCGTTTCCAACAAGATATACGTAATAAGTCGTAGAAAAAAATTAGACAGTCAAGAAACGAGCAGAGAAAAAGCAAAAAAACTATTTTGCCATCTTTTTAGGGCTTTTAAAATTTACTGCGGAAAACACGAACAACCGTTAGTATTAGATTTTCGCGAAATGTTTTTCTGTTTCAATGAAAAACTAACACTTCTGCTTTGCAATCAGAATTTTTTCCGCGGAGCAGGAATTTGTCTGCCAAAAAATATTCACCCCGATTCATCGCCGAGGATATTAAATCACTATCAGCAAAAGACTCACTTCCGACGGTAATCAAAGTTGTTTGCCAAGCTATCCTTAGAGTGAAACATGGTTTGTTCACCATGACAAGATATGCTGATGGCTTGCTAAAGAGCCGTCGGGCATATAATCACTATGGACGGTTCTTGCTTAAGTCATCGTTACTAACCCGTGTTTTTGTAGTGATTTTGTTACAAATAACTTTAAATGTACAGAATCCATAAGGTTTTCTTCGTTTTCGGGCCGATATTTTCTTGAGTCATGTTTATTTTCTTGTTGGTTCTGTCATTTTTTTAATATTATCGTCCCAGAGCAAAATGAGCCAAAAAAAGTTTAGAAATGGTGGAAAGAGCCATTACAAATTTAAAATGACGAAAGAACCTCTAGAGGTAAAGATACTGAAAGGAATTAGTTTCACTACAAATCACGAGGTTTTTTTCGACGGGAATCACTGTTGGTGTTCCAAAAACTTGTCAAAGAAAATCATATTGGCGTCGAGATATCTAACTTTCTCGCTAATAGTTCGTTGTAGTGGCAGCGTGGTACGAGTTATGGGTAGCTTAAAAGATAACAATATGGGTCGAATGTTAGTGATGACAAGACTCTTTCCCATAGTTATAACATCATCAATCACAAACCAAACTAACAAGCTAGTCGCTAATGATTCGAGGACCAACTAATTTTTAGCAGAGGAATCTAGTTGGATTTGGAGTGAAATTTACCGAAATCTTATGAATTTATGTGGTTTCCGTTTTTTGTTGATCTATTCCCCCATACTCGTCGTATATAATATAAATCGTCTTAAGATTGTTAGTTACCACTTACCTACCAAGTGTCGAACAAAGAAATCTTTCCAATACATAAAAAAAAGGAAAAGACGAGGCGAGATACCCTTAACTTAAGACGAACTACGCCCTCTGTGTACTCACAGAGCAACGATGTTTCGCCTCTAGAATACAACGGCTTCGTTCTCCTTCAGGTACGTTAAAGAAGAACAAGACGAAGATTGACTAGTATCACGAACTTCGGGATTTTGAAATAATCATAGAACGAATGGAATTTATGGGTAAAGTAGAACGAATGGAATTTATGGGTATAATTTTCTAGTGTAATTGGGAAGTTTTGGTGTAATATCACTACTCTAAAAAGTCATTCTATCTACGCTTTAAACACTAGAAAAAACGAGACTGACATCGGATTTGATTTGATATATTTATAAGAATCGAATAGGTGAGACATATTGGGACGTGTCTGTTCATTTTGGAGCAGATTTGTGACCGTTGGGCCCAAGAGGCGCGACGCCTAGGTGTTGCAAATGTTGGTTGCCTTTTGGGCCGTTAGATTAAAAGGAACTCGTGAGAACACGATCCCTTGGATATTTTCACGTGCCCGAAAGAGATCCTAAATCGAGATTAATCTTGTCTATCAGATTGGGGCGCTAGGGACCTTCTAGAAGGTTGCCCGAAGTGCGCCCATCATATAGAACATGTGCCATCAGATTAGTTCATCTGCGTCCAAATTTTCCAATGAGAATATCTCATTCATTCAAAATCGGATTTAAGTGATTCTTGGCTCTAAACTTAAGATTTCGACTCGACGAATGCAATTGCGTATATATATCTTAAGTTTGACGAGTAGAAACATTCCTAAAATGGTTCCGTTTCCAACAAGATTTACGTAATAAGTCGTAGAAAAAAAATTAGATAGTCAAGAAACGAGCAGAGAAAAAAAAAAAAATATATATTTTGCCATCTTTTTATGGCTTTTTTAGTTTACTTCGGAAAACACGAACAACCGTTAGTAACAGATTTTCGCGAAAAGTTTTTCGTTTTCAATGAAAAACTAAAACTTCTGCTTTGCAATCGGAATTTTTTCCACGGAGCATAAATTTTTCTGCCAAAAAATATTCACGTCGATCCATTACCGAGGATATTGAAACACTATCGGCAAAAGAGTCACTTCCGACGGTAATCAAAGTTGTTGGCCAATCTACCATTAAAGTGAAACATGGTTTGTGGAGACTATATCAAGATATGTTGAAGCGTCTTTTACCAAATGAGATCAAAAGACCAATTGAAGTGCTAGATTTTTTGAAAGATATGAAAGGTTGTTACCCGAACACATGAGTTTCTTATAGAATTGTGTTAAAGATACCAGTTACTGTTGCCTCTACAGAAAGAAGTTTTCCTAAGTTGAAGTTGATTAAGTCTTATATTCGATCTACCATGTCGCAAGAAAGGTAAAATGGGTTAGCTATATTACCTATTGAGAAGGATATGGCAGGCAGTCTTGATTATTCGACGATTATTAGTGACTATGCATCGAAAAATTTAAGAAGAACAAAATTTCAGTGATTGTAATTATCAAAAAAACTATTTTGATATACAAATATGATAAAATATTTTGCAGTACTTCCGGTTTTCATGTAATACATTTATAGGTTTTACAATTTGATAAAAGAGGCCACATTTTCAGACCTCGCTTCGGGCCACCGAAAAGTCAGGGCCGACCCTGATGGCTTGCCAAAGAGCCGTCGGGCATATAATTACTATTGACGGTTCTCGTTATAGTCATCGACTGTAAGACGTGTTTTTGTAGTGATTTTGTTACGAATAACTTTAAATGTACATAATCCATAAGGTTTCCTTCGTTATCAGGATGATCTTTTCTTTCTCTCTATATATATAGTATGTAGCCATTGCACATATGAGAATAAAATAGGCTTCACAAATCATTTTCATAAACCAAATCTCTTTGTTATCTAGCCAGTCGTTTCTGGTAGGCTAATAAATAAGAAAAATCATATTTGTAGATTCTGAAAATTTTTATTTGGCGGTAAGTAGCAAGAAGTTTTTTCTTTGGCATACAACATGTAACAAGCGGTTTATGAGAAAATAGGGGGCGTGAGTAGGAGTTTTTGAAAACCACTGCTCGGATTATCTGCCTATATAAGAGACACACAAGGCCCTCAAGTTTAACTACTACAATTTAAGCTATTGTGATGGTTTCTGGTTGAAATTCTCAATGGCAAATTGTGAAAGGGGAGACTATATCCAGGAAATAGTGGGAATGTTTGGTTTTGAACATTTAGAAATATGTTTCTTTTCGTTTCCAACACTTCTGATGATGAAGAAGAAAAGGGACTCATAATCTTCCCATACCACACATTCCTATTATTTTCAAGATTTTCTCTCTTTTCAGATTATGCTTCGATCCTAGATACTATGCAACCAATTTTATGTGCAGGTGACGATAACCATTTCATGCCTTTCAAGTATTCCTAATATTTTTTTAGACTGCAAATAAAATCTAATCATGTTCTTGAGTCATGTTTATTTTCTTGTTTCTGTCATTTTTTTAATATAATCGTCCCAGAGCAAAATGAGCCAAAAAAAGTTCAGAAATTGTGGAAAGAGCCATTACAAATTTAAAATGACGAAAGAACCTCTAAAGGTAAAGATACGGAAAGGAATTATTTTCACTACAAATCACGAGGTTTTTGTCACTGGGAATCACTGTTGGTGTTCCAAAAAATCGTGAGAGAAAATCACATTGGCGTTTAGATATCTAACTTTCTCGCTAATAATTCGTTGTAGTGGCAGCGTTGTACAAGTTATGGGTAGCTTAAAGGATAACAATACAGGTCGAATGTTAGTGCTGACAAAACTCTTTCCCATAGTTATAACATCATCAATCACAAACGAAACTATCTAGCTAGTCGCTAATGATTCGGGGACCTATTAATTTTTGGCAGAAAAATCTAGTAAGATTAGGAGTGAAATTTAACGAAATCTATTCGATATATGTTGTTTCCGTTTTTTGTTGATCTATTCCCCCATACTCGTCGTATATAATGTAAAGTGTCTTAAGATTGTTGGTTACCACTTACCTACCAAGTGTCGAACAAAGAAATCTTTCCAATACATAAAAACAAGGAAAAGACGAGGCGAGATACCCTTAACTTAAGACGAACTACGCCCTCTGTGTAGTCACAGAGCAACGATGTTTCGCCTCTAGAACACAACGGCTCCGTTCTCCTTCCAGGTATGTTAAAGAAGAACACGACGAAGACTGACTAGTATCATGAACTTTTGGATTTTGAAATATTCATAGAACGAATGGAATTTATTGGTAAAGTTTTCAAGAGTAATTTGGAAGTTTTGGTGTAATATCACTACTTTAAAAAGTCATTTTATCTACGCTTTAAACACTAGAAAAAACGAAACTGACATCGGATTTGATTTGAGATATTTATAAGAATCGAATAGGTGGGACATATTCGGACGTGTCTGTTCATTTTGGAGCAGATTTGTGACCGTTAGGGCCAAGAGGCGCGACGCCTAGGTGTTGCACATGTCGGTTGCCTTTTGGGCCGTTAGATTAAAAGGAACTCGTGAGAAAACCATCCCTATGATATTTTCACGTGCCCGAAAGAGATCCCAAATCGAGATAAATCTTGTCTGTCAGATTGGGGCGCTAGGGACCTTCTAGAAGGTTGCCCGAAGTGCGCCCAACATATAGAACGTGAGCCGTCAGATTAGTTTATCTGTGTGCAACAAGATCCGTCTGATTTAGACGTTGTATTATTGCATAAAAGCCCCTAAATTAACTTTTCTTCCTTGCAATTTAGTCCCCCAGTTAACAGAATTTCCGTCAAAATTTTCAAATGAGAATATCTCATTCATTCGGAATCGGATTTAAGTGATTCTTGGCTCTAAACTTAAGATTTCAACTCGACGAATGCAATTGCGTGTTTATCCCTTAAGTTTGACAAGTAGAACCATTCCTAAATTGCTTCCGTTACCAACAAGGTTTATGTAATAGATCGTAGAAAAAAAAATAGATGGTCAAGAAACGAGTAGAGAAAAAGAAAAAAAAAACTATTTTGCCATCTTTTCAGGGCTTTTTAAGTTTACTTCGGAAAACACGAACAACCGTTAGTAGTAGATTTTGGCGAAAAGTTTTTCTGTTTCAATGAAAAAACTAAATTTTCTGCTTAGCAATCAGATTTTTTTCCGCGGAGAACGAATTTTTCTGCAAAAAAATATTCACCCCGATTCATTACCGAGGATCCCGAAACACTATCAGCAGAAGACTCACTTCCGACGGTAATCAAAGTTGTTGGCCAAGCTATCCTTAAAGTGAAACATGGTTTGTTCACCAAGACAAGATATGTTGATGGCTTGCCAAAGAGTCATCGGGCATATAATTACTATTGACGGTTCTCGCTAAAGTCATCGACAGTCACCCGTGATTTTGTAGTGATTTTGTTACGAATAACTTTAAATGTACAGAATCCATAACATTTCCTTCTTTATCGGGATGATCTTTTCTACTTATACATATATATAGATAGTATGTGGGGATTGCACATATGAGAATAAAATAGGCTTCACAAATCATCTTCATAAACCAAATCTCTTTGTTATCTAGCCAGTTGTTTATGGTAGGCTAATAAATAAGAAAAATCATATTTGTAGATTCTGAAAAATTTTATTTGGTGGTAAGTAGCTAGAAGTTTTTCGTTTGGCATACAACATGTAACAAGCGGTTTATGAGAAAACAGGGGGCGTGAGAAATAGTTTTAGAAAACCACAGCTCGGATTATATGCCTATATAAGAGACATACAAGGCCCTCAAGTTTAATCACTAAAATTTAAGCTATTGTGATGCTTTCTGGTTGAAATTCTCAATGGCAAATTATGAAAGGGGAGACTACATCCAGGAAATAGTGGGAATGTTTGGTTGGGAACATTTAGAAATATGTTTCTTTTCGTTTCCAACACTTCTGATGATGAAGAAGAAAAGGGACCCATAATCTTCCCATACCACACATTCCTATTATTTTCAAGATTTTCTCTCTTTTCAGATTACGCTTCGATCCCATATACTATGCATCCAATTTTATGTGCAGGTGACGATAACCATTTCATGCCTTTCAAGTATTACTGATATTTTTTTAGACTGTTAATAAAATCTAATCATGTTTTTCAGTCATGTTTATGTTCTTGTTTCTACCATTTTTTTAATATAATCGTCCCAGAGCAAAATGAGCCAAAAAAAGTTCAGAAATTGTGGAAAGAGCCATTACAAATTTAAAATGACGAAAGAACCTCTAAAGGTAAAGATACGGAAAGGAATTATTTTCACTACAAATCACGAGGTTTTTGTCGACGGGAATCACTGTTGGTGTTCCAAAAAATCGTGAGAGAAAATCACATTGGCGTTTAGATATCTAACTTTCTCGCTAATAATTCGTTGTAGTGGCAGCGTTGTACATGTTATGGGTAGCTTAAAGGATAACAATACAGGTCGAATGTTAGTGCTGACAAAACTCTTTCCCATAGTTATAACATCATCAATCACAAACGAAACTATCTAGCTAGTCGCTAATGATTCGGGGACCTATTAATTTTTGGCAGAAAAATCTAGTAAGATTAGGAGTGAAATTTAACGAAATCTATTCGATATATGTTGTTTCCGTTTTTTGTTGATCTATTCCCCCATACTCGTCGTATATAATGTAAAGTGTCTTAAGATTGTTGGTTACCACTTACCTACCAAGTGTCGAACAAAGAAATCTTTCCAATACATAAAAACAAGGAAAAGACGAGGCGAGATACCCTTAACTTAAGACGAACTACGCCCTCTGTGTAGTCACAGAGCAACGACGTTTCGCCTCTAGAACACAACGGCTCCGTTCTCCTTCCAGGTATGTTAAAGAAGAACACGACGAAGACTGACTAGTATCATGAACTTTTGGATTTTGAAATAATCATAGAACGAATGGATTTTATTGGTAAAGTTTTCAAGAGTAATTTGGAAGTTTTGGTGTAATATCACTACTTTAAAAAGTCATTATATCTACGCTTTAAACACTAGAAAAAACGAAACTGACATCGGATTTGATTTGAGATATTTATAAGAATCGAATAGGTGGGACATATTGGGACGTGTCTGTTCATTTTGGAGCAGATTTGTGACCGTTAGGGCCAAGAGGCGCGACGCCTAGGTGTTGCAAATGTCGGTTGCCTTTTGGGCCGTTAGATTAAAAGGAACTCGCGAGAAAACCATCCCTATGATATTTTCACGTGCCCGAAAGAGATCCCAAATCGAGATCAATCTTGTCTGTCAGATTGGGGCGCTAGGGACCTTCTAGAAGGTTGCCCGAAGTGCGCCCAACATATAGAACGTGAGCCGTCAGATTAGTTTATCTGCGTGCAACAAGATCCGTCTGATTTAGACGTTGTATTATTGCATAAAAGCCCCTAAATTAACTTTTCTTCCTTGCAATTTAGTCCCCCAGTTAACAGAATTTCCGTCAAAATTTTCAAATGAGAATATCTCATTCATTCAGAATCGGATTTAAGTGATTCTTGGCTCTAAACTTAAGATTTCAACTCGACGAATGCAATTGCGTATTTATCCCTTAAGTTTGACAAGTAGAACCATTCCTAAATTGCTTCCGTTACCAACAAGGTTTATGTAATAGATCGTAGAAAAAAAAATAGATGGTCAAGAAACGAGTAGAGAAAAAGAAAAAAAAACTATTTTGCCATCTTTTCAGGGCTTTTTAAGTTTACTTCGGAAAACACGAACAACCGTTAGTAGTAGATTTTGGCAAAAAGTTTTTCTGTTTCAATGAAAAACTAAAAGTTCTGCTTAGCAATCAGATTTTTTTCCGCGGAGAACGAATTTTTCTGCAAAAAAATATTCACCCCGTGTCATTACCGAGGATACCGAAACACTATCAGCAGAAGACTCACTTCCGACGGTAATCAAAGTTGTTGGCCAAGCTATCCTTAAAGTGAAACATGGTTTGTTCACCAAGACAAGATATGTTGATGGCTTGCCAAAGAGTCATCGGGCATATAATTACTATTGACGGTTCTCGCTAAAGTCATCGACAGTCACCCGTGATTTTGTAGTGATTTTGTTACGAATAACTTTAAATGTACAGAATCCATAACATTTCCTTCTTTATCGGGATGATCTTTTCTACTTATACATATATATAGATAGTATGTGGGGATTGCACATATGAGAATAAAATAGGCTTCACAAATCATCTTCATAAACCAAATCTCTTTGTTATCTAGCCAGTTGTTTATGGTAGGCTAATAAATAAGAAAAATCATATTTGTAGATTCTGAAAAATTTTATTTGGTGGTAAGTAGCTAGAAGTTTTTCGTTTGGCATACAACATGTAACAAGCGGTTTATGAGAAAACAGGGGGCGTGAGAAATAGTTTTAGAAAACCACAGCTCGGATTATATGCCTATATAAGAGACATACAAGGCCCTCAAGTTTAATCACTAAAATTTAAGCTATTGTGATGCTTTCTGGTTGAAATTCTCAATGGCAAATTATGAAAGGGGAGACTACATCCAGGAAATAGTGGGAATGTTTGGTTGGGAACATTTAGAAATATGTTTCTTTTCGTTTCCAACACTTCTGATGATGAAGAAGAAAAGGGACCCATAATCTTCCCATACCACACATTCCTATTATTTTCAAGATTTTCTCTCTTTTCAGATTACGCTTCGATCCCATATACTATGCATCCAATTTTATGTGCAGGTGACGATAACCATTTCATGCCTTTCAAGTATTACTGATATTTTTTTAGACTGTTAATAAAATCTAATCATGTTTTTCAGTCATGTTTATGTTCTTGTTTCTACCATTTTTTTAATATAATCGTCCCAGAGCAAAATGAGCCAAAAAAAGTTCAGAAATGGTGGAAAGAGCCATTACAAATTTAAAATGACGAAAGAACCTCTAAAGGTAAAGATACGGAAAGGAATTATTTTCACTACAAATCACGAGGTTTTTGTCGACGGGAATCACTGTTGGTGTTCCAAAATATCGTGAGAGAAAATCATATTGGCGTTTAGATATCTAACTATCTCGCTAATAATTCGTTGTAGTGGCAGCGTAGTACAAGTTATGGGTAGCTTAAAAGATAACAATACAGGTCGAATGTTAGTGCTGACAAAACTCTTTCCCATAGTTATAACATCATCAATCACATACGAAACTAACTAGCTAGTCGCTAATGATTCGGGGACCTATTAATTTTTGGCAGAAAAATCTAGTAAGATTAGGAGTGAAATTTAACAAAATCTATTCGATATACGTCGTTTCCGTTTTTTGTTGATCTATTCCCCCATACTCGTCGTATATAATGTAAAGTGTCTTAAGATTGTTGGTTACCACTTACCTACCAAGTGTCGAACAAAGAAATCTTTCCAATACATAAAAAGAAGGAAAAGACGAGGCGAGATACCCTTAACTTAAGACGAACTACGCCCTCTGTGTACTCACAGAGCAACGACGTTTCGCCTCTAGAACACAACGGCTCCGTTCTCCTTCCAGGTATGTTAAAGAAGAACACGACGAAGACTGACTAGTATCATGAACTTTTGGATTTTGAAATAATCATAGAACGAATGGATTTTATTGGTAAAGTTTTCTAGAGTAATTTGGAAGTTTTGGTGTAATATCACTACTCTAAAAAGTCATTATATCTACGCTTTAAACACTAGAAAAAACGAAACTGACATCGGATTTGATTTGAGATATTTATAAGAATCGAATAGGTGGGACATATTGGGACGTGTCTGTTCATTTTGGAGCAGATTTGTGACCGTTAGGGCCAAGAGGCGCGACGCCTAGGTGTTGCAAATGTCGGTTGCCTTTTGGGCCGTTAGATTAAAAGGAACTCGCGAGAAAACCATCCCTATGATATTTTCACGTGCCCGAAAGAGATCCCAAATCGAGATCAATCTTGTCTGTCAGATTGGGGCGCTAGGGACCTTCTAGAAGGTTGCCCGAAGTGCGCCCAACATATAGAACGTGAGCCGTCAGATTAGTTTATCTGCGTGCAACAAGATCCGTCTGATTTAGACGTTGTATTATTGCATAAAAGCCCCTAAATTAACTTTTCTTCCTTGCAATTTAGTCCCCCAGTTAACAGAATTTCCGTCAAAATTTTCAAATGAGAATATCTCATTCATTCAGAATCGGATTTAAGTGATTCTTGGCTCTAAACTTAAGATTTCAACTCGACGAATGCAATTGCGTATTTATCCCTTAAGTTTGACAAGTAGAACCATTCCTAAATTGCTTCCGTTACCAACAAGGTTTATGTAATAGATCGTAGAAAAAAAAATAGATGGTCAAGTAACGAGTAGAGAAAAAGAAAAAAAAACTATTTTGCCATCTTTTCAGGGCTTTTTAAGTTTACTTCGGAAAACACGAACAACCGTTAGTAGTAGATTTTGGCAAAAAGTTTTTCTGTTTCAATGAAAAACTAAAAGTTCTGCTTAGCAATCAGATTTTTTTCCGCGGAGAACGAATTTTTCTGCAAAAAAATATTCACCCCGTGTCATTACCGAGGATACCGAAACACTATCAGCAGAAGACTCACTTCCGACGGTAATCAAAGTTGTTGGCCAAGCTATCCTTAAAGTGAAACATGGTTTGTTCACCAAGACAAGATATGTTGATGGCTTGCCAAAGAGTCATCGGGCATATAATTACTATTGACGGTTCTCGCTAAAGTCATCGACAGTCACCCGTGATTTTGTAGTGATTTTGTTACGAATAACTTTAAATGTACATAATCCATAACATTTCCTTCTTTATCGGGCCGATCTTTTCTACTTATACATATATATAGATAGTACGTGGAGATTGCACATATGAGAATAAAATAGGCTTCACAAATCATCTTCATAAACCAAATCTCTTTGTTATCTAGCCAGTCGTTTCTGGTAGGCTAATAAATAAGAAAATCATATTTGTAGATTCTGAAAAATTTTATTTGGTGGTAAGTAGCTAAAAGTTTTTCCTTTGGCATACAACATGTAACAAGCGGTTTATGAGAAAACAGGGGGCGTGAGAAATAGTTTTAGAAAACCACTGCTCGACTTATATGCCTATATAAGAGACACACAAGGCCCTCAAGTTTAATCACTAAAATTTAAGCTATTGTGATGCTTTCTGGTTGAAATTCTCAATGGCAAATTATGAAAGGGGAGACTACATCCAGGAAATAGTGGGAATGTTTGGTTGGGAACATTTAGAAATATGTTTCTTTTCGTTTCCAACACTGATGATGAAGAAGAAAAGGGACCCATAATCTTCCCATACCACACATTCCTATTATTTTCAAGATTTTCTCTCTTTTCAGATTATGCTTCGATCCCATATACTATGCATCCAATTTTATGTGCAGGTGACGATAACCATTTCATGCCTTTCAAGTATTACTGATATTTTTTTAGACAGTTAATAAAATCTAATCATGTTTTTCAGTCATGTTTATGTTCTTGTTTTTGCCATTTTTTTAATATAATCGTCCCAGAGCAAAATGAGCCAAAAAAAGTTCAGAAATGGTCGAAAGAGCCATTACAAATTTAAAATGACGAAAGAACCTCTAAAGGTAAAGATACGGAAAGGAATTATTTTCACTACAAATCACGAGGTTTTTGTCGACGGGAATCACTGTTGGTGTTCCAAAAAATCGTGAGAGAAAATCATATTGGCGTTTAGATATCTAACTATCTCGCTAATAATTCGCTGTAGTGGCAGCGTAGTACAAGTTATGGGTAGCTTAAAAGATAACAATACAGGTCGAATGTTAGTGCTGACAAAACTCTTTCCCATAGTTATAACATCATCAATCACAAACGAAACTAACTAGCTAGTCGCTAATGATTCGGGGACCTATTAATTTTTGGCAGAAAAATCTGGTAAGATTAGGAGTGAAATTTAACGAAATCTGTTCGATATATGTCGTTTCCGTTTTTTGTTGATCTATTCCCCCATACTCGTCGTACATAATGTAAAGTGTCTTAAGATTGTTGGTTACCACTTACCTACCAAGTGTCGAACAAAGAAATCTTTCCAATACATAAAAAGAAGGAAAAGACGAGGCGAGATACCCTTAACTTAAGACGAACTACGCCCTCTGTGTACTCACAGAGCAACGACGTTTCGCCTCTAGAACACAACGGCTCCGTTCTCCTTCCAGGTATGTTAAAGAAGAACACGACGAAGACTGACTAGTATCATGAACTTTTGGATTTTGAAATAATCATCGAATGAATGGAATTTATTGGTAAAGTTTTCTAGAGTAATTTGGAAGTTTTGGTGTAATATCACTACTCTAAAAAGTAATTATATCTACGCTTTAAACACTAGAAAAAACGAAACTGACATCGGATTTGATTTGAGATATTTATAAGAATCGAATAGGTGGGACATATTGGGACGTGTCTGTTCATTTTGGAGCAGATTTGTGACCGTTGGGGCCAAGAGGCGCGACGCCTAGGTGTTGCAAATGTCGGTTGCCTTTTGGGCCGTTAGATTAAAAGGAACTCGTGAGAAAACCATCCCTATGATATTTTCACGTGCCCGAAAGAGATCCCAAATCGAGATCAATCTTGTCTGTCAGATTGGGGCGCTAGGGACCTTCTAGAAGGTTGCCCGAAGTGCGCCCAACATATAGAACGTGAGCCGTCAGATTAGTTCTTCTGCGTGCAACAAGATCCGTCTGATTTAGACGTTGTATTATTGCATAAAAGCCCCTAAATTAACTTTTCTTCCTTGCAATTTAGTCCCCCAGTTAACAGAATTTCCGTCAAAATTTTCAAATGAGAATATCTCATTCATTCGGAATCGGATTTAAGTGATTCTTGGCTCTAAACTTAAGATTTCAACTCGACGAATGCAATTGCGTATTTATCCCTTAAGTTTGACAAGTAGAACCATTCCTAAATTGCTTCCGTTACCAACAAGGTTTATGTAATAGATCGTAGAAAAAAAAATAGATGGTCAAGAAACGAGTAGAGAAAAAGAAAAAAAAAACTATTTTGCCATCTTTTCAGGGCTTTTTAAGTTTACTTCGGAAAACACGACAACCGTTAGTAGTAGATTTTGGCGAAAAGTTTTTCTGTTTCAATGAAAAACTAAAAGTTCTGCTTAGCAATCAGATTTTTTTCCGCGGAGAACGAATTTTTCTGCAAAAAAATATTCACCCCGTGTCATTACCGAGGATACCGAAACACTATCAGCAGAAGACTCACTTCCGACGGTAATCAAAGTTGTTGGCCAAGCTATCCTTAAAGTGAAACATGGTTTGTTCACCAAGACAAGATATGTTGATGGCTTGCCAAAGAGTCATCGGGCATATAATTACTATTGACGGTTCTCGCTAAAGTCATCGACAGTCACCCGTGATTTTGTAGTGATTTTGTTACGAATAACTTTAAATGTACAGAATCCATAACATTTCCTTCTTTATCGGGCCGATCTTTTCTACTTATACATATATATAGATAGTACGTGGAGATTGCACATATGAGAATAAAATAGGCTTCACAAATCATCTTCATAAACCAAATCTCTTTGTTATCTAGCCAGTCGTTTCTGGTAGGCTAATAAATAAGAAAATCATATTTGTAGATTCTGAAAAATTTTATTTGGTGGTAAGTAGCTAAAAGTTTTTCCTTTGGCATACAACATGTAACAAGCGGTTTATGAGAAAACAGGGGGCGTGAGAAATAGTTTTAGAAAACCACTGCTCGGATTATATGCCTATATAAGAGACACACAAGGCCCTCAAGTTTAATCACTAAAATTTAAGCTATTGTGATGCTTTCTGGTTGAAATTCTCAATGGCAAATTATGAAAGGGGAGACTACATCCAGGAAATAGTGGGAATGTTTGGTTGGGAACATTTAGAAATATGTTTCTTTTCGTTTCCAACACTGATGATGAAGAAGAAAAGGGACCCATAATCTTCCCATACCACACATTCCTATTATTTTCAAGATTTTCTCTCTTTTCAGATTATGCTTCGATCCCATATACTATGCATCCAATTTTATGTGCAGGTGACGATAACCATTTCATGCCTTTCAAGTATTACTGATATTTTTTTAGACAGTTAATAAAATCTAATCATGTTTTTCAGTCATGTTTATGTTCTTGTTTTTGCCATTTTTTTAATATAATCGTCCCAGAGGAAAATGAGCCAAAAAAAGTTCAGAAATGGTCGAAAGAGCCATTACAAATTTAAAATGACGAAAGAACCTCTAAAGGTAAAGATACGGAAAGGAATTATTTTCACTACAAATCACGAGGTTTTTGTCGACGGGAATCACTGTTGGTGTTCCAAAAAATCGTGAGAGAAAATCATATTGGCGTTTAGATATCTAACTATCTCGCTAATAATTCGTTGTAGTGGCAGCGTAGTACAAGTTATGGGTAGCTTAAAAGATAACAATACAGGTCGAATGTTAGTGCTGACAAAACTCTTTCCCATAGTTATAACATCATCAATCACAAACGAAACTAACTAGCTAGTCGCTAATGATTCGGGGACCTATTAATTTTTGGCAGAAAAATATAGTAAGATTAGGAGTGAAATTTAACGAAATCTGTTCGATATATGTCGTTTCCGTTTTTTGTTGATCTATTCCCCCATACTCGTCGTATATAATGTAAAGTGTCTTAAGATTGTTGGTTACCACTTACCTACCAAGGGTCGAACAAAGAAATCTTTCCAATACATAAAAACAATGAAAAGACGAGGCAAGATACCCTTAACTTAAGACGAACTACGCCCTCTGTGTACTCACAGAGCAACGACGTTTCGCCTCTAGAACACAACGGCTCCGTTCTCCTTCCAGGTATGTTAAAGAAGAACACGACGAAGACTGACTAGTATCATGAACTTTTGGATTTTGAAATAATCATAGAACGAATGGAATTTATTGGTAAAGTTTTCTAGAGTAATTTGGAAGTTTTGGTGTAATATCACTACTCTAAAAAGTCATTCTATCTACGCTTTAAACACTAGAAAAAATGAAACTGACATCGGATTTGATTTGAGATATTTATAAGAATCGAATAGGTGGGACATATTGGGACGTGTCTGTTCATTTTGGAGCAGATTTGTGACCGTTAGGGCCAAGAGGCGCGACGCCTAGGTGTTGCAAATGTCGGTTGCCTTTTGGGCCGTTAGATTAAAAGGAACTCGTGAGAAAACCATTCCTATGATATTTTCACGTGCCCGAAAGAGATCCCAAATCGAGATCAATCTTGTCTGTGAGATTGGGGCGCTAGGGACCTTCTAGAAGGTTGCCCGAAGTGCGCCCAACATATAGAACGTGAGCCGTCAGATTAGTTCATCTGCGTGCAACAAGATCCGTCTGATTTAGACGTTGTATTATTGCATAAAAGCCCCTAAATTAACTTTTCTTCCTTGCAATTTAGTCCCCCAGTTAACAGAATTTCCGTCAAAATTTTCAAATGAGAATATCTCATTCATTCGGAATCGGATTTAAGTGATTCTTGGCTCTAAACTTAAGATTTCAACTCGACGAATGCAATTGCGTATTTATCCCTTAAGTTTGACAAGTAGAACAATTCCTAAATTGCTTCCGTTACGAACAAGGTTTATGTAATAGATCGTAGAAAAAAAATAGATGGTCAAGAAACGAGTAGAGAAAAAGAAAAAAAACTATTTTGCCATCTTTTCAGGGCTTTTTAAGTTTACTTCGGAAAACACGAACAACCGTTAGTAGTAGATTTTGGCGAAAAGTTTTTCTGTTTCAATGAAAAACTAAAACTTCTGCTTAGCAATCAGATTTTTTTCCGCGGAGAACGAATTTTTCTGCAAAAAAATATTCACCCCGTGTCATTACCGAGGATACCGAAACACTATCAGCAGAAGACTCACTTCTGACGGTAATCAAAGTTGTTGGCCAAGCTATCCTTAAAGTGAAACATGGTTTGTTCACCAAGACAAGATATGTTGATGGCTTGCTGATGAGACATGGAAATGTCCCATCTGAGTCTCTTAATTTAGACGAGTTAGGCTCTCTAGAGCAGTTACTCTCACGAATTACTCTCTTTTATGTTCAGGTACCTTTTTACAGAGTTACGCGTGCAAACCGGATAAAATCAGAAAGAATACAGACTAGGGGCATTTTGGTCATTTGTTGATTCTAACTTCTTGGTCAAGATTGATGCTCAGATGAGAAGAGGGGTCCGTGACGAGTTCGTGGGCGAAAACGGGAGTCAAATCGGAGTCCAGACGAGCGAATTAGCCAAAGTCAAAGTTGGAGTCAAATTTGGTTGACCAAATCACTTAAATACACGTGGCATGCAACCTGATGGTGAGGGACCAATTCCCGGGGCTTCGGTGGGCGCAATGGGTAATATTCGGGACTGCTTTTAAGTGCTGATGTTGTGCAACGCGAAGCAAGATACTTGGATGCTCCTCTGCGCGTGATGCACGATCCGACGGTCACTTTAATTTCTGTACATGTGGCCTAATCTGACGAGTACAGTTGCACATTTATCCATCCAGCCGCGAAACACTGGATCCTTTGTGTTTCCCTCCTCATCAGTACGTGAGAATTTTCCCTCTATCCTCTCCTCTTATTTCTCTCTCTATCTCTTTTCAAATTCAAATAGAAAACAGAAAGAGAGATAGACCCGGGAAATAGAGAGAGAGATGGAGGAGGATTCTGTTGGTTAAAGTAGAGAGAGAGAAGGAGATATTCGGGAAATCAAAACAGAAAGGGATAGAGAAGAATTTGGGGGTCGGCTAGAGGAGAGATTCGATTCAGTTCGAATCAAAACGGATTGGCTGGGGCAACTAAAGTCTATAAAAGAGAAGAACAACAGAGAGCTGAAGCATGATCGGTTATATAGAACAGAACAGAAACGGAGATAGAGAGAGAAACCGAGAGCTGAATCTCGGTTTTAAGAGAGAAATAGAACAGTAGAGAGAGAGAGAGTTTTTGAGTATTTCTGCTTTTTCTTTTCTTTCTGATTGTACTCTTTATTCGTGAGAGATAGAGAGAGAGACAGAGAGATTGAGAAGAGAGTTTTGTAGAGAGAGAGAAAAACAGAAACTCGGTTTTTAAAGAATTAGTTTGATTTTTCTTCCTTGATTCTTTGATTGCTCTTGTTATTTTCTGTTTCTAGTGAGAAAGAAAGAGATAACATAGAGAGAGAGAGATTAGATTAAGAAAAAAGAGAGAAAACAGGAACATAGAGAGAGAAAACAGAGTTGAAGAAGATGAGAAAATAATTTTCTCAGAGAGGAAAATATTTCCGGGAAGACGAGAAAATCGTTTTCCCAGAAGGTGCGTTTGGCAGATTCTCGGAAAAACAGAAGGAAATCAACTCCTTAAGGGTCTGTTTGGTGGGAAAATCGCAGAAAAGTAAGTTTCTTTCATCTTTTTCTTCTATTACTTCGAATATTTATCGTTTCTAGCATGAGTAGTTAAGTCTTTTATATGTAGGGTTTTAGATGAAGTATAAATAACTATTCTAATAATAAATATATTACAGTTTTTATTGTTTTAACGATAATATCTTCCGGGTTTCTTTAGACCGTTCATGGACTGAAAACCTGAGTTATACAAAGAACTATCGAATTAGACCAAAATTAATTTGTCCTTAGAATTGTTAGGAAAACGGATTCGAAAACCCTAGGTTCCCTTTTTCTGAATATCGAAATATTTATTTATTTATTTATTTTTCTTGAGTTTTATATTATAATTCTATTTTATCACCATCAAAACCAATTTTAAATCTCAATAGTTTTAAGGTTAGAATTAATTTAACTTAGTCTCTGAGGAACGAACCGGTCTTACCGGAACTATTACTTGATGCCCGTATACTTGCGGGTGGAAACCTATTTAGGTAACTTTTTAGGCCCATCAAGTTTTTGGCGCCGCTGCCGGGGACTTTCTAGTTTTATTTTTTTATTTTTAAGTTTTGACCCTAATTTAAAGGGCTAAATTGTAACCGAAAAAAAAAAAAAAAAATCCTCTGAGAATGCCTAGATAAAAGTCAATTTCCCGAGTTGTTTTTGAAGGGTCTTATGAGCTCGATACCTTAGGGGCTGATGTCTAAATAATATTTTAGCTTTTAAGTGAAGTTTGGGTTCGTGAATGTTGTTACCTATGTGGGCAAGAAAACGGTGATGAAATCCGTTTCTTATCTTGTAACTGGGTTAGTGCCCTTACTAGAATGATTACACTAAACAGTCCGATCAAAGCAATTAAGCACACGAATTCACACCAAAAACCCACTGACAGGAGATTCGTGGGTGTTCAAGAAATTTACCTCCCGTTCAAGACGGGCGATGACCTTTGTAGATGACCCGCGAGTGTTCCGAGACTTCGTTTTGGTTTTTTTTTTTTTTTTTTTTTTTTTTTTTCTACTGACTCTGGTAAAACTCAAAATACATATCATACTTTCTTCACATTATTCTTTCCTTGGGTAAAATTCTATTCACTTTGCTTCATGCCTTATTCTCAGGGTTCTGAATGATGAAGTTCCTATCTTCCTATAGTTGACACTGTTTTCAAGTTTCTCAGACTACAAAAGAAGGTTTGCATTCCTGATGACATCCCTAGTGGTTGTAAAATTTGAACTCAAGAGATCAACTGAGTTCTAAGGAATACTGCGAGGTTGAGTAGCTCTTCATTCTACTCAGAATTAGCTCAGAAGAGATCACTCAAAACAAAAAGAAAGGCTCAGAATCTCACATGGGTTAAGTCTCCACTAATGATCGATTAAGTTCTCTTAGAAAAGTCTACTCTTCACCTATCTAATACTCACATGGCTAGTGCACAGACAACTTCAAGACTCGAAATTCATGAAAAAACCTTTAACAAAAGCATAGTACAACCAACTAGACTCTATAACTATTAACAAGCAAAAACAACTAGACTCACGTTTCTAATCCAAAAATTAAAAATTTTGAACCCTTTTGAATTTTTGAAATAAGGACTAAAAATTCAATCCCCATCCCCAAACTTAAACCGAACATTGTCCTCAATGTTCTGAAGACTATGCAAAATAATAGGAATAGGGAAAGATGTTACCAGATTCAGGAGTCCTATGCATGGGTTGCCTCCCAGAAAGCGCTAAGTTTAACGTCTTCAGCCAGACGAAACTGATCATAGCGGATTAGTTTTGATAGATAGGATCTTCGATAGGAACGTCCTCTGTATCGGTCAACATCTCTAAAAATGGTTTCAGCCGTTGTCCATTCACTTTGGACACACTACCATTTTTGTCTTCAATGTCAACCGCACCATAAGGATACACAAACTTGACCGTAAAAGGCCCTGTCCATCTAGAACGGAGTTTACCAGGAAATAAATGCAAACGTGTGTTATATAATAAAACTTTCTGACCCGGTGAAAATGTTTTTCTTAAAATAATTTTATCATGCAACATTTTCATCTTATGTTTATACAACCTAGCACTCTCATATGCATCATTTCTCAACTCCTCCAACTCATTGAGTTGCAACTTTCTCTCTCTACCCGCCTTGTCAAGCGAAAAATTCAATTGCTTGATAGCCCAATATGCTCTATGCTCTAACTCAACGGGTAAGTGGCATGCTCTGCCATACACTAGTCTATATGGAGACATTCCAATAGGGGTCTTAAACGCTGTACGGTAAGCCCATAGTGCATCGGTTAGTCGTAAAGACCAATCCTTCCTATTGGTGTTAACCGTTTTCTCGAGAATGCGTTTAATCTCCCTATTCGACACCTCGACTTGACCACTAGTCTGTGGATGATATGGGGTAGACACTTTATGGGTAATACCATATTTATTCATCAAAAGCTCAAACTGCCTATTACAAAAGTGTGTGCCCCCGTCACTAATAATTGCCCGCGGTGTACCAAAACGTGAAAGTATGTTTTCCTTCAAGAAAGTGATCACAACTTTGTGATCATTCGTTTTGCAAGCAACCGCCTCTATCCACTTAGACACATAGTCAACTGCCACTAGGATGTACAGATTTCCAAATGAATTTGGGAAGGGACCCATGAAATCGATGCCCCAGACATCGAAGACCTCAACTACCAAAATAGGATTAAGGGGCATCATATTCCTACGTGAAATGCTTCCCAACTTTTGGCATCGTTCACATGCCAAACAATATGCATGGGTATCCTTAAATATAGACGGCCAGTAAAAACCACATTGCAGAATTTTGGCAGCCGTCTTTTTACTACTAAAATGCCCTCCACATGCATGATCATGACAAAAGGAGATGATTTTCAATTGTTCCTCATCAGGAACACATCTCCTAATGATCTGATCGGGACAATACTTGAATAAGTATGGGTCATCCCAGAAGAACCGTTTCACCTCGGATAAAAATTTATCACGATCTTGCTTGGTCTAGTGTTTGGGTATTTGACCAGTAGCAAGATAGTTCACTATATCAGCAAACCAAGGTAATCGGGAGACACTAAAGAGTTGTTCATCAGGAAAGCTCTCTCTCATGGGTAACTTGTCTTTGACAGACTCGACTACAAGTCTAGACAAGTGGTCTGCTACTAAATTTTCGGAACCCTTTTTGTCCCGAATCTCTATGTCAAATTCCTGTAGCAGTAGAATCCATCTAATCAGCCTAGGTTTTGCATCCTTTTTAGAAAGGAGATATTTTAATGCAGCATGATCAGAGAATATAATGACTTTAGACCCAACGAGATATGATCTGAACTTCTCTAAGGCATACACTACAGCTAACAACTCTTTTTCAGTGGTAGAGTAGTTTAGCTGTGCATCATTCAACGTCTTACTGGCATAGTATATAACATGAAGAAGTTTATTCTCACGTTGACCTAACACGACTCCAATGGCATAATCAGATGCATCACACATGATCTCAAATGGAGTACTCCAGTTGGGAGGTTGAACAATAGGGGCGGATGTAAGCATAAGTTTCAGTTTTTCAAAGGCTTCTAAGCAAGGACCGTCAAAGACAAATTTGTTCTCTTTTGCCAAAAGATTACAAAGAGGTCTAGATATCTTGCTGAAATCTTTGATAAACCGCCGATAAAATCCAGCATGTCCTAAGAACGATCGAATATCTTTGACCGTTTTAGGGACTGGGAGGCTTTTTATCAACTCAACTTTTGCTTTATCTACTTCAATGCCCTTTTCAGAAATGACATGCCCTAAAACTATTCCTGAGCGAACCATAAAGTGACATTTCTCCCAATTAAGAACTAAGTTCTTCTCTTTGCATCGAACCAACACGAGTGTGAGGTGATGCAGACATTGATCGAATGATGAGCCAAAGACTGAAAAATCATCCATAAAGACCTCGAGAAACCTCTCTACCATATCTGAAAATATGCTCATCATACATCTTTGAAAAGTGGCGGGTGCATTACACAACCCAAAAGGCATCCGACGATAAGCATAAGTTCCAAATGGACAGGTAAATGTGGTTTTCTCTTGATCTTCAGGGGCTATAGGAATCTGATTATAGCCAGAATAGCCATCTAAGAAACAGTAGTAGCTATGTCCAGCTAGTCTCTCTAACATCTGATCAATGAAAGGAAGAGGAAAATGGTCTTTCCTCGTGACCGTGTTCAATTTCCTGTAGTCAACACAAACACGCCACCCAGTGGTCATCCTGGTGGGTATTAACTCATTTGACTCGTTCTTGACTACAGTAATGCCTGACTTCTTGGGTACAGTTTGAACAGGACTGACCCAAGTACTATCTGAAATAGGGTATATGATACCCGCACCTAATAATTTCAGGACTTCAGCTCTAACTACCTCCTTCATGTGAGGGTTAAGTCTACGTTGCATTTCCCTTGACGGTTTAGCATCTTCCTCTAGATAGATATGGTGCATGCAAACAGAAGGACTTATACCCTTTAAATCTGATATTGACCACCCTAAGGCCTCTTTGTGGTTTCTAAGGACATCTAACAGTCTACTCTCCTGTTCTTTTTCTAACTCAGAAGCAATAATGACAGGTAGAGTTTCAGATGGGCCTAGAAACGAATACTTTAAGTTGTCAGGCAAGGGTTTCAATTCTAAGGAAGGTGGTTTGTCTGTGGATGTAGACAACTCTGGGATAGATGGACCACTGAACTTATTGGTCGATGATAGTTGATTTGTCTCTAAAGTTGGCGAGTCAATTGGCTTTGACAAAATAAGGGGTTCCACTTTCGCTTTCCACTTATCAGTATCCAGTAATGGGGTAGAATCCAGCAAAGCATTTACCTCATTGATACTTCCCTCCTCATCAAAGTCTAAGCCAAAATGAGCCAACAGTGTTTCTAAGGGATCCTCAGATAAAGTTTCAGGTAAAGAATCCTGAACAAACATATCTATCAGATTCAACTCGGTAAAATCCTCAACATCATCTGGAAAAAGTCCAGCTTTATAGATGTTCATCTCTACAGTCATGTTTCCAAAAGATAATTTTAAGAGACCACTCCTACAATATATGACAGCATCAGATGTAGCTAAGAATGGTCGTCCTAAAATGACTGGAATCTGACTCTGGGTATCACGAACAGGGTCGGTATCCAAGATGATGAAATCTACAGGAAAGATGAATTCACCGACCTTTATTAAAACATCTTCCACAATTCCACGTGGTCGTCTAATAGACCGATCCGCCAACTGGAGAACTATAGGAGTGGGTTTTATTTCTCCTAAACCTAACTGTAAGTACACCGAGTAAGGAAGAAGGTTAACACTAGCACCTAGATCTAATAATGCTCGTTCGATCTCATGTTCTCCTATGGTGCATGGTAATGTAGGACTTCCTGGGTCTTTGTACTTAGATGGAAGGGTTTGTTGGATAATAGAACTCACTTGATTAGTCAAGAAGACTTTCTTATGCACGTTCATCTTACGCTTTTGAGTACATATGTCTTTAAGGAATTTAGCGTAAGACGGGATCTGTTTAATGGCATCTAATAATGGAATGTTAATACTAACCTGTTTGAACATTTCCATTATCTCCTCAAATTGAGACTTCTTCTTAGGTTCTACCAGACGCTGAGGATAAGGGGCTCTAGGAACATATGGCTCAGGCACAATGGGTAGGTTTTCAGACTCAGGAGCCGTCACAGGCTCTTTACTAGGGATACTAGTTGGTAAGGTTGGTGGTTCAGAGTTTTGTTCATTATCTTCGGGAACTCTTACCTTATTGTCAATTGCCCTACCACTTCTAAGGGTGGTTATTGCATTGGCCTGGTCCATTTTACCCTTCGGGTTTGGCTCTGGTTGACTAGGAAATATACCCTGTTCTCTCTGCCTAAGGGCTTCTGTAAGTTGACCTATCTCGGTTCTCAGACTAGATATAGTCTGGTTGGTCTGTTGTGCAAACTCCATTTGGGCCTTAGCTAGCTGCTTCATGGTTTCCTCTAAAGACTCTTTGTTCTGAGAAGGATATTGGGTACTAGATTGACCCTGGTTTTAAACATAAGGATTCCTAGGAGCATTAAACCCAAGAGGGTTCATTGAACTACTAATCTGGCCCTGACCCTGACCCTTTGACCAAGAAAAATTGGGGTGATTTCTCCAACCTGGATTATAAGTGTTCGAATAAGGATCATATTTCTGACGGTTATCTTGCCTAGAGTTTAGATAAAGAGCATTAGCATGCTCTTTCTCGTCAGGAACAAAAAATAGGGTACACTTATTTCCAGTATGAGATGGGTCTCCACAGACCGAGCACGGATAAGAGATGGATTCATTTCCAACACTCATGACTTGAGTGGGATCCTCCCTGAATGCTTTAGGCTGACCAAGTTCTAGGGCTTCTATCCTTCTCGTCATGGCGGCGAGTTTAAGATCTGACTCATCAACTCTATAGATGCCAGCTTTATTCGGAGTAGGATTAGCCCTAGTAGGAGGTCCTCTAGAAGTTTCCCATTGCTGGGATTTCTCAGCTAGATCTTCTAGAAAAGCCATGCAATCATCGGCAGATTTATGAGTAAAACCGCCACCACAGAATGATTCTACCATGGATGTAGTTGGGTAATTTAGTCCGTCATAGAGAATCTGGACTAATCTGATTTTTTCAAAACCTTGGTGTGGACACTGTAGTAAGATTTCTTTAAATCTCTCAAGATATTTATAGAGAGATTCGTCTTCTTGCTGCACAAAACTGTTAAGACTTTGCCTTAAAGAGGTAGTTTTGTGTTTCGGGAAGAATTTCAGAAGGAATGCACTGCTCAATTCTTCCCATGTAGTAATGGAATGGGGTTGTAAGGCATACAACCAAGATTTTGCTTTCTCCTTCAGTGAGAAAGGGAACAACCTAAGTCTCAATATTTCGTCAGGCATATTGGGGAAATTCATAGTCCCACAGATTTCTTCGAAATCCCTAACATGGTAGTAGGGATTCTAGTTCTCAACCCCACGGAAAACAGGGAGCATTTGAATAGTGCTCGGTTTCAACTCGAATTGAGTCGTGCATTGGGGTAACTGTATGCATGACGGTTGACACGTTCTAGTGGGATTCATGTAATCCCTGAGTGTCATAGGCTGATTTCCATCCCTGGCTTGGTTTAGATTCTCACCCATAGTGTCACTCAAAGAGAGACTCGCTAAAAGATTACTTAAATGTGCTTCTCTACTGATGAAACGACCTCTCTTATCACGATATCTATTGGGCATACACTAGAGCCCAACGACCAAGGATATTCGAACCAAAGAATCACTACGAGGAACCTATAGGAAAGCAAACACAAACAGTCTGACTCCACCAAGCAACCTAAACAAAATCTGGACAATAGACAGGTTTGTCAGATTCCCCTAAAAAGCTAGACAGCTCCTACTTCTCCACAACACTTGAACTTTGAGTGTTTTCCCCTTAAAGAAGTTCTTGAAGATTTGAAGACGTCGAGTTCTCAGGAGTTCTAGTCAGATCCTCATTAGTGTCTATCTACCTCTAGGAAGCATTGTTAGATAGTAGATCTGGTGAGAAGAGTTGGTTAGCTTCCCCATCCTATATTAGTGGTTGTTTCCTTCTTTGAGATCAGTCGTCCACAGAATTTTAGTCCGTCTTTTTCATGTGTTGAGTTTTCCTTCATATTCATACCAACACATAGAGTGAACCATTCTTGAGTGACTTTGATTTTTGAGTGTATGACCGTGAGGCAGTAGTCGAGGCGAAATGTATCGAGACGGTAATCGAGGTCTTGTCTTTTCAGAACCGAAATGATACTCATATTGGCTGGTCACGTGCACTTCGAGTCTTGATTACTAGTGAAGGGATTTTTAGCATTTGTATGGTCTGGTCGACTTAGATTTCATGTCTATTAACTTTTGAAAATCTACCGGATGAACATTTTTAGTCCACATCATATTTAGACCCTTTTGCATCTTTGATCTTTGAATTTTGTGGGTATATTCACTGCAAACCCTCACGAGACAAAACTCGTCCTCTTGGGTAACCTAGAGGTTTAACGGCTTGTTGCACGGGCTAAGTGCAATCGTGGGTCCCTACGAAAGTGGTGAAATGGGTTTAGTTTTATTTTTCTGTTTTGCTCGAGGACTAGCAAAATCTAAGTTTGGGGATGTTTGATGAGACATGGAAATGTCCCATCTGAGTCTCTTAATTTAGACGAGTTAGTCTCTCTAGAGCAGTTACTCTCACGAATTACTCTCTTTTATGTTCAGGTACCTTTTTACATAGTTACGCGTGCAAACCGGATAAAATCAGAAAGAATACAGACTAGGGGCATTTTGGTCATTTGTTGATTCTAACTTCTTGGTCAAGATTGATGCTCAGATGAGAAGAGGGGTCCGTGACGAGTTCGTGGGCGAAAACGGGAGTCAAATCGGAGTCCAGACGAGCGAATTAGCCAAAGTCAAAGTTGGAGTCAAATTTGGTTGACCAAATCACTTAAATACACGTGGCATGCAACCTGATGGTGAGGGACCAATTCCCGGGACTTCGGTGGGCGCAATGGGTAATATTCGGGACTGCTTTTAAGTGCTGATGTTGTGCAACGCGAAGCAAGATACTTGGATGCTCCTCTGCGCTAGATGCACGATCCGACGGTCACTTTAATTTCTGTACATGTGGCCTAATCTGACGAGTACAGTTGCACATTTATCCATCCAGCCGCGAAACACTGGATCCTTTGTGTTTCCCTCCTCATCAGTACGTGAGAAATTTCCCTCTATCCTCTCCTCTTATTTCTCTCTCTATCTCTTTTCAAATTCAAATAGAAAACAGAAAGAGAGATAGACCCGGGAGATAGAGAGAGAGATGGAGGAGGATTCTGTTGGTTAAAGTAGAGAGAGAGAAGGAGATATTCGGGAAATCAAAACAGAAAGGGATAGAGAAGAATTTGGGGGTCGGCTAGAGGAGAGATTCGATTCAGTTCGAATCAAAACGGATTGGCTGGGGCAACTAAAGTCTATAAAAGAGAAGAACAACAGAGAGCTGAAGCATGATCGGTTATATAGAACAGAACAGAAACGGAGATAGAGAGAGAAACCGAGAGCTGAATCTCGATTTTAAGAGAGAAATAGAACAGTAGAGAGAGAGAGAGTTTTTGAGTATTTCTGCTTTTTCTTTTCTTTCTGATTGTACTCTTTATTCGTGAGAGATAGAGAGAGAGACAGAGAGATTGAGAAGAGAGTTTTGTAGAGAGAGAGAAAAACAGAAACTCGGTTTTTAAAGAATTAGTTTGATTTTTCTTCCTTGATTCTTTGATTGCTCTTGTTATTTTCTGTTTCTAGTGAGAAAGAAAGAGATAACATAGAGAGAGAGAGATTAGATTAAGAAAAAAGAGAGAAAACAGGAACATAGAGAGAGAAAACAGAGTTGAAGAAGATGAGAAAATAATTTTCTCAGAGAGGAAAATATTTCCGGGAAGACGAGAAAATCGTTTTCCCAGAAGGTGCGTTTGGCAGATTCTCGGAAAAACAGAAGGAAATCAACTCCTTAAGGGTCTGTTTGGTGGGAAAATCGCAGAAAAGTAAGTTTCTTTCATCTTTTTCTTCTATTACTTCGAATATTTATCGTTTCTAGCATGAGTAGCTAAGTCTTTTATATCTAGGGTTTTAGATGAAGTTTAAATAACTATTCTAATAATAAATTTATTACAGTTTTTATTGTTTTAACGATAATATCTTCCGGGTTTCTTTAGACCGTTCATGGACTGAAAACCTGAGTTATACAAAGAACTATCGAATTAGACCAAAATTAATTTGTCCTTAGAATTGTTAGGAAAACGGATTCGAAAACCCTAGGTTCCCTTTTTCTGAATATCGAAATATTTATTTATTTATTTATTTTTCTTGAGTTTTATATTATAATTCTATTTTATCACCATCAAAACCAATTTTAAATCTCAATAGTTTTAAGGTTAGAATTAATTTAACTTAGTCTCTGAGGAACGAACCGGTCTTACCGGAACTATTACTTGACGCCCGTATACTTGCGGGTGGAAACCTATTTAGGTAACTTTTTAGGCCCATCAAGTTTTTGGCGCCGCTGCCGGGGACTTAGTTTAAATTTAATCTAATTTTATTTCTATTTTTTTATTAAGTTTATATTTTTGGACACTTTTACTTGCTTTTCCGTTTTTGGTGTAGAAAAACATGAAGGAGCAAAGGAGAAGACGCAACAAGGAGAGGAGCTCAAAAAGAAGAATTTACATTTTTTGTTATTTTTTTTTATTTTTATTTTATTTTTTTTGGTGAGAGAGAGACTTTTAGACTTTCTAGTTTTATTTTTTTATTTTTAAGTTTTGACCCTAATTTAAAGGGCTAAATTGTAACCGAAAACTTGCCAAAGAGTCATCGGGCATATAATTACTATTGACGGTTCTCGCTAAAGTCATCGACAGTCACCCGTGATTTTGTAGTGATTTTGTTACGAATAACTTTAAATGTACAGAATCCATAACATTTCCTTCTTTATCGGGCCGATCTTTTCTACTTATACATATATATATATAGTATGTGGGGATTGCACATATGAGAATAAAATAGGCTTCACAAATCATCTTCATAAACCAAATCTCTTTGTTATCTAGCCAGTCGTTTCTGGTAGGCTAATAAATAAGAAAATCATATTTGTAGATTCTGAAAAATTTTATTTGGTGGTAAGTAGCTAAAAGTTTTTCCTTTGGCATACAACATGTAACAAGCGGTTTATGAGAAAACAGGGGGCGTGAGAAATAGTTTTAGAAAACCACTGCTCGGATTATATGCCTATATAAGAGACACACAAGGCCCTCAAGTTTAATCACTAAAATTTAAGCTATTGTGATGCTTTCTGGTTGAAATTCTCAATGGCAAATTATGAAAGGGGAGACTACATCCAGGAAATAGTGGGAATGTTTGGTTGGGAACATTTAGAAATATGTTTCTTTTCGTTTCCAACGCTTCTGATGATGAAGAAGAAAAGGGACCCATAATCTTCCCATACCACACATTCCTATTATTTTCAAGATTTTCTCTCTTTTCAGATTATGCTTCGATCCCATATACTATGCATCCAATTTTATGTGCAGGTGACGATAACCATTTCATGCCTTTCAAGTATTACTGATATTTTTTTAGACTGTTAATAAAATCTAATCATTTTTTCGGTCATGTTTATGTTCTTGTTTCTGCCATTTTTTTAATATAATCGTCCTAGAGCAAAATGAGCCAAAAAAAGTTCAGAAATGGTGGAAAGAGCCATTACAAATTTAAAATGACGAAAGAACCTCTAAAGGTAAAGATACGGAAAGGAATTATTTTCACTACAAATCACGAGGTTTTTGTCGACGGGAATCACTGTTGGTGTTCCAAAAAATCGTGAGAGAAAATCATATTGGCGTTTAGATATCTAACTATCTCGCTAATAATTCGTTGTAGTGGCAGCGTAGTACAAGTTATGGGTAGCTTAAAAGATAACAATACAGGTCGAATGTTAGTGCTGACAAAACTCTTTCCCATAGTTATAACATCATCAATCACAAACGAAACTAACTAGCTAGTCGCTAATGATTCGGGGACCTATTAATTTTTGGCAGAAAAATCTAATAAGATTAGGAGTGAAATTTAACCAAATCTGTTCGATATATGTCGTTTCCGTTTTTTGTTGATCTATTCCCCCATACTCGTCGTATATAATGTAAAGTGTCTTAAGATTGTTGGTTACCACTTACCTACCAAGTGTCGAACAAAGAAATCTTTCCAATACATAAAAACAATGAAAAGACGAGGCGAGATACCCTTAACTTAAGACGAACTACGCCCTCTGTGTACTCACAGAGCAACGACGTTTCGCCTCTAGAACACAACGGCTCCGTTCTCCTTCCAGGTATGTTAAAGAAGAACACGACGAAGACTGACTAGTATCATGAACTTTTGGATTTTGAAATAATCATAGAACGAATGGAATTTATTGGTAAAGTTTTCTAGAGTAATTTGGAAGTTTTGGTGTAATATCACTACTCTAAAAAGTCATTCTATCTACGCTTTAAACACTAGAAAAAACGAAACTGACATCGGATTTGATTTGAGATATTTATAAGAATCGAATAGGTGGGACATATTGGGACGTGTCTGTTCATTTTGGAGCAGATTTGTGACCGTTAGGGCCAAGAGGCGCGACGCCTAGGTGTTGCAAATGTCGGTTGCCTTTTGGGCCGTTAGATTAAAAGGAACTCGTGAGAAAACCATCCCTATGATATTTTCACGTGCCCGAAAGAGATCCCAAATCGAGATCAATCTTGTCTGTCAGATTGGGGCGCTAGGGACCTTCTAGAAGGTTGCCCGAAGTGCGCCCAACATATAGAACGTGAGCCGTCAGATTAGTTCATCTGCGTGCAACAAGATCCGTCTGATTTAGTTGTTGTATTATTGCATAAAAGCCCCTAAATTAACTTTTCTTCCTTGCAATTTAGTCCACCAGTTAACAGAATTTCCGTCAAAATTTTCAAATGAGAATATCTCATTCATTCGGAATCGGATTTAAGTGATTCTTGGCTCTAAACTTAAGATTTCAACTCGACGAATGCAATTGCGTATTTATCCCTTAAGTTTGACAAGTAGAACCATTCCTAAATTGCTTCCGTTACCAACAAGGTTTATGTAATAGATCGTAGAAAAAAAATAGATGGTCAAAAAACGAGTAGAGAAAAAGAAAAAAAAAAACTATTTTGCCATCTTTTCAGAGCTTTTTAAGTTTACTTCGGAAAACACGAACAACCGTTAGTAGTAGATTTTGGCGAAAAGTTTTTCTGTTTCAATGAAAAACTAAAACTTCTGCTTAGCAATCAGATTTTTTTCCGCGGAGAACGAATTTTTCTGCAAAAGAATATTCACCCCGTGTCATTACCGAGGATACCGAAACACTATCAGCAGAAGACTCACTTCCGACGGTAATCAAAGTTGTTGGCCAAGCTATCCTTAAAGTGAAACATGGTTTGTTCACCAAGACAAGATATGTTGATGGCTTGCCAAAGAGTCATCGGGCATATAATTACTATTGACGGTTCTCGCTAAAGTCATCGACAGTCACCCGTGATTTTGTAGTGATTTTGTTATGAATAACTTTAAATGTACAGAATCCATAACATTTCCTTCTTTATCGGGCCGATCTTTTCTACTTATACATATATATAGATAGTATGTGGAGATTGCACATATGAGAATAAAATAGGCTTCACAAATCATCTTCATGAACCAAATCTCTTTGTTATCTAGCCAGTCGTTTCTGGTAGGCTAATAAATAAGAAAATCATATTTGTAGATTCTGAAAAATTTTATTTGGTGGTAAGTAGCTAAAAGTTTTTCCTTTGGCATACAACATGTAACAAGCGGTTTATGAGAAAACAGGGGGCGTGAGAAATAGTTTTAGAAAACCACTGCTCGGATTATATGCCTATATAAGAGACACACAAGGCCCTCAAGTTTAATCACTAAAATTTAAGCTATTGTGATGCTTTCTGGTTGAAATTCTCAATGGCAAATTATGAAAGGGGAGACTACATCCAGGAAATAGTGGGAATGTTTGGTTGGGAACATTTAGAAATATGTTTCTTTTCGTTTCCAACACTTCTGATGATGAAGAAGAAAAGGGACCCATAATCTTCCCATACCACACATTCCTATTATTTTCAAGATTTTCTCTCTTTTCAGATTATGCTTCGATCCCATATACTATGCATCCAATTTTATGTGCAGGTGACGATAACCATTTCATGCCTTTCAAGTATTACTGATATTTTTTTAGACAGTTAATAAAATCTAATCATGTTTTTCAGTCATGTTTATGTTCTTGTTTCTGCCATTTTTTTAATATAATCGTCCCAGAGCAAAATGAGCCAAAAAAAGTTCAGAAATGGTGGAAAGAGCCATTACAAATTTAAAATGACGAAAGAACCTCTAAAGGTAAAGATACGGAAAGGAATTATTTTCACAACAAATCACGAGGTTTTTGTCGACGGGAATCACTGTTGGTGTTCCAAAAAATCGTGAGAGAAAATCATATTGGCGTTTAGATATCTAACTATCTCGCTAATAATTCGTTGTAGTGGCAGCGTAGTACAAGTTATGGGTAGCTTAAAAGATAACAATACAGGTCGAATGTTAGTGCTGACAAAACTCTTTCCCATAGTTATAACATCAGCAATCACAAACGAAACTAACTAGCTAGTCACTAATGATTCGGGGACCTATTATTTTTTGGCAGAAAAATCTAGTAAGATTAGGAGTGAAATTTAACGAAATCTGTTCGATATATGTCGTTTCCGTTTTTTGTTGATCTATTCCCCCATACTCGTCGTATATAATGTAAAGTGTCTTAAGCTTGTTGGTTACCACTTACCTACCAAGTGTCGAACAAAGAAATCTTTCCAATACATAAAAACAAGGAAAAGACGAGGCGAGATACCCTTAACTTAAGACGAACTACGCCCTCTGTGTACTCACAGAGCAACGACGTTTCGCCTCTAGAACACAACAGCTCCGTTCTCCTTCCAGGTATGTTAAAGAAGAACACGACGAAGACTGACTAGTATCATGAACTTTTGGATTTTGAAATAATCATAGAACGAATGGAATTTGTTGGTAAAGTTTTCTAGAGTAATTTGGAAGTTTTGGTGTAATATCACTACTCTAAAAAGTCATTCTATCTACGCTTTAAACACTAGAAAAAACGAAACTGACATCGGATTTGATTTGACATATTTATAAGAATCGAATAGGTGGGACATATTGGGACGTGTCTGTTCATTTTGGAGCAGATTTGTGACCGTTAGGGCCAAGAGGCGCGACGCCTAGGTGTTGCAAATGTCGGTTGCCTTTTGGGCCGTCAGATTAAAAGGAACTCGTGAGAAAACCATCCCTATGATATTTTCACGTGCCCGAAAGAGATCCCAAATCGAGATCAATCTTGTCTGTCAGATTGGGGCGCTAGGGACCTTCTAGAAGGTTGCCCGAAGTGCGCCCAACATATAGAACGTGAGCCGTCAGATTAGTTCATCTGCGTGCAACAAGATCCGTCTGATTTAGAGGTTGTATTATTGCATAAAAGCCCCTAAATTAACTTTTCTTCCTTGCAATTTAGTCCCCCAGTTAACAGAATTTCTGTCAAAATTTTCAAATGAGAATATCTCATTCATTCGGAATCGGATTTAAGTGATTCTTGGCTCTAAACTTAAGATTTCAACTCGACGAATGCAATTGCGTATTTATCCCTTAAGTTTGACAAGTAGAACCATTCCTAAATTGCTTCCGTTACCAACAAGGTTTATGTAATAGATCGTAGAAAAAAAAATAGATGGTCAAGAAACGAGTAGAGAAAAAGAAAAAAAAAACTATTTTGCCATCTTTTCAAGGCTTTTTAAGTTTACTTCGGAAAACACGAACAACCGTTAGTAGTAGATTTTGGCGAAAAGTTTTTCTGTTTCAATGAAAAACTAAAACTTCTGCTTAGCAATCAGATTTTTTTCCGCGGAGAACGAATTTTTCTGCAAAAAAATATTCACCCCGTGTCATTACCGAGGATACCGAAACACTATCAGCAGAAGACTCACTTCCGACGGTAATCAAAGTTGTTGGCCGAGCTATCCTTAAAGTGAAACATGGTTTGTTCACCAAGACAAGATATGTTGATGGCTTGCCAAAGAGTCATCGGGCATATAATTACTATTGACGGTTCTCGCTAAAGTCATCGACAGTCACCCGTGATTTTGTTGTGATTTTGTTACGAATAACTTTAAATGTACAGAATCCATAACATTTCCTTCTTTATCGGGCCGATCTTTTCTACTTATACATATATATAGATAGTATGTGGGGATTGCACATATGAGAATAAAATAGGCTTCACAAATCATCTTCATAAACCAAATCTCTTTGTTATCTAGCCAGTCGTTTCTGGTAGGCTAATAAATAAGAAAATCATATTTGTAGATTCTGAAAAATTTTATTTGGTGGTAAGTAGCTAAAAGTTTTTCCTTTGGCATACAACATGTAACAAGCGGTTTATGAGAAAACAGGGGGCGTGAGAAATAGTTTTAGAAAACCACTGCTCGGATTATATGCCTATATAAGAGACACACAAGGCCCTCAAGTTTAATCACTAAAATTTAAGCTATTGTGATTCTTTCTGGTTGAAATTCTCAATGGCAAATTATGAAAGGGGAGACTACATCCAGGAAATAGTGGGAATGTTTGGTTGGGAACATTTAGAAATATGTTTCTTTTCGTTTCCAACACTTCTGATGATGAAGAAGAAAAGGGACCCATAATCTTCCCATACCACACATTCCTATTATTTTCAAGATTTTCTCTCTTTTCAGATTATGCTTCGATCCCATATACTATGCATCCAATTTTATGTGCAGGTGACGATAACCATTTCATGCCTTTCAAGTATTACTGATATTTTTTTAGACTGTTAATAAAATCTAATCATTTTTTCGGTCATGTTTATGTTCTTGTTTCTGCCATTTTTTTAATATAATCGTCCTAGAGCAAAATGAGCCAAAAAAAGTTCAGAAATGGTGGAAAGAGAGCCATTACAAATTTAAAATGACGAAAGAACCTCTAAAGGTAAAGATACGGAAAGGAATTATTTTCACTACAAATCACGAGGTTTTTGTCGACGGGAATCACTGTTGGTGTTCCAAAAAATCGTGAGAGAAAATCATATTGGCGTTTAGATATCTAACTATCTCGCTAATAATTCGTTGTAGTGGCAGCGTAGTACAAGTTATGGGTAGCTTAAAAGATAACAATACAGGTCGAATGTTAGTGCTGACAAAACTCTTTCCCATAGTTATAACATCATCAATCACAAACGAAACTAACTAGCTAGTCGCTAATGATTCGGGGACCTATTAATTTTTGGCAGAAAAATCTAATAAGATTAGGAGTGAAATTTAACGAAATCTGTTCGATATATGTCGTTTCCGTTTTTTGTTGATCTATTCCCCCATACTCGTCGTATATAATGTAAAGTGTCTTAAGATTGTTGGTTACCACTTACCTACCAAGTGTCGAACAAAGAAATCTTTCCAATACATAAAAACAATGAAAAGACGAGGCGAGATACCCTTAACTTAAGACGAACTACGCCCTCTGTGTACTCACAGAGCAACGACGTTTCGCCTCTAGAACACAACGGCTCCGTTCTCCTTCCAGGTATGTTAAAGAAGAACACGACGAAGACTGACTAGTATCATGAACTTTTGGATTTTGAAATAATCATAGAACGAATGGAATTTATTGGTAAAGTTTTCTAGAGTAATTTGGAAGTTTTGGTGTAATATCACTACTCTAAAAAGTCATTCTATCTACGCTTTAAACACTAGAAAAAACGAAACTGACATCGGATTTGATTTGAGATATTTATAAGAATCGAATAGGTGGGACATATTGGGACGTGTCTGTTCATTTTGGAGCAGATTTGTGACCGTTAGGGCCAAGAGGCGCGACGCCTAGGTGTTGCAAATGTCGGTTGCCTTTTGGGCCGTTAGATTAAAAGGAACTCGTGAGAAAACCATCCCTATGATATTTTCACGTGCCCGAAAGAGATCCCAAATCGAGATCAATCTTGTCTGTCAGATTGGGGCGCTAGGGACCTTCTAGAAGGTTGCCCGAAGTGAGCCCAACATATAGAACGTGAGCCGTCAGATTAGTTCATCTGCGTGCAACAAGATCCGTCTGATTTAGTTGTTGTATTATTGCATAAAAGCCCCTAAATTAACTTTTCTTCCTTGCAATTTAGTCCCCCAGTTAACAGAATTTCCGTCAAAATTTTCAAATGAGAATATCTCATTCATTCGGAATCGGATTTATGTGATTCTTGGCTCTAAACTTAAGATTTCAACTCGACGAATGCAATTGCGTATTTATCCCTTAAGTTTGACAAGTAGAACCATTCCTAAATTGCTTCCGTTACCAACAAGGTTTATGTAATAGATCGTAGAAAAAAAATAGATGGTCAAAAAACGAGTAGAGAAAAAGAAAAAAAAAACTATTTTGCCATCTTTTCAGGGCTTTTTAAGTTTACTTCGGAAAACACGAACAACCGTTAGTAGTAGATTTTGGCGAAAAGTTTTTCTGTTTCAATGAAAAACTAAAACTTCTGCTTAGCAATCAGATTTTTTTCCGCGGAGAACGAATTTTTCTGCAAAAGAATATTCACCCCGTGTCATTACCGAGGATACCGAAACACTATCAGCAGAAGACTCACTTCCGACGGTAATCAAAGTTGTTGGCCAAGCTATCCTTAAAGTGAAACATGGTTTGTTCACCAAGACAAGATATGTTGATGGCTTGCCAAAGAGTCATCGGGCATATAATTACTATTGACGGTTCTCGCTAAAGTCATCGACAGTCACCCGTGATTTGGTAGTGATTTTGTTATGAATAACTTTAAACGTACAGAATCCATAACATTTCCTTCTTTATCGGGCCGATCTTTTCTACTTATACATATATATAGATAGTATGTGGAGATTGCACATATGAGAATAAAATAGGCTTCACAAATCATCTTCATAAACCAAATCTCTTTGTTATCTAGCCAGTCGTTTCTGGTAGGCTAATAAATAAGAAAATCATATTTGTAGATTCTGAAAAATTTTATTTGGTGGTAAGTAGCTAAAAGTTTTTCCTTTGGCATACAACATGTAACAAGCGGTTTATGAGAAAACAGGGGGCGTGAGAAATAGTTTTAGAAAACCACTGCTCGGATTATATGCCTATATAAGAGACACACAAGGCCCTCAAGTTTAATCACTAAAATTTAAGCTATTGTGATGCTTTCTGGTTGAAATTCTCAATGGCAAATTATGAAAGGGGAGACTACATCCAGGAAATAGTGGGAATGTTTGGTTGGGAACATTTAGAAATATGTTTCTTTTCGTTTCCAACACTTCTGATGATGAAGAAGAAAAGGGACCCATAATCTTCCCATACCACACATTCCTATTATTTTCAAGATTTTCTCTCTTTTCAGATTATGCTTCGATCCCATATACTATGCATCCAATTTTATGTGCAGGTGACGATAACCATTTCATGCCTTTCAAGTGTTACTGATATTTTTCTAGACAGTTAATAAAATCTAATCATGTTTTTCAGTCATGTTTATGTTCTTGTTTCTGCCATTTTTTTAATATAATCGTCCCAGAGCAAAATGAGCCAAAAAAAGTTCAGAAATGGTGGAAAGAGCCATTACAAATTTAAAATGACGAAAGAACCTCTAAAGGTAAAGATACGGAAAGGAATTATTTTCACTACAAATCACGAGGTTTTTGTCGACGGGAATCACTGTTGGTGTTCCAAAAAATCGTGAGAGAAAATCATATTGGCGTTTAGATATCTAACTATCTCGCTAATAATTCGTTGTAGTGGCAGCGTAGTACAAGTTATGGGTAGCTTAAAAGATAACAATACAGGTCGAATGTTAGTGCTGACAAAACTCTTTCCCATAGTTATAACATCAGCAATCACAAACGAAACTAACTAGCTAGTCACTAATGATTCGGGGACCTATTAATTTTTGGCAGAAAAATCTAGTAAGATTAGGAGTGAAATTTAACGAAATCTGTTCGATATATGTCGTTTCCGTTTTTTGTTGATCTATTCCCCCATACTCGTCGTATATAATGTAAAGTGTCTTAAGCTTGTTGGTTACCACTTACCTACCAAGTGTCGAACAAAGAAATCTTTCCAATACATAAAAACAAGGAAAAGACGAGGCGAGATACCCTTAACTTAAGACGAACTACGCCCTCTGTGTACTCACAGAGCAACGACGTTTCGCCTCTAGAACACAACGGCTCCGTTCTCCTTCCGGGTATGTTAAAGAAGAACACGACGAAGACTGACTAGTATCATGAACTTTTGGATTTTGAAATAATCATAGAACGAATGGAATTTATTGGTAAAGTTTTCTAGAGTAATTTGGAAATTTTGGTGTAATATCACTACTCTAAAAAGTCATTCTATCTACGCTTTAAACACTAGAAAAAACGAAACTGACATCGGATTTGATTTGAGATATTTATAAGAATCGAATAGGTGGGAAATATTGGGACGTGTCTGTTCATTTTGGAGCAGATTTGTGACCGTTGGGGCCAAGAGGCGCGACGCCTAGGTGTTGCAAATGTCGGTTGCCTTTTGGGCCGTTAGATTAAAAGGAACTCGTGAGAAAACCATCCCTATGATATTTTCACGTGCCCGAAAGAGATCCCAAATCGAGATCAATCTTGTCTGTCAGATTGGGGCGCTAGGGACCTTCTAAAAGGTTGCCCGAAGTGCGCCCAACATATAGAACGTGAGCCGTCAGATTAGTTCTTCTGCGTGCAACAAGATCTGTCTGATTTAGACGTTGTATTATTGCATAAAAGCCCCTAAATTAACTTTTCTTCCTTGCAATTTAGTCCCCCAGTTAACAGAATTTCCATCAAAATTTTCAAATGAGAATATCTCATTCATTCGGAATCGGATTTAAGTGATTCTTGGCTCTAAACTTAAGATTTCAACTCGACGAATGCAATTGCGTATTTATCCCTTAAGTTTGACAAGTAGAACCATTCCAAAATTGCTTCCGTTACCAACAAGGTTTATGTAATAGATCGTAGAAAAAAAAAATAGATGGTCAAGAAACGAGTAGAGAAAAAGAAAAAAAAAACTATTTTGCCATCTTTTCAGGGCTTTTTAAGTTTACTTCGGAAAACACGAACAACCGTTAGTAGTAGATTTTGGCGAAAAGTTTTTCTGTTTCAATGAAAAACTAAAACTTCTGCTTAGAAATCAGATTTTTTTCCGCGGAGAACGAATTTTTCTGCAAAAAAATATTCACCCCGATTCATTACCGAGGATACCGAAACACTATCAGCAGAAGACTCACTTCCGACGGTAATCAAAGTTGTTGGCCAAGCTATCCTTAAAGTGAAACATGGTTTGTTCACCAAGACAAGATATGTTGATGGCTTGCCAAAGAGTAATCGGGCATATAATTACTATTGACGGTTCTCGCTAATCGACAGTCACCCGTGATTTTGTAGTGATTTTGTTACGAATAACTTTAAATGTACAGAATCCATAACATTTCCTTCTTTATCGGGCCGATCTTTTCTACTTATACATATATATATAGATAGTATGTGGGGATTGCACATATGAGAATAAAATAGGCTTCACAAATCATCTTCATAAACCAAATCTCTTTGTTATCTAGCCAGTCGTTTCTGGTAGGCTAATAAATAAGAAAATCATATTTGTAGATTCTGAAAATTTTTATTTTGTGGTAAGTAGCTAAAAGTTTTTCCTTTGGCATACAACATGTAACAAGCGGTTTATGAGAAAACAGGGGGCGTGAGAAATAGTTTTAGAAAACCACTGCTCGGATTATATGCCTATATAAGAGACACACAAGGCCCTCAAGTTTAATCACTAAAATTTAAGCTATTGTGATGCTTTCTGGTTGAAATTCTCAATGGCAAATTATGAAAGGGGAGACTACATCCAGGAAATAGTGGGAATGTTTGGTTGGGAACATTTAGAAATATGTTTCTTTTCGTTTCCAACACTTCTGATGATGAAGAAGAAAAGGGACCCATAATCTTCCCATACCACACATTCCTATTATTTTCAAGATTTTCTCTCTTTTCAGATTATGCTTCGATCCCATATACTATGCATCCAATTTTATGTGCAGGTGACGATAACCATTTCATGCCTTTCAAGTATTACTGATATTTTTTTAGACTGTTAATAAAATCTAATCATGTTTTTCAGTCATGTTTATGTTCTTGTTTCTGCCATTTTTTTAATATAATCGTCCCAGAGCAAAATGAGCCAAAAAAAGTTCAGAAATGGTGGAAAGAGCCATTACAAATTTAAAATGACGAAAGAACCTCTAAAGGTAAAGATACGGAAAGGAATTATTTTCACTACAAATCACGAGGTTTTTGTCGACGGGAATCACTGTTGGTGTTCCAAAAAATCGTGAGAGAAAATCATATTGGCGTTTAGATATCTAACTATCTCGCTAATAATTCGTTGTAGTGGCAGCGTAGTACAAGTTATGGGTAGCTTAAAAGATAACAATACAGGTCGAATGTTAGTGCTGACAAAACTCTTTCCCATAGTTATAACATCATCAATCACAAACGAAACTAACTAGCTAGTCGCTAATGATTCGGGGACCTATTAATTTTTGGCAGAAAAATCTAGTAAGATTAGGAGTGAAATTTAACGAAATCTGTTCGATATATGTCGTTTCCGTTTTTTGTTGATCTATTCCCCCATACTCGTCGTATATAATGTAAAGTGACTTAAGATTGTTGGTTACCACTTACCTACCAAGTGTCGAAAGAAAGAAATCTTTCCAATACATAAAAACAAGGAAAAGACGAGGCGAGATACCCTTAACTTAAGACGAACTACGCCCTCTGTGTACTCACAGAGCAACGACGTTTCGCCTCTAGAACACAACGGCTCCGTTCTCCTTCCAGGTATGTTAAAGAAGAACACGACGAAGACTGACTAGTATCATGAACTTTTGGATTTTGAAATAATCATAGAACGAATGGAATTTATTGGTAAAGTTTTCTAGAGTAATTTGGAAATTTTGGTGTAATATCACTACTCTAAAAAGTCATTCTATCTACGCTTTAAACACTAGAAAAAACGAAACTGACATCGGATTTGATTTGAGATATTTATAAGAATCGAATAGGTGGGAAATATTGGGACGTGTCTGTTCATTTTGGAGCAGAATTGTGACCGTTGGGGCCAAGAGGCGCGACGCCTAGGTGTTGCAAATGTCGGTTGCCTTTTGGGCCGTTAGATTAAAAGGAACTCGTGAGAAAACCATCCCTATGATATTTTCACGTGCCCGAAAGAGATCCCAAATCGAGATCAATCTTGTCTGTCAGATTGGGGCGCTAGGGACCTTCTAGAAGGTTGCCCGAAGTGCGCCCAACATATAGAACGTGAGCCGTCAGATTAGTTCTTCTGCGTGCAACAAGATCCGTCTGATTTAGACGTTGTATTATTGCATAAAAGCCCCTAAATTAACTTTTCTTCCTTGCAATTTAGTCCCCCAGTTAACAGAATTTCCGTCAAAATTTTCAAATGAGAATATCTCATTCATTCGGAATCGGATTTAAGTGATTCTTGGCTCTAAACTTAAGATTTCAACTCGACGAATGCAATTGCGTATTTATCCCTTAAGTTTGACAAGTAGAACCATTCCTAAATTGCTTCCGTTACCAACAAGGTTTATGTAATAGATCGTAGAAAAAAAAATAGATGGTCAAGAAACGAGTAGAGAAAAAGAAAAAAAAACTATTTTGCCATCTTTTCAGGGCTTTTTAAGTTTACTTCGGAAAACACGAACAACCGTTAGTAGTAGATTTTGGCGACAAGTTTTTCTGTTTCAATGAAAAACTAAAACTTCTGCTTAGAAATCAGATTTTTTTCCGCGGAGAACGAATTTTTCTGCAAAAAAATATTCACCCCGATTCATTACCGAGGATACCGAAACACTATCAGCAGAAGACTCACTTCCGACGGTAATCAAAGTTGTTGGCCAAGCTATCCTTAAAGTGAAACATGGTTTGTTCACCAAGACAAGATATGTTGATGGCTTGCCAAAGAGTAATCGGGCATATAATTACTATTGACGGTTCTCGCTAATCGACAGTCACCCGTGATTTTGTAGTGATTTTGTTACGAATAACTTTAAATGTACAGAATCCATAACATTTCCTTCTTTATCGGGCCGATCTTTTCTACTTATACATATATATATAGATAGTATGTGGGGATTGCACATATGAGAATAAAATAGGCTTCACAAATCATCTTCATAAACCAAATCTCTTTGTTATCTAGCCAGTCGTTTCTGGTAGGCTAATAAATAAGAAAAACCATAATTGTAGATTCTGAAAATTTTTATTTGGTGGTAAGTAGCTAGAAGTTTTTCCTTTGGCATACAACATGTAACAAGCGGTTTATGAGAAAACAGGGGGCGTGAGAAATAGTTTTAGAAAACCACTGCTCGGATTATATGCCTATATAAGAGACACACAAGGCCCTCAAGTTTAATCACTAAAATTTAAGCTATTGTGATGCTTTCGGGTTGAAATTCTCAATGGCAAATTATGAAAGGGGAGACTACATCCAGGAAATAGTGGGAATGTTTGGTTGGGAACATTTAGAAATATGTTTCTTTTCGTTTCCAACACTTCTGATGATGAAGAAGAAAAGGGACCCATAATCTTCCCATACCACACATTCCTATTATTTTCAAGATTTTCTCTCTTTTCAGATTATGCTTCGATCCCATATACTATGCATCCTATTTTATGTGCAGGTGACGATAACCATTTCATGCCTTTCAAGTATTACTGATATTTTTTTAGACTGTTAATAAAATCTAATCATGTTTTTCAGTCATGTTTATGTTCTTGTTTCTGCCATTTTTTTAATATAATCGTCCCAGAGCAAAATGAGCCAAAAAAAGTTCAGAAATGGTGGAAAGAGCCATTACAAATTTAAAATGACGAAAGAACCTCTAAAGGTAAAGATACGGAAAGGAATTATTTTCACTACAAATCACGAGGTTTTTGTCGACGGGAATCACTGTTGGTGTTCCAAAAAATCGTGAGAGAAAATCATATTGGCGTTTAGATATCTAACTATCTCGCTAATAATTCGTTGTAGTGGCAGCGTAGTACAAGTTATGGGTAGCTTAAAAGATAACAATACAGGTCGAATGTTAGTGCTGACAAAACTCTTTCCCATAGTTATAACATCATCAATCACAAACGAAACTAACTAGCTAGTCGCTAATGATTCGGGGACCTATTAATTTTTGGCAGAAAAATCTAGTAAGATTAGGAGTGAAATTTAACGAAATCTATTCGATATATGTCGTTTCCGTTTTTTGTTGATCTATTCCCCCATACTCGTCGTATATAATGTAAAGTGTCTTATGATTGTTAATTACCACTTACCTACCAAGTGTCGAACAAAGAAATCTTTCCAATACATAAAAACAAGGAAAAGACGAGGCAAGATACCCTTAACTTAAGACGAACTACGCCCTCTGTGTACTCACAGAGCAACGACATTTCGCCTCTAGAACACAACGGCTCCGTTTTCCTTTCAGGTATGTTAAAGAAGAACACGACGAAGACTGACTAGTATCATGAACTTTTGGATTTTGAAATAATCATAGAACGAATGGAATTCATTGGTAAAGTTTTCTAGAGTAATTTGGAAGTTTTGGTGTAATATCACTACTCTAAAAAGTCATTCTATCTACGCTTTAAACACTAGAAAAAACAAAACTGACATCGGATTTGATTTGAGATATTTATAAGAATCGAATAGGTGGGACATATTGGGACGTGTCTGTTCATTGTGGAGCAGATTTGTGACCGTTGGGGCCAAGAGGCGCGACGCCTAGGTGTTGCAAATGTCGGTTGCCTTTCGGGCCGTTAGATTAAAAGGAACTCTTGAGAAAACCATCCCTATGATATTTTCACGTGCCCGAAAGAGATCCCAAATCGAGATCAATCTTGTCTGTCAGATTGGGGCTCTAGGGACCTTCTAGAAGGTTGCTCGAAGTGCGCCCAACATATAGAACGTGAGCCGTCAGATTAGTTCATCTGCGGGCAACAAGATCCGTCTGATTTAGACGTTGTATTATTGCATAAAAGCCCCTAAATTAACTTTTCTTCCTTGCAATTTAGTCCCCAAATTAACAGAATTTCCGTCAAAATTTTCAAATGAGAATGTCTCATTCATTCGGAATCGGATTTAAGTGATTCTTGGCTCTAAACTTAAGATTTCAACTCGACGAATGCAATTGCGTATTTATCCCTTAAGTTTGACAAGTAGAACCATTCCTAAATTGCTTCCGTTACCAACAAGGTTTATGTAATAGATCGTAGAAAAAAAATAGATGGTCAAGAAACGAGAAGAGAAAAAGAAAAAAAAAAACTGTTTTGCCATCTTTTCAGGGCTTTTTAAGTTTACTTCGGAAAACACGAACAACCGTTAGTAGTAGATTTTGGCGAAAAGTTTTTCTGTTTCAATGAAAAACTAAAATTTCTGCTTAGCAATCAGATTTTTTTCCGCAGAGAACGAATTTTTCTGCAAAAAAATATTCACCCCGATTCATTGCCGAGGATACCGAAACACTATCAGCAGAAGATTCACTTCCGACAGTAATCAAAGTTGTTGGCCAAGCTATCCTTAAATTGAAACATGGTTTGTTCACCAAGACAAGATATGTGGATGGCTTGCCAAAGAGTCATCGGGCATATAATTACTATTGACGGTTCTCGCTAAGGTCATCGACTGTCACCCGTGATTTTGTAGTGATTTTGTTACAAATAACATTAAATGTACAGAATCCATAACATTTCCTTCTTTATCGGGCCGATCTTTTCTACTTATACATATATATAGATAGTATGTGGGGATTGCACATATGAGAATAAAATAGGCTTCACAAATCATCTTCATAAACCTAATCTCTTTGTTATCTAGCCAGTCGTTTCTGGTAGGCTAATAAATAAGAAAATCATATTTGTAGATTCTGAAAAATTTTATTTGGTGGTAAGTAACTAGAAGTTTTTCGTTTGGCATACAACATGTAACAAGCGGTTTATGAGAAAACAGGGGGCGTGAAAAATAGTTTTAGAAAACCACTGCTCGGATTATATGCCTATATAAGAGACACACAAGGCCCTCAAGTTTAATCACTAAAATTTAAGCTATTGTGATGCTTTCTGGTTGAAATTCTCAATGGCAAATTATGAAAGGGGAGACTATATCCAGGAAATAGTGGGAATGTTTGGTTGGGAACATTTAGAAATATGTTTCTTTTCGTTTCCAACACTTCTGATGATGAAGAAGAAAAGGGACCCATAATCTTACCATACCACACATTCCTATTATTTTCAAGATTTTCTCTCTTTTCAGATTATGCTTCGATCCCATATACTATGCATCCAATTTTATGTGCAGGTGACGATAACCATTTCAAGCCTTTCAAGTATTACTGATATTTTTTTAGACTGTTAATAAAATCTAATCATGTTTTTCAGTCATGTTTATGTTCTTGTTTCTGTAAATTTTTTAATATAATCGTCCCAGTGCAAAATGAGCCAAAAAAAGTTCAGAAATGGTGGAAAGAGCCATTACAAATTTAAAATGATGAAAGAACCTCTAAAGGTAAAGATACGGAAACGAATTATTTTCACTACAAATCACGAGGTTTTTGTCGACGGGAATCACTGTTGGTGTTCCAAAAAATCGTGAGAGAAAATCATATTGGCGTTTAGATATCTAACTATCTCGCTAATAATTCGTTGTAGTGGCAGCGTAGTACAAGTTATGGGTAGCTAAAAAGATAACAATACAGGTCGAATGTTAGTGCTGACAAAACTCTTTCCCATAGTTATAACATCATCAATCACAAACGAAACTAACTAGCTAGTCGCTAATGATTCGGGGACCTATTAATTTTTGGCAGAAAAATCTAGTAAGATTAGGAGTGAAATTTAACGAAATCTATTCAATATATGTCGTTTCCATTTTTTGTTGATCTATTCCCCCATACTCGTCGTATATAATGTAAAGTGTCTTAAGATTGTTGGTTACCACTTACCTACCAAGTGTCGAACAAAGAAATCTTTCCAATACATAAAAACAAGGAAAAGACGAGGCGAGATACCCTTAACTTAAGACGAACTACGCCCTCTGTGTACTCACAGAGCAACGACGTTTCGCCTCTAGAACACAACAGCTCCGTTCTCCTTCCAGGTATGTTAAAGAAGAACACGACGAAGACTGACTAGTATCATGAACTTTTGGATTTTGAAATAATCATAGAACGAATGGAATTTATTGGTAAAGTTTTCTAGAGTAATTTGGAAGTTTTGGTGTAATATGACTACTCTAAAAAGTCATTCTATCTACGCTTTAAACACTAGAAAAAACGAAACTGACATCGGATTTGATTTGAGATATTTATAAGAATCGAATAGGTGGGACATATTGGGACGTGTCTGATCAGTTTGGAGCAGATTTGTGACCGTTGGGGCCAAGAGGCGCGACGCCTAGGTGTTGCAAATGTCGGTTGCCTTTTGGGCCGTTAGATTAAAAGGAACTCGTGAGAAAACCATCCCTATGATATTTTCACGTGCCCGAAAGAGATCCCAAATCGAGATCAATCTTGTCTGTCAGATTGGGGCGCTAGGACCTTTTAGAAGGTTGCCCGAAGTGCGCCCAACATATAGAACGTGAGCCGTCAGATTAGTTCATCTACGTGCAACAAGATCCGTCTGATTTAGACGTTGTATTATTGCATAAAAGCCCCTAATTAACTTTTCTTCCTTGCAATTTAGTCCCCCAGTTAACAGAATTTCCGTCAAAATTTTCAAATGAGAATATCTCATTCATTCGGAATCGGATTTAAGTGATTCTTGGCTCTAAACTTAAGATTTCATCTCGACGAATGCAATTGCGTATTTGTCCCTTAAGTTTAACAAGTAGAACTATTCCTAAATTGCTTCCGTTACCAACAAGGTTTATGTAGTAGATCGTAGAAAAAAAAATAGATGGTCAAGAAACGAGTAGAGAAAAAGAAAAAAAAACTATTTTGCCATCTTTTCAGGGCTTTTTAAGTTTACTTCGGAAAACACGAACAACCGTTAGTAGTAGATTTTGGCGAAAAGTTTTTCTGTTTCAATGAAAAACTAAAACTTCTGCTTAGCAATCAGATTTTTTTCCGCGGAGAACGAATTTTTCTGCAAAAAAATATTCACCCCAATTCATTACCGAGGATACCGAAACACTATCAGCAGAAGACTCACTTCCGACGGTAATCAAAGTTGTTGGCCAAGCTATCCTTAAAGTGAAACATGGTTTGTTCACCAAGACAAGATATGTTGATGGCTTGCCAAAGAGTCATCGTGCCTATAATTACTATTGACGGTTCTCGCTAAAGTCATCGACAGTCACCCGTGATTTTGTGTAGTGATTTTGTTACGAATAACTATAAATGTACAGAATCCATAACATTTCCTTCTTTATCGGGCCGATCTTTTCTACTTATACATATATATAGATAGTATGTAGGGATTGCACATATGAGAATAAAATAGGCTTCACAAATCATCTTCATAAACCTAATCTCTTTGTTATCTAGCCAGTCGTTTCTGGTAGGCTAATAAATAAGAAAATCATATTTGTAGATTCTGAAAAATTTTATTTGGTGGTAAGTAACTAGAAGTTTTTCGTTTGGCATACAACATGTAACAAGCGGTTTATGAGAAAACAGGGGGCGTGAAAAATAGTTTTAGAAAACCACTGCTCGGATTATATGCCTATATAAGAGACACACAAGGCCCTCAAGTTTAATCACTAAAATTTAAGCTATTGTGATGCTTTCTGGTTGAAATTCTCAATGGCAAATTATGAAAGGGGAGACTATATCCAGGAAATAGTGGGAATGTTTGGTTGGGAACATTTAGAAATATGTTTCTTTTCGTTTCCAACACTTCTGATGATGAAGAAGAAAAGGGACCCATAATCTTACCATACCACACATTCCTATTATTTTCAAGATTTTCTCTCTTTTCAGATTATGCTTCGATCCCATATACTATGCATCCAATTTTATGTGCAGGTGACGATAACCATTTCAAGCCTTTCAAGTATTAATGATATTTTTTTAGACTGTTAATAAAATCTAATCATGTTTTTCAGTCATGTTTATGTTCTTGTTTCTGTAAATTTTTTAATATAATCGTCCCAGTGCAAAATGAGCCAAAAAAAGTTCAGAAATGGTGGAAAGAGCCATTACAAATTTAAAATGATGAAAGAACCTCTAAAGGTAAAGATACGGAAACGAATTATTTTCACTACAAATCACGAGGTTTTTGTCGACGGGAATCACTGTTGGTGTTCCAAAAAATCGTGAGAGAAAATCATATTGGCGTTTAGATATCTAACTATCTCGCTAATAATTCGTTGTAGTGGCAGCGTAGTACAAGTTATGGGTAGCTAAAAAGATAACAATACAGGTCGAATGTTAGTGCTGACAAAACTCTTTCCCATAGTTATAACATCATCAATCACAAACGAAACTAACTAGCTAGTCGCTAATGATTCGGGGACCTATTAATTTTTGGCAGAAAAATCTAGTAAGATTAGGAGTGAAATTTAACGAAATCTATTCAATATATGTCGTTTCCATTTTTTGTTGATCTATTCCCCCATACTCGTCGTATATAATGTAAAGTGTCTTAAGATTGTTGGTTACCACTTACCTACCAAGTGTCGAACAAAGAAATCTTTCCAATACATAAAAACAAGGAAAAGACGAGGCGAGATACCCTTAACTTAAGACGAACTACGCCCTCTGTGTACTCACAGAGCAACGACGTTTCGCCTCTAGAACACAACAGCTCCGTTCTCCTTCCAGGTATGTTAAAGAAGAACACGACGAAGACTGACTAGTATCATGAACTTTTGGATTTTGAAATAATCATAGAACGAATGGAATTTATTGGTAAAGTTTTCTAGAGTAATTTGGAAGTTTTGGTGTAATATGACTACTCTAAAAAGTCATTCTATCTACGCTTTAAACACTAGAAAAAACGAAACTGACATCGGATTTGATTTGAGATATTTATAAGAATCGAATAGGTGGGACATATTGGGACGTGTCTGATCAGTTTGGAGCAGATTTGTGACCGTTGGGGCCAAGAGGCGCGACGCCTAGGTGTTGCAAATGTCGGTTGCCTTTTGGGCCGTTAGATTAAAAGGAACTCGTGAGAAAACCATCCCTATGATATTTTCACGTGCCCGAAAGAGATCCCAAATCGAGATCAATCTTGTCTGTCAGATTGGGGCGCTAGGACCTTTTAGAAGGTTGCCCGAAGTGCGCCCAACATATAGAACGTGAGCCGTCAGATTAGTTCATCTACGTGCAACAAGATCCGTCTGATTTAGACGTTGTATTATTGCATAAAAGCCCCTAATTAACTTTTCTTCCTTGCAATTTAGTCCCCCAGTTAACAGAATTTCCGTCAAAATTTTCAAATGAGAATATCTCATTCATTCGGAATCGGATTTAAGTGATTCTTGGCTCTAAACTTAAGATTTCATCTCGACGAATGCAATTGCGTATTTGTCCCTTAAGTTTAACAAGTAGAACTATTCCTAAATTGCTTCCGTTACCAACAAGGTTTATGTAGTAGATCGTAGAAAAAAAAATAGATGGTCAAGAAACGAGTAGAGAAAAAGAAAAAAAAACTATTTTGCCATCTTTTCAGGGCTTTTTAAGTTTACTTCGGAAAACACGAACAACCGTTAGTAGTAGATTTTGGCGAAAAGTTTTTCTGTTTCAATGAAAAACTAAAACTTCTGCTTAGCAATCAGATTTTTTTCCGCGGAGAACGAATTTTTCTGCAAAAAAATATTCACCCCAATTCATTACCGAGGATACCGAAACACTATCAGCAGAAGACTCACTTCCGACGGTAATCAAAGTTGTTGGCCAAGCTATCCTTAAAGTGAAACATGGTTTGTTCACCAAGACAAGATATGTTGATGGCTTGCCAAAGAGTCATCGGGCCTATAATTACTATTGACGGTTCTCGCTAAAGTCATCGACAGTCACCCGTGATTTTGTGTAGTGATTTTGTTACGAATAACTATAAATGTACAGAATCCATAACATTTCCTTCTTTATCGGGCCGATCTTTTCTACTTATACATATATATAGATAGTATGTAGGGATTGCACATATGAGAATAAAATAGGCTTCACAAATCATCTTCATAAACCAAATCTCTTTGTTATCTAGCCAGTCGTTTCTGGTAGGCTAATAAATAAGAAAAATCATATTTGTAGATTCTGAAAAATGTTATTTGGTGGTAAGTAGCTAGAAGTTTTTCCTTTGGCATACAACATGTAACAAGCGGTTTATGAGAAAATAGGGGGCGTGAGAAATAGTTTTAGAAAACCATTGCTCAGATTATATGCCTATATAAGAGACACACAAGGCCCTCAAGTTTAATCACTAAAATTTAAGCTATTGTGATGGTTTCTGGTTGAAATTCTCAATGGCAAATTATGAAAGGGGAGACTATATCCAGGAAATAGTGGGAATGTTTGGTTGGGAACATCTAGAAATATGTTTTTTTTCGTTTCCAACACTTCTGATGATGAAGAAGAAAAGGGACTCATAATCTTCCCATACCACACATTCCTATTATTTTAAAGATTTTCTCTCTTTTCAGATTATGCTTCGATCCCATATACTATGCATCCAATTTTATGTGCAGGTGACGATAACCATTTCATGCCTTTCAAGTATTACTAATATTTTTTTTGGACTGTTAATAAGATCTAATCATGTTCTTGAGTCATGTTTATTTTCTTGTTTCTGTCATTTTTTTTAATATAATCGTCCTAGAGCAAAATGAGCCAAAAAAAGTTCAGAAATGGTGGAAAGAGCCATTACAAATTTAAAATGACGAAAGAACCTCTAGAGGTAAAGATACGGAAGGGAATTATTTTCACTACAAATCACGAGGTTTTTGTCGACGGGAATCACTGTTGGTGTTCCAAAAAATCGTGAGAGAAAATCATATTGGCGTTTAGATATCTAACTTTCTCGCTAATAATTCGTTGTAGTGGCAGCGTAGTACAAGTTATGGGTAGCTTAAAAGATAACAATACAGGTCGAATGTTAGTGCTGACAAAACTCTTTCCCATAGTTATAACATCATCAATCACAAACGAAACTAACTAGCTAGTCGCTAATGATTCGGGGACCTATTAACTTTTGGCAGAAAATTCTAGTAAGATTAGGAGTGAAATTTAACGAAATCTATTCAATATATGTCGTTTCCGTTTTTTGTTGATATATTCCCCCATACTCGTCGTATATAATGTAAATTGTCTTAAGATTGTTGGTTACCACTTACCTACCAAGTGTCAAACAAAGAAATCTTTCCAATACATAAAAACAAGGAAAAGACGAGGCGAGATACCCTTAACTTAAGGCGAACTACGCCCTCTGTGTACTCACAGAGCAATGACGTTTCACCTCTAGAACACAACGGCTCCGTTCTCCTTCCAAGTATGTTTAAGAAGAACACAACGAAGACTGACTAGTATCATGAACTTTTGGATTTTGAAATAATCATAGAACGAATGGAATTTATTGGTAAAGTTTTCTAGAGTAATTTGGAAGTTTTGGTGTAATATGACTACTCTAAAAAGTCATTCTATCTACGCTTTAAACACTAGAAAAAACGAAACTGACATCGGATTTGATTTGAGATATTTATAAGAATCGAATAGGTGGGACATATTGGGACGTGTCTGATCAGTTTGGAGCAGATTTGTGACCGTTGGGGCCAAGAGGCGCGACGCCTAGGTGTTGCAAATGTCGGTTGCCTTTTGGGCCGTTAGATTAAAAGGAACTCGTGAGAAAACCATCCCTATGATATTTTCACGTGCCCGAAAGAGATCCCAAATCGAGATCAATCTTGTCTGTCAGATTGGGGCGCTAGGACCTTTTAGAAGGTTGCCCGAAGTGCGCCCAACATATAGAACGTGAGCCGTCAGATTAGTTCATCTACGTGCAACAAGATCCGTCTGATTTAGACGTTGTATTATTGCATAAAAGCCCCTAATTAACTTTTCTTCCTTGCAATTTAGTCCCCCAGTTAACAGAATTTCCGTCAAAATTTTCAAATGAGAATATCTCATTCATTCGGAATCGGATTTAAGTGATTCTTGGCTCTAAACTTAAGATTTCATCTCGACGAATGCAATTGCGTATTTGTCCCTTAAGTTTAACAAGTAGAACTATTCCTAAATTGCTTCCGTTACCAACAAGGTTTATGTAGTAGATCGTAGAAAAAAAAATAGATGGTCAAGAAACGAGTAGAGAAAAAGAAAAAAAAACTATTTTGCCATCTTTTCAGGGCTTTTTAAGTTTACTTCGGAAAACACGAACAACCGTTAGTAGTAGATTTTGGCGAAAAGTTTTTCTGTTTCAATGAAAAACTAAAACTTCTGCTTAGCAATCAGATTTTTTTCCGCGGAGAACGAATTTTTCTGCAAAAAAATATTCACCCCAATTCATTACCGAGGATACCGAAACACTATCAGCAGAAGACTCACTTCCGACGGTAATCAAAGTTGTTGGCCAAGCTATCCTTAAAGTGAAACATGGTTTGTTCACCAAGACAAGATATGTTGATGGCTTGCCAAAGAGTCATCGGGCCTATAATTACTATTGACGGTTCTCGCTAAAGTCATCGACAGTCACCCGTGATTTTGTGTAGTGATTTTGTTACGAATAACTATAAATGTACAGAATCCATAACATTTCCTTCTTTATCGGGCCGATCTTTTCTACTTATACATATATATAGATAGTATGTAGGGATTGCACATATGAGAATAAAATAGGCTTCACAAATCATCTTCATAAACCAAATCTCTTTGTTATCTAGCCAGTCGTTTCTGGTAGGCTAATAAATAAGAAAAATCATATTTGTAGATTCTGAAAAATGTTATTTGGTGGTAAGTAGCTAGAAGTTTTTCCTTTGGCATACAACATGTAACAAGCGGTTTATGAGAAAATAGGGGGCGTGAGAAATAGTTTTAGAAAACCATTGCTCAGATTATATGCCTATATAAGAGACACACAAGGCCCTCAAGTTTAATCACTAAAATTTAAGCTATTGTGATGGTTTCTGGTTGAAATTCTCAATGGCAAATTATGAAAGGGGAGACTATATCCAGGAAATAGTGGGAATGTTTGGTTGGGAACATCTAGAAATATGTTTTTTTTCGTTTCCAACACTTCTGATGATGAAGAAGAAAAGGGACTCATAATCTTCCCATACCACACATTCCTATTATTTTAAAGATTTTCTCTCTTTTCAGATTATGCTTCGATCCCATATACTATGCATCCAATTTTATGTGCAGGTGACGATAACCATTTCATGCCTTTCAAGTATTACTAATATTTTTTTTGGACTGTTAATAAGATCTAATCATGTTCTTGAGTCATGTTTATTTTCTTGTTTCTGTCATTTTTTTTAATATAATCGTCCTAGAGCAAAATGAGCCAAAAAAAGTTCAGAAATGGTGGAAAGAGCCATTACAAATTTAAAATGACGAAAGAACCTCTAGAGGTAAAGATACGGAAAGGAATTATTTTCACTACAAATCACGAGGTTTTTGTCGACGGGAATCACTGTTGGTGTTCCAAAAAATCGTGAGAGAAAATCATATTGGCGTTTAGATATCTAACTTTCTCGCTAATAATTCGTTGTAGTGGCAGCGTAGTACAAGTTATGGGTAGCTTAAAAGATAACAATACAGGTCGAATGTTAGTGCTGACAAAACTCTTTCCCATAGTTATAACATCATCAATCACAAACGAAACTAACTAGCTAGTCGCTAATGATTCGGGGACCTATTAACTTTTGGCAGAAAATTCTAGTAAGATTAGGAGTGAAATTTAACGAAATCTATTCAATATATGTCGTTTCCGTTTTTTGTTGATATATTCCCCCATACTCGTCGTATATAATGTAAATTGTCTTAAGATTGTTGGTTACCACTTACCTACCAAGTGTCAAACAAAGAAATCTTTCCAATACATAAAAACAAGGAAAAGACGAGGCGAGATACCCTTAACTTAAGGCGAACTACGCCCTCTGTGTACTCACAGAGCAATGACGTTTCACCTCTAGAACACAACGGCTCCGTTCTCCTTCCAAGTATGTTTAAGAAGAACACAACGAAGATTGACTAGTATCATGAACTTTGAGATTTTGAAATAATCATAGAACGAATGGAATTTATGGGTAAAGTTTTCTAGAGTAATTTGGAAGTTTTGGTGTAATATCACTACTCTAAAAAGTCATTCTATCTACGCTTTAAACACTAGAAAAAACGAAACTGACATCGGATTTGATTTGAGATATTTATAAGAATCGAATAGGTGGGACATATTGGGACGTGTCTGTTCATTTTGGAGCAGATTTGTGACCGTTGGGGCCAAGAGGCGCGACGCCTAGGTGTTGCAAATGTCGGTTGCCTTTTGGGCCTTTAGATTAAAAGGAACTCGTGAGAAACCATCCCTATGATATTTTCACGTGCCCGAAAGAGATCCCAAATCGAGATCAATCTTGTCTGTCAGATTGGGGCGCTAGGGACCTTCTAGAAGGTTGCCCGAAGTGCGCCCAACATATAGAACGTGAGCCGTCAGATTAGTTCATCTGCGTGCAACAAGATCCGTCTGATTTAGATGTTGTATTATTGCATAAAATGTAGCGCCCCAAATCCCAAATCTCAAGCTACCGCCTTGAAATCGAAGATTGGAGACCTTCAAACTGGATCCACGAGCAACACCTACCATGAGTGCACAATAATTATCTGAAAAACAAAATAGCTGGGTTAAAACCCAACTGCAGTAGATTTCCTCAAACCTAAGTCTCGGGTAGGCAAGCTCAATCCCCAATCAAGGAAGCATTGCATTCATATTCATTATTGGCATTATCTGAAATTTAACGGTGAATACTAACATAATATATCAGATTTATCCAATCCCTCTCGAAATTAATAATTTATGTCCTTTGATTAACTATTAGGTTTTTCGGTTCTCGTATTATTTTAATCTAATACTAACCCTGATAATACAACGATCTTTCCTTTTTTTTTCAGCAGATAGAAAATATCATGCCTTTAACTAAGGTAAACCTTTATGGCCACAAACTTGACATATACGTCGACAAACACATTATGTCGAAAGACACAATCATCAAACTCTCGTTCAGGTATCTCAGACCAATACACAACAAACATTGACTCTTATCAAGAATTACAAACAAGCTCACCATACAATTCAAGTCAACAACACATGACAAGTCAGAAGCGATGATGCTCATAGTAGATCCTCACGTGCATCGCAATCTCAAACAAGCAAATAAAAATAATAATTAACAAACATAGACTCACCACTAGAAGGTATCTACCTAGGAGATACATTGCCTAAAGAACAGAAACCATGTGAATTATCTCAATAAATTCGTCCATCGGAGACTGTTCTGACACCTTGTACGAAAACAATTGTAACTCTTCACTCGGAACTCGGATTAACAAACCGTTTGAACTACTAAAAAGTAGACGAACATACCTCTACAACCATATAAGAATCACACTTAGATTCATTATATATCTACACCAGATTCAATTTTAATATAAACCGACGTGCAGTAGACACTGTTCTGACACCTTGTACGAAAACTATCGTAACTCTTTACTCGGAACTCGTATTAACAAACCGTTTGAACTACTAGAAAGTAGACAAAGAGACCTTTCCAACCATATAAAAATCACACTTAGATTCGTTATATATCTGCACCAGATTTAATTTTAATGTAAACCGACGTGCAGTAGACACTGTTCTGACACCTTGTACGAAAACTATCGTAACTCTTCAATCGGAACTCGGATTAACGAACCGTTTGAACTACTAGAAAGTAGACAAACAGACCTTTCCAAACATATAAGAATCACACCGAGATTCTTCATATATCATCACCAGATGTAAGTTGAATTTAGACCGAAATACTGTCCTGTCTATATGTTTTATAAAATTCTAGATAAAACTAATCTGTAAGCCATTTAATCGTTATTTCATGTGATTAACAATACTATACCTATCATGGAATAAATTGAAAGAGCCTACAAAAAAATTAGGAGATAGGAAATCTACCTCTTTTCGCCTTAGATGACTTTAAGACCACAACCATGGCTTGTTCTCTCACTAGAGAAATCTATTTCCATCACTTTTCTTCTTTATTCCTCCTTCCTTCACTAAGGAGCGGCTGCACCCTCTTTCTTTTCTATAGGGTTTCCTCAAAAGTGAAGAGAAATAGGGTTTTTAAACCCACTAGTATTTCATCTAAACAAAACTGACCTAGACTTTTATTATTTCCACCCAATTTGGTATGTCAAGAAAATAGGGGTGTTACAATCTTCCACCCTAAAAAGAGGATTTCGTCCTCGAAATCAAACATACCACAATCACAAACAATATGCAATCAAGTGTAGCAAATGGTAGGACATAAATGTTATACAAGCACAAGAAATACAACTCAACTGAAGTCAACCTGTTACACGGTTGAAAAGATTCATACAATACAACTTCCCTTTTGGAGGGGCATAACCAATTTTGGGGTCCACGAGATAGCGTCACTTACCATTCGTGTTTGCATCGTCTTAAACCTCTCAATAGACAAAGGATACCACCCAAAAAGGGGATCCGTGCAACACGAGCACAGTGCAACACGAGCACTTTACATATGAGCAGGAGGCGAGCCAACCTCTAGTTGGTAATTACTTCTCAAACTAGAAGTATGTGGTCCACAAGAATGATCTTGTGTTTGCATCGACTTAGACCTCTTCATAAACTATGGATACCTGCCAAAAAGGGGATCCGTGCAACACGAGCACATATGAGCAGGAAGCGAGCCAACCACCGATTACTTATGGATTACAATCGTCAATCCATATTTGAACTCAAACCCCTGGTCCACTAGGTTGTCCAATATCACATTGACAAACCCGTGTTTGCAATCGACCCATATGTCGAGCCAACCAGTCTTAGTTCAATTCATTACTTCTCAAACTAGAAGTATGTGGTCCACAAGAATGAACTTGTGTTTGCATCGATTATCCTGTCGAGCCAACCACCGATCACTTATGGATTATAATCGTCAATCCATATTAGAACTCAAACCCTTGGTCCACTGGGTTGTCCAATATCAAATTGACAAGCCCGTGTTTGCAATCGACCCACATGTCGAGCCAACCATTCTCAGTTAACATTTTCTCATCGAAACAAATTTTTAAGTTGATTCATAATCAACTGATACACTATCACACAACACACATTCAAACAACCCAAAATCCCATAAAAGTAGGGATTTTCAGTACCCTCATGTATATCATAAATATATGTATTGCTACAATCACAATCACATAACTTAGGTTTGACATCACGGTCAAATAAGACATTTACTCGCACGCATCACAAACAAAAAGTACATCACATCAATAGCCATTATTCTTCCCATGGAAAATTTGCAATCACAATTTAGATTTCGAAAACACAAAGACAACTTCTTTCAAGTTTTCACAACAAAGCAATTCCAAAAGCACATTCTAGATTCAACCAGTTGTGCAAGACACTAATTAAAATGTTCATAACATTGACGTGTCTAACGACGACAATCAAACCCACAATACAACCCTAGGACCACTAAACCTAGAGCTCTGATACCACTTTGTAACGCCCCAAGCCTTAGCAGTTGCCGATATTGTCCCCGCTTTAACCACCCAGGCCCAAGCCCACACGGGTACGGGGTTTTGTCCTTGGCGAAGGCACCACAAGCCTACCCAAAAGGCCTCGGTACTTACTAAGCTTGAGCGTACGACTATAGCCCAGTCTCTGGACACTCTTGTGAGAAATGTGGGACTATTACAATCCCCCATCCTCAGCGAAGAGCCGCCCTCAGCTCTGATACTACTTTGGGGCGTTACATAAAATCCCCTAAAATAACTTTTCTTCCTTGCAATTTAGTCCCCCAGTTAACAAAATTTCCGTCAAAATTTTCAAATGAGACTATCTCATTCATTCGGAATTGGATTTAAGTGATTCTTGCCTCTAAACTTAAGATTTCAACTCGACGAATGCAATTGCGTATTTATCCGTTAAGTTTGACAAGTAGAACCATTCCTAAATTGCTTCCGTTACCAACAAGGTTTATGTAATAGATCGTAGAAAAAAAATAGGTAGTCAAGAAACGAGTAGAGAAAAAGGAAAAAAACTATTTTGCAATCTTTTCAGGGCTTTTTAAGTTTACTTCGGAAAACACGAACAACCGTTAGTAGTAGATTTTCGCGAAAAGTTTTTCTGTTTCAATGAAAAACTAAAACTTCTGCTTAGCAATCAGATTTTTTTCCGCGGAGAACGAATTTTTCTGCCAAAAAATATTCACCCTGATTCATTACCGAGGATACTGAAACACTATCAGCAGAAGACTCACTTCCGACGGTAATCAAAGTTGTTGGCCAAGCTATCCTTAAAGTGAAACATGGTTTGTTCACCACGAAAAGATATGTTGATGGCTTGCCAAAGAGTCATCGGGCATATAATTACTATTGACCGTTCTCGCTAAAGTCATCGACAGTCACCCGTGTTTTTGTAGTGATTTTTTTACGAATAACTTTAAATGTACAGAATCCATAACGTTTCCTTCTTTATCGGGCCGATCTTTTTTACTTACACATATATATATAGATATATAGGGATTGTACATATGGGAATAAAATAGGCTTCACAAATCATCTTCATAAACCAAATCTCTTTGTTATCTAGCCAGTCGTTTCTGGTAGGCTAATAAATAAGAAAAATCATATTTGTAGATTCTGAAAAATTTTATTTGGTGGTAAGTAGCTAGAAGTTTTTCCTTTCGCATACAACATGTAACAAGCGGTTTATGAGAAAACAGGGGGCGTGAGAAATAGTTTTAGAAAACCACTGCTCGGATTATATGCCTATATAAGAGACACACAAGGCCCTCGAGTTTAATCACTAAAATTTAAGCTATTGTGATGGTTTCTGGTTGAAATTCTCAATGGCAAATTATGAAAGGGGAGACTATATCCAGGAAATAGTGGGAATGTTTGGTTGCGAACATTTGGAAATATGTTTCTTTTCGTTTCCAACACTTCTGATGAGGAAGAAGAAAAGGGACTCATAATCTTCCCATACCACACATTCCTATTATGTTCAAGATTTTCTCTCTTTTCAGATTATGCTTCGATCCCATATACTATGCATCCAATTTTATGTGCAGGTGACGATAACCATTTCATGCCTTTCAAGTATTACTAATCTTTTTTTTGGACTGTTAATAAAATCTAATCATGTTCTTGAGTCATGTTTATTTCCTTGTTTCTTTCATTTTTTTTAATATAATCGTCCTAGAGCAAAATGAGCCAAAAAAAGTTCAGAAATGGCGGAAAGAGCCATTACAAATTTAAAATGACGAAAGAACCTCTAGAGGTAAAGATACGGAAAGGAATTATTTTCACTACAAATCACGAGGTTTTTGTCGACGGGAATCACTGTTGGTGTTCCAAAAAATCGTGAGAGAAAATCATATTGGCGTTTAGATATTTAACTTTCTTGCTAATAATTCGTTGTAGTCGTGGCAGCGTAGTACAAGTTATGGGTAGTTTAAAAGATAACAATACAGGTCGAATGTTAGTGCTGACAAAACTCTTTCCCGTAGTTATAACATCGTCAATCACAAACCAAACTAACTAGCTAGTCGCTAATGATTCGGGGACCTATTAATTTTTGGCAGAAAAATCTAGTAAGATTTGAAGTGAAATTTAACGAAATCTATTCAATATATGTCATTTCCGTTTTTGTTGATCTATTCCCCCATACTCGTCGTATATAATGTAAATTGTCTTAAGATTGTTGGTTACCACTTACCTACCAAGTGTCGAACAAAGAAATCTTTCCAATACATAAAAACAAGGAAAGGACGAGGCGAGATACCCTTAACTTAAGACGAACTACGCACTCTGTGTACTCACAGAGCACTGACGTTTCGCCTCTAGAAAACAACGGCTCCGTTCTCCTTCCAAGTATGTTTAAGAAGAACACGACGAAGATTGACTAGTATCATGAACTTTGAGATTTTGAAATAATTATAGAACGAATGGAATTTATGGGTAAAGTTTTCTAGAGTAATTTGGAAGTTTTGGTGTAATATCACTACTCTAAAAAGTCATTCTATCTACGCTTTAAACACTAGAAAAAACGAAACTGACATCGGATTTGATTTGAGATATTTATAAGAATCGAATAGGTGGGACATATTGGGACGTGTCTGTTCATTTTGGAGCAGATTTGTGACCGTTGGGGCCAAGAGGCGCGACGCCTAGGTGTTGCAAATGTCGGTTGCCTTTTGGGCCGTTAGATTCAATGGAACTCGTGAGAACCTATGATATTTTTACGTGCCCGAAAGAGATCCCAAATCGAGATCAATCTTGTCTGTCAGATTGGGGCGCTAGGGAGCTTCTAGAAGGTTGCCCGAAGTGCGCCCAACATATAGAACGTGAGCCGTCAGATTAGTTCATCTGTGTGCAACAAGATCCGTCTGATTTAGATGTTGTATTATTGCATAAAATCCCCTAAATTAACTTTTCTTCCTTGCAATTTAGTCCCCCAGTTAACAGAATTTCCGTCAAAATTTTCAAATGAGAATATCTCATTCATTCGGAATTGGATTTTAGTGATTCTTGGCTCTAAACTTAAGATTTCAACTCGACGAATGCAATTGCGTATTTATCCGTTATGTTTGACAAGTAGAACCGTTCCTAAATTGCTTCCGTTACCAACAAGGTTTATGTAATAGATCGTAGAAAAAAAATAGATAGTCAAGAAACGAGTAGAGAAAAAGAAAAAAAACTATTTTGCCATCTTTCCAGGTCTTTTTAAGTTTACTTCGGAAAACACGAATAACCGTTAGTAGTAGATTTTCGCGAAAAGTTTTTCTGTTTTAATGAAAAACTAAAACTTCTGCTTAACAATCAGATTTTTTTACGCGCAGAACGAATATTCTGCCAAAAAATATTCACCCTGATTCATTACTGAGGATACTGAAACACTATTAGCAGAAGACTCACTTCCGACGGTAATCAAAGTTGTTGGCCAAGCTATCCTTAAAGTGAAACATGGTTTGTTCACCACGAAAAGATATGTTGATGGCTTGCCAAAGAGTCATCGGGCATATAATTACTATTGACCGTTCTCGCTAAAGTCATCGACAGTCACCCGTGTTTTTGTAGTGATTTTGTTACGAATAACTTTAAATGTACAAAATCCATAACATTTCCTTCTTTGACGGGCCGATCTTTTCTACTTACACATATATATAGATATATAGGGATTGCACATATGGGAATAAAATAGGCTTCACAAATCATCTTCATAAACCAAATCTCTTTGTTATCTAGCCAGTCGTTTCTGGTAGGCTAATAAATATGAAAAATCATATTTGTAGATTCTGAAAAATTTTATTTGGTGGTAAGTAGCTAGAAGTTTTTCCTTTCGCATACAACATGTAACAAGCGGTTTATGAGAAAACAGGGGGCGTGAGAAATAGTTTTAGAAAACCACTGCTCGGATTATATGCCTATATAAGAGACAAACAAGGCCCTCGAGTTTAATCACTAAAATTTAAGCTATTGTGATGGTTTCTGGTTGAAATTCTCAATGGCAAATTATGAAAGGGGAGACTATATCCAGGAAATAGTGGGAATGTTTGGTTGGGAACATTTAGAAATATGTTTCTTTTCGTTTCCAACACTTCTGATGATGAGGAAGAAAAGGGACTCATAATCTTCCCATACCACACATTCCTATTATTTTCAAGATTTTCTCTCTTTTCAGATTATGCTTCGATCCCATATACTATGCATCCAATTTTATGTGCAGGTGACGATAACCATTTCATGCCTTTCAAGTATTACTGATATTTTTTTGGACTGTTAATAAAATCTAATCATGTTCTTGAGTCATGTTTATTTTCTTGTTTCTGTCATTTTTTTTAATATAATCGTCCTAGAGCAAAATGAGCCAAAAAAAGTTCGGAAATGGTGGAAAGAGCCATTACAAATTTAAAATGACGAAAGAACCTCTAGAGGTAAAGATACGGAAAGGAATTATTTTCACTACAAATCACGAGGTTTTTGTCGACGGGAATCACTCTTGGTGTTCCAAAAAATCGTGAGAGAAAATCATATTGGCGTTTAGATATCTAACTTTCTTGCTAATAATTCGTTGTAGTGGCAGCGTAGTACAAGTTATGGGTAGCTTAAAAGATAACAATACAGGTCGAATGTTAGTGCTGACAAAACTCTTTCCCATAGTTATAACATCATCAATCACAAACGAAACTAACTAGCTAGTCGCTAATGATTCGGGGACCTATTAATTTTTGGCAGAAAATTCTAGTAAGATTAGGAGTGAAATTTAACGAAATCTATTCAATATATGTCGTTTCCGTTTTTTGTTGATCTATTCCCCCGTACTCGTCGTATATAATGTAAATTGTCTTAAGATTGTTGGTTACCACTTACCTACCAAGTGTCGAACAAAGAAATCTTTCCAATACATAAAAACAAGGAAAAGACGAGGCGAGATACCCTTAACTTAAGACGAACTACGCCCTCTGTGTACTCACAGAGCAACGTCGTTTCGCCTCTAGAACACAACGGCTCCGTTCTCCTTCCAAGTATGTTTAAGAAGAACACGACGAAGATTGACTAGTATCATGAACTTTGAGATTTTGAAATAATCATAGAACGAATAGAATTTATGGGTAAAGTTTTCTAGAGTAATTTGGAAATTTTGGTGTAATATCACTACTCTAAAAAGTCATTCTATCTACGCTTTAAACACTAGAAAAAACGAAACTGACATCGGATTTGATTTGAGATATTTATAAGAATCGAATAGGTGGGACATATTGGGACGTGTCTGTTCATTTTGGAGCAGATTTGTGACCGTTGGGGCCAAGAGGCGCGACGCCTAGGTGTTGCAAATGTCGGTTGCCTTTTGGGCCTTTAGATTAAAAGGAACTCGTGAGAAACCATCCCTATGATATTTTCACGTGCCCGAAAGAGATCCCAAATCGAGATCAATCTTGTCTGTCAGATTGGGGCGCTAGGGACCTTCTAGAAGGTTGCCCGAAGTGCGCCCAACATATAGAACGTGAGCCGTCAGATTAGTTCATCTGCGTGCAACAAGATCCGTCTGATTTAGATGTTGTATTATTGCATAAAATCCCCTAAAATAACTTTTCTTCCTTGCAATTTAGTCCCCCAGTTAACAAAATTTCCGTCAAAATTTTCAAATGAGACTATCTCATTCATTCGGAATTGGATTTAAGTGATTCTTGCCTCTAAACTTAAGATTTCAACTCGACGAATGCAATTGCGTATTTATCCGTTAAGTTTGACAAGTAGAACCATTCCTAAATTGCTTCCGTTACCAACAAGGTTTATGTAATAGATCGTAGAAAAAAAATAGGTAGTCAAGAAACGAGTAGAGAAAAAGGAAAAAAACTATTTTGCAATCTTTTCAGGGCTTTTTAAGTTTACTTCGGAAAACACGAACAACCGTTAGTAGTAGATTTTCGCGAAAAGTTTTTCTGTTTCAATGAAAAACTAAAACTTCTGCTTAGCAATCAGATTTTTTTCCGCGGAGAACGAATTTTTCTGCCAAAAAATATTCACCCTGATTCATTACCGAGGATACTGAAACACTATCAGCAGAAGACTCACTTCCGACGGTAATCAAAGTTGTTGGCCAAGCTATCCTTAAAGTGAAACATGGTTTGTTCAGCACGAAAAGATATGTTGATGGCTTGCCAAAGAGTCATCGGGCATATAATTACTATTGACCGTTCTCGCTAAAGTCATCGACAGTCACCCGTGTTTTTGTAGTGATTTTGTTACGAATAACTTTAAATGTACAGAATCCATAACATTTCCTTCTTTGACGGGCCGATCTTTTCTACTTACACATATATATAGATATATAGGGATTGCACATATGGGAATAAAATAGGCTTCACAAATCATCTTCATAAACCAAATCTCTTTGTTATCTAGCCAGTCGTTTCTGGTAGGCTAATAAATAAGAAAAATCATATTTGTAGATTCTGAAAAATTTTATTTGGTGGTAAGTAGCTAGAAGTTTTTCCTTTGGCATACAACATGTAACAAGCGGTTTATGAGAAAACAGGGGGCGTGAGAAATAGTTTTAGAAAACCACTGCTCGGATTATATGCCTATATAAGAGACACACAAGGCCCTCGAGTTTAATCACTAAAATTTAAGCTATTGTGATGGTTTCTGGTTGAAATTCTCAATGGCAAATTATGAAAGGGGAGACTATATCCAGGAAATAGTGGGAATGTTTGGTTGGGAACATTTAGAAATATGTTTCTTTTCGTTTCCAACACTTCTGATGATGAAGAAGAAAAGGGACTCATAATCTTCCCATACCACACATTCCTATTATTTTCAAGATTTTCTCTCTTTTCAGATTATGCTTCGATCCCATATACTATGCATCCAATTTTATGTGCAGGTGACGATAACCATTTCATGCCTTTCAAGTATTACTGATATTTTTTTGGACTGTTAATAAAATCTAATCATGTTCTTCAGTCATGTTTATTTTCTTGTTTCTGTCATTTTTTTTAATATAATCGTCCTAGAGCAAAATGAGCCAAAAAAAGTTCAGAAATGGTGGAAAGAGCCATTACAAATTTAAAATGACGAAAGAACCTCTAGAGGTAAAGATACGGAAAGGAATTATTTTCACTACAAATCACGAGGTTTTTGTTGACGGGAATCACTGTTGGTGTTCCAAAAAATCGTGAGAGAAAATCATATTGGCGTTTAGATATCTAACTTTCTTGCTAATAATTCGTTGTAGTGGCAGCGTAGTACAAGTTATGGGTAGCTTAAAAGATAACAATACAGGTCGAATGTTAGTGCTGACAAAACACTTTCCCATAGTTATAACATCATCAATCACAAACGAAACTAACTAGCTAGTCGCTAATGATTCGGGGACCTATTAATTTTTGGCAGAAAATTCTAGTAAGATTAGGAGTGAAATTTAACGAAATCTATTCAATATATGTCGTTTCCGTTTTTTGTTGATCTATTCCCCCATACTCGTCGTATATAATGTAAATTGTCTTAAGATTGCTGGTTACCACTTACCTACCAAGTGTCGAACAAAGAAATCTTTCCAATACATAAAAACAAGGAAAAGACGAGGCGAGATACCCTTAACTTAAGACGAACTACGCCCTCTGTGTACTCACAGAGCAACGACGTTTCGCCTCTAGAATACAAAGGCGTCGTTCTCCTTCCAGGTATGTTAAAGAAGAACACGGCGAAGATTGACTAGTATCATGAACTTTGGGATTTTGAAATAAGCAAAGGTCGTGCAATTAAGAGAGGGATCGATACTACATGATATGAAGATGTTTCGGATGTAGCTAATAAGTGATGGTCCCATCGTGTCCCAATTATGTTGGAAATAAATAAATAGAAGACCGTCTCGGTCAGGGCTTTTAAGGGATCCCATATTCATAACGACTGCCTTGATTTCCTCCTATGGAGGAATCCTTGAGATGTCACTATGAGCTTCAGCCCATAAGACCTTAAATACATTAAGAACTTCGATGGGTGGCTGACCGTAGCGCCCCAAATCTCTAATCTCAAGCTAACCGCCTTGAAATCAAAGATTTGAAACCTTCAAACTGGATCCACGAGCAACACCTACCATGAGTGCACAATCAATACCTGAAAAACAAAATAGCTGGGTTACAACCCAACTACAGTAGATTTCTTCAAACCTAAGTCTCGGGTAGGCAAGATCAATCCCCAATCAAGGAAGCATTGCATTCATATTCATTATTGGCATTATCTGAAATTTAACGGTGAATACTAACATAATATATCAGATTTATCCAATCCCTCTCGAAACTAATAATTTATGTCTTTTGATTAATTATTAGGTTTTCCGGTTCTCGTATTTTAATCTAATACTAACCCTGATAATACAACGATTTTTTTTTTCAGCAGATAGAAAATATCATGCCTTTAACTAAGGTAAACCTTTATAGCCACAAACTTGACATGTACGTCGACAAACACATTATGTCGAAAGACACAATCATCAAACTCTCGTTCAGGTATCTCAGACCAACACACAACAAACATTGACTCTTATCAAGAATTACAAACAAGCTCACCAAACAATTCAAGTCAACAACACATGACAAGTCAGAAGGGATGATGCTCATAGTAGATCCTCACGTGGATCGCAATCTCAAACAAGCAAATAAAAATAATAATTAACAAACATAGACTTCACTCGGAACTCGTATTAACAAACCGTTTGAACTACTAGAAAGTAGACGAAGAGACCATTCCAACCCTATAAAATCAGACTTAAATTCGTTATATATCTACACCAGATTCAATTTTAATATAAACCGACGTGCAGTAGACACTGTTCTGACACCTTGTACGAAAACTATCGTAACTCTTCACTCGGAACTCGGATTAACGAACCGTTTGAACTACTAGAAAGTAGACAAACAGACCTTTCCAAACATATAAGAATCATACCAAGATTATTCATATATCAATACCAGATGTAAGTTGAATTTAGACTGAAATACTGTCCTCTCTATATGTTTTATGAAATTCTAGATAAAACTAGTCTCTAAGTCATTTAATCGTTCTTTCATGTGATTAACAATACTATACTTATCATGGAATAAATTGAAAGAGCCTACAAAAAAATTAGGAGATAGGAAATCTATCTCTTTCGCCTTAGATGACTTTAAGACCACAACCATGGCTTGTTCTCTCACTAGAGAACTCTATTTCCATCACTTTTCTTCTTTATTCCTCCTCCCTTCACTAAGGAGCGGCTGCACCCTCTTTCTTTTCTATAGGGTTTCCTCAAAAGTGAAGAGAAATAGGGTTTTTAAACCCACCAGTATTTCATTTAAACAAAACTGACCTAGACTTTTATTATTTCCACCCAATTTGGTATATCAAGAAAATAGGGGTGTTACAATCTTCCGCCCTAAAAAGAGGATTTCGTCCTCGAAATCAAACATACCACAATCACAAAAAATATGCAATCAAGTGTAGCAAATGCTAGAACATAAATGTTATACAAGCACAAGAAATACAACACAACTGAAGTCAACCTGTTACACGGTTGAAAAGATTCATACAATACAACTTCCCTTTTGGAGGGGCATAACCAATTTTTGCGGTCCACAAGATAGCTTCACTTAGCATCCGTGTTTGCATCGACTTAAACCTCTCAATAAAGCATTGATGCCTCCCAAAGAGGGGATCCATGCAACACAAGCACTTTACATATGAGCAAGAGGCGAGCCAACCTCTAATTGGTAAATTACTTCTCAAACTAGAAGTATGTGGTCCACGAGAATGAACTTGTGTTTGCATCGATCATCCTGTCGAGCCAACCACCTATGGATTACAACCGTCAATCCATATTAGAACCCAAGCCCCTGGTCCACTAGGTTGTCCAATATCACATTGACAAACCCGTGTTTGCAATCGACCCATATGTCGAGCCAACCAGTCTTAGTTCAATTTATTACTTCTCAAACTAGAAGTATGTGGTCCACAAGAATGAACTTGTGTTTGCATCGATCATCCTGTCGAGCCAACCACCAATCATTTATGGATTATAACCGTCAATCCATATTAGAACTCAAGCCCCTAGTCCACTGGGTTGTACAATATCACATCGACAAGCCCGTGTTTACAATTGACCCACATTTCGAGCCAACCAGTCTTAGTTCAATCCATTAACGAAACTCAAGATCATGGTCCACCAAGTTATCCAATATCGCATTAGTAACTAGTGTTTGCAATCGACCCACGTGTCGAGCCAACCATTCTTGGTTCAATCCAATAAGTAGAACTTAAAATCATGGTCCACGAAGTTGTCCACGTGGGTCGAGCCAACTCAAGCCCCTAGTCCACTGGGTTGTCCACTATCACGACAACAAACTCGTGTTTGCATTGACCCACATGTCGAGCCAACCATTCTCAGTTAACATTTTCTATTCGAAACAAATTTTTAAGTTGATTCATAATCAACTGATACACTATCACCCAACACACATTCAAACAACCCAAAATCCCATAAAAGTAGGGATTTTCAGTACCCTCATGTATATCATAAATATATGTATTGCTACAATCACAATCACATACCTTAGGTTTGACATCACGGTCAAATAACACATTTACTCGCACGCATCACAAACAAAAAGTACATCACATCAATAGCCATTATCCTTCCCATGGAAAATTTGCACTCACAATTTAGATCCGAAAACACAAAGACAACTTCTTTCAAGTTTTCACAAGAAAGCAATTCCAAAAGCACGTTCTAGATTCAACCAGTTGTGCAAGACACTAATTAAAGTGTTCCTAACAATGACGTGTCTAACGACGACAATCAAACCCACAATACAACCCTAGGACCACTAAACCTAGAGCTCTGATACCACTTTGTAGCGCCCCAAATCCCAAATCTCAAGCTAACCGCCTTGAAATCGAAGATTTGAAACCTTCAAACTGGATCCACGAGCAACACCTACCATGAGTGCACAATCAATACCTGAAAAACAAAATAGCTGGGTTAAAACCCAACTGCAGTAGATTTCTTCAAAGCTAAGTCTCGGGTAGGCAAGCTTAATCCCCAATCAAGGAAGCATTGCATTCATATTCATTATTGGCATTATCTGAAATTTAACTGTGAATACTAACATAATATATCAGATTTATCCAATCCCTCTCGAAACTAATAATTTATGTCCTTTGATTAATTATTAGGTTTTCCGGTTCTCGTATTTTAATCTAATACTAACCCTGATAATACAACGATTTTTTTTTTCAGCAGATAGAAAATATCATGCCTTTAACTAAGGTAAACCTTTATAGCCACAAACTTGACATGTACGTCGACAAACACATTATGTCGAAAGACACAATCATCAAACTCTCGTTCAGGTATCTCAGACCAATACACAACAAACATTGACTCTTAGCAAGAATTACAAACAAGCTCACCAAACAATTCGAGTCAACAACACATGACAAGTCAGAAGGGATAATGCTCATAGTAGATCCTCACGTGGATCGCAATCTCAAACAAGAAAATAAACATAATAATTAAAAAACATAGACTCACCACTAGAAGGTATCTACCTAGGAGATACATTGCCTAAAGAACAGAAACCATGTGAATTATCTCAATAAATTCGTCCATCGGAGACTGTTCTGACACCTTGTACGAAAACAATCATAACTTCTCACTCGAAAATCGGATTAATGAACCGTTTGAACTACTAAAAAGTAAACAAACAGAAATTTCTAACCATTTAAGAATCACACTTAGATTCATTATATATCTACACGAGATTCAATTTTAATATAAACCGACGTGCAGTAGACACTGTTCTGACACCTTGTACGAAAACTATCGTAACTCTTCACTCGGAACTCGTATTAATAAACCGTTTGAACTACTAGAAAGTAGACGAAGAGGCCTTTCCAACCATATAAAAGTCAGACTTAAATTCGTTATATGTCTACACCCGATTCAATTTTAATATAAACCGACGTGCAGTAGACACTGTTCTTGTACGAAAACTATCGTAACTCTTCACTCGGAACTCGGATTAATGAACCGTTTGAACTACTAGAAAGTAGACAAACAGACCTTTCCCAACATATAAGAATCATACCGAGATTCTTCATATATCAATACCAGATGTAAGTTGAATTTAGACCGAAATACTGTCATCTCTATATGTTTTATGAAATTTTAGATAAAACTAGTCTCTAAGTCATTTAATCGTTCTTTCATGTGATTAACAATACTATACCTATCATGGAATAAATTGAAAGAGCATGCAAAAAAATTAGGAGATAGGAAATCTACCTCTTTTCACCTTAGATGACTTTAAGACCACAACCATGGCTTGTTCTCTCACTTGAGAACTCTATTTCCATCACTTTTCTTCTTTATTCCTCCTCCCTTCACTAAGGAGCGTCTGCACCCTCTTTCTTTTCTATAGGGTTTCCTCAAAAGTGAAGAGAAATAGGGTTTTTAAACCCACCAGTATTTCATCTAAACAAAACTGATCACTTGGACTTTTATTATTTCCACCTAATTTGGTATATCAAGAAAATAGGGGTGTTACACTGACTGACTGGTTCTACCGGAAACGAATTCTGAAAGACAATAATTAAGTCATTAGCCCTTTCATCTTGATTTGTAGTCGTCTCACCTCATTGGACATGAGTGTAGTCTGTAAAGTTAACAGAAAGATGAAATTCTTCTGTCTCCTATTTGCCACATGAAAATCTCACGTATTCCTATCTCAGTTGCGAGTCCAATTAGATTTGGCCCTCTGTTCGGCCTTGGTTTTTTCGATTTCTTCTAGATGTAATAAATCCTTGGATCTTACTTTCTACGTCTAGAAGTGTCGCTGTGAGTTGTCGATTTTGGATGTCCTTGGGGCGTTGTCTCACAAATTTTAACCTGTTTTTCATCACATCGAAAGCCTGTTGGCACCACACATGTAGTGAGTCTTTTACTGATTGAGCTCGAGCGTAAAATGACCTTGGCGAGTTTTCCCATTCGTTTTGAATTGGTTGGTTGTAATCTTGATGCTTTGTCCAGATGGCTTCAAATTTAGGAGTGGTATGCACTTGTGGTCCCCTGACCTCTAATTTCAATAAATTGGTGCGTGATCGCTATTGTAGCGAGGTAAATGAAATAATCCGGCCTTTGGAATTCAGGTAGCCATGAAGTTGTACATATAAAGCCCTATCCAATCTTTGTCGCGTGAGATGGTGTATCGATTTGCAATCGATCCAGGTATAAGCAGGACCGTTGTAGCCTAGGTCCATATGATACCCGTCATTGATGAATTCCTAAAATGAGATAAGAAGGGTATGTAGTCAGTTCCTCCCCATTTTTCTGATCTACAGCAAAGTGCATTTAAATCCCCAGACAACAAATCGGGTTCGTAACCCTACAAATTCTATGTAGGATGTCAGTCCAAAATGATGGTTTGTCTGGACTCTAGGGGTGTAATAGTCCCACATTGCTCACAAGAGTGTCCAGAGACTGGTCTAAATATGTAAGCTCAAGCTTAGTAAGTACCGAGGCTTTTTGGGTAGGCTTCTGGTGCCTTCGCCAAGGACAAAACCCCATACCTGTGTGAGGTGGTTAAAGCGGGGACAATATCGGGAACTGCTAAGGCTTGGGCGTTACAAAGTGGTATCAGAGCCGAGGACGGCTCTTCGCTGAGGGTGGGGGATTGTAATAGTCCCACATTGCTCACAAGAGTGTCCAGAGACTGGGCTATATGTGTAAGCTCAAGCTTAGTAAGTACCGAGGCCTTTTGGGTAGGCTTGTGGTGCCTTCGCCAAGGACAAAACCCCGTACCTGTGTGAGGTGGTTAAAGCGGGGACAATATCGGGAACTGCTAAGGCTTGGGGCATTACAAGGGGGTCGATAGATAGAAAGCAGATCCCATATGACGGCATTGACATCCGAATATATAGTAGTCTGGATCAGAACTGTGATTAATAGAAACACTAATATCGTTAGACCATAATAATAGCAAACCTCCACTACGGCCCTATGAAGGGATTTGAAAATGATTAATAATCCCAATTTACTAAAAGACGGTAGCATATCCATTGAAGTTAATTTAGTTTCTAATTAAAACACTAAATCTGGTTTAGTGGCAGCAAGAAACTGTAATAATGTATCCTTTGTCGGGTCATTCCCTAATCCGATAATTCCAGGCGAGGTAATTCATGTCTCTTGTGGCATTAGGATTGCCGCTACCCAATCAGAACTGGTGTTGGATTTGTCAAGCAGATCTTTCATAATGTTTCCTGGTTCTATCAGCAGTAAAACCATCAATTGGAAGTTGTTCGTCCTCCCTTGTCGTTGTGATCGACTTAGAGCCACTTCCTTGACTAATGATGTCTCATCAGGAGATGAATAAGATGATTTTTTAGCCGTCACTCCATTGTCTGTTGTAACCTTGATGTGCTTAACATGTGAAAGATGTGATAATAATTCGCCAAATTTGTTAGTGAAAGAAATAGGATAAGGCGGAACTTCATCATTAAACCGATTACCATTATCGTCCCCTACATCCGAGGGTGTTTGTAGACGGCCAAAGAGCTTAATTATCTAGGTTGTAATCTATTCGTGAAACAAACTTTAATGATGTAATCATATTTTGTGGCCTTCAGAACAAGAGATTTCTGAACTGGAGAAAAATTTTGCTTCAGTAAATCCCCAAGTGCCGAAATAATAAGGCAAAATTTTAGGGAATGGCCGATTACACCATAGGAATTACAAAGACTCGGTAGTTTTTTTTTTTTGTTGAGGTACAAACGAATCAAAACAAATCAAGAGGACCTAACTAAAATAGTGGTACAAAGATTCTGGAAGATCTGATATCGAAAGCCACACCCAGGTTCCCACGTGCATACGACTCCATTTAGCTAATTGATCTGCTTTATAGTTTCCTTCTCTGAGAATGTGGGTATAGATAACTTTGATGAAATTTCCTTCTAGCTGATGCACTTTGTCTATGAGTTTGCCTGTCTGCCAAGAGATATCTGATTGCTCTTTGTTTAGAAGCTGAACTATATTACTGTTATCACTTTCAATATGAAGATAAGAAATTTTCTTTTTCGTAGACCACTGGAGAGCTTTGATGATAGCCCAACATTCGCATTCTTCTGCATTTTGTCCGCGTAAATTGCACGCCGTAGCCGCAAGAAAGTTTGCTTGGTCATCATACATAATACAGCCAACACCTGCTAATTCCTGCTCATTCATAAAAGAGGCGTCCACATTAATCTTAATATAAGGAGGTTTCGGAGGTGACCATAAGATAGTACTTTCATTCTGTTGTGTTATGCTGTGATGTTTTGGCATAGTCGTAGTACACTTGATTTGATCAATGATCATCATTGGTAAAACCTTAGTATTGGAAAGGCATTTATCACATCTTGCTTTCCATATCTGCCAAAGGATATTAGCAAAAACTCCACTTATTTGTTCATCGATATCTTTCCAAGAAGTAATCCAGTCAAGAAGATTAGTGATATTTTTTTGAAATGATATTAAAATGAAACCATATCACAGTCACAAATTCACAATGTAAAAGGACATGAATCATCGTTTCGTGTTCCTGACAAAAATCACAGATATATATATGACCAACATACTGACCAATTTTATCTCTTACCGGTAAGCTGTTTGTACAACATTTCCATAGGAATAGTTTGATTTTAGGCTGAATAGGCAAATACCAAATGTAAGACCATTCCTTTTGTTCGTAAGGATAGTGTTCAGTACGTAAATAATAGTACATAGATTTAATAATGAATTTACCTGATTTGGTAAGTGACCATCTGGCTATATCATCCATCTGTTCCTGTAAATTAATACTCAAGATAGAATTGAATATATCGGTGTTAAAGCATTGAGTTAATATATTCATATTCCACGTATTATTACTAATAAGTTGGGAAACCACAGTAAGGGTGCTATTAGTAGTATTGCGTATGGGAGGAGGATGATTAGGGATCCAGTAATCATGCCAAATGCTAATATTCGTACCTTTGTTAATATCCCAAAAGGTTAATTTGGACACTTTATCAACATGTTTGGATATGGATTTCCAGAGCCACGAGTGGTGATTCTTAGCCTCTTTAGGTTTATGATCCTTAGTGAAATATTTAGCTTTAAGAATCTCAGCCCAAGGGGTACCAGGATCGTTGATGAGTCGCCAGACATGCTTACTCAAGAAGGCTTGATTATCTAGAATCGGAAACGAAAACCAAGTCCTCCAAGTTTTTTTGGAAGACAAATAGCCGACCAATTAATCGTATGAATGGAACGGGTTTTTCCCCACCAGAAAGCTCTTTGAAGAACTTCAATGCGATTGCTTATACCTTTAGGGATGGCAATGCATTGCATTTGGTATCGGGGAACAGCCGCTGCTATTGTGTTGATAACAATAGAGCGGCCAGCTGGAGAGAGGAGAGAGGCCTGCCATTTGGAGAGTTTATTCTGGATTTGAGTGGTGAGGGAGGAAAAAACTTTTCTTTTATTGGCTCCAATGAAGAGATGAGTGCCGAGATACTTGTCTAGATTAGAGGATTGATGCACTTTAAAGTTACGAATAATCATACGCTTGAATTTCAGATGAGTGTTTTTCGAAAAGAAAATTGTAGATTTATTGAAATTAATCATCTGCCTTGACGCCAAACAGAAGATATCAATAATGTGCTGAAGCGAGGAGATATTAACCAGAGAATTATGACCAAAAATGATGCAATCATCAGCTAAGAGAAGGTGTTTGATATTAATACTGGTTCCGGGGATAGAAAAACCTTGAAAAGGCATAGCAACCCTATTGGTTTCAAGAAGACGACTCAGGCCTTCCATGGCAAGAGTAAACAAGAAAGGAGAGAGAGGATCCCCTTGCCTAAGCCCTCTACTGACATTAAAAGTGGGGCCCAGACGACCATTAATAAGAACTGCCATGGTCGAAGTCGAAATGCAAGTGTGAATGAGGCTAATCCACATAGTAGCAAATCCCATCCTACGCATAATAGTATCTAAAAAAGTCCATTCAATACGATCGAAAGCTTTAGACATATCAAGTTTAAGAGCAAAGAAGCTTTTCGATCCTTTTATGAGTTTGAAAGAGTGAACCACCTCTTGGCTGATGATGATGTTGTCTGTGATCTGCCTCCCTGGAACATAAGCTGCTTGAAAAGGCGAAATAATATTAGGAAGAAGAAGCTTGAGACGATTGGCCAAAATCTTGGTGATGATTTTATAGGTGGTATTCATAAGACTAATGGGTCGATAGTCAGAAGTAGTCTGAGGTGTTTTAGTTTGGGGAATAAGACAGATGTGAGTATGATTGACTTGCTCCGGAAGGTGGTTGTGAAGAAAGAAATCGGAAACTAACTTGATGATATCTGGTTTCACAGTATCCCAGTTAGTTTGGTAAAAAAGAGGGGGAAAGCCATCCGGGCCCGGGGCCGAGTCAGATTTAAGAGACCTGACGGAGTTATAAATCTCCATCTCAGAAGGGACACAAGTGAGGGCAAAATTTTGGTTGTCATTAATTTGATCGACAAAAAGATCCAGCAGCTCATTAGAGATTCTAGAATCAGAAGTAGTGGAAATGTTACGAAGATTGGCAGAGAAGATGTTAGCAATATCAGAAGCCTCATGAATCCAAGAACCATTGTTGTCCTTAATAGACGTAATACGGTTCTTCCTATTGCGATTAATAGCCTTAACATGGAAAAACTTAGTGTTTTGGTCGCCTAGTGGAATATTATCATTCCTGGACTCTCTAGCTGATTATACGCTTCCTCTAATTTATTATTCAATTCCTGGTATTCTCAAAGGTGTCAATATTCTGGAGAGCCTCAGTCAGATTGCGAATCCGGTAGTTAAGGTGACCAAACACTTGTTTATTCCATCTAGCTAGATTAATAGCTAAGTGATTCAGTTTTGGCTGGATAGGATAGGTGTTGGAGGGCTAGTGATCCCGAATAAAATAACCACAATCCGGATGAGACATCCAAGTCCGAATAAATTTGAAAGGTCTATTGCCCAGATTAGAAGTAGCATTGCTAGTCAGTAAGATTGGAATGTGATCAGACCCAACCCCAGACATGTGAGTGACTAGGGAAGAGAGAAAATCCATGAGCCAACTATGATTCGTAAGAGCCCGGTCCAACCTCTCTTTTATGAGGGTGCCCTTAAACTGCCTATTAGTCCAGGTAAAGGTGTTGCCTCTGTAACCCGCATCTCTAAGGCCTAAGTTATTAATCGTTTGGTTGATTTTAGTGACATAGCTAGGGATCTCTTCTCTACCTCCCTCCTTTTCCGAAGGATGTAAAATGGTATTTAAGTCACCTATTACTACCCAAGGGACTGAGGCCTCTATCTTCTGATTTCTAAGAGTGTCCCAAGGGGCCAGACGGTTTTTACTATATGGGCTTCCATAGAAGCCCGTCAAGACAAAACTATGGCCAGTACTATTGTGTGTGCAAATACTGTGAATCATATGATCATCAACATGAATAGTCTTAACATCATATTCGTTGGTCCAATATAACGCAAGCCCACCCGCTTTGTTCTTAGGCTCAACCGCAACTAGATTGTAGTTATCATGCAGTCTGAGACTTTTATTGAGTTGGTTATTGGTGCTTTTAGTCTCAGATAGAAAAATAAAGTCAGGTTTATTGGATTTAATCAGCCTATAAAGGTGTTTGCGATTCAAGTATTGCCCACACCCTCGGATGTTCCAAGCCAAAATGGAAAGGTCGGGTTTCGGGTGGTCCATAAATAAGCTAAAGGCACCACAAGGAGAACCAAAAAAAGACGAGAAATATTAGAAGGAAAAGCTAGAAAGAGAGAACAGAAAGGAGAAAAACAAACTAAAGAAACATAAAATAACTGAAATATAATACTACCAAGAAGAAGGGTGACAACAGACCAAACCCTAAACAGAAATAGAACAAGCTGACAGCCTACTATCTGGTACTAGTTGCCAAAGGACCAAAAGGATTCAACCAAACTAGTGGTTCATACCACACTGTTAGTTGAATCAGCAACAAATCCTTTGAGCCAAACTGAATCAAAGGCCGAGAGCTTTGGCTACTGGTACCAGAACAAACAACCAAAAAAGGCACTCTAAGCCTGAAGACAAGAACTGAAATTAAAAAAGAGAAAACATTCTAGAAGAGAAAAACAGAACACTAAGCCCGGAAACAACAGATAATAAGAACTAAGAAGACTGAACTGGTGGGATTACACCTTCCCCTTCCTCCCCTTGCACTAAAATATTCAGACTTCGAGACAAAAGCATCGACTCCTCGAGGAGTGTTTGAGTTTCCTGATTATCTGTAAACAAGGAGTGAATCTGATTATCACCCTCTGAGAACTCAGAGGAGCTGATTGAATGGTGACTGGCTTGATCACGGGTACGTTTGCCTGTAGGGTTGAAAACAAGATGGGGTGGAGTTGGATGGAGAACTGGTGATGGTGGGGGGGCAAGCAGAAGAGGTTCTACTAGTTCAGGAGAAATGATAATGGTCTCATCCATGGTATCATCCATTGGGTCTGAATCAGATTGTTCATCATCACCTGAAAAATAGTATTGAAGAGGGGTGGGACACCGATTCAAAGGGTGTTCAATAATTCTGCAATGTTGGCAAATCGCCCCTGGGAATTTCTTATAACTTATCTTAATCTCTGTAACAGTATCATTGAAGATCGGAGTAACCACTACCAGTAAAGGAGATCGAACATCATACAGAAAATGAATTCGAAAAACTGGATTGTTGACAAAACCAATATTACGAGGGCGAATCTGAATGATCTTACCCATACTCTCAAAGATAGCATCAAGGCCATCCTTGTTCTGAATCGCTTGAGGGATCTTATACAGAGTGCACCACATCGGTTCATAGTATAAATCTGATAAGAACCTAAGTCCTTTTCTAGGCCAGCCAAAGATAAACGTAATACTAATAGAAAACTTTATTAATAACTTCAATATTCATATTCATATCTAACTACTATGAACTCAGACATATATATAGGCTATAACTAGACAATTTAGACTCCAACTAGGACTCCTAATTAGACATCAACTAGGATTCAATATTTAGAAATATAGAAAACTCCTAGGACTCCTAATTAGACATCAACTAGGAATCAATATTTAGAAATATAGAAACTCCTAAATTACTTAGAACTCTAAAATATTGAAACTCCTAATATTAAATAACTATGGAATATCTTTCAAAATATAGAAACTTCTAATTCTAAATATAGAGAATATCTTTATCTATCATTCCTCCTCCCTTGACAACATCCTTGCCCTCAAGGATGTTCTCGATCATGTCAACACCGGGTCTCCTTCATCTTCGACGATTGGTATTTCATCATCAATCGGAATATTGAGTATAAGTGTCTTCTTCAAAACAGAAGCATGAAAAGCAGGATGATTTTTAGTTCCCTCTGGCAATTCCGAATTATACGCTACAGGACCGATTCTTTCGAGTATTTTATAGGATTTTTGAGTTTAAGGTCCAAAAATAGGGGGTAATGAGTCATATATCCACTCCTAAATTAATAAATAAAATAAAACTAAAATAAACCGAAAATGTAAAATAAGTCCAAAAATTAACTATTTGGTGGGCCCCATGCATCAATCCTTTAATTATCTCTCATTTTTGCCCTTTCATAAATATTTTTTAACCATTGGTAAACCAAAGGTTTATACTGGTTAAGTTAATAACTCTTTCCATATATTTTATGAAAGAATATTTATGTTGGATATTTAATACCAATCTTTATTTCCATAAACTCCATAAATATTTAACCAAATCAGTGGATATTTAACAAAAATGAGTTGCACTCTCAAAAAAACGAGTTTCTATCTATGTAACTCTATATTCTTTGAATTCAAGAAAGTATATTATTTCTAAATCCGTTGTATTTGATTAAAGTAACCTACCAAATCAATGGATATTTACCTAAAACGAGATGCTCAATCCCAAAAACGAATTTCTCTCTCTGTAACTCTTTGTTCTTTGAACTTCAAGAAAGTATGAAGTTGTGATTTGCGTTTTATCTCTACCTCGATCTAATTAGACATCTACAAATTCGTTTGTGAGGTATGTCCAACTTAAATTGATCGTCAGAATCTATAAATCTCTATTACTACAATCTTCTTAAAAAAATTATTTATTCTAACAAAAAACATATATGTAACATTTTTTATCACTTTTTGGTAAAAAGTGAATGTTGAAATCTCTATTAATTCAATATTTTTTTCCATACAAAATTTTTATAAAGTGAAATTGTGTTTGCTACATTTTCGGTATTCTACTAGCATTTTGTACATTCTATTAGCATCTGTTATGAATTTGTTACAATAAGTTAAAAAACAAATACTATTTTGTTAGCATCTTATTGATTCTAATAACATTTTTACATTCCATTAGCATCGGTTGAATGTATTTATTCCAGTAGGTTAAAATGCAAATACTATTTTTCTATCATCCTATTGATTCTATTAGCATATTCTACATTCTATCAGTATCTGTTGAATGAATTTGTTAAAGTAGGTTAACAAATACTTTTTAGTAATTAAAATGTATAACGTGAAATTGTTTTTGTTATATTTTCCGTATTTTACTAGCATTTTATCGATTCTAGTGACATCTACTAGCATTTTCTACATTCGTATTCTACTCTGTCAATCTCATTGATCTCACATGTAGTTGCGGTAGGTGATCGATAGATGGTATCCCTTGTCAACAAGCCATGTTGTGCATCAAGAATTATGATGGTGATACGACAAGTTTTTTTTGATCATTTTCACCAAACAAGCGTTCGTCAACACTTATCAATGTTATGTCTACCCAATAGCAAATTTTGATGAGCCAATGGAGTAAATCTATGAAAGAAGAACACTACCTCCGTTAACAAAGAGAAAACCGGGAAGACCAAAGACAGTAAGAAGAGAGAGCTCAGAACCATACCCAAAAAAATGAGGGTTTGCGGTCGGTGTAAAAAACCGGCTTATCACAATAGTGCCTCATGCACGACAGCTATATAATAACTAACTTAAATTTTGATTATGCAGGTTTATTCTACTAGAAACATAAATATTCTACTTATGTCTTTTATACGTTTAGAGAATTTGATCAATGTTACCAGATTATCATATTTAAACAAGAGGATTTTCCTATTTCCTATTAAATTTTATCAATGGTTACAATATTATCGTAGTTATACTCATATGTATTTGGCTAGAGTAAGTTACAAAATGTCGAAAAACTGAAAAATGCTGGTAGTGTTGGAGAAATTTTGTCAACATCTTACTGGTATCTTTATACCCATTGGACCATGCTAGAAAAATTTGTTTGATGTTTCTAGCAATTTAGCAATTTTCAATACAATCAAAGCAGGTTGGTTTTAGCCTTTGTTATATTTTAATCAAAATGTCCAGATTTTTGATATATTTTTGTACGAACTATTTGTTTCCTTAGTTGTATATGTTATCAATGGATTCAGCATTAAGTGTTTGAGTTCATCATGCCTTTGCCTTACCACGTATTATAATTGTATAGTTTCAGTAGTGTCCAAGAAATTTGAGTAACATCTTTATCGTATCTATAAACCTGTTGAACGACATCTAAAATATAATATAATTGTGGTACTATAGAACATTGATAAATAATCCCATAACTGCTCAAGATGTTATTCAAACTTAAAACATAAACATGTTTGCTACGTTTTATCACATAGTCCGTTACAAAATACAAGTTAAAGTACTTAAACATTTTTTCTCCATATATCCTTCGATTCATTCAGCAACAACCAAGTTAGTTCACCCCTCTTCCTTTGCGTTAGTTTTGTCCAATCATCTTTTTGCATCTCGTTAGGAAAATGTTTATAGTTCGATTCGATATAAAGTTCTTCCATGTGCAAAATCACATACAACCTACAATCATGCCTGTCAAAGTTCAAACAACAAACCAATTCAACATCTTTGGGTTGTAACCATTTATGTGTTTCTATAAGAAACTAAAAAATGCTAGTCAAACAAGTCATTTTTCTTATGAAACCAGTTTTGAACAGTAACCATTTCAAGGTTCTATGATAAACTTCAAAAATGCTAGACAAAAAAATGACATTATTTTTACAATCCAATTTGTTCTCTCATTTTTTTCCCACATTACACCATGTAATGTTCTATGATTGTCAAAAAATCAGGTTTGACTGGTAACCCTTGATAAAGTTTTATAAGAAACTTAATAATGCTAGACAAAATATTAAGTTTTTATTGAATGTAACTATATTCTGGATCTAACACTATGCTTGAAAGTCTACAATACAAAATCCTAAATTAGATAAAACCCTAAATTGTCGGTCTAAAATAAAAAGTTTAAGCAGAAACCATTTCTTCAAAGAAATTACACAACAACAGAGACAAGGTAACAATACAAATTTTTTATTGCATGCAAAAAAGAAACATACTCTTCACTTTGAACTGATTTAGGGTTTTGAAAATAACTTCCATTAAACCACTTTGAAACAATTAAACCCTAGAAATTTCTTATTAACTAATCAATTTCAGAAAAATAAATCATAGTTAAAGTTGTAAAAATCAAAACCTAATTCGTTTTGCGTTGTAGAAATCAATCTAAATCATAAACAAAGTTGAAGGAACAACAAAAATGATGAAAACCAAAATAACTTACTCTTTACTGTTGATGATGATGAACGAAACCAACAATGGATTCTTCCTCTCTCCTACTCGATGCTCTCTCTCTCTGTTAGGTTTATTTTGGGCGTGTTTAAGATAAGAGTTTCCCTCTCTCTCTCTCTCTCTCTCTCTCTCTCTCTCTCTCTTTGGTTTGATATTTGAGGAAAAAGCAACTTTTTTTTGGTTATTTTTTTGAAACAGAAAAGGCTACTTTTTTTTGTTATGCTAAACAAAAAAGGCAAATTTTTCCGGGGAAAGAAAGTTTGTTTTAGAAGAAATAAATGTAATGAATCTCTATATATTATGGTATCTTTTATTTTGGGTTGTTTTTTTTAACTTAGGATAGGTTAGGCAGCAAAAGAGAATAAGAGGATAGACATGTAATTTACTTTGAGTGGATTTATTTTCTATTTCAGATTATCTTTGGTCTCTAGACTCGTTGATCATGCGATTTTGGACTTAAATTTCATCCCCCGTATTTTATATGGACCATAATACTTTGGAGATAACTTTTGAGACACACTTCTTATTGTAGAACTTTGTCGATACTGTTGTAACTTTAAATGCACATACTCTCCTAATTGCCATACCACATCCCTCCGCCTTTTGTCAGCATATTGTTTCATCTTATTTTGGGTAATATGAAGATGACTCTTAAGGTTAGGAAGAAGTTGACACAATACTCCCAATGATCCTTGCCTATCAAGTCGTTGCATGGCATGGCTACTAACGGTCTTCACTTTCCTTCCTCTTACACCTTCCAAACTAAATTTTTTACCTCGTACAGTAAATTTCATTGTTAAGTACTTGAAATCCCAAGTTATTGGTCCAAGTGTTTGTAGCCAACTTACTCCCAATACCATATCACAACCACCAAGTTTTAGTATATAAAAATTTCCCGTGAAGGCATACTGATTAATTTTATACTCTAGATTAACACATTGCCCTTCACAAGCAATTCTTGATCCATCTGCTACCATAACTTCAAAAGAGTTTTCAAGTACAATTTTAATACCTAGCTTCTTAGGAATGGAAGCGTCAATAAAATTATGTGTACTACCTGAATCAATTAAAACGATAACTTGAGCTCTTTCAATTTCTCCTTGAACCTTCATGGTTTGTGGTGCGGGGGAGCCGTCCAATGCATGCATAGAAATCTCCACATGTTCTTCTTCTTGTGTGTGCATCTTTTCATCAACTCTCTCCGTTTCAGTTTGATTTGCATCGTCATTATCTTCTTCTTTCTCAATGAGGAATAAGTTTGTGTCTTACATCGATGACCGCGATGCCACTTCTCATCGCAATTATAGCACAATTGTTGTTTCCTTCTTTCTTCGGCCTCAACTGATGTGAGTCGGCGAATTACTGGTGCTTCATTATTAATCTGGTTTGGTATCGCTGGTGGTCTTGAGTTCAGTGGTTCTGCGTTGATAAAGGGTTTTGGTCTTGTAATATCTATATAACTTTGGTGCCTCAAATAGACTTTTTCATCTTGTAATCTTGCTATAGACATTGCATCATGTAAGTTTACTGGATTAAAGGATTTCGTTTCTAGTCTAACCTCGTCTTTCAATCCACTCATGAAACAACTCATTACAAAACTATCTGGTAAATCATTAACCATGTTTGAAAGACGCTCAAACTCTTCTTGATATTCAATGTAGGACCCTGTTTGTCGTAATTTTGCTAGTGCAGCCCCTGCATCTTCATACATTGTTCTCCCGAAACGACCTACAACCACTTCGACAAACTCTTCCCATGAACGAAAATAGTTACCTCTTCTAACCCATCGATACCATTGTAATGCTTTTCCATCCAAGTAACTGATTGCAAACTGAATCTTTTGGTTTTGTGCAGTGTCATAGAACTCAAAATATTGTTCAGCTTGAAAAATCCATCCTTCTCCATCTGATCCGTTAAATCGTGCAAAATATAGTCTTTCACCTTTAAAACGATCACTTCTTTGAGACACAATCTCTCTATTTTCGACCAATCGACCAATTTTCTCAATCAATAATGATTGATTTACCGTCATCCCAGTCATCTTCTCCGCTAATTCACCTAATTGTTTCTCCATTCTTTCACTTTTTTTTTTTTTTTTTTTGAATTTGTACCAAAAATAAGATTCTCTAACGAAGATAAAAAGTAGTGCGAAAGCGAATGATAGGAGCGTCTGCTCTGGATACCAATTGATAAGAACCTAAGTCCTTTTCTAGGCCAGCCAAAGATAAACGTAATACTAATAGAAAACTTTATTAATAACTTCAATATTCATATTCATATCTAACTACTATGAACTCAGCCATATATATAGGCTATAACTAGACAATTTAGACTCCAACTAAGACTCCTAATTAGACATCAACTAGGATTCAATATATAGAAATATAGAAACTCCTAGGACTCCTAATTAGACATCAACTAGGAATCAATATTTAGAAATATAGAAATTCCTAAATTACTTAGAACTCTAAAATATAGAAACTCCTAATATTAAATAACTATGGAATATCTTTCAAAATATAGAAACTTCTAATTCTAAATATAGAGAATATCTTTCTCTATCAAAATCATCTGAGCTTTCTATGAGGGGGAACTCAACTTGCTTTAGGACCAATAACATACCTCTAAGAACCCAAGGCCTCCCGAAGTTGAGAGCGTTGAGGACGAACAGGCTCTTGGGTTTAATAAGGAAAGTATTAATCGGTAGTTTCTCTATCTATTGACACAAGTTGGGTGTTGGACAATCTCAAATTTACTGTTTTTGGTAATGGTTTTCCTAATGGGGATTCTATTTTGACTCAGGCCGTTTACACTCCATTTGCTTGCCTCTTCCAAAGTTGTTGGAAGAAAGTTTTCCCAAAGACCCATCAAGTAGATTAATTCCCTGTTGAACAATTCCGGGGTGTTTGTCAAACTTAATAAGGGATACATTATCCTTAATTTCTGTCAAGGTAAATTTATTTGGACTTCGAAACACTTTTCAAATTCGTTGCACCTATGTCAATTCGCTTAGTACTGTGAAACCAAATAATACTATTTTTATTAAGTATGCATCGAGTGAGAGAAGATCCTCCCCAACCACTGTGATCAGTGAGGAATCTTCAGTGGATAATGTGGCAAACTGTTGAAGAAAGGGTATCTTGATTAAGGTGCTGTTTGTTTTTTAAAGAATTCAGATCTGAAATCTGAATTAATCCCAATTCAGATTTCAGATGTTTGTTTTTCTTATTTACAAAAATTTGAAATATTGGCTGAACTGTGTAAATGTTTGAATAGGCTGAAAAGTAGCTCACACTTTTCAGACTTCATAACAAGTCTGAATACAGAGACCCAAATCTGAAATAAGTTAAATGACACTAATAGCCCCATAAAATATAAATATTCTCATATAGCCAAACATTTACAGCCACCACCTCCACCACTAGAACAAGCCGCCACCACCACTGGAACAAGCCACCACCGCTACCACCGGAACAAGCCACCACCGCTACCACCGGAACAAGCCACCACCACCCAGACAACCACCTAAAAAAACACCGAGACAGGAACAATACTCTCCTTCCTTTTTTTTCACTTTTCAATTTTCCATTTCACCCCTTTTCTCACTTCAACAATTTAACCCTAGAAAAAGCTTCATACCTCTTCTTCTCAACCAACCCAATATCCTAAACTTACTGCACTGTCTCTTTTAACCATGGAAGCTTTTAGTTTACTCATATACTGGCGAGTTGGTACAACTGCTGCTGGATGTGTTTCCACCATTGTTGATGATCATTTAAGCACCACCACTGCACCAGAGCCCACCTCTACCAAAACCACCACCACCCAAACTATTCATGAAATGGGTGTTGAAGAGGTTGATGAGGACGGATCTTTCTTTGACTTGGTATTAATAGAGAGAGAGGGTTTCACTCGCGGATCTGGAGAGAAAGAGAGCTCCATAGCCGGAGCTCCATCCGTCAGAGAGAGAGAGTATGGGAAAGAGACGGTAGAGAGAGAAATGGTAATCAGGAAATTGGGCCGGAGGCCCAATTTCTAGTATTTTTTTGTTAAAAAGACAACCCATCTTTTTAACTAGCTAGGCCCCAAGTAACTTATAAAAATATGCTTGAAGGACATTTTTAAAGGCACCAACTTTTTAAGAGTCAAAAATACCCTTCATTCAATTAGAAATACCTAGTAATAATCTAACTAATAAATCAAAAATTTGAGTTTTTCTCATTACCGAACCGAGTTGGATTGTCGACGCCGATTAGATTTTCTGGGGTTTGAATCGATTTTGGCTATAAGATAGGTTGATGTTTTTAGGTTTTGGTGATTTAATCTATTTGCTTGTTGTTTGAAGAGGCTTTTAAGGGGTTTGATTTAGTTTTTGGTTCTAAATTCTAGAGAGAGAAAGTTTTATATACTTTCAATGGAAGGAGAAATTGATAGTGTTTCAAGGTATAATTCAACTTCTTCATTGCTTTATTTTCATTGAGTTATGAATGATGGATGACAATTTGTTAGTTTTGATGTTTATGTTCAAACTTATTTGTTGGATTTATATGGAAGTTGTGAAAGTATAGTTGATGCAAGCAATGTGTTTGATAAAATGCTTGAAAGAGATGTTGTTGCTTGGAATGCAATGTTAGTTGGTTATACAAGACTTAGATTGGTTGAAATAGCTATAAAGTTGTTAGATGACATGCCTATGAGAAATATTTTTTCTTGGACAATCATAATTGGTATTTATGTTCAAATTGAGAATTTCATGAAAGCTTTGGAAGTTTTTCGAAGAAATGTAAAATGATTGTGCTAGAGCTTATAAAATGACTATTATGAATTTGTAGGGGTTTTAGCTAGTTTTTCGATACAACATTCTATTAGACAAAATATAATAATTTGTAACAAATTTCATGTTAAATCAATTCAAAAACTAATTTGCAAACCATTTGCATGGCATTGCAAGGTGTTTGCAAGGCTCTGCAAGGTGTTTGCAAGGCTCTGCAAGGTATTTGCAAAGCTTTGCAAGGCTCTGCAAGGTGTTTGCAAGGCTGTGCAAAGTATTTGCAAAGCTTTGCAAGGCTCTGCAAGGTATTTGCAAAGCTTTGCAAGGCTCTGCAAGGTGTTCGCAAGGTTGTGCAAGGCTCTGCAAGGTGTTCGCAAGGTTGTGCAAGGTATTTGCAAAAGTCATGCAAGGTGTTCGCAAGGCTCTGCAAAGTTTTTGCAAGGCTCTACAAGGTGTTCGCAAGGCTTTGCAATTTGTTTGCAAGGCTATCCAAGGTGTTTGCAAAAACCATGTAAGGTGTTTGCAAGGCTCTGCAAGGTGTTTGCAAGGCTCTGCAAGGTGTTTGCAAGGCTTTGCAAGGCAGTGCAAGGTGTTTGCAAGGCAGTGCAAAGTGTTTGCAAGGTATTTTCTTAGACTAGGGTTAGGTTGGTCATTTTACTGAAATTGAAAATTACATAATTGCCATCAGGGAGGTGAAGCCTAAAATACTTTGATGAATCCTTTTTAACCAAAGCCATCAGGGTTTAGGCTTTAGGCTTTGTTTGTTTAGATTATGAAACAGGGGTATAAATGTCAAAATCTTAAGTCAGATTTTGTAATTCAGATTTAAAAAACAAACATCCAAATTGTAATATAACTCAGTCATTTCAGATTCAGCCAATTCAAATTCAGCCAGTTCAGATTCAGACCCAAAAAGAAAAACAAACAGCACCTAAGTCTAATTAATAGCTTATTTCTATTAAGCGTCGTGATCATCTGAGATTGTTGTATCCTTCCATAATACACTCAAGAAATATTGTACACATAAACACAAAATTTGTTTGACCTTCCTAAATAGTCATTAGTCCAGTACACCTAGTGAATATACATGTAGGAGATCACTTCATTTTTTTTTAAGAAAAATCCCCAGGAATATAACATGTAAACACTTGTGAACTTGTTGTAGTCATACTAGTAGGAAGCCTTGCAAAACTAGCTATAGTTCTAATCAGATGTCCGTATACCACTGAACAATCTGTTGAGATGGCCGAGTTGGTCTAAGGCGCCAGATTAAGGTTCTGGTCCGAAAGGGCGTGGGTTCAAATCCCACTCTCAACATTTTAATTATAGAAAATATGTTTTTTCACAAATTTTCATTTGTACCTTGGTACTACTCTTATTTCTCTATTTTCCAAAAAAAAATTCCCAATTTTTTTGACATTGGACTCCGATTACAAATTGAATTGGCTCTATATCTTTCATTATTAAGACATCTTGGTCCTAGAGGTTGCTAGCATACTAGGGGCCTCAAAGTTCTATTTTTACTTTATTTATTGTCTTAATTATATGAGAAAAATGTTGATGATAAACTGCTTCATATTCGATCTCATGACATCATATGTCTAATTAAAAAGGGATGTCAAATCACTTCACCAAGAGGTGGTGGCCCTGTTGCTATCGAATACAACTGAGATTGGTAAAATAAAGTGCAAAAATATTATAATCAATTCTCTTTTATTTTTCTTATCCAGTCTTTGATTGTGACGTAACTTTTTTATCCACAATTAGTTTATACTTCCCTTTCTTTTTTGTAACATTGCATAACATTAAGACTTTAAAATGTTATTACAATACAAGTCTACCAAAAGAAAAGGAACATTTTTCCATCTCTTGGTTCTATTCTTCTTCCGAGCCCATTTCGCTAACTTGTCTGCAGGGGAGTTAATCTCTCTTTTGGTATGTCTGAATCAGACGCTATCAAATCTTCTTTTGATATCCAGAATTCTTCGGATATGTATCAGGGATTGCCACTGCAATGAATTTCTTTTGTTTTGAATATGCTTGATGGTGTTTATATTGTCACTTTCTATGATTATTGACCTGTAGTTGTGTTCATCTACCCACAAGAGGCCATTGAGGATAGCCAGTGCTTCACTTTCTTCACTATTTCTCGCTCTGGAGGGTAAAACATGTGCTTCTATGAATTTTGGTTCTGCGTTATGAACAATTAAACTCATGCGAGTGTTAGATTCAACTGAGGTATAGGAAGCATCTACATTAATTTTGTTGTACGGTTTTGCCGGCGGTTGCCATTTCTCCGTGGAGGTATGTTTGTTATTCACATGTTGTTTACTGTTTTTTCGGGAAGGCACAAATCATTTTGATCACGGTGCTAACTTCAGTAATAGAATGTTGAAAACAGTGGTCACATCTAGTTTTCCAGATGTTCCATAATATGGTAGCATAGTGGATGTCATTAGTAGTGTAACATTGTTGAGTGGGGTCCTGCCACGGGAAAATTCATTCATCTAATGATGTTATGTTCTCAGAGATAATATTAAAGTAGAACCATACATTTTTCGCAATAGGGCAATGTAATAATGCATGTTCAATAGTTTCTATGCTGGTACAATTCGGACAGTGGGTGTTATTATCAATATACTTACCTATTCTGTCTCTCACCGGTAGAGCTTTAGTGCAGATCTTCAATATAAAAACTTGAATTCTGGGGATGGTAGGAAGGGACCAGATGAAATTCCTGTTAGGAGGAGAAGGGTGGGGAGTGAAGTTGCTCATGCAAAGATGTTCATACATCGATTTAACCGTAAAGTTGCCCGATTCGGTGAGAGTCCATTTAAGTTGATCTCTTCCTTCGTTGGTAAGCGAAATAGCTTTGATAAGATTTTTTGTCGAAGCATCGAAAGTAGCGTTGAGGATATCCTCTTTCCAAGTATTATTCGTGATGAGCTAGCTGATCAACTGTCTCCAGATTAGAATTGGAGAGCTTCGTCAGTGGGTTGTTCAAAGTGGGGATCCAATTGTCCTGCCAAATATTTATATCCTTTCTTGTATGCACTTCCTAGGAAGTGAGACTGTCGCTTTGAGTGAAATGCTTCCTGAGGGTTTTCCAGTTCCACGAATGGTGAGATTTGACAGGACCTGGAAGCTCAGAGTGAGGGTAATACTTAGCTTTAAGGAATTGGACCGAGATAGCATTCGGTTCAGTCTTAAGCCTCCAGGCTAGTTTGCTAAGTAGGGCAGCATTGTCCAACTTAGGCAAATGAATCCCTAAACCACCAAATTTTGTAGGGAGGCAAATATATGACCATGCTATGGTGCATATACCTTTAGACTTACCCCACCAGAACGACCTTTGTAAGGTCGTGATGCTTTTGCTTACACTTTTGGGTATGGCGAAGCATTGCATCTAGTATCAGGGTACGGCTGCAGCGATTGCCGAGATGACAACCGTACGGCCAGCTTGGGAGAGGAAAGAATGATTCCACTTAGTAAGTTTATTTCTGATCCGATTGAGAATATCATTGAAAACTTTTGTTATTTGAGCGCCTATGAAAAGTTTGGCACCTAGGTATTTTCCGAGGTGGAAGCATATTTAAATTTGAGGGCTCGCATAATAAAGCGCTTAAATTTAGGGTGAGAATTCTTGGAGTAGAAAATTTTAGACTTGGTGTAGTTTATCATTTGACCAGAAGCATCACAAAAGACTTCTACTATGTTCTTGAGATTATGGATGTTGTCAATAGAGTTACGACCGAAAATAATACAGTCATCAACAAACAGCAGGTGAGAGTTCTCCAAGTTGGGGTTATTGGTAGGAAAACCCATGAACTTACCGGAATTAGGATTTGAAACGAGGAGGCGGCTAAGTCCTTCCATTGCCAGAGTGAAAAGGAAAGGAGATAGAGGGTCTCCTTTTCTTATGCCCCAGGAAGGATGGAAATTGGGACCTAGACGACCATTCACCAGAACCGATATGGAGGAGGTAGAAATACAAGTAAAGATCTTCTTGAGCCAGTGATCGGAATAGCCCAATTTCCTCATAATATCAATAAGAAAATTCCATTCTATCCTGTCGAAAGCTTTCGACATATCAAGTTTGAGACCGAATAACCCGTGGCACCTTTCATCTTCTTATTAGAGTGGATAATCTTTTGTCCCATAATGATGTTATTTGTGATCTGTCTGCCTGGGACATAGGCTGCTTGAAACGAGGTGATGATTGGGTTCAGGGTGTGCATTAATCTATTAGCCAGAATTTTCGTGATGATTTTGTAGGTGGTATTGAGGAGGCTGATGGGGCGATAGTCGGACGGGGTTTATGGAATGGGTGATTTAGGTATGAGTGATGAGACATGAAAATGTCCCATCTTAGGTCTCTTAAATTGGATGAGTTAGTCTATCTAGGGCAAGTTACTCTCATGAATTACTCTTTTTTCTACTCATGTACCTTTTTCAGAGTTATGTGTGCAAAACGGATAAACATCGGAGAAAATGCAGACTAGGGGTATTTTGGATTCTGATTTCATGGTCAAGATTAGTGCTCGGATGGAAAGTAGAGTCCAAGACAAACACGTAGGCGAAAACGGAAGTCAAATCGGAGTTCGGATGAGTAAATTATAGCGAGTCAAAGTTCGGGTCAAAATTGGTGGACCAAGAGTCAAGCGGGCCACATTCTGTCACTGTAGGGAGTATACCCAGCTTTACCCGACTGTCTTCTTCTTCAATTTTCTGGTTTCTAAAACAAAAGACCGACTTCTATTAAAAACAGAGAACGACTGAAACCGAAAAGGAAATCTATGAAGAAACCGACTCGATGGATTTAGCAATCAATCGTTTAGGAAGGAAAGGAAGAACCGACTCATCAAACCTACATAAGGAGAAGAAACCGAGAGAAGAAGATATCCTCACCATTAAAGCCAAATCCGAGGTTAGAGAGAGAGTTTGAAAGCTTCTCTTTTCTGTTTCTTCTTCTTCTTTATTCTTCTCTTAGTGAGAAAGAGAGGTGTATATTGAAAGAGTTAGAGAGAGAGAGCTGCTGATTTGTAAAGAGAGAAAGAGATTGAATTATTTATAAAATCCATTGAAATCATCTTTTTCTTCTTCTTTCTTTTCTGTTTCTGTTGAGAGAGAAAGAGAAAGTTATAGTATTGTTTTAGAGTGAGAAAGAAGGAGAAAACAGTAGAGAGAGAGAAAAACCAGTTGAGGAAAATAATTTTCCCACAGAGAAGTATTTTCCGAGAAGACGAGAAAACTATTTTCCCTAAGGGTCTGTTTGGCTGTGCAGAAGGAAAAAAAGTGAAAAAAGGTGTTTTCTCTCCAATTCTTTTTCTCTTATCATTAATTGAACCATGTCTTTGATATTCATGGGTTTCTAACTATCTCACTAGGATAAAGGATGAAACCTTAACATGAGTATTTGGATTTTAATATCGTATTTATGTTATTATCTCGTTTAAAGTGCTTAAAGTTTCGAATTAATCGTACTTCGGTTAATCTAATAAACTAACAACTTGGATTTAAATTGCAATATACTTTAAGTGAAGTGGGTTATGGGTTTTGATTATTATTAAAGTGTTTTATTGTCTTATTTTTCGAAAACTGAAGATTGATTTCTAACAATTTTTGAGTTATCAAAAGAGGGATAATAATTTGAATTAGATATTAGATTCGAATATGATTGTTAATGGTGATTTCCAATATCCTAGATTTACCAACTTATAGTTTTTCATCACAACTTTATTTTGTTTTCTAAGTTTCAATTTTTAGTTTTCCAAACATCTTCTCAAAATAAACTATTTTCTTCCCTAATTTATTAGTTAGTCTTAGGTTTAGATTTAATTCCGAACATATCCTCGTGGGATCGACTTCGTAATACAAACCATATTCACATACGGTTCGTGCACTTGCGAGTTTTAATTTAATCTAATTAGCCTAGTATTTAGGTTCTCTAGATTTCACATCAAGTTTTTTATCGCCAAAAACTTGATGTGAAATCTAGTGAACCTAAATACTAGGCTAATTAGATTAAATTAAAACTCGCAAGTGCACGAACCGTATGTGAATATGGTTTGTATTACGAAGTCGATCCCACGAGGATATGTTTGGAATTAAATCTAAACCTAAGACTAACTAATAAACTAGGGAAGAAAATAGTTGATTTTGAGAAGATGTTTGGAAAACTAAAAATTGAAACTTAGAAAACAAAATAAAGTTGTGACGAAAAACTATAAGTTGGTAAATCTAGGATATTGGAATTCACCACTAACAATCATATTCGAATCTAATATCTAATTCAAATTATTATCCCTCTTTTGATAACTCAAAAATTGTTAGAAATCAATCTTCAATTTTCGAAAAATAAGACAATAAAACACTTTAATAATAATCAAAACCCATAACCCACTTCACTTAAAATATATTGCAATTTAAATCCAAGTTGTTAGTTTATTAGACTAACCGAAGTACGATTAATTCGAAACTTTAAGCACTTTAAACGAGATAATAAAATAAATACGATATTAAAATCCAAATACTCATGTTAGGGTTTCATCCTTTATCCTAGTGAGAGAGTTAGAAACCCATGAATATCAAAGACATGGTTCAATTAATGATAAGAGAAGAAGAATTGGAGAGAAAACACCTTTTTTTACTTTTTTTCCTTCTGCACAGCCAAACAGACCCATGGGAAAATAGTTTTCTCGTCTTCTCGGAAAATACTTCTCCGTGAGAAAATTATTTTCCTCAACTGGTTTTTCTCTCTCTCTCTACTGTTTTCTCCTTCTTTCTCACTCTAACCTTTCTCTTTCTCTCTCTAAAACAATACTATAACTCTCTCTTTCTCTCTCTAATAGAAACAGAAAAGAAAGAAGAAGAAAAAGATGATTTCAATGGATTTTATAAATAATTCAATCTCGTTCTCTCTTTACAAATCAGCAGCTCTCTCTCTCTCTCTCTCTCTCTTACTCTTTCAATATAAACCTCTCTTTCTCACTAAGAGAAGAATAAAGAAGAAGAAGAAACAGAAAAGAGAAGCTTTCAAACTCTCTCTCTCTAACCTCGGATTTGGCTTTAATGGTGAGCCACAGGGGTGGCCCTAGGCCAAAGCGAACAAAGCGTCGCTTCGGGCCACCGGCTTTTAGGGGCCACCGACACATTAATTTCTATAAGAAATATACAAGAAGTCCAACTTTCTAACAAAATTATAAGGGCCCCATTTAAAAAATGTTAAGTAAAAAGGGCCACCAAATTTGATGATCTTTAAATAAATGGTGGGCCTAACAGTTTGTTTGATTTATGTCAAAGTATAGTAGAAAGTGTTGATTCAAAAACTGGTGGAGACAAGTTATGATTACGAGAAGCTTAACCCATTTAAAAAATGTTAAGTAAAAAATGGCCACCAAGACATTAGGTTTCAAGCTCAACAATTACAAGAAACTTTAGAAGAATTGGTGGAGACAAGTGATGATTCAAAAACAGTTTATGATGCCAAAAATATATTAAAGCAAGACTTTGAAAATTTTGAATTCCTTTTGAACATGGTTATTTGGCATAATATATTATTTGCGGTAAACTCTGTTAGCAAAACACTTCAAGCTGAAGATATGGATATTGATGTTGCATTAGAGAAATTGAATGGACTCATTCGTTATCTTGAAAATTATAAAGAAGTGAGATTTGAAGAAAGCATGGTTGAAGCTAAAGAGATTGTCATTAAAATGGGAGTTGAAACAACATTTTGGGAAAAACGTATTATTCAAAGAAAGAAACAGTTTGACGAGAATGCGTGTGAAGATCCATCAATGTCACTTGAAGAAGCATTTAGAGTTAATTATTACATATACATATTAGATCAGACTCTTTCTTCATTTAAGAGAATATTCGAGCAAACTAGAAATACAAAGAAATATTTAGTTTTCTGTTTGAGTTAAAAAAGTTAAACTCCCAAGATGATGGTGATTTGAGATATTCATGTGTTCGCCTTGAAAACTTTTTCAAGCATAATGAGTCATATGACATAGACGGACTAGACTTATTTTCTGAACTGAAAATGGTGAAGCGTCTTTTACCAAATGAGATCAAAAGACCAACTGAAGTACTAGATTTATTGAAAGATATGAAAGGTTGTTAACCGAACACATGAGTTTCTTCTAGAATTATGTAAACGATACCAGTTATTGTTGCCTCTGCAGAAAGAAGTTTTTCTAAGTTGAAGTTGATTAAGTCTTATATTCGATCTACTATGTCAGAAGAAAGGTTAAACGGGTTAGCTATAATATCTATTGAGAAGGATATAGCTGACAGTCTTGATTATTCGACGATTATTAGTGACTTTGCATTGAAAATTTTAAGAAGAACAAAATTTCAGTGATTGTAATTATCAAAAAAAATTATTTTGTTATATAAATATGATGAAAATATTTTGCGGTACTTATCGTTTTTATGTAAATACATTTATACGTTTTTGGTAGAAAGGGCCACATTTTCAGACCTCGCTTCGGGCCACCGAAAAGTCAGGGCCGCCCCTGTGGTGAGGATATCTTCTTCTCTCGGTTTCTTCTCCTTATGTAGGTTTGATGAGTCGGTTCTTCCTTTCCTTCCTAAACGATTGATTGCTAAATCCATCGAGTCGGTTTCTTCATAGATTTCCTTTTCGGTTTCAGTCGATCTCTGTTTTTAATGGAAGTCGGTCTTTTGTTTTAGAAACTAGAAAATTGAAGAAGAAGACAGTCGGGTAAAGCTGGGTGTACTCCCGACCGTGACAGAATGTGGCCCGCTTGACTCTTGGTCCACCAATTTTAACCCAAACTTTGACTCGCTATAATTTACTCATCTGAACTCCGATTTGACTTCCGTTTTCGCCTACGGATTTGTCTTGGACTCTACTTTCCATCCGAGCACTAATCTTGACCATGAAATCAGAATCAACAAATGACCAAAATACCCTAGTCTGCATTTTCTCCGACTTTTATCTGTTTTGCACACATAACTCTGAAAAAGGTACCTGAGTAGAAAAAAGAGTAATTCATGAGAGTAACGTTCCCTAGATAGACTAACTCATCCAATTTAAGAGACTAAGATGGGACATTTTCATGTCTCATCAATGAGGCAGATATGAGTATGATTGGTTGCCAAGGGAAGTTCTGTTGAATGGAAGAAATTGTGGACGACCTCGAAATGTCTTTGTTAACTGTGTCCCAGTTAGATTGGAAGAAGTAGGGGGTAACCATCCGGTCCAGGAGCTGCATCCTTCTTAAGCTAATTGATTGCCTGATCAATCTCCTATTTATTTATAATAGCTATGAGCTCCTGATTCTGGTTCGGGGTTATGATGGGATGAAAGAGATTTAAAATGGCCTGATCCGGATTGGGGTTAATGGACGTGCTGATTTGAAGGAGGTGGGAAGTAAAGGAATTATGAATGTCCTTAAGATCGTCATGCCATTCACGATTAGCATCGCGAGGATTTGATTAGTTCTATGACGTTGAATGGCTTGAGAGTGGAAGTACTTTGTGTTCTTGTCCCCCAGCTTGATGAAGTTGCTACGAGATTTTTCCTTCCATAGAGTCTCTTGATGCTTGTACAACTCCTCCAGTCTGGAATTAAGGAGAAGGATCTCCTCATTGTTGTTGCTGATTTGAAGAGTAGCGATGATCTGGCTGATACTTTTCTCGATGTTGCCGAAGACTGTTCTATTCCACTTAGTGAGTTGAGTACTAAGTTTGGACAGATCAGATTGGATGTTATGGGGATGGTGGGACCTATGCAGATTAAACCATTTCTCAGCGATAAAGTCATGGCAGTCCGGGTGGGACATCCACGTGGGGATGAATTTAAAGGGTTTGGGGCGCTGCTGGTTTTGGTCCAAATCCGCGAGAAGAATAAGAAGATGGTCCGAGCCCACCGACTCAAGGTGAGTGACACCAGAGGATGAATTTAAAGGGTTTGGGGCGCTGCTGGTTAGAGTCTTATTCAACAAGAGGGTAAGTGGGAGTGAAACAAGTTAGTTTTACGTCCTGTATGTGGGACATAATAAAATTGAGAAACAGTTAGGAAACTGACACATTAGGACACCAGACGAGGGTAAATTAATTGGGCATCGAGATCTAATATAGTGATAGATTAAGAGATGATAAGACTCGTTCAAAAGGAGGTTTAAAGAGATCAAACTAGAAATACTCTTAGAGAAAGATTCTACCCATCGCTCATTGAACACTGCTAAGCAAGACTCGGAATTTGGAAGTTCTGATGAACAAAAGCACACATGAGGGAGACACTTATGTCACAAAACATAAGATCGATTATGGAGATGATCGATGTTTACCCGCAGATCTAGAAATACAGAAATATTTGATGTCGTCGCCCATAAGCAACAGAGTGGGTCCTAGGATACTTGGAGCATCTAGGAGAGAGTCTCTGAAAGTAAAAGCTAAAGAAAGTCATAAAAAACAATCTTCCGAATATAAATATAGGAATCTTTCAGGAAGGACGACCAGGTGAAAAGGGGTTTTCACAGTGGGGGTCGTTGCAAACTCTACTAGTAAAGAAAGTACAATTAGGACTTAGGAAGTTTTAATTTCAGTTTTAGGAACTGATATTATCGTAAAGAGCTGATGAAGGAGTTCTTCAACATGATAATAATGAGCAAAGTGAAACAAAATGTGGATTGAATCCATAACTAAACTGTCACCTTAGATCAAACATGGGAGATGAACGAATTTAAAGAATTAGGGTCATGAAAGATTGCCCTAAAGAGACTTGTAAAATTGGGCACGTAAAGGAGGTTACGTGGGGAACTCACTTTTACAAACTCTAGTTATATGAAGTAAATCAGTTTATTTCCTTCATCTAAATTGTGGTTTAGAATTTAGACGACGGTCCAAAATAATAGAAAATTCTAGGTAGGTTTATTAGATACGTGATCTAATGAAAGAAACTCTGCTAAGTGAACATGGAAGCATTCCATTATATTATCCCTAGTCTAGGTCATTGGTTGGACAACAATGACTTAAGAAGACTAGCATGAGCGATTGACAAGATAGCTGATGAGACATGAAAATGTCCCATCTGAATCTCTTAACTCGGGTTAGTTAGTCCAGTTCGAGCGGTTACTGTGATGATTTGTTTGATTTTCTTTCTCAGGTCTCATTTACGGAGTTCGATGCGAAAACATCGTGATACAAACATACTTGAGGGGCAATTTGGTCATTTTAATGACAAGAGTATTCTAGTCAATATTAGTGCTCAGGTGAAAGTGGAGTTCATGACGAGTCCGTAGGTGAAAACGGAAGTGAAATCGAAACTCGAATGAGGAAACTAGAGCGGGTCAAATTTGAATCAAATTAGTTGACTAAAAGTCAACATATATTGTGTGACATGTGGACGCACAAATCAGCAAGTATTAGATGGTCTCCAATACTCTTTTTGATGCACCTAGCTACAACAAAGTTTTGCCACATTAAAGGATTAGCACCCACCAATCCTGTAGCCAGCTCACCACACGTGATTGATTCCCAAATTTTGGGTTGTTTCGTTCCATCCCTATCATGGTATTTGGCTGTTTAGTATTAAAAGGTTGGGATCTATTCTTTCCTTTTTTTTTATCTCATCTACAACCCACACCCATGATATCTTCTCTCTATAATTTTAAACCGAACCTTAAACAAAGAAAAAGAAAACTGTGTGAATGAAACAGAGAAGGAAATAGGGATTCGATGAAGAAGGAAATTTGATTGAATCTTTGACAGAGATGTGATTAAGGAGATAAAATCTTTGATAGAGTTGGTTGAAGAAGGTTATTAGAAATTTTCTTTAGAAATAGAAAGGGAGATTGATAGAGAAGTGAAAGTTTTTTTAAAGATTTTCAAAGAGCTATTCAGAGAAAGATGAGACCGAAAGATTGCTTAGAAGGACAGCTGGGATTCGATTAGCAATGAAAGAGATTTGAAGATTTCAGAAGAGAAGATCGGGCAGATTCTTTCTCTCTCTATATTCTCCATACTTCTAAATCCGAGATAACCGAACATAGAAAGAAAGAGAGATTTGAAGAAGGTCTCGGGTTAAGAATATTGAGTGTGTTACCATAACAGAGAGAGAGAGACCTATCGGCTGGTTATAAAAGAAAAGAGGTAGCAGCCATTGAAATCATCTCGGATTGGGGACTAAAAGCATCCTCCTCTCGAGCTCAATTTAACAGAGATATTAGAGAGAGAGAGAGTGATGTAGGGGGTCTCGGGTTAAACAGAAACGAAAAGAAAAAAAGAAACAGAGACAGAAAACCGTGGAGAGATCATCATCATCATCATCTACCTTTCTTCTTCTTCTTCTTCTGTTTGTAATTCTTCCTTTTTGTGAGAGAAAGAGAGAGTTGTATAGAGGGAAAGAGAAACAGAAAGAGAGCTATTGTAGAGAGAGAGAGAGAAACAGAAATTCGGTTTTAAAGAGATTAATTTGATTTTTCTTGATATTTGATCTCTCTTGTTGTTTATTACCTCCTAGTGAGAGAGAGGGAAATTAAAGAGAAAGAGAGAGAGAGATTACAGAAAGAGTGAGAAAGAAACAGAAAGAAAGAAGGTTGAAGAAGATGAGAAAATAGGTGAGAAAATAATTTTCTCACAGGGAAAATATTTCCGGGAAGACGAGAAAATCGTTTTCCCAGAGGGTGCGTTTGGCAGAGCAGTGGAAAATCAGAAGGAAATCACTTCCTTAGGCTCTGTTTGGCTGGAAAATTAGTAAGAAATTCAACTTTTCTACTTTTCTTTCCTTTTTCCATATATTTAAGCTTTCATCCTTTATCATGAAGAACTAATTTTATATCTAGGGTTTAGATGAAGTCGTACTAATCAATTTTTCGACAATTTATTAAAGTTTTTATTATTTTAACGATAATATCTTCCGGGTTTTTAGACCATCCATGGACTGAAAATCTGAGTTATACAAAGAACAATCGAATTAGACCAAATTAAATTGTCGTTAGAACTGATTATATGGATGAATTCAGAAAACCTAGACTCTCTCCCATTTGATTTCTCCCCATTTGAGTTTCACCTTTTTAATCGTTTTAATATTTTATTTATTTATTTATTTTCAAAACCAAAACCAAAATCAAGTTCAAAAATCTTATTACTTCCTAGTTTTAGAATAAATTTCACTTAGTCTCTGAGGAACGAACCGGTCTTACCGGAAATTATTACAACTTGACACCCGTGCACTTGCGGGTGTAGACCTATTTAGGGTAACCTTTTTAGGCCCATCAAGTTTTTGGCGCCGCTGCCGGGGACTAAGTTCAAAATTTTTTCTAAACTTGGAAAGTTTTTATTTTTGGTAAGTTTTTATTTTTGGCCACTTTGACTTGCTTCTCTATTTTTGGTGTGCAGGGCATTAAGGAGCGAAAGAGAAGGCGCAAACAAGGAGGAGGAGTCGAAAAGAAGAAATTTACAGTTTTATTTTATTTTATTTTTGGTGAGAGAGAGACTTTAGACTTTCTAGACTTTATTTTTGGATTTAAGTTTTGACCCTAATTTAAAGGGCATAAATTGTAACCGAAAAACCAAAACGAAGCCTCGGGTTCGAACACTCGCGGGGAGAGTGGCCCGAGTCGTCTGCAAAGGTCGTCGCCCGTCTCGAACGGGAGGTAACTTTCTCTAATCACCCACGAATCCCCTGTTAGTGGGTACTTTTTATAAGATCTTAGTAGTGCTTCCTCGGTTTTCGTGTTAAAAAAAAAAAAAAAAAAAAAAAGGACCAATAAAAAGGAATCGAGTGTAGTTTTTGCAAGTGTCAATTCCCATCTTGTGATCGTGCCTGATCATCATGGCGCATTTTTCTAATGGTTGGACATACCCTGTTGGTGATGATGACCTTGATATAACCTTAAGAGAATACCAACAGTTGCTTAACCAACGTGGTACGACTCTAAGAGATTGTCAACGACTTAACGAGGGGAATAGGCTAGTTGAGCCTAACCGAACTGGTATGACCCTAGGAGAGTACCAACAGATGTGTAGAGACGAGCCTAACCGACCGGGTATGACATTTCAGGATTATAAACGAATGTCTAGAAACAGTCCGATTAGTGAGTGGAGTAGACCATATGAGTCTGATCGATCTCATATGACATTAGGAGATTATCAGCAAATGTGTGGAGATGGTCCGATTAGCGATGGATATGGTCCGACGCCAAATATATATGAGAGACCTTATAGTCCACACTATTCTGAGACCAATGTCTTTAGAGACAGGTATGATCCTAATATGTACGGTGAGAGTTTTTATCAAGAGTCTTCATTTAATTACACTAGTGAGCCTTATTATGAGGAGACTCTTGAAGATAGATCTCGATCAGAGTCCGAGAGTCGTCTTATTGAGATTATGTCACAATTTACGACTCAAATGCAGCAGGATACTGAGTCCTTGGCTCAACAGATGAAAATGTTTAAGTCACAGTTATTCGCCGACGAGGAAGGGGGTTCACCACCCCAAACTCAGGAAGGTACTAGGTACGATGACGAGGTTAATACGTCTAACCCTAGTACTAAGTTAAATGTCGATGAATTTACTGATAATATCCTAGAGCCTGAAAGGTCTGATGACCTTGTTGTCTTGCTTCCTCCACCTATGTCATCTCACCATGATAGGACTGTATTAGACGTTGATATCCAGAATGACGGCGCTATGAGCAAGTTTGGGAATGACACTATTCTGAACTTTCCGACATTTGACACTTGTAAGGAGTCAGTCTTAGATGAAATCTTAGGAAGGCACGACACTATAAATGAATGCGAGGCCGCAGATGTCTTTGAGGACATTGATGACGCTAGAGACATGTTGAATAGTTTGTCAGACTGTTTACCTAAGGAAACCATGGACCTTGACGTGGTCCCCGAGCATATTGCCTTACCCTTAGAGTCTAGTTTGACCTTTCACATGGTCTCAGACTCGGTTGTTGATCCCTTTTGGGACACTTCAGATGTCTCCTCGAGAACATCTATGGAAATAGTGGATATTCTATCCACTAAACTTGCAGATGACTTTCTGCCTTCGACGGATATATTGGCCCTTCATTGTTATGTCGATCCTTTTGATGACTTTCTAGTCATTGGTCCGAGTATTTATAGTTACTTAGTGGACTGTGCATCCACTAAGTTTGGGGATTGCCCCTCTTCTTTGATAGTCTCACATGCACTCTCTGCAATTCACAAAAATGTGAGACTATCGTTCACTGATAAATTTGTGTTTTGGGTGGACCCACAGATGTATCGAATATTGGTTTACAGTTAATCACATATCTGTAATCCAGTAGGTTAATTCTTTTTATTTTTTCGAATCATCTGTTTCGTCTGGCTGAAGACGTTAAACTTAGCGCTTTCTGGGAGGCAACCCATGCAGAGGACGCTGAATCGGGTAATATCTCTCCCTTCATCCTGTTATTTTTGCATTGTCTTCAGAACATTGAGGACAATGTTCGGTTTAAGTTTGGGGATAGGGGATTGAATTTTTTTGCTAAGTCCTTATTTCAAAAATTCAAAAGGGTTCAAAATTTTAAAATTTTTGGATTGAAAAAGTGAGTCTAATTGTTTTTGCTTGTTAATAGTTATAGAGTCTAGTTTGTCAGACTATCCGTTTGCTAAAGTTTTTTCCACGAATTTCGAGTCTTGAAGTTGTTTGTGCACTAGCCATGTGAGTGTTAGATAGGTGAAGAGTTGACTTTTCTGAGAGAACTTAATCAATCATTAGTGGAGACTTAACCTATGTGAGATTCTGAGCCTTTCTTATTGTTTTGAGTGATCTCTTCTGAGCTAATTCTGAGTAGAATGAAGAGCTACTCAACCTCGCAACATTCATTAGAGCTCAGTTGATCTCTTCAGTTCGAATTTTACAACCACTAGGGATGTCATCAGGAAGTAAACCCTTCTCTTGTAGTCTGAGAAACTTGAAAGCAGTGTCAACTAGAGGAAGATAGGAACCTCATCCATCATTTAGAACCCTGAGAATAAGGCATGAAGCAAAATGAAGAGAATATTACCAAGGAAATAATAATTTCAAGAAAGTTCTTTGTGTATTTGAGTTTGATTACCAGAAGCGTATTAAAAAAAAAAAAAAAAAAAAAAAAAAAAAAAAAAAAAAAAAAAAGAAATAGAAAAATCAAAGAAAAAAAGTGTGGTTGTGTAGCTGTGTTTAAGTGTTTATTCCCTGAAGTAGTTCTTGAAGATTTGAAGACGTCGAGTTCTCAGGAGTTTTAGTCACATCATCATTAGTGTTTATCGACCTCTAGGAAGCATTGTTAGATAGTAGATCAGGTGAGAAGAGTTGGTTAGCTTTCCCATTCCGTATTAGTGGTTGTTTCCTTCTTTGAGATCAGTCGTCCACAAAATTTTAGTCTATCTTTTTCATGTGTTGAGTTTTCCTTCATATTCATACTCGCGCATTGAGTGAGCCATTTCTGAGTGACTTTAATTTTCGAGTGTATGACCGTGAGGCAGTAGTCGAGGCGAAATGTATCGAGACGGTAATCAAGGTCTTGTCTTTTCAGAACCGAAATGATACTCATATTGGCTGGTCACGTGCACTTCGAGTCTTGATTACTAGTGAAGAGATTTTTAGCATTTGTATGGTCTAGTTGACTTAGATTTTATTTCTATTAGCTTTCAAAAACTTATCTCAGATAAGCATTTTTAGTCCATGTCATATTTAGACCCTTCTGGATTTTTGAGATCTTTGAATTTTGTGGGTATATTCACTGCAAACCCTCACGAGACAAAACTCGTCCTCTAGGGCAACCTAGAGGTTTAACGGCTTGTTGCACGAGCTAAGTGCAATCGTGATTCCCTACGAAAGTGGTGAATTGGGCTTAGTTTTATTTTTCTGTTTTGCTCGAGGACTAGCAAAATCTAAGTTTGGGGATGTTTGATGAGACATGAAAATGTCCCATCTGAATCTCTTAACTCGGGTTAGTTAGTCCAGTTCGAGCGGTTACTGTGATGATTTGTTTGATTTTCTTTCTCAGGTCTCATTTACGGAGTTCGATGCGAAAACATCGTGATACAAACATACTTGAGGGGCAATTTGGTCATTTTAATGACAAGAGTATTCTAGTCAATATTAGTGCTCAGGTGAAAGTGGAGTTCATGACGAGTCCGTAGGTGAAAACGGAAGTGAAATCGAAACTCGAATGAGGAAACTAGAGCGGGTCAAATTTGAATCAAATTAGTTGACTAAAAGTCAACATATATTGTGTGACATGTGGACGCACAAATCAGCAAGTATTAGATGGTCTCCAATACTCTTTTTGATGCACCTAGCTACAACAAAGTTTTGCCACATTAAAGGATTAGCACCCACCAATCCTGTAGCCAGCTCACCACACGTGATTGATTCCCAAATTTTGGGTTGTTTCGTTCCATCCCTATCATGGTATTTGGCTGTTTAGTATTAAAAGGTTGGGATCTATTCTTTCCTTTTTTTTTATCTCATCTACAACCCACACCCATGATATCTTCTCTCTATAATTTTAAACCGAACCTTAAACAAAGAAAAAGAAAACTGTGTGAATGAAACAGAGAAGGAAATAGGGATTCGATGAAGAAGGAAATTTGATTGAATCTTTGACAGAGATGTGATTAAGGAGATAAAATCTTTGATAGAGTTGGTTGAAGAAGGTTATTAGAAATTTTCTTTAGAAATAGAAAGGGAGATTGATAGAGAAGTGAAAGTTTTTTTAAAGATTTTCAAAGAGCTATTCAGAGAAAGATGAGACCGAAAGATTGCTTAGAAGGACAGCTGGGATTCGATTAGCAATGAAAGAGATTTGAAGATTTCAGAAGAGAAGATCGGGCAGATTCTTTCTCTCTCTATATTCTCCATACTTCTAAATCCGAGATAACCGAACATAGAAAGAAAGAGAGATTTGAAGAAGGTCTCGGGTTAAGAATATTGAGTGTGTTACCATAACAGAGAGAGAGAGACCTATCGGCTGGTTATAAAAGAAAAGAGGTAGCAGCCATTGAAATCATCTCGGATTGGGGACTAAAAGCATCCTCCTCTCGAGCTCAATTTAACAGAGATATTAGAGAGAGAGAGAGTGATGTAGGGGGTCTCGGGTTAAACAGAAACGAAAAGAAAAAAAGAAACAGAGACAGAAAACCGTGGAGAGATCATCATCATCATCATCTACCTTTCTTCTTCTTCTTCTTCTGTTTGTAATTCTTCCTTTTTGTGAGAGAAAGAGAGAGTTGTATAGAGGGAAAGAGAAACAGAAAGAGAGCTATTGTAGAGAGAGAGAGAGAAACAGAAATTCGGTTTTAAAGAGATTAATTTGATTTTTCTTGATATTTGATCTCTCTTGTTGTTTATTACCTCTTAGTGAGAGAGAGGGAAATTAAAGAGAAAGAGAGAGAGAGATTACAGAAAGAGTGAGAAAGAAACAGAAAGAAAGAAGGTTGAAGAAGATGAGAAAATAGGTGAGAAAATAATTTTCTCACAGGGAAAATATTTCCGGGAAGACGAGAAAATCGTTTTCCCAGAGGGTGCGTTTGGCAGAGCAGTGGAAAATCAGAAGGAAATCACTTCCTTAGGCTCTGTTTGGCTGGAAAATTAGTAAGAAATTCAACTTTTCTACTTTTCTTTCCTTTTTCCATATATTTAAGCTTTCATCCTTTATCATGAAGAACTAATTTTATATCTAGGGTTTAGATGAAGTCGTACTAATCAATTTTTCGACAATTTATTAAAGTTTTTATTATTTTAACGATAATATCTTCCGGGTTTTTAGACCATCCATGGACTGAAAATCTGAGTTATACAAAGAACAATCGAATTAGACCAAATTAAATTGTCGTTAGAACTGATTATATGGATGAATTCAGAAAACCTAGACTCTCTCCCATTTGATTTCTCCCCATTTGAGTTTCACCTTTTTAATCGTTTTAATATTTTATTTATTTATTTATTTTCAAAACCAAAACCAAAATCAAGTTCAAAAATCTTATTACTTCCTAGTTTTAGAATAAATTTCACTTAGTCTCTGAGGAACGAACCGGTCTTACCGGAAATTATTACAACTTGACACCCGTGCACTTGCGGGTGTAGACCTATTTAGGGTAACCTTTTTAGGCCCATCAATAGCGTTGTTTCTTGGGATATGGGAATAGAAGTATTCAAGTCAACTTCATGGGTGTATGAGATACACTAGAAACCCACCAAGTGAGAGTGCTTCAAGAGTTGAAGATATGAACGTCATAACTCTCATTTAGCAAATTGGAAAGATTCCTCAAAACATGAGTACTCACTCATCTTATGTAAGGAATGCCGAGTCTTGGTCCCGTCAAACGCCGCGTCGTGAAAGGAGGTTATAAAAACGGAGGTCGGGTGAAACAGGATAGACATGAAGCTGAGTGGGAGTACAAGAATGAAATAGGTCTTCCTAACGAAAGTTGGGATAAAGTATCTCTAGGCCACTTGAGGAGTGACAACTGACAATGCATGGTCGTGCTCAAATGAATTAAAGAGTTAATCATTTGATTTGACAATTTGTCCTCCCGATCAAGAAATTCTGAAAAGTGTGACGTATCAGATGAGATATGAAAAGACGTCGAAATCGAGCATTGCACTTGTTCTAAGTACAAGTGGGAGACTGAAGGATATATCCTTGCGGTCTGAAGGAATGTCGTTCCGAAGGAGTGCCCTTCGACCAAGATGGCAATGCGTACGATTTGGCTCATAGGAATGATGACCTTATTTGGAAGATCAATCAGCCCGGTTCAATTAGGAGTCGTAATGCTTAGCTAGAAGCCGCTTACGACTGTCGGGTCACTTCGGTTATTCGCGACTAACATAGACCGGATCCTACAACGGGTTACACATAAGAGTGGTAACTTGAACAGCGAGAATAGACTAGTGGGAAGTGGCATATAGATGGATATGATCCAGCCTGATATTTCTTAAAAGATAGAAAAAAATCGGGCTCGAAAAGAAAGCCCGGAAAAGTGTAAAACCTACTTTTGGGCCAACTAGGTCAAGCTGTTTAACGGATTGACCTGTGACATCCCATGTTTTCGGTTAAACAAATAAAAGACAACAGCTAGAAGAGGGGCTATTTGACATTTAGAAAAAGTCAAAATAAGGGCCAAATGGTAATTAATGGAAGTTGATTTAGTTGGATAAATATATGAGGGTACTTGTTCATTAAGTTTATAAGATTACAGGGGCTGGTTTATCAGGTGTATAAAATTTAAGGACTTAAAATAGACTATATCATATGGCCACCTTGTGCAACAACACATGGCTGCCATTTCTTTTAAACTCAAAAACCAAAATGACCTTCCCTGCTACACGTGCCCATTAAATGGCCACCATTTAAACTCATTTTTCACTTTTCTTAATTAATTCCATGAACAACTTAACCTTAGAAAACCAAAGAGGAATATTGGCCGTTTAGGGTTCCGAAGGTCCCGTCGTCAATTTCTTCGCGCTCGGTTGTCGGAATTCAACGAAACTTGTTCCAGGTAATCCCATTCGACTTGTTTTACATATCTATCCGTTCCGAATTTTCAATTTCGTCCGTATTTGGTAGATTTATGATGGTTATATCGATAACTGTATAGTTGTACTAATTTCATTTGGGATCAAAATTTGGAGCTCTATAGACGATTATTATTCCATTTCTTCGAATGGTTTGTGTTTAAAAACATGTTTAGGAGATGGTAGACTATTTCGGGGTGTCCAAATATAGACGGGGTGCTGCCGAATTATTTTAATGCTCGAATTTCATATTTGGACCGTTTTAGAATGAATTGGAATAGAAATAGTTATCCGAATTTTGTCATATTTCATGTGAATGGACAGTTTCAGCTATAGATTTATTGTATGGAGTTCATTATATGATTTTGTCAGCTTATGAAGACTCTAAACTGAAAAATAAAGTTTATGGAAAGTTAGTTGGTTGGTTTGTATACATTTCGGGTATTCAGTGGATATGGCTATGAAAGTTAGAGACCAATTCGGTTACTTGAAGTCTTCCAAAGTTAGCGAATTTGCTTTTAAGTTTTCATGATTTTGTCTTAATGATTCTTTTTATTTACGAAGGTTCTTAGTATAAGAACCTAATGTTTCTTTTCGGTTTTGGTTATTCTTCCTTATCCCAGAGTATGCGAATGAGGAGGAATTTGGTCGTCTGGTAGGCGGGGAGGTCTTTGGTGATACAAGGACTGAGGTAGGGGTTCTGAATCCTTTATCCAACATGGTTTTATAGATAATGAATATACTAGATTCTATAGTTATATATGCGTCATTATAACTAGAGTTTAGGTAGCATGAAACTCGATTTATGTGATGAACTGAAATATGGTTGAATGGTTTTACTGCGATATGAGAAAAGTTTTCGAACTGTTTTGCGATGATTGCGAACTACTTAGGATTTTTTTGTATATACCCGACTGCGTATTATGTCAACCTACGGGCACGTAGCCATTGAGGGTAGGTGACATGTGGACACGGTTGTGATCCGTGTGAGACCGGTGAGGTGGGCGACACTAATCATGAGACCTATGGGAGTAGAGTGCTTCACTTGCTGGCCATTGGTGCTCGTGCCTCCAGCTCGAGGCTCAGGGCCGTACACCCTGACCGCTCGCCTGTGAGGTGACATTGATTGAGATCCCTCTGCTTTGTGGCGATATGACTCTTGGTTGATCCACTTCCGTGTTTGATAAGATAATGAATCGAATATGAATATTGGTTTTGATAAATGAATGAAACTGATTTTAAAAGATCGCACTAGATGCATGACAGGGTACCGAAGAGAATGAGGTTCAGGTCCTTCCATGGTAATTGGGGGACGGCTCTCTTATTCGAACTCGGTGATCAAAAACGTATTTAGATACTTAAGGTATATATTTATCATGAGGTAAACTCTTCAATGATTGCGGAGTCCCTTAGTGGGAGAGGGGCTTACCGGCTAGGGGTAAGTCTCTTTCTCGAGGAGACGTAGTGCATTAGCTAGTGCCATAAATGGGCTGCTACTATCTAACGCACTCTAGGTTCTCCTGGGGAACTCTCCTCTTATTGGGAGTGCACCATGGGTGAGTAGCTAATCACTGCTATTGCTTGCTAGATTAAGGAAAATGGTTTTGTATATAGTATATATGGTAACTGGTTTGATAACTCGTTTTGTCATGATGTTTACAACTTATTAAATGAACTTTTGAAAACGTGATGGGTTTTGGATTGGTCTTTTACCAGAATAACTCGTGTCGGTGAGTATTCTGACCCCTACCAGTTGTTAGTGTGCAGGTGCTTGGTTGTAGCCTCGAGGCGGAGTTGTATTCCAGCCGGTGATCTTGTCTAACGAGGCTAGAGGTGTTGCGTCGTTTTCTTTGGTTTTCGTTTATTGGTTTTCCATTATTTTAAAGTTATGTAGTTATTGCAGAACTGAACTCTAATATGTATATATATAACACTTAGAGTTGTTTATAGATTGTATCGGTGTTTTATGAGGCGTTTGTATGTTTGTGGTTCGGGTTTCGACCCGAAACTGAGTTGAGTTTGTTTAGCTTCCGCTCGATAGTTTATGTCTTTGTGTATGCGAATGTATGGTTTGCATGACAGGTTTACAGGTGCGACCGGTTCGATTTACAGAGGAAACTCTGTCAGATTTTTGTCTCGTCTTTGAGTTGCCGGGGCGTGGTCGTGTCTATTTTGGGACACGGGCGTCACAGACCTTAGCCGGCCAAAAGGAGGTTTTGGGCCGGACATACTAAGCCCATTAAGGGGCTAGTCTGGTCCGCCAAACACAGGGGAATTCCTAATAGGACTTTGGTCCTAATAGGGATTTTCAGCCAGATGGGACTCCGACAAAGCTTGTCTTTTCTGTGGGACTTAAAGGAAACCTTTTTGAATCAACCTCTACTAAGGGATTTCCTATATAAGTACCAATTTAGAGTTCAGAAAAGGTGAGGAATTTTCTCAGAAGGAAATCATTCTCTTCACACAACTATTGGAGAAAGAGGATTTCAGAGAAAAAGTTCTCATTCTATCTATCAAGTCTAGAAGAAGGAGTTCTTCATATCAACCTTCAAAAAGGTCCTAGCTGACTGAAAGGAGGGAGTTCAAGTTATACATTCGGTGTTAAAGATGTCCTTCTGAAGGAGTATCCTTCGACCAAGGTGGCAATGCGTACAATTTGTTAGTTAGGATGACGATGACTTTATCCGGAAGATCATCTAGTCCTGTCTAATTAAGGATCGTAATGCTTAGCTAGAAGCCGCTTACAATCGTCGGATCACTTCGGTAATCCGCGACTAACATAGACCGGATCCTACAACGGGTTACACCAAAGAGTGGTGGCTTGATCGGAGAGAGTTGACTCGTGGGAGCTTGCTTATAGATGGATATAATCCAGTCTGATAGTGTTCAAAAGATAGAAAAGAATCGGGCTCGAAAAGGGAGTCCGAAAAAGGCGAAAAGCACACTTTATGGGCCGGGAAGGGAATAATCCCTTTAAGGGATTCCCCTGGCCGGTCATAAGAGCAAGATGGGCCGACCAAAACAAGCCCATTAGGGGTTGTTATGGCCGGCCATGCCTAAAGGAAACCCTAATTAGGGTTTTTCCTTAAATAGAGAGTTTTGATATGGAGTAATTAAATTCCTTTTTGTGCTTATCTTTTCTGAAGGGACTTTTAGGATTCCTTATTTGAGTAGGACTACTATGGTAATGCCTATATAAGAACCAGTTCTAAGTTCAGAAAAGCGGTGGATTTTTCTCAAGCGAAAACATCATCTCCCTCACAAGATACAGCTAGTGGAGAGGAAGGGTTTTAGAGGAAAACTCCCAATCTATCTATGGAGTCAAAAGAAGAATAGTTTTTTTTTTCTCAACCTTCAATGGACTTCTAGCGAACAACAAAGTTTAGAGTCAAATAAAACGGTGCAACGAAGAGATTTAGAGATGAGATTAATTTTAAAAATGAATTTGAAGCACATATTGTAAAAAGAAATTATTAGAAAAGAAAACTGAACCTATATGAAGAACACAGACTCGTGAACCATCCGGTAATCTAAAATAAAGGTTAGGTGGTGCAACCGAATATGTAGAAAAATGAGTAAGCGCCGAACAGATATGTTTGGCTGTGCCAAATCGATAACCCATGGAGGAGAAAAAGAGGAATAGAACGTACCTGTGAGGTTGATTTGAAGGGTTTCGATGGAAGAAGTGATAGCCGGCTGCTTCTGTTGATCCGAAAGCGCTATAAGTGACTTATATTTGTCGACGGTGAGCGACGATGCTAAGGGCACCGAATTGCCGGTCGGTTCTTTAACCGAAGCGGCTAGTTGGTCTGGCTGATTGCGGTTGCGTGGGCAAGCACCGATTTGAGGGGGATAGCCATTAAGTTGTATTTATAGGGATACAAAGGGTTTAGGATTTTCTTATCAGGAGATACAGTACTAAACTAAAATATACAAGACATAACTTCCTAATTATTACATGGACCGAGTCCACTCAGTTGGCCGAGTAGAAGTCGGGTCGGTGTCTCCTAATAAAAATCTTAAGTTCTTCAATAGGACAGGTATTTTTAAGTGCATCCTTAAAAGACTGATTGTTTAATCATGATATAAATTATACACCATAAAAATCTAAGGATGTGTTTGATATCTTTTATTTCCATGGAAATAAAAGAATTTCCATGGAAATAAAAGAATTTCCATGGAAATAGGTATTTCCACCGTTTGATACGAAGTATAATTCCATGGCTTTAATTACCTAGGGAATCTATTTCCATGAAATAGTTCACTTTTAATTCCTTGCTCCCCCTCCGAATTAGTTTCCATGGAAAATCAAAAATCAAAATAAAAATATTTTAATGTATTCGGATACTTGAAACCTAATATTTATCTCCATATATGTTCAAAATGACATTTTTACCCATAAAGTTTAGCAGAATAAACTTTTACTTATACATTGAGCAAATGACATTTTTGTCCTTCTTACCAAATGGCATGTTTACAAAGTTGTCAAAATGACATTTTGGCTTTATACAACCAAAATTACATTTTTACCCTTTTATAATATCAAATTGACATTTTACCCTTATATTGTCAAAATAACATTTTTACCCTTAATAATATCAAAATGACATTTTTAACCTTATGTGATCAGAATGACATTCTTACCTTTATCTTGTAAAAATGGCATGTCCGCACTTTTACATTAAAATGACAATTTTACCCTTTTATATTAGTAAAATCTCTTTTTTATCTATACATTGTCATTTTGAAAACATAAGGGTAAAAGTGTAATTTCGACACCATAAGGATGAAAATGTAATTTTGGCAACATAATAGTAAAAATATCATTTTGACTACATAAAGAGTGAATAAAAATTCTTCATTGAATATTATATTCGTAGAAGTTAGTTGTCAACCAAATAACAGAATTCGTAATTCCGCAGAATAACAAATGACTACCAAACGAAAGAACTCTTATTTCCATGGAATAAATTCTGTGGAAGACTTTCCATGGAACTCTTTTATTTCCATGAAATTATTTCCCTGATATCAAACACAACCTAATAGGATCTGCATATATTCATGAGTGGTAAATCTACTCTGACGGACAATGTCTTGTACACGCCTCCACGGATTACATTTTTGCTAATGTCCATTTATATTTTCTTAAGCTTTTCCAACAATAGTTGGCTCAATTTGTTGGGTGAAAAGTGTTTATGAACTATTCTGCTACTTGAGATGCTCTTAATTTTGCTTAACAAAGAACTCTTTTTTTTCCTTTAAAATGCATATAAAATTTAGATTTTTCTTCATACAGAAAACTCATTACAAACACTGCTTGTCTCTTAAAAATCTTAACGTTATACAATATAAAGGATCGATGGTCTCTCCAATAATCCAATGGAGAGATGTACATGTGACCACTCAACCAAAGTGAATTCCCGTACCATATATCATAGAAATAAATTCTAATTAGATATTCAAAAAATTAAAATTATATATTTTCAACAATTAACACATATGTACTTTCTTTTGTAAGTTGCTTGGAGAGTCTTGGACAAATTCTAATGTCTTGTGAGAGAGAGGGGTGAAGTTAAGAAGAAAACACTTCACAAATTGATTCAACTACTTAAAGACACAAATGTAGGATACTTGATTTAAGGTTATGATTCTGATTCAACAGGTTTAGGTAACAAAAAACTAGATAGTGGAGGAATCAGTACTCTGTCTAGCACAAGTATATCTGAAACTTCATTAAGATGAGTTCTATGAAAATTAATTAACAATTTAATTAGTCACCAAAAACTTCATTATTAGTTAATTAAGTCCATTGTCATAAAACTAATTAAGAACTCCATGCTTCATCTGCACAAATATTCTTTAAAAATGTTTGCTCGTGCACCCTTATACTCCCATTTATATATTATACATCTTTTTGAACTGAGATCCTTAAAATCAGTTAAAAATTCATATTTTATTACTGATTCATTCTGTTTTTTAATACTTCAATTTGTACTTTGAGTACTTAAGGTTCATATAAGATCTTGCTTTTGTAGTTGATTACCTACTCATAAGTCTCATATAAATTAATTTGTAAACTTCATATAACTTTTGAGTTACAACTTAACCATATTTGAGGCTTTTACAATCTAGTTTGGTGATCATTTGTGGATTTTCTCAAGGTAAAAAGAGCTAGAGCTTTTTTCTTCAACCCTAGTCACTTTTCTCTCTCTCTCTCTCTCCATCTTGTTCTTCACCATTTTGACTAAAAAAGGACATACACTTAAAGTTCCAAAGTACCCAAATTTTGGTTTTCCATGTTCTTCTTGTTTTGGGGTTTTTCACTTTGATCTGTTTCATTTTGAATCAAGTGTTGTTTAGGGTCTTGAGAAGTTATTGGGATTCTTTTATGTTAGTACATTTCAAGACTATTGTTGTCCTTATAATTTTTTATTAAATTTGTTTGTTTGGGACTTTGAATATATAGATGGAGGACTACTTCTACTAGATAAAATTGGTTGCTTAAACTGACGTTATCGATGACTTTTTTTCGTTTTCTTGATCACAGTTATTTTGAAACGGCTTCGAAAGGGTTGTTGATGTGAATACAACATTATACGTACAAGTTGATTCGTAACCAGCCTAAGAATATCCAACTTTCATTCTGTTACATGAGGTCATGATATATGCTTCAAGTTGAAGGCAGATATACGAGTCTTTTAGCCTGTTTCTTTGCTCTTCAGACGAACGGTTACTCTCCCGAAAAACACGGTGCCATTCTTGACTTGGAAAACTTTGTTGTTTATTATATTGTAGCATAAATGTTGTATTTCATTGTTCACAATCTTACTATATAATTCAACTAGCTAGGAATAGTTTTCATGATTCTTGATTGAATAGAAGTTTTCTTGACTTCATTTCTAATTTTATTGTTTTCTCCATTGGGTTTCAGATTGATTTGGACTTCATGGAAAATTTGGGTTGGAATTTACACATCAAAAACATGTCAAATGTTCAAAGACATGATATCGAAAGTTTCGTGACTTCTTGTGCTGGTTACAGCAACATCAATAGTGGGAAAATGGATCTTGTTCATGAAGATTTATTTGGCCTAGGTTCAATGCTTCAAGGATTTAAAACATGGAATGCTAGGTCGAATTCGGAGAAAGTAATTAGCCAACAACATCTACTTCCATCTTTAGATTCCATTAATTTGCCTTCGGATAATATTCTTGCAAAATCAGGAGAAATATTAAGCACTCAACTATGTGTTTCTCCTTTGATCAATAGTCCTTATATGATGAACCCACTGAGTGTTTTAGTGGGAGATTATGAATTGGAAGATCAAATTCAATTCAGTAACAATGGCGTAAGAGAAAGTAAAGTCGGGTTCTCTTCCAGATCGAATGAGTCGCTTGAGTGTTTGTTATCGACAACAAACGAAAGCAACAACACTGATGCATCAATGGAGGATGATGGTATTTCATTGATCTTTTCTGATTGCAGGACTTTATTGAACTCAAACAATGCTGTTTCATCAGGAGAGTCTGATAACAACTGTTATAAAACTGATAATCAAGTTTCTTCGAATTTAAGATCTTCACCAAATAGTAGGCCTAGTTCTTCTAAGAGATCAAATAAGGAGCAGCAAGAACCCATCAAAGTGATGAGTATGGACTATAATTCTCTTGAACTTCTTCACTCTGATGCTGCTAATACTATACAAGGTGGTTTCTGGCTCATCTCGGACGAGAACCCGTCCAAATTACCGAAGAAACCGAGATTGGAGAAGCAACAAAAGACAGCCAATATAAACTTCCAGAACCCTAACTCTTCTATATCTTCGGATATGGTCGATGTAGAACCAGATACTGAAGCAATTGCATATATGAAGGAGATGATTTATAGAGCAGCAGCTTTTAGGCCAGTCAATTTAGGGTTAGAATTAGTTGAGAAGCCAAAGAGGAAGAATGTTAGAATATCAAGTGATCCACAAACTGTAGCTGCAAGACAAAGAAGGGAGAGAATAAGTGAAAGGATTAGGGTTTTGCAAAAGTTGGTTCCTGGTGGAAGCAAAATGGATACAGCATCAATGCTTGATGAAGCTGCAAACTATCTTAAATTCTTAAGATCACAAGTTAAAGCCTTAGAATCCATGGGAAATAACAAGCAGCTTGATTCTGTTAATTACACCACCAATTTATCCCCACCACCACCACCACTAGCAACATTTAACCAACAAAACTTCCACATGCAGAACTTTTTTCCATACCCAAAACCCTAATTCAGTACATGCTCAAACTATCATTCCCTAATTATGAGTTCATCATGATCATGATCACTGACAACAAGAACCCATTCATGCATAATCATCTCAAATTAAACCCATTAAAAATAATTTGACCCATTAATCTTCATCATCATGATAACATGATTTTGGGTTCAAAAAGTTCAACAACATTTGCAGAAATAACATCTCCTCCTAATCATCAGTTCATGAGAACACTCACAGAAGAATTAACAAAAGTTTTAATTAAAAGTTAATCAATTATAAGAGTTATGATTAAGTTCTAGTGTTTGGAAAGTTAGGTACCACTTTATGTCTTTTCTTGTTTTTGAATTGTTTAGGTCTTATTATCTGTGTACTCTAAAGCATGCTTTTCATTGAGATCATTAATGGATGCTTTTTTTTATACTATTAGCTTTTGAAACTTGGCAATAAATACTAGTACTAAATTTTTTACTTTTTTACTTATGAGCTGAATTGATGCAAAGACATTCTCTTAGAGGCAATAAAATTTCAGTTTTGTGTTTTGTGTTTGAATTCCCTTAAGCGTGCCCTTGGATTCCACCACTTCTATAGTGCCTATCACATGTCTCTCTCTCTCTCTCTTTCTCTTTCTTTTAATTATTTATCTACATGGTGAATACATTTCTAAAAATTAAACCGCCCTGTCCAGTTTGATCCAATTATTTATTCAATGATGATAGGGCAACTAAAAATCTTGGCAATTTCATCAAAAAAAAAAAAAAAAACTAAAAATCTTGGCATGAAGATGGTGTGAAATGAGATCCAACAACGGACACTCATCTTATTTCATTAAAAGAGAGAAAGTGGCGTCAATCCATCCGTCCGATTAAAATTGACGCCCACTTTTTGGTGGCTCGCACATTATTTAGTGGTAGCGCTTTGGGGAAATAAGAAAACATTCTTGTTTCTCTAAAGCGTATACTCCAAAACTCTAGAAAGTCCAGGTTCGATTATCAGAGGAGGTGAAATCTATGGTTATTAAAAGTATGAATAAAATAAGTTTGGCGGGTTTTAAGCTCTTTAGTATGTCGTTGGGCTTTAAGTATCTTTCATTGGTGGTTTAACTTAGGCAGTTATCGTGCTTATCACATCTTGATGATATATCATCTCATGTAATGACTATCCTAGCCCATTTCAAAAAAAGGAAAAAAACAATCTATATACATGAGAATGCTTTTGAAATTCAGTCTAGAAGTTCTGCTCGTGCAGGTGTAGCATAGGCATTTCGGCATTAAACAAGACCAAACATTTTTGGTAGCTTTGATTTTTGGTGTTGTTGTAGATGGTGACGATTGAAGATAATTGAGGAAGTTAGGTGACGTGGGTTGTTTGTGAATTTGAATTTCTAGTTTGTACTAGTATGTATCTATTTTATCATTTTTGTCCAATGAGAAAAGTAAGTTGGTTTGACATGTGGTTGCATGTTTGGATTGTTTTACTTAAATTAGAAATTCTGTTTTGATAGCTAGCCAGATCTCTCCTAGACTAAATTATTATTCCCCAAAGTGATCCTATTGGGCACACGCACATCCGAACAGAATTCTCTAGACTGTTGCTCGATATAAATCATTGCTTTTATTCTGTTAACTATGTGAGGTGTGTGACAAAACACATGAAAATACCATTAGAATGTTGATAAAAATAAATAAGCATCGATTATTATCAAACATGCACACACCCATACAAAGCATATAACCGATACACATCATGCTTTAACTTCGACTAAATATAATTAGCTAATCATGGAGTTACAATATATGAAATGAAGATAACAAAGATAATCATAAAACTGGAGTGTAAGTGTCTCTCTTTCGATTTGATTGCAAGGCTATGGTAGACGGGAAGGATCATCATTTAGTGATGTGGCACGAAAATGTCACATTTGGAGCGCCCAACTTAGACAAATTAGTTCGTTTAGGATTTTATTTCTAATAAGATATGTGTTTTACTTGTGTAGGTGGAGTAAATAAACCTAGGCATGGATTTCAGAATAAAATAGACCAAACATCACCTTCCTAAATGATTATCCTTCCCGTGGCTCAAGTGGTAAGAGGTAAGTCTTCCAACTTAGAGGTCAAGGGTTCGAGGCACACGCTTACCAATTCAAAAAAAAACATCACCTTCCTCTCATGTGACCAAATAGCAAATCGGAGTGTGAAAAGACCATGGAGTCTAGAAGCATTCGCAATAGCGTTTCGCTCTTTTGACAGGCCAAATGAGGAATAAAGGCAATGAGAGAATGCCAAGTATATTTTGGTCCTTCAAATAAGCCAATAACAACTTGAAGTAAAAAAATCAGAGTCTAAGAAGATTTCATGAGTCATGCTGGGTCTCTGAATAAAATTCTAAAGGAGACCCCAGCCCAAACCCCAAAAGAAATGGATAACGAGGGAGTCTATAAGCATCTCCTAAGATAACTTAAGAGGGAATAAAGTACATCTCCTTACCTATGGCTAATTTCATTTTACCCCTTAAAGGTGACCAACTCACCAAAATGGCCCCCTAGAGATGACCAGATTCTAATTTAGCTATATATTTTCGATAGAAAACTATTAGTTAACTTAACATAAAACTTTACTTCTCTTTTTTTACCCTTCTATTTTAATCACCTCTTTGTTCTTGATTACTTTCTTCGTCGGACAATTATTGTCGGCGGATTGTCGGCATGCCACTTGCTGGTGACCATCAACAGAAAAAAAAATCCTATAAAATCTTCCTCTCCTTCCTCCACCACCATCACCATAATTGTCTCTCTCTTTCTTCCTCTCTATATCCCAGATCTGGATTTGGTTGTGATCTGGGATCCCAGACGAAGGGTTTTAGTTGAATCAAATCCCAGTCTGAAATTTGGTTCAGCCAAATCCCAAGTCTAGAGATAAATAAGAGGAGAGTTGATGCAACCAAATGCAGACAACAGGAATTCCAGATCTGGGATATATATATATAGAGAGAGAGTAAGAGAGTGAAAAAATATAATGATGGTAATCACCCGGCAAGTGGTGATGGTGGTAAAAGAAGGGGACAACATCCAAAGAGGAAAGAAAAGCTAGCTTTTTAGGTTGAGTTTTGGTGAGATAGAGTAAAGAAGAGATAGCTATCGACCAAACTGCTAATGTCAAAAAATGACCTTCCGTTATATCAGCATGAAAAGGGAGTTGATGCATGACAGCCTCCCTTATGATCGAATATTCCGTCTAGATGATCGATATTCCTTCGGTTCCCGCTCCTTCTCTTAGGGCAAAGCCAACGTGCATGGGCTGGGGCTCCCAATTTGAATTTTGGGAGCCCCACCCCGTTGGCCGTCCAACCCGGGAACCCCGGGGCTGGGCTCCCGGTGGGGCTGGGCTCCCGGTGGGGCTGGGAGCCCCATGCTCCCGAGCTCCCAAATGGGAGCCCGAGCTGGGGGGCTCCCAGCCCCTAAATATGACCGTTGGGCTGTCCCAACAGTCATATTTGGGTGGATCCCCTAAAAAGGGGATCCACCCCACTTAATTTCTTTTTTATTTTTATTTTTTAAAAAAATTTTAAACTAATTTTTTTTTTAATTGTTTTAGATACTTCTTTTTTAAATACTTTTCTCTAAAAAAACGTTTTGTTCTTTTTTTTGTTTATCATTTTAAAATTCTTTCGCGACGGAATAAAATCAAATTTAATTTTTTATTTGGAATTAATATTTTATAGTTCAAAATTGAAACACAATTCTCACACACGTTCATCACACACGTACATAATTTAGAGCTGGGAGCCCTTGTTGGGAGCTCAACGTTGGAATTGAGAAAAGTCCCGGGGCTCTCAAAATTGGGAGCCCGAGCCCCCACATTGGCTTTGCCCTTAGAAACTTGGGGGAAAACCTGCAAAAAGAAAGAAAACGGCTCCGACGCTCAAGACAGTCAGATTGTTCTTTGCAGTAAAAGAATGAGTATTGATCGATCCTTTTGGGTGTGGAGTCTGTTAGACTTGTTTAGCTTACCTTGAAGAATGTGATATGAGACCCTTTTATAGGCCGAATTAGGGTTTCCCTTCGTAGTTATCTTGTATCTAGGATAAATAGATATATCCTAAGTTCAAGGATATTTCGTAGATATCCTGCCGAGGTGATAGATCTGTAACCGACTAAGATCTCTAAAGATATTTCGGGATTAAGTCGGTAGGTTAGTGTGCTTCTGCCTCCCTAGTTCTGGGCGTAAGGCATCGACCGAACCTACGCGGACCCCCCTCATTCCTTTAGAGACCCCAGGGTTGATCTGTTCATGCCGAGGGCGTTACAGGGCTGGTTCCCTCTAGCCGACCTCTCAGTTAGGAGAGTATGTAGTGGATCGTCAAGGATTCACCTGTCCTGCTGCCTTAAGCCGGGTTGATCCAATGGACTTCAGGTCTGATCTTGACTCTTCAGACGTTAGTCAAAATCTGGATATTTTATGCATCATCATGAGTCCCGCCACTCCTCAGTCGAAAGTAATGAAACTGAGGAGTAGAAGTAACTCGTGTTTTTTAAACATTGAAGACCCTGAAGACAGAGGGTTTACTTGGACCAGAGCTATTTCGTGAAGCTTGGACTGTCTCTTGATTTTCCTGAACTCCGTGTTCCGGTGCTGATTTTAGCCCAGCTGGTTGAGAAGTCTTCTTTCCCACCTGTGTTGGTGAGGTTTTCTTTACCGTAGCTTTTTTTGCCAAGGGTTATTGAGCGGTGACTCCTAGATCGATGTACACGTATTTCCTTTTACGTGACGAATACCAAACTCTGTGTCTGGGCAGAGCAAACATCTCAGCTCTGCGGTTTCCTGACGACTTCGTCAAGCCGACGTATTTTCCAGTGTGATTGACGTTGAGAATTTCCTGTTAACATGTGATACTCAGAATTACTGAACAAACTAATATTAAACTTTTTCAAGATGGTAAATCATAAAGATGCTAATAAATTAGCAAAGAAGATATATGACAGTGATAAGAAATCGTCAACAAACAATGTGGGAGCTAAGGGGTAAGATTCAAATGTAATTCGGCCTGCAAGAAACGAGACGATGGCCAATATGACTAACTATGAGACTAAGAGTTATGTCAAGGAGAATTGTTTACGGGGTAGGTCCTTAAATTATCATATCTGAAAGATATATAAATAATCATGAGAAAATTGGATAATAATCTAAACGAGAAAGAAACACTTTCTGATAGATGTGCTTTCATGATGAGTCGGACGTCGTCTCTTTGAACTTCCTTAATTCGAACAAGGGTGTTAGTGGGTTAGTATAATTCTTAATTCGAACAAGGGTGTTAGTGGGTTAGTATAATTCTTAATTCGAACAAGGGTGTTAGTGGGTTAGTATAATCCTAAACTTACTAATGCAAGTTCCCTAGCTTACTACGCATGCTCCGAATGATCGCTCCTGCATAACAAGGAAAAGTTAAACCTGTTCTATCATGCCCTAATCTTACTAACTCCCCCTGCGAAATAGTAACGAAATTAGCCTTGTATAAAAGTTTAGAAAAAATTTCGAATACTAGCTCTGCCCCTTGTCGTGGCTTTTGCTACCAGGGTTATCTTTAGAGCCCCTAGTCGTCGCCTTGGCTACCAGGGTTATTTTCGTTGGCTTGAGCGCAACTAGTTTAACTATGACTTCTCCTTGGGCCTCTGGTCGTCGCTCTCGCTACCAGGACTGTTTCGTCGGCTTGAGCACGACTAGTTTCGCTAGGACTTCTCCTTGTACCCTTGGTCGTCTCTACCAGGGCTGTTTCGTCGGCTTGCGCACTACTAGTTTCGCTAGGACTTCTCCTTGTACCCCTGGTCGTCTTTACCAGGGCTGTTTTGTCGGCTTGAGCACGACTAGTTTCGCTAGGACTTCTCTGGTCGCCTCTACCAGGATAGTAGGTTAACTAAGACTTCTCCTTGAGATCTCGGGTGGGGGGCCGCGTTTTACTCGAGTAAAGTGAGGTTAACAAGGACTCCTCCTTGAGGCCTTTGGTCGTTGCCTTAGCTACCAGAGCTGCCTATTCTGCCGGCTAGAGCACAGTCAGTTTAACTAGGACTTCTCCTTGGGATCCCCGGTGAGAGATCACTTTTTACTCGAGTCAAATTTCAGTTTAACTAGGATTGCTCCTTGAGGCCTCTGGTCGTCGCCTTAGCTACCAAGGCTACCTATTTTGCCGAAGCAAAGTAAGTTTAGCTAGGACTCCTCCTTAAGACCTCTGGTTGTTTCCTTGGCTACCACGACTTATTTTTAGGGCCCCTGAACGTTGCCTTAACTACCAGGGCTATCCGTTTAGGGCCCCTGGTTATTGCTTTCGCTACCAGGGCTATTCTTTAGTCTATGACCTTGTCAAAGCAAAGCCAGCTTTGTGCCTTACGGAGTAGGACACCTTTTCTGTTCTCTAATGACCCTTATATAGAGAAATCCTAATTAGAGTCATATTCAAATTAGGTTTTTCTATTTTCTGTGCCACAGAAAAGATAATACCTAAAATACCCTTTTCGGGTATTTTAGGGTTTCACCCTTAATGTGGCCGGCCAAAGCATCCCACTATTGGCTTGGCTTGGCCGGCCCACTTACCCTGGTCGGCCATCATATGGCCGGCCCAATGAGCCTTACTCGGGGCACCCCTTTCGAGTCTGGTTCATTCTATCTTGTTCTGAATCTCCATTCGAACCTTTTGGCCTATTTAAATGGATCCAATCCATCTTAAGCCAAGCTCCAACTAGTTAAATCTCTCCGATCAAGTTACCACTCTTATGTGTAACCCGTTGTAGGATCCGGTCTATGTTAGCCGCGAATCACCGAAGTGATCCGACGATCGTAAGCGGCTTCTAGCAAAGCATTACGACCCCTAATTAGACCAGACTGGATGATCTCCAGGATGAGTTCATCGTTATCCTAGCTGACAAATTGATCGCATCGCCATCTTGGTCGAAGGACATCTCCTTCAGACCGAACGAATATATCCTTCACCAGGTTCGATTCCCATAGGATGTGGAATTCATGGTTATTGAGTTTGGGTTATTAAAGATATAAATAATAATAAGGGAGATTTTATAGGGGTCCCCCATTTTTGTTAAAAGGCCCCGTCTTTAAAAGTGCCCCCCCAAATCCCCCAATTTGGTTAGAAGGACCAGTTGAGATTCCCATAGGAAACAAAAGTAAATCTAAAGTAAATGTTGAGTTTTTTGTTAAAAACTCGAGTAATCTTATGTGTCAAATTGAATTTTTCAAGTTGAGTGTTGCATTGGAGATGCTCTAAACTCCAAAGCTCTAGAGGTCCCAGGTTCGATTCACATAGGATGTGGAATTCATGGTTATTAAATTTGGGTTATTAAAGATATAAATAATAATAAGGGAGATTTTATAGGAGTCCCCCATTTTTTTTAAAAAGCCCCTCCTTTAGAAGCGCCCCCCAAACCTCATATTTTGGTTAGAAGGACCCCTCCAGAAAAAGGCACTCCCCCTTCTCTAGTTTGACCTAACGGCAAAGTTAACGCCGTTAGGTCAAAATTATTCAAACCAACAAAAACTCCCTTGATCGATCAAAAGTCCCACCCTTCTTTCATCTTCCTCATAACCTTTGTTTCATCTTCTTCTTCTTTACTTTATCTTCTCTCTCTGTAAAATCTATCACCTCTATCAATATCTATTAGGTTATGATACATACTAGTGTTCTAAGCGGAATCACAGACGTCTCATGTCTAACACTAGCATTCACAGGATCATATTGCATAAGCTAATAATTAACTAAGAGTTATAGGATTACCTTAATCGCTAGTTTTTCCCTCGAACCTTTCCAATCGCATGCGAAGACTAAGAGCTCCACGTTTGGTCCTCTACTCAAGACACCGGATGAGCTACTTGATCTCCCACCTTGTAGCTAGCTAGAACTCCTATGGTGTTTTGATACGAAGAACACCTTCTTCTTTATTGACTAGTTTGATAACTTGGGCCGGAATTAGCTCACTTTCTCTTCTCTACTTGATGTGGTAGAGTAACAAAGCTGAATGAGAAATTCCACACCTTATTCAAAACCCTAAGAGACATTATATAGAACCCTCAATTAGACTCCCACACCAATTAGGTTTCCTAAAAGTTTCTTTCTGAATAAGATTAGGAAATACCCAAAAATAAAAACTAGTTTTTATTTTCTAATTCCCTTGAGTTGTGGTCGTCCCATACACATAGGAATGTCCAGATCTGGCCGACCCCTTATGAGCAGCCCATTGATCATGGTCGGTGATGAGACATAAAAATGTCTCATCTGAATCTCTTAAGTCGGGTTAGTTAGTCCATTTCGGGCAGTTACTCTGATAAATTGTGTGTTTCTCTTCCTTAGGTGTCTTTTACGGACTTCAGTGTGAAAACAGATAAAAATCGAGAAAAAGACGTGTTAGGGGTATTTTGGTCATTTCTTGATTATGGTAATTTTGGTCAACATTGGTGCTCGATTGAGAAGAAGAGTCCAAGATGAACCAAATGGTGAAAACGGAGTCAAATTAGAGTCCAGAGTAGCAAAATATAGCAAGTCAAAGTTGGGGTCAAAATTATCAATTGACAAGGTCGTCCAGACACGTGGCGTGAAATCTAACGGCAAATGTGAAAGTTTTGGTACACAGTTGGGCATTAACAGTGATTAGCTGCCCACCCATGGTGCGCTCCCAATAAGAAGAGAGTTCCTCAGGAGAGCCTACAGTGCGTTAGATAGTACCAACCCATTTAGGCACTAGCTAATGCACTACGTCTCCTCGAGAAAGAGACTTACCCCTAGCCGGTAAGCCCCTCTCCCACTAAGGGACTCCGCAATCATTGAAGAGTTTACCTCATGATACATATATACCTTAAGTATCTAAATACGTTTTTGATCACCGAGTTCGAATAAGAGAGCCGTCCCCCAATTACCATTGAAGGACCTGAACCTCATTCTCTTCGGTACCCTGTCATGCATCTAATGCGATCTTTCAAAATCAATTTCATTCGTAAATTAAAACCACATTCTCATATTCGATTCAAATCAGTTTCATTCGTATATCAAAATCAATATTCTCATTCGATTCATTATCTTATCAAACACGGAAGTGGAACAACCAAGAGTCATATCGCCACAAAGCAGAAGGATTCCCAATCAATGTCACCTCCCAGACGAGCGGTTTGGTGTACGTCTCTGAGCCTCGAACTGGAGGCACGAACACTGATGGCCAGCAAGTGAAGCACTCTACTCCCACAGGTCTCATGACTCGTATCGTCCACCTCACAGGTCTCACACGGGTCACACCCATGTCCACATGTCACCTACCCTCAATGGCTACGTACCCGTAGGTTGACATAATCCGCAGTCGGGTAGATACAACAAAATCCCAAGTAGTTCGCAATCATCGCAAAACAGTTCGGAAACATTTCTCATATCGCATCATAACAGTTCAAGCATACTTCAATTCATCACTTAAAATCGAGTTTCATGCTACCTAAACTCTAATTGTGATGGCGCATATATATAACTATAAAATCTAGCATATTCATTATCTATAAAACCATGCTGGATAAAGGATTCAGAACCCCTACCCCAGTCCTTGCATCACCAAAGACCTCCCGCCTACCCGACTTCCCATAAACTCTATTTTTCATTTTAGAGTCTTCATAAGTTGACAAATCATATAATGAACTCCATACTATAATCTACAGCTGAAACTGTCCATTCACGTGAAATATGACAAAATTCGGGTAACTATCTCTATTCCAATTCATTTCCAAACTATTCCAAATATGAAATTCGAGCACTAAAATAATTTGGCAGCACCCCGTCTATATTTGGACACCCCGAAATAGTCCATAATCTCCTAAACATGTTTCTGAACACAAATCATTCGAAGAAATTGAATAACAATCGTCTAAATAGCTCCAGATTTTGATCCCAAATGAAATTAGTACAACTATACAACTATCGAAATAACCATCAAATAGCCACCAAATTAAGATGAAATAGGTAATTCTGAACGGATAGCTATGTAACAAGTCGATTAGAGTTACCTGGAAGAAGCTTCATTGAATTCCGACCAACCACCGCGAAGAAATTGACAAAAGAAATTCGTAGTTGTTTAACTCTTAAAATTTCTCATTTAGTTTACTACTCACGGTCCCTGTTCCAAAACGAGTTTTGAATAATGGTGTGTAGGTGTGTAGGTGTGTAGGTGTTAGTGTTAGTGGAGGCAAGTGGGCAAACGTGTTCAGCACAAGAAGCTCCACAAATTCTATCAAGAATAGTGTTATAGGCGCCACTCCCATTTGCTATTGTTGTTGCTGGTCGGATGGAAGAATTGGGTTTTCCACTTTAAATTAAGTGGCTGCCACATGTCTTTTAAAGAAGTGGCCATGAAATTAATTCCTTTTTAAGTCCTTGATTCATATGTACTTAATAAATAAGTCCCTTCATATTTGTATCCAATGAATTGAATTTTCATTGATTTCCATTTAATCCCCAATTTGACTTTTTCTTTCACGTCAAACAGTCTCATTTCTAACCGTAATCTTTTATTTCATTAATTGAAAACATGGGATGTTACAATAAACATGAAAGTCTTTCCAGGAACGAGGATGATGACTCATGGTTGCTCGATTTGTTAAATGAGACCATTGACTTGCTTGACTTTGGTGAAGATCTAGAATTCTTCAAAGACCCTAATTACCTTGCGATAAAAGAGAATATAAAAGGTTTATCTAAACCAATCTCGAGGGAGCTTGAGTCGGATAGCCTGGTTATTCCTTTGGAAGAACCCAACACACCTGTTTTAGAAACCCCTTGTTTAAATCTAGGTGTCTTTGATATTCCTCTAGATCATCTTGCATCTTGTCCCTTAGGAGTATATGCAATCTCGCAATTGGGTTCTCCTTCCTACATAGATCCTTTTTATCATGACTATGAGACATATTTATGGGACTCTTTAATGTTTATATATCTCATTCCCACTAGTCATATCATCCGATCAAATATCTTATGTGTAACCCGATGTAGGATCTGGTCGAAGTTAGCCGCGAATTACTTCGTAATTCGACGATCGTAGTTGGCTTCTAGCAAAACACTATGACCCCTAAATCAACAGGACTTCATGATCTTCTTCATCAATTGTCCAATCCAACAAATTGCTCGTATTGCATCTTTGGTCGAAGGACATTTCCTTCAAGGACATCTCCTTTACAAAGGAATACCCTTCACTATCGCCATTTTCATCTTCATTTCTCCCTCATCCTCTCTCGGTTTCTCTCTCGTTCTTTCCATCTCTCCCTATTTTCATCTTCATCTCTCCCTCTTCCATCTTCCCCATAACCGTAGGTTTAGTTTTTTCGATTTTTTAAAACTACAATTTTTGAATACTTGAATCTACTGGTTAGCAACACGAGGAAGAAGATTTACGGACCTTATTTGGAAGCATTTCGCATGGAAGTGGGTGAAAATCAAGAGAGGAAGAAAATCCCCAAGTGAGCTTCCAGTAACACCAGACTAAAAAGCTACTAGTGGCATAAATTTGGTGCGCTCGAGCAGAAGATATTGCATAATTCGGCCTGAGCCCACCAAAATCGGGGCAGTAGCTCCCGGTGTTACTGACCCAATTTCCGGTGGGCTCAGGCCGAATTATGCAATATTTTTCGGCTTGAGCCCACCGAGTTTATGCAATATTTTCCCATCGACTAGATTTTTTTACTAAGGAAAATTCTATTAGGTCTGGTCTCACCGTACCATGTTCACATTTTTCGGTGGAACCAGACCGAATTAAGCTACGTGTTGAAAAAAAATTCATACAACCAACAAATAGATCATAAACACATGTAAAAAAAATGTTAAGAAATGTTCTTATACTTCTTGAGAGACTGAATATTTAATAATATTAATATGTTTAAATTATTAAGTTTGTAATTAAATGTTTATTAATGTTTTAAAAGTCTTAACCTTTAACTTCATGATTTATTTATAAACTTTCAAGAAGATGTAGAAGTTGTACTTGACTAACCCTTTACTGTCTCCTTGGGATTCATGACTCGTTTGCTTATGTTTTAGAATATTCCCAGAAACTGATTTTTCAACTCTTGCAAAGCACACCTAAGAGCTCCCGACAGGAATTAATGCAATTGTGTCCAAGTTTTTAGTTTATATTACATCTTCTGCGAATATAAGCTCATCGTTTTTAGACATTCTATAATTCCGATATCTTGTTGACAAAAAAATGCTAATAGAAGAGAATTATTTAAAACAAGGATAAGATTCACTAGGAAACCACAAACTGATTACAAATTGAGTAGTAGGCATGGTAATCAAAGAACCATTGAGATAACACTCATAGAAGAAGAAATGTCATTGACGAAACAAAACATCGTTCTAGATATTATTATGATTCCAAGTTCTCTTCCTTCTAGAAAGGCGACAGTTAAATTAAGTATCTAATGAATGTATACAGATTAGAGTGTGAACCCTATGCTTGTAAACTTTAATAATACATTTTAATAACATAAATACGTTATTAAATTAACTTACTGAAGTTATTTTAATAAAGTTTAAAATTAGTTTAATAATTTATCTAGTTTATGTATTATATTTATAAATTTAAAGACTCTTGTTATCATTTGTAAAACACTATCGAAGAATCTAGAGACAAGTTTTGATTATTTCACTATCTCGTTTGTTGATTCTTTAGTCATCTTTTATAAATGATAACAACAGTCTTTCATATGAAACTAAAATTTATAAATTTAATAAAAAATTAAATAAGTTTTTAAAATAAATTAAAAATAAGATATGACTTAGAAAGGAGATGCTTTTATTAGGAACCAAATCTTCAATATACCGCAAGCTTTTTTCCTCAGTATCATATCATACCTACTAGCTGGTGGGTCGTAGAATTTTCGAATTTGGTAACATAAATGAAAAATTTAATTACAAACTTAATAACTTAAATATATTAATAATTAAATAAAATTTTATAACTTATTAATGTTATATTGTTTCATCACTTTCAAATAATGCTTTAATAATATCTTTTTAATATCATCTTTTGGTTGTTATTTATAAAGATCTTATTGCTTGAAAATATAAATCAAATCTCCTAAAGTTCACCAAAAACTTAAGTTGGAATAGAAGTAGAAGTTTTAAACTTGGTGCTAAAGTTGTCGGCCCATACTCCAAAAGTGTGATGGAAGTAAAACGTTTATATTTTGGTATGAAAGATGCTCTTAAGGATCTTCAGAAAAAACATTATCCCCTGTTTTCAATCCGATCCAGATTGCTCATAAAGTGCAATTTTTTGAAATCAAAATCTTGATAGATAGCAACTTCAGAGTTGATGGTCACCTATAGTATAGTACAACTTTTTTAATTCTCTAAACATTAATAAAATCTTCTTTTGATAATATTTAAATGGTGCTTTAATAATCTTTTATTAACAATATAGAAAATTAAAAGTTTTTGACTTTAATAACATTAATGAAAATTTAATTACAAACTTAATAACTTAATATATTAATAATATTAAATAAAATTTTATAACTAATTAATGTTATATTGTTTCACCACTTTTAAATGTTGCTTTAATAATATCTTTTTAATAACATACATACGTTATTAAATTAACTTCCGAAAGTTATTTTAATAAAGTTTTAAATTATTATAATAATTTATTTAGTTTTTTTATTAAATTTATAAACTTAAAGACTTTTGTTATTATTTGTACAAGATTATCGAAGAATTTAGAAGTTTCGATTATTTCACTTTCTCATTTGTTGATTCTTCAATAGTCTTTTATAAGTAATAACAACGGTCTTTTTCAGGAAACTAAAGTTTATATATTTAATAAAGAAACTAAATAAATTATTAAACTAACTTGAAAATAAGAGAATAGACCCTTCTTGAAACAGTAGTCGGAAAGACCAGATCTTCCACAGTAAAGCCATATCACGCTGCTCCGTTCACTACTTCTGTGTAGGTAAGTACATATTTTGATGTCTTTTTAATTACTAAATCTAACTTTACAAGCATGATGCTCACACTCTATTCTATATGAATGCATTAGATACCTAATATAATTGTCTTATTTCGTCTATTCGGATCTAAAAGTAATGGGGGTGTGAGACGATATTCTCTCAAAGTATAGGTCGTAAATTAGATGCTGAGATATTTATAGACCTCACGTATTACCAGAGACAGACACTTGATTTCTCTCTCTTTCTCTCCCTATTTTCATCTTCATCTCTCCCTCGTTCATCTTCCTCATAACCCCAGCTTTAGTTTTTTCAATTTTTTGAAACTACAACTCTTGAGTACTTGAATCTACTGGTTAGCAACACGAGGAAGAAGGTTTACAGACCTTATTTGGAAGCATTTCGCATGGAAGTGGGTGAACAAACAAGAGAGGAAGAAAATCCTCCAAGTGAGCTTTTCGGTAACACCGGACCAAAAAGCTACTGGTGGCAAAATTCGGTGGGCTCGAGCAGAAACTAAAGCATAATTCGGTCTGAACCCACCAAAATTTGGGCAGTAGCTTTCGGTGCTACTGACCCAATTTCCGGTGGGCTCAGGCCGAATTATGCAATATTTTCGGCTCAACCCCACCGAATTTATGCAATATTTTCCCATCGACTAGATTTTTTTACTAAGGGAAATTCTATTCGGTCTGGTCTCACCGTACCATGTTCACTTTATTCGGTGGAACCAGACCGAATTAAGCTACGTGTTAAAAAAAAAATTCATACAACCAACAAATAGATCATAAAACTGAAGGAGTTGAAGGAGATGTCGTTCGACCAAGATGGCAATGCGAGCAATATGTCGGCTAGGACAATTGATGAAGAAGATCATCAAGTCCGATTGATTTAGGGGTCGTAGCGTTTAGCTAGAAACCAACTACGATCGTCGAATTACGAAGTAATTCGCTGCTAACTTCGATCGGATCCTACATCGGGTTACACATAAGAATGGGTATTTAATCGGATGATATGACTAGTGGGAGTGTGATATAACATTGGGAATGTCCCATAAACATGTCTCACAGGCCTAAATAGAATTTGGGCAAAAGATAGCAAAAAGGCCCGAAATAAGGGTTTTGGGCCTAGGCTGATTTGGGCACTTTTAGGGCTCGGATTGGACTGATTTTTGGAGGGACGTTTCCTTATGTTATAAACATTAAATCTGCCAATTTTGGCTGGGTTTGGACGTCATCTCCTTAGGGAATTGAGAAAATATCAACTAGTTGCTATTTTTTACCATTTCCCTTCTATAGGGTGTTTTAGGAAACCTAAAAGGAGGTGGATTCTTATTAGGGTTCTATATAAACACTCTTAGGGCAGAGAATAAGTGGTGGAATTTCTCTCTAAGCTTTCTTACTCTACCACATCAAGTAGAGAGGAGAAAGTGAGCTAATTCCCAAGCTATCTTCTAGTCAAGCAAGAAGAAGGTCTTCTTATTATCAAACCACCATTGGAGTGCTAGCGAGCTTTCAAGGAGGGAGATTAAATACACTATTCGGTGTCCCAAGTAGAGGAGCTACGTTTGAAGATCTTGGTCTTCTTTAATCTATACAACTAGTTCGAGGGAAATAGCGATTAAGGTAATCTACTATCTTCTTATTGGTTAATCACTAGTTTTGCATGATGATCTTGGGGATACTAGTGTTAGACATTAGATGTCGTTATCCGCTATAAACACTAGTATAAGGGTATAATTCCCTTCAGTGGCGTCAGAGCCTCTTGCAATTAACTAGTTTTTGCTAAGAATCGAACTAATTGATATTTGATATGCTTGATAGTTTGATAGATTGAGTTTATAAAGTATTTTAAAAGTGTTTTAAAAGTACTTCAAACTCATAATTTGATTACAATGAATATGATTCAACTAGTTTTTCAAATTAAAATCAAAATTGATGATTGAAAGTATTTCAAAACATTGAATTTCATTGATTTTGAATTGGTTTTCAAAATTGTTCTTGAAAAAGTTTCAAAAACCTACAATTTTGATCCAAAATGGTTGATTAAAAGAGTTGTTTTTTAGTAGGAAACTCCCAAAAACAAAAATTTGGAATATAGAAGTATTCTAAAAGAATTGTTTTTGAGTTTTAAGAAACTCCCAAAAACAAAGTTTGGAAATTTTAATAATTTCTAAAAGTTTTGAAAATTTTTGGAAGTGTTCTAAAAGGATTTCAAATTTTAGAAAGAGTTTAAAATTTGGAAGTTAGCAAATAGAGATTTGCAAAAACAAAAAAAAAAAAATGGAAACTAGGGTTTTGGAAACCCTAGTGTCTCCGGCCAGGAAGCTTCCTGGCCGGACAGAAGCTGTTGGCCGCGTCCAGAGCAGCTGCTGAGACGCGTCCAGCAACTGCGTCCAGAGCAGCTGGGACGCATCTTGGAGACGCATCCTGGTCAAGTCTAGGACTCGACCACCAGCTGTGATGGAAGCATCTGGACGCGTCTTGGAGACGCGACCAGAAGCTGCACTGGTAGCTTCCTGGACGCGTCTAGGACGCTCCAGAGCTCTCGACCAGACGCGTCTTGGAGATGCGTCTGGGAGGTTCTGGGTGTCTCGGACTAGGTCCGAGACACCTAGTGCTGGTCCGGTCCAGCACCAGACGCGTCTGGTACATGGACTAGCGTCCTGACTCCGGCCAGGACGAGACCAGGCCTTGATAGGCCTCGGCCAGGACATGCCGGCCCTATGGGTCGTGCTATGTCCAGACCTTGTCCGAGCCCTTTTGTGGGCTTGGGCCGGGACTTGCCTAGGACTTGTCCCGGGCTTTTTCGAGGCTTTTCGGACCACGAATAGGGACCATCATTCGAGTGGGAGTTTTTGCCAAATTTTCTTCCGATTCCAACCAAATAATTCCAAAATAAATCCGGGCCATCCAGAAGGCCAAAAACGGATTTCTCTTTATATTGATTTATGAAATCATTACGAATCGAACCAATATTTTTCCGAAATAGACCCGGGCTGTCAAAACCCAAAAATGGAGTTTTTCTTGAAGTTGATTTTAGAAATCATAAAAGATAAAACTGGAACGCACCGTTGGTCGAATTCTTCGAATTTAGACTTAGGTTCGTAATGTGACATGTGATGCCGACAAAGTGTCTCCCAAGATAATCATGCATATATAATTCTTAGCCTTAATATATTATATGAATGCATGTGAAGTGAATGCGGGAAACTAGTATGGCCATAGATTTATTTCTATATTCTTTTTTAAGCACGGATGGGTGCATATTTGTAATTAATTTTAATTTTAAGTTTATACGATCTGCGAATCGTTAAAGTCTTGTAATTAGAGTTTAGGGTCTATGAGTCCATTGAAGAAACTCAAGGAAGGAATCCAAAGGCGAGTGGGAGAAATCAATGGAGGTTCAAAGATGGCGATCTAAGACGAACCAAAAGACAAAACAAGAAGAAAACCAAAGGAGATTAGATCTTCTAGGTTAGGGGTCATACTAGGATCCATGTCTGCTTGATTTACTTTCTCGCGCGCATTTACTTACTTATTTACGCTTTATGTCGTGGATGTTAGTTAGGCTAAATAGTTCACTATAACAAACGCCAGACTAGCGTAAAAGTTCCCAAAAGTAATCTTGAGTAATCGCCTATCCAGATTAAGACACTCGTTGCGCCCTTGTTCGAGGAAGGTGGGTCGGCCTTCGCAGAGTGCCTCCTCTAGCTTGGGACAATGCGGGTAGGTCTATAGAAGAGGCCTACACGTCTAAATGGTTCTACTCAACGAGATCAGCAAGAGAGTCTTGGATACTCGAGGCAAAAGGATAGATTAGTCATTCATTAATGAAATCTATCAACCAAGAGTCATAAGGTATGATCAGTGAAGTAGTTCGCTCACCCGGAACGACGGAGTCAAAGGGTAGAGCCTTCGTCCGCTTTACTCCGAAGAACTGGGGTCTTGGAATCACTCAATCGGGGACGATTTTATTAGATAATGTGGGAAAACTAATGTTTTTCAAAACTAATGTTTTTCAAAAACGATAACGAGTTTTAAAACTTTGCCATTTCTTTATGTAGAATTAAGATGACACATGAAAACAGTTTCAACATTGAATCACACCTAAGGGAGGTGCTGATCAACTTCCTAGAATGGAAAAATCCGAGAATAGTTCTCAGATTCAAAAAGGAAAACGTCTAGAATACCCAGTCCCAATGTTGACTCATACTAGATAAGGTCAAAAGTCATTTGCAAGCAATCATATAACATTCTCTTTGGAAGAGTAATGGATGCGAGCACGACCATTGAGACAAACTGAGGAAATAATTCCTCAGAAGTCATAAATGGAGAGGCACGAGACCTCCATGGCAATCTGAAAGTCATCCTAATGGAAGACAACATAATTCATCTATCACCCAATTCAATATCGATTGAACCTAGATAGAAAAGACCTTAGATGAGTCACTCAGATTGTTATGAACAACTGAGCAAAATATAAGGGAACATCGAGTCTAAGAAATAGTTCTTGAGATTCGATGGAAGGAATCTAAGAAAGAGTTCTTGAGATTCAAAAGGGCAAAGGATCGGTCAAGTGAGACAAACACTTGATCAAAGAAAAGCAGTTGCCGATCAAGAGTATTCCTCATTACTGTAAATGTTTCCAAATAATGGTTAGACCATTTAAAAAGGAAACTACCTTTAGCACCTAGAGGACGATAGGAATGGAATTATGAATTCCGGTTCCGTATCCTTGTTAACGAAGTTAAACAAGTATCATAGAATTCCTTCATCAAGTATTTAAAACCAGATGAGCGGCTCTGTGAGAGCTTAAGGGAATTACATACTTGACTTAAAGAAGTAAAGATCCAAGAGGGAGCAGAAGCAGTAATTCTAAGGATGCTGAAAGGGATCGAAGTCTTCTCTTAGACACTGATCTAGCTTAGAACTTAATAATAATTATTTTATTCTACTAGAAACATCTGATGTTTTAAACCAGTGGTAAATTAACTAAAGGTTAACATTGATAATGGCTCAATCAAGAGATTCGAGCTCGTTAACTTCAACATTGTCACTTGACAAAGTCACCCTTTTAAAAGGCATAGAGACTAGTAATCTATTAGGATTCATACTTGGTTATGCAGACCTATAAGCTTACTTGCAAGAAGCTAACGAGGGCTACTTCAATATGTACTCTGACAAACTTCATGAAGTATGGAAACGTACAAGTCCTAAAGTATAAGTCGTAATGTTTGAAAGGTTCAAACGAAGTACACACCGAAGTAAAGAATCATTTTGACAAGAGAGTTTAAGTAATCCGATTAGATTGGAGTGGTAAAAACTTGTGTCAAACACTTGATAACCATCAAAGGAGTTGAGAAACCGTTTCCCAACTCGCTCCACAGAACACATCTGAGGGATGGTGGATTCAGTGGGAGTAATCGAACACTGTTATGCATGATTCGATCAAGGATGGGTTTAAGCCAGTCTTCCGAATATTTTGGGATATATTTTAGAAACGATTGTTTTCACACTTACCAAAGTCCGTCTAACAGCTAAGCTTGTCAAAGCGTTACAAAAACTAGCTAATATCTGACGCAATTTCTTTGGAAGAAATTTGGTCTTCTTCCACAACCAATCAAGAGAACAAAGTGTTTGTTGCTCATGATAGTATTCTTCTAGTAATTAGCACACCTAGTAGTCTGGGAGAAAAGTACTAATTATTACAATAATAAGTGGGAGAAAAGTACAAGTCGATTTAATTCGATCATGAGAAAAATCATGGAGGGTCATGAAGAACAATCATGAAACTTGTACAAGACGATTAAATTCGACCAAGATCAACAAACTAAGGCTCCTCCGAAAAGGAAAGGTTAAAGATATGATCTTGTAAACCCACCGTACAAAAGCGAATGTCATTCGCAGGAGAACTCTCAAAGCGAGTGAAAGTGTCTCTAAAGGAATATCTCAAAGTAGTTGAGAAAATTCCAAATTGTTGTTCAAAAGCCCTGAAAGGTCAAAATAAAATCTTAAAGACTCAGAAAATAAAGGTTATTTCTGAAGAGATAAAAGACCTGCGCAGAAACGGAAACTGACTCTAGATTTTGGCTAGAAGCCAAAATCATCGTGGAATCCATATCTCGTCAAGACATGAAGCTTGATAATTTAAGTCAACAGAAGACCTAAATTGGTTTTCCAAAGTAGAAAACTGAGAAGGATGGAAACATTCATGTTTCCCAAAACTAGACAAGAAGAATAAGATTCTTCCAATCAAGTTATGTCCATAGGCATGCTTCAGAAATCTATAGACGGATTAAAAGCACGCAAGAGTTAGAATCTTCGATTCAAAAAGGCAATCAAAGAAGTTTGATTCCTGAGGAATGAAGAAAATCTTGAATCACGAGTTTCAAGAAGGTAAGTGGGAGAAACAAACCTTCCGGGTCCGTATGCTGAGTACATACAAAAGATTGAGTACGACATAAGATATTGTGTAACAGTGAGCACACTGACTCAATAAAAGGACCACACACAAGGATGAAATGCCATTTTGGGCATCTGAAGATCTATAAGCATAGATCAAAAGGATGATAGGATTGGAGAGACTCAGTACGCTGAGATGCTTGAGATCCGAAACAGAAAATCTAAGACTCGGAAAGTCTAAAAGAATTTCGACCCAAAACTCATGACTAAGAGCGTCGCTAAATCGGAGTTTGAAAAGACACCGATGTAGCAAACAAGCATGAGAGAGAGATTTATGTTCGAATACATAAAGTCAATCATATTGGATATGATTAGCATTTGAATATCCAAATTCGGATTTGAAAACCGAAACACTACTTAGAAACATCCTAGAAGGCTAAAGGATGAAGTAGTACAAAAGTTGAACATGTCATCGTAGCAAACTTCCAGACATGGAAGGAAAGTAGGCTAAAAGTGTTTTAAGCCGGGAACTGTTGCAAATACTACATAAAGAATTAAAAGTCTTAACTCTAGTAAAAGTTACTAGAAATTATCAAGGTTGAAGATAACGGTCTTCAAATTAATTGATAATTAGCAAAGTTTAAACGGATTACATCCGTAGTCAAACTAAACTGTCACCTAAGACAAAGTATGAGAGTCATACACGAGTCTAAAGGCATGAGGTATAATTTTAAACCTCGACAAGTAAAACTGAGTGGGTAAAAAGAGTTTTACGGAAGAGGCTCAGATTTACAACTCTCGTTATCAGAAATAATAGAGTTATTTCACAAGTCGTCTAAATTTGGTTTAGTGTTTAAACGACAGTCCATTGATGATAAAACATTCCGAATAGGTTTGTCAGATACGTGATCTGATGAATGAAACCCTATTAAGTGAACTTGGAATATTTATTATCAAATCCCTGGTCCAGGTCATTGCATGGACAACAATGACTCACGAAGACTAGCACGGGAGTCGATGGGATAGCGCAGTTTCATGGGCTATAGGAATAGTATATTCTATTCGACTACGTGGGTGTGTAAAAGGTTTATACACTGGATAACCCTCAAATGAGAAGTACGTCACGCGTGATGAACGTCAATACTTCTCATAAAGACAATTGGAGAGATTCCTCAAAACATGAGTGCTCCACTCATCTTATGAAAGGAATGTCCGACTTTGGTTCCGTCAAACGCCGCGCCGTAAAAGGAGGTTATAAAGACGAATACTGGGAAGGACAGGATAGACATGAAGTTAAGTGGGAGCGCAAGAATGGATTGTGTCAACCTAATCACATTAGGTACAAAGTGTCTCAAGGCCACTTGATGAGTAGCAACTGAAAATGCGTGGCCACACTCAAACGGATTAGGAGTTAATCGTTTGTATTTTACAGTTGCACTCGGATATCAAGAAAGTCTGAATGACGTGACGTATCAGATGGGATACTAAATTGACACGCGAATCGAGACATTACATTTGTTCTAAGTCCAAGTGGGAGTCTGAAGGAGTTGAAGGAGATGTCCTTCGACCAAGATGGCAATGCGAGCAATATGTCGGCTAGGACAATTGATGAAGAAGATCATCAAGTCCGATTGATTTAGGGGTCGTAGCGTTTAGCTAGAAACCAACTACGATCGTCGAATTACGAAGTAATTCGCGGCTAACTTCGATCGGATCCTACATCGGGTTACACATAAGAATGGGTATTTAATCGGATGATATGACTAGTGGGAGTGTGATAAAACATTGGGAATGTCCCATAAACATATCTCACAGGCCTAAATAGAATTTGGGCAAAAGATAGCAAAAAGGCCCGAAATAACGGTTTTGGGCCTAGGCTAATTCGGGCACTTTTAGGGCTCGGATTGGGCTGATTTTTGGAGGGACGTTTCCTTATGTTATGAAAATTAAATCTGCCAATTTTGGCTGGGTTTGGACGTCATCTCCTTAGGGAATTGAGAAAATATCAACTAGTTGCTATTTTCGACTATTTCCCTAAATCTTATTCTAAAGGGTGTTTTAGGAAACCTAAAAGGAGGGGGATTCTTATTAGGGTTCTATATAAACACTCTTAGGGCAGAGAATAAGTGGTGGAATTTCTCTCTAAGCTTTCTTACTCTACCACATCAAGTAGAGAGGAGAAAGTGAGCTAATTCCCAAGCTATCTTCTAGTCAAGCAAGAAGAAGGTCTTCTTATTATCAAACCACCATTGGAGTGCTAGCGAGCTTTCAAGGAGGGAGATTAAATACACTATTCGGTCTACGTTTGAAGCTCTTGGTCTTCTTTAATCTATACAACTAGTTCGAGGGAAATATCGATTAAGGTAATCTACTATCTTCTTATTGGTTAATCACTAGTTTTGCATGATGATCTTGGGGATACTAGTGTTAGACATTAGATGTCGTTATCCGCTATAAACACTAGTATAAGGGTATAATTCCCTTCAAAAACATGTAAAAAAAGTGTTAGGAAATGTTCATATACCTTTTGAGAGACTGAATGTTCATATTAGTATTTTGCTCCCCCAACTATTTTATTTGCTTTGTTTTATATTAAAAACTCAATGATAACACAGTTTATCTTAACTTTGTGTTTTTTTTCTTTTTCTAGACTAAATATCTATATTTAACATAGATTTTATCTATTTTGGTGTGGAGAATTAGAGCGACCGAACCATCTTTTTAACCTAGTGCAATGTATGACGTTCTAAACATACGAGAAGGACCTTTAAATTGTTATTTCCCCAAAAATTTTGGAAGTTGTTTCATTCATGGTGGTTTACGACATTGAAGATACTTCGTGGCTTTAGAGATGAGTGCAAAAACAATGTGGGTATGTTGTACAATTTCGGTGAACTTAGCCTGTTACTAATGATCGTCGGTGATGAATGACAACTCCGGTGGAAGAAGATGGAAGAAGAGTGGAAGACGAGAAATGTGTTAGGGATTTGAGTTTTGGAGAGATTTAGGGTTGAGATATGTAGATTGCTAATGTGGGTGATATACACCCTTAAAGTGGGTTTTTTAAACCATTACATGGGGGACCCTTTAACCAAACAAGGTCAATGACTATTTACCAAGGCAATGGGTTCATGGGAGGCCTTTTAACAAAGATGGGTGGGTGGGCCTATAAAACTACTCTAATAATAATAAGTTTTTCGGGCTTTTGGCTCTATGTTGTCAGGCTTTAGGTCTCTTCAATTATTAGTTTAACTTAAGCGGTAGCCTTATGATGACTAACGTAAATCGTAGTCCTGTTCTAAAAAAGGGTTATTTCCCAAATGACCCCTAGTTTATGACTAGCTTCCCGCGTAGCCCCTTAGTTTATCGAAAATAACCAGATGACCTCATTTTGCCGGTAACGTTAACAAATCGTTAGTTTATATATTCTCTCCCAAAATTATCCTTCATTTGATTCTCTGACATATTTTATTCTCCCTATCTCTTCTCTAAAAACCCCCTCTCTCTCATCATTTCTTTCTCTCTCTCTAAAAAACAACTTTCTTTAAAATCTTTTTGGACAAAAAAGCAAAGTTAAAATTATTTCAAGATGAGTTCTACTTGGATGATGATGTTCTTGTTGTTGTTGTTGATGATGATGAAATGAATTTGACCTAATAATTTTTTTTAATCTTTTAATGGTCGAAAGGAGACGAATGAATCCCTTTCTCATTCTTCTTCATTATCGGATCGGTTACTCGATTAACCATTGACGCCCTAAACTTTTGGGTATAGTTTGACTGAGAAAGTGAGAAGCGAAGATCATCCTCATGACCATGGAACAACTTGATTTTCATCGTCATCATCATCACCATCATCATCATCGTCGAAGTCTTCATCATCAGAATGGTCATCATCATCATCATATTCATAACCATGCAACATCTTGATTTTCATCGCCTTCATCATCATCATCAACAACAACAACAACAACAGGAAACTCAACAAATCCTGGCTAAGTGAAACTCCAACTTTGATTATGAATATGGTTGGTGGTAATAATCAAACTATGTTTGCAAGATCTGGGTCTCTCTTTTTCATCCAGAATGTCATATACTTTACTATAATAGATTTCTACTTAACAATGTTAATGATGTTTGATACTGTAAAACTCCCCATCTTCTTCCTTGTTAAATGAGATTTAATTGTGAGTTTTGATTTTAAAAAAAACTTTAGAGAGAGAGTTTTTAGAAAACAAAAAGAAATAAGTTTTTTTTAGAAGGAGCGGGTTTTGGAGATGGGGGAGTGAATAAAATATGTCAGAGAATCAAATGAAGGATCATTAAGAGAGAAAAAATATAAAAGAACGATTTGTTGATGTTAATGGCAAAAAGGGGACTATCTGAGTATTTCGGTAAACTAGGGGCTACACGGGAAGCTGGTCATAAACTAAGGGGCCATTTTGGAAATAACCCATAAAAAACGGGAATTTGGCCAAAACTCCCTAAGAAATCATGGCTTTCGTTAAAAAAGATTCGTCAAACTTTTTTAGGCTTCACCTCCCTGGTGAAAATTATGTAATTTTTAATTTCAGTGAAAAGACCAACCTAACCCCAGTCAAAGATATTACGCACACACTCTCTCTCTCTTTCTCTCTAACCCCACGATTATAGTTTTTAACTCTCTCTCTAAACCCACACACGATTCATAAGGAAAGGGTTTTACAAAGCTTATTGGAACTACAAACATCATCGTCGTCTTCATCCAAGGTGAGCTCCAAACCGTTTATTCTTTGTGTTTCTCTTCTGCATCAAGTAGATTCGTCTCTTCTCGATTTTTTCCATATTATTCAGATTTTCTAGAATAATATGTATGTACAATTTACTGAAGTATAACTTTTAGGGTTTTGTATTAGTATGGATAATTTCTTAAAGTATAATTCATTTTCAATGAGCTTAGAAATTGTTGATCCATGTTTATAGTAACTGATTTCTAGGGTTTGATAAATTAAACCACAGATCAATTCCGAACTTTATTGACGTTGTTGATGTTGTAGTTGATGTTATTGTTGATATTGTTGTTGATGTTGCTGATGGATTTGCAGAAAGAATTTTTGTAATATGTAGGTCTATAAGTCTATTTTATGATGCTATTAGGTTTTGTATTAAACACCTAAAGGTATCTTGCAAGGCTTTTGTGTAGGTTTTGGTAAAATTAGGTCGTTTAAATGATGCACAAGACCTGTTCGATGAAATGTTTCAATGAGCTTGCACTGCCTTGCAGACACCTTGCACTGCCATGCAAACACTTTGTACTGCCCTAGCTGCAGACACCTTGCACTGCCTTGCAAAGCCTTGCAGACACCTTACACTATCTTGCAAAACACCTTGCACTGCCTTGCAAATACCTTGCAATGTGTTGTAAACACCTGGTTAAGTTTAATTTATGTTCTATAATTAGAGAATCCTATAATGTCTTTGTAAGGTTTATAATCTCTTGACTAACCATAAAATTCTTTTGATGGATAATATGGGTAAAGCAGAAACAAACAAAAAACGAAAGGGATCAAATGCTAAAGCAATCGCAAAAAGAAATTTATATGTATCTTTTGATGAATGAATGAATATTTTTGTTAATATTATGTTGATTGGTTGGATATGATAATTACATTTTGAACAGTGCTTGTGTATTCTTATTTTCATATTGTCTTTACATGTTTTGAATAGATTGCAAACTCCTTGCAGTGCCTTGCAAAGTTATTACAGTGCCTTACAAACACCTTACATAGCCTTGCAAAGTACTTGCAATGTCTTCTAAAGTTACATATTTTTTTTGCATATATAGTCTTGATAGAGTGGAAAAATAATGACAGAATACTTACAAGTTTCTTTTAATCTTTTTCAATAGTTTCCGAAGATAACCGAAAGACTGAAATCAAAATTATCAAACTTTGATGATTCCTCTGAAATGTTGATATTTCCAATCACCCGAAGTCAAAGAAGGAACTCAATGGTTATCATTGGTCACTTTTATCAACTCAATGACTTGTCTCTTCTTAACAGAGTCTATTGTACTCTATACGTGTGCCAGTTTATTTCAAATATTACGTTTTATTTCAGTAATATTTTAGCTATTGTTCATAGATGTTGAATAGATGATTTTAGCTACTGCTAATGTGGATGTTTTGTTCATATTTTGCTCATTAGCTACTATTAATGTGGATGTTTTGTTCATGAACTACTATTAATGTGGATTAGCCTAATTTTTGTTGTATTTAGGTGTATAAGCCCAATTTAATGATGCTATTTAGGTCTCTTGCAAGGCTTTTGTTTAGGTTTTGCTAAAATCAGGTCGTTTAAATGATGCACAAGACTTGCTCGACGAAATGCTTCAATGGCCTTGCACTACCTTGCAAACACCTTGTACTGTCTTGCAAACACCTTGCACTGCCTTGCAACTCAATTGAAAAATATTTTTGAATTAATTTGCATTAGCTAAATGACTTATCTTTTTCTTCGCAGAGTTGATTGTGCGTTGTATTCATATGAATATTACAAACGGTGAGGATATTCAAGAAATGGAGGTTCAACCACAATAAATGAGAAAATTTGATGGAAAGATACTTGCTCAAGTGATTTCAAATGATAAATAATGTTGCTCTTAGTCGGAAAAGACGTTTAATTTATTTTTGCTGTGAATATTTTGATAAATGAATGAATGTGTTTGTGAATATTTTGATGAATGAATGTGACATGGAAGGTGTTTTCCTTTATGATAGTTTGTTCTCATATATATGTTAATTATTCACTATGCATTAGCTTGCAAACACCTTGCAATGCCTTGCAAACACATTGCAGAGTCTTGCAATGACCTTGGAGTGCTTTGCAAGCTGCTTGCAGTGCCTTGCAAAAGTTTTGCAAATTATTTTTCCAATTGATTTGAAAGGGTTGCAAGAACAATAACATAATGCTTTGATGTTTCTCTTAATCTCTTTAAATAGATCTTGAATTTTAAATATATATTTTTTTTCTATTAATTGAAATGAAAATTTCAACAAAAAAACGGGAGCTCCGCCCCCAAACCCCAATAAAAAGAAGGTCAACAACATTTCCAAATAAATTAAAGTTCTTAAAGTTACATTTTGTATTAGATTATTGCTTTGAATACTTCTTGCAATGCATTGCAAGCACCTTGCAGTGTCTTGCAAATATCTTCTGGTGCCTTGTAAACACCTTGCAGTGCCTTGCAAACACTTTGCAGAGCGTTACAATAACTTTGCAAACACCTTGCAGAGCCTTGCAATGAACTTGCAGTGCCTTGCAAATAATTTGCAGAGCCTTGTAATAATGCAATAACCTTGCAAACACCTTGCAAACACCTTGCAGTGCCTCGCAAAATTAGTTTTTGAATTGGCTTAACATGAAATATGTTACAAATTATTATATTTTGTCTAAAAGATAGTTTTACCAAAAAATAACTAAAAATTCTAAAAATTCATAATAGTCATTTTATCAGCTCTAGCACCATCCTTTTACTTTTGTTCGAAAAACTTCCAAAGCTTTCTTGAAATTCTCAATTTGAACATAAGCACCTATTATGGTTGTTCAAGAAGAAACATATCTCACATGCATTTCATCAAACAACTTTATAGTTATTTCAACTAACCCAAATCTTATATAACCAACTAACATTGCATTCAATCAACAACATCTCTTTCAAGCAATCGAACACATTCCTTGCATCAACAATGCTTCCACAATTTCTATATAAATCCAACAAATAAGTTTCAACATAAACACCAAAACTAACAAAACATCAGAACTAACATAGCAAAAGATTTACTTCAACCCTACAGATTCAAAAATTGAAAATTGCAACTTTCTCTCTCTAGAATTCTTCACCAAAAACTAACTTAAAACCCTTAAAATCATCTTCAAACAATAAGTAAAGAAATTCAATCACAAAAACCTAAAATAGATTGATGATCAATAGGTCAGGAAATCGACTTCAACCCTATAGAATCAGCTAGACGAAATCGCCCCAAATTCCCACGCTAGTTCGATTTTTTCAGCCGTTGGAAGACATGGTTTATTAGAACTTGAGTTCTCTTGGTATTTTGCAATAGACAAAAACATGGAAACGGCCCAATTTCCTGTAAAAGAAAACAAGTCACATGGTTGCCACGTGTACCATCTAAAGGCTAAAGCAATGATGTCTTCTCAACCTGTTCTCTCTCTCTCTCTTGCGTCAACTTTCGTTTTACTCTAAACGCGTTTTCTCTCCCCCCCCTCTCTCTCTCTCTATTCCCTCCAAATTTCTGCGTAACTGTGTGGATTCCCTACCTCTTTCCCCTATCACTTCAATTCTAAAGAACCCCTCAAGTGTTTAATCTAATTCTTCCATCTTCATTTATTCCTAACTTAGGTATATCTCTCTATCTATTCCCCTTCCTATTTGTTTAAAAAATTTTGATTTATAATCTCACTGATAGATCCAAAAATTTCTCAATTTTCTTAGCTAGGGTTAGACTTTGAGTAATCGTCTCTAACTTTTACAATAAATTTTTCCCATAGGGAAGAATCTGAGTTTCTAGGCAAGAACTATAATCATGTTTTCAAGGATATTCGGTAAACCTAAACAGGAAGCGAATGCTTTAACTACGCTTGATAAGTTGAATGAGGTATCTTTTCTTTTCCAATAATTTATAGTGATCTTCTATTTCTATTAGCTGACTTTGTGTTTGATTATTATTGTTCTCTTATTGTTATTTGTTTGGTTTGTGTAATTTGATCAAAAGGGTTGATTTTGGTATAGTTCTTGCCTGTTTTTCCATTGAGTCTATATATGGGTTGTTTAATTTTGAATTGGTTTTGTAAATACTGTGTTTTTTTTTCTGATTCAGTTAGATTGATGCTTTTGATGCCCTAATTGGGGGAATTAGGAGAATGTCAACAAAAAAGAAAGTACCCTATTTGATTAAGTAATTAACTTATACAGATTCATTTGAAATCTTATACCCATAAACCCAGATTCCACAAACTTCTTTCCTGCTGTTGGAATTGTTTTTTGGTTGTTTTACTGTTTTCTGCTAAAATGGTAGGTTAACCAAATAGCTCTGTAAAACTTATATGTAATCCTTCCCATTGGTGTTGTGACTTTAGTTAGTCTTACCTTTTCCCCTGCAAGATGGACAAGATTGTTGTGTGTTTTAAGTTTTTAATGATCGTCATAATGTTTACAGATTCTCCTTTGAAGCTTACATTCTATTATTCTTGGTGTTCAGCTATTATCTCATCTTAGCTTTGTGATTTATCGTTGACAAATGTGTTACATCTCTTATCTCTTTTCGCATACTATAATTAACAAGTTTGAGTTTCTAAGGACAGGGTTTAATGTTTTGTAAATTTGCATTAGTTGCAGTGTCTAAATTTTTCCATGCTCAGGTATAGAACTTTCATGGTAACTCGAGTCATTTTCTGTCAAACCACTAGTCATTAGTGTCCGTACCCGTTTGTGGCATAATGTCACGTTCAGTTTAATGCCGAAATACCTTCACGGCTTCACCCTTGTAATTAATTCTCCTCAATCTTGCCGGTAGATTACCTATCTCTCTTCTCTATCATCATATGCATTGTGAACATCATTGATAAGAAGGTGATGAGTTTCTTCTGGGATGATAATGAGGAAAAGAAGAGTATCCACTGGATGGCCTTGGAACATATATGCAAACCCATTAAAGAAGGTGGATTAAGTATAAGAAATCTTAGGGGAGTCAACAGGCTTTAATAATGAAGTGGATTGGGAGATTTGACTCTGAAGCGAATCAAGTGTGGAGGAGTATTATCCAAGACAAGCATGGTGTCCAGGCAAATGGGGAAGCCACCTTAATTTCTAGAATATCATATGGATGCTCGGTTTGGTGCAGGGTATGGATCACTGGAACAAATGGAACAGGATTATTAAAAGAAGGATTGAAGATGGAGTCATTGAGTCGATACTTTATTTTGGCTTTACAAATGGTGTCAGAATCAATCTCTGAAGGATCTATTACCCAATTTATTTAGCTTATCCTTGTCCAAGGAGATGACTGTGGCACAAGGATACTCAGTGGAGAACAATAATCATAGGTGGAACATTCATTTGGGCGTAAAGGACTGGGAAGTGGAAAATTGCGTCAACCTTGCGAATGTGCTCAACGGAATTCTAATTGTGGATTCAAGAAATAAGGTAGTTTGGCTTGACACTGATCAGGACCCATTCACAGTCAATCAATGTTACAAGTGTCTTATTGATACCCAGATGAATCAGGCCATAACGACGAATGAAGAACAAACTGATTCCTATCAGAATCTCGTTCACTATAGCCTATAGGGTTGTTGTTTACTCGAAACTCCCTACAGCAGACACTCTGCTCAAAAGAGGCTTCCTAGGGCCTCATTGGAGCCCAAGGTGCAAAAGAAATGGAGAAGACAATAGTCACCTTCTACTGAGAAGGCATTAGCAATCTGAAAAAATCTAAACCGTTCTAATCAAGGAAGGGAGATTTGGTGTATTATCCCCCATGCAATAGTCTGGGAAATATGGAAAGACAGAAACATGATAATCTTCCGAGACAAGCATGACGAACCAAAGGACATCATACTTAACATGCAAGCTATCCTATCCTATTCCACTGGAGTAGACAATGCATTTGTGATAGGAATTTTCTTTCTTAGAGTTTACCTACAACTAGGATGCCATGATAAGGTCTATGTAATTTTTGCCGTTCTTTACAGACTGAGTCTGTGATGAAGTGTCTGTCTTTTTTAGGATACTGCATTTTGTAGTCCTTTCCTCCTCTTCTTCTACTTCTATCAGATCGTTCAGAAAGAAATGTTCCTCAATTGGAAATTTTATGATTTTTAGTTTGGTTTTTGTGTCACACAAATTGTCATTTCCATAACACCGATTGTTACATTGTTGGATTGTAGACACTTGAGATGCTAGAGAAAAAAGAAAAAGTCCTTATAAAGAAGGCTTCTGCAGAGGTAGAGAAAGCAAAGGAATTCACAAGAGCAAAGAATAAGAGAGGTATGTTTTTTAACCAGTTCTCTATTTTTTCATTTCGTTACTCATTACGGCATTCGTACTTTTAATGATGAACTGTCTAAGAAGAAGACCATAACCCTTTCTGCCTTTAATGATGACCTGAATGAATTGCTATTCTTTATATCTTCAGCAATAAACTGAAGTGTCTGACAGTGAGCAAGTTAATGGAATACTGTTATTTGCCATTTTTTAGATGCAACTAGTTCTGAATTGAAATCCTGACTAAATTGGTTGCTCTGTCGTTGTCTCATTTGGTATTATCATGTAGCTGCAATTCAGTGTTTGAAAAGGAAGAGACTCTATGAACAACAAGTTGAGCAACTTGGAAATTTTCAGTTGCGTATTCATGATCAGGTACACTTTCAATATTAAACTTTCAATGACTTAGAAAGGTGTTAAAACAGAAGTCGAAGTAGAATATTTTTCATAAAAATATTAGTTAGAACTGATCCTAATACTTTTTGTCTGTAACTTAGATGATTATGCTGGAAGGTGCAAAAGCTACGACTGAGACAGTTGATGCACTAAGAACTGGAGCAGCTGCCATGAAGGCTATGCAGAAAGCAACGTTAGTAGTGTGAATAGTGCCTCTAATAGATATGTATTTCTGAACAGGAAATTGAGCCTCTTGGTTGAAAGGACATGTCCACATATTTTAGGCTTGGTCTCCCAAAACCTTACATAGGACGCTGAAGCCTTAAAAAATTGGATCCTTTGAGAAAATAACGTCTGGCTCAGAGATTTTGTGGCCATCTTTCCCGTTTTATTTTGTAGTTCCTCAAAGAAGTGAAATTTATACGTGTCAATATGTGTCTTGTCTCAGAAATATTGATGATGTAGACAAAACGATGGATGAGATTAATGAGCAGACGGAGAACATGAAGCAGATTCAAGAAGCATTATCAACCCCTATTGGTGCAGCTGCCGACTTTGACGAGGTATAAGCTATACATGCAACCTTCTTTTAGGATTTGAAGTACTACCGTAAAAGAATCTAAATACATTTGTTAATTCAGGATGAATTGGAAGCGGAACTCGAGGAGTTAGAAGGAGCGGAATTAGAGGAACAACTCTTACAACCTGCGACAACTGCACCTGCAACCTCAGTTTACGTCCCAGCAGGCAGGCAATCAACACGCCCTGCTCCTCAGAAGAACAAAGCTGAGGAAGATGAGTTGGCTGCATTAGAGGCCGAAATGGCTCTCTAAGCAGGTTTGTTTCTTAAGCGTTCTTTTTTTTATATGAATCTGAAATGGTCAATATTTATATGTATTTTACATAGTGTACATGAGTTGATGACTTGATACGCATATTTTCTCTTCAATATAATCACATCTAAAAAAAACTTTCCTTTCGCATTCAGACGAATTTTATAGCTACGAAACCTTTTCCGTTCGAGGTGGAGACTTTTTTTTTAAAATCTAACCCCATTAGTTAGATAAATAAAGGGGACACTCATGTTAACAAACAAATCAACTCAGATTTCAGGTTTCAAAGTTTCGAACAAAACACTGTCTTATCTAGCATTTCTCATTTAAATAAGATCATGAGGCGGCTGACATCGATCTTTCTTGCTGCAGGTATATGTTCCTGGATTTAATGAGTTGTATAGAGATTGGGTTCTGGTATGTGATGATATGTTACTAAATAGAAGGTCCATAATCACCATTTACCAGAGAACTGCTCTCGATGAGAATTCGTGTGTTACTTAAGACACTTGTAAAAAGTAGATAAGTCCTCTTAAATTCTATGCTCTTCCCAGGTTGAGCTTTCCTTTTCTTTTTCTTTCTCCTTCCTTTCTTCGGTTTTCTTATCTCAAGTATTCTTGTGTTATGTATAATGATTTATCCCATTGAAGTTATGTGAGTTGCATTCGTGAAAACATTGAAACGAGTAGGTTCTGCCGCATTAAAAGAGCTTGGGAGGTAAAACTCCTTTTCACTCACAAATTCTCAGCCACGCAAGTGTAGTTATTAGAGTTGCAGTGGTGGTTCTCTTTCTCCTTCCTCGTTCTCCTTCCTCCTCATTTTAGTTGGAGATGATGCTTTGGTGTAGTTTGTCAATTTTTTTTTTGAATAATTTGCTTGAATTAAAGAAGAGGCAAAAAATGTACAACCCCTAAGAGCATCTCCAATGCAAGATTCAAAAAAAATTCTAAAAATCCTGTGTCAAGTGTGAAAAGTGGATCTCTAAATGGTCTCTTTCCTATTTGGCCATTTAGAGATGCTCTAATGGAAAGCCTTCTCCAATGGAACACTGAAGAAAATTTCTTAAAATCTATATTTTGGTATAAATTGAAGGACCTCTAAAATAAATCTTGACATATCACTTTAGAGGTTCAAGTAGAGTCTTGCATTGGAGATGAGTTTTAAAGAGAAACTCTAAAAAGTCCTATGTGGCACTCTAAGATTTAGTACTTTTGGGTCCAGGTATGGTATATGCAAAGTCTTAATACCGAGATAAAAGCAAGTTTTTTTTGTTGAACTAGAGATAAAAGCAAGTGACCAACGTAACAAAGAAAATAGTTCGTTACTTTTTTTTTTTTTTTTGTTGTTGAAAGAAAATAGTTCGTTACTTGAAAATGGAAAAATGTCTTCACAAAAACAGCAAATTTAGGGAAGATCAGGTCAATCTTACTGATTAAGCTACACAAATACATAAAATAATAATAATAATAATAATAATAATAACACTCATAAGCAAAGATATAGGTTATACTTTTAAACAACGTGTAAATCTTCATAAAGCAAAACAATATATCAACAGTCCACAGAGTGGCATCTAGATACTGTGAAAGGAATTGGATGCTTCAATACTTGCATCCCAATGAGTTGCTTAGAATCCTATTAGCACAGACAACAACTCCCCTTAAACATAGTCAAGATTCCGCCCTGCAATCACACCACAGTTAATAGGTCTTTCAACAACTATAGCATTTTAGCGCTAATTGGTTTTGTAGTCTCCAAATAATCAAAATCATCTGAAATCCCAATCTGTAGTATTTGATTGAAATGGGGTAATTAAGGAAACAAAAAAGGAAGATCAAAATTACTATCAAAATGGGAGTACAAAAACAGTTTCAAATGGGAAAAAAAAAACTACAGGGATAGTGAAGACAAGTGTTTTAGTGTTTGTATGTGCAGTCCAAGTAGTTGGAGTTCGAAGGTCAGTTCTGACTCCCCTTGCAAGTAGCCCAAGCTGAGTTGAGTCATTCTTTCGAGTTTCTAAACAGAAAACTCAGCCACTACGGATCAATTTTTATGATTTCCATACATGCCTAAGCCTGAAACACTTCTTCGGTCACAATTTTCTCTTTCCATCTCAAAAACAACTTAACCAGGGAACCAAACAAAATAGAGAATGAGCTCGAGCTGATTTCACCGAGCTCTGACCAGACTACAACCATGTAGTAACTACAAGTTACCCAGGAGACTGTCCAGCTATAGAATAGTCCATAAAAAATTTTGAGGTATAACCTAAAATTCATGATTAATTAGGGTCACAATCATGCAAGGGGTATCATAACTCATAAGTATCAATCAGGTTTCTTATTAGGAAAGAGGCTCTTGTTTGTTCAAGGTACTAGAAGTTCAATTGGGAAGTACATACCTCCTTGCACATATGTTCTAGCTGCTTTTTGGCTTGTGGAAAATTGTTTGAACACCACTGCCCAACTGTAAAGATGTTATCTGTGAAGGAACCCTCAATTTAATCTTCTTCTCGGCCATTTTCTTGTGATGCAGCAGGCAATGGAGAAAGTATACCAAAAGGGAGGACAAATATAACTAGAAAGAAGTCGAGTAGTGAAATAGATTACAACTAGAGTAAAGAAAGCAACACTAGGCTAAAGTTTCCTGGAAGTAGTATTGGGATCCAAACCAACAAGATCCTGCAACAAAAGTTAAGGTAAAGACCAAATGTTCAGCAGAGATATCTCGAAACAGCATACTCTAAGACAGAATTTCAGCTATATATAGACATGCAATTTCTCATCGCAGCAGTAGTAGTAGTAGTAGTGATAGAGGGGGAGGAAGATAAAGATGATGTTAGAACTTCTAATCTCCTCCTTTTCCACCATGTCCACCACTCCACCACCACCAATTTCATTCCCTAAAACTGTTCATTGACCCACAACACCTGTGCAGCCTACGTAAACAAACCCGGGTAGAGTAAAAAAAATTCCACTATAGAATGAATAAGGGAAAAATGGCTAAAACTCCGAGACCGGAGTTTCTTATGTCAAAAATGATCCATATATTATTTTTAAGCGTCAACTGCCTCTGCAACTCTATAGGACATTTTTCGGTGATCACAATAGAGCTTTGGTGTCCTAACACGGCTCAAACAAAGGATGTCAGTTACTTCAGCAGTTCAGCTATCCAAACATCACTTAGAGGAAAAGTACAAACCCAAAGAAAATCGTAATCTTACATGTCGCTCTTAGAGGCTTCTGACAAGGAACCGTGCAAACCAGATCCTGGACCAACCTTCACACAAGCACAATGGTTCATTTAACAAGTAAAGAAGAGATCATAAAAGCATGAACTAAATATCGTGTATCGGATCAAGTTAGGGTATCTCAAAAGAGTCAAAACCAACAATACAACAAATTATAACAAGTCTGACGAATAGCGATATAAGAAAGTAGTGCCTAATGACAAAAGGGAAGTTCAAATGGAGACTTTCAATTACATGGACATTATAGAATACGGACAGAATGAGACGATGTGCTTCTATTACATTTCCTGGTCCAGTTAAGTTAAGGAAGCCTTGTCCATTAACTCCACGATCCGCATTGGAGCGTATGACAGATGATTCCTGTAAAAGGTGTTAATTATGGGTGAAACCTTACGAGGAAATGGCTAATGGAAAGTAGTTGAATACCTTAAGAACAACTTGCAAATACCAAAAATGGCGTTCACTAGGTCTTATATCCCAACTATATGTCTTACCCAAATGAACTTGCATCAGAAGTAACTATACCAAACAAAAGAGGAGAACTTAAATACTTAGAACAAACTAAAAGACAAAGACGATATTATAGGAGTCTCTTGTGATGAGCACAAGGGTTAGCATTCACAGACCTGCACACGACTATGCCACATTAATCTACTAAAATACATACTTATTGTTAAAAAGATATACCGAGTCTTTCAACAAAAAAAAATAGATATATTCAGTGTTTCCTAAGCACAACAAATTCTCGACCATACAAATAAAACTAGCACATGAAGCATATCACTAACAAGATCAGGACATTCCTGCAAGTAGAAATTCACAGAATCATGGAATAATTCCAAAAGATCGTTAATAAGAATAAAATGGACTAAATTCACAAGATGGATCTGTCTGCACTATACAACATAAAAAAAACAGCTATTGAATTTACTGATTACATGAACCAAGTACCAATAGGACTGTCGTGGCGCGGTGTCCTTGATCCATGGGCTAATTATGGAGATGCACGCCGTTCACCTAAGGCTTTACAGATTTTTGGTAAATTCACACACCACACACACCACAATAACATTGTCAAAGTGCTTTTTTGAAACAATAGAGAATTTCTTGTAATCTGTAAAGAAAATGTACAAGATTTTGAGAACAAATGGTTAAGGTCCTCAGGAGAACCCAACAGAGATAAAACAAAATTACATTGTTGCAAACAAAATTCCTAAAAAAGAGCTTAGATTTATCAACTTCTTTGTCTTACCCAATAGTAAAAGTGAGTATTGACACATTAGCACAATCAAAATCAATTCTTGTTCCACTTAATATCACCTTATTTATAGTTTGGGATCCCCATAGTTTCAGCACAAGTTGAAATACCACCACCACAACCATCTTCACTCATCATCATCATCATCAGATTAGGTATTTCATAATCAAAATTCCAAAAGAAATCACCATAATCCCACCCAACTGAAGAAGATAGAAAACAGTCTTCACCCCATTATCAAGTGATACAAAAGAAGTAGTAGTAGTAGTAGTAGGATCAAAAGAATCTAATTCTTCTTTTTCAAGATTTCCGCCAAATTCTCAACCCGCGCGTAGGGATAGGAAAATTTCCGCCAAACCCTGGTTCGAAACAGTCGGTTCGGTACTTCTCCTCAGCACCCAAAATCTTATTCCGCCAAATCAGATATGGGTGGAAGTCTAATTGTAAAGTGATCGTGGACAACAACAAATTTTCCCATAGCATTAGGATTACAAGATCCATGAATCTTGAAAATTCAAAGATTTTTTTCGGAAATCTCTTAATAAGAATCTAACACACGAAACAGATCATAAATCATTAACAATTCTTGATCTTCTAAACTCAAAGCGGAAATTTCTCCAAAATCCGTGAATCTTTGTTAAAGAAAAAAAGAATTCACCATAAAATTTTCATCGAATCTGACTTTTCTAAATTTCTTCAGCATTAGATTTCTTCAAAATGCATGGTATTTGCCTAGAAAATCTTTGTCTAATAATTCAATATGCATAGCATTTGCAAAGAAAATCTAGTATATTCAACTCTATCAAATCTCCCTTCTCTAGAAAATCTCAAGAGTCATATCATCAAAATGTTGTTGGAGTCTTAGACATGTTTTATTCAAATATTGCAACACAATTAGTGTTTGCATAGACTTTTCATTCAACTTCGAATTTTTTCACTTGTTGTAAATGGGACATCTAATACAATAGTAGAGGGTGGAAGTGAAAAAATATATCAAAAATAATTTTTTAGAGAGTTAAAAAATTGATGGATCATTTTTCTTTTCACCATCCTAAGCAATGTAATTTCTTCTTTCATTTTTATGAACAATGTCAAAAAAGTCGATACTCAAGTAACACAGAGGCCATCGTTACGCGAATCTGATAGTCTTTTTCCAACAATCTTCGTTCTAAGTTTATTTGTAACATTAGTAATTTTACATTAGGCTATTCGAACCTACCCCCAAAATAGTGAGTTTGGAACTACTTGCATAAGTCTCATATTTCAGAGCATACATATCATTCAAATTCATTACAAATTGGAAAAATGGGTTGTAGGGCTAAAATTTGAGGGGTTAATGAGAGCCCAACCCTGCAATAATCCTAAACACAAACCAGGTCCAAATGCCAGAGAAAGTACTTTGTTTCCTCTTTTCTTTTTTTCCCTCTCTATTGCCCTTGCACGGTAAATATCTCCCTCAACTAACGTGAAAACCATTAATCTTCCGTTCTCATTACTTCTCTATGTATCTTCTTTTACTTTCTCTCTCTAAGAATTTTTGAACAAGAGATGAATCTTAGAAGAAGAAAAAAATAGATTTGGGATTTCCTAATATAGTGAATGGTATTTTATAAAAAATAAAATTTAATCGTGAAGAAATCAGATCTGTGGTTATTGATTTTAGAAGGGTTTGATTTCTTGAACAGATTTGATGAAAATTTAATGGTGAAGAAATTTGGAAAACTCAGATTCGGTGAAAATTTAATGGCGAATTCTTTTTTTTTTTTTTTTTTTACTCAAACATAGATTCACAGGTATGGGAGAAATTTCCGATTTGAATTCAGAAGATCAAGGGTCGTTGATGATGTATGATCGGTTTTGTATGGTTAAGTTGTTATTAAGAGATAACTGAATAAAATGTTTGATTTTTTTGGATTCATAGATCTTAAAATCTTCACACGTGTGCACGGGGTTGTAAGCTTTTAGCTAGGGGTGTGCAAAAATAGACCGAACCAATCAAACCAAACCAATCCAAACCGATCCAGTCGGTTTTCAAACCAAACCAAACGACGAGTGGTTTGGTACGGTTGTAGATTTTCAAAAACCAACAGGTTTGGTTCGGTAAGTGGATGCACTTTTTAGGAACCATTAAAACCAAACCGAACCAGTCAAGTTCAATTAATATATATATAATTATATATTTACATAATTTTTTCTAAAATACATCTATCATATCTCTATGATTTCATACAAATACATATCTTTCATCAAGTTGCTATAAATAAGAATAACTACTACTCATACAAAACAACAACACTACTACAATATAATGTTACTAGCTAGTATTAGATTAAAACAATTCATGTATGATCAATGTTACTAGCTACTATATAATATTTCGGCGGTGGACGTGCACATGTCTTTCATGTTTCAAATGGTTTTTCGATGCATATGTTAGTTTGATTGTTTCTCCAGGTTTTTCAGGAGTGTTGTCTTGATTTTATACGTCAATGTATGAAGAAAGTAACTCGATTCGCCGATTTTCATGGAGAACAAATTGCGTTTTATGAATGGTTTGGTATCCAGTAGTATCCAAACCGCTTATGATGGTTTGGTTAGTAACCGAACCAAGCTCTGATCGGTTTGGTAACGGTTTGAATAATCACTAACCAAACCATGAGTGGTTTGGTAACGGATGTCACCAAAATACCGGATACCGAACCAACGAACACCCCTACTTTTAGCACAGACATTGACCTTGACTTCAGATGAGCAACAACATGGATACTCGAAGCACATTTAGGGAGTTAGCATGTACAAGTAATACGGTCACGATCATTCTTCAAAAAAAATATAATTGTACCCATGCTTTATGGAGTATCGACTAAGTGCACATCAAAATGCATTGCACCCCCACGGGGAATTCCTACACAACATGTGTAAACACTTCAACCTAACTATCAGACCTTAGACGTTTGGTTCTCAAAAGCGCAGTAAATACATCCCAAGAGTCAATAATGAAGTAGTGAAAAATTAGGTTGGACATTACACAAATAAAAAATAGTTTAATTTGAAATACTGGGAGTGGGAGTGTTTACAGTAAATAACAGAATGTACTCACAAGATTTTCATTGCTTGTGCATGCATAAATAACTAAGACAGATCTTGGTTTTCTCTGGATCTTCCTCTTTTAGTTTGTATGTTCTATTAGATCTATAATAAGATCTTGTAGGTTTTTAGAGAGAGAATATATGGAATCTAAATCCATCTTACACAATGTTTCTCTTTCTCTCTTAACTCGAGTAATATCATTTTCAAGATCATCGATTCTCTCTTCTTCTTGTTCTTCTCTCTCCAACATGGATCGCCTTACAACAATTTAATTTGGATGAAGGATATAATCAATTTTTTGGTGATTTTATATGGTCATAGAATGGACGAATGGATATAGAGGTCATGAGAAAAGAGAAGTTAATGTTGCATATTTCTACGATGATCATCTCAAGAAGATTGAAAATGAATTACAAAACAAAAGAAAGACCGATCAAGATTTCACTTTTATTAGTTTTATTATTATTAATGTTATTTTATTTGTTTGGTTATTTCATTTTATTGGCCTTTAGGGTCTTTCAATCCGTGATCTTTAGGATCCTTTAACATTCTTCTTCTTTTTTTCGTCAGAGTCTAGTCAATTTCTTTCTCTTCATGAGGCACTTGACATTTAAACGTATGTAACTCTAATAAAGTTTTCAAAGGAGAGAAATAAGAATTATCCATGTAACATTGTTATCTAATCACTTATGAATGAAAATGGTTCATTTGGTTTCAAAAAAAAAAAAAATAACTAAGACATTCAGTTGCAAAGGTAAATGTATTTGCACAGATACAACATGATGATATCACTAGGTTGGGAGGACCATATTCTGTAGAGTGCATCATTATATAGGTTGGGAACTGAGTTGCTTACAATAATACAAGAATATGTAATAATATTCCGGCTACACTTAAACATAATGATTACACACTAAGCATAATATATCCGGACCTGCATGGATACAAGAGGATCAAATCAATGGGGAATGAGCACTATACACTATATAGTGCGACACTATAGAGACCAGAAGCAGAGACATTTACAGTAAATAACAGAGAATACTCACAAGATTTTCATTGTCCATGCTTTCATATATTAATTTCATGACTATTGCATAATATATCCGGACTTTGAACCTTTCGGCTGGATTAACTAAATCATTCAGTTGCAAAGGTAAAAGTATTTGCACAAATATAACAGGATGATATCACTGTATTGGGAGGATCATATTCTGTATAGTGCATCATTATATAGGTTGGAAACATATTTGTTTACAGTACACAAATATGTACTCATATGATTAGGAATGTGTGCGCATAATAATATTTCGGCTACACTTAAACATAATGATTTACACACTAAGCATAATATAACAGGACTTGCAGGGATTAACCATGACATTCATTTGCAAAAGTAAAAGCATTTGCACGAATGCAATAAGATGATATCACTTGGTTGGGAAGACCATATTCTGTATAGTGCATCATTATTGGGGTCGGGAACGAATTTGTTTACATTACTCAAGAATTTGTACTCACAAGATTAGTAATTCTTGTGCATAATTATATTTCGGCTACACTTACACATAATGATATACACACTAAGTAAATTGATGAGTACAAGAGTAGTCTATCGATTTCTTTCGTGTTGAATCCTTTCAGATGATGCTCCAACAATAGAAGACGATGTAGAACAGAAAAACTCTCACTTCAACCTGAATAGAAAAAGTAAAGAAAACAATTACTAAAATATACAAGACAATAAGTAATAAATAAAGTAACTTGAAGTATGTTTCATGAGAGAGAAGGCCTTGCAACAATGTTCCCAAACACTTCCCTAGAACATACAAAATACAAAGGGAAATTAGAATACGAAATAGTTTATTATGGTTATTTAAGTGAACACAGTATTATGGTGATTACAAACGTGAGTGATTCTTTGTTTGACTAGAACGAAATTTCTTCACTATTCATTATGTAGTGTCCAGAGCTATTTACCAACGATCCGGATTTTCAATATGAAGTTACTTAGCTCTCTGCAGTGGCGGACCCAGAAAAATTTCTTTGTGGGGGCACATTTAGAGTCTGTTTGTTCCGTGAAAAATCATAAGATGCGAAATCAACTTTTCTTTTGGGAAAGAGTCACTTTTTTCACATGTTAAATTGAGCATTCAAGCGTTTGGTACGATTGTAGGAAAGTTTAGGGGTGCTTTTGAAAAGTAATTTGCATCGCACTTCTGGAGTGTCTGTAGTCTTGGTCACTTTTTTATAAGAATGAGACTCATTTGTGTCTTGAAAAAATATCACTACAATTTACGTCTTAAAGAACTTAAGGAAAGAGAGAGCATAATAATTTAGAAAAAAATAGTGAGAATAAAGAAAAAAAAATAAGAATAATATAGAGAAAAAGTAGTTCGAGCAAAATTTGGATGTAATTCTGATAAAACGGGAACAAAATCAAAACTACGAAGAAAAATAAAAGCTAAAAGATGAACAAATTTGAAACCTAAGGGTCAAAACTCAAGAGAGTAAATTTAGGGCCCAAACTACGAGTAACTAATGTGTAGAGGTTACAAATGAATTTATTTTGTAAAGAAACCAAAAGAAATAGAGCAATTGATATGGAGGGGACTCGAACCCTCGTCTAAAAGGTCAATAACACGACTACAATTCACCGGGTAAACAATTACTTTATGATTGTGTATGCATTGTTGTATCTTTAACCGGTACTTTATCCTTAAAAGTTGAAATTAAATCAACTCCATATACTCCCTCTGTCCCAAATTAAGAGTCCACTATTCCTTTTTCGGATGTCCCAAATTAAGAGTCTCATTCCTTTTTTATCACATAAAATCCCTTACTTTTCCATAAATACCCTTTCTTATATGTTTCCAATATGTGGTGCATTAATTAAGCTAATTAAGACATTTGATTATTCCAATACAAAAATTTGTTTTCCAATGAACAAATCCACTCTTTTTAGATTAACCAAGTGAGAAATTAATATGGTTACATGTATTTCTAGAATAAAAATTGTAATCTTTGAATTAGTTCAAGAAAAATTATCAAATAAATAAGGGTAAACATGGAAGAAGAGAAAATGTGAAAATAAGTTGGATTCCCAATATGGGACTCTTAATTTGGGACGGAGGGAGTATATCTTTTTGTTCATGGCCCCAACGTGGGGACGCCCCTTGCTCTCAGGCCTCCGTCCGACCTTTGTTATCCTCTCTTCAGCCAATCTGATCAGGTAAATGTATATATAGTAGTGAGTTAAGCAACTAATCTTGTCGTGCCTGATTCACGGGCTATACCCTAATCTTACCAAAAAAACAAACCATATTCCACCTATATATGAGATGAATGGTGATGAGATCCCGAGAATGTCGACACTTTTTTTGAACTTACCCACAGGTACGAACTACAAAAACTAGTTCAGAAATTCTCAATTAGTGTACTTTTTATTAAAAGATGAATTCGCTATGCATGAATGACTCAAGGGATAAAAGTTATTTTGGGGAAAGGCTACATAAACAAAATTCGTTGAATTTTAAGAGCGCTCCAACACGACCTTCTCTTTGTTACTGGCGTCCATAACGGATTGTGGGCACGAGCCAAAAATCTAGTCGGTGAACAACATAACCTGCCATGTAATGGGCCATGGCACAGCAGTTGTGCCCCCATGGGTAACCACTTGCTCATCGGCATGCTAGAGGATAGGTCTGCCAAGGCCAGGGGTAGGATGAGGAAGGGTGGAGTACAAGTTACCCATGCAGTAGTAATTGGTGATTTTTTCAAGAAAGAGGGAGAAGAAAATAATTTTCTGTTATAATATAGTGGTTGTCCACAACATATCTTATGGGTGCCTATGGGACATTAAGTGGCTACCCATAGTAAAGATTATCAACAACATGAGGTGCCTACAAATAGCATACTCACCCATGCAAGTAGGAGGTGTTTTCTCAATTCTCTACATGAGGTGCCTCCAACATGGATAGTCTACCTTCCACCTCATCCATGCAAGCTAGAGGTGTTGGTTATCATCTCAATTCTCTACACCTAATACCCATACGTGGTTAACTTGGATTACATGAAAATGCCTATATATACTACTCACTTCTCTTTAGTTTGGTACAAGAAATATATAGCTTTGATATAAGTTGAGAAAAGATAATACATATATTTTGGTATCCTAACTTTGTCATTCTTTATCTCATATATTCTATATATATATATTTCACTACGTTATCAACACGAGGCTCTAACCAAGTGGGGAAATAATTTCAATTATAGACGAAGGGTTGTCTTGAAGACCGTTTGAAAATCAAAGTAAGTTGTGTTATTACTTTTCAAATGTCGAATCTAACTAATATAAATTTTGCAGTTCTTAACTTAACAGGAAGGAACTATCTTAATTGGGCTCCTGATGTTGAATCTCATTTAGAGGAAAGGAATCTAAAGAAAACCATAGCAGAGGGAAATAATGAAACTTCTCAGAATCGTGCGGCTGCACTGAATTTTATCCGACACCATCTATGTGAAGATCTAAAGTTGGAATATTTAAATATAAGAGACCCTTTATTGTTATGGACCGGTTTAAAGAAACGTTTTGACCATTTAAAAAGAGTTATCCTTCCTAAGTCTCTAAATGACTGGTTGCATCTGAGACTGCAGGATTATAAAACTGTTTCTGAGTATAGTTCCATTCTGTTTAAAATAACGGCAAAATTGACACATTGTGGTTTCCCTGTTAGTGAAGAAAAAATGTTGGAGAAAACATTTTCTACTTTTCATGTATCTAACATGAACCTGCAAGAACAGTAGAGAAATATGAATTTTAAATATCATTCTGATTTAATTTCTTGTCTACTTGTTGCGGAACAAAATAGAGAAGTTTTTATGAAAAATCAAGAGGCTCGTCCAACAGGTTATTCAAAAGTATCTGAAACCTATGTGACATCTTATGGGCGAGGTGGTCGTGGCAACGATCACAACAAAAATAATAGAGGTGTTGGCTACCACTCTAGAGGGCGTGGTCGTGGCAATGATCACCAAATAGATACCAGAGATGGTGGCTACCACTCTGGAGGACGCGGACGTGGGAATGGCCAAAATTGGAATAACGGAGATGGTGGCTACCACTCTGGTGGACGTGGTCGTTGTCGTCGAGGACGTTACAATAACTCGAGTACTAGACCTCATCCATTTAGTCGACAAGACAAAGGAAAAAGGGCATTAAATGAACCATCTGAAATGCAAACTAAGTCATGTTATAGATGTGACCTGACAGGTCATTGGCAAAGGACCTGTAAAACTGCAAAACATCTGGTATATCTTTATCAAGCGTCGTTAAAGAAAGCAACGACCAATACAGAAATGAACCAGATGGAGATAGGTGGTTCCTCCTATAACACTGGATTAGATGTGTTATTTCCTGTTGATTACGGCGGTAATCTGGAGATTCCTCAAGATTGAGTCCCAGCAGCCGAAAGAGATATATACGATGGTAGCTTTGATCATCTACCTCCCGCTGAATTTGACAAACTACTTGATGAAGAGTTTGACAAAATTTTCCCAGAACAGTGTTATATTTGTATTATTTTTTTTTGTTTCTTAAATAATTAATGTAATATTATCATGTTCATATAATACAAATATGTTATAATCTTATGTCTTATTTTTGTGTACATAAGGTATGGATTGCAGAAAGACAATATCAAAGGATGATGAGGATATATGTGTAGTTGATAACGGAACTACAAACTCTATCTTTCGAAACAATAAATATTTTGAGACATTGAAGTTATACAAGGCTAATGCAATAACAATCGCTGGTTCATCTAGTCTTATTGAAGGCTCTGGTAGAGCAACTATAATATTACCGCATGGTACAAAAATAACCATTGATGACGCATTGTTTTCAACTAAGTCTTTGAAAAATTTATTAAGCTTTAAAGACATTCGTCGAAATGGTTACCACATTGAGACTAGAGATGAAAATAATGAAGAATATTTATATATTACTTCAAATACTTCTGGCGAGAAGCATGATTTAAAGAGACTGTCGACTCTTTCTTCTGGATTATATCTTGTAAGGATAAAAACGATTGAATCATATATTGTCGTAAACCAGAAGCTTTACGACCCTAGTGTGGTGACACTTTGGCATGATCGTTTGGGACATCCTGGATCTACCATGATGAGTAGAATAATCCAAAATTCTCAAGGACACCCATTACAGAACCAGAAGTTTCTGATAAGTAAGGATTTTAATTGTAAATCCTGCTCTCTTGGTAAATTGATTGTAAAACCATCTTTTACAAAAGTTCATATAGAATCTCCTAAATTTTCGGAAAGGATTCAACGAGATATTTGTGGTCCTATTCACCCATCATGTGGACCATTTAGATATTTTATGGTATTAATTGATGCATCTACAAAATGGTCTTACGTTAATCTTTTATCAACTCGTAATAATGCTTTTGCACGATTACTAGCTCAGATTATTAGACTACGTGCTCATTTTCCAGATTTTCCTATCAAAAGGATACGTCTTGATGGGGCAGGAGAATTTACATCAAAGGCTTTTGATGCTTACTGTCAGGCAGCTGGTATTGATCTTGAACATCCTGTAGCATATGTTCATACCCAGAATGGTCTAGCAGAATCATTCATAAAACATCTACAACTAATTGCGAGACCAATGTTGATGAAAACTAAATTGCCTATTTCGGCATGGGGATCTACACTATTACATGCTGCATCTTTGATCCGTCTTCGGCCCAGAGCGAATGGTTATTCTCCGTTACAACATGTTCTGGGCCATCAACCAAATATTACACATTTACGTGTTTTTAGGTGTGCGGTGCATATCCCTAATTCACTTCCAAAACGTACTAAATTTGGACCTCAGCGGCGGCTGGGAATATATATATTGGCTTTGACTCACCATCTATTATAAGATATCTCGAACTTGTGACAGGTGATACTTTTACCGCACGATTTGCGGATTGTCATTTTGATGAGACAATTTTCCCACGTCAACATCGGATAATAAACAAAATGATTTATGTTGGCATACACAAAGTCTGTCTTATCTAGACCCTCGAACTAGTCAGTCAGAACTAGAAGTAGAAAGGATAATACATTTGCAAGGCATTGCAAATAAACTACCAGATGCATTTAATGATGCAGCAAGGGTAACTGAATCATATATCCCTACTGCTAATGCTCATGCACGAATTAATATTCCTGAAGGACCAGGAGAAACTGCTATAGCAAATGAGTCGTCTAAGCCACGTCAGAAACGTGGACGACCAATTGGTTCTAGAGATACTATTCCTAGAAAGAGGAAGAACCAATCACAAAATAATAGTTCTCTAGAAGAGACTATTAATGATACAACCACACTTTCTAAACAAATACCCCTTGAAGAGGGTAAAGCCTTTGATGAGGCAGAGATACAAAATAATGAGGAAGTCTCTATGAATTATGAATGCTCAAAAGAAGTTTGGGACCGAAATGAAACAATTATCGACGAGGTATTTTCTTTTGCAGTGGCAACCTCAATTCTGAAAGAGAATGGTGATTATGAACCACGCTCTATTGAGGAATGTCGACAAAGACCTGATTGGTCGAAATGGAAAGATGCAATTCAGGCAGAGCTAGATTCACTCAATAAGCGTAGTGTTTTTGGACCAGTGGTCCTCACACCTAAGGATGTAAATTCAGTTGGGTTCAAATGGGTTTTTGTGAGAAAACGCAATGAAAATAACGAAATCGTTCGCTACAAAGCACGACTTGTGGCACAGGGTTTTCTACAAAAACCTGGGATAGATTATGAGGAAGCATATTCTCCTGTATGGATGCCATTACATTCAGATATTTAATCAGTCTAGCAGCTCAAGAAGAACTTGATATGCATCTACTAGATGTCGTCACTGCATATTTATATGGCAATCTAGATACTGATATTTATATGAAAGTCCCTGAAGGTTTCAAGTTACCTGAAGGAAAACAACGTGTCATGTATTCACTTAAACTTAATAGAGCTTTATATGGTTTAAAGCAATCAGGGCGAATGTGGTACAATTGTCTCAGTGAATACTTGACCAAGGAAGGATATGTAAACGATCCTATTTGTCCATGTGTGTTCATTAAGAAATCATATACTGGATTCGCTATCATTGCAATATACGTTGATGATATAAATATAATTGGGACAGTTGAAGATATCTCGAAAGCTGCAGAATATTTGAAGAAAGAGTTTGAGATGAAAGATCTTGGGAAAACAAAATTCTGCATTGGCTTACAAATTGAGAGAAGTACAAATGGAATTCTTGTACATCAAAATTTATATACTGAAAAGGTTTTGAAAAGATTTCGCTTGGACACTGCTACCCTCTTAGTACTCCAATGGTTGTCAGATCTCTTGATACTATAAAAGATCCTTATCGTCCTAAAGAAGATAACGAAGCACTACTTGGTCCTGAAGTACCATATTTAAGTGCAATAGGTGCTTTATTATATTTGGCTCAATGTACTAGACCTGATATTTCTTTTGCAATAAATTTATTGGTCAGATTCTGTTCGGCACCAACAAAACGACATTGGATGGGAGTAAAGCATATTCTCCGATACCTTCGAGGAACTACTGATATGGGGTTATTCTATTCGAAAAATTCCTCTGATGTTTCACAAATGGCAGGATATACTGACGCAGGATATATATCTGATCCACATAAAGGAGTTTCACAAACAGGTTATGTTTTTACTAGTGGTGGTACAGTTTTCTCTTGGCGATCAAGTAAGCAAAGTATGCCGGCTACATCTTCTAACCGCTCGGAGATTATTGCTCTTCATGAAGCTACCAGAGAATGTGTATGGCTCAGGTTTATTATCAGTCATATTAGAAATTCTTGTGAACTTCCTGAAATTACAAAGTCACCTACCATTATTTATGAAGCCAATGCGGCTTGCATTGCCCAAATCACAGAAGGATATATTAAAGGTGACAGAACGAAACACATTTCGCCAAAGTTATTTTTCTCACACCATCTACAGAAAAATGGTGAAATTGATATTCAGAAGATACAATCATGTGAGAATTATGCTGACTTGTTTACAAAGTCTCTGCCTACTACAACGTTTAGAAAACTAGTAGAAGGTATCGGAATGCGAAGCTTGAATAATCAAATGATGTAAAACTACACCGGTCCACGATATGATATTCATCAGGGGGAGAATATTATCGTGTGAAGATTTACAAATCACTAGTACTGGATATCTACGCTCTGTACTCTTTTTCCTTCGTCTAGTTTTTGTCCTAATGGGTTTTTCTGGCAAGGTTTTAACGAGGCAGCATTTTACGTATCCAACATCATTCAAGATTTTATTGAGACAATTATTTTACGTTGTGGTCATCCAAGGGGGAGTGTTATAATATAGTGGTTGTCCACAACATATCTTATGGGTGCCTATGGGACATTAAGTGGCTACCCATAGTAAAGATTATCAACAACATGAGGTGCCTACAAATAGCATACTCACCCATGCAAGTAGGAGGTGTTTTCTCAATTCTCTACATGAGGTGCCTCCAACATGGATAGTCTACCTTCCACCTCATCCATGCAAGCTAGAGGTGTTGGTTATCATCTCAATTCTCTACACCTAATACCCATACGTGGTTAACTTGGATTACATGAAAATGCCTATATATACTACTCACTTCTCTTTAGTTTGGTACAAGAAATATATAGCTTTGATATAAGTTGAGAAAAGATAATACATATATTTTGGTATCCTAACTTTGTCATTCTTTATCTCATATATTCTATATATATATTTCACTACGTTATCAACACGAGGCTCTAACCAAGTGGGGAAATAATTCCATGGCTACAAAAGAGATCAATAAACCTCCCCCAACACTACCCACATACCCAGAGGTAAGAAAAATGGGGTTTTAACAGAAACCCTCGTTTTTTACTCATCAAATTATTCTTACCCATGTTATAAATTTCGACTTTTGGTTACTAATTTGTTGTAATTTTTTGTGGGTTTTAGATGATACTTGCAGCGATTTCAGGTCTTGATGAGAAAACTGGTTCAAAAAAGTTAGAGATTTCAGGTCTTGATGAGAAAACTGGTTCAAAAGGTCAACGGATACAAGTGATGAGATGAATGGTGATGAGATCCCAAGAATGTCGACGCCTTCAATGTTAGAGAACTTCAAGCAACTGCCATACTTAGCTTTTTGCTTTGAACACTTATTTTAAATAACAAACTAAATTTCACCTGAACTTTTTACAATCTTTCTGTTTTTTTCATTTTTCACTTCAATTTCAATTTTATTTTTTGATTTGAAACACAACTACAAACAATGCAAATACCAACTACAATCTTTCTGCTTTCACATTCTTCTTTCTTTACTTTTCATGCCTACATTCTCGAGAGTCATATGATGAATGGATGGCTATGGAAGTTGAGCTCACGAGATCAAATGAGCTCTTTTTATTAAAGTTACGAGGTTGCGTAGCTCTTCACTCTACTCAGAGTCAGCGCAGAAGAGTACGCTCAAAGGTAATAGAAAGGCTCGAAAATCTCACAAGGGTTACCTCTCCACTAATGATTAATCCAGATCTCTCAGAACTGTCTACCCTTTACTTCCATAATACTCACATGGCTAGCACACAGACGACCTCAAGACTCGAAATTCATGAAGAAACTTTTAACAACCGGATAGTACGATCAACTCGACTCTATAACTATTAACACGCACAAAACAACTATTAGGCTCACATTTTCAGTTGAAAATAGAAAAAATTTTGAACCCTTTTGAGTTTTCGAAATGAAGGACTTAGCAAAAGTTCTTCCCTATCTCCAAACTTGAACCGAACATTGTCCTCAATATTCTGAAGACAATGCCAAAATAAAAACATGAAAGGAAAGATATTACCAAACTCCACTGTACTATACCAAAAGTATGGGTTGCCTCCCAAGAAGCGCTAAATTTATCGTCTTCAGCCAGACGATGACTATTTAGAAAAAAAAAATTACTGTAAACCTACTAGATTAATGGTTGATGACTCCCCATACAATAGTAATCGAAAGATTTGAGGGTCAACCCAAAAAATGAAGTATCCAGGAAGGTTCGGTCTCACATCCACGAAATGATATGACGGTTTAAGTGAGACTTCCGATCTGAACGAGCTATCCCCAAACTTAGATGAAGCTACAATTATTCAGTTTCGCACTACACCCGAAAGAGTATAGACCTGATAAAAAGGGTCTATGTATGAATGAAAAACTAAATGTGAAACTGCAAAAACATTTAGACCTATATCCAATGGACCATATGCACAAAAATCTAGAGGACTGTCAGGGACAAATGAACTTATACTCTTTTGGTCTGTTATAGACCACCTAATTGGTTTCTCCAAAGATGGAGACAACTCTGGGTTAGGCTGACTAGAGTCCTCTTCTGATGGGTGAGGTGTCTCTAAAGTTGACACCAAATTTGGTTCTGAGATTATGAGGAGTTTAGCTTTAGCTTCCCACTTTGCAGTATCCAGCAATGGGGTTGAATCTAGTAAAAGATTTACCTCATTGATACTGCTCTGCTCATCAAAATCGACGCCAAAATGGGCCAATAATGCTTCCAACGGATCATTTGCTAGAGTTGTTGGTAGCAATGGGACCATTTTTTTTTTCAAAAGATTAACGAAACTACGAAGATCCTAAGGAAAACACACACGCAAGCAAGCTGACTCAACAAAGCAACCTAGACACAATCTAGGCGACTGGGTAGTCTTTTCACCTAAAAATTGATCTAGACAGCTTCTATTTCTTTCCAAAGCTTGAACTATAATTTTTATAAGAAGTTACTCCGTCACAGTACAACGATCAAGAATTGTGCGCTTGGATCGTTCCCTCTTCCTGGGAAACTCCAAATACTAATCAAGATTGAGATTTGTCAAGAAGGTCCTATAAGCTCGTTACCCTTTGGCCAATTTCTAAATCAATTTTTAATTTTGAGTGAGGCTTGGGATCACGCAATGTTGTTACCTAAATGGGCAAGAGACCGGTGATGAAATCAGACTCCTATCTTGTAATTGGTTAATGCTCTTACTAATATGATAATTAAACTAACAGTTCGACAATCAATTAGGAAAGCAAAAACATCACAAGTACCCACTTACAGGAGATTCGTGGGTGATCTAGAAGTTACCTCCCGTTCAAGACGGGCGACGACCTTTGTAGACGACCCGGGCCACTCTTCCCGCAAGTGTGCGAACCCGAGGCTTCTTAGTTTCGATTACAAAATTAAATGCCCTCCAATTTAGGGTCAAAACAATAAAGTCCTTAAAACAAAACAACAAAAATAAAGACATACCAAAAAAGTTTATAACACTCTCTCACCAAAATAAAAATAAAGTACTAAAATCTAAAAAGGTCTTCTTTGATATCATTCTCCTTGATGCTCCTTCCCTTTAGCTCCTTTGTGAATCTACACAATGAAAGGGCAAGTCAAAGTAATCAAAAGAGGCAAAAAAAAAAAACAATTCAAGATTGAAAATAAAATTAAACCTATCCCTGGCAGCGGCGCCAAAAACTTGATAGGCCTAGAATAGGTCTATTCCCCAAGTGTAGGGATCAAGTTATAGTAAAGTTTGTAAATCGGGAAATCGTTCCAAGGGACAAGTAATTTTATCTAAATCTTAAATTAACACTCCATTCATTAATTTTGGTTTGATTTTGTGAAAACTATTTTTAACAGAAAACAAGAAAAGACTAAAGAAGAATGAAATCAAGATGGGAAAGAAATCTAGGGTTCTTGATTCCACCATATAAATGGACTATCTAAAACATGCATTCAATTAACAAATTCCTTTTTTCATATATAACTCAAAATCTAACATAATAAACTATTTAGATTCTGGAATATATTCTTTAATAACACATTTCAAAATCATTTATATTTTAATTGATTATCACATATAACTTGTATTCCTTAATAATCATTCATCATCTAATAAGCATATTCCATCTAATAACTTAACAACAACATGAAATATCCCACTGTGATGCATGAACAAAGACAAGATCATAAAATCCATATGAAATAACAATTAATAGACATTGAAGCTGAATACAAGGATTCATTAATCAATAACATATTTCAAAATAAGCCCAAGTATGGGTTTCCTCTAAAACTCTAGATACAAGATTAGCTGCTCATGAAATCTAAAGTAATATTCATTGAAATTCTAAAGTAAATGGAATTACAAAAGGTAATGAAAAGAATTCACCAAATGAGATTTAGATCCATAGCTCCTTGTGCCTCCATGTCGATGTCCAATATTAGCTCCAAATATTTCCAAGAATATTACCTAAAACTCCAAATAATAGCTTTTTAGAAGATGAAAGAAGAGAAATTTAGAAGAGAAATAGAAGAAGAAGTGATTTTAGAGAAGAAGTTATGGAGAAATTAGAAGTTTAGAAGAAGAAATTAGAAGTAGAAAGAAATTGTAGTGACTAGATGAAGGTGGCTAGAGAAAGTAGTAGAAGAAATGGATTTAGGGTTAAAAGATAGAAGGAGAAGTGACTTAGAAATTAGAGAAGGAAGCCTTTTGAGAGGGTTGTTGAAGTTTATAGAGAAATAAGAGAGGTAGAGATTTATTTATAGATGGGTTGATGGCTAGGGTTTTAGGAGTTAATTGGGAGAAAATGGGAGAAAGAGGGTTAAAATAGGAAGTTAGGGTTGCTTTCTACTCAAGAAATGGATTCTTATCGGTTGAAAATTGAAAAGGACAAAAAAGAGGGGCTATTAGGTAATTTCGGGAGGGTTAAAAGTAGAAAAGAGGGACCACGCGTCTTCTGTCCGTTTGTGCATGGAACTTCAATGCTGAGGGGGTTTACGGAGCTTAGATAGAACAACCACTACGTTGCGCCACGTCATCCGCTATTATCCCACTAGCCAGAATGATGCCCAACAGTGTCCCACTGGCCCACTTCCTTTGACTCCGACTTTGACTTAGCATATTTCACTCATCCGTACTCCGATTTAACCTCCCTTTTCTCCTACGGGCTCGTCTTGGACTCTACTTTCACCTATGCACTGATTTTGACCAAATTACCAGAATGTCCTTGACTCCAAATGACCAAAATACCCTTCGTATATCTTTTACTTGTTTTTTTAACCATTTTCACACATATTTCTGCAAAAGACACCTAATTAAACAACTCAGATGGGACATTTTCATGACCCATCAAACATCCCCAAACTTAGATTTTGCTAGTCCTCGAGCAAAACAAAATAAAAGAAAAACCTAATTCACTTTCGGAGGAATCCCGGTTGCATTTAGAACATGCAACAAGCCGTTAAACCCCTAGGTTGCCCTAGTGGACGACTGTTGTCTCGTGAGGGTTTCCAGAGAATATACCCATAAAATCAAAAACATTTCAAAATTACAATAGGGTCCAAAAACACTCAAAGTCAACTAAGACAGACCAAAAATGTTTATCTCCTAGAAAATTTTAGCAAGCTAATAGGAATCAGTCAAAGTTAACAACACTATACAGACGTTAAAAATCTCTTCACTAATAATCTAGACTGGAAGTTTTCGTGACTAGCCGCAATGAGAATCACTTCGGTTGCGAACAGACAGAACTTTGATTCCTATCTTAATACATTTCGCCTCGACTTTAGCCTCACAGACATACGCTCTAAAAATGAAATCACTCAAGAATGGTTCACTCGTATGTGTGAGTGTGATCACTAAACTTGAACTCAACACATAAAAATGGTGAAGACAATATTTTAGAACGAATGATCTACGAAAAAGAATATAACCACTAAATGGAATAGGGAAGCTCACTTACCTTTTTCACCCACTCTACCTTCTAATAATGCTTTCTAAAGGTCAACGGATACAAGTGATGAGATGAATGGTGATGAGATCCCGAGAATGTCGACGCCTTCAATGTTAGAGAACTTCAAGCAACTTCCATACTTAGCTTTTTGCTTCGAACACTTATTTTACATAACAAACTAAAGTTCACCTGAACTTTTTACACAATCTTTCTGTTTTTTTTTCATTTTTCATTTTTCACTTCAATTTCATTTTTTTTTTTGAAACACAACTACAAACAATGCAAATACCAACACTAGTATTCTCAACAATCAACTTTTCCTTTTTTCGCACTTTGCTTTCACATTCTTCTTTCTTTACTTTTCATGCCTTCATTCTCGAGAGTCATATGATGAATGGATGGTGGAGTATCCGTATTCCTAAAGTTGACACTATTATCGAGTTTCATGGACTACAAAAGTAAGGTTTATTCGCTATCCGGGTGTCACTCGTGGTGGCTATGGAAGTTGAGCTCACGAGATCAAATGAGCTCTTTTTATTAAAGTTACGAGGTTGAGTAGCTCTTCACTCTACTCAGAGTCAGCGCAGAAGAGTACGCTCAAAGGTAATAGAAAGGCTCGGAAATCTCACAAGGGTTAAGTCTCCACTAATGATTAATCTAGATCTCTCAGAACTGTCTACCCTTCGCTTCCATAATACTCACATGGCTAGCACACAGACGACCTCAAGACTCGAAATTCATGAAGAAACTTTAAACAACCGGATAGTACGCTCAACTCGACTCTATAACTATTAACACGCCAAAAACAACTATTAGACTCACATTTTCGGTCGAAAATTGAAAAAATTTTGAACCCTCTTGAATTTTCGAAATGAAGGACTTAGCAAAAGTTCTTCCCTATCCCCAAACTTAAACAGAATATTGTCCTCAATATTCTGAAGACTATGCCAAAATAAAAAGATGAAAGGAAAGATATTACCATACTCCACTGTACTATACCAAAAGCATGAGTTGCCTCCCAAGAAGCGCTAAATATATCGTCTTCAGCCAGAAGATGACTATTTAGAAAAAAGAAAAATTACTGTAAACCTAATGGATTAATGGTTGATGACTCCCCATACAATAGTAATCGAAAGATTTGAGGGTCAACCCAAAAAATGAAGTATCCAGGAAGGTTCAGTCTCACATCCACGAAATGATATGACGGTTTAAGTGAGAATTCCGATGTGAACGAGCTATCCCCAAACTTAGATGAAGCTACAATCATTAAGTTTCGCACTACACCCGAAAGAGTATAGACCTGATAAAAAGGGTCTATGTATGAATGAAAAACTGGGTGTGGAACTGCAAAAACATCTAGACCTATATCCAATGGACCATATGCACAAAAATCTAGAGGACTCTCAGGGACAAATGAACTTATACTCTTTTTTGTCTGTTTTAGACCACCCTATTGGTTTCTCCAAAGATGGAGACGACTCTGGGTTAGGCTGACTGGAGTCCTCTTCTTATGGGTGAGGTGTCTCTAAAGTTGACACCAAATTTGGCTCTGAGATTATGAGGAGTTTAGCTTTAGCTTCCCACTTTGCAGTATCCAGCAATGGAGTTAAATCTAGTAAAAGATTTACCTCATTGATACTGGTCTGCTCATCAAAATCGAAACCAAAATGGGCCAATAATGCTTCCAACAGATCATTTGCTAAAGTTGTTGGTAGCAATGTGATGCACCCGAAAAGGTTACACACCCAAGCGGAGGTATCAAGTAGTAATCCGGCAAAGCCGGGATCGATCCAAGGATAGGAAGTCAATTTGGATATCGAAGGGTCTTATCCCTCGGTCTAGATATTAAAAGCTAACTTAGACTAAAAGGAGAAAAACAAAGGTAAACGAGGGTTTTGATTGAATAAGCAATAAAGGAAACAATTAAAGCAAGTAAAACTAAACAATAAAGTAAACGGGCGAGAGAGATTCGAGAGAAGAGTTCGGAGGAACAAGAGTCGGGAGACGGTAAGAGTTGATTCGGGTAAAAGTTAATTGAGACGGTTACTTCGATCCACAAGATCGACAGTGACAAATACTATGTATCTATTCACATGAAAGTGTAATTAACTTCACCCACATTGACAATCCTAAGCATCATGTGTCTAACTAAGCATAACCGATCAAACGTCACTAAGCATCGATTATCAAACTAAGTACGCATTATCAAAGTTCGTGTCAATAGACGATTACGATCAAGGCTTCTAGTTTATAAAACTAGACGAAGACAATTAAACTCACATGTAAACAAATAATAAGTCAATCATCACATTCAAATCATGCTTCAAGAGTATCCGAATACGAGAGTTCATGTATCGAAGTCCGGGAATCTATAATGATAATCTACAACTATGTATTGTCCGATTTAATGTGTCAAATGCAATCGATGTTCGACTCCTAAGGTGGTGTCTATAAGGACTACGTATATCCGGAGGTCATACTTAGTCAAACAAACGTCCTAAATCGGTTAATCCCGAGTCGTCGAAAATGTCGTCTAGTCGCCTAACTATGCGAAGTGCTTGACAAGACACATGAAATACGATCAAAACGATAATCGAATCAAATGAACATCAATTCATAATCGAAACATGAAATCATATTAAACATAATCACGAATTCATCACATTTCATCCCATATATTCGACACACTTGATTTAGCTAAACATGTTGAATGAATAATAAATGAAAAGAAGATGATGAGAAATCCCCCTTTTTCGATGTGGCTCGAGGCTAGGTTCGTCGAGAAAAATGAGTCTCTAAGTGTAGTCGATCTCCCCGTAGCAATTTTCTGGATTTCCCTTTAATAGTGAACTTTGGGTGTCCCCGAGTAAAAATCAGATTCCCCATAGCACCCACCATCATCTTCTCCATTTAGAACACAAACTCCATTAAAGCTTCATCAAGCTTTCTCTCTCTAAAGATTTCTTACCCAAAATCAAATCAAATCACATGGGAAGTTAGCCAAGGACATGGGGAGTAAAAGCCCCAAGGTTTCCGGCCAAGAAAGTGGCCGGAAACCCTAGAAAATTCCGGCCAAAAAAGGTGAGGAAATCCGGCCAAAACCCAAGAAGGTCCGGCCAGCAGCTCCCGTGCACGTTCCTGCCGTCCCGAGCTGTTGGTGCGCTTGCGCAGCTGCCGTCCGTGCGTCCCCTTGGAATCCCGAGCAGCAGCTCCATGAGAGCTTCAAAAACCGAGCTGCTGCTGCAACTCCACGAGAGCTCGGGCTGCTGTTGCGTCCCGTGCGTGCTGTCCCGTGCTGGAGCAGACGCATCCCGTGCACAGCAGCTGTCCCGAGCTTGCTTCCTTGCCCGTGCTTGCTGCCTCCGGCTGCTTCCGGCCAAGACTAGGCCGGCCCTAGTGTTGGCCGGCCTCCTCCTTCTTCTCTCTTTTTCCCTCTCTTTCACACTCTTGAACCCTTCAAACCCTAGAACTCCTTTAACCTCTCTCTCTCCTCCAAAGTTGTGTAGTTCAATGATGAAATGAAGAAGGAAGAAGATGAATAGTGTATTTGACTCAAACCCTAGACATAGTCAACCTTGACTTTGACTCAAACTTGAGTCCATTGGGTGCCTCCAAAATCTCTTCCTTCTTTCATCTTCTTTGGGCTTGGGTTTTAGACTTCACTTGGAAATCAAGAGGGTGCCTTCTAGAATTATAACCAAAGGAGGGTGCCTTCATAGAATCCTTGTTTTAAGACCGAACCTCGACTTCTTTCTTTCACAACTTCCCCGTCCGAACTCGGAATTGACTTCCGTTTTCACCGTTGGGCTCGTCTTTGACTCCTCTTCTCATATGATTTGCTTGAAGTCTTTTTCTCTCATTTTAGGCACATGAAATGATAGTGATAATTCGCCCCCTTTATTCCGAATTCCATGTTTAGCTCCAAATATGGTACCTAAACAAGAAAAACACATAAAATATTATTGATAACACTCGAAAATGACTAATTAGTCTAAGTTAGGCTCTCCAAATGTGACATTTTCGTGTCACATCACAATAGGATCATTTTTTTTTGTTTTTGAAAAGATTAACGAAATTACAAAGATCCTAAGGAAAACACACACGCAAGCAAGCTGACTCAACCACGCAACCTAGACACAATCTAGACGACTGGGTAGTCTTTTTCACCTAAAAATTGATCTAGACAGCTTCTATTTCTTTCCAAAGCTTGAACTATGACTCTTATAAGGAGTTACTCCGTCACAGTACAACGATCAAGAATTGTGCGCTTGGATCGTTCCCTCTTCCTGGGAAAACTCCAAATACTAATCAAGTTCGAGATTTGTCAAGAAGGTCCTATAAGCTCGTTACCCTATGACCAATTTCTAAATCAATTTTTAATTTTAAGTGAGGCTTGGGATCGCGCAATGTTGTTACCTAAATGGGCAAGAGACCGGTGATGAAATCCGACTCCTATCTTGTAATGGGTTAATGCCCTTACTCATATGATAATTGAACTAACAATTCGACAATCAATTAGGCAAGCAAAAACATCACAAGTACCCACTTACAGGAGATTCGTGGGTGATCTAGAAGTTACCTCCCGTTCAAGACGAGCGACGACCTTTGTAGACGACCCGGGCCACTCTTCCCTCAAGTGTGCGAACCCGAGGCTTCTTAGTTTTGATTACAAAATTAAATGCCCTCCAATTTAGGGTCAAAACAATAAAGTCCTTAAAACATAACAACAAAAATAAAGAAATACAAAAAAAGTTTATAACACTCTCTCACCAAAATAAAAATAAAGTACTAAACCTAAAAAGGTCTTCTTTGATATCCTTCTCCTTGATGCTCCTTCCCTTTAGCTCCTTTGTGAATCTACACAATGAAAGGGCAAGTCAAAGTAATCAATAGAGACAAAAAAACAATTCAAGATTGAAAATAAAATTAAACCTATCCCCGACTGCGGCGCCAAAAAGTTGATAGGCCTAAAATAGGTCTATTCCCCAAGTGTAGGGATCAAGTTATAGTAAAGTTTGTAAATCGGGAAATCGTTCCAAGGGACAAGTAATTTTATCTAAATCTTAAATTAACACTCCATTCATTAATTTTGGTTTGATTTTGTGAAAACTATTTTTACAAGAAAACAAGAAAAGACTAAAGAAGAATGAAATCAAGATGGGAAAGAAATCTAGGGTTCTTGATTCCACCACATAAATGGACTATCTAAAACATGCATTCAATTAACAAATTTCTTTTTTCATATATAACTCAAAATCTAACATAATAAACTATTTAGATTCCGGAAGATATTCTTTAATAACACATTTAAAAATCATTTATATTTTAATTGATTATCACATATAAGTTATATTCCTTAATAATCATTCATCATCTAATAAGCATATCCCATCTAATAACTTAACAAAAGCATCAAATATCTCACTGTGAAGCATGAACAAAGACAAGATTATAAAATCTATATGAAATAACAATTAATAGACATTGAAGCTCAATACAAGGATTCATTAATCAATAACATATTTCAAAATAAGCCCAAGTATGGGTTTCCTCTAAAACTCTTGATACAAGAGTAGCTACTCAGGAAATCTAAAGTAATATTCATTGAAATTCTAAAGTAAATGGAATTACAAAACATAATGAAAAGAATTCACCAAATGTGATTTAGATCCATAGCTCCTTGTCCCTCCATGTTGATGTCCAATATTAGCTCCAAATATTTCCAAGAATATTACCCAAAACTCTAAATAATAGGGTTTTAGAAGATGAAAGAAGAGAAATAGAAGAAGAAGAAGTGATTTTAGAGAAGAAGTTAAGGAGAAATTAGAAGTTTAGAAGAAGAAATTAAAAGTAGAAAGAAATTGTAGAGAATACATGAAGGTGGCTAGAGAAAGTAGTAGAAGAAATGGATTTAGGGTTAAAAGATATAGAAGGAAGCCTTTTGAGAGGGTTGTTGAAGTCTACAGAGAAATGATAGAGGTAGAGATTTATTTATAAATGGGTTGATGGCTAGGGTTTTAGGAGTTAATTGGGAGAAAATGGGAGAAAGAGGGTTAAAATAGGAAGTTAGGGTTGCTTTCTACTCAAGAAATGGATTCTTATTGGTTGAAAATTGAAAAGGACAAAAAGGAGGGGTTATTAGGTAGTTTGGGAGGGTTAAAAGTAGAAAAGAGGGACCACGCGTCTTCTGTTCGTTTGTGCATGGAACTTCCATGCTGAGCGGGTATACGGAGCTTAGACAGAACAACCACTACGTTGCGCCACGTCGTCCGCTATTATCCCACTAGCCAGAATGATGCCCAACAGTGTCCCACTGGTCCACTTCTTTTGACTCCAACTTTGACTTAGCATATTTCACTCATCCGTACTCCGATTTGACCTCCGTTTTCTCCTACGGGCTCGTCTTGGACTCTACTTTTCAGCTATGCACTGATTTTGGCCAAATTACCAGAATGTCTTTGACTCTAAATGATCAAAATACCCTTCGTATATCTTTTACTCGTTTTTTTAACCATTTTCACACATATCTCTGCAAAAGACACCTAATCAAGAATATCAAACATTTTATTATAATAAAGACTCAAAATAGACTAACTCAGCTAAATTAAATGACTCAGATGGGACATTTTCATGACCCATCAAGTACAAGAATGGATTTTGACATCCTAGATAAGTTAGGGATGTACTCTAACTTAGGGTTCTATATAATGTCTCTTGAGACATGAATAAGGTGTGGATTTTTCTCATGGAGCTCTCTTATTCTACAACATCAAGTAGAGTAAGAAAGGGAGAATTAATCCCAACTATCTATCTAGTCGAAGAAAAAGGTGTTCTTCAATCGAACCACCATCGTAGTTCTAGCTAACAACAAGGTGGGAGATCAAGGTGATTGCTCGGTGTCCCAAGTAGAGGAGCTACAATTGGTGCTCTTGATCTTCTCAAAAGAGATTGGAAATGTTCGAGAGAAAACTAGCGATTAAGGTATTTATCGAACTAGTTTAACTTAGTTATGATTTTTAGCTGATGCATGAGATCCTAGGGATACTAGTGTTAGACATGTTAGATGTCTGAGATTCCGCTACCAACACTTGGAGACCACATAACCCAACATCCACTAAGTGAGGTCTGTACAATAAGAGGTGGGACGGGGAGCGGGGTGTAGAAGTGTGCGTAACGCTTTATCGTCTTACTCCTAAATCCTATCTAAGATCTCAGTCGGCAAGGACCTTATTCAAATAACTTGGGATATAAGGCTCTCGCGGGGAGGAAAATTTTCCCACAGAATTCACAAGATCGAAAACACGGTTTATCCTAAATACCTAACATACGCGAATAAGGGAACTTGCATCTGTCGAGTATACAAAATAATGTCAAAGATGAATGTTAATATCTTACTACTAGGACATAATAGTTTAATCTAAGGTAGTGATCTCATTGGCTCATCACAACCACTCGATGCAGTCAGCTAAATAAGCTTATAAAAGGTAACAAGCTTGCCTTGAAAAAGACAGGCTGACAACATGCTCACAACACGATCACAAGATTAACGATTATTCAAAGGTTCGATTCCTAAACTCGGATCACTAAATACTCAACATTTTAACTGCAAGAACCCCTAACTGGCTTGAGTGTCACAGAAGTTTCCGAATTTTGTCTAGGTTTCGCTCTCTAGTTCGGCAAGAGCAGTTTGAGATTCAATGAAACAGTCTCTCATCCTGAATGATAATTGAAGGAAAGTTTTTGACATCATTTGTTATTATCAATTTCAGATCAATAAATATGATAACAAAAACCATTAGGGAAGATAACAATTATTCAACAAACTATATTCGGCACTCAATATACAAATGCAACTTTATATATAATGATGTTTATATAATAAAACAGATGGTTTTCTGTCATGTCACAAGTTACATCTGTTGAACACCAAACATGCCCATGAGGACAATCATAATTTAATTTCCATACACTTTAAAAAGGAAGCACACAATACTGTAAGAAAAGAGAAGTTGTATTGATTGTATTCATTTTCTAGCTATAACATAAGTTCTTTATAAAGAGTTACATAAGAGAGAAGTTTTATCAATTAGACAATGTGGTATTATATATTCTAACATTATATATTCTAACATTCCCCCACAAACTAATGACTTTTGGTAGTGAAAAATTTACGAGTTGCCAAAAATTTGTAGATGTTGACTTGGTATTGATATAGAGACATCATTGTGAGGTTGATATGTTGTTGTTGTTGTTGTTGTTCTTTTCTCCATTGGAAGTCCATTTGAAGAAAAGTTGGCTCCATTGCCAGGTTTTGTTAGCTCCATTGCCAGGTTGGCCCCATTGCCAGGTATTGTTGGCTCCATTGCCAGGTTGGCCCCATTGCCAGGTATGTTCTCTATTTAAAGAGAATTGTGTTTTTTATTTAAAGAGAAATTGGACAATTATAACCCATTGTCCGGGTGGGCAAGATCTACTCCCTTGGTTTTCATAGCCCTCGCACCTGATTATTACTCCATATAAAATGCAAACCCTTGATCTTATGATTTTATCATTTTTCAAACATCAGCAATCACCATTCTTGATCTTTTCCCACTTTAATTCTTCTTTATAATCTTCTCTTATCTCCTCTTCATTTAATCTTATGAAAGCTAAGGAACAATAGCTTGAGAGTTCTCATCTAAGAAGTACGAACAAATCAACTAAGAGAATTAACTCTTTTGCCATAAAGGAACCCACCAACATGTTTTCAAAACATCAAAAGAAAACCATCTTTGAGAATAAGCAAGATTTCTTTGATACATTCTATCAAACACTTAATGTGAATCATATTGTAATCAAGATTTTGGACAACTATAAGTATAGCTTCAAGATAAAATTGAGGTATATAACTATTCTAATGAAGAAATCCATGAATTCTTTTCCCCCTCTCTAATAGTTTTCCAATTTTTCTCAAAATAGAACTTCATGGACCATTGATCGATACACATAGATTTGATGTTGTGGAGAACTTGACATTTGAAATGCTTGAGATCATTGAAGAGTATATCATGTGATTTCTTCAACAAATCACTCTTGTTTGGATCTTTCATCTTCTTGTTAATCTTCATCATCTTCAAATACTATTGAGAAAAGTATTGATGATTAGATTTGAACAATAGAAGAGAACTACTCTTATTTGAAAAAAAATACTAAACTCGAAGCATAAAAGCTAAAAACCGATAAAAGTCCGGCTGACGGTAGCCATTAATGGGACTACCGCCGCCGGCTAGCGGAAAACTATAAATGACTAACCCAAGAAAGAAACCTAAAAGCTCTTATACCATGTAAGAAAAGAGAAATTATATTGATTGTATTAATTTCCTAGCAATTACATAAGTTCTTTATAAAGAGTTACATAAGAGAGAAGTTTTATCAATTGGACAATGTGGTACTATATATTCAATCATTATATATTCTAACAAATACATATAAAACGAAAATGATACAGCGTATATAAATCCTTCGGCAAAAACTCATTTGCAGCAAAGAGAGTTAACTCACGGTCCTGGCGGTCTTGTTTGATGATCATTCCCCGTCGCAACGGGAATAATAGTAAATATAGTTTGAGTGAGACTAAGAAGTAGAAGGATTGTTGCAGCTAAGATTGAAACAATTGTGAAAGGGTTCTTGAAGTAATCAAGCTTCAGAGTTGTTGTCCAAATTCTTACTTCATTATCGCAGTACATAAGAAGTTCTCTACGCATACGAGCATAATTATCATGACCAATCATTACATTGCAACGGAGTTTATTAAAGATATTCCAGACATCTTCATCACTTCCTAAGCGATTTTGTATGATACCGTTAGAACTAAGTATACGAACATCTTCTGCAGAATGAATGAGAGAACACATGAAGAAAACATAAGCAGTAAAATAAGTAATTTCTCCATTTGAGCATTGTTCAGAAGCTATAAGATTTGTAAAGAGCGGTACAGTAACTTCATGAATATCTAGAGGAGGTATCTCCAGTACCCCATTTTTACTGTTGAATTTGATATTTAAGAAGCTATCATGTCTAGACCCTCTCTTGAACTTTATTCCAGACCGTTTCATCGTTGTAGCATTTAGAGTTCTCACACGAAAATTGTGTACAATAGGCACAGCTTCCGTTCCTTGTGAAAGATAGAACGTGTTAGCAACAAAATCTAGTAAATGCTTGCCTTCACATGATCCCCAGTATTTATTAAGATCATCAATGTCTCCTGGCATTACATTTTTGAAGAATGACAAACTTAGGCGTTTTATAAATGCTTCAGCATGTTCAGCTTTTTTTATTCCAAGTGCCACAAGTAGACCAGTAAGGACAAACATAGGAATTTGGTTCTCAAGGAGTAATAGATCTCTAGTTAAACTTATGAAGTCTCCAATTCTATCATGAAGAGGATCATATGACCCATATGTCCCATCCACTTGATCATTCCTATTGAGAAAGAGTTTGATTATGAATAAACCATCAATTACCATCATTTGGACGAACTCTTCCCTACTAAGATTAATGCCTTCAGAGTAACAGTTTCTAGCATCTTCTTCTCTACCCTCAACAAATTCTCTACAAACCCCCAATAAGTGTAACCACACTTCTTCGTCATTTGTTATTCGACGAATCACACTGTTTACGAAAATCAACTTAGTTTGTTCCATTGCTTGTAAGCTTGGCTTTCCATGGTGTAAGGGACCAATCGAAGCGACTACAGGCAAGTAAGCACTATCATTTATTTTGTGAAATCTTTCATCAACTCTAAAAATACTACATTTTCTTCTCCCAGGTCGTGAAGGTAATAATGCAGCATGAACCAAACCTCTAATGTGAATTTCAATATGGTTTCCATTGTCTCTTAGCTGGTTTGAACCTTCCATTCTTCAATATCTATACAATATATTGGCAACTTATTTACTAGACATCATCATCAGTAAAAAAGTAAAAGAAATGATTCAATGAATGGAGTAATTAGAATGAAACTAGTAGTTGAGTTATGCCTATTATAGACCTTTTACATTATTTTCTACTTATCTCGGAAATCATACAACAATCAAGTTATCCTTATCTCTATCGCAAATCATTCAACAATCAAATTACTTTTATCTTTATCGCACTTATTTTCATAGCCTAATAGTACTCGGTATTTTCAGTTGCTTTGCATATAATTAAAAATGGAAAGATTCGTCTTATTCCAGCTAACTAAAACAAACACAACCTAAAACTGGTAGAGTAATATTTGATCTTGTTTGCTGGGTTATGTAAGCTAAGTTTTCACTGGAAGTCAGTAGCCGTGTATTATTATTAGAGCATTTTCCGTGCAAAACTTACAAGAAACTCTACTACTCTTAAAACATCTAAGAGCATCTCCAATGGAACATTCAAACTATAACACTTAGAGTGTCATATATGATTGTTTGGAGTTTTTGCTAAAAAAATCGTTGTCCGCGGGACACTTTGTTAGGCACTCAATTATGAGGTGGATGCATTTATTATAGAGAGTCTCAATAGAAACACTCTAAAATTAGAGTGTCTTATTGAGTTTTCTAAGTGTCACTTACTCACACTCTTAAACTTTAAACCAATAGAAACTCTTGTTTTTTAACAACTTTTTCTGTATTGAATTTAAGACTGACATGTGTATTAAGAAAGGTATTTTGGAGATTTTCATTGGAGACAAAAAAAAGTTTTGAGTGTCTCTATATTCAAAACTCAATCTTGAAAAAATTTATGTGCCACGTATGATTTTTAAAGTTGTCGTAAAACTCTCTCCAATGTAAAACTCAATTCCGATCTCCAAGATGATGTGGAGGTAGTTAAATATAGATATCTCAAAAGAACATTAATTCTAGAATGTCCTCTTGAGATATCTCTAATTGTTCAACTCATCAAGATTTGAATTTGGATCAATAGAAATCACATTTTCATATATTTTCAAAATTACTAATTATTTTTTTATAAAACCATGCCACGTATGTAATAATGTATGTAAAACAAATGCCAAGCTTTGCATTGGAGACACCAAATAATTGAGGAACTCTATCAGATTACAAACATAGTTTTAATGAAAACAAGAATATGATGATTGAAAATTCAACTTTTTTTACCAAGCAAGTGAGAAAACGTGTTACATTTACTTATGTAGTTTTTTTTGTTGAACAATTTACTTATGTAGTTAGAATTGAAAAAAACTATAAAAAGATTCCATAGGTTATCAACATGTATATAGTTTCAAATAAAATAGGTTGTAGAGAGATAGAAATGTTGGGGACATATTATTGAAGGATTTCTTAGTAAACGAATGAACATACTATATTTTGTCGAAGAACAACAAAATAATAAAAAACTCCTTGTGTACAAGCCATGAAACCTTGAAAATTTAAGATGAACTTAATGATGAATTTTGACAATAATAAATTTTGGCAATAAATTTTCTCTCTTATAATTTATAGGGACAATATCTTTTAACTCAAACCAAAGAAACCTTTGGTTTATTAATAGTTTAAAATATATTTACACAAGAAAATAAATTGTTTGAGGCTTAAGACCCACTAAAAAGTATACTTTTGGATTTGTTTTACATTTCATGTATCGCTTTGGTCATATAGTCTTTATTGATTTAGGAGTGGGAATAAGGTTAATTAGCCCTCCTATTTTTGGACTTTAGACTAAAAATGCATAACTAAATACAACTTTACAAAACTCATGTCATATAAACACAAACATTTTTTTTGAAATATACATTAAAAACACAAAAATTAGAATATCTCTATTTTGTCATACAAAATTTTTTGAGTTTTGCATTTGGAGATACATTTATATAACTACGCTTGGAGAAGATAGTTTTGCATTTTTGAGTTTTAAATATATACATATATTAGGTGTCTACCGCGCCTGTAGGACGCGGTAGATCCCTTTTGGCTAACGCAGTCTCAATCATTAAGAAAACGTTAACAACACCATTAAGAACAAATACAATTAATAAGAAGAAACTCATAAACATAAGTCTATTTATAGTGAGGAGTACATGATCATTAACATGGGAGAAACATAAAACTATCCGCAAAAACAAATTCTTCATTTCTAATATTTTGAGGAGAGCTTAAATAAACAAAGAGAGGAGAGATTTAAATCTGACTATATCCGCCTAAAAAGTAATAGTGAGAAGATATTAGAGATTATACGGAGATATTATAGGAAGTTATAACCACCAAATGTAGGAGCATCTCCAATGCAACACTCAAACTCTAAATCTTAGAGTGTCACATAGGATTTTTTTGAGTTTCTCTTCAAAATCCATCTCCAATGCAACACTTAACTTGGATCTCTAAAATGAGGTGGCGGTAGTTATTTTAGAGATCCTTAAGAGGACACTCTAAATTTAGAGTGCCCTCTTGAGGATCTCTGAGTGCCACATAAGCAAATCAATTAATTTTACACTAAAATATAGGTTTTTAGAGTTTCTCTTGAGTGTTGCTTTGGAGAAGGCTTTCCAATAGAGTATCTCTAAATAGCCAAATAGGAAAGAGACCATTTAGAGATCCATTTTTCGCACTTGACACATAAGATTATTAGAGTTTTTCTTGAAACTTGCATTGGAGATGCTCTAAGTTGGAGAGAATCGTGGGTGGGTGGTTATTTTTCTAAAGTTTAAGATCATCCATTAGATTGTGGGATTAGACACATAAATTCGACCGACGCAAATATCTAGAGATAAACCTACGCCGAGTTCAAATAAGGTCATTGCGTTTTTATGTAATAGATAAATCCTAATTAAGACTTGACATATAAGATGAATGAAATTTTCTTCTGATTTTGCGTTTGGAGATACATTTACATATTTACATCGCCAGATCAGGAGAAGACTGAGTACATACATAGAGGAGAGAGATGCAAACCTTGGTGATGTAATTTTTTAGATCCTCAGCAACTAGGTGATAGGTTCTTCTCTTACAACTCCTTAGTTTTAGAGTAGAGGAATGTGAAATGTTTGGATTGAAGATCAATAAACTAACTTTTGGTTTTATAAACGGGCATCCTTAAGTTTACTTTTCAATCTAAAAACATAAGATAGATTAAGTCAATGAAGTCAATTACTAGTGGATCCATTGGTTTTATAAAAACATAACTTGTCGATAAGAACCAAAGTCATTTTCAATCTCAAATCTCAATCCCATCCTGTCATTGGCTCTTGAAATCAATGCCCCGTAAACACAAGAGTATTCGGATTGAAGATCAATAAACTAATTTTTGGTATTATAAACCGGCATCCTTAAGTTTACTTTTCAATCTGAAAACGTAAGATAGATTAAGTCAATTACTAGTGGATCCATTGGTTTTAAAAAAAACATAACTTGTCGATAAGAACCAAAGTCATTTTCAGTCTCAATTCAATACAATCACTGGCTCTTGAAGTCAATTCCCCATAAACACAAGAGTTGCATGGAATTTAGTATTTATTTAGCAAGGTTGCCTTGTGAAACTAACTTAGGTAAATAAGTAACTGATCATGCGCACTCTGAAAGTTAAATATGCCTCCGCATCAGAGAAATACTTGGGAGCCCAGCTGTTCATCGGAGCACAGAAAACCACAGTATTCAAAGATATCCTGGAGCAGATCAAGAATAAGCTCAACAAGTGGAACCACTCGTTCCTATCCCAAGCTGGTCGCACTGTGGTCATATCAGCCATAGCGGCGGCCTTACCCCGATACCAGATGCAGTGCTTTGCAATTCCTAAAGGAATAAGCAAAAGCATCAAGGCCGTTCAACGGAACTTCTGGTGGGGTAAGTCGAAAGGTATTTGCACCAAAGCTTGGTCTTATATCTGCACTCCTAAAAAATTTGGAGGGCTAGGGCTTCATCTGCCAGATCTGGATAATACTGCTCTCCTCTCTAAGATGGCATGGCGTCTCACGACTGAATCAGAAGAATTATGGGTCAAACTCCTTAAAGCCAAGTACTTCCCGCACTCCAACATCCCCGGCCCGGCTAAAGCTCATCATTCCTGGAATTGGAAGACGATCAGAAAGCACTACAGCCTTTTTGACGATCTATCAACTTGGGAAGTGCAATCGGGTAACGACATTAACATCTGGACTGACAATTGGATCCCTAAAATCAATGGCACTATTCCGAACAGCAATCAATCCAACCTTACCAAAGTATCTCAGATTATCTCGAATAACACCTGGAATAATGAAGTGCTCAGAGCTAATTTCGACATTAACATTCAGAATCTGATAAAGACTATCCCGGTGAATAGCGAAGGTAAGGACCAGCTCAAATGGAAGCTCACCAGATCGGGTAAATTCACGGTTGCCTCAATGTACCAGCACCTCGGCAATAATAACAGTAATCACAACTCTAACAACCAGAACTGGAATTTCATCTGGTCTCTCCCAACTATACTGCGCATCAAAATGTTCATCTGGAAACTCTGCATCAAAGCCCTCCCAGTTAGGGAAAGAATCGGTAAATATATCGACAATAATAATACTTGTCCGAACTGCACTAGTATAGAATCTATTGAGCATGCTCTCCTACGCTGCGCTTTGGCTAAAAACATCTGGTTTAACTACAATATCATATCTGAAAATATTACGTCCATATCTGACTGGATCTTCTCATGGGAAAATCAAAGTCATCACTGCTACACCAGAGAAAATATTCACTTTGCGACCATTTTATAGATTTTATGGAAAGTGAGGTGTGACCACTGCTTTCAATATGAAATCAATGACCTTAGCAAAATTATCAGAATGATCGAAAACTTTCCAAAAATCAATATTAAACAGGAGAAAATCAAACATACTACTAGCGAAAAATGGCAACCCCCGCCCTAGAATTTTATTAAAGTGAATGTAGATGCATCTTTTACTAATGTAACATCCAATGTGGGAATTAGCTTGATTGTTCACAATGCAGAATCAAAATTCATAGAAGCGAATGTAAAATCCACTAGAGCCAGAAACAGTGAAGTAGGAGAGGCGATGGCAATCTTACTCGGCCTCGAATGGACGAAAGCTAATCAACTCAAGAATATAATCGTAGAAAGTGACAATATCAATCTCATCAAACATCTCCACAATAAACATCACACGGTACACTGGCAATCTCTAATCCATATCCGCAAAATTCGTGAAAATAGAAAAGAATTCGAAGTGGTGAAATTCAAGTATACAAAAAGAAAACTCAATTCCAGTGCAGACAGATTAGCTAAATGGGCAAAGAAGAAAAGCGCGAGTAAAACTTGGAAGAATGTACCTTGTATTTTAGTTAATAAATATTGTAATAACGTTGTTATTTAATATATGATAGCTAGTTCAACAAAAAAAAAAAGTATCTAATGTACCATTGCAGAATTTAGTGTTTATTTAGGTAGATTGCCTTTTGGAAATAACTAATGTAAATAAGTATTCAATATATTCTTTCAACTAAAAAAATATTCAATATACTTTTTTTTTGGAAAGGTATTTAATATACTTTATTTAGGTAGATTGTCAAAAAAAAAAAAAAAAAAATGGCCCCCAACTTTGTGACCAGCTTCCGCCTTCCTGCCTGACCCTCTACTTTAGCAATAATTTCCGAAAGCCCTCCTTTTTCTGTTATCTTTAACTTTCCGTTACTCTCTTTCCTCCATCTCATTTTCTCTCTCTGCCACATCATCGTCTACACTGGTAGGGGTCGCCGGTCAGCCAAATTTCCGGTCGGCGACCTTCAAACTTTTTTTTCTCTCTTTAAAATTTTTTTTTTCATTCTTCTCTCTCTCTAGAACAGATCTAGGGAGAGGATTCATCACGAACAGACGTTTGTGATGAATTCTCTCTCTAGATATGTTCTAGAGAGAGAAAGAGGAATGAAAAAAAAGGTTTTAGAGAGAGAAAAAAAAAATTTGAAGGTCGGCCGACAACCCCTGCCAGTGAAGACGATCATGTGCCGTGTTGAAATGATGTGGCAGAGAGAAAAAATGAGATAGAGGAGAGAGACTAACGGAAAGTTAAAGATAACAGAAAAAGTGGACCATACGGGAATTATTTCTAAAGTAGGGGGTCAGACAAAAAGCTGGTGACAAAGTTGGGGGCCATTTGGGAAATAACCCAAAAAAAAACTAATGTACATAAGTATTCAATATACCGTTTAAGAGTCCACCACCCTTTGGTGTAACGGATGGACACCCTTCTTAAGACCATGAGGTCGTGGGGATCGAGTCTAGGTGGAAGCAGTTGCCATCAAGATTTGTCCTATGTAATTTAGGCTACGAATAATGTAATAATTTGTCGGGCTTTAGGCCTCTTCGTTGGGCTTTAGGCCTCTTCGTTGGGCTTTAGGCCTCTTCGTTGTCGGGCTTTAGGCCTCTTTCATTCTCAATTTAAGTTAGGCGGTTATCGTGCTCATTACATCTCCATGATGCATCAAGGCCTTGTTAATGGCAATTTTGCTAAAGGCAATCCCTAGTATTTTCACCTTCTCCTTCCCTCTCATCTCTCTCTTCCTTGTGGATACCCAGACCTTTCTCTCGGCGAGGGAGGAACCCCAGCATGTCGTCTGCGAAGTCTTAAAAGCTCAGGTTAAACCAAGTTACAGATGTTAAAGAGAACACTTCCATTGAAAACGGTTACCCTAATAATGGAGATAAAAGCAAGTGACAACATAGCAAAGAAGATAGATCTTTACAGAAACAGCAACTTTAAAGAAGATAGGTCAGTGTTTACTGATTAAGCTACACAAACTCATACAAGAGCATCCATGCACAGAAATTTGTTCTACGAGCCACTGATTTTTGAATCTTAGTAGAGCAAAACATATAGTCCACAGAGTGGCATCCAGTTACTGTGAAAAGATTTGGATGCTCCATCGTTCAATACTTACAGCAGAACGCGATGCGTAGAATCCTATAAGACGACTCCCCTTAAACATAGTTAAGATTGTGAGCTGAAACTACACTACCGTTTGTGGGCCTATTGATCACTCGAGCATTTTAGTGCTAATTGGCTTTGCAGTCTCCAAATAATCGAAATCATCTGAAATCCCAATCTGCAGTATTTGATTGAAATGTTGAAGGAAACAAAAAGAGATAAAAACTAATTATAATAAGAAAGAGGAGATTATGCCGTCTGTGGTGTTTTCCTGAAGGCAATCATACAACTTATCAAAATGGGAGCACAGAACAGTTTGAAATGGAAATAGGAGAAAAAACTACTACAGGGAAAGTGAATTACAAGTTTTTAGTTTTTGTACGTGTACCAAGTATTTGAAGTTAGAGGCTCAGTCCTACTCCGGACTCGGCGTGGTTTCAGCCCAAGCTGACTCGAGTCACTCTCTTGAGTTACTAAATAGAAAGCCATCATGGATAATTTTATGGTTTTTATATATGCCTAAGCCTGCAATACTTCTGTCACATTTTTTTGCTTTCTATCTTCAAATAACTTAACCACGGAACCAAAGAAAAACAGAGAATGGACTTGAGCTGATTTCAGCAAGCTCTGACCAGACTACAGCCATATATTGTGTAGCTACAAATTACCCAGGAATCCAAGACTGTCCAACTCCAGAATAGTCCATTATGGTTTCTAACGTATAACCTAAAATTTATGATGAATTAGGGTCACAACCATGCAAGTAGGTACCATGAGTACCATCAGGTTTCTTATTAAAATAAAGGCTCTAGTTCGTTCGAGGTACGAGAAGTTTAAGTGGATTCTGCTTCTCGGTTAGGTGGTAATGTCCATAGTTACCGGAAACGGTCATTTGGAGAGCGAACTCCGATCTGGTTCGATCGTACCCTTTTAGAGTGGGTACGCGAATCAGATCGCTAAATTTGGCGAATCCATTTGCAAGAAGAAAAAAAAAGATGAAAACATGATATTTAGGATTTACAAAGTGTGAATATTGCTTTAACTTTAGGTTCTGCAGTTGTTACTGAATTTGGGGATAGTGGATTTAGGAAACATTATTTAATTTAAGAAAATCGTTGTTCAGGAAAGATAAATTAGTTATTTGATTTGAGTTATTAGAGATTGAGATCTATATTTCATGGGTTAAAAGTTTAATTTAGCGAATAATTATACCCCCAAGCGAATCAGAAACAACTGATTAGCGTACCCCGTATCCGTACCCCGTTTTCGTACCGGAGCGTATCCCGTTTCCGGTAACTATGGTAATGTCACATCTATAACTGAAGTAATTGGGAAGTACATACCTCCTTGTACATATGTTCTAGCTGCTCTTTGGCTTGAGGAAAATTGTTTGAACACCACTGCCGAACTGTAAAGATGTTATCTGGGAAGGAAATATCAGGTCATTATTAAATATTAACTCACATCGTAAGCTAAAAGAAAGAGATACGAATAAGAGGTACAAACCTGTCCATCTGTTAGCTGCTGAATGGGCGACCTCAATTGCATTTTCTGCCGACATTCAAGAAATAAAAAGTCATCAGTATGTCTAATACTAGGAGAAACAAAAAAACACGAAAGAAAAAAAAAAGTGAAAAGTCACTTATAATGAATTAACAAACTGTAGTCTCAAAAATAAATCTATTCACAACACTGTATAGTAGACTCTCTTACTGAAAAATACTAATATGATTTTTTTCTTTGTTTCGAGTTCTGAAAGTAAGAAGTGAAGTAGAAGACTTGCAAAAACAGAAAAGAATAAGATTTCTTTACTCATTGCTTCAAGTGTAGCTGGATCATTATCTGCGTACTGTCCAATCTCATTCTGAACAATGATATCAAACATCTCCAATTAGTACTTGCAAGAAATATCTTATGGAAAAATAAGGGTCGGTTTCAAACCCACCTTCAGCTCGTTATACTTGCTCTCAATAGTTTTCAGCTCAGTCAAGGCCTCCTCTCGTTCATCCTATGACAAAGCTTTAAAAAATTAAGTACACAAAACACCAAACCTTTTGCCTTTCCACAAGAGAAGCAATTCCGTTCAAACCCTTTAAATACTTACAGATTCTTCTCTTCCCTTTTTTAAGTTGTCCCTTTGTTCAACTAGTTCCACGAGCCTCCTTTTGTTGCTTTGAATATCAGCGTCTAGTTTGTTGTGTACATTCCTCAGCTAAATTGCATCAAACACATGTTTGTAAGATAAACAAAATCACTTCAATTAAATTGAAGGTAGCACAAGAGAATATCAAATGCTTTTACCTGATTTCCTGCACAACTTGGGAGGCTCCAAAAGTAAATCTAGAAACGTAAAATTAAACACCGGGTGAGCATACACGTACACATTCTAAATGCTTAATGTTGTTTCGAAAAATTATAGACATACTGTTACGGCTATTACGGATCAGAATGTGTGATGAAATGATGTTTACTCACAGAACTGCCGATCTTGTCCTTGGAGACAAGGTCATCATCAACTAGACTTTGGATAACATCTTTGACAGATTGGCTGATAACTCCTTTCTTTGGGCCTGATTTCTCAAGTTCTTTAAGCTGAAAAAAAAGTATAGAGATGGAAGCTTATCTCTATTGATTAAAATGCAAAGAATCAAGTCCAAAATTAACAAAATAAAGAAGTTAATATCTTCACTCACAAGGAAGAAGTCCTGAGAGTCGTAAAAGATTTGTAGCATCTTCTCACGCTTTTCTTCTAAAGACAAACCTCTTTTCTTTGACTGTTACCAGGTAGAGAGAGAAAGATGGGATCATTTAATCCAATTAGATATGAAACAGGATTAGATCAGATGGTGAAGTACATTAGATCCACTGATTTAAAATTTTAACACAGATTTATCCACTGAAACCCTAGAAAAATTTATAAATTGAAATAATAGTAGTAGCAAGAAATCAGACATTGATAGAACAAATTACTAGAATTTGATACGTAGGAAGGAAATGGCAAAAGAGAAACCAGAAAATTAGGGTTTAAAGAGATTTAACTCACCATTTTAGAGAGTTTTGAGTACTAAATCGCAGTCGATGGAGAAAGAAGAGTAAAGAAGCCAAAATGTTAGTATTTGTTTGGCGGGAATTTTATAGGAATGTGGAGGATAGCTATTTTTATAGGTTCACAAAAAACCGCACAAGAAATCTCTAGTCTTGAGTTGGGCTGATGTTTAGGCCCATAAAACTCATCAAGGAAAATACCTAGAGAAAGTATAAGGGGGGGGCACTAAATCTGTAGTCTTGAGTTGTTAAGTTAAAAGGGTCTACCCTTTTAAAGCACCCTCGTATTTGTGTTATTGATTTTAAGGCCCCCCTTTTAAGAAGCACCCCGCACTATATAGTTTGATCTATCGGCAAAGTTGACCCCGTTACTACACCGTTAAGTCAAAAAAGTTGACTTAATCAAGTGACCCTTCCTCCTTCCTTCTTGATGAGTACGTAAAATACTCCATTTTCTGACTTTATTTTATAGTCTTACGTGATAGTTTTAGTGGAATGAATAATTTTATATGTGAATTTTGTGGGTATTTTCATTGCAAATCCTCACGAGATACAACTCGTCCACTACGACAAACCTAGGAGTTTAACGGCTTGCTGCACGTTCTAAGTGGAGTAGAAATTTCTGCGAAAGTGAGTTAGTATTTGTCTTTCTTTTCTTCTTGGTATAGTATTTTTTTGGTTTTACTCGAAGACTATCAAAATATAAGTTTGAAGATGTTTGATGAGTGTATTGGCAAAAAACAGCATTGGGCCTTCCTTATGCGCCCACCCTCGTGTAACATATGAGGGGTGCCTTCAGTAGCCTCTACGGTCTAGCAAGGAAGCCCACCGAAAGCCCAACACGCCTCGCAAGCCCAGAAATTCTAAGCAGGCCTACCCAAGCCCACGCTCCTGGCATGCCGAGATAAAGTCTGCCATGACGATCCTCCCCTTCCAAGTCAGTCCAATCCTAGCATTCTGCTACACGTTGGGGTCATGGTAGAAGACCGAGTCTTGCGCTACTTTAAAGGAGTGGTGGACTATTTCTACTGGCAACGAACATGCTAGGGCAACGGGTATCATAAGGCTACCCTTCTCTCTCAAGAGATCAACGGCCACGGAAGCAGTCTAGTGTGATCCTACTATTGCGGATCCAACAACCCTGCGCCCCCAAGAGCGGTTACTATCCTCTACACCCTATAAATAGAGGAAGCCTCACTCTTGGAAGGGGATGAGACTCTCACTCGAAAACTACTTACTTATTCTCTACTTAGCACTCAAGAAGCTCTACTCCGATCACCTTACTCACTCTATACTAAGCTCCGGCTACGAATCACCTACCCCGACGACCTCTGGTCTAAGCTAGCCTAAGGCAGAGATTCCGGTCAGAAGCTTCCACGAAACCACATCGGAACTTGCTAGAGGTTTCTTGTTTCTCTCATTCCCCGTTAATCTATCCTTCTGTAAGCAGAGATCTACCCTTCTGCAAGCAGAATCCTGCTCTTCCATAACCAGAAGTCTACTTTGCTGTTTAAGTAATCCAGAAGCTACCACAACTCACCATTCCGTAGAACCGAGCTCCGGCCACTCTACGAGTCGTGCCACCCCGACGCTACAACGATTCTACCATCATTAGTAACTCTATCTTCGGTTCATTCACTTTATTACATCGAACTAAGTTACTGACTTGACCGTCGGAGGGTCCTTGGCCGACACCATCTCCGGTGCCCCCTTGGACTTCACGGTTGTGTTTCCCTTGTGCAGGTTTACAGGCTACTGGTACCCGTTTTCTACCCTGATGTTAGCCCGACAGCAGCTGTTTCCTTCTCTGACGTTTGCCTACCCGTCTACCCGGCTACCAGAACCGACCTTCTGCCCGTCAACCCGTCTATTTGAAGGCCCGAAGCCTAGTTGCTGGTGCCCACCCGACGATCCTTCTAACCGTGTGACTTTCTACCCGTCCACAGTTTGGCGCCCACCGTGGGGCCTCAGCAACAACTATCAAAGACGACCTTTGCAATGGCAGATGACATGGTAGCCACTCCGATCGATATTTCAGCACAGATAGCTGCTCTCACAGCTCAAGTACAGGAGAATGCCCAAAAGTTCAAAGCTCTAGAAGAAGAGAATTCTCTGGTGAGAGCGGAAAACCAGCTACTTCAAGAGAAGATCACCGAGCTCTCTGTACCAAGATCAACAGGGATAAGGTTTCGAGCTCCTGTTACTTCGATGCAACCTTTCACTCCAGAGCCAGGATGTTCTTCCACCCAACCACCCATGCAATCGGCTACTGTCAGTGGTTCTACAACACTACCCGCAACTCAAGCTGGCTCTGCAACACCCTTCATAATGCCTCTGCCTACATTCCAGAGCTCTGCTCTGCCCCTACACTCTACTCTGCCCTTACACTCTACTGCTGCTCCTCTTTTCTCCTCTTCAATGTTTACTGTTCCCCCCTCACACACCGTGGCAGGTGGGACAACCCTTAACTCGCAAGCTGACATCCTAAACTTGTCTTTTACAGGTACTCCTTTGGAGCAGATCATGGCTAGGAAACTCGCAGAGATGGAGGCAATGATCACCAGGATCCCTGGAGTTCCTGCTCCGCTAAGGAAGAGTCTGCCCCAGAGCTACGCAGACTCACCTTTCGTTGATGCTATTGCCTTAGTAGAAATGCCTAAGAAGTTTTCGTTCCCTAACATGAGGATGTACGATGGAACTTCCGATCCAGACGATCACATCGCATCATACAAGCAGAGGATGTTCACCGCTGCAATACCCAGAGATCTCAGGGAGGCGTGTATGTGCAAGAGCTTCGGTTCAAGCCTCGTCGGACCAGCTTTGCAGTGGTACACAAATCTGCCCAACAATTCGATCGCCTCTTTTGCCCAGCTCACAGACACATTCGTAGAGCAGTTCGCCAGTAGCAAAAAACTAGAAAAGCTATCTGGAGACCTCTACCGAGTCCACCAGAGAAGGGGCGAGCCACTCAGAGACTACGTAGGGAGGTTCAACCGAGAGAAGGTATCGATTCCCTACTGCAACCAGGAGACTGCAGTTGACGCATTCCGAAAAGGCTTGCTACCAGAAGGCGAGCTGTACAAGGAGCTTACTAAATTCAACTGTACTACCATGGAGGATGCCCTGGCTCGCGCTTGGGTAGAAATTCGGTGGGAGGAAGACGAAGCCCACCGAAACAAATATTATTCTTATGATGACAGGAACAGGGATCGTCGTTCTAGACGACCAGATCGGAGAACAGATAGCAGACCAGGGGAGCCCTACCCAACTTCCAGACGTGGCCCTCCTAGGGAGAACAGAAGGCCACTTGACCCTCCATCAGGTCGCCCAATAGAGAAGCCTCAAGGACCCGTTCGTACCAGGATTCCAGAGTACAACCTAAGCATCGAACCAGTCGAACTAGTAGCGGTTATGAAGGGCATGGGCAGTACTGTAAGATGGCCAGGAAAGACAAAGACTCCTAGCGAGAAGAGAGACACAACCAAGTGGTGCGAATTCCACGGAGATCACGGCCACAACACTACAGATTGCATAGCCCTCAGGCTAGAAGTTGCAGAGTTGCTGAAAAGAGGCCACCTTACCGACTTGTTGACAGAGAAAGGGAAGAGTACCCTGGCACAACGAGACACCCAAGTCAAGGAACCAGAGCAGCCGATTCCTACGAAGACGTGTCTAGTAATCTCAGGAGGTTCAGAAGTGAGCGGAGTTAGCCACTCTGCAGCCAAGAGGAGTGCTAGAATTGCAGCCAACCCTCTAGCCCACTCTACAGAAGCCACTCCTCATGCATACACCAACCATACAATAAGCTTCATAGACAATGAAGCAACAGGGCTCGTCAACCCTCATCATGACGCTCTTGTTATCTCTCTTAATATTGCAAATGTTCTAGTTAAGCGTATTTTGATAGATAATGGTTCATCCACTAATGTGCTTTTCTTGAATGCTTTGCAAGGTATGGGCTTAGATGAATCTTGCATATGTCGACGCTCTACTGTTCTGGTAGGCTTTAGTGGAGAACAGAAACACACATTGGGAGAAGTCACACTTCCCGTCTTCGCAGGAGGAGTCAACCTTAGCACTGTGTTCGTCGTACTGGACTGCCCTTCTGCCTACAATATCATACTCGGTAGGCCATGGATCCACAGCATGAGGGCAGTACCATCTACGTTCCACCAAGTGCTCAGGTTCCCAACTCCCTGGGGTGTCCGAGAGATCAGAGGGGAGCAGAGTACCTCAAGGAATTGCTACAAAAACGCAATGAAAGCCCCGAAGTCAGCCTTATAGCAATTACAGAAGGAGAAACTCAGTAGCACCGATCCAGACTGCCCAAGTATGGAAGAGCTAGATGAAGTCCAGATCCACCCAGACTTCCCAGATCATAAAGTACAGATTGGTTCTAAGCTCAATCCTACCCTGCGGAGCAAGCTCGTCGAGTTCCTCACAACCCACCACGATTGCTTTGCCTGGTCTCATGCTGACATGACTGGAATCGACCCTGAGGTAATGGTACACAAATTGCAGGTAGATCCTAGCCATCCTCCAGTAAGACAGAAGCGTAGAAAATTCGCTCCAGAACGAAACAGGGTAATAAATGAGGAAGTTCAGAAGCTGATCGAAGCTGGGTCTGTCCGAGAAGTCAACTACCCCGACTGGTTGGCCAACGTAGTCGTGGTAAAGAAGAAAAATGGGAAGTGGAGAGTCTGTATCGACTTCACAGACTTAAACAAAGCTTGTCCCAAGGATTCATTCCCGCTACCTCACATCGACATGCTTGTCGATGCCACTGCAGGCCACCAACTACTCAGCTTTATGGACGCGTTCTCTGGGTACAACCAGATACTGATGCACCCTGCAGACCAGGAAAAGACTGCCTTCATCACAGAAAGAGGCATCTTCTGCTACAAAGTCATGCCGTTCGGGTTGAAGAACGCGGGGCAACCTACCAGAGACTAGTAAACAAAATGTTTGCAGGCATGCTGGGGGACACCATGGAAGTCTACATCGACGACATGCTAGTCAAGTCTCTGATGGCTGAAGAACATCTCAAACATCTCCAGCAGGCTTTCAACGTGCTAGAAAGGTACAATATGAAACTTAATCCTACTAAGTGTTCCTTCGGTGTTTCTTCAGGGAAGTTCTTGGGGTACATGGTGACCCACAGGGGTGTAGAAGCCAACCCAGACCAGATCCAGTCTGTGATGAACATCCCTTCTCCCACATGCATCAAAGATGTGCAGAAACTAGCTGGTCGAGTGGCAGCACTCAGCCGTTTTATCTCACGTTCCTCTGAAAAATGTCACCATTTCTTCTCTACCTTACGAAAGGCCAAAGAATTTGCATGGACTCCAGCATGCGAAGAGGCACTCCAGCAACTGAAGGAGTACCTGACCTCTCCACCCTTGCTATCCAAGCCTCAGGAGGGAGAAAAATTGTATGTCTACCTAGCAGTCTCCGAAACAGCAGTAAGTGCAGTGTTAGTACGGGAAGAACAAGGTAAGCAACTACCCGTCTATTACGTTAGCAAGTCCCTGCTTGATGTAGAGACCCGTTATAGCCAGCTAGAAAAGCTTGCACTGGCCTTAGTGATGGCTGCCAGGAAGCTAAGACCATATTTTCAGTGCCACCCGATAGTCGTAGTTACTACATTTCCGTTAAAGAATGTGCTTCACAAACCAGAACTATCTGGTAGACTGACCAAGTGGGCTGTCGAATTAAGCGAGCATGATGTTTGCTACCAACCTCGTACTGCGATTAAGTCCCAAGTGTTGGCTGACTTTATAGCCGACTTTACACCTAGTACTCTAATTCAAGCCGAGAAGGAATTATTGTGTCTTGCAGAGCAGAAAAAGCTGAAATGGACCCTGTCGGTTGATGGCTCCAGTAACATGAATGGGGTCGGGCTAGGGCTAGTCCTCCAATCCCCTGAGGGAGACCAAATCCAGCGTGCCGTCAGATGTGAGTTCAAAGCCACAAATAACGAAGCCGAGTACGAATCATTGATCGCCGGGCTAGCTCTCGCCAAAGAAATGGGTGTTCGAAGGCTAGAGATAAAGTCAGACTCCCAACTGATAGTCAACCAAACGCAAGGAGCATACCAGACCAGAGATGCCAGGATGACCGCTTACCTAGCCAAGGTAAAGGATATGTTAGCTGACTTCGAAGAGGCCAACATAACACAGGTACCCAGACTGGAGAATGGCCATGCTGATGCCCTAGCCAATCTAGGCTCATCGATCCCAGCCAAGTCAGAGCAGTCAATCCCACTAGTTACCCTCCAGTGGCCAGCCACATGGAAAAATCCTGCCCTGGAGGTAGCAAGTGTAGACTCCAGCAACAGTTGGATGACACCAATAATAAGTTATTTGACCACTGACGAGCTACCAGAAGACAAGAATGAGGCTCGTAGAGTAAGAGCAAAAGCAGCTAGGTTCACCATGCTGGAAGGTCAACTACTTAAAAGGTCCTACTCTGGACCCTATCTCAAATGTGTCACTCCAGAGGAAGCCAAATACGTGCTAGCCGAGCTTCATGAGGGAGAATGTGGCAACCACTCAGGAAGCCGTAGTCTAGCCAGTCGAGTCCTCACAGCCGGCTACTACTGGCCTACCATGCGAGCAGATTCTATAAGTCACGTCAAGAATTGCGACAGTTGCCAGAGGTTTGCCAACTCCTCCCATTTACCTCCAGAAAAACTCAACTCCATACTTTCACCATGGCCGTTCATGAAGTGGGGTATGGACATCGTGGGAAAACTACCCACTGCTCCAGGGTAGAGAGTTTACATGCTAGCCGTGACAGACTACTTCACCAAGTGGATCGAGGCTGAGGCATTCCACCAAGTCAGAGACCGCGAGGTAAAGAATTTTATTTGGAAAAATGTTATTTGCAGGTTCGGGGTACCCAAGGAGATCGTTACCGACAACGGTTCCCAGTTCATTAGTTTCGACTTCCAGGACTTCTGCAAGGGATGGGGAATCAAGCTTAGCTTCTCTACCCCACGCTACCCTCAATCTAATGGACAAGCAGAGTCTTCTAATAAGACCATCATGAAAACTATGAAGAAGAGGCTCAAAAAAGCTAAAGGGGCTTGGGCAGACGAGTTGCCAGGGGTTCTCTGGTCGTATCGAACTACGGCTAGAACCCCGACTGGCGAAACTCCTTTCTCCCTAGCCTACGGTTCTGAAGCGGTCATACCAGTGGAAGCTGGAGTACCATCAGTACGTTGTCAATGGACTACAGAAGAGTCAAATTGGGATCAACTCAACCACAACCTCGACACAGTCGACGAGCTTCGAGATATGGCAGTAATAAGGAATGCAGCATACCAGCAAAAGGTAGCCCGTCACTACAACCGGAACATCAGAGCTCGTACATTCAAAGGGAGTGGGGGACAAACTGTATTGGCAAAAAACAGCATTGGGCCTTCCTTATGCGCCCACCCTCGTGTAACATATGTGGGGTGCCTTCAGTAGCCTCTACGGTCTAGCAAGGAAGCCCACCGAAAGCCCAACACACCTCGCAAGCCCAGAAATTCTAAGCAGGCCTACCCAAGCCCACGCTCCTGGCATGCCGAGATAAAGTCTGCCATGACGATCCTCCACTTCCAAGTCAGTCCAATCCTAGCATTCTGCTACACGTTGGGATCATGGTAGAAGACCGAGTCTTGCGCTACTTTAAAGGAGTGGTGGACTATTTCTACTGGCAACGAACAGGCTAGGGCAACGGGTATCGTAAGGCTACCCTTCTCTCTCAAGAGATCAACGGCCACGGAAGCAGTCTAGTGTGATCCTACTATTGCGGATCCAACAACCCTGCGCCCCCAAGAGCGGTTACTATCCTCTACACCCTATAAATAGAGGAAGCCTCACTCTTGGAAGGGGATGAGACTCTCACTCGAAAACTACTTACTTATTCTCTACTTAGCACTCAAGAAGCTCTACTCCGATCACCTTACTCACTCTATACTAAGCTCCGGCTACGAATCACCTACCTCGACGACTCTGGTCTAAGATAGCCTAAGGCAGAGATTCCGGTCAGAAGCTTCCACGAAACCACATCGGAACTTGCTAGAGGCTTCTTGTTTCTCTCATTCCCCGTTAATCTATCCTTCTGTAAGCAGAGATCTACCCTTCTGCAAGCAGAATCCTGCTCTTCCATAACCAGAAGTCTACTTTGCTGTTTAAGTAGTCCAGAAGCTACCACAACTCACCATTCCGTAGAACCGAGCTCCGGCCACTCTACGAGTCGTGCCACCCCGACGCTACAACGATTCTACCATCATTAGTAACTCTATCTTCGGTTCATTCACTTTATTACATCGAACTAAGTTACTGACTTGACCGTCGGAGGGTCCTTGGCCGACACCATCTCCGGTGCCCCCTTGGACTTCACGGTTGTGTTTCCCTTGTGCAGGTTTACAGGCTACTGGTACCCGTTTTCTACCCTGACGTTAGCCCGACAGCAGCTGTTTCCTTCTCTGACGTTTGCCTACCCGTCTACCCGGCTACCAGAACTGACCTTCTGCCCGTCAACCCGTCTATTTGAAGGCCCGAAGCCTAGTTGCTGGTGCCCACCCGACGATCCTTCTAACCGTGTGACTTTCTACCCGTCCACAATGAGTACGTAAAGTAACCCATTTTCTTACTTTATTTTATAGTCTTACGTGTTAATTTTGGTAGAATGTATTAAGTTACATCATTTTTGCAGGAAACTTCCCAAAATATCGTGAAGTTCTTAATTACAAGAAATTGGTGAAAACATCAAACTAGATTTTATGATTTGGTGCATGAAGGTTGAATACGATCAGAAGAATAGTTAACATAGGGTGTGTTTGACAATTAGATGTTTCATATGGGGACTGAACTTAAAATACTAAAGTTTGGTAGATTGAAATTTGAACCAAATTGGAAGTGGCATTTCTGCCCAGGCGAAAGAGAAATTAATATTGGCCTTGACATCCATATGACGTCATCAATAAGTATTTACATTTAAGGTCTGTTTGATACGTGGGAAAAGAGGTTGGGAAAATCGATTTTCGTATGTAAATTGATTTTTAACTGTTTGTTTGGACCAAATGAATAGGAAAGTCGATTTCTTATGGTAAAAAAAGGTTGGAAAAAGAGTTGATAAATTTTTTTACAAAACAGGTGAGAAAATGGTTTTCTATATTTACCGCAAAATACTATGTATGATGTTTATAAAGGGATGGATGAATCAGGAGATGAGAATATCACAATGGTTGCAACATAATTGTACTTATTATTCGACACAATTGTTTCTATCATCAAAAGTTAAATTGAGAAAATATGATATATACGGCATACAACTAAATGTGAAATACCATATAAAAGAAAAAGACTAACCAACTGTTTTCCTGCATATGTGATCAAATTGACAGTCAAATAGTATTGAACTGGTGATGACTCCAAATAAACAACAATAGTTCAAACAATAGACAAAAAGTTAATAACATACTAAGATAATTATAAAATTAGTCATAAAGAACCCTAAAGAAGGCAAAGTTACAAAGCTACTACTTTACCAATTCAGGCAATGTACAAAAAGTTAGTAACCTACTAAGATAATCACATCTTAATGATTTATTAATGCCTTGTAAAGACTCACGTTGATCGTAGTCGATTTCTCAAAAAAAAAAAGTTATAAATCTGTCGGTTTTATTTGATCTTTAATATTAACCTTTTTTTTAGCAAACTTTAATATTAACCTTTAGATTTATCACCTTCTCATATATTTTTTTTATTTGTTAACCTCGTATTAAGGGGGTTTGAAGGAGTAGAATAACCATCTGCATTTGTTCCTTCAAAGTTCAAATGCATTTCAGTTCAAACCTGATCCTCAACAACAAAAAAAAAAGTTAAAACCTGTTCCTTCATTTTTCTCAAACTTCTATATCGGTAATCCAGAAGTGGCAAAGGATGCAATTTCAGGAAGTTCACATTAGACAGCTACTTCATGTATAAATGAAGATCTTGGTGTGGTAAGATATCGACAAATATTATCCGTTCTGAACCAGAAAGGAGGTTTCAGATACTATACTCCTATTATATTTATTATCCAAACATTGGTCATTTATTGATTCCACATTGTTTGTCCTTATCAAAACAATGAATTTTATCCCGTTTATGAATCTAACCTTTCCTAACATACTATCACCTTCTTAAGATTATTTGTTTTAATTTATAATCTTTTCTTATCTTCTAGTGGGAGCTATATACGTTTAATATTTTTTGATTATATGCTTAATGTTTGTCCCCTATAGATATCAGAAGATGTGGTGGTGGATCACGAAACAACCCCCAACTTTGATTGTTCAAGACTAATTGGACACCACCAATGGATAACTATTTCATCGAAATCATGATAGAACATGTACATATAGGTTATTGATGAGACATGAAAATATCCCATCTGAATCTCTTAACTCGGGTTAGTTAGTCCATTTCGAGCTGTTACTCTGATGATTTACTTGTTTTTCTTTCTCAGGTGCCTTCTGAAGAATTGTGCACGATAAACAGATAAAAAACGGGAGAAAGACGCAGAAAAGGGTATTTTAGTCATTTGGAGATTCTGGTATTTTGGTCAATGTAGATGCCCTGATAAAAAGTAGAGTCCAATACGAACCCAACGGCGAAGACGAAAGTTAAATCAGAGTCCGGATGAGAAAAATAGAGAGGGTCAAAGTTTTGGTCAAAATCGGTTGACCTATGAGCATCCAGACGACACGTGGCGTACAATGTCACGCAAGATGAAACTTTCGGTATAAAGTTGGGCAGAAGTGGGACAATTTCGGGACTTGACTAAGCGTCTACTAGCAAGTATCGTGGTGCAAGATAAGGTTGTGACCTTCAAAGATCTAAACGGCAGATTTCGTAACCGGAACACGTGTTAACATCAGAAACCATATCAGCGTCCTTTAACTTACTTCGTGAAGCACTGAATCAAACTTCTTTTCAACCAAGAAATCAGTACGTGATTTTCTTTCCCTTATCTTCTCTGATTTCAAATTATAGAGAGAGAGAGAACAAAGAACATGAACAGAGGGAAGAGAGGATTTTTATAGAGATTCTATTGTGGGCTAATTGAAGAGGAAATATAGAGAATAATCGCAGAGAAGGATAATATTTGATCAAGATGGAAGAAGAAAAATCGAGAGAGATAGACAGAGATGGATCCGGCTGGATTTAGATAGAAATCATAAAGTTAGAGAGATAGAAAGTATTTTTCTTTCTTTCTTTAATGGAAAGAGATCACAGAGAAAGGATATCTGTCGGCTGGAAATGATTCTAGAGAGAGAAGTTGAAGACAGAGATGATCAAGGATTGATGGAAAGATATCATGGAGGATTTGATTTTTTCGATTTTGATTTTTATTTCTCTCTTACATAAGAGATAACCGAGAGAGCTGAAAGAGAAAGAAATGAGGAAGATAATCGATTCTTAACTCTCTGGATTCGAGTGGGTGGAGGAAGTTCTTTTGCTTCTTCTATCTATATAACAACAAAGAAATACAGGAAGGAGGCATCTCATCTTTGGGGTCCTCTCGGCTAAGAAAGAAAAAGAGGTTTAGAAAGAGAGAAGAAGACCAGCTCGGCCATTAAAGACATAACCGAGAGCTAGAGAGAGAGAGAGAGAGAGAGAGAGAGAATAAGAGTTGATTGAGTTTTCCTTCTTTTTCTTATTTGATCTTTTATAAGAAAGCATTTCTAGTGTTCATCACCTTCTGTAAAGAGAGAGAAAAGAAACAGAAATTATTGTAGAAATAAAGAGAAATTCAGAAAACAGGGAGAGAATCATCTTCTTTTACAGCTTCTTTTTGTGAGAGAAAGAGGATTGGACAGAGAAGACTTGAAAATTGAAAGGGGAACATCTTGGTGATTTCTCTCTAACTCTTTTGTTTTCTGTTTCTTTCTTTGTTTGATTATTGTAATGAGCAAAATTATTATGAACTTCATTTGTTTCATGGATTGCTAATTCTCTCTGACCAGGGTTTTGATGAAGTTATAATTTTGCATGAGATATTGATTTATTGATCTCATTAGTTTGTTAAGCATCTCATATGTATTGACATTCGACAATATTCGTGATTCCATCGTCAATTACATCTCCGAGTTGATTCGTCATATTTAGAATAGTCTCTTTAATGGCCAATACTTCTTAGGTAATAGTCGATTGTTGTGACGGGTATAATCTTTCATTACTTATGCTTCTTGAAGCTTGATCCACCATGTTTAGGTTAGGTTCTTTAATGGTGGATACTTGCTAGTTGATAGGTAATAGTTAGAGTTGTTAGAAAATTGATCATGTTGAGCCATAAAAAGATATGAGATTTAAATCGATCCTTATGTATGTTCAGACTGGATTCGAAACCCTAGGTTCTCTCCCCGATTGATCCTTACCGTTATTAATTGTCTTCGTTATTTTTTTATTATATTTTATCACCAAAAACCAAATCTCAAAGAAAACGTTCTAACTCTAAGATTTAGGATAGGTTTCACTTAGTCTCTGCGGATCGACCCGGTCTTACCGGAACTATTACTTGACGCCCGTATACTTGCGGGTGGTGACCTATTTAGGAAACTTTCTAGGCCCATCAGTTATAAAATTGGGAAGACATTTTATAGAGAAGCATGGTCGTTCATGCTTGAATTATTAAACACAAAATTTGGGTAACAGTTGGATAAAAAAAAGTCCTGAAGAATCGGTACCAGAAACTGCGGACTCAAAACAATGCAATGGACAATCCTTTTAGAAACAATAAGCTTTGTTGGGATGAAACACGACAATTGGTGATAGCCGATGATACTGTTTGGGACAATTATCTCAAGGTACATTTATTTTACCTAGCCAACAAGTATGGTTCACTCTATGCATTAAAATTGTGCGGATTGATCTTTTTCACCAACTTCTGTCGTTAGGTCATGTAAAGTAGATGTTTTGTTTAAGTTTGTAGGAGCTTCAATGTCATTTCATCCGAAACTAAGTTTTTGACCAAAAAAGAGATGACATTTATGACTTATTAAGGTGTCTTGGATGGAGTCCGAGTTATGAAAGTTCGTCATTGTATGTTGATGATGACCAAAATGTCGATATTTATTTAAGTATTTCTTTTGTTAGTTAACAAAAAAAAGTATTTCTTTTGTAATGATATGCACAAACGAGTTTATTATTTGAATATCTCTATCCTATTTAGTTCTTATCATTTCTTAATTTATGCTTTTAGGTACAACAATACAATAAAAACTATGTTTCAAACAACTTGAGAGAAAGAATGCTAGGGGAAGGAACATAGACCTGGAAAAGGTGCTAAACGTGGAGTTCTCTTAACAAGGTTCTTTTCCCCACATTTTGTTCTTGAAAATGCTATAATAATCGTGTTACATAGTATTTAGAATTTCAATATTTCAAACAACTTTCACATTAGTTTACAACAATCAACTATTTGAATAAAATAGATAATGAGTTGAAATTTTGGTTACTTGATTTTGACCTAGGACTTTCTTCTATCTCACCTGAGCACATTGTCAAAGTACATATTGTGATCAAATGTTAGATGACAAGGTATAGTCCTTTCATTACTTTTCTGTCGGTTAAACTAGAAATAAAAAGTAATTTGTTGATTATATCAGTTTTTGTAGTTTTGTTCATTCTGTTTATACACACGAGAAGAGGTGGTTGTCACTAGGTACAATCTGGAATACTATACTGTGGCTCATCCTTTTATGCTTCTAAAGTACGATTATAACGGATTCTTCTCTAAAATATCTCAAGAAGCAACAAGGAAATTACACCATTGACTAACAAGTTCAAGGATGCTAGAACATTGAAAAAATTGTAATCTCACTAGGTTCCTTCAATCACATATATCCTTTTTTTTATTGTTACTTCTCCAAAGCTCATAGAATTACAACTCAGTTAGAGTTATAATTATTTAAGTTCCCCATTTACATCTTCCACTACATTTATTTTTCAGTAAAAAGTCAATTAATTGAGTCATGTATAGTCTATAAACTTGAGAGAGAAAGTGCAGGTTTGTTAAGCTTTTACATGGTTTAATATTTGTGAGTGGCTTCTGAGCCACCCCTTACTTGTAAATGTGCTTACTTCGTAAATCTGTAAGTTAATGTTTGGTTTTATAATTGATGAATGTGATTCAGACGTGAATTGTCCTATTGAAATGGACAAAAATAAGGCACTCAACCCTCAAGTTATACTAAATAAACATTTTGAAATCAACTTTGAGTCAATTTATATTGCAAAATCAGATTTGAGACGACTCAATAAAAAACGAACACTACCTACACTACTGATTCAACATGTAACCTATAACTATATTAAAAAAAAATTAAAATTGATTCTACATGTAACCTATAACTATATAAAAAAATTTAAATGAGGATTTAAAACTCCATAATTGCGAACTATGTGTAGCTATATTAAATATTTTCAAAATTACGACTTCAAAATAGCAATCGGACTTCAAAATATTGGAGAGTATGCTCCGCTTCCGTACTTGCTAACAACATCACACGTTCAACAAATTGCCATGTCGGTGGCATGGGTGATACTTAGTATATCTATTATATAAAACGCAAAGTTTTTTGTTGACATGGACAAGCCGAAGACAAATCCGGTCGTCCGTTGTAATTTTGATAAATTGTTTACCTTTAGATCTATTACCCACCTTGATTTCTTGAACCACTAAAAGAAAGAAGTGGACTAAACCCTTTAATCTGGTCGGTTATCTCTGCTAGCGTGATGGGCCTAAGAGGTTACCCTAAATAGGTCTACATCCGCAAGTGCACGGGTGTCAAGTTGTAATTTCCCAGTAAGACCGGGGTCGATCCGCAGAGACTAGTTAAACCTATTCTAAAACTTAGAAGTAACAAGGTTTTTGTTTGGAAATTGTTTTGATTTGGTTTTGGTGATAAAATAATAAATACTAAAACAAATAAAATTAACGAATCAATGGGGAGAAGAATCTAGGATTTGAGAATCCATCTTAACACATTCTAATGAAGACCTAATCATGCATATCTTTTCTGTAACTCAAGTTTCGGTAACCTATCATACCGAACCCCGGAAAATAGTCTAGTTAAAGCCGAAAATAATCAAAGTCTAAATCCAAAGCATTGATATATTAAAGTTTCAACTATTGACTATCATTCTATAAGCATACACTATGAAAGAACTAAACCTATGTATAGTGTATCAAATCGAAAGCATAGTCAATGAAGAAATCGTCATCTATCCAAACTAAGAATTCAATATTCTTACATTTAAACCACATCAAGATATTAAAGCATGAAGAAGATATCAAAATCATATGTCAAAACTTCATCATAAATAAACCCTAGACAACGAGTTTTATCTAATCATAATACGAGATTAAAACAAATATGACAACTAAGAGAGGAAAAGGGAAAAACAACTAAACTTTTTCTCACAGGAAAATTATTTTCCTTCGGTGAACCAAACACTCACCTGGAGAAAATAATTTTCCAGCAAAAATTCTGATCCAAACAGTGTCTTCTTCTACACTTTATCTCTCTCTACTGTTTTCTTTTATTTCAATCCAGATAATCAAACACCAAATAAATTGAACAGAAAGATCATACAAGATGAAGAAGAATCCTCTCTCTTTACAAAGATCTCTGTTATTCACTTTCTCTCACAAATTGTAAATAAAACAGAGAGAAAAAAGATAGATGATAACTCTTTGTACAACTTTCTGTTTCTCATTCAAACTCTCTCACTCTCTGTTTCTCTACTATTTAATCTCTGTTCTCTCATAAAACAAAAATAAGAACAGAAGAAGAAGGAGATGAAGATGATAATAACTCTCTCCGTTCTTCTTCTTTTCTCTCTCTCTCTAATAATCCTTTTTCATTGAGCTCTGAGAAGAAGAAGAAGGTCTCTGTAACTCCGAGCCCAACTCCCCAAAGATGAGATTCCTCTTTCTCTGTTCTCTCCTTTTCTTTTTATAACCGAGAAGAAGCAACCAAAAAGCCGTCGACTCTCCTCTATCCCAATCAATCGAATCTTCTACCCAATCAAATCTTCAATCTTTAGAAATATCCAGCTCATATCAATCTGTCAAAATTCCATCTCATGATCTTTCTATAATCTCATAAACCGAATCACCCGAACTCAGTTCCTACAATATTATCGAATTTCAAGAAAGAAGAGAGGTCATGGAGAATCTCCTCTTTCCGTTTTCTTTTAAATCTTCACATCTCCAGCTCTCATTTAATCTCTCTCAAGATTTCTTTCTCGGTTTGAAGATCAGAGAGAAATAAAATCTCTTTCTCTCTCTATTAATTCTGAATGAGTCCAACCTTTCCAAAATAGTTTAAAGAGATAAGAGAGAAAGAGGGAAAGAAAGTGAGCTGTTGTGGACGAATCAATGATCCTCTGTGGGACCCGACGTTGGCAGTCACAACGGGTTGATTTTACACGTCGCAGTCGTGTAAGAAATATTACAGCACAAGTTTTGATGATACCACGTGCCGCTGACAGAACATCAGACCGCGGGATCATGGCGGTAGTACCGAACTCTGCATGCATGACAGTACCAGATCCTTCTTCACTTGCCATCCTAATTTCATGCCACTGGACCCGAAAACAGTACCGAAAGTTTACCCTTGGACGTTAGATTTTCGCCACGTGTACCTGAGTGTTCCATGATGCACTCTGGTCAAGTGACTTGACCAAACCTTTGACTTGCCACAACTTTCTCATCCAGACCCCCATTCGACTTCCGTCTTCGCCGTCGGATTCGTCTTGGAATCTACTTTCCAACTGAGTACTAAATTTTCTAGAACACCCTCATCTCAAATGACCGAAATGCCCATGGACCTGTCTTTCTCCCGGTTTTATCTGTCTTTCACACACAATTCTGTAAAAGACACCTGGACAAAAGTAACACACAATTCATCAGAGTAACTGCTCGAATTGGACTAACTGGCCCGAGTTAAGTTTCATGTCTCATCAAACATCCTCAAACTTAGATTTTGCTAGTCCTCGAACAAAACAGAAAAATAAAACTGGACCCATTTCACCACTTTCGTAGGGAATCACGATTACACTTAGCCCGTGCAACAAGCCGTTAAACCTCTAGGTTACCCAAGAGGGCGAGTTTTGTCTCATGAGGGTTTCCAGTGAATATACCCACAAAGTTCAGAAATTTCAAAATCCAAAAGGGTCTAAATATGACATGGACTAAAAATGTTCATCCGGTAGACTTTCGAAAGCTAATAGAAATGAAATCCAAGTCAATCAAACCATACAAACGCTAAAAATCCCTTCACTAGTAATCAAGACCCGAAGTGCACGTGACCAGCCAATATGAATATCATTTCGGTTTAGAACAGACAAGACTTTGATTACCGTCTCAATACATTTTGCCTCGACTACTGCCTCACGGTCATACGCTAAAAAATTTAAGTCACTCAGAAATGGTTCACCTAATGTGCGAGTATGAGCATGAAAGAAAACTCAACACATTACAAAAGACGGACTGAAATTCTGTCGTGAACGACTGATCTCATAAGAACGAAACAACCACTAATACGAGACGGGGAAGCTTACCAACTCTTCTCACCTGATTAACTATCTAACAATGCTTCCTAGAGGTCGATAGACACTAATGATGATATGACTGGAACTCCTGAGAACTCGACGTCTTCAAATCTTCAAGAACTACTTTGGGATAAACACTTAAACACAAATAAACAAACGTTTTTTTTTTAATTATTATTTCTATTTCTATTTATTTCTTCTTCTTTTTTTTTGATGTTTTTTTTAATACACTGGTACTATACTCAAAATACAAATACTACTTTCTTGATATTATTCTTTCCTTGGTAATATTCTCTTCCTTTTGCTACATGTCGTATTCTCAGGGTTCTAAATAAGGATGAGGTATTCATCTTCCTCTAGTTGACACTGTTTTCAAGTTTCCAGACTATAAGAGAAAGGTTTACTTCCTGATGACATCCTTAGTGGTTGTAGAATTTGAACTCAGGAGATCAAATGAGTTCTTCTTTCAATATTGCGAGGTTGAGTAGCTCTTCATTATACTCAGAATTAGCTCAGAAGAGATCACTCAAAACAACAAGAAAGGCTCAAAATCTCACATAGGTTAAGTCTCCACTAATGATCGATTAAGTTCTCTCAGAAAAGTCAACTCTTCACCTATCTAACACTCACATGGATAGTGCACAGACAACCTCAAGACTCGAAATTCGTGAAACAATCTTTAGTAAAAGCACAGTACAACCAACTAGACTCTATGACCATTAACAAACAAAAGACTCACCTTTTCAATCCAAAAATTAAAAAAATTGAACCCTTTTGAATTTTTGAAATAAGGACTTAGCAAAAAATTCAATCCCCTATCCCCAAACTTAAACCGAACATTGTCCTCAATGTTCTGAAGATTATGCAACAATAACAGGATGGAGGGAGAGATATTACCCGATTCAGCGTCCTCTGCATGGGTTGCCTCTCAGAAAACGCTAAATTAACGTCTTCAGCCAGACGAAACAGATGACTCAAAAAAATAGAAAGAATTAACCTACTGGATTACAGATATGTGACTAAGTGTAAACCAATAATCGATACATCTGTGGGTCCACCCAAAACACAAAGTTTTCAGTGAATGATAGTCTCTCATTTTTGTGAATTGTTGATAGTGCATGTGAGACTATCAGATAAGAAAGGCAATCCCCAAACTTAGATGACATTAAGGGAGTTAAGTTTGGTACTGCACCAGAGAGTGTACAAACCGGATAGAATGGGTCTTCATATGGATGATCGACAAAGGGAGTGAGTGTTTCAAAATTTACACATGGTTTTGAGGGACAAAGTGCAAAGCAATCTAGAGGACTATCAATGACACCCAGACTTAAACTAGGGTTTTCTAAAACAGGTACTTCGGGTTCCTTCCATGGAGAAACCCTGCTATCAGACTCATGGTCCCTAGAAGTCGGTTTAGATAAACCTTATATATTCTCTTTGAACGCAATGTACTCAGGGTCCTTAAAGAATTCTAAATCCTCACCAAAGTCAAGCGAGACAATGGTCTCATTTAACACATTTATCAACCATGATTCATCGTCCTTAAGCGAGTCAGATGACTTCAAATCATCTTCAACTCTACCAACCTCTTCATTTTGGTCTGAAGGGATTTCAAATTCGGCACACTGAGAGGATATTTCAATATTGGACTCCAATGTTTCTGAGATTTTGGCTCAATAACGATGTTTTCGGGAGAACTATAGTCCTTTAAAATTGTATCCTCGTCATCATACACAGTGTGTTGTGTATTATACTCTATATTACCTTGGTAATCCTCTTCTATAATACTAGTTCTCCTACTGAGCATTTCTTGTATAGTTCTGCACATATTGTCAGTCTTTTTTTCTAAAGTCTGACAAAACTCGAAAGTACTCTTTTGAAGATCACTCATGGTTTTGGCCAACGAAGATGATGCTAAAGATGGAGAGTCAAAAGTTTGAACGTTATCCCATTGATGTTGAGACACATTTGAAGCATAAGACTCTTTATTAATCCTCCTTAGAATACTAATAGCTTCGTGCAATAAAGATGAAGAGTCAACAGTTCCACCGTTATCTCATTGAGATTGAGACACGCGTGGCGTATAAAACTTTCCATTACTCCTAGCTAGCATACTCATAGTTTGGTGCAATACAGATGAAGAGTCAACAATCCCACTGTTATCCCATTGAGGTTGAGACACGTGTGGAACATAAGACTCTCCATGCATGTAAGATGATCTATCAGGATATCTATAATGAGACTCATAACCTTCTTCAGGTTGACAATAATCCCAACGGTCATAATTATACAAATTATAGCTAAGTTGACGAACACTATTTTGACCATTTGCTAAGTACCGCCATGGTAGATTTGAATAACTCTCGTCCCTTCTGCCATTATGTTGGGACCACGATCTATCCATCTTCAATTTTTTTTAACACGAAACCGAGGAAGCACTACGAAGATCCTAGAAGGAAAACAACCACAATCAAGCTGACTTAACCAAGCAACCTAAACAAAATCTGGACGACAAACAGGTTGGTCATTTTCACTTAAAAATCTAGACAACTCCTACTTCGTAACAAAGCTTGAACTATGATTGTTATAAGGGTTACTCCGTCAAAGTACTATTGTCAAACAATTCTCCAGGTGACAGCTAACTATGAAAAATTGCAACCGTCCAACCTGAGGCAACGTTTCCTCTTCTCGAGGCGGCCTTTTTTAAAGAATTGTATGACATTTTCCCTTTTGGAATGCCCAAATAAAACTCGAGTTCCTGGATTGTTTTAAAGATCCTATGAGCTCGATACCCTAAGGCCAATGTCTAAACCAGATTTTAATTTTAAGTGAGGGGATTCGCAACGTTGTTTCCTAAATGGGCAAGAGATCGGTGAGGAAATCCGACTCCAATCTTGTAATGGGGTTTGTGCCCTTACTAAAGACAATTAAACTAAGCAGTTCGTCAAATCAATTAGGCACACAAAACACATACAAGGACCCACTTACAGGGGATTCGTGGAAGATCAGAAAAGTTACCTCCCGTTCAAGACGGGCGACGACCTTTGTAGACGACCCAGGCCACTTTTCCCTTAAGTGTCCGAACCCGAGGCTTCGTTTGATTTTCGGATACAATTTAAAAGCCCTCTAATTTAGGGTCAAAACTTTAATCCAAAAAAAATAAAGTTAAGAAAGTCTAAAGTCTCTTTTTCTCACCAAAATAAATACAAAAAATAAAAACTGTAAACTTCTTCTTTTGAAGTCCTCCTCCTTGTTGCGCCTCCTCTTCAGCTCCTTAGTGCTCGACACATCAAAAATAGGAAAGCAAGTCAAAGTATTCAAAAAGTCAAAACTTACAAAAATAAAAACTTTTCAAGTTTAGAAAAAATTTGAAACTAGTCCCCGCCAGCGGCGCCAAAAACTTGATGGGCCTAAAAGGTTACCCTAAATAGGTCTACACCCGCAAGTGCACGGGTGTCAAGTTGTAATTTCCCGATAAGACCGGGGTCGATCCGCAGAGACTAGTTAAACCTATTCTAAAACTTAGAAGTAACAAGGTTTTTGTTTGGAAATTGTTTTGATTTGGTTTTGGTGATAAAATAATAAATACTAAAACAAATAAAATTAACGAATCAATGGGGAGAAGAATCTAGGATTTGAGAATCCATCTTAACACATTCTAATGAAGACCTAATCATGCATATCTTTTCTATAAGTCAAGTTTCGGTAACCTATCATACCGAACCCCGGAAAATAGTCTAGTTAAAGCCGAAAATAATCAAAGTCTAAATCCAAAGCATTGATATATTAAAGTTTCAACTATTGACTATCAATCTATAAGCATACACTATCAAAGAACTAAACCTAAGTATAGTTTATCAAATCGAAAGCATAGTCAATGAAGAAATCGTCATCTATCCAAACTAAGAATTCAATATTCTTACATTTAAACCACATCAAGATATTAAAGCATGAAGAAGATATCAAAATCATATGTCAAAACTTCATCATAAATAAACCCTGGACAACGAGTTTTATCTAATCATAATACGAGATTAAAACAAATATGACAACTAAGAGAGGAAAAGGGAAAAACAACTAAACTTTTTCTCGCAAGAAAATTATTTTCCTTCTGTGAACCAAACACTCCCCTGGAGAAAATAATTTTCCAGCAAAAATTCTGATCCAAACAGTGTCTTCTTCTACACTTTATCTCTCTCTACTGTTTTCTTTTATTTCAATCCAGATAATCAAACACCAAATAAATTGAACAGAAAGATCATACAAGATGAAGAAGAATCCTCTCTCTTTACAAAGATCTCTGTTATTCACTTTCTCTCACAAATTGTAAATAAAACAGAGAGAAAAAAGATAGATGATAACTCTCTATTAAAACTCTTTGTATAACTTTCTGTTTCTCATTCAAACTCTCTCACTCTCTGTTTCTCTACTATTTAATCTCTGTTCTCTCATAAAACAAAAATAAGAACAGAAGAAGAAGGAGATGAAGATGATAATAACTCTCTCTGTTCTTCTTCTTTTCTCTCTCTCTCTAATATTCCTTTTTCATTGAGCTCTGAGAAGAAGAAGAAGGTCTCTGTAACTCCGAGCCCAACTCCCCAAAGATGAGATTCCTCTTTCTCTGTTCTCTTATTTTCTTTTTATAACCGAGAAGAAGCAACCAAAAAGCCGTCGACTCCCCTCTATCCCAATCAATCGAATCTTCTACCCAATCAAATCTTCAATCTTTAGAAATATCCAGCTCATATCAATCTGTCAAAATTCCATCTCATGATCTTTCTATAATCTCATAAACCGAATCACCTCAACTCAGTTCCTACAATATTATGGAATTTCAAGAAAGAAGAGAGGTCATGGAGAATCTCCTCTTTCCGTTTTCTTTTAAATTTTCACATCTCCAGCTCTCTTTTAATCTCTCTCAAGATTTCTTTCTCGGTTTGAAGATCAGAGAGAAATAAAATCTCTTTCTCTCTCTATTAATTCTGAATGAGTCCAACCTTTCCAAAATAGTTTAAAGAGATAAGAGAGAAAGAGGGAAAGAAAGTGAGTTGTTGTGGACGAATCAATGATCCTTTGTGGGACCCGACGTTGGCAGTCACAACGGTTGATTTTATGCGTCGCGGCCGTGTAAGAAATATTACAGCACAAGTTTTGATGATACCACGTGTCGCTGACAGAAAATCAGACCGCGGGATCATGGTGGGAGTACCGAACTCTGCATGCATGACAGTACAAGATCCTTCTTCACTTGCCATCCTAATTTCATGCCACTGGACCCGAAAACAGTACCGAAAGTTTACCCTTGGACGTTAGATTTTCGCCACGTGTACCTGAGTGTTCCATGATGCACTATGGTCAAGTGACTTGACCAAAACTTTTACTTGCCACAACTTTCTCATCCAGACCCCCATTCGACTTCTGTCTTCCCCGTCGAATTCGTCTTGGACTTTACTTTCCAACTGAGTACTCAATTTTCCAGAACACCCTCATCTCTAAATGACTGAAATACCCATGGACCTGTCTTTCTCTCGGTTTTATCTGTCTTCGCGCACAATTCTGTAAAAGACACCTGGACAAAAGTAACACACAATTCATCAGAGTAACTGCTTGAATTGGACTAACTGACCCGAGTTAAGAGATTCAGATGGGACATTTTCATGTCTCATCATAGCGCCTTTTTCGGCCTTCCCTTCTCGCAATACACACCACATTCCAACATTGATGGCAAAACTGATGAAGAAATTGATGACCAAAACTGATGAAGAAATTGATTACCAGTGCTGATGAAGAAACTGATTATGAAATTGCCGCGTTACAGCCTCAAAATCGATTCTAGCCTCCAAATTGTCGTGTTACAGCCTCCAATTTCTTTTCATGTTCAGGTATTTATGGTTTTGAAATTAATGATGAAATTTCCGCATTACAGCCTCCAAAATCGATTTCAGCCTCTTGGTTAAGGGATTTAGGGTTTTGTTCCTTTGTTTTTAATAGTTTTATAATGGTTTTTGATTGTTTTTTCTTTTCAGGTTCAGGTGGTTATGGTTTTGTAATGGTTTTTTATTGTTTTTCCTTTTCAGGTTCAGCTGTTTATGGTTTTTGACAGAAGATTTCCAAATTGAAATGATGTTTAGGGTTCGTGGTCATTGCATCATTGTTATTCAATTTAGGTATAGAGATTTAGGGGTTTGTTTCTTTGATTTTTATAGTTTTTAATTGTTGAAATCATGGCAGTTAATTGTTTTTTATTGGTTCATTGTTATTCAATTTAGGTTTAGAGATTTAGGGTTTTCTTTCTTTGTTTTTATGGTGATTTAATGGTTTTTAATTGTTGAAATCATGGCAGAAGAAATGGTGAATCACACACCCAGATCTTCAGATAAGAAGAAATCTTCATGGAAGAAATATCTCCCTAATCTTCAGCAAAGAATCAAACTTCTGAAGGTATGTTCTTCCCCAAATCTTAACGGTATGTTCTTCCCCAAATCTTAACGGTAGTAATCGGTGACCCAGATATCTTAATGGTTCTCCCTAATCTTCAACAACCAGATCCTCACAAAAAAAAAAAATCTTCGTGGTCCTCCCTAATCTTCAACAAAGAATCAAACTCCTCAAGGTAAGATATAGGGCAAGGTATTGTTACCGAATAAATTTTGGCCAGCCTCTCTATAAATATTGTTCAGAAAAAAGAGTGTGCGCCACTCCACAACTTCAATTTTTGGGGGTTAATTGTTAGGTAGGATATGTCATTGTCTTTGTCAATATCATATCATAATCATAATGTGGCTTCAGAGCCTCTTGCACTTAGCTAATTTTGTCTAAGTTTCGGACCAATCTATGCTTGTTTAGATGGATAGTAAGAATTTGATTGATTTTGAATGTGATTCAAGAATTTTTCAAATTGATTTCAAAATTGTTTTTGAAAAAATTTCAAAAACCTTATTTTGATCCAAAATTGGTTTGATTTAGAGTTGTATTTGAGTTCTAGGAAACTTTGAAAAACAAAATTCGGTTTAGTTTTTTGTTGACTGGGACAAGCCGAAAGACAAATCTGGTCGTCCGTTGTAATTTTGATAAATTGTTTACCTTTAGATCTATTACCCACCTTGAATTATTGAACCCACTAAAAGAAAAAGTGGACTAAACCCTTTAATCTGGTCGGTTATCTCTGCTGGCGCCTTTTTCGACCTTCCCTTCCCGCGTTACACACCACATTCCAACATTGATGGCAAAACTGATGAAGAAATTGATGACCAAAACTGATGAAGAACTTGATTAGCAAAACTGATGAAGAAATTGATTATGTATTTGCCGCGTTACAGCTTCCAAATTGATTCCAGCCTCCAAATTGCCGCGTTACAGCCTCCAATTTCTTTTCAGGTTCAGGTATTTATGGTTTTGAAATTGATGATGAAATTGTCGGGTTACAGCCTCCAATCGATTTTAGCCTCTTGGTTCAGGGATTTAGATTTTGTTCCTTTGTTTTTAATATTTTTGTATTGGTTTCTGATTGTTTTTTCTTTTCAGATTCAGGTGTTTATGGTTTTCTAATGGTTTCTGATTGTTTTTCCTTTTCAGGTTCAGTTGTTTATGGTTATTGACAGAAGATTTCCAAATTGAAATGATGTTTAGGGTTCGTGGTCACTACATCATTGTTATTCAATTTAGGTATAGAGATTTAGGGGTTTTGTTTCTTTGATTTTTATGGTATTTAGTTGTTGAAATCATGGCAGTTAATTGTTATTCAATTTAGGTTTAGAGATTTAGGGTTTTCTTTCTTTGTTTTTGATGGTGATTTAATGGTTTTTAATTGTTGAAATCATGGCAGAAGAAAAGGTGAATCACACACCCAGATCTTCAGATAAGAAGAAATCTTCATGGAAGAAATATCTTCTTAATCTTCAGTAAAGAATCAAACTTCTGGAGGTATGTTCTTCCCCAAATACTGGCGGTAGTAATCAGTGACCCAGATATCTTAATGGTTCTCCCTAATCTTCAGCAACCAGATCCTCACAAAAAAAAAGTAATCTTCGTGGACCTCCCTAATCTTCAACAAAGAATCAAACTTCTCAAGGTAAGATATAGGGTAAGATATTGTTACCGAATAAATTTTGGTCTGCCTCTCTATAAAAATTGTTCAGAAAAAAAAAAGATTGTGCACCTCTCCACAACTTCAATCTTTGGGGGTTAATTGTCAGGTAAGATATGTCTTTGTCTTTGTCTTTGTCTTTGTCAATTTCATGTCATAATGTAGCTTCAGAGCCTCTTGCACTTAGCTAATTTTGTCTAAGTTTCGGACCAATCTATGCTTGTTTAGATAGATAGTAATGTTTAAAAGTGTTTTAAACATAAGAATTTGTTTGATTTTGAATGTGATTCAATAATTTTTCAAATTGATTTCAAAATTGTTCTTGAAAAAGTTTCAAAAACCTATATTTTGATCCAAAGTTTGTTTGATTTAGAGTTGTATTTGAGTTTTAGGAAACTTTGAAAAACAAAATTTGGTTTAGTTTATTGTTGTCTGGGACAAGCCGAAAGACAAATCCGGTCGTCCGTTATAATTTTGATAAATTGTTTACCTTTGGATCTATTACCCACCTTGATTTATTGACCCACTAAAAGAAAAAAGTGGACTAAACCCTTTAATCTGGTCGGTTATCTCTGCTGGCGCCTTTTTCGGCCTTCCCTTCCCGCGTTACACACCACATTCCAACATAGATGGCAAAACTAATGAAGAAACTGATGACCAAAACTAATGGAGAAATTGATTACCAAAACTAATAAAGAAATTGATTATATGATTGCCGCGTTACAACCTCCAAACCGATTCAGCCTCCAAATTGCCGCGTTACAGCCTCCAATTTCTTTTCAGGTTCAGTTGTTTATGGTTTTTGACAGAAGATTTCCAAATTGAAATGATGTTTAGGGTTCGTGGTCATTGCATCATTGTTATTCAATTTAGGTATAGAAATTTAGGATTTTGTTTCTCTTATTTTTATGGTTTTCAATTATTGAAATCATGGCAGTTAATTGTTTTTTATTGGTTCATTGTTATTCAATTTAGGTTTAGAGATTTAGGGTTTTCTTTCTTTGTTTTTTATGGTGATTTAATGGCTTTTAATTATTGAAATCATGGCAGAAGAAATGGTGAATCACACACCCAGATCTTCAAATAAGAAAAAATCTTCATGGAAGAAATATCTCCCTAATCTTCAGTAAAGAATCAAACTTCTGAAGGTATGTTCTTCCCCAAATCCTAGCGGTAGTAATCAGTGACCCGGATATCTTATGGTTCTCCCTAATCTTCAGCAACCAGATCCTTACAAAAAAATAATAATCTTCGTGGTCCTCCCTAATCTTCAACAAAGAATCAAACTTCTCGAGGTAAGATATAGGGTAAAATATTGTTACCGAATAAATTTTGGTCAACTCTCTATAAAGATTGTTTAGAAAAAAAGATTGTGCACCTCTCCACAACTTCAATCTTTGGGGGTTAATTGTCAGGTAGGATATGTCATTGTCTTTGTCTTTGTCAATTTCATGTCATAATTTGAAGTTTAAGTTTTAATTCATAATCTGTTCAACAGGTCTGTTATGTCTTTGTCAGCGAAATCATCGTGTGCCTCATCCGCATGACCATAGATATTATAAGACGAGGTACTGCCTTTATATATATATAACCTACTACTCTCTAGAGAGAGATAAACCAAAAAAAAATAAACAAATAGTGAGGCAAAACCAAATCTAGAGAGAGATAAACAAAAAAAAATCAACAAATATTTACCTGACAATGTTGCAATGATGGGGTTAGAAGATACATGAAGGATTTTTGCATAAAATTAACTTAGAGACTGGTAAAGAACGGGGTTAGAATGATATTTAACCTAAAGAAAAGGGTTTGAAATATGGAAGAACGATTAAGAAATGAGGAAAAATGATGAGATGTGATGACGAGGAAAATGGTAGAAGTTGGGAGGGGAATAGATGATAGAGGCGTGGGAGTGAAGATGAAGTATAATAGTTATTAGGGTGTGTGATTTGTCCCATTTCAGAATTAGGAATCTGAAGAGAGCGAGAAAGAGGGGGGAAACAGTTGAATCAAACTGATTATCAGGTGAATCAATGCGATTAAAGCTTCGATTTTGCTGACTTTGGTTGGTAACCATGTTTGTACCCAATTTAGGGTTTTTTTTTGTTGAAAGAAAGTTGTAACACCCCTATTTTTTTATATATCAAATTGGGTGGAAATAACAAAAGTCTAGGTCAGTTTTGTTTAGATAAAATACTAGTGGGTTTAAAGCCCTATTTTTTTTCTTCACTTTTGAAGAAAACCTATAGAAAAGAAAGAGGGTGCAGCCGCTCCTTAGTGAAGGGAGGAGGAATAAAGAAGAAAAGTGATGGAGACAGAGTTCTCTAGTGAGAGAACAAGGCATGGTTGTGGTCTTAAAGTCATCTAAGGCGAAAAGAGGTAGATTTTCTATCTCCTAATTTTTTTTGTAGGCTCTTTCAATTTATTCCATGATAGGTTTAGTATCGTTAATCACATCAAAGAACGATTAAATGGTTTAAAGTCTAGAATTTCATAAAACATCAATAGAGGACAGTATTTCGGTCTAGATTAAACTTGAATCTGGTATTTACAGATAATGAATCTCGATGTGATTCTTATATGGTTAGAAAGGTATGCTCGTCTAATTTCTATTAGTTCAAACGTTTCACTAATCCGAGTTTCGAGTGTGGAGTTATGATTGTTTTCGTACAAGGTGCCCGAACAGTCTCTACTGTATGTCGGTCTATATTAAAATTGAATCTGGTATTGATATATGATGAATCTTGGCGTGATTCTTATAAATTTGGAAAGGTTTGTTCGTCCACTTTCTAGTAGTTTAAACGGTTCATTAGTCCGAGTTGCAAGTGAAGAGTTACGATAGGTTTCGTACAAGGTGTCTGAACAGTCTCTATTGTACGTCGGTCTAGATTAAAATTGAATCTGGTGTTGATATATGATTAATCTAGGTGTTATTATTATATGGTTGGAAAGTTATGTTTGTCTACTTTTTAGTAGTTCAAACGGTTCACTAATCCGAGTTTCAAGTGTGGAGTTATGATTGTTTTCTTACAAAGTGTCAGAACAGTCTCTAATGGATGAATTTATTGAGATAATCTACATGGTTTCTGTTCTTTAGGCAATGTATCTCGTAGGTATATACTACTAGTGGTGATTTTATCTTTGTTAACTATTATTATTATCAGCAGTTACTGCAGCAACTCAAAGAAGCTTATAATCAACAAGAAAGTCTGTGCAGGGAAAAATCTCGAATAGCAAACATCCAGCTCGGAGATCACAACACTAAATATTTCCACTCCAAAGCTATTCAGCGCAATAGCAAGAACCAAATCATGGCAATTAAAAAAGAGGACAACTCCTGGATCCATGACCACGAGGAGATTGCTAACATCTTCTCCACTAATCTTTGTAACATTTCCACCTCCTTGGGCTCTCAAATCTCTGACGATATTCTCAACCTTTTTTCCCGCCAGATTACTGATTTTCAAAATCACATGCTCACTAGTACCCCGGACGAGGGAGAGATTAGTAGAGCAGTTTTCTCCCTTAAAACCGATGTTGCCCTAGGTCCAAACGGTGATCCTCCTTTCTTCTACCAATCCAACTGGACCACAGTTAAACCTGATGTGACAAAGTTGATCTTGAACTTCTTCCACACTTCTCAGCTTCCACCTATGGCTAATCACACACACATTTGCCTCATCCCCAAAAACAAAACCCCCCAAAATACTTCTGACTATAGACCAATCAGTTTACTCAATACCACCTATAAAATCATCACCAAGATTCTTGCAAACAGGCTGAAAAGAACTCTCCCCGATCTCATCTCCTTGTACCAAGCAGCCTATGTTCCCGGCCGACAAATCACTGACAATATCATTATTAGCCAAGAACTCACTCACTACTTCAAAACGGCCAAAGTTTCCAAAAGTTATTTTGGCCTCAAATTAGACATGTCCAAAGATTTTGACCGCATTGAATGGACATTCCTTGAAACGATTATGGACAAGCTGGGGTTTGACAACAGTTGGATCCAGCTCATCCACTCGTGCCTTGCCACGTGATCTTCCATAACAGTCCTTATCAATGGTAGGCCAGGCCCTACCTTCAATGTCTCTAGAGGCATTCGCCAGAGGGACCCTTTATCCCCTTTCCTGTTCACCCTGGCCATGGAAGGACTTAACAGACTTCTGGAGAATAATAACCACCCTAATCATTTCAAAGGATTTCCAATTCCTATATCTCACATTACCATCAAACATCTGTTGTTTGCAGACAACTGTATCATTTTTGGGCAAAATTCTGTGGATAACATCTCAAACCTGAAACACATTCTTAGCACCTTTAGTAAAGCTTCGGGTCAGATGATAAACTACAACAAATCCACTATTTTTTTCTCTAAGAACTCTCACCCGAAGTTCAAAAGAATGATCATCCGCAACCTAAAAGTTCATCAGAGCTCCTCTCTTGACAAATACCTCGGAACACACTTGTTCACTGGGTTGACAAAAAGCAGGCTTTATCCTCTTTGCTTGCTCAAATTCAAAACAAACTCTCCAAGTGGCAAACCAACCTTCTCTCTCAAGCTGGCCGCTCAGTAGTAATCTCAACTATTGCAGCGGCTGTTCCCCGATACCAAATGCAATGTTTTGCCATACCTAAGGGCATAAGTCAGCGCATTGAGACCATGCAAAGGTCTTTCTGATGGGGAAAATCCAAATCCATTCACACTATCAACTTGTCCAAAATTTGTCTCCCTAAGAAACTGGGAGGGCTTGGATTCAGAACCCCCTCCCTTGATAACCAAGCCTTCCTTAGCAAACTGGCTTGAAGAACCTTGAAGAATCCAGACACCCCCTGGGCATAGATCCTCAAAGTTAAGTATTTTTCCAAGGACGTCATACCAAACATAGCCAAATCCAATCATTCCTGGCTGTGGAAATCACTCGTTAAGCACTTTGAGAAAGTCTCTAGCCTCATCTTCTGGGACGTAAATAAAGGCACGAACATCAACATTTGGAGCAACTACTGGATCCCAGATTACCCCCCGCCGATTCAAAATGTTCACAATTGCAATTTAACCAGGGTTTCTAAACTTATCGTCAATAACTCATGGAATATAAATGTAATATCACAAATTTTTACTAATGATATATGTAACGCTATTTGCAGTATTAATTAGCATGAATCACAAGAGGACACAATGAAATGGACGTTGACCAAATCTGGAAACTTCACTGTACGATCTATGTACCATCATCTTCGGACTAACAATTACGATTATGAAATGATAGAATGGAAATTTATATGGAATATTAATACTACTCCTCGAATCAAACTATTTCTTTGGAAATGTTGCACAAATAGTTCACCTGTGCGGAACAAGATAGGTAAATTCATTGGAAACAATATAAATTGCACCTACTGTTACAATGTGGAAACAATTTTAAATGTTCTTATGCAATGCGACTACGCACGTACAATTTGGTTTCACTTTAATGTAATGATAGATAATATCAGTAACATCTGTGAATGGATAATTCAATGGAAAGACATGGAAGAAGAACAGGTAACTTTATTCGCAAAAATTTTATGGTCAATTTGGAAAGCGAGATGTGATAAAACCTTTTCCTCGAAAGATCAATCTCCCTTGCAGGTAATCAACAATATTAAAGGAACGATAACAAGCATTACCCCGACAGAAAAAGGATAAACCAGTGGACAAAACTAGTGCATGGACCCCACCTTCAAGCCCTTACATCAAAATCAATGTAGATGCATCTTTTACAACTCTGAATGAACCAGCGGGCATTGGATGTATAATGTACGATGAACAAGCAACTTTCATAGTAGCGTTAGCAGACACTATTCGAGGTCAGAACTCAGAAGAATGCGAATGCCAGGCGATCCTTCATGATCTCAAGTGGGCAGATAACCTCAAATTGCGGCACATACAAATAAAAAGTGACAACTGGAACTTAATCAGGCATCTCAACGATCACTCCTCAACAATTCAATGGTAATCAGGCAAACACATGAACGACATCTCTGAGCTCAAAAAAGGATTCGAGGGTCTGATTTTCACCTACATCCCAAGACAAGCCAATAAGGAAGCAGACAAAATAGCAAAATGGGGAAGGAACAACCATTGTCGTCAATTATGGCACTCGGTGCCAGATCTTGTTTGATCTCTCTTTCTGTAATTCTTTGTATTCCCTCAACAAAAAAAAAGTTTCATATTCAAGTCAAAAGTGGGATTTTATGGATGAACTTCAACTCTAAAGAAACTACAAAGAACATAAACTGTTAAGATTTTAATAATGTCAATTTTGGTAATAACTGAGCCTGATCTCCTCTTCCATTGCATCTCCTCCAACTACCACTTGTTCCTTCAACACTTTCACCTTCGTCGTTAAAATCTCTGCAAATAGAAAATCACAAGCCCAATTAGACAATCTCAAGGTCTCAGTAACAAGTCCACTTCAGTCCTGTACATGGAAAGCTTAAACACTTGAATCTCTAAGTCCATCATATCAAGCATAGACTCGACAAAATAATTTACTACTTCGGTTTGAAAAAAGAAAAACAGAAAGCTGCAACTAATATGAAGATAAGTTACTAACCTGTCTGACCCTTGGTGAATGAATAACCTTTTGAACTGACATAGGTCCGAGGGTTCGGTGATTTATGGTTCTTCAGATACTCCTTGCCCCCCTGAATAGCAAAAAATTTAACAACCCAATCGAATGCCAAAACCAAGTGATTTTCCGTCAAGAAGTAAACGTCGCCATCACTTACATCAACGTCGCCATCACTTCCGAGATCATCGAATATACCTGAGCAGATAGCCTCAGTTACAAGGTTAATGCCTTCCTCTCTCTGCAATGACATAGTAAAAAACATCAAAACCCAAACCTACTAAGATCATTTTAGGAGAGCCAGGAAAAAAAAAAACACAAGTATTAGAAAAATTATGTCTCATGTCCTAATCTAGAAGACATGAAACACACACTCAAAAAATACTGGTCTAACTTCTCTCCTAAGGTTTCAAATAAGATTACCAAATTCCACTAGTTCAGATCAATATATCAAGTTGCCAAATTCTTATAATGTGTGAGAATGAGTTCATAATATATTAATTCAATTCAAACCCATAAATAAATATGAACAAATAAAACTAACAATACAAGAAGATAACAGGAGAAAGTGAAAAAGTCATACCTTGAAAACTTTCATTTGAACCCTCATAAGCTCTCCAACAATTATAGGTTTCTTTGACCTAGATGGGCAACTCTCTTTTGTTGGACTTTTCTTATTGGAAATCACAACATGAACCTGCATCTTCAACTATGGATGATGATAAACAAGTAGCATTTTGTCTCACTTGTTCTGATGTGTTGTTTAGAGATAGAATCATGGATTCATGTTCTAATTCGTCGAAGCATTGGAGAAGAAGAAGAAGATCCGTCGAAGCATCGGAGAAGAAGAAGAAGATCCGTCAAATCATCGAAGAAGAAGAAGGTCCGTCGACGCTGAAGAAGAGGAATAAAGGAAAACCCCTAAAATTTCTTATTTTGTGGTGAGAGAAAGTGAGTTTTACATAAGGCTGTTTTGAGAACGAAAAAATTAGAAAATGACCTTATTGATAATTACTCATATTACTTTAAACTTGATGTATTATCATCTATAATATTTTGACAACTTCTAGTGAATAGGAAAAGTTACTTGCCTTTTTAGTTATTATGTATAATTTTTTGACCCAATCAACCATTTTTCCTTTTTTTCGCCCTTTTGAAATTGTAGTATTTTCTGTAAGGAAATAAATAGCCTAAACAGTTGGCGTCCCATACCGATAATGCATAATAGTGTTTGATATTTGCTTATGCAGGCTCAGAAGCCTTTTTCTAATGCAGTACCAATATTTCAATTAATGGCTGAAAATGTAAGTATAGTACACAAGGACAAAGAGAAGACTTAACCAATGGTTAGAAACAAATTAGGATATTGAAATACTTCAATCTTCAATGTTTCTTTCTCACTATAGGAGAAAAGGAGTAAAGATTTCAATCAAAGAGATGTGGGGATGGGAAATGATACAAAAAAGGTTATACTTTTGTTCTTACTTTCTCTCTCTAAAATATACAAGTGGGGTGGGTGGGTAGTGTAGTTATAGATTCTTAGATGATAAAAAGTCGAGTGAATGCTTCACAGGGTAGATGGACCCCTATCTAGCTACCTCGGCAAGAAGCATGGGCTTTCAGATAAAGCCTTGATAGCTTTCTTTAAAGACTCATCCTCCACCTCTGAGGTCACTTTTCAGTTTTAGCTTCATTCTTTTATTTCCATTCTTTTCTCTCTAATTTCTATAGTGGGTAGATTCTCTCCCTATATATACATTTATATATAATTACAAATATTCTTGTATATTAGATTCATACATACTAAATTGCAAATATTCTCTTCCCAATTTAGTGGGAAACTCTTTTTTTTTGACAAATTGACTACCATAGTCATTACAAAGACATAAATACATCAATAATATGTGATGAGCATGATAATGTCGAATTAAACTTGAAAAAAAAAACGGGTCTAAAGTCTAACTAAACTACTCGCCTAAAGAAAATTAGTTATACCTTTAATAATTAAGTTCAATAAACTATAGATTTTCACTTCCCCTGGAAATCGAACCTAAGACGTCCAGGATGTAGGACATGCATTACTAACTAAGCTATCAGTTCTTTTCTAAACTCTTACTTTTTCGAAAATATTTTCCTTCTAAGAGTTTGGGAAGAGCCCTACTCTCCTTGACCTAATGTATGTTTCAGTTGAGTACTTATGTATGTGAACCTAAAGATGAGTAGAATGAGAACTTAGAAACCCTTAAGGCCTTTTTTTTTTTTGTTAAGAGATACAAATATTATTAAGCTAATAAAGTGTCATTACAATAGAAAGAAACCATAAAATAAGGAATTCTGCTCCAAGTCTTCGATTTATTCTTCTTTCTGGCCCATTTAGCAAGCTTATCCGCCGGAGAGTTGAATCTACGATTAGTGTAACTGAATTTCACCATATGAATCTTGCGTCTTACCTCCTGAATTTTACGAAGATGGATTCTAGACTGCCATTGAACTTCATGCTTAGTATTCTGAATTTTATGTATGATATTTATATTATCACTTTCAATAATAATATTATTGTAATCATGTTCTACCGCCCATACCAGTCCCTCGAGAATTGCAATTGCCTCTCCTTCTTCACTATTTGTTCCTCTCGTAATACTCGTATGAGCTTCTATGAATTTAGATTCAGAATCATGGATAATTAGGCTAATTCCTGTAATATCATGCACATTGATAAAAGAAGCATCAACATTAATTTTCAGCTAATTTGGTTCTGGAGGGTTCCATTTTCCTTGCAATTGTGTATTCATGCTAGGAAGAGTAATAATATTCTTTGGAAAAGCCTGAATCATGTTAATAATCAGAGATAGAGAATTAATTTCATATTGAAAACAGTGATCACATCTGATTTTTCAAATGATCCACAGGATAGTGGCTAACAGATTCTGGTAAGTAGGTTCATTGAAAGGAGGTGTGTTCTCCCATGAAAAAATCCATTCTATAACATTCATAATATTCTCTGATAAAGGTTGATATAACATAAATTCTCTAAATAATATTTGATTAAACGGAAATATTAGTTTGCCGAAAGTAAGTAGTAACTTCAAAAGCTAATTACTAAACAAGAGAATAAATGGAATGGATCAAACTATTTCATCATATGGAGTGTCTTTATTAATTACTTTGAAGGAACAAACAAACTTTGCCCATTCAAGAATCTCATCTAATTAGAAGGAAAAGGCAATTGGATCTAACAATGCTGTCATTTGGTGTCATTGTCTAGTCAATGGCCTTTATCCTACATGTTAAGTTTTCATTGGTTCATCATAGTCACTAACTTAAAGCATTGGCTCACAAACAAAGGTATTTGATATCTTAGTTGCAATAATTCTACTAGCATCTCTTCTTCTTACTTTCAACAAAAAAAAAAAAAAAAGCATCTCTTCTTCTCTTTCATCTCTTCTCTTATTCTCTTAGTTTCAAAAATTAAAATATATAAATACTGACAAAAATATTCAATGAAAAAACAAAACGAAAATAATAAAACAATTTAGTCCAAGAGTATCAATCCTTGGGAAGCCCAACGTCCTTGAAACCGTAACAAAGTGATAATTTAAGACAGACTAAAGATATTTCAGGGCATTTAGGAGAGAAATAAAAAAAGATTTAAGGGCGATCTCATATAGTCGTGTCAGAGACTATATTTTAGTTGTTTCACCGTACGTATACATCTCAATTGATATCTATTTTAGATTTCGGAAAATGCACGGAAGAGTCACCCAATGAACCACACTGTCATAATTGGCCGAAAAGAACCATATAAGAGAAAGTGGGGACAGAAAAACCTGAATCATATACTTAACTATCTATCATTGAAATACACAGTTCTCATCACTGATCAAGTTGTGAGTGGAAGTATATATATTTATAAAAGAAAATAATAAATGATTTTCATGCCCCACTGACATGCATGAACCTTATATGTTTACTCTAATCATGACCCACTGCCCCCACATGGTGGTGTACATATTGGCACAATTGTTTGCGGGTTTGTAGGGGCTTTTAGAGAACCACTTGAGCTCCTTAAACAATTTGGGTTATTTGTTGATTATTCTCCTAGGTTTACTATTTAAAGTTTACAAAATCTTAAATTTGGTGGTGGCAATAGAAAAATCAATGGGGTTACCATATGAACATACATTTTTGGGTTTTTAACTTTACTGCCTCACTACTGTATCTAATAGAATTTACCTCTTTAATAATTGGTAATTGACTTTATCCATTAGAATTATTTTTAACAAAATAACGGGGTCATGTTTAGTGTAAAAGATAATAGATCATTAATCCTCAAACTTCTAAAGAGTGAGTTGTACTATGACCTATCCACTCTCGGCTCACCCTATCATACTCTATTTGAGTTGTGTTAGTTGGACCCACACTTAAGATGTCCAGCCTAGGAGCACTGGAGCGGATCTCTTTTTTGTTGTTATTTTCGGTTATAGTTTGTGGAAGTTGTTATTTGTTTGTTATAGATTCTTCTATATGAACTTAATGTAATCATTCTTTTATTAATGAGAAATCATTCTTTTATTAATGAGAAATCATTCTTCTATGGTATCAGAGCTATGTTCCAAGCTTTTCTAAGAAATTAACTCTCTCCCTCTCTCTCTCTCTCTCTCTCTCTCTCTCTCTCTAGAATTTTCTCTCTTTTCTTCCTCTCTCTCTCTCTCTCTCTAAAACTTCGTCTTCAACCTCCTGTTTCTGAAAGTTTCAGCTTCATCTTCTTCATCTAAACATGGATAATCCGAAAATAACATCTTTATCAATCAATTCAACGGGAAATGTTATTCCTACTAAGCTTCAAAATGATAATTACTTAGCATGGCGTTCTTTGTTCATTCCACTTCTTAAGAAATATAAAGTGATGGATTTAATTGATGGATCAAGGCCTTGTCCTAACAAATTTGTAGATTTGGAGAAACAAATCATCAATCCACAGTATAATGATTGGGTTGAAGAAGATCAAACATTACTGATTTGGATAAATTCTACTCTTTCCGATTCGGCTATTCCATATGTAATTGGAAATTCAACTTCCCAAGAAGTATGTCAGAATCTTGAGGATTCATTTGCATCTGCTTCAACATCTCATATCTTTCAACTTCAAGAAAACTTAAGAGATTTAAAGAAAGAGAATGAGAAGATGCCTTAATTTCTAATGAAGGTCAAAAAGATTTCAGATTCCTTAGATACTGCTGGAAGTCCAGCTTCAAGTAGTGGTGGTCAATGGCCGTGTCGTGGCAGCACGGCCCGTTTGACAGTCGTGGCGTGTTAGACACGCCACAGCCACGCCAGGCACGGCTTTGGGTCGTGTCGTGCCTAGACTACAAGGTCTTGGCACATAAACGCCCCATGGCAACGACCCAGCCGTTGCCGTGCCGTTTCCGTATCGAGTCGTGGCTAACGGGTCAGTTGTTGCCAAACGTAACAAAAGAAAGCACTAAATAATTTTCAAGTCAAACATTGTGATATTTGTTTAAACTTAGAATCTATGTTTAGTTTACTACTTAATAATTTTATTAACTATTAATTTTATCAATTAACAACTACTTTCAACTAAATAACAGTAATGATTTGTAAATTAAGTACCCGTTTCTAACAGGTTAGCGTGTCGTGGCGGGTTGGGAACGCCAAGGGTCGTGGCGTGTCGTGTTTCCGTTCCTAACGTGTCGTGGTTGACGGGTCTGGGAGCTTAAAATCCCAGACCTGCCACGACCCGCTTGACCCATGACGGGTCGACACGACACGCGGCATTCTGTGTCGTGTCGTGTTGCCTTATAAAGGGGTTGTGTCGATCGGTTTCCGTGCCGACACGGCCCGTTGGCCGCCACTAGCTTCAAGTGTTAAATTAGTGGTAAGCATCTTAAGAGCTTTACTTATAATTATGATTCATTTTTTGCAGCTATTCGATTGAGAAAACCTCCTGTTTCAGTAAATGAACTTCAAAATTTACTAATCAGTGAGGAAATCCCTATAACTGAACGAAAGAAGAGGTTGTTATCTTCTTCTATCATTCAAACTTTATTCACAAATCTTCAAACTTTCAATCGTACTTCTCAATCTAAATTCAATCATAATAAAGTAGGTTATAATAACTACTCTAATCAAGGAAGAAATCTCAATTCTAATCAAGGAAAAAATTTCAATTCCAATAAAGGCGGGAATTTCACTTCAAATCAAGGAAGGAATTTCAATTCCAATCCGACTAAATTCCCTACTGTTCAGACTTCTAAGTCTTCTAATGGTGATAGACCTATATGTCAAATCTGTCACAAAGTAGGACACACAGCAATAGAGTGTTATCATCGTATGAATTTTTCTTATCAAGGAAGAGTTGCTCCTAATAATCTTGCTACTCTGCTAGCTAGTGCAAGTATACTTGGAGAGAAACCTTGGTTTGCAGACACTGGTGCATCTCATCACATTACACCAGATGAGTCCAACATTGCTTCTTCTTCTACTGAGTATAATGGTTCAAATACCATCACAACTGCTAATGGTCAAGGTATGATCATAACTAGATCTGGTAATAACTCTTTTCATTTAATGATAAACATTTTCGACTCAAAAACATATTGGTTGTCCCTCAAGCATCAGATAACTTGTTATCAGTGAATAAGTTCACTAAAGATAACAATTGTTCTTTAACTTTTGATCCATCTCATTACTATGTGAAGGACCTATCATCGAACCAAACGTTTCTCCAAAGGCCAGCTGAAGGTGGTTTATATCCAATTCATCTATGTACTGTCTTATCTACTTCAAAGCCTCAAATAAAAGCTTTAGCAGCTTAGTCTATATCTACTGATCTGTGGCACAAGAGACTTAGACATCCCTCTTTTCAGTCTTTACAGAAGTTGAAACACTTGTTTCCTTCAACCAAAATAAAGCCTATTTTCTGTTTAAATTTTCAGGTGGGTCGAAGCAAGAAGCTCCCCTTTCAAAATTCGATTACCACTGCTTCATCGCCTCTACAACTACTACATATAGATTTATGGGGCCCTGCTCCTGTTACTTCTGTTAGTGGTTCTTATTACTATGATAATATCATAGATGAATACTTAAAGTATTGTTGGTTGTTGTCTTTGTCTAATAAATCTGATTTTACGACATGTTTCATTACTTTTGTTACTGCCATTAAAAACCAACTGGGAAACAAGGTTACGGCTATTAGGACTGATAGGGGTGGGGAATTCATTTCAAACTCTCTCAAATCTTTTCTTCAAGAGAAGGGTATTGTACATCAGATGACTTGTGCTCACACACCTGAGCAGAATGGTGTTGCTGAGTCTAAGCACAAACACCTCATTGAAATCACTAGAACTCTACTTATTCAATCTTCTCTCTCACAGAATTATTGGCCTGAAGCTTTACACACTGCCAATTATTTGATTAATCGACTACCCAATAAAGTCATTCACTCAATTTCACCACTAGAGAAATTGTTCTATTCTCCTCTAGACTATGAGTTTCTTAGAGTTTTTGGTTGTGCATGTTATCCTTGGCTCAGACCCTATAAATTTAATAAATTTGACCCAAGAAGCAAATAATGTATCTTCATTGGTTATGCCCAAAACCAGAAAGGATATAGGGGTTTTGATATTTCCACTGGTAGCGTGTATGTGTCCAAACATGTTGTATTTAATGAACAACTATTCCCTCAGAGGTCTGTCTCTCATTCTCCTATACCATCTCATACATTATCCACACCTACTTATCCTGTTCAGCTTAATTCAATCCACAATTTACCCCATCCTTCCATCCAACCTCAACAGCAGATGTCTGACTTGTCTCAGACCATTTCAAATCCTTCTCCAAATGTCTCTTCAGCACATTCTTCTACTCAGTCCCAACCTCACGTACCTGATCAGCTCATTGAACCTCAGCCTCAAATATCCAATTCTTCTCAAACCCCAATTCCACCACAATCTACATCTTTACATCCTATGCAGACAAGGGCCAAGTCAGGAATTTATAAACCCAAAACCTATTTGGCTACTACAAAGCATCCTATGTCTTGGAAACTCAGTACCACTGCCATTCCTTCTACTCCTATTGGCTTTACTCAAGCTAATAAGGATCCCCTTTGGAGAGAAGCTATGAATTCTGAATTTAAGGCATTACAAGACCTCAATACTTGGACATTGGTTCCTCCTACTTCTTCCCAAAATCTGGTAGGTTGCAAATGGGTGTTCAAAATAAAACAAAAAATTTGATGGGAGTATAGAAAGATTCAAAGCTCGACTGGTTGCTAAAGGTTATCATCAAAGAGAAGGCATAGATTTTTCTAAAACCTTCAGTCCAGTGGCCAAACCTACCATAATTCGAGTTCTTCTCACTCTTTCAGTTCAAAATAATTGGTTAATCAAACAACTTGATGTTAGACAAGGTGACCCTCTTTCTCCCTTTCTTTTCACGATGGCCATGGAAGGTCTTAGTAGACTCCTCACTGCAAACTCTGGTCACGTCCAGTTTCTGGGGTTCCCCACGAATAACCCCAATCTAACTATCTCTCACTTTCTCTTCGCTAAGGATTGCATCATCTTTGGCAAAAATTCGATTGAGAACATTCACAACCTTAAGCATATTCTAGATATATTTTGCTCCGCTTCGGGTCAGATGATTAACTACACTAAATCCAACATCTTCTACTCAAAAAATTCTCATCTCAAATTTAAGCGTCTCATCATGCGCACCCTCAAGGTTAAATACGCTTTCACTTCCGAAAAATACCTGGGCGCACAGTTATTCATCGGTGCGCAAAAAACCAAAGTCTTTAATGATGGGTCATGAAAATGTCCCATCAAAGTCGTTTAATTTAGCCAAGTTAGTCGGTTTCGAGTCTTTATTATAATAAAATGGTTGGTTTTCTTGATTAGGTGTCTTTTGTAGAGTTATGTGTGAAAAGCGATTAAAAACGAGAGGAAGTTACTTGAAGGGCATTTTGGTCTTTTAGATACAAGGGTATTCTGGTAAATTTGGCCAATATCAGTGTATGGGTGAAAAGTAGAGTCCGAGACGAGCTCGTAGGAGAAAACGGAAGTCAATTCGGAGTCCGGAAGAGTGAGATATGCATAGTCAAAGTTGGAGTCAAACAATGTAGACTGGTGGGACACTGTTGGGCACCATTCTGGCTGGTGGGACACAACCAGGTGACATGGCACGTCCTGAATGCACCCAACGGACAGCAGCATGTGGTCCCTCTTTTCACTTTTAAGCCCTCCGGAAATTACTTTTATGCCCCTCCTTTTGTCTCACTTTATGTTCAACCAATAAGAAATCATTTCTTGAGTAGAAAGCAACCCTAACTTCCTATTTTAACCCTCTTTCTCCCATTTTCTCCCAATTAACTCCTAAAACCCTAGCCATCAACCCATCTATAAATAAATCTCTACCTCTTTCATTTCTCTCTAGACTTGAAAACCCTCTCAATCCCTCTCCTCTTTTAGTCTCCCTTTCTCTCTACCTCTTCTAAACTAAAAAACCCTAGCCTCCATTCTTTTCTTTTACTACCCATTCCACCATAATTTCTTTCCAATCTCTCTTCTTTTCTAATTTCTTCATCTCTTCTCTACATTTTCTTTCTACTTCTAATTTCTTCTTGTAAACTTCTAATTTCTCCATAACTTCTCTAGAATCTCTTCTTCTTCTATCTCTCTTCTAAATTTCTCTTCTTTCATCTTCTAAAAAGCTATTATTTGGAGTTTTGGGTAATATTCTTGGAACATTTGGAGCTAATATTGGACATCAACATGGAGGCACAAGGAGCTATGAATCTAAATCTCATTTGGTGATTTCTTTTCATTATCTTTTGTAATTCCATTTACTTTAGAATTTCAATGAATATTACTTTAGATTTCATGAGTAGCTAATCTTGCACCTAGGGTTGTAGAGGAAACCCATACTTGGGCTTATTTTGAAGTATGTTATTGATTAATAAAACCTTTTATTGAACTTCAATGCTTATTAATTGTCATTTCATGTAGATTTTATGGTCTTTTCATTGTTCATGCTTCATAGTGAGATATTTCATGCTTTTGTTAAGTTATTAGATGGGGTATGCTTATTAGATGATGAATGATTGTTAAGGAATATAGCATTTATATGATGATCAATTAAAATTACTTGATTTTGAAATGTGTTACTAAAGAGTATCTTCCGAAATCTAAATAGTTTATTATGTTAGATTTTGAGTTATATATGAAAAAGGAATTTTTTTTTTATTGAATGCATGTTTTAGATAGTCCATTTATGTGGTGGAATCAAGAACCCTAGATTCTTCTTTCTCATCTTGATTTCATTTCTTTTAGTCTTTTATTGTTTTTTTTTTAAACAGTTTTCAAAATCAAATCAAATAATCAAAAGGTGGTGTTCATTTAAGATTTAGATAAAAATTACTTGTCCTTTGGAACGATTTCCCGATTTACAAACTTTACTATAACTTGACCCCTACACTTCGGGAATGACCTATTTTAGGCCTATCAAGTTTTTGGCGCCGCTGCCGGGGATAAGTTTAATTTTATTTTCAATCTTGAATTGGTTTTTTATTTTTATTTTTGTCTCTTTTGATTACTTTGACTTGCTTTTCTTTTCTTTGTGTAGATTCACAAATGAGCTAAAGGGAAGGAGCATCAAGGAGAAGGACATCAAAGAAGACCTTTTTAGATTTTAGTTATTTTAGTACTTTATTTTTATTTTGGTGAGAGTGTGTTATAATTTTTTTGTATTTCTTTATTTTTTTTTTGTTTTAAGGACTTTATTGTTTTGACCCTAAATTGGAGGACATTTAATTTTGTAACCGAAACTAAGAAGCCTCGGGTTCGCACACTTGCAGGAAGAGTGGCCCGGGTCGTCTACAAAGGTCGTCGCCCGTCTTGAACGGGAGGTAACTTCTAGATCACCCACGAATCTCCTAAAAGTGGGTACTTGTGATGTTTTTGCTTGCCTAATTGATTGTCGAACTATTAGTTTAATTATCATATTAGTAAGGGCATTAACCCATTACAAAATAGGAGTCGGATTTCATCACCGGTCTCTTGCCCGTTTAGGTAACAACATTGCGTGATCCCAAGCCTCACTTAAAATTAAAAATTGATTTAGACATTGACCAAAGGGTAACGAGCTTATAGGACCTTCTTGACAAATCTCGAATTTGATTAGTATTTGGAGTTTTCCGAGGAAGAGGGAACGATCCAAGCGCACAATTCTTGATCGTTGTACTGTGACGGAGTAACTCCTTATAAGAATCATAGTTCAAGCTTTGGTAAGAAGTAGAAGCTGTCGAGATCTACTTTTAGGTGAAAAAGACCACCCAGTCGTCTAGATTGTGTCTAGGTTGCTTGGTTGAGTCGGCTTGCTTGTGTGTGTGTTTTTCTTAGGATCTTCGTAGTTTCATTACTCTTAATAAAAAAAAAAAAATCAAAAGAGTCCGTTGTCTTGTCTTTTGGTGTATGCCTCCTAGGTTGGGTGATGAGAGGGGTCATTTTGTTAAGAGTCTGATTTGAGTGTTTTACTTGAAAACCTTTCTTTAAGCGAGACTATGGAGGATCACATTGATCAAGCTAGGACCGAGAATCAACCTATGACTCTCAAAGATTACATGCACCCAACTATGGTTTGTCAGCCATCATGCATTAGGTTACCCTCGACTAACACTTATTTCCAGATAAAGTCGGGGATTATCAACATGCTTCCGGTGTTTCGTGGTCTAGAGAATGAGAACCCGTATTATCATGTTAGGGAATTTGAGGACGTATGTAAGACTATGAACGTCCCTAACTCGATAGATGCCGTTACACTTAGGTTGTTCCCTTTTTCTCTAAAGGATAAAGCAAAGTCTTGGTTTTATGCCTTAAAACCAGAGTCTATTTCTACGTGGGAAGAACTTAGTGGTGTATTTCTACAAAAGTTCTTTTCCACGCATAAAACCAGAGCTTTAAGGCTGAGTCTGCTAAATTTTAAGCAACTCGAAGGAGAGTCTCTCCATACATATCTTGAGAGATTCAAAGATGTTCTACTAGAGTGTCCACACCATGGGTTCGAAAAAATGAAACTAGTCCAACTATTGTATGAAGGACTAGATTATCCTACCATATCCCTGGTTGAGTCATTCTGTAATGGCGGGTTTTCTAATAAAACCGCCGACGAGGGCATGGCCTTCTTAGAGGAACTAGCCCGTGCAATCTCATCAATGGGGAACTTCGAGAGAACTTGTGTGTAATACATATAATCCAAGCTGGAGAAATCATCCCAATCTCTCTTCGTCTAAAGGTCAATACCAGAGTCAGCCTAGTACTTCTATGAACCATCCTGAGTTCGTTGCCCCTAGCGATCCTTATGCTCAATCCAGTGTCCAACGTTCTTCTGAAAAGAAGATGACATTAGAGGACACCATGAACACGCCAGAGTTTATGCAAGCGACCACTCAGACATTGATTAGTCTAAAAAACCAGGTGTGTCAACTTCAAGAAGCCTTTAGTCAGAGAGAAAATGGTGAGGTTCTGAGCCAACCAGGGCAGGGATCAGAATGTACATTGGCTAGACAACCACCCGATCAAGCCAATGTAGTTACCACCCTTTGGAGAGGTAGAGTTCTTGACAAGAGAGTAAGAGTTCCTGAGGATAACAAGTTACACCCTCGTGATAATCTTGAGAAGGCTCGTGAGACTGAGAGTCCACCTCCAACGTTTGAACCTTATGTTCCTAGAGCTCCATACCCTCAGCGTCTAATGGAGACGATGAAGTTATCTCAATCTGATGAGGTAGTGAAATTGTTCAAACATGTCAACATCAATGTTCCATTATCATACGAGTCCATTGTTGAGCAAACTCTTGAGCCACTTTTAGAAGATCCAAAAGCTGAGTCTGTATTATTTCTTGATTCTCAATCTTTTACTACACTTAGTCATGATGATACCCTTTTGAGTCCAATTGGAGGTATTACAGAAGATGAAGATGATAAGTTATGGTTTGCAGAAATGTCTAAAGAGAGTGATGACTCATTTGACTTAGGTGAAACCTTAGAATTCTTTAAGGACACCGATGACATCAGAATAAGAGAAATTTTAGAAAGTTTTTCAGAGTCTTTACCTAAGTCAGACTCAAATGAGCTAGTACCTAACTTGGAGGTGATTTTACAACGAGCCAATGAGGTCATTTTAGAACCTCCTAGTTTGAGTGTTGATCTAGATGAGTCCAATCTCTTAAATAGTTATGCACCATGTCCCTCGGAAGTTCAAGTAACCCCGTGTCAATCACTTGTGCATTCTTCCATAGTCTCTCAATCAATTTGTGATGTTTATGAGGATCCGTTTTATCCAATGTCTTTCAACTTTAGTTTATCGCAAAACTTAATGATTTTTGCTTCATCTAAGTTTGGGGATAACTCATCCACATCAAAAGTCTCACTTAAATTGTCATATCATTGTATCGACGTGAGACTGAACCTTCCTGGATACTTCATTTTTTGGGTTGACCCTCAAATCTTCCGATTACTATTGTATGGGGAGTCATCAACCACACTCCAGTAGGTTTACAGTGATTCTCTTTCTTTTTTCATTATCATCGTCTGGCTGAAGACGATAAACTTAGCGCTTCTTGGGAGGTAACCCATTCTTTTGATATAGGACAGTGGAGTATGGTAATATCTTTCCTCTCATCTTTTGCTAAGTCCTTCATTTTGAAAATTCAAGAGGGTTCAAAATTTTTCAATTTTGGACCGAAAATGTGAGTCTAATGGTTGTTTTTGGCTTGTTAATAGTTATAGAGTCGAGTTGATCGTACTATCCGGTTGTTAAAGGTTTCTTCATGAATTTCAAGTCTTGAGGTCGTCTGTGTCCTAACCATGTGAGTATTATGGAAGTGAAGGGTTGACAGCAGGGGCGTGGCTGAGATTTTGAGGGCCCTGTGCCAAATTTCAAAGAGGCCCCTTATATGATAAATAAAAGTAAGAAAATCTCAACAAATAATAGGTAAAAATGTTGTTAAATTGATAATCCGTCCAAACCTAAAATATATTGAACTTAAAAACAAAAACTAATAGAAAATAAACAAAAAACACTACAACCTTTGCATTTTATGTGACAATCTGAAATAATTTTCACTTGAAATTTTTTCTCCTTGCATTTTTTGAAGCAAAATCATCAATTAAATCTTCGTAATCAATCTGATCTAAAAATTCACTTTCGATGGTGAGAAGAGCTAACCCATTTAGTCTATCCTGTGACATAGTTGATCTCAAGTATGATTTCAAAATTTTTATCTTTGAGAAAGTCCTTTATGCCGATGCAACTGTGACCGGTATCGTCAACAAAATCCTATAAGCAATACTAGTAGCTGGAAAACAATTCATTTTCTTCAAGAAATCCAATATGCAACTAGCTTTCTTAACTTCACCAGGCAAAATATTTTGCAAGAGTCTTAACTCTATAAATAATTCATCTCCTTCAACATCAGAATGTTCTCCATTTTTCTAATTATTTACAAGATTATCGCAAAATGTTTTTAATTCGCCATCACAATATCCACTCAATTTTTCTGGTCTCAACAAAAACCCGAAGATCTTCTCATATGCTTGGTATTGATCGAATCTTTTCTCTAATGAACCAATAGCTTGATCTACTAAGAAAATAAAATAATGAATTCTGAAATATTCCTCGCCTGATTGTGAAACTAGTTCTGATGGTCCATTACCAATCTCGTCAAAATATCTTTTTCGACGAATGTCACGCCTCTCGGGAAATACAGCATCAACTTCCATTTCAGTTGCAAGTTTCTTCGCGTCGACCATGGACTCTTCAAACCCAGTTTCTCTGTATTGCTTAAAAGTAGCAATTAAGCCTCTTACTAATTCAATGGCGACATCAATATGCATATCTTCTGATTGCAAACTTTTGCTGACCTTATTTACTGTAACCAATATCCTGTACCAAATAGTGGTGCCCAATAAAAACTCAAAATTGCTAAGTTCATGTATTGCAATAGGATTTGCTTCACTTTTAGTTTTAGCTTCATTGTCACTTCTTCCTAATTCGAATAAAGCTTCCCTGATTTGTCGAGGTTGTGTTATAATTGCTTTGACACTTTCAACACGACTTTCCCAACGTGTCGTTGACAATGATTTTAGAGTAACTCCTAGATTATCCTTTAAAATTTGCCAACGCTTTGTAGAATTTGCAAACAACGTATAAATTCGTTGAATAACTCCGAAGAAATCCTTAGCTTTACTATAACAATTTGCTATATCAGAAAGAGTTAAATTGAGACTATGACAACCACATGGAGTATAAAATGCTCTAGGGTTAATACTTAGGAGTCTTTTTTGTACCCCATGCTTGCACCCTTTCATATTTGATCCATTATCAAATCCCTGCCCTCTCACATCATCTATCTCAAGATCAAAAGCCTTTAAGGCAGTTTGTAGCTCTATAAATAATCCGACTCCAGATGTATCATTCACATTAAAAAATTCTAAGAAATATTCTTGTACCTTTACTGGAGTAACACCCATATCTACACATCTTATCACCAAAGTCATCTGCTCTTGGTGATTACTATCAGGAGTACAATCAAGAATGATTGAAAAGTATTTAGCTGCTCTTACCTTTTTAAGAATTGTGTTCCTGACTTCAGACGATAGCATTTGTATTAACTCATTTTGAATTACATTACTGAGATAATGAGATCGAATTTCATTAGTCTTAATCCGACGAAGATGTTCCTCCATAATTGGGTCATGTTCTGCAAGCATCTCAACAAGACCCATAAAGTTTCCGTTGCTTTTTTCACCAATTTTTTGCGTTCTTCCACGAAAGGCTAGAGTATACTTGGCAAGATATTTTATTACTGAAATTAATCTTCGCAATAATAATCTCCAATGTTCTTTCTCTTTTCTAATTGCATCTTGCGCAGCTTTGTCTATCGTCTGACTTGTTTTTAATCGAATTTGTGTTTCAATGCAAAGAGCCATATTGGCAATGTGTTCAATGCTAATTTCATGTTCTTTAAGCCTCACACTAAGATGTCTCCAATCTCCGTATCCTTCATTTGCTAATTTATTTCTCAAAGGTCCTTTCTTGAACAATTTACAACAAAAACAGAAAACTTTATCTGCATCTTTTGAGTACACAAGCCAATTTCGATCATGTTTTTCTCCATTTGATAAGTGTCTAGTGTAGAATTCTGAAGAAAAGTGTCTTTTTGTACCATCATTGGGACCATCAGTTATTGATAGATCTCTTACGGGGCCTTTTTCAATTACCAAATCTCTTTGTTTTGCATCTAAAGTATCCCAAAGTCTCGGATCATATATATTTTCAGATATTGGATCATTTTCTTTTTCATGAGATTCATCAGGAACATCATCAACTAAAATTTCATCATTTAAGTGTTCATCACCATTGCTATGATTTTCATTTTGTACACAATCTTCAATTAGTTCTTCATTATTCTGTCCAGTAACTAACTCTTCAACTAAATTTGGTTGTTCTTTAACAACAAATCTATCAAGAGCTCCTCTTTGTGACTGTATCATTTGTTGATCTTTTGCTTTTGCTTGACGTTTGGAATACCCGGATTTTTGTTTCTTTGGTGCCATCTTGACTTAACTGTATATATATAAAATATACTAAATTAGGACTCATTTGTCAACAAAACATAATATATGTTGTAAAAAAAAGTTGAGATAATTTTAAATAAGTGAATAATAAATAACATAAACTTAGAAGGAATTTTTTAATAAAATTGGAGAACAAAATAAGTAGAAAACATTACCGGGTTGAAAATCTTGGAGATGATGTTGTCTTCCTCTAGTTTCTCTCTATATAGTGAACTATGTGAATTTAAATTTGGAAATGATTGTGATTGCACAGTACCATAAAAGAGAGAAGATATAATAATTTAAACAAAGTGAAGAGAAGAATGAGTCTGATATTGAAATTGAAATTAGTATGTACTATTGTCTATTTATAAATGTCATTCTAATTAGAGAAAGAGAGAGTTAGAGAGAGAAATTCAAAAAAATTAAAGAGGCTAGTTAATAGACTTGTAATCCCTAGTCAAAGTCACACCCATAGTACCGTTTTCTTTTTGGAACAAGTAATAGTACCGTTTTGGCAGAGAAGAGCATTAAATCCCATTTCTCTTTCTTTGCTCCGGGTCCCACCTATACAAAGTACATGCACTTCTTTTCCTTTGTGAAGAGAGTGGTCTGTTTGGGAACTTCAATATATGAAACTTGTTGGATATTTATTTTTTCTAACCGTTGGATAATAAAAAAGGCTCCTGGGTAAAGGTGGGCCCTGTGCCACCGCACCGGTGGCACCCCTTTACCCACGGCTCTGGTAGACAGTTCTGAGAGAACTAGATTGATCATTAGTGGAGACTTAACCCTTGTGAGATTTCTGAGCTTTTCTATTACCTTTGAGCGTACTCTTCTGCGCTGACTATGAGTAGAGTGAAGAGCTACTCAACCTCGCAACTTTAATAAAAAGAGCTTATTTGATCTCGTGTGCTCAACTTCCATAACCACTAGGAGTGACATCAGGATAGCGAATAAACCTTACTCTTGTAGTCCATGAAACCCGACAATAGTGTCAACTTTAGGAAGACGGATACTCCACCATCCATTCATCATGTGACTCCCGAGAATGAAGGCATGAAAAGTAAAGGAAGAAGAATGTGAAAGCAAAGTGCGAAAAATGGAAAAGTTGATTGTTGAGAATACTAGTGTTGGTATTGCATTGTTTGTAGTTGTTCAAAAAAAAATGAAAAAATGAAGAGAAAAATCTCTGAAAAACAGAAAGTGTGTGTAAAAGTTCGTGTGAACTTTAGTTTGTTATGTAAAACAAGTGTTCGAAGCAAAAAGAAAAATCTAAGTTTGTTATGAGTCCTTTGTTGAGGAAACTCTTGAACCACCTTCAGAGAAACCAAAAGCTCAGTCTGTGTTTTCTCTCAAGTCTAACACTTCTACTCATCTTATCCATGATAATCTTTTGGATCAAACTAGATGTCTTACTAAAGATGAAGATGAAGAACTTTGGCTTGCAAAAATGTCTAAAGAGAGTGATGACTCATTTGACTTAGATGAAACCTTAGAATTCTTTAAGGACACCGACGACATCATAATAAGAGAAATTTTAGAAAGTTTTTCAGAGTCTTTACCTAAGTCAGACTCAAATGAGCTAGAACCTAACTTGGAGGTGATTATCCAAAGTGCCAATGCGCCCATTTTAAAACCTCCTAGTTTGACTGTCGATCTAGGTGAGTCAAATATCTTAAATAATTATGCACCATGTCCCTCGGAAGTTCAAGTAACCCCATGTCAATCACTTGTGCACTCTACCATGGTCTCTCAAACCGTTTGTCATGTCTATGAGGATCCGTTTTATCCAATGTTTGTCAACTCTAGTTTATCCTTGAACTTAATGAGTGTTGCTTCATCTAAGTTTGGGGATAACTCATTCACATTAAAAGTCTCACTTAAATTGTCATATCATTTCATCGACGTGAGACTGAACCTTCCTGGATACTTCATTTTTTGGGTTGACCCTCAAATCTTCCGATTACTATTGTATGGGGAGTCATCAACCCTTAATCCAGTAGGTTTACAGTAACTTTTCTTTCTTTTTCATTATCATCGTCTGGCTGAAGACGATAAACTTAGCGCTTCTTGGGAGGCAACCCATGCTTCTGATATAGGACAATGGAGTTTGGTAATATCTATCCTCTCATATTTTTATTTTGGCATAGTCTTCAGAACATTGAGGACAATGTTCGGTTTAAGTTTGGGGATAGGGAAGAACTTTTGCTAAGTCCTTCATTTTGAAAATTCAAGAGGGTTCAAAATTTTTCAATTTTGGACCGAAAATGTGAGTCTAATGGTTGTTTTTGGCTTGTTAATAGTTATAGAGTCGAGTTGATTGTACTATCCGGTTGTTAAAGGTTTCTTCATGAATGTCGAGTCTTGTGGTCGTTTGCGTGCTAGCCATGTGAGTATTATGAAAGTGAAGGGTAGACGGTTCTGAGAGAACTAGATTAATCATTAGTGGAGACTTAACCCTTGTGAGATTTTTGAGCCTTTCTATTACCTTTGAGCGTACTCTTCTGCGCTGACTCTGAGTAAAGTGAAGAGCTACTCAACCTCGCAACTTAATAAAAAGGGCTCATTTGATCTCGTGTGCTAAACTTCCATAGCCACTAGGAGTGACATCAGGATAGCGAATAAACCTTACTCTTGTAGTCCATGAAACCCGATAATAGTGTCAACTTTAGGAAGACAGATACTCCACCATCCATTCATCATATGACTCCCGATAATGAAGGCATGAAAAGTAAAGAAAGAAGAATGTGAAAGCAAAGTGTGAAAAAAGGAAAAGTTGATTGTTGAGAATACTAGTGTTGGTATTGCATTGTTTGTAGTTGTTTGAAGAAAAAAAAATGAAAAATGAAGAGAAAAATCTCTGAAAAACAGAAAGTGTGTATAAAAGTTTATGTGAACTTTAGTTTGTTATGTAAAATAAGTGTTCGAAGCAAAAAGCTAAGTATGGAAGTTGCTTGAAGTTCTCTAACATTGAAGGCATCGACATTCTCGGGATCTCATCACCATCCATCTCATCACCATCCATCTCATCACTTGTATCCGTTGACCTTTAGGAAGCATTATTAGAGGGTAGAGTGGGTGAGAAGAGTAAGTGAGTTTTCCCATTCCATTTAGTGGTTATATTCCTTTTCGTAGATCATTCGTTCTAAAATATTGTCCTCACCCCTTTTTATGTGTTGAGTCTATAGTCGTGATCACACTCACCCATACGAGCGAACCATTTTTGAGTGATTCATCTTTTAGAGCGTATGTCTGTGAGGCCAAAGTCGAGGCGAAATGTATTAAGATAGGGATCAAGGGTTTGTCTGCTTGAAACTGAAGTGATTCTCATTGTGGCTAGTCACGTACACTTTGAGTCTAGATTACTAGTGAAGAGATCTTTAACGTCTGTATAGTGTTGTTCACTTTGACTGATTCCTATTAGCTTGCTAAAATTTTCTAGGAGACAAACATTTTTTGTCTGTCTTAGTTGACTTTGAGTGTTTCTTAACCCTATTGTATTTTTGAAATGTTTTTGAATTTTGTGGGTACATTATCTGGAAACCCTCACGAGACAACACTCGTCCACTAGGGCAACCTAGGGGTTTAACGGCTTGTTGCATACGCTAAATGCAACCGGGATTCCTCCGAAAGTGAGTTAGGTTTTTCTTTTATTTTGTTTTGCTCGAGGACTAGCAAAATTAAGTTTGGGGATGTTTGATGGGTCATGAAAATGTCCCATCTGAGTCGTTTACTTTAGTCGAGTTAGTTCGTTTCGAGTTTTTATTATAATAAAATGGTTGATTTTCTTGATTAGGTGTTTTTTGCAGAGTTAGGTGTGAAAACGGTTAAAAACGAGGAAAAGATGCATGAAGGGTATTTTGGTCATTTGGAGTCAAGGACATTCACAACCTTAAGCATATTCTAGATATATTTTGCTCCGCTTCGGGTCAGATGATTAACTACACTAAATCCAACATCTTCTACTCAAAAAATTCTCTTCTCAAATTTAAGCGTCTCATCATGCCCACCCTCAAGGTTAAATACGCTTTCACTTCCGAAAAATACCTGGGCGCACAGTTATTCATCGGTGCGCAAAAAACCAAAGTCTTTAATGATGGGTCATAAAAATGTCCCATCTAAGTCGTTTAATTTAGCCAAGTTAGTCGGTTTCGAGTCTTTATTATAATAAAATGGTTGGTTTTCTTGATTAGGTGTCTTTTCTAGAGTTATGTGTGAAAAGCGATTAAAAACGAGAGGAAGTTACTTGAAGGGCATTTTGGTCTTTTGGATACAAGGGTATTCTGGTAAATTTGGCCAAGATCAGTGTATGGGTGAAAAGTAGAGTCCGAGACGAGCTCGTAGGAGAAAACGGAAGTCAATTCGGAGTCCGGAAGAGTGAGATATGCATAGTCAAAGTTGGAGTCAAACAATGTAGACTGGTGGGACACTGTTGGGCACCATTCTGGCTGGTGGGACACAACCAGGTGACGTGGCACGTCCTGAATGCACCCAACGGACAGCAGCATGTGGTCCCTCTTTTCACTTTTAAGCCCTCCGGCAATTACTTTTATGCCCCTCCTTTTGTCTCACTTTATGTTCAACCAATAAGAAATCATTTCTTGAGTAGAAAGCAACCCTAACTTCCTATTTTAACCCTCTTTCTCCCAATTAACTCCTAAAACCCTAGCCATCAACCCATCTATAAATAAATCTCTACCTCTTTCATTTCTCTCTAGACTTGAAAACCCTCTCAATTTCCTCTCCTCTTTTAGCCTCCATTCTTTTCTAACCTACCTCTTTCTCTAACCCTAAAATCATCTTCTTATCTCCTCTTCTAGCATCCATTCTTTTACCACCCATTCCACCATAATTTCTTTCCAAACTCTTTCTTTTCTAAATTCTTCATCTCTTCACTACAATTTCTTTCTATTTCTAATTTCTTCATCCAAACTTCTAATTTCTCCATAACTTCTTCTCTAAATCTCTTCTTCTTCTTCTATCATCAACTAAAAAGCTACTATTTGGAATCTTTGGTGTAATATTATTGAACACGTTTGGAGCTAATATTGAACATCAACATGGAGGCACGTGGAGCTATGGATCTAGATCTCCTTTGGTGATTTCTTTTCATTTTCCATTTGTAATTCCATTTAATTGTAGTTTAATGAATATTTCTCTAGGTCCAATGAATAGCTAATCTTATATTTAGGGTTTATGATGAAACCTATTATGGATCTTTTTAAGATATGTGATTTGATTAATTAAACCTTTTGATTGTGCTTTAATGTCTTTAAATACATGAATATGAAATGCTTTTATCAAGAATACCTCCCGAAACTTATATAGTTCATTATATTAAATTTTGAGTTATAAAGAAAGAGGCTTAGTTGATTAATTATATGTGTTAAAAAGTGAACTAATATGGTGGATTCTAAATCCTAAATTTTTCTTTCTCATCTTACCTCCTTCCTATTTAGTTTGTCATTGTTTTATTATTTTCAAAATCAAATCAAATAATCAAAAGGTGGTGTTGATTTAAGATTTAGTTTGTCCCTTGGAACGATTTCCCGATTTACAAACTTTACTATAACTTGACCCCTACACTTGGGGAATAGACCTATTTTAGGCCTATCATTTAACAACATTCTAAAGCAAATTAAAAACAAACTTTCCAAATGGAATCATTCCTTCCTCTCCCAAGCTGGTCGTACAGTTGTAATTTCAACTGTAGTGACGGTCGTTCCTCGATACCAAATGCAATGTTTTGCCATTCCCAAAGGCATTAGCAAAAGCATAGCGACTTTGCAAAAGTCCTTCTGGTGGGGAAAGTCTAAAAGTATATGCACCAAAGCATGGTCATATATATGTCTCCCTAAAAAGTTAGGAGGATTGGGTATTTGCCATCCCCATCTCGATAACACTGCCCTCCTCAACAAACTGGCCTGGCGACTCAAGTCGGATTCTAATGCAATCTGGGTTCAATTACTTAAAGCCAAATACTTCCCAAACTCTGAATCTCCAGGTCCTGCTAAATCTCACCACTCGTGGAATTGGAAAGTCCTCAAAAAGCATTTCGATCAGATCGATAACCTATTTACCTGGGAAGTTCTCACTGGGAAGCACATTAACATTTGGACTGACAATTGGATCCTCGGTCTCAATCGCCCCAGTTCCTAACTCCTATAACTCTAATCTGATTAAAGTCTCTCAACTAATCACTAATGATAGTTGGAACGACGAGATCCTCCGTACCAATTTCGATGTACCCACTCAAAACCTCATCAAAGCGATCCCTCTTTACCATAAGGGTACTGATCAATTGAAATGGGCCCTTACCGAATCTGGTAATTTCTCGGTGAAATCCATGTATCAGCACTTAAGTATCAACAATAATATCGACCCTCCTCAGTCGATTAACTGGAATTTTATTTGGTCACTTCCTACTATCCCCTTATACAACTCTTTATCTGGAAAATTTGCACTAAAGCACTCCTAGTCAGGGAAAGAATAGGAAAGTACATAGGTAACATCCTGGCTTGCCCGAATTGCACTGAAACAGAAACCATAAAACATGCACTTTTACATTGCCCCTTAGCGAAAAATATTTGGTTCCACTTTAATATCATATCGACAAACATTACATCTTTGATTGATTGGATTTCTCCCTGGCAGGATCAGAATCAAAACAGCTATACATCTAACGATATTCATTTTGTTACTATCCGATGGCATATATGGAAAACTCGGTGTGATCATTGCTTTTAGCATACAATTAATAATACTAGTACAGTTATAAATATGATTTTGGCCTTTCCTGGAACCAGCAGAACTCTAATTCACCCGACACTGAGTCGTGTGGAAAAATGGCAAACTCCGATGTCACGCTACTTGAAAATTAATGTAGATGCATCTTTTACGAATACTGACACTAACATTGGGATCAGTCTTATAGTTCACAATGAGCACTAAAATTTTATGGAAGCCAAAGTAACATCTACCCAGGCTAGAAACGGTGAAGAAAGTGAGGCAATTGCTATTCCCCCAGGGGCTCACTTGGGTAGAGGAAAATCATCAAAACTCAATCATCATAGAAAGCGACAATATTAATCTTATCCAGCATCTGAAAAACCCGAGACACAAAATTCAATGGCAATCGATGATCCACATCCGAAGAATCAAAGAAATCAGGAATAGACTTGACAACGTCAAATTCAGTCATGCCAAGAGAACACTCAATATCCAGGCAAACAAATTAGCTAAATGGGCTCGCGAGAAGAATAGATCTAAGACTTGGAAAAATGTACCTTACTTTCTAGTTAATATGTATTATAATGGTACTTTGGTTGCTTAATAATATTACACAGTTCAACAAATAAAAAAAGTAATTTAATATTTTTTTTGAAAGTATTAGATTTTCTTCTCTCTCCTTTAAAATCGTCTCTCTCGAGAAATTTATCTTTCACATAAACCTAGAGAGAGCACATGTACTAGGAGAGATAAATTTTGGCCATCATCTATTGGTGCATGCAATAGCTGGACACGTCACTTAAATCCATGAATTTTGGGACGTGATTATGGAGAGCAATTTGTCATCAAGATTTTTTTCATGTAATTAAGACAACAAATAAAGTAAAGATTTATCATAATACGTTATATTAGTCCGTAATGCATTATGGAGATTTATGAAAGTGTTTTTGAAAATATGAAAGTTTAAAATGTATTGTGATAATTTAGAATATATTGTGATGATTCATAATGTTTGTGATAAAATACGAGATCTCATGAGTTATGAAGAAATGACCACATATTTAGTAAAACAAAGATTTCTCTCTCTATGTGATTGAACATGTGAGATAGAGAGAACATCTTGTTTCTCTCACAGACGGTTCCAGTAGGAATCTCACGAGGCGGGTTAAGTATACTGTTTGTAAATGAAGTTGAAATAAATATTCATACCATATTTGGAGATTAAAATGAAATTGGACCAACTTTCCCCATATATCTTGCAAAAAAAAACTTCTCCATATTCATAGACTATCTTGCTATAAAATTTGTCCTGGTTATCATCCTTTCCATCTTCCCGTATAAGACATCTCCAGGGAGTGGGCTCTGACCATCTACCTATCCTTCTGTCGACCAATTCCCCCCCCCCCCCCCCCCCCACCCCCGAGTCCCAAATTGTTCAAATTCATTAGAACCTGGATGTCCCATCCCGACTGCCAAAATTTTATTCTCGAGAACTGGAACACAAACCATTACCTAATCCAACATAAGCTTAACCAGCTCGCTATTAAACTTTCTCAATGGAACAAGAATGTCTTTGGTCATGTAGAACAAAACATCAAACACCTTACGACATTAATTCAGTCCACGCATAACCCTGAGTTACTGCTTCAGCTCACCTCCCAATTAGAAGAGGCTTATAATCTTCAGGAAAGCATCTGGAAAGAAAAGTCCAGAGTGGCTCATGTACAACTGGGTGATAGAAATACTAAATACTTCCATGCCAAAGCCATCACCAGAAATCGGAAAAACCACATTTCGTCTATCAAAAGAGAAGATAACTCCTGGTGTTCGGAAATACCCGAGATCTTTAATCTCTTCAAGTTCAATATCAAGAAGATCTCCACCTCCACTACCAATACTACCACTAGCCAAATTAAAAATCTGTTCACAACCCAGATTTCAGTCTCGCAAAACACCACCCTCTCTGCGGTTCCAAATGATGGGGAAATCCGTGCAGCCACTTTCTCCCTTAAACCTGAGGCTGCCCCCGGCCCGGACGGCTATCCTCCATTCTTTTACCAATCCAACTGGGATACAGTCAAGACAGATGTTAACCATATGGTCAAATCATTCTTCCTATCTGCCTCTCTTCCGCCTTCCACTAATAACACCCATATTTGTCTAATCCCCAAAACCAAGGCCCCTCAATCCACTGCCGACTTCAGACCCATCAGCCTACTTAACACAACGTATAAAATCATCACCAAAATCCTGGCTAATCGTTTGAAATTTACCCTCCCGGAGATTATTTCACCCTTTCAAGCTGCGTATGTTCCGGGGCGACAGATAACTGACAATATTATCATGAGCCAAGAAATATCACATTCCTTCAAGAACAAACGTGGAGCTAAAGGCTTCTTTGGTCTGAAGCTGGATATGTCTAAAGCCTTCGATCGTGTCGAGTGGAATTATCTGGAGGACATCATGGTTAATCTGGGTTATAATAATCATTGGATTAAAATGATTCATGCATGCATTTCTACGTCCTCGATGGCGGTACTTATCAATGGCAGACCTGGGTCGTCTTTCAATGTGTCTAGAGGTTTAAGACAAGGAGACCCTCTATCCCCTTTCCTGTTCGCTTTAGCCATGGAAGGTCTGAGCCGTTTATTGGATTCCCCTGATAGTCCTCACAAATTCATCGGTTTCTCTTTACCCCGGTCCTCATTCTCCATTAATCACCTTCTGTTTGCTGATGACTGCATAATTTTTGGGCGGAACACCCTGGATAACATCACCAACCTCATCAACATCCTCACCATGTTTGGTTCAGAATCGGGTCAAATTATCAACTATAACAAATCCACTATCTTCTTTTCCAAAAATACCCACCCCAAATTCAAACGTCTGATAACCAAATCTCTCAAAGTGCACCAAGCCTCGTCCCTTGACAAATATCTGGGTACCAAATTATTCATTGGGGCCAAGAAAAAACAAGCATTTGAGCCTCTGATAGATCAAATCTAGAATAAACTTTCGAAGTGGCAGACTAATCTCCTCTCCCAAGCAGGCCGCACTGTAGTCATCTCGACTATTACCGCGGCGGTTCCCCGATATCAGATGCAATGCTTCGCCATTCCCAAAGGCATTAGCAACCACATAGAGACCATTCAACGGTCATTCTGGTGGGGAAAAACAAAATCCATTCATACCATCAACTGGGCAGCCATCTGCAGACCGCGTAAATTCGGAGGTCTAGGTCTGCGGAACCCTCTTCTCGACAACGAAGCTTTTCTTTGCAAACTGGGGTGGCGTCTCCTCAAATTTCCTAACGCGCCCTGGGCTCAGCTGCTAAAAGCCAAATATTTCCCTAAAACGGCCAAACCCCCTCCTCCGCGACAAAATCATTCTTGGGTGTGGAAATCGATGGCAGAACCTATCGGCAAACTGGCTTATCTTATCTTTTGGGACGTCAACAAAGGCACAAAAATAAGTATATGGGAGGACTTCTGGATCCCAAATCACAAACCACCCATACCCAACCAAAACAATTGTCCATTCAACACGGTGGACCAACTGATCTCGAACCATACTTGGAAGGCGGAACTGTTGCCGAGATACTTTAACGACGAGATTTGCAGGGCTATCCTCAGTATAAATCTCCATCCGTCGGCAGAAGATGAAATGGTATGGACTCTGACAAATTCGGGCAATTTCACCATTAAATCGATGTATAGGTATTTGAGCTTGGGTACTCGGGATCCCGCAACAGTTGAATGGTCGTTCATTTGGAACATAAGATCGATACCTAGAATTAAACTCTTTCTATGGAAGTGTTGCACTAACAGCCTTCCTGTCAAAGACAAAATAGGTAAATATATAGGCAACAATTATAGCTGTGTGTTCTGTGAGCAACGGGAATCAATAACCCATGTACTACTACACTGCAACTTTGCGAGGGCCGTTTGGTTTCATTACAACATCAGAACTGATGGCATGGTCTCGGTGCTAGAGTGGATCATGCAGTGGCCGTCGATGGATGATTCAATGGTGGCGATCCTCGCCAAGATAATGTGGTATATCTGGAAAGTAAGATGCGAGAAGAGTTTCGGCAAGAAGGACATTTCGCCGATGCAAGCTATTCGGAAGATTCAATGTTATGACACAAATTTACCAGAGGTGCAGAAACCCAATAGCAACGTAATCCCGCCAAAATGGATTCCACCCCCACAATCCTTCCTCAAAATTAATGTTGATGCTTCTTTCAGCAAGTACACTGATCTGGCAGGTATAGGTTGTATCATTCGTGACGCGGATGGAAACTTGGTTACCGCTCGGGCAGAACCCGTTAGGGGACAAACAGCGGAGGAATGCGAATGCATAGCTATCCTGAAAGCAGTTCTATGGGCGGAGGACCTTAATCTCACCCATATCATTATTGAAAGCGACAATAACAACTTAATTAACCATATTCTAGACGATAACAAGGTCATCAACTGGCAATCGCTTCACCATATGAAACAGATCCAAGCACGCCGCACCAAATTCGAGCATATACAATTTCACTACAGCCCGAGGAAAACAAATACTCTGGCGGACGCTTTGGCGAAGTGGGGAAGGAAACACAAGGTCAGTCGTGAATGAAAGTCGAGGGAGCAAATGATGTGGGATCTGAAGTTATAATTGGTTTTCTGTGCTTTGATTTCGCTTTCAACAAAAAAAAAAATCTTGCTATAAAATTTGGTCAACAATGACCAGTTTACATGTATGAACATTGGGCAATAATGATGGCTGGTTGACCACCGTTTATTTGGAAGATGAAAAGTAATAGCCGTTTTGCTTCAAACATTGTTCTTGGTGGTTGGAAATGGTGACCATGGAAAGGTGCTGAGTAAACTTCTAAGCTTGTGCTCGTACAGTCCTCACCTTCTACCCAACGCACAAGTCAACAGCCCAAAAGTCAAATGAAAATGATTTCCAAATCCACTAATGTCAACATTTTTAAAAATGCTAATAAGCTTTATGATAATTCTAATTTGCCCTCCCTAAAGATGATTAACTCAAGAACCGACGCCTAAAAGTGATCTAACTTCCAAACTAATCCCCTGTTGCAGTTCATCAGTCAACTGTAAGTCAAGATGTAAATAGAATAAAGAGGTGAATATTTTAATAATAAGGGTAAAAAGTAAATGAAAAGATAAAGTAAAAAACTAACTATTGGCTAACAAGTTTTTTTTTTTGTTGAACTATATTGGCTAACAAGTAGCTGACAAAACTTATAAAAGATGACAGTTTTAGAAGTTGGTTATCTTCAGAAGGCCAATTTAGTGAGTTGATCATCTTCGCGATTCTAAAATAGAGTTATCTCATAAGTTTTTCACTCTGTCCTCGAGGCATTGATCAACTAAAAGAAATTAGCCTAATACCTAATTTTAAACTTTTTTAGTTAAAAAGACAAGTTATATTTCTTTTTCTTTGTTGAAAACCTAAAATTTGTATTTTTATTAAAAACCTAAATATTTGTATGTTTTTATTAAAAATCCATATATTTGTATTTGTTTCCTTAAAAAACCCAATATTTTTTGCAAAGCTAATGTAAGGTGTCGCAAAGTTGTTGCAAAGTTGTCGCAAGGTGTTGCAAAGCTGTTGTAAGGTGTTGCAAATTAAAGAAGTATCAAAGAGCTGAAGACTACGAAAATGGACTTACCCTTTTCACCAAAATATAAAAGTTTACAAGGAGTTTTGACAAAATTTACCTTAACTAAAAGTGAACGAGAAATACAAGGTGACATTCTGTGGCACACTTTGATGCCTGTACCTTTTTTTTTTATGCCTGTACCTTATGTGACACCACATAGGAATGTCACATAATTTATGTCAAATCTAAACAAGACAAGTATAACTCCTATATCACGTCTACCTAATGGATTCTGGTCGAGACGGTTTTTAACCTACACAAACAGGCACGCTTGCTCTCAATTTGCTTTCGATTTTATTCACATGAAGATATTTCACACTTTAACTCATGTCAGATTGTTGTAAGTGCATGACTCAAAACTTTCAGACTGTTGTTTAGTTAACTCATGCCAGATTGTTATAGAGTGCAACACTGAAAACTTTTAGAGTAATGTGTTTTTTGTTTTGAAATTTGAATATTATTTGTGTCTAGTTTTACGTGGTCGTTTATTTTTTCAGTAAATCTGAATCTAAAATTGAAACGATTGTATATGTAATTTTAGATGTTTTGATTGTTTTTATTTTGAGAACGTAAAACAATTCTTTTATGCCTAATGTATACGTTTTCAGATTTCAAAATAAATTTGAATTTAAGAAGAAGCTTGATTTTAAGATTTGATTTTACGAAATAAAAGTAAACGACTACAACAACTCAATTTTTTTTAAATACAATAACTCAAATTATACAAGTAATTTGCACATAATAATAAACTAACTTTCATTGATATTTTTAAAAACGCATAAAATATAAACGGTAACATTTCCAACCACATCAACACGAAGCAGCATGAATAATTTTTCTGAAATAAACAGTACAGCACGTATGATCGAGGTGCTAAGAACTTCCTCAGAGTCCCCAAAATAAATGAAGAATTTATTAAGTTTAATAATTTAAAATATTCTATTATTCACCCCATAAACTTCACCAAGTTGCAAACGAAAAAAATTTACCAGAGAAATATAATGACAGTTTTGAGATTCATCAAATGAAAAAGAGATCCGAAAAAATCAGTCACATAGAGGGCCAGGGGCTAGGGCAGAATATAATTGCTGCTAACAATCTAACCTAGAGGAGTTATTGGGTGACAGAACCGATATTGATTGTAAAGATCAAGATTCAAGAATCTACAACAGTCTGTTAAGAGGTTCTCTTTTTTCAGTTATTGATGATTTGGAATCAGGGAAAGCAAATCGAAATAAAGAAGGTGCAGTTCTTTTAGAGAGAGAGATAGAGAGAGAGAAAGAGAGAAGCATAGAGTGTTCAGAGACCTTCATGGGCACACGACTCAATAATATACTACAGGGACTAAGAGAAGCATAGAGTGTGTTCAGGCTTTCATTAAATAACAATGTAAACCAAATAAGAATTAAGACTATTTGGATGATAATTGTAAATGTGGAGTTGGTAAACTTTGACCTATTAACAATTTTGTATTTTTTTTGATGAGATGACCTATTAACAATCGGCTATTGCTATTATGTTAGTATATAAAAATAAAGAAATATAAAGTGAAAGGGTATTATGTCTCCATTCAGATTCACTTGATATTTTTCATACCAAAAAAAAAAGATTCCTTGATATTTTAATGGTTAATTCTATTTATCCCCAAAGATGACCAATCTACTACATTTGCCCCTCCATAGATCACCAACTTCTAGAAAAGCCCTCTAAACCACTTATTCGTCATATTTATGATAACACGTAATTTCGATTCTAATTTTACCATTTCTTACTTTTTGTCGCGTATTGGCGTATTTTGTCAATAATTTAGAGAGAAACGAAAGAAGAAATCCACCAAAATGACCCCTTAAAGATGATCAGTTTCCTAAATAGGCCTAAAAAAATTATTTTCAGATTTTATGATGACATATAATTTTATTTCGGAGTTCACCCTTTTTATTGTTATCAAATTTTAGTAATTTGTCAATAATATCAAAGAGAATGTTAGAGAGCGAAAGACAAAGGATGACTGGATTCTCGTCTGGACTTCTGCATCGGCAAAAGAGCAAGTCACCCTTCATCTCTTCTTCCACCACCATCTCTGCTTTAAATATATCCCTGATATAGTTGTATCTAAAATGATTGAAAACGTGAAAAGAAGACCCATAGAACTTAGTTGCTAGCAATCAAACCTCAAAAATTTTAGCCCTTTTGTTTGTCTATTATTGATATCTAAAGGGAGATTCCCCTCACCAGATTTGTCTAATTGGGGAACGCAAACCTCGCGAACCAGCTTTTTGGAGTTTCTTCCCTAAATTATGCTTGCCTGGTTTGAGAGACTCCCAAACTACTATTTGATGATGATGAAGATCAACAAGAAGAAGAAATATCAAACAAGAGTAATTTGTTGAAGAAATCAAGAGATAAACTCTTAAATGATTTTAAGCATTTCGAATGCCTCAAATTGTCCACGGCCCAATATTCTCTCGAAACAACCTTCAATGTCTGGCTAAATTCAAACATGAACTTATGTGCATCAATTGTCGATTAAATGAAGCTCTATTTGAGATGTCAAAACAAATAAAAATTTCAAAGCTATTAGAGAGGGGAAAGAGTCCATGGGTTATGATTAAAACTAGTTACTTACCTCATGTTTTATCTTGCAACTGGACTAACAGCTTTACGAAATTTGATTTACTAAATGACGCACAACAATTATTCGATAGAATGCGTGAAAGAAATGACACTTCATCTCAAAGAGGGTTTGCTTTTGATGTTTTGTAAACAATTTCACGGGTTTGTTCATGTCTCTTACTTGATTTGTCATTGGAGTTATGAAATAAGGAATATTGTGAAAAGTATAGTGGTATATGTGATTTGTTCTTACTTCTTATATCCAAGTTGAGAACTCTCAAACCTTTGTTTCGTTAGGTAGTTACTTTGTTCCGTTAGTTTTTCAATAAGATCAACTGAAGAGAGGATAAGAGAAGGGGTATAAAGAAGCAAATGAAGAAAAGTAAAAAAAAAAATCAAGAATGGTGATTGCTAGTGTTTCAAAAATGATAAAATCAATAAGATCAAGGGCTTGAAATTTATTACATATGATGTTGGAGTTTACATCATGTGTGAAGGCTTTTAAAAACAAGGGAGGTGAAACTCCAAACAGAGGCAATGGTTAATAATTATCAAAATAGTGAGGTGGAACTCCAACAAAGCCGAACAATTGTGTATAATTGTCAAACAACTCTTCAAATAAAGAAAACATAAAACAACAACAACATATTATACAAGATACAAATACATAACCGACCTCACTATGATGTCTCCATATCGATATCAAAATTAACAAACTCATAAATTTTTCACTGGCAAAAGTCATTCGTTTGAGGCAGGGACGTAGCTATGTTAGGGCCAGGAGTGACCATGGCCCCCCGGCCCTGAATCATTCCCACCTCTGTCATACTAATAAATCATTAAAATATCCAACTTAAACTTTGTTGGCCCCCCTTTATAATCCAATCCATATCTTAACCCAATCCAAAACTTAACCTAAAGCCCAACTTAAATTCTTCACACCTATGACTTAATCTAAGATGCCAATTAACTTTCACCGCCCACGATTCACAGCCACCAATGATTCGATTAGCCACCACCAATTAACCTTCAATTATTTTATGGCCTTTAACTTTCTATTATTTCTATTATTTTATGTTACAATTTTTTTGTTTTTTTGATGAGAAATTTTATGTTTCAATTCACCACCACCAATTAACTTCAACCTAATGACCCAATTAACACAGTAACTCCTTCAACAACAAAAAAAAAAATTACACATAACAAGTTTCTTTTTTATTACTGTATTAACTTATTTTAATTTCTTTTCAATTTGTTAATTATATCAATTCCAGTTGTAAAGATAAATAAATTTGAGTCATCTAAATTTTGAGTTCTCATTAACCCAAATCGATTGTCTCTCAAATCGTAATTCGAGAACAAATAAATTTATTAGAAAATAATCTTTTTTTTCTTCCCTCTCTCTCTCTCAAGAAAATTAGTAAGGTATCCCTTGTTTAGCGACTAATCGAGTTTGTGCTAACTCTTCTGGTTTCTACTACAACAGTAGAACTATCTTTCTCATCTATGTACAAACAAGGCTACGCAACAAAATGGATGCCAATTTTTTGTTAATTCTTTAATTTTGTACGCTAAAAAGGAGATTGCTCAGAAGTTTAACACAAAATCCGTCATAGATGACTTTAGAGATTTGACAGAACGACGGTTCCATTTCGATACATCAAAGAGGAAAAAAACTAGCAGGTGTAGTAGTCCCATGTTATTTTTTCATTTGTGTTTAATGGTTGTGACTGAACCCCGCTAATAGAAATTCTGGTTCCGTCCCTGGTTTGAGGGATAATATTAGAATTGTTACATAGGTTCACATCGTACAATTGTTAAAACTTCTCTCTTGTAAAACTCTTTATAAAGAAGATCTTATGTAATTGATAGGAATATCAAATCACTCGATACAATTCTTTTTTTCTTTCAACGACAAATAACGCAAAAAGCAGACTATATATGTCTTGATGTTATGATACATAATCTATAATTAAAAGTAATTAAAAGAAAGTAGTATTTAATAACCATAATCTATATTAAAATATTTGAAGATAATTTATATAAATTTTATAATAAAAAGAAAGCCTCTGAATATATTGAAGGCACATCCACAAAAAACAAAAGTGAACTACCTTCTTTAGGTTGTGTTTCTATGTGCAATATCCATTACCCTTTGTCGATGTAAACCAAGTACATGTCCTTGCTCTCTCTTGTGGAATACAATACAACATTAGATGATAAAAAAATAGCTAATGGAATTACTTTTTGAATGTTTTCCTATTTTCTATTAGAGATGATCTAATACGACCCTAAATATCAAATTTTTTTCTTTTTAATTTACTCAAAAGAATACATGATATCACCTAACCAAGTAGGTAAAATTTCTAGTTAATTTAAACATTTTTTACAAGTTGGTATAATTTTGTACTTGTAAATCATAGTTATTCTAAATTGAAAGTTGTCTATCAACGTTTGAGATATGTTTGTTGAACTTAACAACTTCTCTATTTCAACAAAAAAAAAACAACTTCTCTATTATTTTATCTTAGTGTTGAGGGCTTGAGGCTATATGCAAAAGTAAAATAAATTATTATTTATTTGTAGATGAATTATTTCACTAATATTATAAGTTTGTATAATAATAAAAGTACACAATTAAAATTCTTTTTAATTACATGTTTATGGAGACAAAGAAGCCAATAAAACCAAAACACATGCCTTGTCATCCGTTGAGAAAGCAATAATTTTTGTAAATTAATTAAAAAATTATATTGGCAGCGTTTGAAGTAATCCAACGGTCATAAAATACCCTAAAGAAAAGGGTCATCATCTTCTTGTGACTAATTTTTGGCTTGACTCTTGGAATCACTTGTTTCTAATTTGGCTGCCATGGTAGTTCATACGACCTTCTCTTTTAATGAGTGTCCCACTACTTCAATTTAGTCAATGTTGTCCTTTCTTTACTGATTATTATATTATTAGTATTATTTTTGAGCAGTAACATGGAAATTAAACATTTATAAATGACAAATTTAGTGTCCTTACATGTTAGGCACTTAGCTATTAAATTGTATGTCTAAGAATAGATTATTGTGTGTATATATGTATCACTGTCACGTAGTTTTCAGAATTCGAAATTCAAGGAGTCACCGACCCTAGAAACTCTTTGCTGAAAGTATGATTTTTGAAAAAAAATTATATTTGAAGGTTCAACAAAATGCAATTGACCTTTAATAAAGGCAAGGAAGAAATTCAAGTTTTTAGAAGAAGGCTAAATTCATGGACGGGTGTTTTATTTTGTTACCTTTGACATGAACTTAAATGTTTGACTCTTCAACATTTGGTAGTGATAGTGTCGGACAATGTTAACATAAATTCTGAAATTCTGTAGGTCCAAGTTCGATTCTAAGATGAAGTGGATTTCATACTACTTAGGGTTATTAAAGTATAAATAACGCAATTGGTTTTAGGCCATTGTTTAGTCGGATGCCTCTTCCTCTAAGAGTTTGATTTGGCGGTTAATTGTGGTCAATTTTGAAAAGGAAAATGTTAGACTCATTTTAGCGCCCTTAGTATTGTTCATTTCCTTATCTTGAAAGACTATTTTTAATCTAACGACGCCTAAGTTATTTTAGTTTTAACCAGTATTTTTCCAGTAACTTAGTAATTTCTTCAATTTTATTGCCCAAATTTTGTTCTAACTTTGTAGTTGGTTTCCCTGCCTTAATCAATATAATCACATTTAAAGATATTCAAAAATAAAATTATTTATTCATTAGCAATAAATGCCCTAAACATATTTGATTCTTTCATATTATTGGAATAGTTGATTAATTGTTTGATTAAGAAAACAATATACTGTGTATATTTTGATTAACACAATAACCATTGGGATTTTGATAACTTATTTCACAGGGATGAATGGATTATCTGGCATACGCATTTTATTGATTATTTGGTTAAATATTAAATATTCAGTCCGTTGAAATAACAAATTTTGGGCTTATGGTCCAAAAACCTACCCGTAAACACACATTTAATCCACTCTAAAGTTAAAATGGTTTTATAAACGAAAAAAAAAAAAAAAAAAAAAGGGTTAATTCCATTTTGGCCCCCTAAAGATGACAAACTGACCAAAATGGCCTAAAGATGACCAGCTTCCAATATGGCCCCCTTTTTCGTTTTTCCGTCTTTTTCTCTGTTAGTCGTTAGTGAGCTGGCAATTTCTTGCCACATTTACCCCTGCCCGATCTCTTTGCCAGCCACACTAGTTTGGATTCCCAAAATTCATTATGATATGTCAAATCAACTCTTACCTTTTTTCAGTTTTCAAAATTTATTTTTGTCAACAATGTGGCCATTATTCACTGTTCTTCATCATCTCAATGTTGGTATCAATTTACTTTTAAGATCTCAACTCTCTCTCTCTCTCTCTCTCTAACCCACCAGTCCATCTCATCCCACACTAAATCTATCAATTATTTGTTATTCCATTAAAGCTCAAACTTAGTTTTTTTTTCTTCAACAAACTAATCAAAGCTTCAGGCTGCAAGTCAAAACTCAAAAGGGGAGGGAAAGAGATCTGATGGAGACCAGATCAAAGCTTAGAATAAACTTATAAGACTAGATCTATTGAATTTCTCATTTCTGATGAGTGGGTTTGATAGCAAGATCTATGCATTTTCATGTGGTATGAGATCTTGAAGACGTTTATAAAGTCGAGCAACATGATTTTTTTGTGGAAGTATGAGATCCAACATCAATTGTTTGCCCTTCTTTTACACTAGAAGATGCAGGATTCTCTGAAGAGATAGATTTCTTACTATAAATCCGATATATCTATCCTAATATCGTCTGAAAAGCCTTTTCTACATGTAAGCTTCACGTGCACAAGATTTACATGGTGAAAATTGATTAATTCTGAGCATTGCGTTTTCCTATCAAGAACAAACTTATAACCTCGGTAAACTTTTGTGCCCATTTAGAGTGAAAAATCGATTAATTCCGAGCATTGCGTTTTCCTATGCAGGGAGCTGAGGCTAATAACAGACAGAGAAGTTTGTTGCTTCATGATTTCATGTAAGAACTCGAGCAACATCGATTCAGTTATCGATTGGCTTGTAAAGCATTCCTAATCACAGAGCTAATAATGTCTCTCGCGATTTTTTCTTGATTTGAAAACTTCGTACTTAGTCATTATGAGATGGTCGATGGTTTGCTCGTATGATCAGGTTTAATCAAAGGTTCATGTCAATTTCATCAGTCTTCTTAGTGAAAATATTTTAGATCATTTTCTTTCTTCTGAATTAGTTGTGAGTGGTAAGCTTTATTATAAGTTTAATGGTATTTTTCAGTTTGGTGGTTTGTTTTTCTTGTTTTGATGTGAGAAGATAACTTACTGTGTCATTAATGGTATGTGAATAGTTGTGCATCTTGAGACCCTTTGGAATGAAAATTGGGAGCGTTCTGACTCACATTTTAGAGTGTTATATCTTATATAACTTACTGTGTCATTTGATCTATCTTGTTATATCTTTTAGTAGGTTGTGAAGTTCGCTTCGTGAAATGGAAATTTTTCTTCAAGTTTTAGAAAGAGAAAAAGAGATTAAGTAGAGAGAGATAGAGAGTAGAGAGAGAGAGAGAGAATTTTTTAAAGAAGGGAGAAAGAAAGAGAGATGAGGTAGAAGTCTATTGGACAACCTAGGGACCATAAAGATTTTTGGTCTGTCATTCAAGATATGGGGTAGATACGGGCAGGGGTAAATGTGGCAAGAAATTTCCAGCTCACTAACGACTAACGGAGAAAAAGACGGAAAAACGAAAAAGGGGGCCATATTGGAAGTTGGTCATCTTTAGGGGGACATTTTGGTCAGTTGGTCATCTTTAGGGGGCCAAAATGGAATTAACGCTAAAAAATGGATATTAATTCATTTTGTATCCATCTCGAGAGAAAACACAAATCCCTAAAAGTTTTATTAAATCATAATACCTAAACTAACCTTATATGTAATCAAACAATCTTTTTCCATCAAATTCCTAAATATACGGTTTTCATTTTTTTCTCCCACTTTCTCTCTCCAATCACGATTCTAATAACAGTAAACATTATCTTCATTCATCTTCAAAACGGAAACCAATTTATGATCTTCCTAAAACCGAAACCTATATTCAATCTCGTTTTTCATAACAGAAGCTTGAGATCTCATTTTAATCTAATACACCAGCTGCAATCTCCATTTCTATACCTTCAGTTCGTACTCTTATATACGATCAAAAGTTGCATCTTATCTTAAGGTAATAAGCTAAATCTTTCTATTAACTGTTTTTCATCATCATCTTTAAAGATATTTCCGATTTTCATTAAGAAATAGTTTTCATCTTTGTATCATCTTTTCAAAAATTCATCCTTATTCATTATTTTCTCTCTCTAAGAACTTCATTACCGGTTTATGATCTTAATGTTTAATCCTTGTTTACTAATTCATTATATTCGATTATGTTATGTTTGTATCCAATTACCATTTCATTTTTCATTAGATTTTTTTTTGTTAAGGATGTTGATTTTTCATTAAATTTAGGTTAACGATGTTGATTTTCTGATATTTCTTCATATTAGATCTTTGTATCCGTACCATTTATGAACTAGATATTATTTCGTACGATTTTTCATAACAGAATGTACACTATCTGTAATTTATAATAAATTTTGCATATTTTCAAGTACTGACTCATATATCTTTCGTACAAAGTTTTTATAACAGAATGTAAACATTGTGTATTTTGTGAACGATTATATGTACTTTAACATTAATATCAAAAACATCGTGTAATTGTTCTAACATTATATATAATCTATGGAAAATAACGCATATTGTTTTCACAAACAGGGGCCATGTTATTCAGACTAAAGATCTGTTAGTTCCAAAACCTGATGAAGTTTGACAAACATTATACATAATTACGAAACTATACATGTCGTTTATAGTACATTATATGTTTTGTTAATTAATGTATTTGTATTTCTGTGTGTAGATTTGATTTTACAGATGGAATTTTCTACATAATCATCAAATCTATATAAGACTACGAAACTAAAATCTGATGGTTCGGATAAAATATTTACTGAAACTGGTCAGTTGTTTCCTGGTGGTATAAAAGCATTTCGATATGCTCTTCGACAATATAGTGTAAACACGGGGCATGATTTCAAATTCATCAAAAATGATTAAATTTCCATCAGAGAAGATTCGGTTCGTTTGTTGAATGACTTAGATAGTTAAGAAGATACTGCAGTTTACCTGTGTAAAAAACATTAAGTTCTGGTATAAATAATGTGAAATATTGGATAAATTACGTTGTATACATGACAAATGATGGTTTCTTCGTAATAAATAACACATAATTTACGAACTTGTTTCATAATTTGTATTTGATGTGTGGTTATGTATGAGTAAAAACGAAAACAAATGATGTTGTAATGTTCGTAAATTGTACATAATTTATGAACATGTTTCATAGTTTGTAAGGGATGTTTGGTTATGTATAAGTAAAAAAACGAAAATTAAATGAGAGAAAGTGATATATAGGTTATGTATATTAACCCCCCAAATCACACTAAATTGATCCCAGAAAAATATACTCTTTCCAAATCTGAAAGTTAAGTCAGAGAAAGTGATATATACGTTTTGTATATTAACCCCCAAATCACGCTAAATTGATCCCAGAAAATATACTATTTCCAAATCTGAAAGTTAAATGAGAGAAAATTGATTTGAATCGAAAAAAAATTAGATAGTAAGAAATAGAAAGTTGATTTGATTTCCAAATCTGTAAAGAGAGAAAATTGATTTGAAAATATCCATTATTTCTTATTTAATCCCCCGAATCACGCAAATTGATTTCGTTTCCAAAACAGATTCGATGAGAGAGAAAATCGATGATTTCGTTTCCCTTTTAAAACCAAAAATCACGATACAAAATGCAGTTTAAAATTTCGTCTGGCCCCACATTAAAAAAATCGCGAGAATTCAGTTTGGGACAGGGACGGTATATTGTTTAATATATTAAGGATTTTTGGTCCAAAGTGCAACAGGACTAAAAACCTATTTTTTGGGAAGATTGGACCCCAAATCTTTTTTCAACATTATTTTGGGCCTTATACCCATGGACTCTAAAAATAATAATATTCACTACATATTTTTTATTAAAGTTTTCACTTCATAGTTATAGTTGAGTTATTAAGTTGATATGGTAACTGAGAAAATTCGAAAAATTATTAGTCCGTGAAGTTGATAAATCATTAAAAAGGCTATTACCGTGAAAAAGTATAAGTGAAAATGGAAAATGAGTTATAGGTCGTTGGATTGAAAAGAGGTAACATTCATAAAGAGATGACTGACAATGTCAAAATGTTAAGATATTAAAAAAAAAAAAAAAATTAAGTTAAAGTGGATTCTTTGGTGTGTGGGGGGGGGGGGGATAAAGGCTTAGTTAATTAAGATTGACTTATGTGACATATATATTTTCTAGTCCAAAAATTCATTTGATCAAATTTTGCCCCCTTAACCTTAATCTTCTCATCACGTTCACCGTCACAATTTCCGTCCACCAACATCATTTCCGACCACCGACTATTTCTGACCACCTACTATTTCCGACAGTCCAACCACTGCCACCAGTGCCACCTCCCTTTGCCTCTCTTTATGTCTATCTCTATCTCGGTCTCTCTCATTGTTTCCCTCTCTCTCTAACAACATTCGAAGATTCTGAGAAGAAGAGCGAGTTTGGTTATGTTCGCAAGGTATCGTTCTTGTTGACCTCATTTTTAGAGTTCGTTAGGTTCTGGGTTTTTAGGTTGTTGGATGTGATTATGATTCAGATTGCCTATTAAGTGTCAATCGAAGTGTTTTAGTTTACTTGTTTAGTGATTATTTATGATCTGAAATCATGCTTTTCTTTACAAATGGTATTTTTTACGCTTTATTTTATTTTTTGTTGAAGATTTGTTACGCTTAATTGGAGTACCAAAAGTGACGGGGTGATTCTCCTGGTGTTGCAAAGAGACGTGAGTACGTGAACTTACGAGTTAGATTTTGTTTATAGTCTTTTGATAGCGTCATACCGTAATAAATCAAAAAAATGTTTTATTTTATTGCTCAAAGATCTTTCTTTGCAATCCTTTTTGATTGAATTTTGCCGTTCTAGTTGACTATCACTTCTGAAAACAGTTCACGTTTCTTTCGATTTTATCTAGGCTAATTGCCTTCTTCTGGTTGAGTGTTAATAAACTATTTGGGAAACTCTCATGTTTGGAATAAACATCATGTTGTCATGAAATGTAAAGATTCCAATCTAGTTGACTATCACTTCTGAATACAGTTCATGTTTCTTTCGATTTTATCTAGGCTACAGTTTTGAACTGCCTTCTGGTTGAGTGTTAATAAACTATATGGGAAACTCTCGTGTCTGGAATAAACATCATGTTGTCATGAAATGTAAAGATTCCAATCTGATATAGCTAAAGCAACTGAACTTTGAAATCGAATAACCCTAAAATATTGTTAAGATTACAAAAAATCAAAAATATTTACAACATTTTCTTCTTAGAAACATTTTGCAAAGTAGAAGTCCGTTTATTTGTTCGTCTCTTAATCTTATTTAAAACGTATATTTCGTACGTAATTTTTTTTTGTAACAAAGATTTCAAAAGTAATTACATATTTACATCATTACTGGAGGTTAGATATATTATGAGAATACAATATGAATTGAATGGACGGTATGTACCAATAAGTCGTTAAAAGGCCATTATAAAGCTTATACATAATTAAAAGCTTAGATTTGAATTACCAAAAATTTGAAGTGAAACATATATCTCGTATTTAGTAAAGAAAGATTTATGAATGGAAAATAAAACCGAGTAAAAATATAGTGTTGTATAGTGACCTGCCCTTATCCTAAACTAATTTAATGGATCCCAACGGCTATCACGGAAGAAGTCTATATTAGTCACTCCTAAAATCTCTCAACGACTAACTGACTCCGCCATCTCTTCCCTATTTATCTCCCAAAATCGCTCTTGCTTCAAACTGCCCTATACCTAGTATCTACAAATACGAGATGCAATTATCCCCTCAGTACATTTTTTATGTAATACAAATTTGTGTAAATATATAGGTGAATTATAACTTAGAGAAAATATTATTTTTGTGAGTCATTTGTCATTTGGTAGTTTTTTTTTTTTTGATGAAGGAGTCATTTGGTAGTTTGAAAAAGAAATATTCCCTCAGTACAAATCCGTACTAAAAAAATATCTCTAATTTAGACATTATTTTTACTTCCAAAATTTAGAAATGTGAATCCACGTCTGTTTTATTAGTATACTAATCTAATTTGGAATCTTCCATTCTAATTTGACCTAATAAAACATAAATTAATGTATTTTATAAGAGATTATGATTTGATGCACTAATGCTTATAATGTCATATTTGTGTCGTTTTCACATGTAAGATTTACCTAGAAGTTAATATCAATAAAGATGATTCTGTTATTAGATTGATTTTATCAACCGAAATCTAAATCTTCTAATTCATAGTTCGTAAAAAAAAATTAACTATAACTCTTACGATAACTATCCACCACCACCACTTGGGCTACCAAATGTTGACATCAGTTATCGTGTTTATCACAACTTGATGTAATGATTATGGTAGTCGATAAAAAAAAAAAGTTGTTTCGCGAAGGGTCACAAATAAGTACCAAATTTCGTTTTGAAACCAGTAGTTTTCATTTTTCTTGTGGACCGACCAATGACGACTAGTTAAATACAAACTGAATACTAAACATCAATAAAAAGTATAATTATATTAAATATTTTTAAGATGAAACTACAATTTAAAACTAAGCTGCTTTTAATGTATAAATTTCAAGTTTAGTCCCTAGTTTTTAGTTGATGGTCTTTTAGCTTTCATTTTTATCTTTTAAGATCCAACTTTTTTTTTACTTTTCCAAGAAAAAAAAATTATAGACCACCGCTTTGGGGAAAGCAGAAATGTTTCCGGAGAAGACGGTGGAAATAAAAAAAAATAAAACCAAAAGCCCCTTATACGTCGTCGGCAGAAAGTAGCCGGCTGGGTGTTGCCGGCGACATCATCTTCTATCTCCCCTTTCTCTCCTATCTCTCTCTACTGTTTCTTCTCTCTTCTCTTTTCGTCTCTCTCTTCTCTCCATCTCCGGCGAAGGGGAGGAGCCGGAGAAGAAAAAAAAAATTGTCGTCGGAGATGGTGGAGTCGTCAGAGATGGTGGAGTGGCCGGAGAAAAGAAGAAGAAGCTAAAAAAGATTTGGTTGTTGGGGGAAATAAAAAAAACCTAATTTCTTGTTTCCACCCAAAATTTCACACCCCAGAAAATTTCTTTACTTCCCCGTAACAACAGCCAATTATATGTCTAGATGTTACTTTTTTTTTTTTTTTTTGTTGAAGGTCTAGATGTTACTTGGTCACAAATAACCCCATATAGTATACTTTTTTATGAGATCCCCTATAGTATACTTATAACTGTCACTTTTAATCTCCTAACAAAAAAAAAAAACTGTCACTTTTAATCTAGGAAAATGTAGTATATTATAAAATATTCTTTATGTTCATATAAAATGAAAAAGTTGGACCCTTTTTCTTTTTTGTTTTTTTTAAGGCAACATAACATCTATTGATTATAATGACGGTGAATTACACGAGAGCTATGCTGAGATAGAGTGCAGTTAGACATACAAGTAGAGATGTTCAGTCCAGTTCTCCTATTACTAATAACAAGGTTGTTAGTCTTGCTATTAAGTTTTCTATTTACAAACAAAAAGGAAATAGAGACAAAAGAAGAGATTAGTTGCTTGATTTCCTTTAGGATGTGGACTTAAAAAAAGGTTGGACATTACTCAAAACTCAACAAACATAATGACACTATTCTAAACAAATACTATACTACTACTAGGTGAAACCACATTATAATCAATTTACCATGAAAATAGAGGGAACACTGTATCCATACAATCATCCTCCTTATGTTAAGGTATCCATGCTATTTATTTATCTTCATGGGAAAGATAAATGTCATTTATTATACTTTTATTTTGCTTCAACTTTTTCCTTCTATTATTTATCCAATTTATCATTATTTATCTTTAAACTACTTCATTAGGAAGGGAAACACAATCAAATTTTTTTTTCTTCTCCATTATGATGTCATCGACCTTCTCCTTTCTCATGTTGGAACAGGAGCTTGGGGGATACTAAAATTACTAGGTTAAGCAGTAGATAGTTGAAGGTGTGATATTTAAGATTTTTGTTATCTTTATGGATTATTTTGAGATTATTACAAATCAAAATTTTACACTCACCTCTTAAAAACAAAGATAAATAAAATAGCTAGTTTTATCTACTCCATTGAAAAATTATATCCAAATCCTACAATCATCTTCTTCAAAAATTATAGCCAAAATGGATCTATCCATCAATTTTATCGAGGAATATGAACCTGAAGGACAAAGAGGGGGCCATGCTCAGACTAGTATGGACATATATATTACCACCTAACTGTACGGGTGAAAATGTAAATAAATTTCGTATCGAATTCTTTTTTACCGTGTGCTCTCACTTATTTCAATAATTTTCTCCGGTTCAAATTTGAGATTGGGAATCAAGCCATACAGGGGTTCTTGGTACCTAAGGTATCAATGGATGAAAGAGGATTCTAAAAAGATTGAATATTTTTGGCGGGTAAAAAAGGAAATATTCTCCACAAATGAGACTACTATTTATATATTTTTTATAAACGAGTATTTAGACAACAAACATTTCAGATATCGAAATTCAAATAAAAATAAAATACCACAACTTTATGTCCATTTCAGAAACACGTTTTATTTACGATAAATTGCGATACTATTTAGATTTTCGAGGAGGCCAATATCTTGAAGTTCGAAGACGTAAGAAATTCTACAAGACATCAAAGAAATTCTACGTAGTACTAATGATTTATATTTTTGGGGTTAACACTGAGAGTGAGATAGACGGTCTACACTCTCGAGCCGAATGCATGGGTAAGGAGCTTTTTAAGGTGCCCATGCGTACGTCAATTAGGATATCGGCAATGGACAGACTCTACATAGATCGGACTTGGGGCAAATATATTTTTTCATCGGAGTTTTCCAAATTAGTTATCTATCTCGAGCTCTTCAAATTCAAAATTGAACTATGGGTCTTTACTCCCCCACCCCTGCCCAAATCTCCCCCGATCTAACTTGAACTCATGATCTAAAAAAGATTCTTCCATCAAGAAAACAAAAATCTAAAAGATTCTTTTATTGATAATTTACCTTTTTTTCGAAATAACATGTGGGGATTCTAGTCCAACCCGTGGAAAACCCAATAAGGCACTTGGTGGGCTAGGTGTAGGCGTCTATGTATGGCCCTCTAGGGCTCATTTATTTGGTTTTTAAGGTTCTGTATCTTTGATTTATCTATGTCAGATGATGTAACAATTATGAGAAAAAGATTTTGTATTAGAAAAAAATGGGTAAAATAGTCATTTAGTTTGAGTTAATTTTTTTTTTAGTATTTTGGTTTTTAATATTATTTTTTTTGTTTCCTTTTCTGATTTAAATGGTAAAGCAAAATAACTTTGGTATAAAGTTTGACTAACTAGAGTTGGGTTAAAAAAAGATATTGTATCTAAGAAAAATACTCAAAGATAGAGAGAGAAAAAAAAGAATGAAGGGGTATAATCGTCAGATAGAGAAGTATAAAGATGGGTGAGAAGAAGGAAGAGAAATGCGAGAAGCCGTAAGCAGTACAGAGAGAAATTAGTAGTACGGTTTTGGCTGCTTCCGTTCGTTCATATTTTAGGTTTTCCATTTTCTCGTCCAGGAGAGAAAAACTTCTCATTCGTTAACTTGATTTCGTAAATCTTTCCATTTCCAGTCGGATTTGTTATTAGGGTTTGATCAGTTCTAGTGAAGATGGGCGCCGAAAAGGCGATCAGTTTGGAGGAGATTAAAAATGAAGCAGTCGATCTGGTATAAAAATCTATTCTTCATTTACGATTCATGTGTTTTTTTATTTTAATTTCATTTTCTGATAACTTTTGATTAAGTTTGTGAAAAAGTTTTTGAGAAAACCGATCTAAAAATAACAAAATCATCATTTTTCACTTTTAAGCTTTGATTTCATTTTAAGAAGATCTAGAATCTAAATGGATTTTTCCTTTTTATGTTCATAATATTGTGTTTCTGATCAATAGTTTAATGGCGGATTTTTCGGTTATGGATTTATGCTTAAGAATTTAACCTAAATGTTTCTTTCAGTCTTTTAGTCTAAACATTTTCTCGATCTAAAGTAGATCTCCTTTTTTTAGACTACTTTCTATCTTCAGCATCTAAATCTCTCTCTCTCTATCTCCATATCTTTCGGATTATTTTTCGTCGATTCAGTATGATATCAAAATCACAAACCCTAAATATTTTTTACTTCCATTCTTATCGATTCCGTTTATCTAGACTCATCGCGTGTCGGTATCACCGAAATCTCCATTAAATGGAAGAAGATAAAGAAAGAGAGGTTTAGAGAGAGAGAGAGAGAGATCTAAAATTAATTTTTATTGACAGTTTCCCCCTTTTATCTTTAAGCCCTAAAAACCGTTTTGCCCCCAATCGGTTCTTTACTTAATACCACGTTCTTCGGTTTTCTTTTTTCTACCTATTTTTGGGATTTGGGTACTACTTCCGTGGTACCTTATCTTTTTCTCTCTCTCTCTAGTTTGCTGTAGTTTTCTTCAGTACGTACGGAATGAACGTCCAAAAAAGTATTTCGCCGTTACCGTTAGATTTTTCACCTAACGTTAAGTTAGGTTTTATTTTTGTTTCCGATTTTTAATTGTTTTTTTGAGTTTTATCGTAATATTAAAAGCTTAAAATTGATACAACATGAGCACTGGTTTTATTAGCAGGCCCCATGGAAAAGTAGTGGGTATTGGTATAAGAATAAACTATTAAGATCTAATGGATCCAGAATGAAAGTGGTGTTTTCATCTTGTCCTTTTCCTTGAGATAAATAATTCGTATCTCAAATGGTTTAGATTGTACCAATTACATCTAAACGCTCCCCATCCTTTTGCTGGGTTGTGGGCCTTGGCACTCGTTGTGGGCCTTGGACTGGGTTTGATTACCGGAATGGAATCGGCCCAATCTGAGTGCCAGCGGACTGCCCCTTTCTGTGGCACTCCTTGTGGGCCTTGGACTGGGTCTAATTCCCAGCTCCTTGTGGGCCTTGGACTGGGTCTAATACCCAGTGTGGATTAGGCCCAGTCCGAGTGCCATATGACTGCCCCTTTCTGTGGGGGTGCGAAAAGAGGAGGCCCAAGAGTAAAATGAAGGTGTGCCTATAGCCACACCCCCAAAGTTTATTGAAATGACCGTTATTTCTTTTTAGCAAAATGAACATATATTTGAGGTCAACTGAGAACAGTTATTGACTAGGATTAGTCAAAGTGTTAGATGGAAGTCCTGTGTTTAGATATGGAATACTGAAAGGAGTTGTGTTGCCTAGGCTGTGATGGATGAATCTAATAACCAGTGATAGCTATTGGACATTTAATGAGATTCATCATGAGGATTTCTGAGGATGTACAGATTGGGATGGCTATCAGGGAAGCTAGCACTAACCTGTATTTCAATGTTTACCAATTTTGTAGGAAAGGATTCCGATGGAGGAAGTGTTCGAGCAGTTGAAATGTACAACGGAAGGTTTGTCATCTGAAGAAGGGGCCAATCGGCTTGAGATTTTCGGACCCAACAAGCTCGAAGAGAAGAAGGTATATTCAACACTTACTGTTGCAATTTCATCTTTTTTTTTCCTGTCATGCATTTACTAAGAATACTTATGTTATCGAAATACAGGAGAGCAAAATTCTGAAGTTTCTGGGTTTTATGTGGAATCCCCTCTCTTGGGTGATGGAAATGGCTGCTATTATGGCCATCGCGTTAGCAAATGGTGATGGTAGGCCACCGGATTGGCAAGATTTTGTAGGTATCATGGTATTGTTGGTTCTCAACTCTACTATCAGTTTTTATGAAGAAAACAATGCTGGTAATGCTGCTGCAGCTCTGATGGCTGGTCTTGCTCCTAAAACTAAGGTAAATGAATAAATACACTCCAACCTGAACTTTATTTTCGTACGGATTTAGATTGCAAACTTTGATACTGATCATATATTCACTTGTATGTGTATGTAGGTGCTTAGAGATGGTCGGTGGAGTGAGCAAGAAGCTGCGATTTTGGTTCCAGGAGATATCATCAGCATCAAATTGGGTGATATTGTTCCTGCTGATGCCCGTCTTCTTGAGGGTGATCCTTTAAAGATTGACCAATCTGCATTGACTGGAGAATCCCTTCCCGTGACGAAGAACCCCTCTGAAGGGGTCTTCTCTGGTTCAACTTGCAAACAAGGAGAGATAGAAGCTGTTGTTATTGCTACTGGAGTACACACCTTTTTCGGAAAGGCGGCACATTTGGTTGACAGCACCAACAATGTTGGCCATTTTCAGAAGGTTCTTACAGCAATTGGTAACTTCTGCATTTGCTCAATTGCAGTTGGAATCGTCATTGAGCTTATAGTTATGTATCCAATTCAAAAGCGGAAGTACAGAGATGGAATTGACAATCTCCTTGTTCTCTTGATCGGTGGTATCCCCATTGCTATGCCGACTGTTTTATCTGTTACCATGGCTATTGGATCTCACAGACTCTCTGAGCAGGGAGCCATTACCAAGAGAATGACTGCCATCGAAGAAATGGCTGGCATGGATGTGCTTTGCAGTGACAAGACAGGAACCCTGACCCTTAACAAGCTTAGTGTCGATAAAAATTTGATTGAAGTGTTCACCAAGGGTGTGGACAAGGAGCATGTTATCCTTCTTGCTGCAAGGGCATCGAGAGTTGAAAATCAGGATGCAATTGATGCTGCCATGGTTGGGATGCTTGCTGATCCGAAGGAGGTATACAACTCTTAATCTAGTTAAGTTCTTGTCTTCCATGTCTTACACTTCATGTACTTGTTGTAACTTTAACATTTTGTGTACTTGTGGCAGGCAAGAGCTGGTATTAGAGAGGTCCATTTCTTACCATTCAACCCCGTCGACAAGAGAACTGCTCTTACCTATATTGAAGCTGATGGAACCTGGCACAGGGCTAGCAAAGGTGCACCTGAACAGGTAAGTTTGTTGGTTGGTTCCCCACGTCTTAAATTTGACCATACTTGTAGTGTACTAGAAATTAAGTTTAACTAGTTGTAATAGTTTATTAATTCTTTTTATGCTATATGGAAACAGATAATATCTCTTTGCAACTGCAAGGAGGATGTGAGGAACAAGGTTCATTCTGTGATTGATAAGTATGCTGAACGTGGGCTTAGATCTCTGGCCGTTGCAAGACAGGTTCTAATTGCGACTTTGGCTAATAAGTTTCTTTTATTAGCACCAGTTCCAGCAAGAACACAACCATTTACGTGGTCTGAATAATTTGCACTCTGTTACAGGTTGTGCCTGAAAAAACGAAAGAAAGTCCTGGGGCACCTTGGCAGTTTATTGGTTTGTTGCCTCTCTTCGATCCTCCAAGACATGACAGTGCAGAAACCATTAGGAGGGCTCTCAACCTTGGTGTAAATGTCAAAATGATTACTGGTGATCAACTAGCCATCGCAAAGGAGACAGGAAGGAGGCTTGGAATGGGAACAAACATGTACCCATCTTCTTCATTGCTCGGTCAAGACAAGGATGCATCTATTGCTGCTCTTCCTGTTGATGAATTGATCGAGAAGGCTGACGGCTTCGCAGGAGTTTTTCCTGGTATGTGCAAATCCCTGTCGTAGTTACACTAATAATGAGAGCCCTTTTTTCACTTGATCTTAACAGATGACATTTGCATTGGTATATTAGAGCATAAATATGAAATAGTGAGGAAGTTGCAAGAGAAAAAGCATATCTGTGGAATGACGGGAGATGGTGTTAACGATGCACCTGCTTTGAAGAAAGCAGATATCGGAATTGCTGTTGCTGATGCAACAGATGCTGCTAGAAGTGCATCTGACATTGTCCTCACTGAACCTGGACTTAGTGTCATCATCAGTGCTGTCCTTACCAGTAGAGCCATTTTCCAAAGGATGAAGAACTACACAGTGAGTTACCTTCATAGCTTCTGATGTTTTGTTCAAATAAAAGTGTATAGTTCACTACAAAATAATCTATAACTAACAGTGTGTTTCTTTATGCAGATCTATGCTGTTTCAATCACAATCCGTATTGTCGTAAGTTGAAATTGTTTGGGCCTTCGACATAATTCTGTAAATTTTGTTTATCTTGATATTGGTAATTGATTTTTCTGCCCGTTTCTTCCTGTTTGCCTTCTAATTTTGCAGTTTGGGTTCATGTTCATTGCTTTGATATGGAAGTTTGACTTTGCCCCTTTCATGGTTTTGATCATTGCTGTCCTAAATGATGGTAAGGTTTTTGCGTTTTATATAGTTTTTGGATTAGTCTTCGAATTCTACATTGTAAGTTTGTTAATGTTCTCTAATCCTTCATAACTTGATTGTGATAATCTAATTCGTTTGTTATGAACGATGGTATATCTCTAGGAACAATCATGACCATCTCTAAAGATAGAGTAAAGCCATCTCCAACACCTGATAGCTGGAAACTAAAGGAAATTTTTGCAACTGGAATCGTACTTGGTAGTTACCAGGCATTGATGACAGTTATTTTCTTCTGGGCTGCATACAAGACTGACTTCTTCTCAGTATGAACACACTTTCTCATTCTCTACGGATTCATATTCTAATTTTTTTCGAGTACCTTGATCTAATATGTTTTTCTCTGTTGATGATGATGATCCAGGAAAAATTTAATGTTAGGTCTATTAGAGACAATCCTCGTGAAATGATGTCTGCCTTGTACCTGCAAGTGAGTATTGTGAGTCAGGCCCTCATTTTTGTAACTCGATCTCGAAGCTGGTCTTTCGTCGAACGACCTGGAATGCTCTTACTCGGCGCATTCGGAGCTGCTCAACTGGTAAGAAAGTTATTTCTATGGTCTTTTGTCCGTCTCTCATCTCAGTTTCCTGCTACCTTAGCACCACCACCTCTACCACTATTAAATTATGTCATATGAAGCAACTACTTTCTTCTAGCCTATTCTCTTGCCTATGCCTTGATAGGAAGATACCATTACCAACTATAAAATTTCAACTTGGAATAAGAGTCCATGAACTAATGTAATTTGATGATTTGCAGGTTGCAACTGTGCTTGCCGTATATGCTGGTTGGAACTTCGCAAAGATTCAAGGAATTGGTTGGGGATGGGCTGGAGTTATCTGGCTTTACAGTATTGTAACCTACATCCCTCTTGACGTTCTCAAATTCGCAATTCGCTATGCTCTTAGTGGAAAGGCTTGGGACAACCTCCTTGAGAATAGGGTATCTTTCTATCTCCAATATCACTCTAGTCTAGTTTCTTGACTCACAAAGAAAACATATAACATTACAAGTTTTTGGTGCTAATAATTGTGTTAACTGTGCTAAAATGGAACAGACTGCCTTCACATCTAAGAAAGATTACGGAATAGAGGAAAGAGAAGCACAATGGGCTCATGCACAAAGAACTCTACATGGTCTTCAACCCCCTGAAACCAACAACCTCTTCTCCGACAAAAACAGTTACAGGGAACTTTCTGAGATTGCCGAGCAAGCCAAAAGGAGAGCCGAGGTTGCAAGGTAATTGATCGCTCTACTCGCTCATTATCATCCAAGTTTCATTTTGCTTCACTGCGTCATTTTTTCACTTTATATCTCTCTCATTCCCACATGAAATCAATACTTTCTGTTATTTATTCTCTTAAATGGTGAGAGAACTCTAAGTTTGTTTTGAACTTTATCCTCTGCAGGCTTCGAGAGCTTCACACCCTTAAAGGACACGTTGAGTCAGTGGTGAAGCTAAAAGGGCTAGACATTGACACAACCAACCACCATTATACCGTCTAAGAACTTTTGAAGAAACATAATTTCGGGGTTAATGAATTGTACTCCGACTCAGCTCAAAAATCATCAAATGAATAATGAGGAAGAAAAAGCGGAATCCGGCTAAACTCCCCATAGTTAGGTTTCTTTCAAGAGTAATTTCAGTTGCTATATAAGTTCTTAATTAGTACATACTTTTCTTCTCTCCCTTCTTATTTTTAGGTGCTTGAGGAAAAGCTTGTGTTTTCTTTTCACTCATATGTATTAAGAGCTAATTTAGTATTTGAGCACCACAGTTTTTTCCTTGTTTGTTTGCCTTGATCTTTAGTTGTGTGTCTTTCTTCTGCATGCTAATGGGACAATGGTTTCAAGGAGAAATAGATTGTTATTGATGTTGATGAAAAAAAATCAAGATTTGTGGTTAAAGTTTTATCTTTCATATTGTGGTCTTGCATTAAGTTTTAGTATTTTAAAGTTGCTCTCGCTAATATTCTGAAATTGATGGGCTCAAGTTGCCCAGATAAAGTTGGGCCTTGGCTTCGCAAGCCCCAACTTTTCTTTTATTGGTTGAGCAAGGTAGAGAGGCCTACTAATTTATGTCGTCTTTACTTGACCAAAAATTGGTCTTCTGATTTTGGGCCATTTGGAAAGGGCACCAATTTGTTATACTAGCTCATTTATTTTTATCGTTCATCACCTATCCATCTTCAGGTCTGTGATCGAACGGATCCCTACACTTCCACTTCTAAATAACAGAGATTGAGCATTGAGACGATGGAGGTTTTTTCCGTGTTCCCCCCATACACCTGGATCCTATCTTTCATTGGAGCATTGATATCAATGTTATAATCTCCAACTCGGCCCTAACTCTAAAGGTGAAGCTTTGAGGTCTCCTTCATTAGGCAAACAACTCCCATGCACTAGAGTAATTCTTAGGACTAGAGTTGATCCTAAGATCAAAGGGGAATGGTAAAGTTACTTAGAATTTCTTACTTAGAGGATGACATGTTTCCTCGTATAGATAAAAAAACAATCCTCATCATTATGTCATCCTCTAAGTAATTGTAGCATCTCCCAAGATCAAATATACGATTAAGGGGGAGAGGGAACGAAGCAGCTAACTAAGGCCACTTGCCATCAGGAAAGAAATGGGGAGCGAGTTAAACTGAAACAGGTCATCGAGTAACTTATCGAGGGAGAAAACGGGCGTGGGATGTTACTAAAAGTTCTCTTCAAAATTCCAATGTCAACCTAACCAACTGGACCTAGTCACATTTCTTTGTAGTTGATTTTGGCTGTCATACATCATAATCCATTAACACCCATATTACCTACTAACACTCTCAAAAAATGAAAAAAGTACAAGAAAAAAAAAAAAAAAAAATGTTTCAACAACTTAGCAATTTGACATGTCGAAAGCTTTCGACAGAATTGAGTGGCCTTTCATTATCAGCATTATGCGGAATTTAGGATACTCGGAAAAATGGACCAATATGATTCACAACTGCATTTCGACTTCCTCCATGGCGGTTCTCATTAACGGGCGGCCCAGCACGACGTTCACTCCCTCCAGAGGAATTAGACAAGGGGATCCTCTCTCCCCTTTCTTGTTTACTATTGCTATGGAAGGTCTGAGCCGTCTGCTTAATGCGGAGGATGAAAACGGAAAATTCATTGGCTTCCCTAGCAACAACAACGATTGTGAGATCAAACATCTGCTTTTCGCAGATGACTGTATCATTTTCGGACGTAACTCTCTAGAAAATGTGGCCAATCTTAAAAATATTCTCAATACTTTCGGGTCGGCCTCCGGACAAATGATTAATTACTCTAAATCCAACATTTTCTACTCAAAGAATTCTCACCCGAAATTCAAACGAATGATCATGAAATCTCTTAAAGTAAAATATGCGTCGACATCGGAGAAATACTTGGGTGCTCAACTATTCATAGGCCCTCAAAAAACCAAAGTGTTCAATGACTTAGTAGAAAAGATCAATAGGAAACTGTCTAATTGGAACAATGCGTTCATCTCTCAAGCAGGTCGAACGGTGGTCATTTCGGCTATCGCAGCGGCAGTACCCCGATACCAGATGCAATGCTTTGCCATCCCGAAAGGCGTAAGCAAGCGCATCTCGACTTTGCAAAAGTCTTTCTGGTGGGGTAAGTCAAAAGGAATATGCACTAAAGCTTGGAAATCTATCTGTCTTCCGAGAGACCTGGGAGGCCTAGGTATTCATCTTCCAGAAATAGATAATATTGCCATGCTGAGCAAACTGGCGTGGAGAATCAAGACAAATCCTAAGGCAGCTTGGGTGAGAGTTTTAAAAGCTAAATACTATCCTAACACAGACAATCCGGGAGCCTTCAAACAACACCATTCTTGGATATGGAAAAACATTTGCAAAACATTTCATACTATTAACACCTTTAGTATTTGGGAGGTACACAACGGAGAAAATATTAACATCTGGCAGGATAATTGGATCCCATCTATGGAGAGTCCCATCCCTAACCTCAATAATTCCAATCTCACGTTGGTCGCTCAGCTGATCACAAACCATGAATGGAATGACTATATACTCGAAGAAAATTTCGATGAAAACACGAGAAATTTAATTAAAGCTATTCCTATTTATAACGAAGGAAAAGACGAAATCAGATGGACTCTGACAGAGTCGGGACAGTTCACAGTTAAATCCTTATACAATCATATGAGAAGGGCTAATATGACCCCTAACCATGAACAGTTAAATTGGAACTTCATTTGGAAACTCCCGGTCCTCCCGCGGGTCCAGCTTTTCCCGTGGAAAATTTGTCACAACGCTTTACCTGTTAAACACCGTATTGGTAAATATATAGGAAATAACTTGAACTGCCACTTATGCCCCTGCATTGAATCTTTAGAGCACGCACTCCTACACTGCCCTGTTGCAAGAAATATATGGTTTCACTTTAATATCATAGTTGAAAATGTTAAATCTATAAAGGATTGGATTTTCTCGTGGAGTAACGATCAACATAGATGTAATAATAAAAACAAATCTCATTTTGCTACTATTCTGTGGATCATTTGGAAATCTAGATGTGACAGCTGTTTCAAGAATGTGAAGGCTGACACCAGAGAAATCATTAACACGATCAATAGTTACCCGGAGAAACAGATAGAGATCTCCATTTCTAAAAAGACGAAGGATGAAAAATGGAGACCCCCGAACGACTCATATCTGAAGATTAATGTAGATGCCTCTTTCACTTCTATCAATACCTCTATAGGAACTGGGCTAGTAGTCCATGACTCTGAGTCTAAATTCATAGAAGCGGCAACTTATGTTTCCAGGGCAAGAAACAGTGAAGAAAGTGAAGCAATCGCCATACTCAACGGTCTCAGATGGGCAATTGATCGAAAATATCAAAAGGTCATCATCGAAAGCGAGAATCAAAGCATCATTAAGCATCTCCAAGATCATCGACAAGCGATTACATGGCAATCCAAAATTCATGTACAAGACATACGAAAGTTGACCTCAAAGCTCGAAAGTATCACATTCCATCATACGAAGAGATCCCAGAACTCCCAGGCTGATCTTCTCGACAAGTGGGCTAGGCGACAGAACCGTGAGATGAAATGGAAGCATGTCCCTTACTTTCTTACTAAACTTTATTGTAATGGATTCTTAGCTTAATTTTATATATCTCTTTCAACAAAAAAAAAAAAAAACAACTTAGCAATAATAATAATATATACAAAATACAACCTAGAATAAGAGGGCAAGAAATACAAACTATAATACCTGCCGTGAGATACAACATATCTATTTCCAAATTCTGACAAGCAATACAAATGAATTTGCAGCCAATGATGGATGCATGTGGGACTAATAATCATAAATCAGAGTCCTTTTAACAGAATAAAGAACAAAAACTCAATAATAACCATGAACGTGAATCAAATCTCAACCGTACACGTTTCAAAAATCTATTGGTTCTTTTGGGGTCATACTACTTTCTGTTCTGGTGAATAGTTGTCATCCAGTCTGTCCCCGCGGCGCTTCTAACTTTTTTTTTTTGTTTCAATAGGTCCTCTTCAAAGCTGAGGTTTTTCTCATTCTCTTCTTAAACCACTTTCAAGTCTTTCAGTTTCTTCATTGTCAAATATTTTTAGAGAGAGTGGCAGTACTCAGTAGAACACTCAAAACAAATTAATTATTTGTTTTGGGTGGTTCATTTTTTGTTCTCAAAATGGAGTTTGCTTTGAGAGTTAAGTTCACAACAATGTGCATTTTGGCCATTCTTGTGTCTTTAGTTTTCCCAGCAATTACTAGTGCTCAAAGTGGTGAACCTTCAATTGCTCCTACTAGTGATGGTTTGTGTTTTTACCCTTCGCTCGCTTTTATTTTTTCGGTATAGAGTAAGATTAAAATTTTGATTTTATCACTGGTCTCATCTCTCATGTGTTACCACCCGAGGTTTTAATTTTGTTTCCGCTTACTCTATCACCTTTCTCTCTTCGTATAGAAGTTGTTAACTTATTTGTTGTTGTTGTTGTTTTGGCAGGGGTGGCAATAGATCAAGGGATAGCATATGTGCTGATGTTTGCCGCTCTCCTCATTACTTACATAATTCATTGAATATGCATTTTTTTTGTTAAGGGAATTCATTGAATATGTATGGTATTTATTGTCAAATGTTCCTATTAAATTAATTATTGTGTGGGTTCCTGTTTATTTCTTGTTCTTGTATTAGGGTTACACTTTTTATCTCAACCCTAGATTACTCTATCTTTCTTTCAAGTTTCACCTATGAGATTGTCCATTGAATATGTTGGTAGGTATTGTTGTTCAAAATTTGTCAAAAATCCAACTCAAAACTAACCCACCACACGGCGAGCAAGAACCAAAATATTTTATTTTAAATGACTAGACTAATCTTTGTTCATGTGAACTTATTCTCCCATGTTTCGCAGTGTGAACTTAGCATGATACATGTCTATTTGTTAGGTAAACTCGAACATATGTAACCATTTGGCTATTATATGTGAGTCTAGTTTTGACACTACATTAAGTTTGTGCGCAACGAAACCCAAAATCAATTAGATTTGAGCACAAAAAATTTAGATACAATATCTAATGATCCACAAATGGTCACCAGTTGACTGACGTCAATAAGTCAAGAAAATATCAAAAACACAACAGGTCAACGCGTATCAAGGCAACATGACCGCTGAGCCCAAAGAAATCTGCCACTTAAGCCCATAATCGGGAGGTCGACATGATCATCTTAAAAGCTCAACCACGTTCTGCCTCAATACAACCGGGTCTGCCTCGTGATTCACGAGAAGACTAGGGGGGTCCCCGTCAACAAGGCCGATACCTTAAGCCCGAAACATTGGAAGGTAGAAGCGTGCCTCACGGTTACCGACTTAATTCCGAATCTAATAAAAAATCTCAGTCAGTGAAGATCTCGAATATTTTGTCTAACTTGGGCTTCAAGAGTCTCAAAAAGAGGAACCATCTCCTAGACTCAAAAAGATATCTATCAAGGATCCTAAAACAGATGAACTACTAAATATCTAAGATACAAGATAAACTCTAACGGGAAACCCTAAATCCTCTAACTATCGAAGAGTATTCCTAATCTTAAACGGTGGATCTCAATCGCTTCATCATCACCGTCTATTGACAGTCGTTCCAAAGCAACCTATAAAAGGGCATCAAATCACCTCGAACAAGGTACGAACTTCACGATTCACTCAATACTCAATTTTTTGAACCACAAGTGTAATCTGACTGTCTTGAGCGCCAAAGAGATTTCCGAGCTACTTGCAGTTTTTTCCTAGGTTTTCAAGAGCAAGAGCGAGAATCAAAGGGGCAAATTGATTAAACACGGTAGAATCCAACGTTACGGGTTCATTGTTCTGACTGATACAGGATTGACAAATTTTGACATTAACAATATCAATATTAGTACGAGGATACACTTTTTCTCATTGGACCATTTTCATGAAAACGTTTCCTCCAACAGATAAACATATGAAGCAAACATTAAAGACCAAAACTGGACTTCTAACAGTACGACCCATCTCTAATGGGATTCTATTTCGTAATTTATATCTCCCTCCTAAAGTTCAAGAAGTTATGGATTAAGATCTGCAAAATATAGTTTTTTTTTTTATAACTTCATCCTTGTGAAGTGCCCAAATGGTTTCAATAATGTACAATGGATTTAGTTCTGCAAAAAATATATAATGTTCGATGATTTAGTTAAATCTTGACCTTTCGATCTTTCGTCTTCTAAAACTTAAATGGTCCACCGTCTCATTATTGATGACTATGACGAATCCATGATGAACCATGATCTTCAATTTCAAAATCATTAATTGAGTTCAGATTTTTGTTTCCAAATTTTTTAAACCTATTACAATGTCTTAATTTTATTTTTATTTGGGTGTATCAATGCTCTTATTACATACCATATGTTATGATAATATACTTCCTCATGATATTAATCGATTTCAAAACTATTAACCTCTTGTGATGTACTAAACAAGATTGCCCGTGCCCTATGGTCCACCACCTTTTGGTGTAGTGGTAGGACATCCCTCTTAAGCCCATGAGGTCTTAGGATTGAGTCTCACTGGAAGCAGTTTATCACAAAGATTTATCCCTTGTAATTTAGGCCCTAAATAAAGTAAATGTTGTCGGGTTTTAGGCCTCTTTAATTATTGGTTTAACTTAGGCGGTTATCGTTCTTATCACATCTTAATGATGTCTTGTAACCACTAATGTAGATCGTAGTCGATTTCTCAAAAAGACAAATAATGCTTCCTACTTTTTATATACGGTAATGACGATTGAAATCTTAACAAATGATTATTCTTTCAACAAAAAAACAAAGAAAAATAAAATAAATAAATAAAAGATTGCTATGTACATAAGAATTCGAACAATAGAAAATCTGTCAGTGTGCCAAAGAAATGCTTCACTAGCTATTTCCTATAATACATATATGTTTCTCAATTCTTAGAAAACAGTAGAGCCTAAACAACCGATCTGAAGAAACAAAACTATTTTTCTGGATACAAAATTTTAGAGAGAAGTTATGAATTTTGTCAAATTTTATTGGGTACAAAATTGCTAATGTCGAAAAATGGCTTTCCGTCTATCAGACAGATAATTAAGACTTGATGCATGACAGCGTCTGTTATGATGAATATTCCATCTAGGTGATTGATACTCCTTCCTCCAATTTCTGCTCTTTGCTCCTTAGAAACCTGGGGGAAAAATCTGCAAAGGATTCAAAAACCTCTCTGATGCTCAAGATAGTCAGATTGTCCTTTGTAGTTAAAGAATGAGTATTGAGTGATCCTTGTGGAATGCATTGAACTTACTTAACTTACCTTGAAGAAGGTGACGTGATGTCCTTTTATAGGACGTTCTGGATTGGCTGTGATAAACGGTGTAGATGAGGTGGTTGTGATCCACCTCTTAGGAATTAAGCTACCGTGTTCGTGTTAGGGTTTTATTTTTAGTTTATCTCGTATCTAGGATAACTAGAAAATTCTATGTTCAAGGATACTTTGTAGATATCCTGCCGATTTAATAGATCTTCTAGGAGATGTTTTCTCCTTTGAGATTCTTGAAGCCCAAAGTTCTTAAACACTTAAGATCTTTAGCCGAATGAAATCTTTAGGAAGATTCGGATTAAGTCGGTAAACTTGCGCCGCGCTTCTGCCTTCCAACTTTAGGGCGTAAGACATCGATCTTGCTTACACTTCTTGAGAATCCCAGGGCAGATCTGGTTGTGATGTAGGTGAAACAGGGCTGGAGCTCCTTAACTGATGTTTTCCGACCTCTTAGTTCTGGACTTAGGTGTCGGATCTTTGCGGGTTCAACAATCCCGTTGCCTTAAGCCGGGTTGATCCGTTAGACTTCGGGTCTATTCTTGACTTACTGACGTTAGTCAACGGTTGAACATTTTGTGCATCATAAAAAATTATAAAGAAAATCATGGATTTTGTTAGATTTTTAGAGAAAACATAACTTTTTTCTTCTTCCTCATCTCCGACCACCACCTACTGCCTCCACCATCGCCTACCACCGCTATTTCTCTCATCTTTTTCTTTCGGCTAAATCTCTCTCTCTCTCACGCGTTATCGTCCTCGAGGAAGAAACATTCTTTGAGGGTTTTAGAACAATTTCGCCTGAGATCCTTATTTTGTCAGAACAATGAGATTGAGAGAAAGACATAACATTAAAGGACAGATAGAGAGGTACAATGAAAAATGGGGATAGAAAGAGACAAATAATGGTGGTGGTGCTCGGAAGTGATTGTCGGAAGAGGAGAGATAAGAGAGAAAAACTTGAAAGGTGGCTAATACATGGCCAAAAAAATTATCGTATATGAACAAAATTAGTGGATACAAAATGTTAGAAACCTTATATGAACAAAAATATATAAGGGCCCCAAATATACCACATTGAAACTGATATTCCCAGATGATCTATCTTTAAAGATAAGCCCCTTCCCAATCCATAAACATGTTTGTTTCTTCTTGTTGTTCTTCTTCTCTCTTTAGAGAGTTAATATCGAAAGATCTTATCCACCGGTTTAAGTGTCACAAACTAACTTAGACTAAGATGGAAAAGAACAAAGGTAAATGAGGGGTTTTCAATCGAATAAGCAACAAAATTAAGAAGAAAATAAGTAAAACTAACTAGATTATCAAAGTAAATGGGTGAGAGAGATTCGAGAAAAGAGTCGTAGGGAGAAGAGTCAGGAGACAAATAAGTGAGAAGGTATCGAAATCTGGGAATCCGTAATAATAAACCTACGACTATGTGTGGTGCGACATAATATTTCGAAGTATAATCGAAGTTCGACTCCTAAAATTGATGTCTCTAAGAACTACATATATCCAGAGATCATAAGTAGTCAAACAAACGTCCTAATCGGTTAAACCCGAGTCATCGAAGGTATTATCTAGTCGCCTAACTATGTGAAGTGCATGACAAGACAAATAAAATTATGACTTAGATTACGATCGATATCGAATACTTCGCTTCATCTATTAACTATGTGAGGTGAATGACAAAACACATGAAAATATGATCAAAACGATAATCGAGATAAATGAACCTCAATTCATTATCACAACATTAAATCATATCAAACATAATCACAATTTCATCCCATAAATGACACACTAAAGTTAGCTAAACACGGCGAATGAGCACTAAATGAAAAGAAGATGATGAGAGAAACCCCCTTTTTCGATATGATGCGAAGGTAAGATCGTCAGAAAATATGAGTAGTTAAGGTGCAACCATTCTCCCCTTAGCAAAATTTTGGATTCCCTTTAGAAGTGCAAAATAGGTGTCCCCGAGCAAAAATCAGAGTTCTGAATAGCATTCATCATCGTCTTCTCCATTGATCACCTAACCACCATTAAAGCTTACTCAAGCTTTCTTTCTCTAAGATTTTTAAACCAAGCTCCAAATCAAACACAAGGGGTAGCTAGACAATAGTGTGGGAAGCGAAAGACCTAGGGTTTCTGGCCAAGAAGGTGGCCAGAAAATATAGAAAAATCCGGACAAAGAAAGTGAAGAAATTCGACCTAGACTAGAAATCCGGCCAAAGATGCACTGTCCCGCACCATACCGAGCTTTCTTGAGGTTGTCCCTAGCTGAAACAAGCATTCTCTAGGCCGTCCCGAGCTGCTGGTCGCTTGCAAGGAAACTCAGAGCTGTTGTTCCGGTCTTTCTTTAGCCTTCCCGTGCTTTGCTCATGTTACCGCTGATGAAGACGTCCCGTGCTCAACTGCTTCTTGAAGCAGCGACCTTGGCCGCCCAAAACCCAAGCTGCCCCTTCAAACTGAGTCGGCCTAGCTTTGGTCGGACTTAGTTTTGGCCGACACTTCATTACTTTTTTTCTTTCTCTAGCAAGCTCTTAAAACCCTTGAAACCCTAATTTTTTTCATGATGAAGAACCCCAAGAACCCTAGCCTCTCTCTTTAAACTTGTGTACACGTTAATAGAAGATGACTCCGACTATTCTATTAAAAGACTTGTGGATTAGAGTTAGAGAGAGAAAGAGATCTCTCTTCTCTCTCTTCTCTAAAAAATCTCTAACCGTCTCCCAGATCTAGATTGTTTCCTCCGGCGAAGGGTCATCCCTTCGCCGGAACCCTTTATGGTTCTTTATTGCTTCTATGTTTCCTCTTTCTCTCCTCTCTCTACTTCTTATACAGTAAAACCGGCTCGTGATGGGATGGTGGTGGTGTGATTTATGTTTTGTTTTGGTGGTGTTTTGTGTTGGGATGTGGTGGTGGTAGTGTGGTTTCTGTGGTGGAGTTAATGGTGATGGTTTTGTTGGTAGGGGTGGTGCGGTGGTGGTGTGATTGATTTAGGGCTAGATCTACTTATTTTGAGTAGGTTTAGTGATGGTGGCGACGGCTATGAGGGGTGTGGGTGATGGTGGTGTGGTGGTGGTGATGGTGTGGTGGTGAAGCATGGGATTTTGATTAATGGTGGTGGTGGAGGGTTTCATGGTTGAAGGGGAATGGTTAGTGGTATGAGAAGATGGTGATTTTGTGGATGAAACATGATGGCCTCTTCGTCGGGACAGAGGGTGCTTGCAATGGAGGCGATTTCGCTGTGGTGGTGGTTCTCCGGGGATGATGGCGGTTTTCCGGCGATGAAGACAGTTTTCCGGTGATGAAAGCGGTTTTCCGGCGATGATAGCGATTTTCCGGTGACGACTACGGTGGTTCTGTTAGTATTAGTAATAGTATTGTTTTAAGATATTTTGTCGACCTTTAGGGTCTTTTCATCCGTGATCTTTAGGATCTTTTCATCTTTTTCTTTCTTATTTTCGTCAGTGTCTAGTCCAATTTTTCTCACTTCATGAGGCACTTTGCATTCGAAATTGTAAGAATTTACTTATGTAACTCTCATGTTGCTGAACCGAGAGAAATAAGAATTATCCATGTAATCAGTGATTTAATCACTTGTGAATGAAATATGGTTTCAATGGTTTCAAAAAATAAAAATAAAAATAGAAGATGACTCCTACTTGGTATCCTTTTTTCTTAACCAAACGTCCAAACCCTAGGTCCCAAGATTTAGTCAACTTATTTAGACTTTGTTGACTTGGACCCATAAAGAGAAGTGCTCATAAAATCTTTCTTTGCTCTTGTTCTTCTTTGTGTTTTGAAGTTGGGTTTTGATTTAGAAACCAATGGGGGGGGGGGGGGGGGGGGGGTGCCTTCATCTTTTTTTTTTCTACAAATCTAATTTCAAGAAAAGACCTTGACTTCTCTTTTATAACTTCCCTGTCCGAACTCCTAATCGACTTCCGTTTTCACCGTCGGACTCGTCATTGACTCCACTTGTCTATTGATTCATTTGATATTTTTTTTCTTCTGTTTCAGCCACATGAGATGAAAGTGATAATTTGCTCTTTTTATTCCAATTTACGTGTCTAGCTCCATGTAAGCCACCAAACAAGAAAAACACATAAAATACTGTAAATAACACCCGAAACTGACTAATTAGTCTAAGTTAGGCGCTTTAAATGTGACATTTTCATGTCACATCATCACTTTAGACTTCATATCCATGTACATTTTCATTGACAATGGAGAGTCCACGGACTTTCATAGATTTTCATTATCATTTCAATGACATCTCTATTGACATTGTATAGTCTCTCATGGATTATCATTGGCAATTTTCATTGCCATTGTATGGACATTTACGGATTTCATGTCTATGAATGTGTAATAATTGTGATAAATAGACTAATAACCAATATGATATTATCACATATATCATACCATACAGAATATATTAGGGTTATTTCCCAAATAGCCCCCAATTTTGTGATCAGCTTCCTGCCTAGCCCCCTACTTTATCAAAAATACCTAGAACCCCCTTTTTCTGATTCCATTATAACACCGTTAACTAGTCATCATTTCTCTCTCCTCCATCTCATCACCTCATCTTCTCGCCACCTCATCATCTTCAACAGCAGAGGTCGCCGGTCGGCTAGTAATCCGGCCTGCAACCTTCAAACACAAAAATTTCTCTCTTCCTCTCTCTCTCTCTCTTGAACACTCCGGCGAAGACATTTAAGATCATCGGTCGAACATGAAAGCTCATTTCTACCATTCAACGGTGGTTGCACTAAATCATCGGCTAATATTGTCCAAATCGAATTGATGTTGGTGTCAAACCAAATCAAGATCAGTTAATTGCTTTTTCTGCCGAGCATAATCGAATATTGTCCAGTTTAATCCGAAAACTACTATGTTTGGTTCGACCAAGTTTGATTAGACCGACCATTGCTCATCCCTGCATATTACTATAGTATCAACAATATATTATTACGTAACAAAATAACAATATATGTTACTGTTACCGTGATAGTGTATTTTGGGTCAACTGGGTTCCGTCAGTATAAACAAAACGGGTTAGAATGCCCATCATATATCTTTGAAATATCAGGATAGATTTTAGAAAATAGCAAAATACTTTTGAAATATCAGTAAAATATGTCATTTCAAGCGATAATAATGTTAATAATAATAATTATTTTATTAATTATAAATTGAAGTAGACACCACTAAAATGTCAATAAAAGTCTCTCATTTGTTGACAAATTTGGCTATCTTTTTACACTAGAATCCACCAAAATGTCAAATGTGAATGAAAGTGCAAGTCTACAAAAATCCATGAATTTGCAAATTCCAGTAACAATCGCGGACTCTGAATGTCCGCGACTGAATGCCGTCGTCATTCGCAGACTTTGAAATGTTCGTGATTAGTGCTTCTGTCATTCGCAGACTTTAGAATGCCATCCAAAGTCATCATTGACTACCCCTCTTAATTAGAGGACGAAAAATTCACTTCACTAGCTCTGAAATCCATCCAACATCAGGAACTGGTGGTACAAACGAACCAACTGAATTACACCATTCTTCCTCACTCAGTTCACTGGATGATAATCCACCAATTCTATCTACATCTTTTGTTGTCCCCTTGCCGTTCCACGTGCCCCACCAACCCATGTAACTAGTTTTCGTTTTCGTCTGAGTCGAAGGCGCATTAGTGAAACCGAGTTGACGAGCTAAACCACCAATTATCGAAGAATTTTGCAACATGGGTGGCGATGAAGATGACACCAAGGTTGAAGTTGGCGATGACCTACCCAACAAAAACGTACTTCGACTCGGTGATCCACCGTAGGATGATCCATTTGACTCAGGTGGTGGCGAAGTCTTGTGAGTGGAGACTAGTCGGAGTTGATCAGCCGTGTGAGCAAAGAAACAAACTCGTCTACGACAACTAGTTCCATCCTTACAAGGCTGCGTACGATAGCGATCCGGGTGAAGCCAACACTCAAATACGCCGTGTGCATACTCACAAGAATCTCCCTTCTTACATTCTTCACTTTTACGAAACTCGGTACACGCTGTAGCACAATAACTAAACTTTCGCGGATCCCTCCTCCTTGCTTTCTCTCCTGGGTGAGCGTACGGACAATCAACCCACTCGTGTGGACTCTCACGTGTACAACGTCGCACTTTAAAATGGTACATCCGAAATTCATCGCAATAATACGTTTTTACCGGCACACGATTGTTATTATTACAAATGTCACCACCACCACGGTGGCAGCAGTCCGATATATCGGTTTTATTAGAAGGAATGTAACGGTGAAGTTCTGTTAAAACATCGGCCAATTGAGAGGGAGGAGAAGAGGAGTAGTAGTCTTCCATATATAAACTGCTAAAAACAGGTGGGAGTGGATGAAACATCATCTCAGCCGTTGAATTATCAAAGTGAGACAGGGAAGGGGGAATTTGGACGGATAGATTTGATTGATAATTTTTTTCTCCCATCATCAATTTCTTGTGTTGTTTTTCTCTTTTAGTTGGTTGGAGTATATTATTTATAGTGTTTGGTTTGAGTTTGAATTATGTTTATAATGGAGATGTACACGTTGAGACATTGGTCTACGTGGTATACATGCAAAAGGGGTTTAGTTATGTTATTTGTGGCAACTTCTGAACACGTATATTGCACAAAGACAGAAGGGCACCAATTCCGGTCTTGAGCTCAATCATGGGCTTGGATATTCAGGTCTATAGTCATCACCATACTGCAAGGCTCTTGCCCCCGGCCTTCTATATATTTGGGTAGAAAACGTTTTGTAATGACCTCCTTATATATGAAGTTCTAAAGGCACTCGTCTCTCGCGGTTAAAAGCGCGTCTCAATTTCTAAGATGGCTCATGGAGGAAGGCTACGCGTGCTAGCTCCAGGGCCGTGGGGTGGGGGGTGCGGGCAGGGCGCCAGCACAGGGCCCCCCACCACCAAGGGGCCCAGTTGATAAAAAGGTTCAAGTAACTTTCTTATATCAAAAGTATGCTAAACACATAACGTATACCAACTCAGCTGGTAATGTACGTGAGTTCTCAACCAATAGACCCAGGTTCGAGCTGCGTGCGGATCAATTTTTTCATTTTTGTGTGGTTTTATGAGGTTAAGAGTAATATCGTTAAATCGACCTTTAGTTTTGCCATTAGAAATCTTAATATTTTTTCTAAAATTCTAACCATAGGTAAATTTATATAAGTATTTTTAATGAATATTCTAACTCTTGTATTAGCTAATGTGATTTTAAGCAATAAAATTCTAATAACAGGTAATTTTTTTTAAGATCCAACATTTATGAAAATTTAGAATTTCATTATATTAAATGTAGTTATAAGTATAATTTAAGATAGAATAAAAAATATTTTTCGTTCGCAATCTCTTATAAAAATGATATCAAAAGATAGATTTTTTTTTCTACGACTATTTTCTTCAAAATGCATTTGGATTCATCTATAGTTTTCATCTATCTACCGGTAGATTATCTTGCATTTGGTTCGATTTTTGCTAATTTTTTGTTGTTCGAAAGGCCTACAATCAAATTGGACACGGGACCCCGAAATTCTCACGAACGGCCCTGGCTAGCTCGCTACGGTTTACACAGTTGATCGGATCAGATAGTCTTTCGAGCAACCAACCAAACCCAACACATCCAATTCCGATCAACAACTTGAAGGTATCAGGTATGGCCAAGTGGCTTAAGGCATCGGTTTGCTAAAAACGGGTGGGCTAAATTACGTGAGAGAAAGAAGTACCTCTTGGTGGAGTTCTCGTAGGACACAACTTAGTGACTAAAACACTCTCTCTCACAATCCGTGGACTCAAGCCAACTTTTGTCCAAAATTGTCTCGAGTCCACCAATTTCAAAGGGACGCAGGCACTTTCCCCTTCTCTTCTTCTTTTGAGATAATCTTTGAAACCTCTCTTTCTCTCTAAACTTTCCACTAGACGAGGCCAAATTTGGTAATTGGAATCTGGGTAGTTTGGATTGTTGGTGGAAACCAATGAGGATTTTCAGATGGGCTAAAATAGAATGTTCCTATATGCATGTTATGAGTTTGGTAGCCTGGACAAACAAACCTCTTATATGGACAACAATATTGGGTGTAAAATAATCGAATTTTTATAAAGGGGAGAAAAATATTTTTTGTTTCCTTCACATCATCTACTCCCAAAATCATGGCAGGAAGGAAGAGAAGTAAAAAATTGGACGAAAAGAAATCAAAGAAATGTGTTGAAAATAAAATCTCAATTTAGGTTTTGGAATACAACGAAGTCTGATCAATACATCAATTTGGGGTTTGTCCAAAAAATTAGAGAACAGGGTTTTTGGGGAGAAAAGAATTAGGGTTTGTTCAGATAGAGAAGAAAAATGGTTTGGGAATTGAGAGAGAGTGGAGTCTAGAATCGCCCATTTATATCTCATCCTCAACTGAAGGTGAAATCAATTTCATAAGATCATATCAAAACCTACCGGACATCTCTCATTCAAATCACATATGAATTGAAATCTCTTTCACATGAATACCAAAACAAAAAAAAAAAATCCCAATTTCAATTCTAGGGTTTGATTTCTTAATACTCTAACAAGAAGAGAAAGAACAAGAGAGAAATAGGAGTTGTAACTTGTGCTTTGCGGAGAGAAAGAAAGCAACTTGAGTGAGTTAGAGAGAGAGAGTTTTATGGTAACTAGTTAAAAATTTCATCCCTATCATTTGTGTGTCCATATAAAAAGACTAGATTATTTTTACCCCCATTAGTTGTTTGTCCACATAAGAAATGTGTTTGCCTATATAATGGCTACCATGAGTTTTTGGTTTAATTGGACTTAGCTATGGTGAACGTTAATAAGTTGGTTGCTTTTGCGGAAGCATGGCCAGCCCATATCTTTAGGAAGCCTAAAAGTGGGCCCTTATGCACTACTAATTGTTTTGGGCCAAAAACTCCCACATAAATTTAGATCGCACCTTGGTTTTTGTCTCCTCTCTTTCAAAATGCACATATGTTTAATTAATATTAAATTTTAATTTTTTTAGTTGTTGAGAGAATACTAAATTTTAATTGCACATATGTTTAATTAAGAGTCCATGGGTATATAGACCAAAAATAATTTGATAATAGGTTTATAGACCAATCTTCTCAGATTATGGATTTTTGGTCCTTTTACAGAAAGGGTATAAAGTATGGATCATTTATTGATTAATACCAAATGTATCCCAATTCAAAAAACCCCGGGTTTTTTGAATTTCCGAGGGCTTTAGGAAACTTTCCAAATCCCGTGGGCGTGATTTGTGGAGTATCTTTATGCAGCCGAAACAGATTATGGATCTCACTCTCTCTAAACCTACTCAATTTGGGTTTTCCACCAAATCTTCCCGATTTGTCGAAGAAAAACCCTAAAGAGATCGTTGGAAACAAAAAGTTTGCATCCTTTCATCTTCTCCATTCATCTTTTCCATTGAAGAACCTGTTCAGGTGAAAAGGTAAGCTGGTTCATAAACCCCTTTTCGTTATCAAAACGGTTTTAAACGAAACGTGTGTTACTTTTCATTGAAATCATTATAAATTGTTGTTGCATGTCCTTTTCACTTTCTATTGAAGAGGATTTGTTGATTTTGGTAAAGATTTCTATGTAAATAGGAAGTTTCTTTTCGATTTAATGGCTGTTGAAATCGTTTAGGGTTTTTTCGTTCATATTTTTTTAACAAAACCGGATAAACAATCGGTTTTGTTTCATGAATAATAGATCTTTAGTTTTTTTTGAAGTTAATCTCGACATTAAAATTTTTAGTTTTACTTGAAAAACCTAATTCTTCTTTTAAAACTTTTATTTCTATCTAAAAATAAGATACTTTTGTGTTAAAAAAAACCTATAATTTCTTGAAAATGAAACCATTATTTTTGTTTTAGGGTTTAATGAAAATTTTGTTTTTGGTTTAGGGTTTAATGAAAATGTTGTTTATTGAAGCAAAAGGTTGAAGATGACACCTAAAGGTAAATCTAAATCGAATGTTACGGAAGAAACAACATCAGTAAGAAGGAGTCAATTGAAAAGAAAAGCAACTGTTGAAGAAGTTGTTGGTAAGAAGAAATCCAAAAGTAAAGAAACATCAATTTCTGAGGTAATGTGTATGGAAGATGATATAATTTATTGATATTATAAAGCTATATTGATAAATTATGATTCATTTACATATCAGTGTTAATCTTTTAAGAGTTTATACCTTCTTGTATATACAAATTTGGGATATATATTAAAATGTACATTCTGTATATAGATTGTTTCATAATGTGAAGTAAACTATGCGTACTTTACATGATTTATGTTACAGTGTACAATTTTGTTTTTTTGTGTTATTGTACAGGTTGGTGTGAGTTCTAAAAGTTTGAAGTTGAAGGATAAAGGAAGTGGGAGTAAATGGGTTGATATTGTGGGGGAACAGAAGCTAATTCCGGAGCAAAAGACATCGGCTCTATTCAGATACACCCTTAGTAAACCAATAGAGTTGATAAATAGCATCCGTAGCTATATGACTGAAGAAATGAAGGAGGAGATAAGCAAAACTCCTTTCAGCCAACTATTTGATGCTATGGCAGAAGGTACTATATTAAGGGAGAATTATACTACTCGTCCAACTACTGCCATTTTGGATGTTCTTTGTCGATATAAGAAATCGACTAAGAAATTTGTTATTGGGGGTGTTGAGATCGAATTCAAACCTGAAGATGTCTCTTTGTTGTTGGGAATGCCCATGGAGGGTTCTGAATATGAGGCATTCCCAAAGAAAAATGATATAGATCCTTTGAAGTGTGCGTTCTTGACCAAGTATTTCAAGGAAACACTTGAAGCATCAAGGAACAAAAATATGGGTCTTTCTAGTGCTGTTGTTGGTAATGCACTTCAGAAATGCGTGAGGAATAACCAGCAATAGAATTTGTTGGTCTTCTAATAATGATGTTATCGGCGAGCTTCCTGTTTGCGACTTTGGCGGGTTTCACTGTATTGCCTAGCATTTATAAGAACATCCAATCTAGAAGAGCTACCAACAGGGTGTCATGGCCAAGAGCCATACACTCATATATGATGGACACGATCTACAAACATTCAGAAGACCCAACCAAAGCATCTGGTTGCTTGTTACTTTTGCCAGTGAGTAACTTTTTTAGAACCACTTTTAATATAAATTACATATTATTTCATATAAAGTATGAGTTATTTACAATTTCTTTTTTTCTTTAGTTCTGGGTGTGCATGCATACTAATCTGTATCCGAAAAATGCACTGAATGCAACAAGATACCCAAGGTTCTTGAGGTGGTCTGTGGATGGATTTAGTAATGGGATGGAAAAAGATCTAGCTGCACTGGTACCTGAGGAGGTATAATTAACTTTTTATGTGTTTTTTCATTAATGAAAGTTTTAATTTTTTTATAACTATGTTATATTTTTATGAACAGTATGTGTAATTTATTGTAAATTACATATAATTTCAGAAGGTTTGTTGTATGCATGTACATAAGACTCTATAATTTATGTAACTTTTTAATGTATAGGTTTTTGAGGATGTTGTGGATGATGTTAGTGAAGAAGAGAAGGAAATGTTAAAGTTTACTGAAAAGGTAGTAGCGGAAATACCTTTTGATGAACAGTTGAATAACATGGAGATGATGGAAGCCCTGAGTAGAGAAGTGAATAAACAAAGAGTGAAGAAAAAGGACGAGGTAATTGAAAGTTTGAGAAATGAAGTAATACAACTGAAGATACTTTTAAAGTCTGAACAGAGGGATGAATCATTGATTCATAAGGATTATAATGAAGGAAATGGTGGAGTTAATGTGGACCAGAATGAGGAGGAAAATAATGTTGGGGAGAAAGATAATGTCAATGATGAGAAGAGTGATGGAGGACAACCAGATGATAAGGTTCAGGAAGAAGAAAATGTTCAAGAACAACAATAGGAAGGTTAGTAATTATACATACTTTTACTGTTTTCAAGAACAATTTATGGTAAATGACACATACTTTATAGATACTCTTATTATTACAGGAAAAATGATATATACTTTATTGTACATTTTATGATAAATGATATTTTATTACATGACTGTTGTTGGCAGATGAAGATGGAAACATGCCATGCACAACCATTGTGTTGGTGCCTAATGAGGAAGAGAAGAATTATAGTTCAACTCCCAATTTTGATTTGGGAATAGATTTCACAAATCCACCCGACTTCTCCGACGTTGTTCAAGTTGCAAAAACCTATCAAGAGAATGCTGAAACAGATACACTCATAGATGATGACTTTGTCGAGACTACTCCAACAATAGTGAAGAAGAAGAGAACAAAATCAAAAGCTGTTAAGGGTGGATCGGATAAACCAGTTGATCCTGTTGAAACACCAAAACAGAATTCTCTTATTAAGAGAATCAAGCAAGCTCCCAGAACAAGGAAACTTACTGAAAAAGCCGAGCCAAAAGAAAAGGCTGAGAAAGACAAAAAGAAGGAAATTGCGAAAAAGGAAGTAGTGAATGTTGAAGAAGTGGATAAAAAGGGGAAGGGAGTTTCAATTGAGGATCATGAAAAACTTAGCAACTGGAAGAAAAGCAAAGTTTGGAAGAAAGTGAAAGATAATGAGAAAGGTCTGCTTGAGGAGTTTAACCAAGGAGTGAAGATGAAATAATGAAATAGAAGTTTAAATCCTTGTCGTTGTCTATGTTTTGCAATGTTTTGTTGTTTGTGTTACATTATGATGTTTGTAACAAACATAATCTGTTATTTCTAATATAATATAACTATTTTGCTATAAATTCAGTTTTTTAAACTAACAACAATTAAAATGCAGAACAATTGTATGGGAATCCAATCTGACGAGTGATGTTAGAGGAAGAGAGGTGAATTGACTTATGATGAACTGTGAAACCGATGCTCAGATTATAAATTGGTGATCAAAGCATCTATCTTCCCAAGTTTTGGTTGGAGCTGGACAAGTGTTCGTTCTCGCGTCTGAATTATGGGTAAGTTTTTGTTAAAGAATTCATAATTTCACCATAGATCTTTTTTTAAGCCATACATTACATTTTTGATATAGATAAAAGATTTAGTATGATCAGTAAAGTATGTATAATTTACTGAATATATCTTTTTATTCAGTAAATTATGTATAATTTACTGAATATATGTATATCATGTCAAAAATTACATATACTTTATTTAGAAGTATTCATACTGAAATGTACAATATGTTGTTTTTATTTGACAGACAATGATAAATTGCAAGTCAGCTCAGGCAAACATAGACCCCCACCTATCAGATCGGTTAATAAATGAGGCTGAAAGAGGGCTAATATCTTATATAGTTGCCCCAATGTGTCATTCGATGATTACAGATGTTAGTAGGGGGTATTCATTGGACTTTGTTAGTATTTGATTACTTTGATCAGTCTTGGACCCATTACAACTCATTATTCTTTGACACAAAGCTCCGTAAACATTGTGAAGAAAATGCTGCAAAGTATGGACAATACATATTAGATGTGCTTCACAAAACTAAATATGTGAGTCCTGAATTTAAGAAAAAATGTAAGGTTTCGAAGATGCCGTATGATCATCAACAAGGAGAAAAGTAAGTAAAAAATATTTATTACTTTTGTGATTACAGTAATACATACAAATAGTTTTATAGTTTAAAAATTATTTGGTGGTTTCATAATAAATATTATATCAATGATTGACAGTGCGGATTGTGGACTATTTGTTATGCTTCATATGGATTTAGTATTCATGAAACATTACAAATGGGGAGTACCAAATGAATATCTTGCGGACGATTGGATTGAATTAGCTCAGCGTAAAAGAGCGGAAGTGACATACGAGCTATTGTATGAAACAAGAGATCTGTGAAAAAAAACTTTAATATAGTTTTAATTCAAGTAATGTTTTATTTTTTCGATTTGAAACTAGTTGTAATGACTTTTATTTGACTGTTTGAAGTACAACATATTTGGAGAGTATGTATTTTTTAATTATAAATATCATATTTGTTGAAAAAGTTACTGAAATTTATCAAGTTTCTTCCTTTATTTTTTGATACAATTATGAAATGAACAACATGAAAATTGTGAAATTTACATGAAAGTATGAATTAAATGTGCAAAACATTTACTTTGTTACATAAAGGATGGTTAATGAACAAAAAAATTTCCAATGAAATCTTAAAAAATATATAATAGTACGATATACAGTATTAGAGGTATTTGGTGTTCTTTATCAATATTCACATATGTTAAGCAAGGTTCATACCACAACCGCTAAAGTACGAACTTTTGATCAAATATAAAAATAGAATAGTTAAACAAAACGTATAATTCAAACATTGAAAATTTCTTTTTTATTTGAATTGAAATTGTATGTTACATAAGGGTAACATATGTGAATACATCAAATGTTTGCCCTACATGTTTTGCGGTTGTGGTAAGAAGGTTGCTTACACCTACCACATATCCTTAATTTCCTTGGCATGTTTCCCGAGCTCTCGACCCGTACTGTTCTTGGACGACCTGGTCTACGACGAATCAACGGTGGGAGAATTTTGGTAGCTTCATCAAAAGTCCTTGGTTCATCAACATTGGATATAGGCATTATATGTTCCTGGTAAGTCTTCACATAAGACTCAGTTGTCCAAATAGGATCGTAAAAACAATCTTGTTGGTCGCCAGACAAGCTTTTAATGCACAACATTGCATGCTCACAAGGAACACCATCAACTTGCCACCTTCTACAAGTACAAGAAATAAGAAGAAGATTAACACAATGAGAAGGTTTCGAGTAATCCTCGAATATGAATGGGGCTGCCTGGGCAATATTCCAAGTTGCGGCACTATCATATTTTGCTTTCAACAGATCAGTGATGGTTGGAAACAAGAAGGTCGTCCATTTTTTAGACAATTCGCGTGCTGTGTTCATTTTGTTCATTATATGAATACGAATTGCCTCCAACATTGCTGTAATTGGTAGTCCACGAGCATGTCGAATCTGATTGTTAAAGGACTCTGATAGTTGAGATGATATCGCTGTGTATCTGTATGAAAAAAAATCGTATATAAATTTTTTATATTTTGTTGTAAAATCGATAATTTTTCCTAAGAAAAATCCATAATGTACAGTAAATAACCTAATTATGCTGTGTAAAGTACATGTTATTTTTAATACAATATCAAAACTTTATAAAGTAATCTACATAATGTTCAGCAAATAAATCAACATAGATAATCAAATGAATACAATATTGTCTGATCGTACCTTATACCGGGAAAGAAAGCATCTGCCCAAGAAGCAGGGTCTAAGGATTGAAAAAATGCAGCAACTTTTGAACCACCAATCTGTATCATCTGGTTAATAGTTGCGTGATACTCAGATTCGGGAAGAGCTCTAGCAACCTTGAAAATCAATGTTTGGAAGAATTTTGATTTTCTAGCTCCATTTGCCAATCTTAAATTCAAATTGTTCCTTAGATGCCAAACACAAAAGGAATGGTGTGTTGTCGGAAAAATGTTCTTAACACCGTTGATTATACCATTGTGACGGTCTGAAATAAAGATATACGTCTTTTCCATATTCAGAGCATTGCGCAAATGCCTTAGAAACCAGTCCCAATTTTGGTCATTCTCAACATCAACCACAGAATATGCTAACGGAAATAGACCTGTAAATTGAAAATATTGTTAATGAAAGTATAAAAAGTTTAACATTCAAAAGGCATACTTCTTTAAAATGTATATAAAATGATCTGTAAAGTTGTCATAATTTATAATAAATTTACAAACATGTACATAAAAAGATGTAATGGGATGTTGAAAAAGGCAATACTTTTTAAATTAATTATGAGAAATTTAAGAATGTTCAGAAAATACCATTGTTACCATCTTTAGCCACAGCAGCGAGTATGCACCCGTTAAAACGAGTTTTGCAAAATGTCCCATCCACATATATAACTGGTCGACAATATTGAAAGCCAACTATACAAGCATGTGGTGCAATGAAAATTCTTTTAAATCTCCGAGATACATCGTCAACTTCCAGTTGTACTATGCTGTTTGGGTTGGTACGTGAAGAGGCATCAGCATACCATCTAAGTTTTGCATAGGAATCTCCTTCTTGACCAAATGCTTCATTCATTGCTACTTTCTTCCCCTCATAAGTGTAGTAATATGGAAGTTGGACAGCGTAATCTTTCAAGAAATCTTTCTTCAGACTTGCTGTGGAACGATCTGGGCTTCTTGTAACCTCATCTAAAATAAGTTTCCCAACAAATGAACTGTTTATTTTTGGTTTCTTGGTCTTCTTAATGAAATCTTCACAGTCATGTTTCATTTCCTTGTCTTTCAAAATAAACATAGATTCGCATTTCAATGGCGCACATCCATGTACTCTCCATTTGCAATCTTCAACAGGACATACAGCAGTTACCCGCTTCGAATCATTTTTAATAAATTTAAAATTATGGCCAGTATTTATACTATATTGCCGAAGAGCAAATCGAAAGGCTTTAGCACCCCCGGGAAATAATTGACCAGGTTCAGTAAACATTTTATCCCAACCATCAGATTTTAGTATCGTCTTCTTGCTTTGAATTGATGAATCTGTTTGAATCTCAATCTGTTGTGTAAAACATAATATTAAATTAATTGATATTGATTTAATAATTAAGCATATATTTCAATACAGACCAATTGTTCAAATACGTAAACAATGTAAAATGTACAGAACAAATTACGTACTTTGTGTGTATGTATGATATTAGCAGTCAAGTGTAAAAAAGTACCCATAATTTGTAGTAAGTAAAACTTTAATTTATGCCTATTACAAATTCCTTTACAACACAATGACACAAGTATGTATAATTTGTAATGAATTTTAAATATGTTTAGATATTTTTCAACACCATAATATTGAAAAAGTAAAAGATATGAAGCATAAAGTATACATAATGTATATTACACTACAAATTTTTTCCATACAGTTCTGAGATCACATACTGGAATCTAATATCCATCATTATCTGTACTATCAGTTCAATTTGATCTGAAGGTAATCAAAGATCTGAAACATCTAGATAATTGAATGAAAACATCAGATCTAGATTACATGGACTTAATAAAAATGAAACAGAAATATCAAATACATGTAAGAACACTTTAGATATAGAAGATTACAGCAAAACAGATTCAGAGTAAATGAAATGAAAAAGAAGAAAAGAAATAAAAAAATATAGAACATTTGATTTTTTTCAAATCTTCAATATGAATCGTTAACCTATAAAGCAATAGAGATAAGATTTTAAACCTGATTAGTTGTGGCTAGAATAAAGAGATAATCAGTAAAAACCCTAAATAACAATGGAGGTTTTGATGATAGCTCTTGATTGAATACTAATCAATGGAGTTTTTTACAGCTGGGGGAGAGTTTAATGTATGTTTAATGAAGATTTCGTTTTTAGAGAGAGAGAGGGAAAGTTACTGAATTTCGGTTACGAAATTTTATCAAGTTAGAAGTTAGTTACAAAACAAACGTGATTGGAGAGAGAAAGTTGAGATAAATATGGAGAAAAAATCTATTACGGTTTAGAATGAGAATCACGTTTAGATATTAAAGAAGGTTAATATAGGTATTAAATATATAATAAGTATTATATGGATTTGTGTAATCTCTCTAGATGAGACCAAAAGAACTAGATATCTATTAAATTTATTATTTAGGTTTTGAAATCCTTTTTAGGATTATAGAGGACTAAATCTCCTATTAGGACCCTATTTTTGGTCTATAGACTCAAAAATTATTTAATTAATACTAAATTTTAATTGAGTGAGTTAAGTATTATCTTATAATCTCGACCTAAAACAGAAAAATTAAATCTAAAAAAGAAAAAGTTATCAAACATTAGAAATACATAAATTAAAGATTGTCAAAGAAACTTTAATAAAAAAAAATTAGTGTAATAGAGGCAATAAGCAGTTGAACTGTTTAATAGATAAGAGAAAATAATATCGAGAGGGACATGATAAAAGAAAAATATTTTATAGGGAGAGAACTAGAACATAGATACTATATTCAATAATCAGATAAAGATTAATAAAATGGAAAAAAGGAGATGAACAAAAAGAAGAAATTCAAGAAAAAGATGAAAAATACAAGCCAGAGTATGTGTAGAAGAAAGAAAGCGAGGAGATAGGATATAGGAATCGAACTTCCAACCTCAAGTGCACATACATAGTACTTCAACCATCAAGCCAACGGCAACTACTGCGCAATATTTTAACATAAAACTACTTAGAGGGTTAATATACAATTTTTTTACTTTTTTTTATTATTAAATATCGTACATCTGATCATGAAAGTTGAGGAGGGTCTATAAACCCTCCTAGGCTCCACATGGATCCGCCACAGATAGTGGTGGGATAAGAAATATCACGGTTTAAAAGAGACAATAACCAGAGATTAAGAGAGAGTAAACACCTAATAATTAAGTACCGGTGTTTTTCTCTATTTTTTTTTGTTCGTTTGGAGGTGCCTTGAAACACTACAATATTGGAACTAGTGGTGCCACCAAACATTACAACCTTGGTGCTCTTGGCCATTTGGGCCCCAAAGCAGCCGCTTTGGGATTGGGCCGCCCCTGTGAGGAGCTAGTTGTAGAATGATTGACTAAGGCTAAACAGAAGCTTTAAATTGTTATTCAAAAAGATATAAGTGAATTCAAATCCATTTTGATTCACAAAATTGAGTGAACACTACCGCCACTACTGAATACAGTGAATATCGATAGACCATAGCTAACTGGTTATAAAACTCAAATCAAATCCACCGATTCCTCGACTGGAGTTGAAACCGATGGACTTGAACTGATCTTTGTAACCAAATTTCACCCAACTGCACTGATTTTGGAGATGCCAAGAAACCAAGTGGTAAAAGCAAATTTACTACACTTAAAAAGGCACCTATAACACAAATGGAAGGCGCCCTTTATAACTTCTTCCATATATACATATATATTGTGGATAACAATAACAAAACTGTATAAATTAATTAAACAAGTGGGAAAGAAGACAGTGATTAATTAATCAAACAAGCCAATAAGTGGTACCTCAGTCGGTAAGTGCATCTACTCCGCAATACGGAGGTCTCAAGTCGATCTCATTGAAGTGCAAATTCAAGAATATTGAACTTGGGTATAAACAAAGTAATTTCTTTGGACTTTAGGCTATTAGTTTCGTTGGGCTTTATGCCAGTAGTAATTCGACATTTATCGTGCTTATCACATAATATAGATGTAGGGTCTATGGGTTTTAGACCCAAAATAAAGTTCAGAAAGAGATTAGGGTCCAATCTTCCCAGAAAAAGTGTTTTTAGTCCTTTTACAGTTTGGACCCTAATACCCTCTTTTAGATAAAACCAATTCCATCCAGATCCCAAAATAATTCCCGCCCATTTTTTCAGGTATAGTCGGAAGAGAAAGTTTACAACAACAAATTACCGTGATTTTGGGTTTAAAATAGGCAACGAATATATTACTTTCTCTCTCTTGCTTTCAGATTTGGAAACATAATATCTCTTTGTCTCTCTTCCAAAAAACCTAACGACGATGAATATCTCTTTCTCTGCTATGAATATCTTTTTACTTTCTCTCTCTAACTTTCAAAAACTAGAAACAAAATCTCTCTTTCTGTTTCTTCGAAAAATCGATCGACTGAAACTCTAAAAACTCTACAATCAGTGAGTTTGTTCAAGATTTTCAAAGTTATTTTGGATTTTTTTTTTGTTTTTTTGGGTTTAGGGTTTATGTTCTTCAACCAATTTTCTGTTTTTTGTAAACAATAACATGTTATGTATAATGGAATTTTTTAGGGTTTTCAGATTTAGTTTTTTTTGTTCTTATTTTTCGCATGTTGTTTGTAAGAATGAAAGTTTGTAGACAAAAATGGGTTTTGATTTTCATACAGTGTATTTAATACTGAAATATTGGTGATTTTTATAAAATTTCGAATAATGTAAAACAAGTTAACTTGTTTATTATGTGAAGGAGATTGATGGAATGGAGAAAGATCTGGCTGGTCTTGAACCAGAAAATGTATGCATTGATGGAATCGGTACATGATTTTTGTTAGAAATAACACATATTGATTGAAATTTTTTAATTGTTTGACACAAAATAAATTATGGTAATGTTTTTGTTTAAAACAGTATATAAATAACATGTTATTTATTAAATATTTTACATCTTACATAGAATATATTCGCTAATGTTATTCATTTGATACAGGTAAGTGACAGAGTTGCTGACGAAGAAAGTGAACAAGAAATAAGTTTGTTGAAGTAGGTGGTTCTTGATTTAACTCGTGATTGAAGTTCATCGTCTCCATTATATACATCGTTGTAATTGGAAGTACCCTAGCATGTCGGATGTGGTTGTTGAATGACGCTGATAGTTGTGAAGATATAACAGTGTACCTATGTAACAATAATATATCAATAACTTGTTTAGTATTTATCTTAAATGTGTTCAGGTAGATAAATTATGATATTCCCACTAGAAATAATATTTTTTTATTCATAAATAATGTATAATGTATGAACAATTTTGTGTAATTGGAAATCATGTTTTGTTTGTAAACGTAAGAACGATAATTATATGCTAAAATATGAAAACTGTTGAGAATAATCAAACACTATGTATCGTTTATGGAAGAAACCAAGGAATGAAACTTCGGAAAATTTCGGCCGATATGGGTAAAAATTTTCAATTTTCAGTAAAAATACACATACATGTTTTTAGTGTCAGATTTCGGTGGAAATCTGATTGAAGTTTCGAAAATTGTGGAAAACTCGGAAACCCTAGTGGATCTGACTATTCCCTCTAAAAAAACAGAAATTATTGAGGGAACAACCAAGAGATAAGATTCGAAATTATTTTGTCTGAGATTGTGATTGAGTTCTATTTATAAAAAACTAACAGATTAGCAAGTTCAACTCATACTTTGTTTTTCCTTCTTCATCTTCTCTGGTTTTTTACTTGTTCTTGAGTTCTTCATTTATTTCTTTAACAAAATAGTCCATTTGATATGTTAATTTGGAGAAAAATCTAGAGAGAAAGGATAGTGGTTTGGTTGAAGAAAAATCTAGAGAGAGAGAGAGGAAAGAGATTTGGTTGAAGAAAAATTTAGAGACGGAGGGGATTCAGTTTACACAGAAGAAATAGGGAAGAAGACGATTGAATTTGGGATTTTAGAGGATCTGATTTGTTATTGTTGAACAAGTATATCAAAATTAATGTTTGATTTATTTTGACCCCCTGTTTTACTTTTGTTTGATTTTAATCCCTGAAATAACTGACATAATTGCAGATTCATCCCTGAAATAATTGACATTTATTGTAGATTAACCCTAGTATTGCAAATTACCCCTCTAACTAACCGACTATATTACAGATTAGCCCTCTACTTAACATAATCTGCCAATTAGTCTTATTGTTGACATTTTGTGTTATTTCTTTCTGAAGAATGTCACGCAAAGGCAGGTCAGACGACATAGAATGGCAGCATGGGTCGCAAGTAGATAACGACCGACAAAAATCTCAATGTAATTATTCCGCTAAAATTATAAGATCCGGAGGGGTCACTCGTTTGAAACAACATCTAGCTGGCGATTTCGGTAATGTTGCTCAATGCTCGATGTGTCCAAAAGAAGTTAGACTTCAAATGAACAAGATTCTAAACACGACGTTGAAGAGAAAAATACGAGAGACAAAATAAATTTAGAGTTTCGAGAGTCTGTTATGGACCTTCTAGAAAGACAAAATGAAATCGTTGATCTTGATAGCGACGATGACGATATCGAGAATCAACAGTACAGGGAAGCAGTTAAAATGTCATTGCACGATCGTCGCAGTGGTGACCAAAGACGTTCGTTTAGTCAATCCACTAACGATATATGAGGCGGCTCTAATGTCAACACAGGTTCAACGTCACGACAACGTGATTTCGCAAGAACACAGAGTGTTAGACAACCATCTACTTACAATCCAAGAGATGAGTTACCAATCGATCCACATTCAGTGAAACCTCAAGGTGGAAGACAAAAAAAAGGATAATAGAGGCATTTGGGTTCGGGAATATTAGAAAGAAGATGGGAAAAACAATTTTGAAGTTCATACATTTTAACGGAATTCCACTACATGTTGCTAACAATGTTTCTTACGATAATATGGTTGATGCGATTGCTAGTGCTAGACCAGGTGTAAAGCCTACTACTGCATATGAGTTGAGGGGACCCTTTTTCGATTATGAGGTTGAAGAATTAAATGAGTATATGGATGGTGTAAAGAAGAATTAGAAGACGTACATTGTCACCATCATGTGTGATGGGTGGACATGACCAACTCGATTGTCTATCATTAATTTTATGGTTTATTGTTAGGGAAAATAAATGTTCCACAAATCCATCGATACATCAGAAGACAAAAAAGGTTCGAGTTACATCTTAAAACTTATGGAAGAAGTTGTAGAGTCCGTAGGAGAACAGAAAGTCGTGCAAATTGTGACTGATAAAGGAAGCAACTACCTTAAGGTCGACAGAAGGTTGATGCGGCGTTTTAACCTTTTTTTGACACCATGTGCAGCTCATTCCATCGATCTAATTCTAAAGGATATCAGAGAGACGAAGACGGTACAAAAAGTTGTGCAACGTGCAAGGCAAATAACAAAATTTATATATAATCATTCGATAATCATTGCATTGATGAGAGATAAGTGTGGAGGCGATATAATTCGTCCAGGCTAACACGATTTGCCACGAATTATATTGCTTTGGAGTCTCTCCAACAAAAAAAACATTCTTTGAAAGAAATGGTTGCTTCTCCATAGTGGCGTGCTTATGAGGGTGTTAATAGTTTAGAAGGAAGAGTAGTAGAAGGATTAATAAACAAACATACATTTTGGGATTCGGTGCATAGTATTGTCAATATACTAAAGTCAATCGCAAAAGTCCTTCGAATGGTAGATGGCGACAAAAAGCCTACAATGGGATACATCTACTATGCTATGGAACTAATGAAAACCCAAGTTGAAAAAGCTGCTCGCTCTCCTAGGGTGTGTCTCAAGATCATTGAGGAGCGATGGACAAAACATCTCACACACCCTCTCCATCTAGTTGGTAATTATGCGTTCTTCTCATTTTTTTCAATATTAATTGCTTCACTTAACGTTTGATGAACTTTCTTTAACTGAAATGTAGTCTATCACCTTAACCCAAACTACCAATACGAACATGGTCTTTCGATTCGAGGGGATCTGTTAACTGCCGTTGAAGAAGTGGTAGAAAAACTGATAGTACCAGAAGAACAATCAACTTGTCTACTAGAGGTTAGTTTATATACATTTTGAAATGTTTTTAACATAAGGGAAAGAAGAATTCCTTTTTTTTTGTTTGAGTCATTAATTTACAGCTAAAGACTTTTAAAGAAGAATCGGGTTCCTTCAGTAAGACAACTACAATAAATGGAGTGAAAATAACCCAATCAGGTAAATTATTTGTAGTGAATGGAACAAACATTTACAATTCATTATAGTTCAATTAATCAAACCTAAATAAGTATGTGTGTTTGCAGCTGAGTGGTGACTCTTGTATGGAAATGATGCTCCAAACTTAAGATCAGACGGTATAAAGGTTTTAGCTCAGACGACATCTTCATCCAGATGCGAAAGAAATTAGAGCATGTTTGGCCTTATACATAGCCAAAGAAGAAATCGTCTTGGCCATGAACGACTTCACAAACATGTGTTTGTGCATTACAACATGCAACTACAACTTAAACACCAAAAAGAAGACTACCAAGATTCAGGTCCTATAGACCTAGAAGATATATTCTGTGAAGAAGGGCCCCCTTATATGAATGGGTTAGAGAAGTGGGAGAACCTGAAATAGATGAGCCAAACAATATACCAAACTCTCAAATTGCTTCTACACTAGGGTTAAATACTGATTCCTACATGAGCACCTCACATGCTGAAGATGTTAATCGTTTGATGGACACAAGTTCGTCAAGTACTAATTCACCTTCTAGCTCGTCAGGAGATAGTGTCAACGGGGATGGCAGATAGAATAATGAGAGTAACGATGTTGAGGAAGATAATAACGAGAGAAATGAAGGATATGTCCCTTACATGGAGGAACACAACTTTGATCATGCAACGCAAGATCATGATCACGGAATCACTTCGAGACCAACTGAACCTGTATCATATTCTCGTAGAAGGAAAAACCAGTTGGCTGGTATGAATGTTGGGTACTTCTTCTTGGGGGCAATAGTGTTGACGAGGTTACAGATACTTTCACTAGTATGGGTATCGATAATAACTCTTATGGTTATGATAGTTCATCTGCATCAGTTGGATATAACTACCCAAGTCATATTTCTTGGAACACTAGTGAGCATGAACGACCATCAATGTTTATACCTCAACAACCAAGTTTTGCTGTTTACCATCAATATCCACTGATTCGACCACTATGCGGGATTCGTCAAGATCAATACATGACATACATTGAACAATATCGGAATTGGTTCCGAAGCCGAATGTCATGGGAAATGAATCTCATGTACGTCCAAACAACGACGGTGATGAAGGGGTACGAGATCATTTTGGTTTTAATGTCTTACGTAACAAAATGGAAGAAATTTACAATTCTATCTTAATAAACTATTGTTCAAATGAAGATTAAATCTTTTTATGCTTAATTATGGTTAAAGAGACTTGTTATGTACAATTTCAACATATTTCTAACATTTCGGCAAAATTGTAAAATTTCCACGTAGACCGAAACGTTTCCACGAAACGTTTCCACATTTGACCCCATTGAAACTTCCACCGAGACCCAAGTTTCATTCCTTGGAAGAAACACAATAAAAATATGGTAAAGTATGTATAATGTTTAATAAAATTCATCGTGTTTTCAATAAAAAAAAAATGAGTTATGTTTTAATAAAACGCTTTTTATTGTGTCAAATAATATAAGTTATGTTCAATAAAATACACGTAATGTTTCTTAAATGATTTATAATTTATAATATGTTGTAATTGAATGGTACGGAAATCTTAATCTAGATTAGAAAATTTAGATCGAAATAATGAAAACATAAATTTAATCAATCAAAATCTAAAAGGTAACACTAATGAAATTAACAAAATACATAGATATAATGAAAACACAATCGAAGATAATGAAAGTAACCACAGATTTAACCATGTTGAGCTTGTTGGATGATGAATCTTAGAGAGAGAGAAAATTTATAATAATGAAATCATGAACATGTTTAAAGATGAAGCCGAATAAAAAGTTAACACGAAGTTGATGAAACCGATTACAATGCAAATCATGAGATGATGATGAAGAACAACAAACAAAAAGATGAATCTTAAGATTTAACCATTACAAGCAGCTGGTGTTCTACTAATGAAAACGAACCCGATGATTTGATGATGGACTTCCAACTAAGGATAAACGATGGTGGTTTCAGTTGATGAAATATTTGAAGAAGATTCAGAGCTTCAGAAATGGAGAAGGAATAATGGTTTCTGACGTTATGAAGAAGCGTTTCTGTTATTGTGAGGAGATTGGAGAGAGAAAATGAGAGATAAAAAAAGAAATAAAATTTTGAGAATCGATATTCAAAATAGAGTATTGTCTTATATATAAGGTCATTATGGGATTATGATTATATATGAAACCTAGAGATTTGTGTTTTCTATAGAGATGAAACCATTTGGACTAGATTTCCATTTAAATTAACTAGATTTCCTTTTGGAAATTAACAACTTCAATAATTTCAGTAATATTCATATATTAGATTCTAAATTAATAGAGCAGAGTTGCAGAGAGGAGAGGGAGAAAGAGAGAAATATAACCATATTTGATGGAGAAAAATGTGTGCGGGTGAGGGGAAGTGATTTATGTAATTTAGAGATATTGTAACCGATTTCCTCTCCACTAATTTCTCTTCTTTCCACGATCTCCTCCCATAATTGTTGGGTATCAAATAAAAGCCGACAATAGCCTTGCAGTTAATTTTGTTGGGTATCTAGTAAATGTCGACAATAGCCTTGCAGTTAATTTGTTAGAAGTTTACATATCTGATAATAACTAATACAAATGAAGGTATAAAAGTCCATTAGTAGTTTAAAGAAGTTAGAAATTAATTGTTGACACTAATACCAGTCGATTTACATTATACCAGCCCTCATGTAACCGACTGACCTATTTTATTATAATAGATGTTTTGGCTTAATATTCTATATTAGAGTCAGGCTGGACTAAAAGTGGGGTTAGGTGTAGGTTTTTGGACTACAAACCCATAGATGTATCAATGCCTTTGTAATGCCCATCTTAGTCAATATTCAAAAAAATAAATAAAAAATAAAAAATAAAATAATGAATCACATAAGTGGGAAAGAAGACAGTGATTTGATTGATTTCTTTTGACCACAGTGATATTTGTGTTTTTCTCATTGTCTAAATCCGAATCGTTAAGTTAAATGGACCCAAATGTGAAAACTACCTACAAGTTCAAATAATGGCTCAAATCTCTCATAATTTCTTCCTTCCTCACTTTGTTTAAAGCTGATTGCTCTATCTTCCTTATCCACTCCTTTGTCACATTAAAAAGCTTACCAGTTTCCTCAAGTGACTTGCATTGTCCATCCCAAAGCCCTTGCCTTAGAATCAAAACTTGCCTTTCTCTTTCTGGCAATCTGTCCAGAAGATCGTATACGTCTTTTTTCAAGTGCTTTTTCATCACCACCTCTTCGGGAGTCTTCATTGACGTATCTGATGTGAATTCCTGCATTAGAACAAAACAAACCCTTCATTACCTCGTTTATGTATCATATTTTGGTTGTTCGATAAATAGTGGCATTATACTTGTTTACAATTGGAGATGAATCGGGAAAAAAAACTATTCAGTTATATCTATAGTAGATAAGATATGAGTTTTCAAGGCATACCATAAATTTTACATTAAGGTTATCTCCCATTTTTTGATCGATTGAACCAACGATTCTTGGACACTTACTAGCCGATCTAATTTTGGCTAATGATAGACCAGTGAATGAAGCAATCTCATTATCATCTGGGTACCTCCCGTATAGACTGTGAAGGCTTTTCCTAGCTTTCTGTATCTGATATATTGCTTTGGCTAAAGTTACCTAGAAAGAGAGAATATGAAAAAACAAAGTTCGGATCTAAAGATTCAATATCGAAAATAAGTTGTACTAACAAATTCAATATGGAAAACATACAGGTAACTGAATTCCTCTGGCATTCCGTGCTACGAAGGTCAACATTGACTTCCTTATCCAATACTGGACATAGGTCGAGAATCTGTATCCCTTAGTGTGATCAAACCTTTCTGCACCTTGAAGAACACCAATATACCCTGCCTGTTGCATAATATAAAGCGGGTGGTCAGTGGAGGATGGGATATTGATTTCATCAATATTAATATCTGATGGGTTCATCAACCTCAATCGAGAAGTGCATACTAATATCGTGTTGCATAAATTCATTAACTAGACTATTTAACAAAAGAAAGAAGAAGAAAACAGAAACCAGGCCTTCTTAGCAATAAGTGTATGTAAGCTTGGCAAATAAATTTGTAGTCAGCTCCAAGACTTACGAATTTTGTACAGCCTTCTTTCGAAATCAAACTTCAAAGAATCCGAACCAAGATTTAGAAAATCTGATCTTGTTGAAGTTTGCAGGTAACTTGTACTAGCAGCTACCCCTAATATTAGTCTGGCTCTCTGATGGAGGTTTATTATATATTCAACCATGTCGATTGGCCTTTGAGGCATGGAAACCTACAAATCTTAAGCTAATATCATCTCAAGACAATTATAGGAAAAAAAAAGAAGGGTATGGCCCCACGCCAAAATTTCTTTTGTCAAAAAGGATTTATCAGTTTTTTAGTCTTCAGCTCTCTATATAAGGTTCGGACATAGTATGTAAGATTTGCACATAGTTTGCACAGGGAGCCCAAGTAAAAAAACTTATTATCATGTCTATGGAATCCAGCCGAAGAGAAAATTGGGTCTCCGGTCCAATTTTCTGACGAATGAAGTACCATCTTAAGAGAAATTTCTACCTGAAGCAGATCGTCTAAAGATATTCCAACTCCTCGGTAGTTTCTTGCTATAAACAATACTAAGGATCGCGTACTCTTCAACAGTTTATCTCTGCAATACCAACCAAAATGCAACCGTTGTTTCAGAACTACTTCATCAATTCCTGCAGCTTCCGCCCAACTGCTAAAGCTTGCTATTCGCCCAGTTTCTTCCTCTAGAATTGTTCTAATACGTTCCAAATTAGCAACCTCCTACAATATTGACCATAATACAATAAAATCTCTGTGAAAGATTTATATAAGTGAGTTGAATTCATGTGGCAAGATCCGAAACCTACCTTAACGCCGGTTGACATTTCCGATTCGTTCTTAGCAATAACAAGCCTTCTACTTCTTTTGTTTGATGACAAACTAGCCCTTTGAGGAGTTTTACTAATTCTTGTCATGGCAGGTGATAAAGCAGAAATTGAAGCAGCTTTTTCTAGTGCCCTTTTTCTCTTTGATCTTCTCTCTTCTTTTCTTCCCGACCGAACAGTTTCTTTACCTACGCGATTGTTTCTAGAATAATCCTTCATGGGTTTGGTAGGTGGTATGGATATGTTTGTTGCTGTTGTTGTTGTTGTTGTTGACATCGTCTTAAGATTCCTGGATAGACAGGCGTGGAATAGTTTTAGAGCTCCAAGCTTTTCTAGTTGGATCAGAATATTTCTTTCCAACCTTACCAAGTCCGAGTCAACAAAAATTTCTTCAACCTGCTCAAGACTATCCATTAAGTAACCAAAATATGATGTTTTATTCTCTTTTAATGTAGATCCAAATGCCGATCTACTAATGTCATCAACTGGACTGTAGAGGGTTCCGTGAGATTTCGCCTAAAACAATAAACACTTCATCAGATTTTGATTCCAAAAAGCAAAGAAAAATAGCACCTTATTAGTATATTAGCTTGCTATAACTGACTGACCTTTATTTCCTCCATATCTAATGAACTGTTCTCTGTGATTTCTAGTGCGACGGATGAACACGCATAGGCCTTCACAGGATCTCTGGTAAAAGTTTCATTTTCATATGGAATTAGAGATAAAATTGACACTCTTGCAGATTCATAAGAAACTTCCTTGCCCCTTACTGTATATTTAAAAAACAACAATTAGTAATTGAATTAATCTAATCCAGTAAGAAAACTAGTAAGACACCTAAAGATAGGTGTCGAAAAATCTACTCACAGAATGCACTTATGACACATTTTTCAAGTTTTTACCATATATTCAATTGGTAGTTAGTTCAAATTGGTAGTTAGTTCAAATGAATTTGATAAGCATATTATGAATTTCTTAAAATTCGAAATATACATCACTTGTTTCGCCAAATTGATGTGGAATAACTACAGTACATATGAAATTTGATCTTTATAAAAACCTAGATTCCTCTTCAAAAGACCTAAAATATGTCTTACTTAATTTCAGATCAATGCATCACAATTCATTCTCCTCAGTAAATATAATCATCTATTACTTTCAAACCCCTATACAAAATTAAACTAATAAGCTACAAATTACACACATAAAAGTTAAAACACCAATATCTTAACAAAACAAAAAAAAACCCTTAATTCCTTCTTGTCTATCAATCAAATAGCTAATTAGAAATTTTCATTAGAACCCATAAAGGATTAAATAAAACAGTTCATAACACATTAAAGAATTAAACATTTTTACAGCTGAAAATTCTTCAGTGATGAATCTTACCAGAAGAGGAGCATTGCCTGGTTGAAGAAATTGTTTGCAGAGAGGGTTGTACAGGAAATACCCATTTCCAGTCTAACCTGAAACTCATCCCCACTGTTGGTGATGGTGTTGTTGAATCCAACAAACAGAGAAAAAGTGGTCATCAAGAACTGATAAAAGGAGAGTGGTAATGGTGGAAATGAAAGAAAAACAAAAACAATAAAGTTGGATAAATTGAGAGTCTCTACTCTCCACCACCAATTTCCAATCACCAAAAGTTGGATACTTTCCTCCCCCACCATGAAAAATAGAGGGAATGGATGAAAGGCCCAAAACCGGGCCCAAAATAAGAGCCCGGTCCAAACTCGGCCAAAAATGTAAACCCAGTCCAAAGTGTCAGCCACCCACGAGAAATTACCGTGACCCCCTCGATTTTTCATCAAATTTACGGAAGCTGCCATCCAGAAATTTACGGAATTGCTACTCTGAATAATCACAGGATTCTACACTCCGCATTTTACTTTCTCTCTCTACTGTTTTACTTTCTCTCTCTAATTCTCTTTCCAGATTTATTTCTCTTTATTTATGGCCAGCGCTTTGGGGAAAGTTAAATAGTTTCCGGGGTGTGAAATTTTAAAGGGAATATGCAAAATTTTGAAAAGTTTCCGGGGAAACATATTTTATGGGGAATAAAAAAAACTCTCCCCCTCACCTCCCTCCACCTCATCTTCTCTCTCCACCTCATCTTCTCTCTCTCTTCTCCGATAGGTCGCCGGCCGGAAAATTTTCCGGCCGGCGACCATGAAAAAAAAAAAAATTTCGCTCACTCTCTCTCTCTAGAAACTCCGGCGAAGGGAAACCCTTCGCCGGAGTTCCGGTCTGTTGAAGAACAGACCATCCGATCCGATCTGTTCTCCTCTTTGAAATCTCACAAAAACTTCCTAATCTTTCGATTAAAGTTTGGGATTCAGATGGTGAGTTTCTCCTTTTTGATTCTGTTTCTTTTATTCCTCGTTGGGTGAAATTGTATAGTCCAGTTAGTAATCGAGTTTTCATTAGAAATGGACAACTTCAAATTGTTCATAAAGGAAATATTTCCTCCAAATCGGGGTTTCTTGGACTTTTAGGGTTTTTAGCTGTTTATGTTGATGGAGCTCCAGAGTTGGCTCAGTTATCTGTTAAGAATCGAATTTCAAGTTACTCAGAAATAGCTAGGTTGTCTTTGACGACTATCCATCGAGTTAGGGTTAGGGTTCCAGTTTCAGTAGCAAAAATTCTGAAAGTGGAGCCTTGCTTGATTTCTGTGGCGATAGAGGGTTTTCTCAACAGAAATAATGATTCGATGAAGTTGGGTGAAGGATCGAAGAAGTTAATTAGCAATGGTAATGGTCTTAATGGAAAAGAAGAGCTTGTTCTAGTATCTGTACGGATGTCTAGGGCAATGTATAGAATATTGGTTGAACAAGAATTTGAGGCACCCAATTGTGGTTATCCATTACCACCCAGAACTAATAATTTTGTTTTTTTTTTTTTTTTTTTTGTTAAACAACTAATAATTTGTTTACATCGAAACAGTATTGGGTAAGAAGATAGCCTGTGGGTTTGAAATTATGTACCAGCACCACGGAAAAGGCGAAGGATTGGAAGTGAAGCAGAGTGAGGTGGAGAGAGAAGATGAGGTGGAGAGAGAGAGAGCTGAGGTGGAGAAGCTATTTTGCTTTCCCCCTAAATAAAATTGTCAAACAAAATTGACCAATTTTTGACCAAGTCTTCACACCCCGGAAACTATTTAACTTTCCCCAAAGCGCTGGCCTTATTTATTTAACCAAATCCTAATTTCTCTCCTAATTTAACCAATTTCTAACTAATTTAGATTTTCTCTCTCTAATTCATATTCTCTCTCCAATCTCAACAAATTCTTCTCTTTTCAAAATTTTCTCTTCAATCTAAACAAATATTTCCATATTGGTTCAAAATTCTTTATTTTTTTTTTCTAGATTTGTTTCTTATCTCAAATTTCGATTTTTTCAAGATTGGTTCAAATTTCAAATTTTTCTCTCTAACTTTCTAGAATTATTAATTTAACCAATTTCTAATTTCTCTCAAATTTTAACCAATTTCTAACTAATTTCGAATTTCTTTCTAACCAATTTCTCTCAATTTTTTTCCAGATTGATTCTTGTTTACGAAAATTGTTTAATTTACTGGGAATTTCTTGGGTACTAGACACTTTTGTGTTGGGAAATATTCTGGTTTACCAGAAACTGTTTAATTTACTAGGGATTTCTTGTGTACTAGACACTTTAGTGTTGGGAAATTTTCTGGTTTACCGGAAACTGTTTAATTTACTGGGGATTTTCTTGTGTACTAGACACTTTTGTGTTGGGAAACTTTTTGGTTTACCGGAAACTGTGTTGTTTCCCGGAAATTGTTCTGTTTACCCATTTTTATACTGGAAATTTTCTTGTTTACCGGAAATTTTTCTGTGTACTAGCCATTTGGTTATATACTACACACTTTTCGAATTTATCTCTAGATTTTTCCTATTTTCCTCTAAATTTTATTGCTTTTTCATTTTTTCTCTCCAGATTTTTCTCTCTCCATATTTCTTATTTTTATTCTTTTTATTTCTATTTAAACATATTTTCTCTCTCCAATCTTACTACTTTCCTTTTCTCAAAAAGATAGAGATGGCAAGAATATAATCGATTTCGAAATATTTATATATAGAGAGAAAATTTCCAGAAACTTTACATATATTCTTCCTCTGTTTCTCTCCAAAATTTATAGAATTTTTTTTAGAGATAGATACTAGAAGTTTAGAGAGAGAGGGGAAGAATTTTCAGAAAATTTTTATAGAGAGGAAGATTACTTCAGAGAGATAGAGAGGAAAAAGATAATCAACGTCCATGGTATTCTGAAAGTTTTAGAGAGAGAGAAAAAAAATTCCAGATTTTGAAATATTTATATGGAGAGAGGGGAAGAAGATAATCAACATCCATGGCCTTCTGAAAGTTTTAGAGAGAGAAAGAAAACGAGAAGAGAGAGTTTGCTTGCGGGATTCCAGAATTTCGTTTGAAAATTTGGACTGGATTCTAAAATTTGAAAATTTCGTTTGATAATCAAACCAGGGGCAAAAGGGGGAGAAAAAGAAATGAAAACCAGCCAAAAATGAGTTGTCCTGACATTTTGGACTGGAAGCTCATTTCTGGCCGAAAATGGTGTTCCCGCTCATTTTCCCCCCAAATTTTGGATCTCTCACTCATTTTTTGTGAAAAATATCCCCGCGCTTTAAATCACGACAGATACTAGTAGTCTAGTAGACATATATGATACATCCCTTTATTCTTACACTTCATTTACACCTATCAGGTGCTCGTTTGTTTTTGGCCAGCATTTTGGGGAAATCAAAATAGTTTCTGGGGTGGAAAATTTTAAAGAGAATATGTGATATTTTAGAGATTTTTCGGAAAACAAATTTTAAGGGAAAACAAAACATTTCTTCTTCATCTTCTTCTTCTTCTCCATCATCTTCAACTTCGACCACCAACTCCGACCACCACCTCCGACCACAACCAGCACCACCATTTTCTTTTTTTGTTTCTTCCTCCTCTCTTCACTCTCTCTCTCTCTTGTAGTTCGTCTCTCTCAATCTCACAGTCTCTCTCTTCTCCATCTTCTTCTCTCTCTCACTCTTTTACAATCTCTCTCTCTCATACACAGTTCCGGCGAAGGAAAGCTTTTCCTTCGCCGGAACAAGACCTCGGGGAGGCTTTCGTGGTTCATTCTACCACGAACCATTTCATGGTCGACCGGTTCGGTCTACCACGAACCATTTCATGGTCGACTGTCCACAAACTTTTCGTGGACAACCGGCCCACGAAATGGTTCGTGGTCGACAGACCCACGAGATTTCGTGGCCGTCCGACCATGAATTTTGAAACTGCGAGAGAGAGATAAAGAGTTTAGGGAGAATGAGAGTGAGACCGAGTATTAGGGTTTGGTGATCGGAGAAACCGAGATACAATGAGAGAGAGAACAAGATATAGTGAGAGAGCGACAGTGAGAGCGATAAAGAGAGAGGGGAAGAGAGAAAGAAAGATGCAAATGATGATGGTGGTGGTCGGATTTTGGTGATAATGGTGGTGGTCGGATTTTGGTGATGATGGTGGTGGCCAGATTTTGGTGATGATGATGGTGGCCGAATTCCGGCGACCCTTTTCGGAATGAAGAAGAAATAGTCAACAAATTTATTTCCCCCCTAACAATTAGAAAATATACTGGTCCACTAAAGTTGACCAGTTTTTGACGAAGTCTTCACACCCCGGAAACTATTTTGATTTCCTTAAAGCGCTGACCTTGTTTTTCTAGACGGGGCCATGGGGGTTGGGAGAATTTATAGCCATGCCTAAAGTTGTTATAGGCAATCTCGTTAAAGGCAATTCTTATTTTGGTTAAAGACAATGTGTGTTTAAGAGGCAATACCTCAACCAACGTTTGACTTAACGACGCCAATTGCTGTGGGGTCGTCGCTAGAAGACCTTGAGTGAATTTTGTTTTTCTTTCTCTCTTCTTCTTCTTCCCTCTCATCTCTCTATTTTGTTGTGAGAGAGATGAGAGACCAGAGTTTCCATTCTAAACCCACATTCCTAAATAAACACAAGGGTTCATGCCATGTTCCTTACAAAGGAAATCCATTCTACACCATCATTCCCAAAGCATCTATTGCCATTGTCAAAATTCAAATGTTAAAAATACAGTTCATCTCAGAAAGTCTATATGAATTAAATCAAAATACTTGTAGAAAACATTGATTTAGAACATACTGATTGGATAAGAGAATAGGCAATAATTCCACGATCACTGAAGATCTGTTTAGCATTTGATGATTCAGTAAGAACAATCCTTGTCAACGGGGTTTGAGCAATACGAATGCTTCTACAAAGTGATTGCATCTCTGCCAGGAAAAAAGACGGCAAGCAAAAGATCAAAATTTTAACAAGCGCGAAGAAAAAACTTGATCGGAAAAACCCTAATTTAATGACTACCAAGAAACCAGTAAGTTGTTGTATCGATAAAAAAAGGAAAGGATGAAGGTAAAGAATAAGCTGATGAAGAAGGAAGTAAGAAGGTGAATGAAGAATGAAGAAAAAAATAATTTGATTAAGGTCGCCGGCATGATACAACATTGCCTTTAACCAAACTTGGTCATAATAAATTGATCAAGTCAAGTTTGCAAAATACATTGCTTTTAACAATGAAAGGCTTGCCTATAAAATCTCCCATGGGTTTTAGTACAAAATAAAAGAGTAATTTTGGGTTTATAGTCCAAAAAACAACACGTAAACCCACATTTAGTCGACCATAATATTAATATAGGGTTTTAAACCAAAATAAAAGTTATAATGAAAATCTAGTCCAAAGGCTCCCATCTCCATAGAAAACACATATTTCTTGATTTCTATTATATCATAATTCCCCTTGTAACCTTATATATATATAGGATCAAAACCTTCTTTTCAAAACCAATCCCAAACAAAAAAATTTCATTTAATTTTCTTTATCTCCTCTTTTCTAAAGTAGCCGTCAGAACTCCACTTTCTCTCTCAAAATCATTTTTTTTCTAAGAATGAAAACCCTAAACTAAAACCCAGCACCATCTTCATTCTACATCTTCATCTTCTTCATTTGTTATCGTCATCTTCTTCATCCATCATCCTTCCTTTTTCTCTCTAAAACGTTTTTTTTAAGAAAATGGAAACCCTAAACAAAACGGTTGCAGCATCTTCGTTCAACATCTTTATCTTCTTCATTCATCATCTTCATCTTCTTCATTTATAAGAGACAGTTGCACCTATCAAATATGAGTTACTAACAGATTATGAATCGTAACATATGTATGATACACAACGAATTTTGTATATAACAAAGCGCATTTTGTATACAACAAAACATAATTTACTGTCCATCATCGTATTACGTTCACCATCTCTGTTAAGATATTTTTTGATGTCAAAGTTAGTAACATATTAGGAATCTTAACATATGTATGATGCAAAACACATTTTGTTCTCCATTATCATATTGCCCTTCTCTCCATCTCTGTTAAGATATTTTTTTGATGTCAGAGTCACTAACAAATTATGAATCTTAACATATGTATGATACATAACGCATTTTGTATATAACAAGACACATTTTGTATATAAGAAGAAGAATCTTGTATATAACAAAACACATTTTGTTCTCCATCATCGTATTACAGTCTCTCCATCTCTGTTAAGATATTTTTTGATGTCAGTGTTAGTAACATATTATGAATCTTAACGTATGTATGATACGCAATGCATTTTGTGTATAAGAAAATGCATTTTTTTGTACATGGTAAAACACATTTTGTAAATAACAAAATTAATTTCGTTCTCCGTCATTGTATTCCCTTCTCTCTATCTCTGTTAAGATATTTTTTGATGTCACAGTTACCAACAGATTATGAATCTTAATTTATGTATGATACACACCGCATTTTGTATATATCAAAACACATTTTGTATATAATAAAACTCATTTTGTTCTCCATCATCGTATTACCTTCTTTCCATCTATGTTAAGATATTTTTTGATGTCAGAGTTACTAACAGATTAGGAATCCTAACATATGTATAATACACAATGCATTTTGCATATAACAAAATGAATTTTTTTATATAACAAAACACATTTTGTATACAATGAAACTCATTTAGAGATGGAGTGGATCGATTTTTAGTGCTTCGGAGAGAGAAAACGAGACATAAACTTTCTGTTTTGTTGTTAAAATAAATGGGTATGGGAGATGCACAATGCGTTTTGTTGTGTCGTACAAATTGAGGTCGTCTGACTTTAATATGAAATAGGCGGGAATTGTGGGGGGATTAGGTCAGAACAATTTCATACATATGAGGAGAATTGTGTCCAGAGTGCAAAAGGACTAAAAGAACAACCTTAGGAGTGTATGAAGATGAACACTAAAGAAGATGAAGATTAGAGATGAATACATTTGGTAAGATGAAAAATTAAAGAAGATGAAGATGAAACATAAAGAAGATGAAAACATACATGAAATGAGCAGTAGCTCCTATGAGGTTTCTAAAGATTTAGGGTCAGCAAGTGAAGAGAGAATAGAGGGTTTGCGGTGTTAGAAGAATGAAAACGAAGAGAAGATGAAAGATGGATAAATAGGTGACTATTTATATAAGGGCAGAAGAGTATTAGATAAGAAATAGATTGTCTCGAGATGGGGTAAATACCACAGAGATCCGTACTTGGGCTTGATTACAATTAATTTCAAAAATTTGAGCTTTTTTCAAGGTTTTTTTTTTACACCGGGCCTTACTTCGGATTGGGGCCAATTTTTTTGGGCTTTTGATCAATAAATCCAGATTTTAATTTGTAGTATTCATTTCCTAATTTTAATATTGATTTGTTAACCATATTCATTGCCTAAATAACTGATTTTCCGGTTCTTTACGTAAACTGATTCTCGAGATAACATGGGAGAAACTACTTTGCTTCAAAAGTTTTATTGTTTTAATTATCTACCGTATATATACAATTTCAACCAAATTCATTGAGTATATAGATTGACCTCTATTACTCATACATAGAGGATATACATTTTCTTATGTATTTACTTGGATCGTGGTACTTGTAAAGTGAAACAAAAGGCTGAATTGAGTATTGATATAGATTTCTAAAAGGACCAATATGTAAGGTTCAAATTTGTCTCTATGATGCTGGTATTTCTTTGTATAATTATGGAGTCATGGATGTGTATTCTGTGTGCATTGATTTTCATCGCTTCCATTATCCGGTTTAACATTTTTTTTCCTTCGTTACTTCTTGTCTTAGAAGTTAGGAATATTCGTTCTTTAATATTATATCATACATTATCAAACTTTGCATCATTGAAGAAATTTTCTTAAACCTTCTTGCACACAAGATGTTTTTAGAAAAACAAATAACTTCTTATGTGGAAAACAAGTAGTTCTTTTTTTAAGATAGAAAAACAAATAGTTCATGAGAGTAGATGTACCTCTAACCCAGATTTGTTGAATTGGCTCTTGGATGTTGTTTAAAATTACTAAATATAATTATGTGGAGGCTGCTTACGGTTTTGGGGTTATATTAATTTGAATCATTGGGTATCCGAAGACTAAAGTTTCTTTAGTCTTTGGTTGTTTCAATGTGTCTATGGATGAACTCTAGTTTTTCAAGTTTGAATTACTATTTGATTCATTATTCTCTCACAACAACTTTGAATTTTTGCTCAAACGAAGAGAGTGAGAGACAAATTGCATGGGCCAAAATACGTCACCAGGAGCGCCCCCTGAAATACACGATTAATGGGCTCATATAGTGACCAAGCCCATGAATTAATAGCTAATGGACCCGATCCATTTATCTTCGAGCACCCCGAAGATACATTAAAACGCGCAAGTACATCCAGTTCTGGATGAAAAGGCCAATTCTCACCTCCTCGGCATACCTCCCTCTGTATATCTGTTGGGGAGACATGAAGGGTATTATACCCTTATAGTAGTGTTTGTAGCGGATAACGACATCTAATGTCTAACACTAGTATCCCCAAGATCATCATGCAAAACTAATAATTAACTAATAGGAAGATAGTAGATTACCTTAATCGCCATTTCCCTCGAGCTAGTTGAATAGATTAAAGAAGACCAAGAGCTTCAAACGTAGCTCCTCTACTTGGGACACCTAACGGTGTATTTAATATCCCAACTTGAAAGCTCGCTAGCACTCCAATGGTGGTTTGATAATAAGAAGACCTTCTTCTTGCTTGACTAGAAGATAGCTTAGGAATTAGCTCACTTTCTCCTCTCTACTTGATGTGGTAAAGTAAAAAAGCTTAGAGAAATTCCACACCTTATTCTCTGCCCTAAGAGTGTTTATATAGAACCCTAATGAGAATACACCTCCTCAAAGGTTTCCTAAAACACCCTTTAGAATAAGATTTAGGGAAATAATCGAATAGCAATTAATGATATTTTCTCAATTACCTAAGGAGGAGGTGTCCAAACACCACTAAATTTTGTATGCATACTACTGGTTATGTCAGAAACCCACCCTCCAAAATTCAGCCCAATCCGAGTCCCGAAAGTACACGAACCGGCCTAGGCCCAAAACCCTTATTTCGGGCCTTTTTGCTATCTTGTGCCCAAATTCTATTTAGGCCTGTGAGATATGTTTATGGGAAATTTCCAATGTTATATCACACTCCCACTAGTCATATCATCCGACTAAATACCCATTCTTATGTGTAACCCGATGTAGGATCCGATCGAAGTTAGCCGCGAATTACTTCGTAATTCAATGATCGTAGTTGGTTTCTAGCCAAACACTACGACCCCTAAATCAATCGGACTTGATGATCTTCTTCATCAATTGTTCTAGCCGGCATATTGCTCGCATTGCCATCTTGGTCGAAGGACATCTCCTTCAACTCCTTCAGACTCCCACTTGGACTTAGAACAAGTGCAATGCCTCGATTCCCGTGTCAATTTAGTATCCTATCTAATACGTCACGTCATTCAGACTTTCTTGATCTCCGAGTACAACTGTAAAAGACAAACGATTACTTCTTAATCCGTTTGAGCGCGACCACGCATTTTCAGTTGTCACTCGTTAAGTGGCCTTGAGACACTTTTGACCTAATGTGATTAGGATGACACAATCCATTCTTGTGCTCCCACTTAACTTCATGTCTATCATGTCCTTCCCAGTATCTGTTTTTATAACCTCTTTTTACGGCGCGATGTTTGACGGAACCAAAGTCGGACATTCCTTACATAAGATGAGTGAAGCACTCATGTTTTGAGGAATCTCTCCAATCTTGTCTTTTGAGAAGTATTTGACGTTCATCAAGAGTGATGTACTTCTCATTAGAGGGTTATCTAGTGTATAAACCTTTTACACACCCACGTAGTCGAATCGAATACACTATTCCCATAACCCATGAAACTGCGCTATCCCATCGACTCCTGCACTAGTCTTCATGAGTCATTGTTGTCCATGCAATGACCTGGACTAGGGATTTGACAATAAATATTCCAAGTTCACTTAATAGGGTTTCATTCATTAGATCACGTATCTGACAAACCTATTCGGAATGTTTTATCATCAATGGACTGTGGTTTAAACACTAAACCAAATTTAGACGACTTGTGAAATAACTCTATTAAATCTGATAACGAGAGTTGTAAATCTGAGCCTCTTCCGTAAAACTCGGTTTACCCACTCAGTTTTACTTGTCCAGGTTTATTCCAAATTTACCTCATGCATTAGACTGTGTATGAATCTCATACTATGTCTTAGCTGACAGTTTAGTTTGACTACCGTGGTAGTCGGTTTTAATCTTTGCTTATTATCAATTAATTTGAAGATTGCTATCTTCAACCTTGATAATATCTAGTAATCTTTACTAGAGTTAAGGCTTTTAATTTCTTATGTAGAATTTGCAACGGTTACGGCTTAAACACTTTTAAGCCTACTTTCCTTCCATGTCTGGAAGTTTGCTACGATGACTATTTATACTACTTTCATCCTTTAGCCTTCTAGGATGTTTCAGTAGTGTTTCGGGTTTCCAATCCGAATTTGATGTCTAAATGCTAATCACGTTCAACATGACTTGACTTTATGTTTTCAAACATAAACGTCTCTCTCATGCGTGCTTGCTCATCGGTATTTTTTCAGAATCCGATTTGGTAACGCTCTTTGTCATGAGTTTTGGGTCGAAATTCTTTTAGACTTTTCCGACTCTTAGATTTTCTGTTTCGGATCTCAAGCATCTCAGCGTACTAAGTCTCTCTAATCCTATCATCTTTTTGATCTATGCTTATAGATCTTCAGATGCCCAAAATTGCATTTCATCCTTGTGTGTGGTCCTTTTATTGAGTCAGTGTGTTCACTGTTACACAATATCTTATGTCGTACTCAATCTTTTGTATGTACTCTGCATATGGACCCGGAAGGTTTGTTTCTCCCACTTACCTTCTTGACACTCGTGATACAAGATTTTTCTTCATTCCTCAGGAATCAAACTTCTTTGATTGCCTCTTTGAATCGAAGATTCTAACTCTTGCGTGCTTTTAATCCGTCGATGGATTTCTGAAGCATGCCAATGGACATAACTTGATTGGAAGAATCTTATTCTTCTTGTCTAGTTTCGGGAAACATGAACGTTTCCATCCTTCTCAGTTTTCTACTTCGGAAAACCAATTTAGGTCTTCCGTTGACTTAAATTATCAAGCTTCATGTCTTGACGAGATATGGATTCCATGATGATTTTGGCTTCTAGCCAAAATCTAGAGTTAGTTTCCGTTTCTGCGCAGGTCTTTTATCTCTTCAGAAATAACCTTTATTTTCTGAGTCTTTGAGATTTTACTTTTGACCTTTTAGGGCTTTTGAACAACAGTTTGGAATTTTCTCAACTACTTTGAGATATTCCTTTAGAGACACTTTCACTTGCTTTGAGAGTTCTCTTGCGAATGACATTCGCTTTTGTGCGGTGGGTTTATAAGATCATACTTTAACCTTTCCTTTTCCGAGGAGCCGCAATTTGTTCTCTTGGTCGAATTTAATCGTCTTGTACAAGTTTCATCATTGTTCTTCATGACTCTTCATGATTTTTCTCATGATCGAATTAAATCGACTTGTACTTTTCTCCCACTTATTCTTGTAATAATTAGTACTTTTCTCCCAGACTACTAGGTGTGCTAATTACTAGAAGAATACTATCATAAGCAACAAACACTTTGTTCTCTTGATTGGTTATGGAAGAAGCCCAAATTTCTTTCAAAAAGAAATTGCGTCAGATATTAGCTAGTTTTGTAACGCTTTTTACAAGTTTTAGTTTCAGACGGAATTTTGGTAGTTTTGTGGGAAGCTATGTCTAGACTAGTGGATTTTGGAGGATAAAGTTTGATTCGTGTTCTTCATCTTAATCCTTTTGGACACTCCAAATATGGATAGGTTAGAAGTACGTTTGAAGATCAATCTCTGTTTCTGACTCAAGACTTTCTTTCTTGTCAGTTGATTCATGTTTTGGTTATTTGAACCTATCTTGTAGGTGTTTAACCAAGTTTAGAATCCTTAGGTATCGATTGTTTAATTTAGCACTTTTAATAACATCTCAATTTAGAAATAAAGTTCTTTATTGATTCTCCATAATACTTAGTACAGAGATGTCTAGATTAGTGCCTAAAGTAGACTTCGACCCCTTTCAGCATCCTTAGCAGTCGAGGCTTCTGCTCCCTCTTGGATCTTGTCTTCCTTAGCCAAATACTCAGCTCCCAGCTGCACCTGTACATTCACAATGATAGGGCAATTTTAGGTATCATATACCAAAGTTTGGGAATTTCACAGTATTTGATAAGTTAACTGTTTATACCAGAATTGGAAGCCACTGTTCCATTCTTCTTGTCCTCCAAGAACTTAGGGCAGTTCTTTTCCAGTGGCCCTTGCCATCACAGTAGAAACATTTGGTGTCAGGAGGAGGACCTTTGTCTTTAGGTTTGGCAACCCGTTTGCCTTTTCCTTTTGACGCGGTTTTCTTCTTCTGTTTTCCACCTTTTTTGAATCCTTTGTCCTTTTGTACCATAAGAACGTCCTTCTTAGTCTCCACTATAGCGACGCCCTTTTCAGCTGTTAGAAGCATAGAATGAAGTTCCTCCAACGTTTTATCCCATCCATTCATGTTGTAGTTCATCTTAAACTGATTAAAACCACTATGGAGGGAGTGAAGAATAGTGTCGGTAGCCGTCTGTTAGCTATAAGGGAAACCTAGTTTAGCCAGCTTGCCCACGAGCCTGATCATTTGACGAACATGAGGCCCAACTAGTTTTCTCTTTTCAAGGCGCATGTCCATAATTGCTGTAGAGGTTTCAAACCTCTCCAATCTCGACTGTTTCTCGAACATTTCCCGAAGTTGTCGCATCATGGAGTAAGCATCCATGTCTATCAACTGTTCCTGCAGAGTCGGTTCCACGGTTGCTAGCATTAAGCAAGTTACAGGCTCTGCCTTTTTCCGCACACTCCTTTCTTCATCTATCTCTTCTTTAGTCGAAGTATCATCCAGTACCGGAATTGGAGTTTCTAGTACAAGTTGCTTGCCTTCCATCCTGAGAACTATTCCCAGGTTCTTCTCCCAGTCGAGGAAGTTGTTCTCATTCAGCTTCTCCTTGTCGAGAAGTGAGCGGAAGTGAAATATCTTTTGTCATCTTTAAACTACATAAAAGAAATGGCAAAGTTTTAAAACTCGTTATCGTTCTGAAAAACTTAGTTTTCCCACATTATTCAATAAAAATCGTCCCCGATTGAATAAGTGATTCCAAGATCCCAATTCTTCCGAGTAAAGCGGACAAAGGCCCTACCCTTTGACTCCGTCGTTCCGGGTGAGTGAACTACTTCACTGATCATACCTTATGACTCTTGGTTGATAGATTTCATTAATGAATGACTAATCTATCCTTTTGCCTCGAGTATCCAAGACTCTCTTGCTGATCTCGTTGAGTAGAACCATTTAGACGTGTAGGCCTCTTCTATAGAACTACTCGCATTGTCCCAAGGTAGAGGAGGTACTCTGCGAAGGCCGACCCGCCTTCCTCGAACAAGGGCGCAACGAGTGTCTTAATCTGGATAGGCGATTACTCAAGATCACCTTCTGGGGACTTTTACGCTAGTCTGGCGTTTGTTATAGTGAACTATTTAGCCTAACTAACATCCACGACATAAAACGTAAATAAGTAAGTAAATGCGTGCGAGAAAATAAATCAAGCAGACATGGATCCTAGTATGGCCCCCTAGAAGATCTAATCGCCTTTGGTTTGCTTCTTATTTCGCCTTTTGGTTCGTCTAGATCTCCATCTTTGAACCTCCGGCCATTGATTTTTCCCACTCGCCTTTGGATTCCTTCCTTGAGTTTCTTCAATGGACTCATAGACCCTAAACTCTAATTACAAGACTTTAACGATTCGCAGATCGTATAAATTGAAATTAAAATTAATTACAAATATGCACCCATCCGTGCTTAAAACAAGAATATGGAAACAAATCTATGACCATACTATTCACATCACATGCATTCATATAATATATTAAGGCTAAGAATTATATATGCATGATTATCTTGGGAGACACTTTTGTCGACATAACATGTCACATTACGGACCTTAAGTCTAAATTTGAAGAATTCGACTAATGGTGCGTTACGGTTTTATCTTTTATGATTTCTAAAATCAACTTCAAGAAAAACTCTGTTTCGGGTTCTGAAAGCCCGGGTCAATTTCGGAAAAAATATTGGTTCGATTCTTAATGATTTCATAAATCAATTTAAAGAGAAATCCGTTTTGGCCTTCTGGATAGCCCGGATTAATTTTGGAATTATTTGGTTGGAATCGGAAGAAATTTTGACAAAAACTCCCACTCGAATGATGGTCCCTTTTCGTGGTCCGAAAAGCCTCGAAAAACCCCGGGACAAGTCCTAGACAAGTTCCGGCCCAAGCCCACAAAAGGGCTCGGACAAGGTCCGGACATAGTACGGCCCATAGGGCCGACATGTCCTGGCCGAGGCCTATCAAGGCCTGGTCTCGTCCTGGCCGGAGCCAGGACGCTAGTCCATGTACCAAGACGCGTCTGGTCGAGAGCTCTGGTCGCGTCCTAGACGCGTCCCAACTGCTTTGGATACGTCTCCAAGACGCGTCCAGATGCTTCCATCGCAGCTGGTGGTCGCGTCTTAGACGCGTCCAGTAGCAATCTGGTTGCAGCTGCTGAGACGCGTCCAACAACTTTTGTCCGGCCAGGAAGCTTCCTGGCCGGACACTAGGGTTTCCAAATTCTGATTTTTTTTTTGCAAATCTCTATTTGCTATTTTTTAAATTTTAAACTCTTTCTAAATTTTGAAATCCCTTTTAGAACACTTCTAAAATTTCTCAAAACTTTTAGAAACTTTTAAAATTTCCAAACTTTGTTTTTGAGAGTTTCTTAAAACTCAAAAACAATTCTTTTTAGAATACTTCTAAAATTCCAAATTTTTGTTTTTTGGGAGTTTCCTAAAACTTAAAAAACAATTCTTTAAATCAACCAATTTTGGATCAAAATTCTAGGTTTTTGAAACTTTTTCAGGAACAATTTTGAAAACCAATTCAAAATCAATAAAATTCAATGTTTTGAAACACTTTCAATCATCATTTTTGATTTTTTTTAATTTGAAAAACTAGTTGAATCATATTCATTGTAATCAAATTATGAGTTTGAAGTACTTTTAAAACACTTTTAAAATACTTTTATAAACTCAATCTATCAAACTATCAAACATATCAAATATCAATTAGTTCGATTCTTAGCAAAAACTAGTTAATTGCAAGAGGCTCTGACGCCATTGAAGGGTATTATACCCTTATACTAATGTTTATAGCGGATAACGACATCTAATGTCTAACACTAGTATCCTCAAGATTATCATGCAAAACTAGTAATTAACTAATAGGAAGATAGTAGATTACCTTAATCATTATTTCCCTCGAGCTAGTTGAATAGATTAAAGAAGACCAAGAGCTTCAAACGTAGCTCCTCTACTTGGGACACCGAACGGTGTATTTAAACTCCCTCCTTGAAAGCTCGCTAGCACTCCAATGGTGGGTTGATAATAAGAAGATCTTCTTCTTGCTTGACTAGAAGATAGCTTGAGAATTAGCTCACTTTCTCCTCTCTACTTGATGTGGTAGAGTAAGAAAGCTTAGAGAGAAATTACACACCTTATTCTCTGCCCTAAGAGTGTTTATATAGAACCCTAATGAGAATACACCTCCTCAAAGGTTTCCTAAAACACCCTTTAGAATAAGATTTAGAGAAATAGTCGAAAATAGCAGTTAATGATATTTTCTCAATTCCCTAATGAGGAGGTGTCCAAACACCACGAAATTTTTCGTGCATACTACTAGTTATGTCAGAAACGCACCCTCAAAAATTCAGCGCAATCCGAGTCTCGGAAGTACCCGAACCGGCCTAGGCCCAAAACCCTTATTTCAGGCCTTTTTGCTATCTTTTGCCCAAATTCTATTTAGGCATGTGAGATATGTTTATGGGATATTCCCAATGTTATATCACACTCCCACTAGTCATTTCATCCGATTAAATACCCATTCTTATGTGTAACCCGATGTAGGATCCGATCGAAGTTAGCCGCGAATTACTTCGTAATTCGACGATCGTAGTTGGTTTCTAGCTAAACACTACGACCCCTAAATCAACCGGACTTGATGATCTTCTTCATCAATTGTCCTAGCCGACATATTGCTCGCATTTCCATCTTGGTCGAAGGACATCTCCTTCAACTCCTTCAAGACATTCCTCTCATTCAAGATGACAATATACCGGATAGACCAGTTAGGGGGGTTATGATGTCTACATTTATGGTGACAACTCTATACATTACCGCATTAAAGAGACAGCTCATCACCGAGTAACAGTGAACCCAACACACTATAAAATGATTGAACGAAGAATGATACAGATCATCGGGTTTTCGATTAACACATCCAATATTTGCCTAACATTATTGTCAATTATCCAAGGATCAACAAGAACATCCAATCATCGAGTTATCACTTAATGCAACTTACTTTCTCTTTCATATAGTCCCGCTCTATTACATAATTGTGTTTTCTTCCTCTCATCTAAGTCTTATTATAGTCTCACACTCAAGAACAGGACGTTATCAAGTACTGTTCATAGAGGGTACATGACCTTATCATTCACCGAGGTACATGATCTTACCAAATACAAGATCTTATCAAGTACATGACTTTGGGGAAGCAAACATCTATTTTCTCTCCTGACAACCCACACTACCAAGGGTTTGCTTACTTTATCAAGGGTTTGCTTACTTTATCTATCCTACAGAGAGGTCAGATCTTTTCCATATCACCCTAGTGATTATCTACAAGGTCTGACCCTTAACGCTTTCCACACCACCCACGTGATTATCTACAAGGTCAGATCCTTAAAGGTTTCCACTTTATTTACGGTACATACCCCTGAACAAGGCAAACCTCTCCACGGTTGTCTTATTCAAGGACAGACCCTACAGGTTGTCCTATTATATCTACTAACAAGTCAGTCTATCCGTAGAGATCGAGCACTGGCCACTCTACGAGTCGTGCCATACTCTGACCACTCCCCTCCACAGTAATACTCTAGGGATACCATTCACGTGTTTATTACTTCTCTTGCAAGCTTACTGACTTGACCGTCGGAATCCCTTTGGCCGATACCGTCCCGGTGTCCCCCAAAGACCTCATTGGTCACGTGTCTTTCATCTATTGTCTCAGATTATGCCCAAAGACGTCGTCGGTGTCCATAAAAATATTAACAGGTGAAGGTCTGACTTCCGGTCAACGACCCGGTCCTCTTGACCTGCGATTTCGACCCCTCACATCTACGAAAGCCAAAAATTATATTTTTGAAATATGAGTACAAATATATTATTTCATATGATTAGACAATAATGATAATATTAAAATAATAAATATCCACCAAATGTCCATCAATATCCACAGATATCTATTGATGTCTACGAAAGAGTAACAATATATTTTTGAAATATTAGTACAAATATGTTATTTCATATGATCAGACAATATTAAAATAACAAATGTCCACAAAATGTCCATCAATGTCTATAGATATCTAGGGATGTATACAAAAGTCGAAAAATATATTTTTGAAATATTAGTTCAAATATATTATCTCATATAATTAGACAATGATGGAAATATGTCCACTAAATGTTCATCAATGTCGATAGACATCCACAAATGTTTACGAAAGTCAAAAGATATGTTTTTGAAATATCAGTACAAATATATTATTTGATATGATTAGACAATAGTGATAATACTAAAATAATAAATTACCACCGATTGTCCAACAACGATGAGATAATAATAATAATAATAATAATAATAATAATAATAATAATAATAATAATAATAATAATAATAATAATAATAATAAATAATGATAATAATAATAATAATCATATTCACTACACATTTTGTTTATGGACTCAATATCTTGAAATATCGACAATACATTTTTTCTATGGACCAAATGTCTTGAAAGGTCTACAAGACATTTTGTCTGTGAACCAAATATCTTGAAATGTTTAGAAGGTATTTTGTCTACAAACTTAATATCTTGAAGTGTCTATAAAGATATTTTGTCTATGGATAAATATCTAGAAATGTCTTAAATGCGTACGAGACATTTTGTCTTTCTAAATCCTTATCCACTACCACCTCTTTATTTACGTTTTGGATTGTGAATGTTTTATGCAGGACTTCATTATAAAATACGTGTAACAAAATACGAAGTATCTTAAGAATTTTGAGTAGCATATTTATCCATAATAAGATACCTTTCATACATTCAACCATTAATGGTAAGTTTTGCCTCTGCATCTTTAAATCAATATGGTTTATTTAACGAAATCATTAGAAGACAAAATTTTGGATTTTGAGGCAAACACATAGGTTTAGACGTAAAGATATCATCTAACAACCAAGAGTGGTAGGAATATGATTAGTAAAGATCCCTCACTTAAGATTCATAGGAATATGATTAGCAAAGTAGTCTACTTACCTTAACACTAATCTAAAGTCAGGGTATCAGTTCCTTTGATCTTAGTGAAATGGGTATTGTAATACTTTTATCTAAATTGAATAGTTTTTATTGAATAAAAAAGTAACATTCAATTATTTTTCATTAATATGATTGATGAGGTCTAAAATTGGCTTTAGGGTTTTACTCAGATAACGAAGAATTAACGAACGAAACAATGAACCTTTCCTTGTAATCTGAGGAAAAGAACTTGCAAAAAACTCAGAAACCTCTCTGGCGCTCAAGATAGTTGAGTGTTTTTGCAATTAAAAAATAGAATTCAAAGTCTAAGTTTACAAGTTGAATCTTGCGTGATTGATTAAGGCGAACCTGAAGTGTTTATATAGGTTCAGTTGACTGACTACAGTGATCAGATGCGATGATGTGGTGGTGTGACACCGATTTAGATGAAACCACGCTTTGATAGTCATCATTTTTTATAACTTTTCTTGTTGGCGTATCTTTCGGAGTTGATAGATCTTTCTAGTAATCTGCAATGGATATATAAATTTGACTTTTGATATGTTTTAGCCTTGCACGTCAGCTAGCTTTATTCAAGCTTTCTTAATCCCAAACATACCTTGCTTGTTTAGTTTATTATTATTTTCTCTTTTTTAAACCTTAGATCAGGTCATGGCTTAGGTTACGTAAACCGTAACTCGAATCCGTCTTCCAGCGCCTTTAGGCAAAACATGTTTAAGACTCTAGCTGATTTCTGCATACCTCTCTTACTCCAAGATCTAGAGCAAAGCCTTAACCAGGGCGGTCCTGATTTGTTTCATAGTCACATCAACGTTTAAGATTCCTAAGAAACTCATACCGACCTCCTAGTTCTGGGCTTAGGTGGTGGAGCCCTTTCGGATATGCCTCCGTCCTCCCTGATGACTCGGAGATTAAGGATTTGAAGAACTTCTTGTATCTTTCTTATTCAAATGAGTAAATGATGGGCCTAGAAAGTTTCCTAAATAGGTCACCACCCGCAAGTATACGGGCGTCAAGTAATAGTTCCGGTAAGACCGGTTCGTTCCTCAGAGACTAAGTCAATCTATTCTGACTCCTATAACTAGTTTGGATTTTCTTCAGATTTTGATTTTCTTGCAATTTAATTAACAAAGACAAATAATAATGGTAAATGAATTGATGGGAGAAGTAGCCTAGGGTTCAGAATCCATTCTAATCATGCATAGACCTCGACTTAAATTTTATAGCTTTTATGAATCACAATACTAAGTTCTTATCACCTCTAACTATTATCTATCAACTAGCAAGTATCCATCATTAAAGAACCTAACCTAAACATGGTGGATCAAGGTTCAAGAAGCATAGGTAATGAAAGACAAGTCACGATTCAATGATCGACTAACAACTAAGAAGTATAAATCATTAAAGGAGTCACTCTAAATATGATAAATCAACTCAAGAATATTAATCGATGAATAAACCATGAAAAAAGTTTGAAAGAAATCAATACATGAAGCATTTAATTTATCAAAATAATTGTCTAATATGCATATTTAGAACTTCATCAAAACCCTAGACTAAAGGAACTTAGCTACTCATCACTAAAGAGATCATAATCATGGTGGGATAAATAAAAATTAATAAAATAAGAGAGGGAGAAAGAATCGGCAAAAAACAACCTTTTTTCTCGCAATTTTCCCTCTGCGCAGCCAAACAAACCCTTAGGGAAGTGTATTTTCCTTCTGGTTTTGCTGAATTCTGCCAAACGCGCCCTCTAAAAAAACGATTTTCTCGTCTTCCCGGAAAATACTTCTCTGTGGGAAAATTATTTTCCTCACCTGGTTTTTCTCTCTCTCTATTGTTTTTTCCTTCTTTCTCTCTCTAAACTTTCTCTTTCTCTCTCTAAAACAGTAATGTAACTCTTCCTTTCTCTCTCTAATCAAAACAGTAAGGAAATAGAGAGATTTCAATCGGTTTTATTAATTCGAAAATATCTCTCTCTCTACAATTTCTCTCTTTCTCTCTGTAATCTCCCTCTCTTACAATTCTTTCTCTCTCTACAATCTCTCTCTCTCTGTTTCTCACTTTCTCTCACAAAAAGAGAAGAAATTAGAGGAAGAAGAGGATGAAAGTAGTTGCTGTCCCTGCTTTGGCCGTGGCGATCATGATGATGACAATTCCCTGTGTCTATATAGCAGAAAAATAATCGTGATTCTTCCCCCCTCCATTTCCAGATTTCTCTCTCTAAAAATACCACAAAACCTTCCTTTAATCTTCTTCTTTCCATTTGTATTTCATCTTTCCTAGTTTGAAAAGGATAGAGAATTCTCTGTCAATCCCTCCTCTTTCAGTAACTCCAACCGACCTTCCACTTTTACTCCCCTCTCTCTTTCTTTCTTTCTCTTTGCTTCCTTCCTGGTTTTGAAAGAAGGAAATATACTCTCCCTCTTTAATTGCAAAGAAATGGCTGTTAAGATAAGGAAGGAGGAAGAAATACGTGATCGGCTGTCTTAGTTTGATCAAGTGCTTCTCGGCCTGAGTTGGATGCTTGCGCCAGAGCGTCAAAACCGTGGGATCCACTAGATAGTTCCGCAACCGTCAGATTTGAGAAGAAACATGTTGGGTGTTAATAGCTTGTCCACGGTTGGAATGAATCTAAAGTCCCTGGAATCCCTGAGGTACAGCCATGTCTGACCGAAACTAACCCGAGCTCTATCTGAGCCGTTCAGATTGAGCGGGCCACTGAAAGTTTCTGCTCCATGAAGTACCAGATCATCTGCCTAATACTCTGCTGACTTGGTCAAATTGACTCTACTCCCAACTTTGACTTGCTCCAATTTAATCTCCCGGACTTCAATTTCACTTCTGTTTTCACCGTTGGGTTCGTATTCGACCCCGTTTCTCACCCGAACACCAATGTTGGCCAAAATTACCAGAATTCACCAATGACCATAGTACCCCTAACAATTATTTCTCCCGATTTCATCCGTTTTTCACACTAAACCCTGTAAAGACATCTGAAACAGAAAAACAAGCAATTTGTTAGAGTAACGACTCGAATTGGACTAACTAACCCTTGTTAGAGGACTCAAATGGGACATTTTCATGTCTCATCAGTAAACGATTTATGACTAAATATTTATAAGTTTTAAAGGCACACCTTAATCAAGGTTGTAAGCTTGAGCCCAACTAAGTCGTCATTGTGTTGTTGATGTCTTCTCTTGGGTTGCCATTTTAGCCAACGTCACTATTTCTCATTTTTGGGGAAACTTTCGAGAGTTGTTGAGTTAGTTTCTCAGGACGTGTTTTTCTTTTGATCTCATGATCCACCAGTCATCTGACCGCTCTTCTCATGGCCACGCGTACCGTCACATGACTTGACCTTAATCGACAGTTTTAACTTTAAAGGTCTCGCCTCATTATTACTCCAGGTCTTTTCTTCACTTATGTTGGGTTTATACAATGGTTGGGCCCATTTGGGTGATTCCATGGTTGGGCTCATTACCATCTAATAATTAATTGAGAGTGAGCCTCACCCACTCACTACTAGTCAAGACTATTTGTCTTCTAGTTAGCACATGGGTGGGCTCCACCTCTAGAAGGAAGATGGCATTCAAATCTTTCTTTCTCTAGACAATTAATGTCCCACATCTCTCAAGTAGTGAAACTAAAGGTGTCTTATAATAAGTTGCTTGACAACTCATTGTAAAACACATGGTGGTGTAGAGAAGGCTCCCACACGCGCGCGCACAAATGTGAGGCATTTAGGCTTTTAACTAATTTGGACTCTTTGGCTATTTGGGATATTTGGGCCATTTGGGTTAATTGGGCTTATGGGCCTTTGGGCCGTGGACCGTGAGCCCGTGAGCCCGCGTGCCCGCGTGCTCGGGTGCTCGGGTGCTCGGGTCCTCGGGTGCTTGGGTGCTCGGGTCCTCGGGTGCTTGGGTGCTTGGGAGCTTGGGAGCTTATAGTGAAAAGACTCTTTTGCCACGAAGAGTAGTTTTACTCAAACTCGGATTTTGACTAAGTCGGCGGGATTAACCTAATCAGTATTTGAGTATATCTCTAACTGATTTCGTAGGGTTAATCAGTTTCCGAGTTTATCTCCCACTCCCTTAACTTCTCTACCACGTTTCCTAGGCGGTTAGGGTTTTCTCAGAGGCTATATATACCGGCCGAAATCAAGAGAGGAAACACACAACTCATTATCGGCTATCTTCCTCTTTCTGATTGTTCAAGTTTTCGAGTTCTGTTATCTCCATTACTGTCTCTGTTAGTGCAGACAGAGGAAGTAAGTTGTGGTCAATCCTTAGGGAGTGATCGGAATCAAGTAATTAGCATCCCGGTTACTCCGAAATCACTTTCAAGGCAGTGGCCTCCATACCACGAAACAGTGAATAAGTTTTTTCTACCCGACAGTTCCATTGATCTACCCCATATTTCCAACAACTTATCCCCTGATCCTTCTTTATTCAAATGTAAAACTTATTTTCTTTTCGAGAGTTGTTTTTCATCCAAACCCCATTTTGAGAGGGTGACCTTTGCTTTAGTTTTGTGTGGCTCAAATTGATTCTTACTTCCTCAAATTCTTGTTGCCACATCAGATTTATTTCTGAAGGACAAATATTTGCTGCAGTTTTCACTGGAAGCTTGATGGTGGTGGAACTCCAGTAGTGTAGCAGAGAGTAGACAAAGAGGACAAAGTTGGGTTAAATAAACTGAATTTAAGTAACTTAATTTTAAATTCTTCAGTAAAAAATAAGTTAAAACTTCAAAAGAAAGCTAAATTTAACTTAGGGTACTTAATAGTTTCCGTATCAACAAATAAATATTTGGATCTTTTCACTTAAACAAAAAGAAAAGTTACTTCCAAAGGTGCTACCAAGTATCCCATGTAATAGCCCGACCCCTTTGGAACACCCAAGGATGATATAAAGATTTGAAGGGTTTAACTAACATGTAATTTCAGCAAAAAAACAGAAAAACTAAAATGTATTTTGTTTATTTTTTGTGAAGAGACTAAAATGTAAGTCAATGACAAGTATTGACTACCAATCAGGAAACTATAAATTGATGGATTAATATGTGTGGAACTAATTATTGGTGAAGTAATTACAAGTTATTATCATGTTTATAACCCATCATAATGCAATTTGTGCTTCAATCATACGCAAAATCCATTTTGAATTCTACACATACGTGAATTTTATAAATTTCTATAATCTTCCTTTCATAAAAACAATAGAAGTTGCAAATTTAGAGATGAAGATTTGATGTTCGAAAACGATATTTAACAATGTGAATCCTTGTCATGAGGATGATTCACATGGTGTATTTAGTAGAATAAGAGAATGTAATGAGTCATTGCTTGCACAAGTGAAACTTACTTATACGATAATGTTTGTTGATGTTACAAGAATTTAGGAAAGGGATGTGAAAAAGGATACACATATTGAGCCTTTGACAATGAAGCCAACATCCCTACCAATCGAAATACTTCTTCTAGAAGAAAGTGAAGTTAGAGAATATGACTAGGGTTGGATATTTTATCGGAATCTAACTATAATAGTGTTTAGCTTCAAGATGTTTTAACCAAAGTCTATCCCAACCAACAATAGTACATCACTACTGACAGTATAGCGATACTGAATCCTACTTTTCAAAAAGTCGTACATAACCAACCCCTTCACTGTGCAATGATGAGTCTCATAGAGTGAGTAGAAATGATCATATTGCTTAGATACAATATAGTTCGACAGGAATAGGAGTCATTTTTTTTTTATGAACAGCTAAGGAAGTTACATATTTTACTAGCTAGGTGGGATTTATGTGGCTTAATAAGAAAAAAACTAATTTGAGGGTATGATCTATTCTAAGAATCGATTGTCCTTAAGGATTTTATCATCTTCATGAACCAACAGAGTATTAAATTGGGCAAACGGGGATCTCTTTAGTCTTTAGTACAATGTTAACCGCTTCCAAGGGGCAAAAATCGAAGGTAATTACATATTGGATTAAGGTTTACGTAGAAAAAGGTAATAAGTCAATTTATTTTTTTTGTTCTTATGCAAATACACAAATTTGTCACTAATGTATTAATTGTTTGATACAGGTGTAGATATGTGTAAGAACAAGCTTGTCTTCTACATAACACAAATCAAATTAAGAGAATTAAGTAGTAAAATGCGTAAAGTTATTTACTTTTTGTTTAATACAGTAAAATAACGGTGTTATGCAAAGATAATTTGTATGGTGAATCCCAAATTTTAGTATCATAGAAAAATGATTTGTTTGGTGATTTTTTTTATTGTGTTGATATTGGACTTTTTGTGCTAGTAGAGCCCATATTTAAATTTTTTCACAAATTTTAATTTTTTATGCCAATATTTTCAAAGCACGAGTCTTAATGATTTTGAATTTTAATCATATTACACTCTTTCTAAAATATGTACAACAAATTTTGAATTTTTCAATCGCATCAAACCTATTCTAAAAGCAAAGAAAAACGATAAGGCTGTTTCTGTAGGGTTATCAACTTTTTTGTTCTAGGTCCGTTTCTCTGTAGGCATCCTACTATTTTAGTCATTTTGTCGCCCCAAACTCCTCTCAGACCAGATGATTCAATACCATAGACAAGATCTCGGATAAGGCAATCCGAGACCATAAGGAGGTCTCAGACTTTTCAGTCTGAAAACCTAAGCCAAGTCTCGAACTAGAACCCGCAGAATGTATGTATAGTTAGTTTCCTGAGACGGGCCAGTGATGGGAAGGCGACCTGAGTATCCGGTCAAACCAAATGGACTGGAATGGATGACTTCAGCTCTAAATACTTCAGTTTCGAACGTCCTGAGTCTCCTGACTGTCATCCATGTTGACTCCACGTGTCATCTTAATCAACAAACGGTCAAGATTTATTATTATTATTATTCTTTTTTTCCATTTTTTTCAATATTAATTTTTTCTTTAAGAAAATAATGACAAAGAAGTTTTTGTTCACTTTGCCCATCAATTACCCTTCTTCTTCCTTCTTCATCTTCTCTTTCTTACTTTAATTAAAAAAAGAGAACAACTTCCTTCTCTCAAACTTGCAGATTTGTAAAGTTTCATCAACTACACAAATACTACTTATTTTTTTCCATCTTTTCTTGCTGGTTTGGGAGTTAGGGTATTTCAAATTGTTAGTAAAATATCAATTTGGACGAACAGATTGAAAGAAACCGATTTTTTAGAGTTTGGGTTTTGGAGAATTATCACATTTTTGAACTGGGTAGTGGTCGGAGAAGCTTAAGATGCAATTAGGGTTCAACTTAGGGGTTAAAATGTGATGAGTTCTTACTCCATTTGTGAATGGCAGGAGTTAATTATGTATGGGTTTTTTGTTTCTTTGTATTTCATGGATTCATCAACCTTTTAGTTATAAACCCTTTCTTAATTTTACCCCAATTTGGTTTAGTGTCTTGTTCAAGTGAGGAATTTTCTGTTGTTGATTTTGAGTCTGATTTGTTTAATAGAGATTATTCACCTCCTTCTCCACCACCACCACCAACTCCTTCTCATCCTCCTTCACTTTCATGTGAAGAGGATCTCCATGGAATTGGTTCATTTAACACTTCATGTCAACTTAATTCAAGTATACATCTTACTTCTGATGTTTATATAGAAGGTTTTGGTAGTTTTATTATACTCCCTAGTGTTTCATTTAGTTGCCCTTATTCTGGGTGTTCAATTATTATCAATCTTACTGGAGATTTTAGTTTGGGTAGGAATTCATCAATTTGTTCAGGGGATTTTACTCTGAATGCTACTAATGCAATTTTCTTAGATGGGTCATCAGTTAATACTACAGCTTTAGCTGGTTCTCCTCCTTCACAAACTAGTGGTAGTCCACAGGGTATTGATGGAGCTGGTGGTGGTCATGGTGGAAGAGGTGCTTGTTGTGTAACAGATGAATATAAGAATCCTGAAGATGTTTGGGGTGGGGATACTTATTCTTGGTCTTCACTTATGAAACCTAATAGTTATGGAAGTAAAGGTGGAACAACAACTAGTAATCAGAAAGATTTTGGTGGTGGTGGTGGTGGAAGAATTTCTATTGACATTAAAGAAGTTCTTGAGGTTAATGGAAGTATTTTAGCTGAAGGAGGTAATGGAGGTCTCAGAGGTGGAGGTGGATCTGGTGGTAGCATCTATATCAGTGCTCATAGAATGTAATGTTATCTTTCTTTCTTTCATAGCTTAATTTTAACTGCTGAAAAATACATACCCAGACATGGTACAAGTGATTGCTATTCCCATTAGAACTTTCTAGGTTATATGGATATAATAGGGAATAGGCAATGCAATACTTCTGATCAGCACTACCCTGACAATTGGATTTGTGAAATGTTCAAAAGAGATATGGTCTCTAGCTCTGATACCATGTTATCAACTTCATACTCTTAAAGCTTGAAATTTTGTCGCGTAATGATATGTATGAATAAGGGTCTATGCATCTGTGCACAAACTCAAACAAGTATAATGCTGTATGTGCTGCCTTGCTTTAGGTAAATGAGATTATAGTGTCTTACTATAGCCTCAATTTGGGTACTCCCCGCGAAAGTGTGCATCAAATTCTTCTAATTACAAAACTTTCACTGTCTTTTACTTCTTGTTATGATTAGGATTTTTATTTTTAATCTTCTAGAAATGTTCTCTTCTCACTTCTGTCATATTTCAAAGACAGGAATGGAATTGGAAAAATAAGTGCCTCAGGAGGTGATGGTTGGGGTGGCGGCGGGGGTGGAAGAGTTGGTATCAAAATTTTCAGCAGACATGAAGACCCTGAAATCTCGGTTCATGGTGAGATTTGTCATTCTATCTTCCAGAGAGTGATTTTGTTTACAATCTTTCTTCCTGCCAACCTTCTGAATATAACTATTTATTGACATTCTTTGTATCTTAAGTCTTGTGGGGGGTTTACCATTTCTCAAGTGTTGTTCTTTAGGAGGAAGTAGCTATGGCTGTCCACAAAACTCTGGTGCTGCGGGAACTCTTTATGATGCTGTTCCTCGGAGCCTAATTATTACCAATCATAACAAGTCAACTCAGACATTTACACTTCTTCTGGATTTTCCTAATCCTCCACTTTGGACAAATGTTTACGTTCGAAATAATGCTAAGGCTGTCGTACCTTTGCTCTGGAGTCGTGTGCAGGTCTGTGAATGCTAACCCTTGTGCTCATCATAAGAGACTCCTAAATTTCGTCTTTGCCGTTTAGTTTGTTCTTTCTAAGTATTTAGGTTCTCCTCTTTTGTTTGGTATAGTTACTTCTGATGCAAGTTGATGTGTGTAAGAAATATAGTTGGGAATATAAGACCTAGTGGAGGCCATTTTTGGTATTTGCAACTATGGGTAAGGATTTGGAGGGTCAAAGCTAACTGGTTTAGTAGGTGAAGTCTCGAAAGAACCAACAATTTCACGTGGATAGATTCATTTTGTGTCTTCCTAGGTTCAAATTTTGGGTTTCATCTCTGTGATGTAAATCCTGTTATGTATTTGAATCAAAGTCGTTCTCTTGTTCCAGAGTTGTGCATGTTTACGTATTAATATTGTATTCTTTCTTTTGTTAAAAAAAAAACCTATCGAACTACAGTTCTCTTGATACAAATGCAGGTACTGGGACAGCTTAAGCTGTCATCTGGAGTGCTGGTCTTTGGATTAGCACAGTATGCCTCTTCCGAGTTTGAGCTCATGGCAGACGAGCTTCTGATGAGTGATTCAGTAATCAGGGTAAGATGCAGCATTATTGGTTTTCTCTTGATCTAGTCACAGTTTTTTTTTTTCTATTAAAGTGCATTTAACTAATCTAGAAGTATTACATATCTCGCTAGATTTTACCAGGTCAATAGTATGATACTTCTTACTTGTTTTCCACTTAAGCGTAGGTATATGGAGCTCTTAGAATGACAGCAAAAGTTTTCTTAATGTGGAACTCAAAAATGCTAATTGATGGTGATGGAGACGCACTTGTGGCAACATCTTTGCTTGCAGCCAGCAACTTAGTTGTTCTTAAGGTATTCCACTACTTTCCGGTTTCCATTTCCTTGTAAAGTTTCGCCCATGTTGACATAATTAACATCTTTTACAGGAATCATCTGTAATACGCTCTAATGCGAATCTTGGAGTTAATGGACAAGGCTTCTTGAACTTAACTGGACCAGGAAATGTGATAGAAGCACAGCGTCTCATTCTGTCTCTATTCTACAGTGTCCATGTAATTGAAAGTCTCCATTTGAACTTCCTTTTTGTCATTAGACACTACTTTCTTATATTGTTTTTCGTCATGCTTGTTATAATCTATTGTGTTGTTGGTTTTGACTCTTTTGAGATAGCCTGACATGATTCGATACACGATATTAGGTTTGCACTTTTAGAATCTCGTTTACTTGTTAAATGACCCATTGTGCTTGTGTGAAGGTTGGTCGAGGATCTGCTTTGCACGGTCCGTTGTCAGAAGCCTCTAAGAGTGACATGTAAGAATATGATTTTCTTTGGGTTTAGCAGTTTGCCTCTGTTTGGATGGCTAAAGTAACTGACATCCTTTATTTGATCCATGTTAGGACACCAAAGCTTGCTTGTGCTCACCAAGAATGTCCTATGGAGTTACTTCATCCGCCTGAAGATTGTAACGTGAACTCTTCAATGTCCTTCACACTTCAGGTCTGCCTCTGTTAAATGGTCACTATTTGAAGCGAATAAGACAACTGCAGTTTTGAAGTCAGTAGTTTCTGATATTGTGGTTTTTCAATCTTGGAGGTTTGCCGAGTTGAAGATATAACTGTTGAAGGTCTTATTGAAGGAAGCGTTGTTCATTTTCACATGGCAAGAACTATTGTTATCCAGCCTTCTGGAACGATAAGTGCATCAGGGCTTGGTAAGATGCCCCTCTTTGTCGTTCTTTTCAGCATTGATCAAGTTTCTTGCATAATTTTGTTGTACCAAAACTTGGAATATTCACTCAAAGTGGGCCAGAGAACCCAATTTTTTATTGATCTTGGTTAAAAAGAAATCACATATGAATGTGCTTAGCTTGTGTTATCTATACAAACCTCTGCAGCTATGTGCAGACTATGTGCAAACTTGTGCAAAACTTATTCTGTGCAAACCTTGCGGATGGAGTTGAAGTTTAAAAATAATTTATGGACCCTTTTTGACATAAGAAACTCTGGTCTCAGAGTTTTGGCCATTTTTCACTCATTCATTCTTTAGTGGAATTTCTTTGACATAAGAAAGTCGGGATTGTTTATGTAGGCTGCACAGGTGGTGTAGGTCAAGGAACAGTTTTAGGGAATGGAATTGGTGGTGGTGGTGGACATGGTGGAAAAGGAGGAGATGGATATTATACTAGTAGGGCTCTTGCTGAGGGTGGTATTGCATATGGAAATGCTGATTTGCCTTGTGAGCTTGGCAGTGGCAGTGGAAATGACAAGTCTAGTGGCACAACTGCGGGTGGAGGTATCATAGGTAAGGTTCTGGACAGGTCACTTCTATTCCTCTTTATCATTTGTTTTGCATTCTTTTCTTCAACAGTCATGAAAGCATATTATATTTTCTGCAACAGTGATGGGTTCAATGGAGCATGCGTTGTTAAGTTTGACTGTTTACGGTTCAATCAAAGCAGATGGAGATAGTTTTGAGAAAAACATGAAACACCTCAATTCTGGAGTCCTGAACCATTCAGACGGAGGTCCTGGGGGTGGATCTGGTGGAACTGTACTCTTGTTTTTGCATTACTTGACACTAAGTGAGTCAGCTATTCTTTCAAGTATTGGCGGACATGGTAGTCAAAATGGTGGGGGTGGTGGTGGTGGGAGAATTCACTTCGACTGGTCAGGCATTCTGACTGGAGATGAGTATTTTCCTGTTGCTACTGTGAATGGAAGCATATACACAGGGTATGTATCTAAATTCTCGAAGAGCATTTACTGGTTTTCTTTTACTTCACGTAAGTATTGTACCATGTTGTATTTTAATATTATTACTCTCTTCCATAGTAGAATAATTACTATACAACTTCTGGGGTTTGTTTTTTATGATAGCGGAGGATTGGGCTTGGGCCATGGCCATGCTGGGGGAAATGGAACCATCACTGGGAAACCTTGTCCGAGAGGACTTTATGGGACCTTCTGCGAGGTAGCTTCGTGTTTTATGAGTTAATGTATCTTGTATTTGATTTTTAATTGAAATGATTTGGTTGAATAGTCAAAGAAATTATATCTCTATTTCTTTGATGCTCTGAACCTGTACATTATTTACGTAAATGGAAATTAACAGCAATCGGCTAGTAATGCTTAGAATCTTTATTTGATAGGGACATCTTGATGAATCAATAGAAATTAATGTGCTTGATACTTTTGTGTCTAGCCGAGATAAGATACTCTCTAACTACACTTAAATTACTTTTTGAAGATGGAATGTGGTCAGTGGCAGTTTGTAAGAGTGGAAAGTTCACATTTTTCTAAATTGATTTGTTTAGAAAGATCAGAGACTTCTTGTTAATACTCAATACCCATATTATGTTTTTTGCTATCATGTGGATGAAGTAAATACTCTGAAATACTGCAGGAATGCCCAATTGGCACATATAAAAATGTGACTGGATCTAGTATAGCTCTCTGTCATCAATGCCCACCTTATGATCTTCCACATCGTGCCATATATACAAGTGTCAGAGGTATTTCTTGAACTTCGACTTTTGTTTATTTTGCTACAAAACTACAATATGCTCATTGTCTTCAAGTCTTGAACAACCTTTTCTCTTTTTCTACTGACTACTTGTTCCATTATATCGTTAATATCTGAGCTTAGTAAATTTCTGAAGTCATTTACATGTAATATCATAATGATCTTTGTCAATTAATTTTCCGAGATTAGATAAGGTCAGTAAGTTTCTTCCTGAAGTTTTTAATTTTTGTTTTGATAGGTGGTGTTGCTGAGACTCCTTGTCCACACAAATGCATTTCTGATAGATATCATATGCCACACTGTTATACAGCTCTGGAAGAGTTGATATACACCTTTGGCGGGCCATGGTTGTTTGGACTTCTTCTCTCAGGTCTACTCATATTGTTAGCTCTGGTACTTAGTGTTGCACGAATGAAATTTGTCGGGACTGATGAATTACCAGGACCAGCTCCCACACAACATGGTTCTCAAATAGATCACTCATTCCCTTTCTTGGAGTCATTAAATGAGGTCATGGAAACCAATAGAGCCGAGGAATCCCAGAGTCATGTGCACAGGATGTACTTTTCGGGGCCAAATACCTTTAGTGAACCTTGGCATCTCCCACATTCTCCTCCGGAAGAAATAACAGAAATTGTGTAAGTTCATCATTCACTTTCTTGTTTACTTAACTCTTCGAATTCTAGACTTTAATGCTTTGTAGCAAGGGTTGTACTATTTTGTTCATATTATCAAATCTTTTTTTTGTTATTACTCGATAATAATAGTTTTCACTTCTTTGTGATGACCATGGCAGATATGAAGATGCATTCAACAGATTCGCTGATGAGATTAATGCTCTGGCTGCTTATCAATGGTGGGAAGGATCTGTCTATACTATTCTTTCAATTTTTGCATATCCTGTAGCATGGTCATGGCAGCAATGGCGTCGAAAAATGAAACTACAAAAACTGCGTGAATTCGTTCGTTCAGAATATGATCATGCCTGTTTGCGTTCTTGTCGTTCACGTGCTCTTTACGAGGGGCTTAAGGTTTGTTCTCCAGAAATTCTTCTGATATCTTCTGATGTTCTTTGATTTACTTCAGCCTAATACATTGCCGATATAAAAGAACTAGTGAGGAACTTAAGTGGGATTTTTCTGTTCGGAAAATGATATAGTGACTTAGAAATTGGTACTTAGAGGGTGACATATTTCCTCATTTAGAAACAAAAGCGGTCCCCACCATAGTTAAACTTTGAAAAAACCTTGTCTTTTAGTGATTCCACATCAGCTGGGCATTATAATGCCCAAGCCCAAAAAACTGGCCACTCAAGCATCTCCCTTTCTGTTCTCCTAACACATCCAAAATTGATGTGGTTATATGAAGTCTGACAATCTGAACGTGACATTATTTCTGTAGGTTGCTGCAACTTCTGATCTAATTCTAGCTTATGTGGATTTTTTTCTTGGAGGAGATGAAAAGACGGCTGATCTACCTCCTCGTCTTTATCGAAGATTTCCTATGCGTTTAGTTTTTGGAGGTGATGGAAGTTACATGACTCCTTTCTTGCTTCACAGTGATAACGTTCTAACTAGCCTAATGGGCCAGGTTCGTTATCTGGTCTTAACCGATTATACCCTCAATTGAACTTTTATGTAAAAATCAACCATAGAAGCACATTTTACTCATTTTCTTCATATATGCAGTCTGTTCCTTCAACCATTTGGTATCGACTTGTAGCTGGATTGAATGGCCAATTACGCTTAGTTCGACGGGGGCGCCTAAAAACAACATTTCTTCCTGTCCTGAGTTGGTTAGAAACTTACGCTAATCCTGCTTTGAGAATACATGGTGTTCGTATCGATCTTGCCAGTTTCGAGGCCACAACTTCTGGTCGCCAGTTCGGGCTTTTGGTTTATGCTGTTGAAGAAAGATCTGAGCCAACACCTATTGAAGTTTTAGATGGGCCAAACAGAATTGACAAAAAGTTCGTAACTCTCTTATCATCTTAATTTATCAAACTGACAACAAGTTCTTTTAACTGCAAGTTTGTATCATTCTGTTTAATCTGTTTGGAACTTTACTTTTCAGTGTGCCAAGTTTTCTGAAAGACCATCTTCCACGAGATTTAAGCAGTGAAAACCTTATAATTCACAGATCAACCCGTGGAGAGATTTTAGACGCTTACAATTTGGGCATACTCGAAGAAAAGAAAAGTATTTCCTATCTCCTCTCTTTTATAGTGCGCAATTCCAAGCCAGTCGGTCATCAGGTAACTATCTCTTGCTTAAATGCATAAAAGAAGTCCGAATGGAAATTGCACGTCAATATATAACTGAAATTCTGTCGTTTTTAGCTTCTTAGTGTATGCTGTTCTGAGATATCACTGCTGAACTTCTGGTCGTTCTTAACTTTTGTTGCAGGATCTTGTTGGTTTGGTTATCTCAATACTACTTCTAGGAGACTTTAGCCTAGTGTTGCTTACTTTGCTCCAGTTGTATTCTATTTCGCTACTCGACTTCTTTCTAGTTATATTTGTCGTCCCTCTTGGTATACTTTCTCCATTCCCTGCTGGAATCAATGCTCTTTTCAGCCATGGACCCAGACGATCTGCGGGTCTTGCACGAGTATATGCTTTATGGAACATTACATCTTTCATCAATGTGGTAAGTTTGGTTAAATTCTTATTCCTCGCTTGACCGTCTTTATTTTATCTTATCTCTCTAAAACGTGATTTATCTTCTACGCAGACGGTGGCTTTTCTTTGTGAATTTGTTCACTACAAGACCAGTAAAAAACATTCCAACTTTCAGCCGTGGAATTTTAGCATGTGAGAAGATTCTCTTGCTGCTTTGTGAATTATAATATCTTCCCGTAATGAATGAATTGATCATCAATATCTGAACTTATTGAGAACTGGCAATGGTGGATGCAGGGATGAAAGTGGGTGGTGGATGTTTCCGACTGGACTGGTTCTTTGTAAATGTGTCCAGGCACGGCTCATCAATTGGCATGTAGCTAATTTAGAGATCCAAGATCGGTCGTTGTATAGTAACAACCCGAACTTGTTTTGGCAGTCTTGATATTTAGTGATAAGGTAATGAACATGTTGACCACTGAAAAAAGTTTGTACCAATTATAAGTTTCTAATATGGTTGAGTTATTGTACTGTAAACAGTGAAATAGAGAGAGAGAAGAGTCATGACAGGACTCTAAGAAAGACAAGATATGGCTGGATTTGTGGTTACCAATATTTTCAACTGTGTTTGCTCTGATACTGGTCGAGTGAGCCTCAAAAACAAACATTTTGACCACAATTTTTCACTATTGCCGTCTCAGCGAAGGAGTTTATTTATAGTAATACTTCAGGGGTGACGTAATGACAGACAACAATGACATGTATTTGCAAGAAATGTATAGACGGTTACTGTAAATTTGTAATACTAGTGAATATGGATTACATCATTTTTGCTTTGTTGGTTGAAAAGTTTTGGTGACTGCTTTCACATCCCACTTGAACACAAGGGCACCTCTGCTTACACTTAAATAATCAAATAAAACTATAAATCACCAGGGTGCCGTTATATTTTCACAACAATGAGAGAAGAAATATTAAGAAAAAATCGGTTGGGTTAGAGGTCCAAAAACAAGGCTTGGCTAATGGAAATTTGGGTCCAATGACCCAACCCATGTCTTTGTTCAAGTGACTTCAAATGACTTCAGTTTTAGAAAACGGCAAAAATAACCTTAATATTTATCTTATGCGGTAACTGCCCTTTTATAAAAATGGAGTCTAGAAAGTCTAGACTATAATATTTCTTTCCCAAATGGAATTGTTCTCTCCCTCTCGACCTAAGTTTCTCATTATTTCCTTCCCTCTTCTAGTTTTTCTATTGAAAATACCAAAAGGGTTCTTCTTCGTCAATCGGTTAAGGTTTCTTCAATTTTCTTCACCGATTAACAAGGGTTTGGCAGGCGACGGACTGTAAAGCCCTAATCGAGAAGGGATGGAAGCTGGATATCTGAACTGAGGGTGTTAGTGAACCCTCTTGGAGCAAGGCTTGCTATCTTAAGGTACCTCATTCCATTTAATATTAGTTAAAGTACTGTGAGTATTTTCTAATATGTCTTAGCAATTCTTGACATTGCGCATGATCACTAGTCTTGTTATATATTTTTTATGTGTGATACTGTAGATCAGAACATGATTAACTCTGCTTCTCAAGAAGAATGAACTCGTAAGTGTAGACGATCTTGATGATCACACTAGATGTCCTGTATGTATAGAAGCTAACACATGTTAATTATGTTTATATTGAGAATCTGAAAGTTGGTGAAAACATTAGTCTAGATGATCTTGACGATCACACTAGATGTCACGTTTCTGTAAAACTTAAACATGTTTTTCACCTTTTAAACAATTCACAACTAGAATAATAGAATTGTTAGAACTAGTGCATTCAGAGACTTAGCTGACATCAAGAATTGCCTAGCAAAGAAGGGAGGTAAAAAGTACTTCATAGATGATTACTATAGATACACAAGAGATTACCTCCTTGGGCTTAAGATGTAGCAAAAGAGATGTTTCTGAAATATAAGTTGAAGTAGACAACCAACTGGACAGGAAATTAGAAAGGGTCTAGATCAGATAGGGGTGGTGAGTATAGCCCTCACACCCTTAAGACTTTCTGTGAGGAGCATTAGATAATTTATGAACTTAGTGCCCCTTATACGCCAGTGGCGGACCCAAAAATATTTCATTGTGGGGGCACTTTTAGTTATAATAATATGGAAATCGTCTAGAAATCTTAATGTCGTGTCCGAATGTGTGGTTTCTATACATTATCGTTACATTCTAAGCCAACTCAACTACTATGGACTTACGAGTTGTATTTACTGTAACCAATATAGATAAGTAGTCTCATACACTTTCGAAATATATACAGAAGTTAAGGAAACAGAGAAGACATATTCATTTTAGAGAAATAGTTAGAAAATAACATAAACACGTGTGTATATATAAGAGAATGAGATAGAAAAAAGACATAAGAATGATATGAAGAAAAATAACTCTAACAACGTTCACGAGAGTCAACCATGAATTTACAAAGAAAAAAACTAAAAGATGAAATGATCTCTAAATAGGGGGTCAAAAAAGAAAAATAGTGCAAATAAGATAACTACTAAAAGACAAGGGGGCAAATATGAATATACCCATAAATAAACCAAAATGTTAGCTAGTTACGGGATTCGAACTCGGACCTCATACGCACACGTTTTGAACTAAAACCTTTACTCCAATTCCTCTATAGTGTCAAGTAAGGTAGGATATTTTTCTTATTTCATTTTAACCTCTATTTGGAAAGATATTCAATTTTGGACCCGTGGGGGCACGTGCTCCCACAGGTCCCAACCTGGGTCCGTCCCTGTTATACGTCACAACAAAATGGTGTAGCTGAAAGAAATAAGAGGACACTTAAGAACATGAAAAATGTCATGCTTTTAGGTAAACTACCATAGGACCTGTGGGGAAAGGCGAATTTATCCGCCTGCCATGTGTTGAACTTGGTACCCATAAATGTGTTAGACAAAACACCTTTGGATTATGAAACGTTTTCGCACCTAACCTGAAATTTTAAGAGTGTGGGGGTGTCTAGCGAAAGTGGGTAGATCTGACTTTGGAAAAGTCATTGTTGGACCAAAACTGTTGATTCTGTTTTTGTTGGTTATGCTCGTAAAAGTGTTGCATATAGATTCATGTTGTTAGACGATAATGCTATGATAGAATCTAGAGATGTTGAATTTTTTTAGCATGGGTTTCTTTTAAATCTATCTGTTGAGAATGTTCCCTTGCATGATAAGTCACTTACTAGCATACCTTTGCATGTTGGGATGCCTAATAGTATGCCTCCCTTTAGTTCTTCCATTGATAACATCATAGACGAAACAGAACTTAGGAAAAGAAAGAGATGTAGGATAGAGAAGAACATTGGCCTGGACTTTATCACTGCTTGTCTGTCTAAAGGTGTAGACTGGCTAAATGATCAGTTTGTGTCTAGTTTCTTAAATGAGACTGACCCAAAGACTTATTTTGAGGCCATAACTTCATTAGATTAAAGCTTGTGAACTGACTGACTCACCTAAAGGGTGTAAATCCATTAGTACTAAATGGTTGTTTAAGAGAAAGTCAAGACTCGTCAGGACCATAGAAAGGTATAAAGCTCAACTTGTGAATAAAGACTTTACACAGAGTGAAGGACTTAACTACCTTGATACTTACTCTCCTATGACCAAAAATCGCAACTGTTAGGTCACTTATTGTCTTGGTTGTCTTGAATGACTTAGTGATCCAGCAAGTGGATGTCAAGGCAACCTTCTTAATTAGAGACCTAACTGGGAAATTTACATGTTTCAACTTGAGAGGTTTGTGGTCATTGGTCAAGGGAGTAAGATGAGTATACTGAAGAAGTCCTCACATGGTCTTGAACTGACACCCAAGGAATGGTATGAGAAATTTGATAATACCCTATTGAGTTATAGTTTTACTGTGAATAATTTTGAATCGTGTGTTTATTCTAAACAGTATAATTATGGCTATGTGACAATATGCTTATCTGTTGATGACATATTTATTTCTCGTGCTAATGAGACCATAAAATAGTATAAGACCAAACTAGTGATTAAAGGGTTTACACATGAAGAGAGACACGACTACTTTGACTCTTACTCTCTAGTGACCAAAATTAGTACAATGAGGTCTCTCATTGCGTTGGCCGCCTTGCATGACCTAGTCATATATCAAAAGGATGTAAAGACAGTCTTCCTGAATGGAGATCTAGATGAAGAGATTTATATGTCTCAATCCGAGGGATTTGTGATCCCTGGTCAAGAGAGTAAGGTGTGTAGACTGAAGAAGTCTCTCTATGGTCTAAAACAGACACCTAAGAAATGGTATGAGAAATCGATGATACCATCCTAAGCAATGACTTCACTGTGAATAACTCAGACTTGTGTGTATATTCAAAACAGTGTGAGTCTGGATATCTCATCATTTGTCTATGTGTTGATGACATGTTTTTCTTTGGTTCCAATGTAGATGATGTGAATGAGGTCAAGACCTTTATGTCATCTAAGATTGAGATAGAGGACTTAATAGAGGAAAATGACCTTCTTGAGATTAAGTTTAAGAGAAACCCAAATGTCATCTCTTTAAGTAAATCTCACTATGTTGAACAAATATTGAGAAAGTTCGAACATATAATGTGACACATGTGAAAACTCCATATGATCTGAATATAGCTCTAGTTAAGAATAAATGTGTTACTTTTCTCAACCAGAGTATGCTAAGATCATGAGAAGTGTGATATTCTTGGTGAATTACACTTAACCAGATTTTGTCATTGCGGTTAACATATTCACTAGATATACTCACATCCCTAGTAAGGAACTCTAAAATGTTCTTCATCGCTTGCTTAAGTATTTAAGAGGCATTATTAACCTAGGTTTACAGTGAAGTAATTTTTCTGCAGCTTTGGAAGGTTATTGTGATGCTAACTAAGTAATTAACAATGATGGAGTTTGTTCAACTAGTGGTTATAATTTTATCTTTGGTGGAGATGTTTTGTCATTGAAGTCTTACAAACTGACATGCACACCGCGCTCTACTATGGAGTCTGGATTTATTACTTTTAACTTGGTAGGTTAGGAAGTTGAGTGGCTGAGAAGTCTTTTTAAGAAGACGTGTCACTGTGGGGGAAGGAGATGACATCGATCTCCTTTCATAGTAACTCAAATGCGGCATTGTGATATCAAAGAATAATGTGTACAGTGGTGAAATGAGACACATCCGGATAAGGCATGTTGCACTAGAGCGTATGCTGAAGAATTGTATGATAGCTCTAGAGTATGTGTGGTCTGAGCAGAGCTAGCTGAGTACAGAGCCCAGCAGAGATTCGCTGAGCAGGTCAGAGTTGGACCTAAGGTTGAGCATAAGGCTCTTAATGCATTTATAACCCTTTGGGGTGGTCCTATTGAGGCAGACTTGATGAATGCATCGACTGATGAATGTGTTCATAATCTTTATGGCGATCCTACTGAGACGGACTCGATGGGCACATAGTTGCCGATGATGTGAGGATGAACTTGTAAAAGTTCTTAATGCATTTATAGCCCTTTGTGGTGGGCCTATTGAGACGGATTTGATGAATGCACCGATAGCTGATATATCCATTGCCATAATGGTGGTCCTATCGAGATGGGCGATATGGGTATATAGCTGCTGATGATGATGAGGATGAACTTACCAAAGTTCTTAATGATTTCATGACCTGAGAGAGGGGTCAGTGTCTACACTGAGGTAGACTTAAGGAAATCACCTACGTGAGTCCGAGGGTGGAAGGTCGCCTTCCATGGAGGACACACAACAGTCTTCTTAAAAACTCATTAGACCCAAGGTATGTTCAGGGCCTACTAAATGAACATGAACGAATCGCGGAGAACGTAGAAAATCAAAGGGTATCGTATGTGTTGTGAGGGTCTCAACCAAGAATCACCAAGTTCAAGAGTAATTTCACTTGGATGTTTTATTTGTGGTTGTTGCCTCACTTCACTATGTGTCAATTCAAATCAAAAGATATTAAACACTTAAGTGCATGTCCCACTTCTGCTCGGCATTTAGAAGTCTTTGTAATCCTTTAGTGGGGGATTGTTGGATAAATGGCTTCCAGCCTTTAAGTCCGATAGTCCCACTTGAGGAGAATAGTCGATCTGACCAACACGGGTCGGGTCGGGTTTGAGAGTCCTGGAGTTTGGGGGAATTTTGAATAAAATAAATACTTATTTGGTATTTATTCTTCCTAAACCTCTAGTATTTGTTATCTTGTAGAACAAGTAAAGGATTCCTTCAAATCCACAACTTCTTTATTTTCCTCCAGGTTTTCTGGGAAACACTAATAGGGTTTGCGAAGTCTATAAATAAGACCTAAACCAAAATTGAGAACATACAACACTAAGAGAGATTCATCTTCTGTTAAATATTGAGCCGATTTTCTGCTTCTCCAATATCATCTTCTTTACTGCAGTTGAAGATGGTAGTTGTGGTAAATCCTTGGAGAGTGTTCGGAGTTATACAATTTGCATCGAGGTTGTACCGGAATCACTTTCAAGGCAGTGGCCTCCATATCACGACACAACAAACTCCGTTCTTGGTTTTTCTGAGAGATAATACTTTTCATTGATCTAACTCCATATTTCCAACAATTATTTAGGCAAAAACATTCAACATCGACAAGATTATTATAAAAGACGATAATTAAGTCATTATAAACCAGCTTTAAAAAAAAAAAATCAAATATCCATAGGACGACTTTAGCCACGGGGATAATAATAACATAACTGAAGGAAACATTCTACAATATAAATTTGTCACACTGCAATCGAAGAAACGACATGATAACACATAATATAGCAAAAAATAAAATAGAGGTTTATACAACGATTTAGTCTAAAACAATTCTTAGATTATCTCTATACTTTTTTTGTTTTTTTTGTTCCATTCAACAAAAAATAAATATATATGTAAGACTTAACAATTAGTGAATTATAGGTAATCACATTGTTTATACTAATGCTATGGGAAAATTTTTTGGTGTCCTATGAAAAAGAAGTATGATATATGAAACAAAGAACATATTCTCTCTAAAATATCATACATCATGAAGCACTTTAAAAAGTTAATTGCTTGTTTCATATTTTTATTCTAATCAAATGTCCCTGGTGAAATTTTAGACTCCCTAATTTCAAATTAGAACTTACAAAAATTAATTGTGTTTTGTAGGAATTGAATCTACTACCACGTTACAATCCGAGTGCCACGGTTCCACGTAGGGGTGTCAACGGGTCGGTTCCGGTTCGGGTATCTCACTACCCAGAACCGAAACCTATTAAAAATTACAGTTCCGGATCTTATCGGTTCCAATCGGGTATTAAATTCTTATCGGATATCAAAATAAGGATCCATAACCGGCATAAACAGTTCTGGTTCGGTTCCGGGTAAATGGGTACCCGTGGCCACCCCTAATTCCACCCATATCTGGTTTGGTGGAATAAAGTGTTGGGTGCGCAGGCGAAGTACGGACCCGAGTATTTTTGAACTAGGGTTTGGGCGTTTGACGGAAATTTTCCTATCCCAACGTGCGGGTTGAGAATTTGGCGCGTTCCAGTTCTTTGATACTATAGACCGGAATAACAACATGAACCCGCCCTTACCCAACAAAAATATATCCGTCGACAGATCAACTAACAGTTTAAAGAGATCAACGGCTATGATTTGAATGTGTGGTTCAAATTAAGACTTGTGATCGAAGTAATGTGAAAAACCCTAATATTATATATTTTCTCCTTCTCCCACCAAACAAAAAAATACCCCAACCTGTTTCGCGAACTTTTTGCCCTAATTGATTTGAATCCTAACAGATTCTGATCAATTTCACTTTCTACTCTACAACGGTCAGAACTTTGCCCTAATTGATCTTAATCGAACTTTTTGCCCTAATTGCTCTTCGTGATCTTGTTTCTGGTTGTTGCTTCTTCCGTCGATCATCTGATTCCGAGGTTTCCCCCTAACTGTCTCTCTCGATATTTACTAACTCTTTGTCTCTCTACGTCTCCTATCTCTTTCTTTTGTGAATCAAGAAATGGGTAAAAAGAAGATTGAGATTAAGAAAATTGATGATAAAGATCGAAGAATGGTGACCTTCACCAAGAGAAGGCAAGGGCTTTTTAAGAAAGCTGAAAGTTTGTGCAAGGAATTTAGCAGTTCCAAGATCGCCATTATTGCTTTCTCTCCTGCTGGTAGGCCTTTTTCTTTTGGGCACGACTCTGTAGACAGTGTTCTTCATGAATACCTCTCTAGGGTTGAAGATGAACATTCTCCTCAACAGGAACAAGAAAACCCTATAAACATTCACCAACAAGAAGATGATTTCGTTGTTCCTGTTCCTGGTGGTGGTAATTTCTGGTGGGAAACCCTAAAGGTTGAAGAATTAGATTCTTTTGATAAATTAGTTGCTGCTAAAAATGCATTACTCCAAGAAAAAGAAAATGTCTTCAGGAGATTACAAGTTCTAACTTCATCTTTATCCTCCTCTGCTTCCTCTATTATTACTACTACTGCTGTCGCTGATCAAGCTACTACTACAACAACAAGTTCAAATTTTGAAAAAGAAGAATTAGGTTATTTTGATCCTACTATTACTACTACTACTGCCACAACAAGTTCAAATCTTGAAAAAGAAGAATTAGGTTATTTTGATCCTACTACTACTACTGCCACAACAAGTTCAAATCTTGAAAAAGAAGAATTAGATTCTTGTGATCCTAGTACTTCTTTTGCATCACTTGATAATGGGGGTGAAGACTGTTTTCTATCTTCTTCAGTTGGGTGGGATTATGGTGATTTCTTTTGGAATTCAGATTATGAAATACCTAATCTGATGATGATGATGATGAGTGAAGATAGTGCTGGTGGTATTTCAACTTGTGCTGAAACTAATTACCTGTGCAATTAAAGAGTTGATTTTGATTGTGCTAATGTGTCAATACTCACTTTTACTATTGGGTAAGACAAAGAAGTTGATAAGTCTAAGCTCTTTTTTAGGAATTTTGTTTGCAACAATGTAATTTTGTTTTATCTCGGTTGTGTTCTCCTGAGGACCTTAACCATTTGTTCTCAAATCTTGTACATTTTTTTTACATATTAATAGAAATTCTCTATTGTTTTAAAAAAAGCGTCACGCCAGTCCTTTTGGTACATTGTTGGGGTTTGGAAATTCACGCTTATGCACACTAACCGACTTCTGCATCTAATGTTGGCCTGGTTACTATTAGTCTGCAATTAGCGGAAATGAAATGTCTTGGATTCTGCATATTCGGTTCCTAAAGGTTCTCCGAATTTTTTGTGTGCATCTGCGAACTGTAGACTTAGGATGTCATATTAACAACAAACATTTTGATTTACATCCGTTGGAGTATAATGTCTTGTTTCATTGCTTACTATTAAATATTCCTTGTAATTAAACTAAATCACTTTCAGAACAATTAGATAAGAAGTTCCTTTTGCACAAGGGAGATACCATAATAACTCCCAAGTTTAGTTTCTTGTATTGGTAATTGTCGATATTGTCTCTCATATTTGTGGACTTAACTTTTTTTCCTTTTGCGTAGCCTCAATGCTTGAAATTGCAAAAAGACGTGCAGTTGATTCTAACTGGATTTCTCCTCGACCTATTATATTTCTTTCAACTGTGCAGAAGAACTGATTCTCCTGGTATGGGATAGTTTATTATGTTACTAGGACATGACCCAAGGTAATGACATTATTTTATATATGGTCACTGCTTACCGCAGAAGTAATGGAATTTCACCCATTAGAAGTTGTGTCGTGACTTCTCTTTTGATAAGATGGAAGTGTCATTCCCTTAGCTTGGAAGTTCAGAACTCTTCACTATATTGACAAACTTACATATTTGTACAAGTCATATGAATCGAGTACCACATATTATGTTTTCTTTTGCCATGTCCTTCTCAGTCCTCAACTCAGATGCCTGCAACTAGTTGACACCTTTTTGAGCTTCTTCCTTAAATTTTAGCAAACTGATGTTTTGTAAGGTACTAATGGTGATGCATGTGTATCCTACAGGGGCTTTGTAAAGACAAATAAATGGAAAAACACAATTGGAGCTTTTTATTAATCTTGAAGCATCTGGGACTGGTGGTCCTGGTACTGTTCCCCTCAAAGTTTTAATAGTTGTTTGCTTGCAAAGTTTCCATAAATTTTCATTTAGTAGATGAAACGTCTTTGTTACCTACAGGGAAACCTTAAAAATAAACCACTTATAATGTGAAATGTCTTGAATACATATTGAAAAAATTATGAAGATACGCGATTCCTTCTTTATGTTTGCCAGTCTGGACCTGGATTGTGGCCTTCTTTTGTTTATGCTCAGTCTGCCGTGTATCCAGTGGCATATAGTGCAATACAGGTTTCAATTTCATATTACTTAGCGTTTCCCGGTCTTTGTTGATCGGCCATTTTATTTACTCTAGTTGCTGATGGTCGGTTAGGCCGCATATGAAGATTTAGCTTCTCAATGCAGGATGCTTTTCCTGTTATTCCTGGAGATACGGATAACCGAATTATTTTTTAAGGCTTCGCGGACATTCCTGTGCTTGGTATATATTATATTTCTTACAGCATCCGATACCGTGGAAAGATTATTGTATGCATTACAAGTTGTAGTTTGGTATAATTGTTTTAACTCTCTTAGAATGGTAATACGTAGTCCTTCATGGGCATCTTCTCTAATACATCAAATTTTTTACAACTAGACCAGGAAGTATGCAAGCGCGAGGAGAGAATTTGTTCAGCTTGATTAAGGCCTTTACAAGTTCTTCTAAGCTGCAAAATGCCCTCGAGAGAGCATCTGTTTTGGCTGCAAGGGATGAACCAGAGGATGATCAGAAGCGGGCTGTTTTCTTTGATTACTTTCATGCTATGCTGATGAGCATTAGGAGTTTCTCGATTTTCGTTAGTCAATTTGAATCTCTATTAAGCATTAGTTTCTCCATTGCCAAGTCAGATACATGGACTTCACTTTCAGGTTTTCTATTCCAAAAGAGCATCTATGGCACTCCATAGTCTTCCAGCTGGTATCTTCATTCTCAGGCCGTTCTTTTTGCGTTTGCGTAATACTGGAGGGCTTTCTTGCTTTAGGACATTTTGTGACTTTATTAAGGGTATGACGGTTATTCTTTTTATTGTAGTTTCGTATTTTGTAACGCTTCAATTATGCCATTTTTTTTCATTATATTTTTAAGGAACGCTGTTCCATGCAAATGGAATTATTCTTGCGGTCGTTTTTCCTATTTTTTTTCTATTGCGAGGTTGCTATTCTTTACCCATGGGATGAGCTGGTAAGATCATTTGCTTCTCATTTTCTGAAGTAAACTAGTTCTGCTGATTCATACAGCAGTTGAGGTTATCAGTTCGTTAATAAAGGTTTTGGGATCGTAAAATGGAATTGTGGCCGAGAGTGACTCTTGTTTTACACTTCATATATTGCAGGTTTTCTGAACTGTATTTGGCTTTTATGATGTTCGTTACCCTATTCATCACTAAATTCATGCCAAGTTTTTAGTATTCTATTATTCTGTCCACCATCTAATGGTAGCATTGGGTCCAGACACCCTTATAGTCTGCTGATCTTTGCAAAAAAAAAAAAATGTATGCATGAATTTTGTAGGTGAAGGCTGGTTTCTTTTCTACCATATATCTGCATCTCCTAAATGTTATTTGCTTAAGTAACACCTGGACAATGTGAAAATGAAGGAATGAGTGATGTGAAAATTAAAACAAATGCAACTTTATTATGTTTGTTAATTACATTTTTGTAAGAACTCGGAAAAAATATGCTTTAAGTTTTACCAAAATAACTGCATAAATGCTTTATAACTGACATCAGAAATCTTCAATTCTAGCACCAAATGAAACTGCAAGCTGTGTTGTTGTGTGCAAACCATCTCATTTTCATTGGTTATAACTTGATTTAGGGATAAGTGGAATTTTCTCTTTTGTTTGTGAACCTTATAGGACTAGCTGACGAAGCCAGATTCTGTGGAGCTTTTGGGTTACATACATGCATAAACATTGGTGAGTTATTTCATCATTTTGTATTACTGTGCGTAATGAATTAACTGTGCCAGTAAATATTTCTGGTAACAAGTTTAGACAGGCTACGGATTGTAGACACCTTGTTAATTTTTTGGAAGACTTCTCAACTCCTACTTAATTGGGAATACATGGTTAACGAATCAGGAATTTTGAGCTAGCTTGCTCAAAAGATCAGATTTTTTGAATTAGATAGCATGGAGAATCGGTAGCGGACATCAACAAGAAGTGTTGGATACGTGTCTGGAAGAACACCGGTATAGGATAAAGCTACAGAAGTAAATTTGTTTTTATTATTTCCTTGTCTTTGTCGCGGGGTTATTTGTTTTTGGATCAACTATAGTCATATTCCACACGAAAACATTAACTTAGAGTTGTACATTCTGGTACTTTCACGATGATGTGCACATTTACATGAGATGTAGATGTACGTAAAAATTAACCCATATAAGCACATTTTATTTATTTCCTTCGTATATGCAGTCTGTTCCTTCAACCAATTGGTAAATCGATTTGTAGCTGGATTGAATGCCCAGTTACTCTTATTAACCATTTAGACATCCTCGAAGAAAACAAAAATATTTCTTATCTCCTCTCATTCATAGTGTGCAATTCAGGTAACTTTCTCTTGCTTAAATGCATACGAGAAGTCTGAATAGGAATTGCTGAGATTCTGTCATTTATAGCTTCTCAGAGTATGCTGTTTTGAGATATCTCTGCTGAACTTTTGGTCTTTACATTAACTTTGTTGCAGGATCTTCTTGGGTTGGTTATCCCAATACTACTTCTAGGAGACTTTAGCCTAGTGTTGCTTACTTCACTCCAGTTGTATTCTATTTCACTACTCGACTTCTTTCTAGTTATATTGTCATCCCTCTTGGTATACTTCTCCATTCCCTACTGGAATCAATGCTCTTTTCAGCCATGGACCCAGACGATCCACAGGCCTTGCACGCGTATATGCTTTATGGAACATTACATCAATGCGGTAAGTTTGGTCAGATTCTTATCCCCTGCTTCACCGTCTTTATTTTATCTCTCTAAAATGTGGTTTATCTTATACGCAGACTGGTTCTTTGTAAATGTGTCCAGGCACGGCTCATCAATTGGCATGTATCTAATTCAGAGGTCCAAGATCTAGCGTTGTATAGTAACAACCCAAATATGTTTTGGCAGTCTTTGATATTTAGTAATCAGGTAATGAACATACTGACAATTGAAAGAAGTTTGTACGAATTAGAAGTTTCTAATATGGTCGAGTTATTTTACTATAAATAGGTAGGTACAGTGAGAGAGAGAGAGAGAGAGAAGATATATATATAACAGTGGCTATTAGTATATTTCAACTGTTTGCTTTGATATTGGTCGGGTGAGCCTCACAAACCAACATTTTGATCACAATTTCGCTATTGCACGATTCTGCCAGAGAGTTTATTTATAGGTATGATGTAAGGAGATAACAATGACATATATCTGAAGGAAATGTATAGACAGTTACTGTAAATTTGTAATACTAGTCAATATGAAATATATGATATTTGCTTTCTTGGTCCAAAGTTTCACGATGAAACTCTTCTGCGAATTTTGATTGCTTTCACATCGCACTTGTACATAAAGGCACCTGTACCTTCGTTTGAATAATCAAACGAGACGATAAATCATCAGGGAACCCTCATGTTTTCACCAGAATAACAGGGGAGAAGAAAAATCAAAATCATTAGAGGTGAAAGACCTGAACCTGAAAAAAGTGAAGGTGATTTTGCTTTGCATGGATTTGAGGGTTCGCCCCTCCCACATGTAACTTCTCTAGAATATTAACGTGGAAATTATATGTTATGCATCTCTATGGTTTCCCTAGTGGTTTCAATCGGTTTAGTTTTCAGCAAGCGCTATGTTTTCTGGTTCTTCGATTTTTTATCTCATTTCAACCCGGGAGTAGCACTGTGTCAGGCTCATAAAATTTTGGCTAAGCAATGGGTTGGTCTATGGGCATAGTTGAGATACCTTTCTTTGGTAGAAGCTTTTAAAATTGATCACAGAATTCAAAAAGACATCATATGAAACTCCTAAGTGAGGAACTTGGGAAGCGTGTTTGTGAGTTTGTACCTGAGAGTTCTTAAGGCGATAAAAGAGTTCCTTCCACCAAAAGTACTAGTGTGGTCTAGTTGACCTTTCTTGCTAGTTCTCTTGAGTACTTTAGTAGCTAAAGTCTCTTGTGAGATTCCGCCTCCAAGGAATATTATTTGCCTATAGTCAAGGTTACTCGGCAAACTCGATGAAAACCTAACTTGTGCTTGTCTGGAAGCATAAGTGATGCACGGGCAATATGTGAGGCTAGTAATATTTTACTCCGTGACAACTGACTCCCGGAAGCAAAGCTGAAGTGGATGTTGAGTCAGACACTATAAGCACTTCTCGGCCTCCCCTATCGTTTTGTAAGTGATTGGATTCCAATCTTAGAACTAAAAAAAGGTTAATTGAAGTCTGTCAGACAACCGCACGACCACCTCAGACGCCCATGGCGAACTGAGAACGATCATCTACAGCAGCAGAGATGATCTCAACGATCATCATCACCATTAGTCACGCTCTGATCGTGCGGTCCTAATTCATCGACCAGACTTAGGTGCCTGTCTCCTTAGAAATCAAGGATACAGATGTACGATCCTATAGAACAGATCCTGTTCAAGTAAGGTCGTGCTAGTTACTGCAATCTGTGTTTACTTAAATAAATAGCCAGTTTCGTGTCTGGTCGATATGGGATTAAAGTCTTCCGTTTCTTGTCATAAATTTGTGTATTTTATTGGTACCGTTTGACATTTTATTTGCGTATTGAATTTATTTCATCTGATATGTGACAATCTTTTTGCTTCCATTATTATACATTTGAAGATTAAAGAAGAAAATTTGCAATTAAGTATCTCAGATTCTTGATTTTTGATTCAACTGAACTTGCAATTTTCTATTCTTTCAGAGCAATGATTTAATGAGCTCGATCTCAAACCTCAGAAATGGGATTCATCTGCCATTCTGCCTTAGATATTTTATCATCCTTGATTTAGTGTACTCTATCTCATAACCTAGGGTTCAAACCACTGATCTGAACCGGCCAAGTACCCCAGCCGGATTCGGTCGAGATATTGGTCGGGTATAGCATCAGCACTCTTTTTTGTCTTGGTCTCTTTGAAACGATGTTTCCTGTGTGGACACACAATATGCTGCCCGTGTAGAGTAAATAGAGTAGTCTCTACCTGATTTTTGCCACTTTGTGAGTCCTTGTATCGTTCTTTGCATATTAACTCGTCGTTTCAAAAAGAAAATCAATATCTTACAAATTGCTCGTGGTATAATTTTCGGTTCACATACATAAATGATGGTTTCCTTTATTAAATGTTTTGACATGATAGATTCTAAGGTCAAGACTGCTTTCTCACATATAAATTTAATATCGATAATGATCAAAAGGTCCCTTGTTTTCTATTTGTTTATCTTGAGTCTTATACTTTTTTTGAGTTTTTGGAAGTTCCAGCAAATCGTCAATTCAAATGAGACTAGTAAGACAAGGTGATAAGTAAGAGGTCTTCTCCTTTTGTGTGATTAGTAAGGTATACCCAAATTGCAGATTTCTTGATGCAGATATAGATCTTATAACCTAAGAACGAAAAACAATGTTGGAATGGTTGACATTGGTACCGTAGGAATGGTGTTTTTAGTGTCTAAATATTACTTTTTTTTTTGTTGAAGGTGTCTAAATATTACTTAAGAACCTAAAACATTGGGAGAGAAATAATGTGAACGACGGTTAATACCTGAAGGATAGATAGCCACAGTTGATAAGCTACTCGGTACCAAGGTACTCCCTGGTTTCCCATCTCTCCCAAATAGTAAGTGAATTGAGTTGGTCAAATCCAACTTGGTACTAGGAGGCAGAGGTAATCCCCGCGCGTTTCCCATCTTTTGGTCTTACCAGGAGACAGTAAAAAAAACCCTCAAGTTTATCGCTCTGACCATTTGAAAATTTTCTAGTCTGTGCCAATTATAAGTTTCTAATGTGATTGAGTAATACTACTGTAAACAAACAGGTACATTCCGTAGACAGAGAGTCATGGACTGATGGCAGGGCCCTAGAAAGAGAAGCCGATATATTCATGTTCGTCATAGCTGAGATGGTTGGAATTGGGAGTGACTTATATTCATGTTTTTCGCTTCGATAATGCTCTGACTGAGCTTCATAGGTAACATATCGACGGCTATCCTGTTATTGTCGTCTGGCTGATATAGTTTTTTACAGTAATATTGCAACTATGATGTATATGCTCTTGAGATGTACAAACAACACATAATCGAGTTACTTAATAAGGTATATACTTGTAATAGTAGTCAATATGGATTATTTGTTTTCTTTTCTGCTTGAATTTGCAGAAGAGAAATAACATTGAGCTTGAATTCTCTTTGCGTCATGTTTATAACTCTGAAGATTTTGCTTTCTTTATCGAGTTTTTTGTTGCAGGACGATGACAAGAACTCTCCTACAAGCCATGGTTGCTTTCACAGCCCACTTTGATATTCCAGGCACTCTTCTTACTTTTACCTCAATAATCAAACAAGATTCATCCGATTTCCGTCTAACTCACCATCTCAACTTTTCAGCCGAGCAACATGTTCTTAGGTGGTTACGGTTGTTTAAATTATAAAGCTCCAAACACGTATCTTGATTTGTATGGAAGGCAGTACTTATCATTGATGTAGTACAAAAGAAGAGTTGGTAGTTTGTTCAACTCTAGAATTCTAATACCGAGACGTAGCTGTGTGCAGTGATGTGCATCTATCGTGGTCATTCATCGGTTCTTAAGAGATGAAATTGATTGGAAAAGTAGCACTTTTAGAAAGAATGGTATTTGTTGATTCTAGAATATTCTGTAAGGGTGCCCATTGTTCAGTTGTAGTCTTGTAGACTATCATATGGTCGGGCGAAGTCATCCGACTAAGACTTAAGCAAGTTTAGGTCTTGTTCAGTTTGAGCTAGTTTTGTCGGTCAGTCAAACCGGCCGATGTAAATTTCATCAATTATTTTAAAATTGTAAGTTAATCTTGAAGTCTATATTATACAGGTGAATATCACATTTCAAGCTCTATTTTGAAAGGTGTTCTTATAAATCATAACCTAGTTATAAACTTTGAACAGACTAATCTTGTGGTAAAATTTTAATGATACATTAAACATAACTATCTACTGTATTTATCAAAGGGACGATGATCTCTCTTGATGCAGACCTCTGTCTTTGGATCATGTCTATAAGTTTTGAAACCAATCAAACCTGATTTAACTCGGTTTAGTTTGACCGTTAAATCAATCAGTTTAGGTCGTTTGGTTTTGTTTTAACAGTAAGCCCTATGTTTGCCCACCCCCTCATCGAAATAAATGGATCCCTCCGAACAACATTTTTCAAAATAAACGTAGATGCCTCTTTTAGAATATCTACAAATATTAGTATTGGATTAATCATGCATGACCACAAATCACAATTTATCTCAGACAAAACCATGACTCTAAAAGCAAGGACCGGCGAAGAAAGTGAACGGAAAGCAATTTTCTTAGGGCTTCAATGAGCTAATCACATAACATCTCCTATCTTATCACAGAAGGCCACAATCTAAGCATACTGACAAATCTGCAAGGACAACAACAAGAGATACAACAGAAAACCAATGCAACCGTTAATCACACCAAACAACTTCAATCATCCTCCATGACATTCGAGTTTTAATACACTAGTGGTAAATGTAATATTCAAGCATATATTCTAGAGGCCAGCGCTTTGGGGAAAACTAAATAGTTTCCGGGGTGTGAAATTTTAAAGAGAATATGTAGAATTTTAGAAATTTTCCGAATAAATATATTTTAAGGGGAAATAAAAAAAAAACACTCCACCTCACTTCACTCTCTCTCCACTTCACCTCTCTCTCTCTCTCTCCACCTCACCTCTCTGTCTTCTCCGATTAGGTCGGCGGCCGGAAAATTTTTCGGCCGGCGACCATGAAAAAACAAATATATATAAAGAAGAGACCGGAACTCCGGCGAAGGGAAACCCCTTCGCCGGAGTTTCTAGAGAGAGAGAGAGAGTGAAATTTTTTTTTTTTCATGGTCGCCGGCCAGAAAATTTTCCGCCGGCGACCTAATCGGATAAGAGAGAGAGAGAATGGTAGGGAGAGAGAAGTGAGGTGGAGAGAGAGAGAAGTGAGGTGGAGAGAGAGAGAAGTGAGGTGGAGAGAGAGGTGAGGTAGAGAAGCTATTTTGCTTTCCCCTTAAATAAAATTGTCAAACAAAATTGACCAAGTCTTCACACTCCGGAAACTATTTAGCTTTTCCTAAAGCGCTGGCCATTCTAGCTAAGTGGTCTAGATAATTTAAAGAAGAGAGATCATGGATGATGAAACTCCCTTCAAGCTCCTCATCCCCTCTTTACTACTTTTTTTTTTTTTGTTGAACCCCCTCTTTACTACTTTCATACTTGAGAACGATTTTGTTATAAACTTCTTAGCTTTTTATGTTGGAAGTTCCAAAGTAAGCTAATAGTTCTTATAAAATGTATGGGTCTCGTGTAGTAAAACCACATATGGGCCAAAGATAATATATTAGTATTGCTCAATAGTGCTTTTTTTTTTTCTTTTTGGTAATTCCATTGTTTTCTTTATCATTTTCTCCCAAGTAGAAGTTGGCAGAATATTAGTATTGCTCAATAGTGCTTTTTTTTTTCTTTTTGGTAATTCCATTGTTTTCTTTATCATTTTCTCCCAAGTAGAAGTTGGCAGAAAATATAAATTAAGATGGGATTATTGATTAGTGGAAGGTTTGTGATCGTCTTGTTTGCGTGTCGTTATGACTGGTCATTCAAAGAAAAACTATTAATCATTGATTCGTGTAGAATATTATTTTTAGTGAAAAATAGTTGAATATTACACAATAACTTAAAACAAAAATGATGATATGTCCGGCCACTCTCTCTAAATCTGGACCGGACACATCACCCGGTTGGGATCCGGTTGGGAGACTAGTCGGACATAGCATCAACTCTCAACTTAAAAACACTGGAAGGAGAATGTAAATGCCTGGGAAGGACAAAAATGAAAAATCAGCTTCAAGAGCAAAAAAGAAAAATAGCGAAAAAGAAAAATCAACTTCACACGTCATATTTGATCACGTAGTTAGTGAGCCAATAGCTTACTATAGGGTAACTTCGTAAGCATCTCATTTGGAAAGGTAGAGGCAGACAAGCCGTAGTTGTTAGGTCCCCCGTGAACTAAGAGCATCTCCAATACAACACTCAACAAAAACTCAATTAATCCAATGTGTCAAGTATGAGTTGAGTTTCTCTCTCCTAAGTTGCACTATTGAGATACTCAATTCAAAATTCATCTCCAATGCAACACTTAAAAAAACTCAACATTTACTTTAGATTTGCTTTTGGTTCTTATTTTAATATATAACATGTTGATGTGGACCAATTGAGATACAACAATAAATGTTGAGATACTCAAAAGAAAACTCAACAATTGAGTTTTCTTTTGAGTATCTCAATATTTATTGTTGCCACATCATATTAAGATTCTAGTTGAGTGTTGCATTGGAGAGTGTTTTTTGTCAAAAACTCAAGTAGTCCTATGTGTCAAATTGAGTTTTGTAAGTTGAGTGTTGCATTGGAGATGCTCTAAGTTGGTTAAAAATAACAACTTCATAAGCTAGTTGGTACCGAAAAGAAGGAAGTAATTCTCAGTTCCCAACAAAATGTAATTGAGGTCGATCAAAACCAACTTGCTAATTACGAAAAGCCAGAACAATCCTATCCCTTGTTCCATCTTCGTCCCCTTGTATCTTAAGCAAACAAATGGAAAAAAAAACCTAGACTTCAAACCATAAAAAGTTGTTATAGACTATTATTTTTGTCTTTTTATTTCAAAGTAACATAGTGACAGAGATTATATCTGTCTACTATGTTTTGTATTGTAAGTACCTAATACTACTACTAGGTAATATTAAGATAGATACTAGTATTTGTTAAGATCTCAAGTATAACTTGCCAATGATATGAAGAATGGCAACAAAAGCTATGAAACCAATGCTCATAACAAGAACAACATTTGGAGATATCTTCAACCCTGGTGCATCATCTGTGTAAAATTGAAGCATAGATCCACCTCCTGCGCCACCACCAGCACCACCACCACCACCACTGGTTGTCCTCCTCCTCCGTAAGCTAGCTGCTGCCGCCGCTGTTCCCCTTGACGGACCATCTCCATTTGATACCATTTCTCCCTACCTGCTTATTCCCCCAATATAACCCAAAACTGATCGAATCATTAAATCGGTATGACAGTATGAGATGATCAAAACAAATCAAACACTAGAAATGAATTTCAAAATTTATGCAAGAGAAGAAAAACAAATGTTCAATTTCAGATCGATAATCCTTGTTCTTGGATATATGAACCGATTCATGCATGCATTTTAACCGATTCGGTGAAAATAAACAAGAAGAGAAATCGGATCTAAAGAGAAGAAGAACAGAGAATTTCATTTTTGATTGTTAATTTTATGAGCGAAATAGAGAGAATTCATGAGATTTACCTGTTGAAATTGATCGATTGATGAACTTCAACTAGTTGACGTCGGACGACGACGAGTCAAAGGTGGATAGTGACGCCGACGAAGACGACGTCAATTATCCGGATCTGTCAGAAAGTGAAACTGGTCACTTTTTTTTGTCAGAGAAGCAGATATTTATATATTATTAGGGTTTTCACTTTTACTTCGACCACAAGTTTTACTTTACCAGCTACACACTAAAATCACAGCCGTTGATATCTTTAGGGTGTTAGTTGATCCACTGATGTCAATGAATATCTTTTTGTTGCGTAGGATTTCACATTGTAGTCCCGGTTTATATTATCAAAGAACTGGAACCCAGCAAATTCTTAACCCGTGGGTAGAGGGAAAATAGCCCGTTGGTCCAAAACCTGGCTCAAAATACCCGGGCCAGATGTGCTCGGGGCTCGGGAACACCCAATACTTGATTCGGCCAACCGAGAGCACAAGGATTGTTTTTTACATGGGCCTCTAGAACATGTCTTTTAAAAACATCTTTTCAACACACAATTAATGATTCGCACTTTTAATACTAAAACCAAATCTAGAGAGAGAAAGTAAATTATTTACCCATTTTTTAGATAATCGTCTTTTCTTTAGCTTTTTGATGATTTCTATTAGAGTTAATTCCTATATGGCCCCCTACTTTGTGACCAGCTTCCTTTATGGCCCCCAAATTTCTGTAAATTCAAATATGGCCCACTATTTTCATAGAAATGTCATAACTACCCTTCCCATTAATATATTTTCAAAATAAAATTAAAAACAAAAACCTAAATTCCACCTCACTTCCCTCTCCACCACTCATCTCTCTCCACGTCACCTCTCTCTCCAAGTCAGCACTCTCATGAAGGTCGCCGGCCGGAAAATTTTCCGGCCGGCGACCTTCAAACTAAAAAAAAAAAAAAAAAATTTTTTTTTTTTCACTCACCTCTCTCTCTCTCTCCAATCAGCACTCTCATGAAGGTTGCCGGCCGGAAAATTTTCCGGCCGGCGACCTTCATACTTAAAAAAAAAAAAAAAAAAAAATTTCACTCATCTCTCTCTCTCTCTAAAAATTCCGGCGAAGGGGGTTTCCCTTCGCCGGAATCTGGTCTGTTCTGTTGAAGAACAGACCATCTGTTCTTCAACAGAACAGAGGTCTGTTCTGTTGAAGAACAGACCATCTGTTCTTCAACAGAACAGAGGGCTGTTCTGTTGAAGAACAGACCATCTGTTCTTCAACAGAACAGAGGGCTGTTCTGTTGAAGAACAGACCATCTGTTCTTCAACAGAACAGAGGGCTGTTCTGTTGAAGAACAGACCATCTGTTCTTCAACAGAACAGAGGTCTGTTCTTCAACAGAACAGAGGTCTGTTCTTCAACAGAACAGACCAGATTCCGGCGAAGGGAAACCCCCTTCGCCGGAATTTTTAGAGAGAGAGAGATGAGTTTAAAAAAATTTTTTTTTTTTTTTTTAAGTATGAAGGTCGCCGGCCGGAAAATTTTCCGGCCGGCGACCTTCATGAGAGTGCTGATTGGAGAGAGAGAGAGGTGAGTGAAAAAAAAAAAAAATTTTTTTTTTTTTTTAATTTGAAGGTCGCCGGCCGGAAAATTTTCCGGCCGGCGACCTTGTGCTGATTGGAGAGAGAGAGAGAGTTGAGTGAAAAAAAAAAAAATTTTTTTTTTTTTTTAGTTTGAAGGTCGCCGGCCGGAAAATTTTCCGGCCGGCGACCTTAATCGGAGAAGATGAAGGTGAGTTGGAGAGAGAGAGAGGAGTGAGTTGGAGAGAGAGAGAGGTGAGTTGGGAAGAGAGAGAGGTGAATTGGAGAGAGAGAGAGAGGTGAGTTGGAAAGAGAGATGAGGTGGAGAGAGAGAGGGGTGAGGTGGAGAGAGAGAGGGGTGAGGTGGAAATAACTTTTTTTTTTAAATGTTTTAAATTTAGAATTAAGGGGTAGTAATGACATTTACTTGAAAATAGGGGGTCATATTTGAATTTACAAAAAAAAGGGGGCCATAAAGGAAGCTGGTCACAAAGTAGGGGGCCATATAGGAATTAACTCTTTCTATTAAATCTCAAAATCATCTTCTACTTCATCACCACAGAAAACTTAATACAATCATCATAGATGAAGAATCAAATGAACTTTTAAACTAAAACTATCTTCTTCTTTTCTTTTTCTTTTTCTTTTTCTTTTTCTTTTTCATTTTTTTTTTTTTTGAGAGAAAACTATCTTCTTCTTCATCACCACAGTTTATTATTCATCATTTTAATACTAGAAACCACAATTGATCATCCATCCATTTGATAACTTCTTAAATTCTTGATTTCTTTTCTCCAAATCTCTCTCTATTTCACTTTTTTCTTTAAATCAGATTTTGATAATTTTTTCTATTTTGTTATAAAAATAATTTAATGTAAATTTTTGGTGAACATTAAGATACTCGTCCCATACATACAAGAGAAATGAAAAGCTAACCAACAATCTAAATGGATTCAGACACATCACACCGATATTGGAAAGGTTTCTACAAGAAATCCAAGTAAATAAATCCAAAGAGGAAAATGTTGATGATGATTAATGGTGGGGGAAAAGCAGTGGCGGATTCAGAAATAATTTTCAGGTGAGGCTATATCAAAGAGGCCAAAAATAAAATTTGACTAATTTCTAATTTATGTAAACAACTTTTTTTTAAATTATCTCTAAGCTTACTGATGAGTCATGAAAATGCCTCATTTCAATCTCTTAATTGGAGCTAGTTAGTCCATATCGAGCTGTTACTCTGATGAACTGCTTGATTTTCTTTCTCAGGTGTCTTTTACGGAGTTTAGTGTGAAAAACAGGCAAAATCGGGAGAAATTAATGTTAGGGGCATTTTGGTCATTTGGTGACAAGGGTAGCATGGTAAGTTTGGATAATGTTGATGCTCGGATGAGAATAGGGGTCCATGACGAGTCTCTGAGGAACGAACCGGTCTTACCGGAACTATTACTTGACGCCCGTATACTTGCGGGTGGAGACCTTTTAGGGTAACCTTTTAGGCCCATCAAGTTTTTGGCGCAGCTGCCGGGGACTTAGTTTAAATTTAATCTAATTTTATTTCTATTTTTGGTAAGTTTATATTTTTGGACACTTTTACTTGCTTTTCCGTTTTTTGTGTAGAAAAAACACTAAGGAGCAAAGGAGAAGGCGCAACAAGGAGAGGAGCTCAAAAATAAGAATTTACATTTTTTGTTATTTTTTATTTTTTATTTTATTTTTTTATTTTTTGGTGAGAGAGAGACTTTTAAACTTTCTAGTTTTATTTTTTTTATTTTAAAGTTTTGACCTTAAATTGGAGGGCTTAATTAAATTGTAACCGAAAACCAAAACGAAGCCTCGGGTTGGAACACTCGCGGGTCATCTACAAAGGTCATCGCCCGTCTTGAATGGGAGGTAAATTTCTTAAACACCCACGAATCTCCTGTCAGTGGGTATTTGTGTGAATTCGTGTGCTTAATTGCTGTGACCGAACTGTTTAGTGTAATCATTCTAGTAAGGGCATTAACCCAGTTACAAGATAGGAGACGGATTTCATCACCGTTCTCTTGCCCACATAGGTAACAACATTCACGATCCTAAACCTCACCTAAAAAGCTAAAATCTGATTTAGACATTAGCCCCTAAGGTCTCGAGCTCATAGGATCTTTGAAACGATTCAGGGACTTAGTTTTTATTTGGGCATTCCTAAAGAGAAAGTTCATTCAACTCTTTATAAGGTCGCCTCGAGAAGAGGAAACGTTACCAGGTTGGACGGCTATCACAACTTTCATCGTTGGTCGTCTCCAGGAGTTGTTTGATCGTAGTACTTAGACGGAGTAACCCTCATAAACATTATAGTTCAAGCTTTGTTACGAAGTAGGAGCTGTTTGGATTTATAGGGTGAATCGGACAAACCTGTCTATTGTCTAGATTTTGTTTAGGTTGCTTGGTGGAGTCAGCCTGATTGTGTTTGCTTTCCTATAGGTTCTTCGTAGTGATTCTTTGGTTCGAAAAAAAAAAAAAAAATTTTGAGAATATCCTTGGTCATTGGGCTCTAATGTATGCCCAATAGATATCGTGATAAGAGAGGTCGTTTCATCAGTAGAGAAAAACATTTAAGTAATTTTTTAGCGAATCTCTCTTTGAGTGACACTATGGGTGAAAATCTAAACCAAGCCAGGGATGGAAATCAGCCTATGACACTCAGGGATTACATGAATCCCACTAGAACGTGTCAACCATCAAGCATACAGTTACCCCACTCCACGACTCACTTCGAGTTGAAGCCGAGCATTATTCAAATGTTCCTGACCTTCCGTGGGGTTGAGAACGAGAACCCCTACCACCATGTTAGGGATTTTAAAGAAATATGTGGGACTATGAATCTCCCCAATATGCCTGATGACATTTTGAGACTTAGGTTGTTCCCTTTCTCTTTGAAAGAGAAAGCAAAATCTTGGTTGTATGTCTTACAACCTCATTCCATCACTACATGGGAAGAATTGAGCAGTTCATTCCTTCTAAAATTCTTCCCTAAGCACAAAACCACTTCTTTAAGGCAAAGTCTTAATAATTTTGTGCAACAAGAAGGAGAGTCTCTTTATAAGTATCTTGAGAGATTTAAAGAACTTGAGTTGCAATGTCCACACCATGGTTATGAAAAAAGCAGACTAGTCCAGATTCTTTATGATGGACTAGACTATCCCACAACATCCATGGTAGAGTCATTCTGTGGTGGCGGTTTTACTTATAAATCCGTCGATGATTGCATGGCTTTTCTAGAAGATCTAGCTGAGAAATCCCATCAATGGGAAACTTCTAAAGGACCTCCTACTAGGGCAAATCCTACTCCAAATAAAGGTGGCATCTATAGAGTTGATAAGTCAGAACTTACACTCGCCGCCATGGCTAGAAGAATAGAAGCCCTAGAGCTTGGTCAGCCTAAAGCATTCAGGGAGGATCCCACTCAGGTCATGAGTGTTGGAAATGAATCCACCTCTTATCCGTGCTCCGTCTGTGGAGACCCTTCTCATATAGGGAACAAATGTACCCTATTTCTTAGTTCTGCTGAAAAAGAACAAGCTTATGTTCTTTACCAAAACTCTAGGCAAGACAATCATCAAAAGTATGACCCTTATTCTAACACATATAATCCAGGTTGGAGAAGTCATCCCAATTTCTCCTGGTCCAAGGGTCAAAATCAGGGACAGCCTAGTAGTTCGATGAACCCTCCTGGGTTTAATGCTCCCAGGAATCCATATGGTCAACCTAGTACCCAATACCCTTCTCAAGAAAATGACTCCTTGAAGGAAACCCTAAATCAACTAGCTAAGACCCAAATTGAGTTTATGCAAATGACCAGCCAGGGTATAACTCGTTTGGAAACCAAGCTAGAAGCCCTAAGCCAGAGAGAAAAAGGTGATTTTCCTAGTCAAACGGAGCAAAACCCAAAAGGTACTTTAGGTAAACAACAAATGGGTCAAGCCAATGCAGTAACCACCCTTAGAAGTGGTAGGGTAGTTGATAATAAGGTAGGAGTTTCCGAAGATAGTGAAAGAGATCATGAACCCTCTTTTATGCCAACCAGAGTCTCTAGTGATGAGCCCGAGAAGGCTCCTGAGTCTGAGGAACCACCTGTAGTTACTGAGCCTTACATTCCTATAGCTCCATATCCTCAACGTTTAGTAGAGCGAAAGAAGAAGTCTCAGTTCGACGAGATAATGGAAATATTTAAACAAGTCAATATTAACATTCCATTACTAGATGCAATTAAACAGATCCCAGCTTACGCTAAGTTCCTTAAAGACCTATGTACTAGAAAGCGTAAGATGAATGTGCATAAAAAGGTCTTCTTGACTCAACAAGTGAGTTCTATTATCCAACAAAACCTCCCACCTAAGTACAAAGATCTAGGAAGCCCTACATTACCTTGCACTATAGGGAACCATAAGATTGAACGAGCTTTGTTAGATCTAGGTGCCAGTGTCAATCTTCTTCCTTACTCGGTGTACTTACAATTAGGTTTGGGAGAAATAAAACCCACTTCTGTAGTCCTTCAGTTGGCAGATCGGCCTGTCAGACGACCACGTGGCATAGTAGAGGATGTTTTGATAAAAGTTGGCGAGTTTATCTTTCCTGTAGATTTCATCATCTTAGATACTGAACCCATTCATGATACCAAGAGTCAAATCCCTGTCATTTTGGGTCGACCATTTTTAGCTACATCAGATGCTGTCATATACTGTAGAAGTGGTCTTTTGAGATTGTCATTTAGAAATATGACGGTGGAGATGAATATTTTTGATGTGGGACTTCACCCTGATGACATAGATGAGTTCAGTGGGTTGAACTTGGTAGAATTATTAGTTCAAGATGCATTACCAACAACTCAGTCGAGAGATCCTTTAGAAACTCTATTGGAACTTTTATGCTTAGATGAGGAGGGTAGTATTAATGAGAGAGACAACATGTCTGAGTCTACCGCCTTGTTAGTGTTTGAGCCGATTACTTTGCCGACCTTAGAGTCGCCACTTCCATCGTATGAGTCAAATGCTCCACCACTGAGCTATGGACACACCATAAAAGATGATGATGAATCTTGGCTGCTCAATTTAATAAATGAGAATGATGACTCGCTTGACTTAGTCAAGGACCTGGAGTTCTTTAAGGACACTAATGACATCATCATTAAACAAATTATAAAGGGTTTATCTGAACCAACTTTGTTAGAGTTTGAGTCTGGTAACCGAGTGATTCCTTTGGAAGACCTCCGTGTTCCTGTTTTAGAAACCTCTTGTTTAACTCTGGGTGTCTGTGATAGTCCTCTAGATCCTCTTGTGTCGTATCCCTCGGGAGCATGTTTAATAGATTGTGCAATACCTCACTTGGTTTCTCATCCCTACCTAGATCCTTTCTACCAGGACTATACTCTTTCTGGTCCATGGCCAAACTTAACGACTTTATTGTCGTCTAAGTTTGGGGATTCTTACCCGATCACGATAGTCTCACAGGTACTACAACATATTTACACAAATGTGAGACTATCCTTCACTAAACGCTTCGTGTCTTGGGTAGATCCACAGATGTTTCGCCTATTGGTTTATGGAGTTGTTCTTAAGGTTTGTTGACTCATCTGTATCGTCTGGCTGAAGACGTTAAACTTAGCGCTTTCTGGGAGGCAACCCATGCATAGGACTTCTGAATCTGGTAACATCTTTTCCCTAATCCTGTTATTTTGCATAGTCTTCAGAACATTGAGGACAATGTTCGGTTTAAGTTTGGGGATAGGGGATTGAATTTTTAGTCCTTATTTCAAAAATTCAAAAGGGTTCAAAATTTTTAATTTTTGGATTGGAAACGTGAGTCTAGTTGTTTTTGCTTGTTAATAGTTATAGAGTCTAGTTGGTTGTACTATGCTTTTGCTAAAGGTTTTTCCACGAATTTCGAGTCTTGAAGTTGTCTGTGCACCAGCCATGTGAGTATTAGATAGATGAAGAGTAGACTTTTCTAAGAAAACTTAATCGATCATTAGTGGAGACTTAACCCAGGTGAGATTCTGAGTCTTTCTTATTGTTTTGAGTGATCTCTTCTGAGCTAATTCTGAGTAGAATGAAGAGCTACTCAACCTCGCAATATTCATTAGAACTCAGTTGATCTCTTGAGTTCAAATTTTACAACCACTAGGGATGTCATCAGGAATGCAAACCTTCTCTTGTAGTCTGAGAAACTTGAAAACAGTGTCAACTAGAGGAAGATAGGAACGCCATCATTATTTAGAACCCTGAGAATAAGGCATGAAGCAAAGTTGAAAGAATTTTACCCAAGAAAAAAAATAATGTGAAGAAAGCATGTTATGCATTTTGAGTTTTATTACCAGAGTCAGTAGCAAAAAAAATAATAATAATAAAAAAAAAAAAAAAATAAATGAAAATGAAAGAAAAAAGTGTTTGTGTAGTTTTGTTTGAGTGTTTACCCCTTGAAGTAGTTCTTGAAGATTTGAAGACGTCGAGTTCTCAGGAGTTCTAGTCAGATCCTCATTAGTGTCTATCTACCTCTAGGAAGCATTGTTAGATAGTAGATCAGGTGAGAAGAATTGGTTAGCTTCCCCATCCTGTATTAGTGGTTGTTTCCTTCTTTGAGATCAGTCGTCCACAAAAATTATAGTCCGTCTTTTTCATGTGTTGAGTTTCATTCATATTCATACTAACACATAGAGTGAACCATTCTTGAGTGACTTTGATTTTTGAGTGTATGACCGTTAGGCAGTAGTCGAGGCGAAATGTATTGAGAAAGTAATCCAGGTCTTGTCTTTTCAGAACCGAAATGATACTCATATTGGCTGGTCACGTACACTTCGAGTCTTGATTACTAGTGAAATGATTTTTAGCGTATGTATGGTTCGATTGATTTGGATTTCATTTCTATTAACTTTCGAAAATCTACCGGATGAACATTTTTAGTCCACATCATATTTAGACCCTTTTGCATTTTTTATTTTTGAATTTTGTGGGTATATTCACTGCAAACCCTCACGAGACAAAACTCGTCCTCTTGGGTAACCTAGAGGTTTAACGGCTTGTTGCACGTGCTAAGTGCAATCGTGGGTCCCTACGAAAGTGGTGAAATGGGTTTAGTTTTATTTTTCTGTTTTGCTCGAGGACTAGCAAAATCTAAGTTTGGGGATGTTTGATGAGTCATGAAAATGCCTCATTTCAATCTCTTAATTGGAGCTAGTTAGTTCATATCGAGTCGTTACTCTGATGAACTGCTTGATTTTCTTTCTCAGGTGTCTTTTACGGAGTTTAGTGTGAAAAACAGGCGAAATCGGGAGAAATTGATGTTAGGGGCATTTTGGTCATTTGGTGACAAGGGTAGCATGGTAAGTTTGGATAATGTTGATGCTCGGATGAGAAGAGGGGTCCATGACGAGTCTGTGGGTGAAGGCGGAAGTCGAATCGGAGTCCGGTTGTGCAAAATATTTGTGGTCAAAGTTTGGGTCAAAGACAGTTGACCAGATCAAACAGAGAGCACGTGGCACAGATCTAGCCGGAGTACGTGGAGCAATCTGGACGATTGAGGTATACAGTCGGTTACAAATGGGGTCACTCCCACATTGTCTTGGTTTTTGCTGACACGCAGCGCGACACAAGATAAGAAGGTGGGTCGCTGTGATCCAACGGATGAAAGTACGTGTAGTTTGGTCAGATCCATCAGACGGCCGTGCTCAGTGGGACGTACGTAATCTTGATGGTCCTTGCAACAACAAATTTCACCCCTAAGAGCTGTCGACAAAGTCACGAGACATCTTGAGTGCTGATTCGGTGTATTTCGTTGCAACCTATTCTGGTGGCCCCGCAAGGATCAGCATCTATTTGAATCTAGGCAACATGTGGCTTCACAAGACCCGGCGCGGTAACTCTCAGTACTCTGGCCGCGAAGCACCGGATTATCCCAACCTTTCCACACAATTGTACGTAAATGCATGATTCTCCCTCCTTCCCTGATATTCTCAAATTCAAACTAAAGAAGGGAATGGAAAAAGAGATTTTGAAGGAGATGTTGGTTATAACAGAACCGAGAGTATCATGGAGATCGGATTTCGACTTGAAAAACGAGATTTTCTGGCGATTAATTCTATAAAACAGAAGAGCTCGGCTGAAGAGGGAGGATGTTTTTTTGGATAGAATAGTAGAGAGAGAAACTGAACCGAGATCATCACCATCTTCATCTTCCTTTTATCTATTTAATTGTAGTTTCTTTTATTTGTGAGAGATAGAGAAATTACAGAGAGATAGAGAGTTTACAGAGAAAGAAAGAGAAGGAGATTGTAGAGAGAGAGAGAGAACAACAATAAAGAGGTTTGATGAGTCATGAAAATGCCTCATTTGAATCTCTTAATTTGGGTTAGTTAGTCTATTTCGAGCAGTTACTCTGATGAATTGTGTATTTCTCTTTCCCAGGTGTCTTTTACGGAGTTCGGTGTGAAAAATAGTTAAAATCGATTAAAAGACACATTAGGGGCATTTTAGTCATTTGTTAATTATGGGCATTGATGGTGACCAGGTGAAAATAGAGTCCAAGATGAACCCAACGGCGAAAACGGGAGTCAAATCGGAATCCGGATATGAAAAACAGACTGGGTCAAAGTTTGTGTCAATTCGGGACCTTCAAAGACACGTGGCGGAATCTAACGGTAACGGGTATGATTTCGGTATTCCCTCGTCCAAAGTTGTACCGAATTTAGTACTAGATCTGGGTCCAGATCAGGTGCATTGCACGGCAAGGTTTCAATGGTCCCCGTAAGAATCTAACGATGGGACCTATAAAAGCAACACAAGGCGTGATCATAGAAGACCGTCTCACCTTTTCCCGCTGCTACGAGGAGTACTGAATCAAACCTTTTGGACAGTAAATCCTTAACGGATTGGTGCCCAGATTTATGGTTAACATTCTATCCCATTTCTTAAGTCAAATCTATCATCTTTCTCTCTTTTGGAAACAAATTAATATGGAGTAGAGTGAGAAAGTTAAGGGTGAGTTTTATTTTAAGGATTTTCAAATCTTTTAAAAGGAAATCAGAAAGAAGAATAGGGAATTAATGTCTTGCCATTTGGGTCTTCTCTTTCTCTCTCTCTAATGTTTAGAGATATTCAAAGAGAGAGCTGGAAATTTGTTTGATGGAATTGATATTTTCTAGAGAAAGAGGGATTATGAGTATTTCTCATTGAAGGAAAGAAGAAAATATTCTTGTGGAAGGTGGGTTCGAGTGATATTTTTAGAGTGGGACTCGACTGAACCAAATCAAGACAGAAAGCTGGAATTTTCGGAAAGACTGAAGGAGATTATCTTATTTCCTTATCTCTCTCTACTATCTTCAATTTCAGAAAATTCTTTTGCAAAGAAGGAAGAGATTGATGATTCAATTGATTCGAGGATATTTTAGAGAGTTGAAAGGAAAGAAGATAATATTAAATAGAGATGGTTCTTCTCGGCTACAGTGAGATAAATCAAGATTCAGAGATATTCGAGAAAGGGTTCTTCTCGGCTTAGTTTGGTCTTATCGGATAATGAAAGATTTCTTACTATCATAGGCGAGGAATGCAGGAAAGATATTTCTTGGACAAACAGAGTTTTCTCCTTTCTTCTCCTATTTAAACAGAGAAAGGACAGAGTTATGGGTATCTCCCAAAAAAGCCAAAAACGGGAGTAAAAGTTCCATTAAAGAGTCCTCTGTTTCTTCTTCTCTGGGCATTGAAGATTATATTTTAGAGAGAGAAGAAGAACAGAGATAGAAAATTAAGTTATTTGTAATCAGAGTTTTCAGATAGAAAAAGGGAGAATTATAATTGGTTTCCTTGTTATCTTCTTCTTGTTCTTCTCATGTTTTATAAATTCAAAGAGAGAAAGAAAGAAAATTGTAGAGAGATGAGGAGGGTTTGTGAGAGACTTTAACCTTATTCTTTGTAATTTTCTTATACAATCAATAACCAAAGATACGGAGAGGACAATTAAGATATTTCTTGTGTTTAAAGAGGGTTTGGGAGGGGCTTGATAAAGGTTCTTGTGAGAGGAACCAGAGATTATCAAATCTCTCCATCACCTACATCATCACCATGTTGGGATTTTGAGCATGTTCTTGGTGATTTCTTTTACTTGTCTTGGATTTGTTTTATTTTCTTACATTGATAACTAGACACTTATAAGGACCACATTGGTATTAATGTTTATGTCTCTTTATCTAGGATGTTGAAGAAGTTTTTAAACATGAGTAGATAATTTAGTCTCTTCCTTTTTCATGATTCTTAGGATGTGCGTTATTGTTTAACTATGCTCATTACGATTCCATAGAATAATGGTAGTAGCTTCATCATCTATACTTATAGCTTGATAGGTCATACTTAGAAGTAAGTTTCTTTGATGATTTATACTTGAAATTTGATAGGCGATAGTTGGGAAATAATTATTTAGGACTTGAATTTAGCATAGTTCATTCTAGATATGTTTGTTTCAAATGTTTGATTTTCCGATGTTTAGATAAAGCTATTTTACTAAATATTGAGTTATAAGTTAAAGAATCATGCTAGGAAAGGGGTAAGACCATTTTTGCATATCAAGGCGGAATCATAACTCTAAAATTTTCTCTCGTTTGTTTATATATCCGAGAACCAGTCCTCAGTCTTTTTTTGTTCAAGAGTTTTATTTTAAAACCAAAAAGAAAAACCAAAATCAACTTTGAAAACCATGCTACTTCCAAGTTTTAGAATAGGTTTCACTTAGTCTCTGAGGAACGAACCGGTCTTACCGGAATTATCACTTGACGCCCGTATACTTGCGGGTGGTGACCTATTTAGGGTAACCTGCTAGGCCCATCAAGGTTCGGTTTTATTATTTTCTTCATCTTGTTTTTTGAGTTTATCTTGCTTTGTTTTCTTTTTTCTTGGTGAGAGAGAGAGAGATTACAGAGAGAGAGAGATTAGAGTAAGAGATAGAAAGACAAAACAGAAAGTTTAGAGAGAGAAAGAGAGTTAAGGAAGGTGAGAAAATAATTTTTGCAGAGAGGAAAATATTTCCGGGAAGACGAGAAAATCGTTTTCCCCAGGGGTGCGTTTGGCAGAATTCTCTGAAAATCAGAAGGAAATCACTTCCTTAGGCTCTGTTTGGTGGGAAAATCACAGAAAAGTTAAGTTTCTTTCTTCTTTTTCTTATACTAATTCAAATATTTATCGTTTCTAGCATGAGTAGCTAAATCTTTTCTATCTAGGGTTTTAGATGAAGTCATAATAATTATTTTCTCGATAAATTTATTAAAGTGTTTACTATTTTAACGATAAAATCTTCCGGGTTTTTAGACCGTTCATGGACTAAAACCTGAGTTATATAAAGAACTCTCTAATTAGATCAAAATTAAATTGTCGTTTAAATTGTTAGGAAGACGGATTCGAAAACCCTAGGTTCCCTTTTTCTGAATACCGACTTATTTCTTTATTTATTTTTGAGTTTTATATTTATTTTTATTCTACCACCATCAAACCAATTTTAAATCTCAATAGTTTTAAGGTTAGAATTTAGTTTAACTTAGTCTCTGAGGAACGAACCGGTCTTACCGGAACTAATTACTTGACGCCCGTATACTTGCGGGTGGAGACCTTTTAGGGTAACCTTTTAGGCCCATCACTTACATTACACCATAAACTAACATTTATTGGAAGTGATGAAAAAGAAATAACCTAATCTGGTGATGACACTCTACGACTCTACTATAACTAAAGTATTTTCAAACATATATATCACAATTATGTTTATCGTTAATTTAGACTCTTGATTTGGAGTTTCAAATTTATTTAAAATCATACCTATATGAGCTCATTTCTAGTAAATGTAAACGTAGTAACATACGATGATATAGCCTTTGTCGACTTATCATTCATGTGAAACAAAAAAAAAGTTATAGACAATAATAGGAACTAAACTAAGCTAAATGGATAAATTGAACAATAATAAACTTCCCTTTAGCATGAAGAAATTGTTAAAATTCAAATACTTAATGAACTCATTTTGAGTAAATAAAGTTACTTGAATCATGCTTGAAACAAATTTTACAGGTACAAAAGTTTCAACTGCTACATTTTTAAATGGATCATAAATCATAATGAGGTATAAAAAAAATAAAACAAAAACTTGGAGAAGATGGGACTCGAACCTGTGTGTTCAATCCCACAACCTAACCAAATACTACTTCACTAAATCAACTTATATGATTGTATATGACAGGAAGCATTATACATTGGATCAGCCTGTGAACCCGAGGTTCTCCAGCTAAGCCTTCTTACTTAAGTATGGTCTATATAGGGTTGAGGGGAGGCTATACTACCCTCGCCCCTATATAGATCCGCCACTGGGAAAAAGTATTCATACACATATCACGCAAATGTTTTTAGGACTTAATCTCCAATGTTGATGAATGTTGATGTTGATTTTTGGATTCAATCGCTAAATTTTGTTTGTTGTTGAAGGCGAATGGTGATGATGGTGAATTTCTAGGACTTATTCTCCAATGTTGATGATAAACAACTGGGTTCATCCCTGTCAATAGCTCTATAGGTCTATAATAAAATAGAAATTTTTCTTTTTTTTTTAATTCTAGAGAGAGAAGAAAAAGATTCGGAGAAAAGAAATTAACAAGATTCTAAATGACTTTCTAAGAAGAAAAATCTTGGGAGAAAGATGATAGGAGAGACAAAATTTTTAGCGAGAGAAAGGGGGTTGACTATGTGGTAATAAATAAAGGGCATTTCTGAATTTTTTTAAAAAAATTAATAGTCATGGACGATAACGGCAAAAAAGAGGTCATCTGAGTAATTTCGATAAATTAGATAGCTACGCCAAATAAACAACAAAAATAAAAAATGGGGAATGGATGTTTAATCCAAAAAAGTTTCTTAAATTAGAGAAAATAAAACTACCTGAGAGAACCAGAGAAACTAGGGTTTACAATTCGAAGAATGAAAAGAGGAATTAGGGATTACATAGTTCTTATATGGTCAACATCAGTCAACAGTCAAGAAGGCTTCAGTCAATAGTCAAGGAGAAGTCAATGGAGGCAGCCCATTACAGCCCAGCCTGGTCAAGCTTCAGTTGTGATAAGAGCACTCTCCAACTATCAAAGAAAAGTTAGTTGACAAGTTAGTTAATCAAACTAACTTTTCTGTTTTCTGTTTTGAATAACAATCTTAACAAACTTAGTTTGTTTTCTTTTCTTCTCTATCTCTATAAATACAAGTTGTATAACAAGGAAAGAATTATTGGAAATAAAATCTTAAGGGTTCATTGAAAACTTACATGGTATCAGAGCCAGCTAGATCCTTCCAAAACTAGGGTTTTCATTGAACTCAACAGCCAATTGATCATTTCTCGCAAAATCACCATCAAAATCAAGAGAAAAGTAGTAAATATTCAGAAAATTACAATCATTTCAAGATGAAGATCTCAAAAAATTCATATACAAATCAAATTGTTTCAGAAGATATTTGTTCTTATCAAAGTTATTGATCAAAATTAAAGAAAACTAGTATAAAGATCTAGTTACTTACTGTTTTTTCGTGCAAAGTCTCCAACTTTCTTCAATCTATCCATGGCAGCAGCAAATCAAGGTAATCTCCCACCTATTTCTGCTGTTACAAACTTCATAACTGAGAAGTTAGATGATACTAATTATCTAATGTGGAAAGACCAAGTTGAGACCTTGCTTGGTACCTATGATCTTCTAGGGTTTGTGACTGGTTTGACTGAGGAACCATCACAACTTAGGGTTATTAATGGGGTTGAACAAATTAACCCTGATTTCATACTTTGGAGAAGTAGAGAAAGTTTTGTAAGGTCTTATCTTAAGAGTACTCTCTCTAAATCAGTTTACTATGATACATATGGATTGAATTCTGCCAAAGAAATGTGGGATTGTATAAATCTTACTCATAATGAGGGACTTGAGTCCAAAAAGGACCAATTAAGAAGAAAATTACAATCTATTAGGAAAGGTTCTACTTCCATTACTGTTTATCTAAGAGAATTGAAAATGCTAGCAGATTCTCTCATTTCTGTTCATGATAGGATAAGTGAGTCTGAACTAGTTCGTATTGCTATTCAAGGCTTAAGTTCTGATTATGATCAGTTCACAATTGCATTAAGAGCAAATAATGAACATCTTACTTTAGCACAACTCAAATCAAGACTCACTATGCATGAACAATGGCTATTATCAAAGGAACAGGAACAAGAGGTGTATTATGTTAAAAGAACAAATCATTCAAACAAGCCTTCTCCCACTTACTATAGGAATCCATCTTACAATAGGAGAGATGGGTCATCTTTTATTCCTAAATCTTCTAGTAATACTGATGTCAAACACAAAACCCAAAAGGCAGAAGATTTTGACTTCTCTACTGTCCCATGTGGCATATGTAAAAGATGGGGTCACTCAGCTGGAGTGTGTTTCTTTAGGTATACACCAAATAAGACTCAATCTGGCTATCACACAGAATCTCAATCTCAGCCAGAAGGTTGTGTATCTGAGGTTAAGAATGAGACTGTTGAACCACAGTCTTATTTCTATGAAGATGAAGTATTACCAGAATGTAACAATGCTGTGACATATGATTATGCTTACAATGATAGTTCTGATGATATCTTCCATGAATGCCATACTGCTATTGTTGAAGAATGCATTGAAGATGATATTTTTCATGATTGTCTAACAAATACTTTTTCCAATTATGATGATGAGAAATGTTATGTTGCTGAAAATGACATAAGTATAGATTCAAAAGACACTTCCTGGCTAGCAGACACAGGGGCAAGTAGTCATATGACTCACTCCTCAGGAAATCTTTTATCTACTTTACCATATCAAGGGAGTGAAGCAGTGATGGTGGGTAGTGGAAATTTTATACCCATCACTAGTACTGGTTCATCCACACTATGTACTTCTACTCATGATTTCAACCTCAACAAAGTACTTTGTGTCCCTAAATTGAAGAGAAATTTGCTTTCTATCTCTAAGTTCACAAAGGACAATTCATGTTCTGTTGAATTTATGCCATGGGGATATCAAATTAAGGATATAAACTCTAAAAAGGTATTAGCTGCAGGGCCAATGCAAAATAATCTATATCCTATTGAAGTCCATAACAATTCTCTTAAGAACAGATCAATTGAAGTACATGCAGCTCAAACAGTAAGCTCCTATGATATCTGGCATACTAGACTTGCACATTCTCATCATGGGGTCATTAAGCAATTACATACTGAAAACAAGATAGCAGTATCAAATATAAATGATAGGAAGTTTTGCAAGTCTTGTGAATTAGGTAAGAGTAAATCTCTTCCTTTTCCAAACTCCCTATCAACAACTACTACACCTTTGCATCTTATTCATTGTGATATATGGGGACCTGCACCCATCAATACTCCAAATGGAGCAAGGTATTACATTCTGTTCCTAGATGATTTCAGCAAGTATAGCTGGATTTATGCCATGAAACTCAGATCAGACAGTTTAAAGTGTTTCACACATTTCAAGTCAACAAATGAGAATCTCTTACAACAGAAGATTGTCATTTTTCATTCTGATGGAGCACCAGAACTTAAACAAGGAGTTTTCAGGGCCTTCTTGGATTCAAATGGAATTATATTCAGGTGTTCCTGCCCATATACCCCTCAGCAAAATGGCAAAGCTGAGAGGAAACATAAACACATCACTGAATTGGGTAACACTCTATCTTTTCATTCCTCTTTACCAAAATTCTTGTGGTTTGATGCATTTAATACAGCTGTCTACATCATAAATAGATTACCAACTCCTACTTTAGAGGGTCTGTCACCTTTTGAGAAACTATTTCATGTCCCTCCTGACTACAATTTCTTAAAGTCTTTTGGGTGTGCTTGCTATCCACATTTAGGGGAATTAAGACAGGATAAACTCAGCCCAAAGAGTATTGAATGTGTCTTTATTGGTTATAGCAATGAACATAAAGGGTATAAGTGTTATGACCCTTTGTCAAAGAGAGTATATATTTCCAGACATGTAGTCTTTGATGAAGGTAATTTCCCTTACACCAACATCTCCAAACTACAGTCTAGTAGTGATCAACATAGTGAGCAACCTATTTCACTTCCTCTACCACCTATACACAATTCACTTCCTGTTGTCACTGAAATTGGGACATCTAGTTTATCTACTAGCTCACCAGCAAATTCTGTGGTTAGGGGTATGACTTCACATGAGGAGGGCATTGCTAGTATACCTACTAGTACACCAGCAACCTCAATAGTTCCAATATCCCCTCAACAGTCAGACATTATTGTCACTAGGGGTAGAAATGGAATTCTCAAACCAAAACAGCTTCCTGTTGATTTTGTTGCTCATTTTACATCACCTCACAGTTTAAATTTAGCCTATTTGGCTCTTCTAGATCTACCCACTGAACCAACCACTTACAAAGAAGCATCAAAACATAGTGAATGGGTACAAGCAATGAATGATGAATACTTGGCCCTTCAAAACAATAAAACTTGGTCTCTAGTACCATATGATAGTACAATGAATGTACTTGGATGCAAGTGGGTATTCAAATTGAAACAGAAGAGTGATGGGACTATAGAGAGGTACAAGGCAAGACTTGTTGCCAAGGGTTTTCATCAAATGGAGGGCATAGATTATGATGAGACCTTTAGCCCTGTTGTAAAGGCAAATACCATTAGAATTGTTCTATCTATTGCTGTCACAAGGTCCTGGTCTATCAAGCAATTAGATGTCTCAAATGCTTTCCTTCATGGGACATTAACAGAATCAGTTTATATGATACAGCCACCTGGTTTTGTTGAAAAGGGTAAAGAAAGCCATGTGTGTTCATTACATAAGGCTCTATATGGGCTCAAACAGGCTCCTAGGGCTTGGTATACAAAGTTTTCCACCTTTCTATATGGTTATGAGTTTCAGAAAAGTAGGTCTGATCACTCAATGTTTGTCCTTTATTCTCAAAAGGACACCATGATATTGCTATTATATGTTGATGACATAATACTCACAGGATGTTCACAGTCTATGATGTCTACTTTAATCTCAGACTTAAGTACAACTTTTAAGATGAAGGATTTGGGTATCTTGTCCTACTTCTTAGGTTTAGAGGTTACCTATGATACACCAAGTACTCATATGATTCTATCTCAGACTAAGTATACTTTAGAACTACTGAGCAAAGCAAATCTCTTGGATTCTAAACCATCAAAGACTCCAGTGACAAGTGGGCAAAGGGTTTCTATCAATGATGGTGTGTTACTCTCAAATCCTACAGAATATAGGAGTCTGGTTGGGGCTTTACAGTATCTCACACTTACAAGGCCAGATATCTCTTTTGCTGTGAACTACACAGCTCAATTTATGCATAAGCCAACTTCATCACATCTAATGATTGTAAAGAAGATACTTAGGTATCTTAAGGGTTCCATAGGGTCTGGAATTCGTATTGGGTCAACTGATCTTACTACAATTACTGCCTATTCAGACTCTGATTGGGCTGGATGCCCAGACTCTCGCAAGTCCACAGGAGGGTTTTGCATATTTCTAGGGTCGAACTTAGTCTCTTGGAGTTCTAAGAAACAAGCAACAGTAGCAAAATCATCAACAGAAGCTGAATACAAGGCGTTATCTACTATGGCAACAGAGGTTGTTTGGATCTCATACCTGTTGGATGAACTCCACTGCTATGTGAGAAAACCCTTCACACTATATTGTGATAATATCAGTGCTAAATACCTTGCTTCAAATCCGGTTTTCCATGCAAGGACGAAACATATTGAAGTGGATTACCACTATGTTCGAGATTTGGTCTCGAGTGGATCTGTTACGATCCTTCATATTCCCACGCAAGAACAGCTCGCAGATATATTCACGAAGGGTTTATCTCTTGATCTCTTTCAGACTCTTCGCAACAAACTGATGTTTCATCGTCTCTCTTCATCATCGGTTTGAGGGAGGCTGAGAGAACCAGAGAAACTAGGGTTTACAATTCGAAGAATGAAAAGAGGAATTAGGGATTACATAGTTCTTATATGGTCAACATCAGTCAACAGTCAAGAAGGCTTCAGTCAATAGTCAAGGAGAAGTCAATGGAGGCAGCCCATTACAGCCCAGCCTGGTCAAGCTTCAGTTGTGATAAGAGCACTCTCCAACTATCAAAGAAAAGTTAGTTGACAAGTTAGTTAATCAAACTAACTTTTCTGTTTTCTGTTTTGAATAACAATCTTAACAAACTTAGTTTGTTTTCTTTTCTTCTCTATCTCTATAAATACAAGTTGTATAACAAGGAAAGAATTATTGGAAATAAAATCTTAAGGGTTCATTGAAAACTTACACTACCAAAGACACAATATATAATCCATGATTTGACCCATGTGTAGTCTTTAAATTCTGCCCAAGACCATGTTTGGTCCTCCAATGATATAAAATGATGCTTTGGCCTTCCAATATCTTTGACCATTTTGTGTTGTGCTTTTGACAATGTTTTCTTCTTTATTTTATAGTTCTTTTTTTGTATCTTTAGGTATTTACAATCTACAATTTGTTTTTTTTTTTTTTATGAAGACAATCTACAATTTGTTACCAAGAAACAATTGTCTCTTTCTATCTTTTTCAAAGTAAAAATTACATGTTATCCAGTAACCGTTTGTTTGTTCCTAGTCTAAATACTTTTAATTGTGTACTGAAATTGTAAAATGTCTTGAAATGTCTATTTAGTAATTAATGTTGTATAGTTTGTTCAGGGAAAAGATATACTCTGCTTCAACAGTATCATAGATGGATTTTTTTGCTACATATGTCTTCTTTTAAAGGCACTTCCAAAGTATTCACAATTGCTAGAGATCTCCCTTTGGATAAAAGAATCCCTGTGACTTTTTGGATGTTAATAAAGGCACCTCGTCCACTCACAAACTCCCCTCAAATTTGACTTCCGCAAGGTACCTTTAACACTTATGGGAACACTTTTTAAACTTTCTTTGACTTAAAATTTTTCTATTTTCATCCCAAAGAGAAGATAAATATCAAAAGTAAAATAATGATGAACAATACAATATGAAATAATGGAGTCAAAAAGGGGAAATGCTGAAGATGATAAAGAAGAATAAAGAAAACAAGATAACGAAGAAAATGAAACCACGAAGGAAAATATAGAAGTAACAAGAAACAAAGAAGAAAATGAACAAAATCTGATTTGTTTCAATTTCATTTTTCTTTTGTGTTTCATCATGTTCTTTGTTTCATCTTCTTCTTTCGTCTTTCTGATCTTCGGATTAGTTTCATTTTGGCCACATAAAGATTATCAAACTTGCAAATTTGATTCCTAAACCGCTTGTGATTCTTTTTTGAGTTAATTCCTATATGGCCCCCTACTTTGTGACCAGCTTCCTTTATGGCCCCCTTTTTTTCGTAAATTCAAATATGGCCCCCTATTTTCATGGAAATGTCCTAACTACCCTTCGTTTAAATTTTTTTTCAAAATAAAATAAAAAAAAACAAACATAATTCCACCTCACTTCCCTCTCCACCACTTATCTCTCTCCACCTCACCTCTCTTCCCAAATCATCTTTCTCTCTCTCCAACTCACCTTTTTCTCTCTCCACCTCACCTCTCTCTCTCTCCACCTCACTCTATCTTCTCCGATGAAGGTCGCCGGCCGGAAAATTTTCCGGCCGGCGACCTTCAACCTAAAAAAAAAAAAAAAAAAATTTTTTTTTTTAAATCTCATCTCTCTCTCTCTCTAAAAACTCCGGCGAAGGGGGTTCCCTTCGCCGGAGTCGGGTCTGTTGAAGAACAGACCAGATCTGGTCTGTTCTTCAACAGACCCGATCTGGTCTGTTGAAGAACAGACCAGATCGGTCTGTTCTTCAACAGACCGGACTGGTCTGTTGAAGAACAGACCCGATCTGGTCTGTTCTTCAACAGACCCGACTCCGGCGAAGGGAACCCCCTTCGCCGGAGTTTTTAGAGAGAGAGAGAGATGAGATTTCAAAAAAAAAATTTTTTTTTTTTTTTTTTTTTAGGTTGAAGGTCGCCGGCCGGAAAATTTTCCGGCCGGCGACCTTCATCGGAGAAGATAGAGTGAGGTGGAGAGAGAGTGAGGTGAGGTGGAGAGAGAGAGAGGTGAGGTGGAGAGAGAGAAAGATGATTTGGGAAGAAAGGTGAGGTGGAGAGAGATAAGTGGTGGAGAGGGAAGTGAGGTGGAATTATGTTTGGTTTTTTTATTTTATTTTGAAAAAAGATTTAAACAAAGGGTAGTTAGGACATTTCCTTGAAAATAGGGGGCCATATTTGAATTTACGAAAAAAAGGGGGCCATAAAGGAAGCTGGTCACAAAGTAGGGGGCCATATAGGAATTAACTCTTCTTTTTTATGTCCACAACAAGTATCTTTTGTTTTATCGTATTAGTTTTGTCCTATTGACTTTTCCTAGTTTCTCTCACTTATAGTTGACATATTCTTATATCTTCGACATTCATCTTACGATGAGAAAAACGTGGGAAAATAAGATATGACAAAATTAGTATTAAGAATAAATAAGAGTTAATTCCTATATGACCCTGATGGGTCATGAAAATGTCCCATCTGAGTCGTTTAATTTAGTCGAGTTAGTTCGTTTCGAGTATTTATTATAATAAAATGGTTGGTTTTCTTGATTAGGTGTCTTTTGGAGAGTTAGGTGTGAAAAACGGTTAAAAACGAGGAAAAGGTGCATGAAGGATATTTTGGTCATTTGGAGTGAAGGAAATTCTGGTAGTTTGGCCAAGGTCAGTGCGTGGTTGAAAAGTAGAGGTCGAGACGAGTCCGTAGGAGAAAACGGAAGTCAAATCGGAGTTCGGATGAGTGAAATATGCAAAGTCAAAGTCAGTCAACATTTGGTGCACATTTGGTCAACACTCGGGACAGTGTCGGGCACAGATTTGGCGCGCGGTACACCAAGGAACACGTGGCGCGCTATGGAGGATGGTGCATCTAAATCCCGTGTTTCCGCAAAGCAACGAAATGGACCCTATAGGCCTGATCCGGTGGAGCGCGCAGCAACTTAACCCGGTAGCCCCACTTCAACGTTTTAATCTTGATCGTTCTTCTCCGCGTGTCCCAGATCGACGGTTGCTGAGCGTCCTTCTCAATTGATGCTTCTGTGTAGCCCGTTGCAACTTAACTCCGTGCACCCGGAAGCAACGTTTTAATCTTAGCCGCTCCCTTCCGCGTGTCCCAGATCCGACGGCTTCCGTAAGTCCCGTCCTTTATTCCATTCCCATGTTGCCCGTAGCAGCTTAATTGGATGCATCCGATCACGTGTCACTCTCCCGACCCTCCAGATCCTGCGTTCTTTTCCATCCGATGGCTACTGAATCATCCCACCTTATTATCTTATAACCGGGTACACCAAATCACCCGAATTCCCACTTTAAAGCCCTAGCCACCTGGTTTTGTCCTTTTAACCCATTAAATTCCAAAAGTAACCCTTCCTTTTAATTCTTTTTACCATTTAACCCAACCAAAACCCTAACCCATCTATAAATAGCACCTTTCTCCTCCATTAAAACCTAGACTTGCAAACCCTCTCATACCTCTTCTTACTCAATATTCCTCTTCTCTACTCAACCTATACCTCTTCTTACCTATTTCTTTCTTTCTTCTCTACTATTAAATCCATCTTTTCCATTCTTCTTCCATCTTTCTCTACTACTTCTTCTCTACCACTATTCTTTCTTCCATTAATAGTTTTCTCCTTCTTCCTTTCATATTCTTCTATCATCTTTACCCTCTTCATCTCTTCTTTCCAACTTCTTTCTAGATCTAATTTCTTCCTTCTCTTTCTTTTTCTTATTTGGGTTGCAATAAAATAGCTATTATTTGGATTTCTTGGAGTACAATTCTTGAACACAAATGGAGCAAATCTTGGATAAAATGGAGATACATGGGAATATGGATTTTGAACATTCTTGGTGATTTCTTTCCATTAATTTCTTAGTATTTTCATTTATTTTACAATGTCAATGAATGTCACTCTAGATTCCATGTATAGTTAATTTAGCAATCTAAGGTTGTGAATGAAACCCATTTTGGATCTTTATAATACTTGTTCTTGATTAATTAAATCCTTTGATGTGCTTTAATGTCTATTGATTGTTTATCTATATGGATTGGATTTTCTTTCCATTACTCATGCCTCATAATTAGATATTTCATACTTTCGTTAAGTTGTTAGATGGAGTATGCTTTTTAGATGATGAATAATAGTTAAGTGATCTGAATCTTTATAAGGAAGACAATTAGAATTAGTGATTATAAAATTGTTTTATCTAGAACATCATCCGGAATCCAAATAGTTCATTATATTGGATCCCGAGTAAATACAAAAGAGATTTAAATAATTAAGTGTTTGTTTTATAAAGTGAAATTATGTGGTGGATTTTATAACCTTAGATATCTTCTCCCCTCTCTTAGATAGTTTAGATAGTTTCATTTGTTTTCTTATTGCTTATATATCAATCATCAATTTTATGAGGGGTGTGTGTGTGTTTTAGTCTAAGTTAGATATTGACATTTTGATTATTGGGCTAAACTTGCCATCAATATCCGAAATTGCCTACTTATCCCTTGGGACGATACTCGATCTTATTATAAATACTATAACTTGACCCCGTATACTTGCGGGAATAGACCTATTTTTAGGCCTATCAAGTTTTTGGCGCCGCTGCCGGGGATAGGTTTAGTAGTTTGGACATCGTTTGCTTGTTTGTTCATTAGTTTAGTGTTAATTTCTTACTTAGACATTTTTGCTTTATTTGTTTTTCTATTTTCTTAAGTTTATTTTTTTTTAAGGTACCATTTCAAGGAAATAGCCGGAAGAGACATAGGAGCGAAGGAAATGAAGGAATCGAGAAGTCAAGCGAAAAGTCGATAGTATCGCATTCTATCTCTTCCTTCTTACTTTTGTGCGATTGTTTAGTTCCATAATTGTTAGTTCCCATTTTGTGATTATGTGCCATCTTTGAATACTGTTAAATCATGGCCCGTTCTTATAACGGTTGGCCATTCGATGTTGATGATGATGAGCTTATTTCGAGGATTCCCCGCACTAACCGACCTGATATGACCTTAGGTGAATACCAAAGGATGTGTAGGGATGTTTCGATTAGTGAGGGGAATAGACCATTTGAGTCTGACCGATCTCGTATGACCCTAGGAGAATACCGACATATGTATAGAGATGGTCAAATTAGTGATGGATATGGTCCGACACTAAATATGTATGAGAGACCTTATAGTCCACACTATTCTGAGACCAATGATTTTAGAGGCAGGTATGATCCTAGTATGTACGGTGGGAGTTATTATCAAGAGTCTTCATCTCGTTACACTTGTGAGCCTTATCATGAAGAGACTCTTGAAGATAGATCTCAATTAGAGTCTGTAAGTCGTCTGACTGAAATGATGTTACAACTTGAAGAGACACAAAATCGATTTCAACAGACTCAGATTCAAATGCAACAAGAGTTACAACAGAGGTTTGAGTCTCTAAATCATCAGTTTGAGTCTCTAAATCATCAAGTACAGATGATTACATCACAGTTATTAGCCGACGAGGAAGGGGTTTTACCACCCCAAACTCAAGAGGGTACTAGGTCCGATGGCGAGGGTAATACGTCTAACCCTAGTACTAAGTTAAATGTCGACGAATCAACTGAGAAGACCCAAGAGCTTGAACAAACTGATAACCTTGTTGTCTCGTTTCCTCACCATGTGTCATCTCATCATGATAGGACTACATTAGACGTTGAGATTCAGGATGGTGGCTCTATGAACAAGTTTGGGGACGACACTATATTGAACTTTTCGATTTTCGACACTTGTAAGGAGTCAGTCTTAGATGCCGTACATGATGCTATAATTGATTATGAGGCTTTAGATGCCTTTGAGGACATCGATGACATAGTATCTAGAGACATGTTGGATAGTTTGTCGGACCATTTACCTAAGGAAACCATGGACCTTGACTTGGTCCCTGAGCCTATTGCCTTACCCTTAGAGTCCAGTTCAACCTTTCACGTGATCTCAGACTCGGTCGTTGATCCCTTTTGGGACATTTCAGACCTCTTTCCTAGAGTGTCTATGGACATAGTGGATGTTCTATCCACTAAGCTTCCAGATGACTTTTTGCCTTCGACTGACCTCTTAGCCCTTCATTTGTATGTCGATCCTTTTGACGACTTCTTAGTCGTCGCCCCTAGCATTTATGCTTACTTAGTGGACCGTGCATCCACTAAGTTTGGGGATGGCTTATTTTCTTCAATCGTCTTACTTGCACGTTATAGTTTGTACATAGTTGTGAGACGATTATCATTTGTATATAGCTTTTTTTGGGTTGACCCCCAAATCTTCCGTCTTTTGCTTTATGATCGTTAGGCCGACTGATGGGTCTTGATGTTTGTGGGTATCATCTCTGGAAACCCTCCACGAGACATAACTCGTGTTCTTGTGTGAAATCAAAAGAATCAAAGGCTAATTGCATAGCTCAATGCAATCGTGTATACCCACGTTAGTGGTAGATTTGTATGTGGTCATGTCTTTTATGTGATTAATTCTCATGATATTTTTTGATATTTTAGGAGCAATTCTTATATGTTTTACTTCTAAGGCGTGGTTTGTTCCAAGTTTGGGGATGGCGCGAGCTTGGCATCAACTTGGAACCTCTTTATACATGAGCCTTGGTAGTATCATCTTTTATCTCCTTCGGTTATGGTAATATCTCTCCACTCTTCTCTTAAAATTAATGTGCCTCTTTATCTTTTGGTGAGTGTATGCTTAGAACATTGAGGACAATGTTAGTTTTAAGTTTGGGGATGCGGGATATGACCATAACCAATGCATGACCATGGGTTCAAAGACAAAAGGGTTCAAATTAGCCAAAATTTGAAAATTTTGAACATTTTAAGTAGATTTGCATGTGATTCTAGTGATAGTTTTAAGAATTTTGATGCATATGTGTCGAGTTGATGAGTTTTGTGATTGCTAATGGCCTTTGCATGAAAGTCGAGTCTTTTAGTGTTTGTGTTGTGCCATGTGAGTTACATCTTAGTGAAGAAGAAACATTTCTAAGAGACCTAAAGTAGTCATTAGTGGAGACTTAACCCACGTGAGAGCTCAAAGCCTAAATAGCTATTCGAGTGTACTCTTCCGCGCTAACTCCGAGTAGAATGAAGAGCTACTCAACCTCGTAACTTATAAAAGAGCTCATTTGATCTCGTGTGCTCAATTTCCTTAGACACTAGGAGTGACATTAGGATAGCGAATTAACCTTGCCCTTGTAGTCCATGAAACCCAATGAGAATGCCAACTAGAGGAAAGCGGATACTCCATCACCATCCATCATCTTATATCCCGAGAATGAAGACATGAGATAAAAGAATGAAGAATGTCAAAAGCAAATATGAAATGAAAAGTTGATTGCAAGAATAGAGTTGTGTGTGTTGTATGTTGTTTTGGTTGATTGTATTTGTGTTATGAAAATGAAAAAAAAATGAAAAAAAAGAGAATGAAAAAAAATGAAAAAAAAAGTGATATGAAAAAAAAGAAAAAAAAATGAAAAAAGTGATTTTTGTGTATGTTTGAGCATGTGTTAGCTCTTTTGTGTGAGTGATGTGATTGTATATATGTGTTGGTGTTTTTGTTCATGAATAAGTATTCGAAGCAAGAAACAAATGTTGAGATGCTTAAGAGGTTCTACCATAATGAAGAGGTCAAAATTCTCGGGAATCCACCATCGTCATCCATCTCTAGTATCCGCTAACCTTTAGAAGGCATTTTTAGAGGCTAGAATGGGTGAGAAGGGCGAGTGAGCTTCCCCACTCTATATAGTGGCTAATTCCTTTTCGAAGATCATTCGTTCCAAAATGTTGTCCTCACCCCTTTTTATGTGTTGAGTCCTAGTTAAGTGATCACACTCACACATACGAGCGAACCATTCTTGAGTGATTTCATATTTGGAGTGTATGTCCGTGAGGCCGAAGTCGAGGCGAAATGTACTAACTTGGGAATCAAAGTTTTGTGACTTCGGAACATAGATGTGCTTATTATGGTATGACACTTGCATTTTAGGGTAAGATCATTAGTGAAGGGGCCTTTAGCTTTTACAAGAACTTATTTACTTGATTCATTATGTGTTGACATGCTTAAACCCTTTACTATATCAATCATGCTTATCTACGATGTGGTTGTTGGACCCTTGTGTATTTGAAACCATGATGTTTGTGGGTATCATCTATGGAAACCCTCACGAGACCACACTCGTCCACTAGGGCAACCTAGGGGTTTAACGGCTTGTTGCATATGCTAAATGCAACCGGGGTTCCTCCGAAAGTGAGTTAGGTTTTTCTTTTATTTTGTTTTGCTCGAGGACTAGCAAAATCTAAGTTTGGGGATGTTTGATAGGTCATGAAAATGTCCCATCTGAGTCGTTTAATTTAGTCGAGTTAGTTCGTTTCGAGTATTTATTATAATAAAATGGTTGGTTTTCTTCATTAGGTGTCTTTTGGAGAGTTAGGTGTGAAAAACGGTTAAAAACGAGGAAAAGGTGCATGAAGGATATTTTGATCATTTGGAGTGAAGGAAATTCTGGTAATTTGGCCAAGGTCAGTGCGTGGTTGAAAAGTAGAGGTCGAGACGAGTCCGTAGGAGAAAACGGAAGTCAAATCGAAGTTCGGATGAGTGAAATATGCAAAGTCAAAGTCAGTCAACATTTGGTGCACATTTGGTCAACACTCGGGACAGTGTCGGGCACAGATTTGGCGCGCGGTACACCAAGGAACACGTGGCGCGCTATGGAGGATGGTGCATCTAAATCCCGTGTTTCCGCAAAGCAACGAAATGGACCCTATAGGCCTGATCCGGTGGAGCGCGCAGCAACTTAACCCGGTAGCCCCACTTCAACGTTTTAATCTTGACCGTTCTTCTCCGCGTGTCCCAGATCGACGGTTGCTGAGCGTCCTTCTCAATTGATGCTTCTGTGTAGCCCGTTGCAACTTAACTCCGTGCACCCGGAAGCAACGTTTTAATCTTAGCCGCTCCCTTCCGCGTGTCCCAGATCCGACGGCTTCCGTAAGTCCCGTCCTTTATTCCATTCCCATGTTGCCCGTAGCAGCTTAATTGGATGCATCCGATCACGTGTCACTCTCCCGACCCTCCAGATCCCGCGTTTTTTTTCATCTGACGGCTACTGAATCATCCCACCTTATTATCTTATAACCGGGTACACCAAATCACCCGAATTCCCACTTTAAAGCCCTAGCCACCTGGTTTTGTCCTTTTAACCCATTAAATTCCAAAAGTAACCCTTCATTTTAATTCTTTTTACCATTTAACCCAACCAAAACCCTAACCCATCTATAAATAGCACCTTTCTCCTCCATTAAAACCTAGACTTGCAAACCCTCTCATACCTCTTCTTACTCAATATTCCTCTTCTCTACTCAACCTATACCTCTTCTTACCTATTTCTTTCTTTCTTCTCTACTATTAAATCCATCTTTTCCATTCTTCTTCCATCTTTCTCTACTACTTCTTCTCTACCACTATTCTTTCCTCCATTAATAGTCTTCTCCTTCTTCCTTCCATATTCTTCTATCATCTTTACCCTCTTCATCTCTTCTTTCCAACTTCTTTCTAGATCTAATTTCTTCCTTCTCTTTCTTTTTCTTATTTGGGTTGCAATAAAATAGCTATTACTTGGATTTCTTGGAGTACAATTCTTGAACACAAATGGAGCAAATCTTGGATAAAATGGAGATACATGGGAATATGGATTTTGAACATTCTTGGTGATTTCTTTCCATTAATTTCTTAGTATTTTCATTTATTTTACAATGTCAATGAATGTCACTCTAGATTCCATGTATAGTTAATTTAGCAATCTAAGGTTGTGAATGAAACCCATTTTGGATCTTTATAATACTTGTTCTTGATTAATTAAATCCTTTGATGTGCTTTAATGTCTATTGATTGTTTATTTATATGGATTGGATTTTCTTTCCATTACTCATGCCTCATAATTAGATATTTCATACTTTCGTTAAGTTGTTAGATGGAGTATGCTTTTTAGATGATGAATAATAGTTAAGTGATCCGAATCTTTATAAGGAAGACAATTAGAATTAGTGATTATAAAATTGTTTTATCTAGAACATCATCCGGAATCCAAATAGTTCATTATATTGGATCCCGAGTAAATACAAAAGAGATTTAAATAATTAAGTGTTTGTTTTATAAAGTGAAATTATGTGGTGGATTTTATAACCTTAGATATCTTCTCCCCTCTCTTAGATAGTTTCATTTGTTTTCTTATTGCTTATATATCAATCATCAATTTTATGAGGGGTGTGTGTGTGTTTTAGTCTAAGTTAGATATTGACATTTTGATTATTGGGCTAAACTTGCCGTCAATATCCGAAATTGCCTACTTATCCCTTGGGACGATACTCGATCTTATTATAAATACTATAACTTGACCCCGTATACTTGCGGGAATAGACCTATTTTTAGGCCTATCAGACCCCCTACTTTGTGACCAGCTTCCTTTATAGCCCCCTTTTTTTCGTAAATTCAAATATGACCCCCTTTTCTTAACACCGTTAGTCAACTTTTATGGCTCATCTTTTTGTTTCCATATTTACCCTTCTTATAAGAATGATTTCAAAATTCAAAATTGACCCCCTTTTAAATTTGGGTCAATTTCCAAAAACTTATAGCTACTTATGAAAAAACTAGGGGCCAAAATAGAATACAAATAAAAAAAATTTAAAAACACCTCATCTCTCCCTCTCTCTCCTCCATCTCATCGCCTCTCTCCTCCACATCATGTATCTCGCCACCTCATCATCTTCTCCGATGAAGGTCGCCGACCGGCCAAATTTTTCGGCGACCTTCAATTTTTTTTTATCTCTCTAATCTCTTTCTCTTTAATCTCTCTAACTACTCTCTCTCTCTCTAATTTCGCTCTCTCTCTCTCTCTCTCTCATTTCTCTCTCTCTCTCATCTCACTATAATTCTGGCGAAGGGGAGGAGCCCCTTCGTCGGAATAACCAGACTCGGTCTGGTTTCAAGCCAGATCTCGGTCTGGTTTGAAACCAAACCGAGTCTGGTTATTAACCAGACCTTCAAGGTCTGGTTATTCCGGCGAAGGGGCTCCTCCCCTTCGCCGGAATTATAGAGAGATGAGAGAGAGAAATGAGAGAGAGAAATGAGAGAGAGAAATGAGAGAGAGATGGGAGAGAGAGAGAGAGATGGGAGAGAGAGAAATGAGAGAGAGATTAGTTAGAGAAAGATAAAAAAAAAAAAAAAAAGTTTGAAGGTCGCCGGAAAATTTGGCCGGCCGGCGACCTTCATCGGAGAAGATGATGAGGTGGCGAGATACATGATGTGGAGGAGAGAGGCGATGAGATGGAGGAGAGAGAGGGAGAGATGAGGTGTTTTTAAATTTTTTTTATATGTATTCTATTTTGGCCCCCTATTTTTTTCTAAAGTAGCTATAAGTTTTTGTAAATTGACCCAAATTTAAAAGGGGGTCAATTTTGAATTTTGAAATCATTCTTATAAGAAGGGTAAATATGGAAACAAAAAGATTAACCATAAAAGTTGACTGACGGTGTTAAATAAAGGGGGCCATATTTGAATTTACGAAAAAAAAGGGATCACAAAGGAAGTTGGTCACAAAGTAGGGGCCATATAGGAATTAACTCAATAAATAATTATGGCTGGCCATAATTATTATTGTGGGTGGAAAAACGAATAGAAAAGTGGTTTAGGGCCACTTTGGAAGCTTAAGCTCATCTTAGTTGTAATTTTCTTGAGTTGGTCAACTTTAAGGGCAAAATGGAATTAACCCTTTATCATTTTTTTTTTTTCTTCCTGTTTCACCTCTGGATTATCTTCTTCTTCCTCTTTTTTCGCATATGGGTACAATAAACCGAGAAAAAAAGTGTTTGGACTAGCCAAAAAATAAAAGGAAAACGAGGGTTTTTGAGGAGAGAGAGACTCCGAGCTGACGTCAGCCACATCGAAGTCATCCCCCTCCTTTCTCCCTCACTGAAAACCCTAATTAGCAAGTTAAGGAAAACCAGGTGCACACGGTGAATCGAGCAGACATAATCACCTAGGTTATGGGGTAATCTAGACCACGTTCCCTGTTACCAAAGTAATCTAAAAGATCAACGGACCAGTAGAGGAAACCTAGAGTCGCTGTTCGTCTTGGGAAGAAGCAAGGAGGAATATCCAGGCATCTTTAGGTAAAATCCCCTACCCTCTATTTAATTTACATCTGGCTTTATCTCCTAAGTTTACTAACATGAATAATTAAGAGATTCAACCGAGTAAACTCTTCGACTTCCCCTCGCATGCGCCGCACCTAGGTGACTGTCAAGGTCATCAACAGGTTGAGTGTATTAACACTTCTTTTACAAGTGGTGAAGATCTCTAGAAGATCTTCCTTTACTCAAGACGAGTGTAACTCTTGTGATTACACGTGGTCTGAGAAGAAAGAGAGATGTCAAAGAGGAGAAGACAGAAGAGATCCATCATATTCTTTAAAGTTCTCTTCTGTCTTCTACCCTTCTGCATGTCTTTTCTGGTTAGAAGAAAGACATTCTACATCCTCCCCTTCCTCATCTTAGTAACCACGTTCATGTCGATCCACTCTACTGATTCGAACATAGAAGACATAACTAGAAAGATGGCGGTTCAGCTTAGTCTTTCAGAGGGTGGTAACCTAACTATTTGTTATCCCAAACCCTCTGAAAACAAAGACCTCATGGAGATTTCATCGGGTTTCTTAGCTCGGTTGTGTTGTAGATACGACTATGGAATAGGGTTCATAAGGAAACACCTCTCAGGCCAATCAAGATTTTTTAGGGAATGTAAGATCACACCCTCAGCCACTGGTCCGAACCACTTCCTCATTAAACCTCGTAATCTCACTGTTTTGAACGAGATTCACCAAGGAAGACCTTGGATCATAAGGGGTTACTTGGTCGTGATGCAGGAGGTGGAATTTCCACTTAAAGAGATCATCCCAGCACTCATGCTAGAGCCCATGTGGTGTAGCTTTTCGGGTCTACCATCCTCAATCCAGAATAGGCAAGACCTAGATCTTATCTTCTCTTGCATGGGCTACATCATTCAGATTTTACCAAGAAACTTTAGTTCAGGGTCCAATTCCACCATCCGAATCCAATTCATGTACGATGTGAGGACTCCGCTATTATCCACTCTCAACTCCATCTTCACAGACAGAGGTAAGCCAGTGAACTTTAGCTACTATAAATTTCCTAAAGCTATATGCCATAAATGTCGAATAGTAGAGCACTCGATTACCCCCTGTGTATTACCTCAACCTCAAGCTTTTGGTAATTTTAGTAAGAATCAACCTTCTGTTCCCCTCTCCAATGAATCTTGGGCCCTCTCAGTGGTCACGTCTAATGTAGCTAATGAAATGATGAACACTCCCATCCCTCCTCATGATATCTTTCAAGGGAGGGGTAAGAGGAAAGACTTAGACATGATAATGGAGGTAAAAATCGAAGAGGATGTCAGGAGGAAGTCCAATCTTAGGCAAGCTTTTGAGTTTGAGAAGATGAATGATGTATACTTGAGAGAGAATCAAGTGGGGTGGTATTCTGGTCAGTCTTCTTCATCCTCTCTTCACTCCTCTTCCATTCCTCCTAGCTGGTTCTCTCCTCCCATGGAGTCCATTGACAGTCCAGAGGAAAGACGCCGACATCTCTTTGCTGATACACTCATGGCATCTCCTGGTTCGGCTAATGAGACCAGAGAAGAGGGGGAGAAAGACTAGTTTACTCAGTTGAAGTTTTCATCAAGTTGTTTTATGTTGATTTTGTTGGTTGTTAAGTTAAGTTAGTATTAAGTTTTTGAATTCTGGTTTAGCATCTAATATAAGATAGATGCTCTTGGGTTGTTAATTTTCAGTTCTATTATTAACTGTTTATGAGGTAGTTAGCTTCAGTTCTTCTTCTTGTAATACTTGGATTCATCCTTAAACAATCAGGGTTAAGTGAAGTAGCTTAATTTTGTTGTTTTAAATTCTTTAACTGCCTGTTTAGATTAATTTACTTTATAGTTTATATTACTTAGTCTGCTAATAGTTTGGTAGTGTAGTATTCTTATTCTTATTAGGTGTTGAGTGTTTGATTGACCTAATAGGTCTAGTTGAGATTGCTTGCTTAGCATTATTGCCCTTTATTAATTCCAGACATTCTGTCCTCGAGGGTCTGTTACAGATCCCCTTCTCCTCTTGCTGCTGGTCAGAGGCAGAGGAGGATTAAGAGGGGTGGCCGTTAGTTATTTAGCTAGGTTGTCATTGGGCCTCATGCAGAACCCACCTAATCAATGCCCCACCATTCTTTGCTGGAATGTTAGGGGCCTGGCCCAACTTCTTACCAAAAAGCACCTCTTGAACCTCATCAAGAAATTCAACCCTGATATTATCTTTCTAGCGGAAACTAAGAATAGATCACACATTATAAATAAACACTTAAAGCTTCAAAAATGTTATAGCGGTCATTTTGTAGAGCCTAGTAGAAAAGCGGGAGGCCTAGCATTGTTCTGGAAGCACAATTTAAATACTACCATTCTATACTCGGACCCGAACATGATACATGCCAAGATCAACAATACTAACAATAACTTTAACACCTTTGTCACGGGATTCTACGGTTGTCCTTACCATAATAATAAATTGAAACCTTGGAAAACTCTGAGCAATCTTCATGTTGATCAAAATATGCCTTGGACGGTCATAGGAGACTTTAACAGTGTCTTAGACAAAGATGAGAAAAAAGGTGGCTCTACAGCCACAAACTCTCATCTAAATAGAATTCTTTCCATTATTAGTCAACTCGAACTTATAGACATGGGTTTTAAAGGAAACCCATACACGTGGAGTAACAAACAATTTGGCGACAAATTGATTCAAGAGAGGCTGGACAGAGCTCTCTCCAATTTTAATTGGCTCCAGACCTATTCCTTAGCCAGCATTATTCATCTGGAGGCAGTGGGTTCGGACCACCTCCCTATCCTTTTGGCAGACAATAGGAACCAGTATAGTAAGACGAAACCTTTTAAATTCATTCGCACTTGGATGGATCACCTTGAATGTCATGATTTCATTGCGGCGAAATGGAATGTCAATCAGGATATTCAGGTGAAGCTAAAAAAGCTAAGTAAGCACTTAACTATTTGGAATAAAACAGTGTTTGGTAACATAGATCGCAATATTAAGGACCTCACAGAAAGAATTAGTAACTGTAGCAATAAAGAGGAGCTTAATAGGTTAAATGAACAACTTGAACAACTGTTTCTCCATCAAGAAAACATCTGGAAAGAAAAATCTAGAAATAACTTCATTACGGTAGGCGATAAAAACACTAAATTCTTTCATTCCCAGGCTATCCAGCGTAACCGACAGAATAGAATTAAAGCCATTAAAGATAGAAATGGTGACTGGCAGGAAAATACTGAACATATACAAGACATTTTTACAGATCATCTCTTAGAGATTAATACGTCAGAACACACTGAAACTGCCCCTAACATTCTTGACCTTTTCCACCCGAGTATATCTAGTCTTCAGAATAATAGGCTTACAGCCATTCCAGATGAATATGAGATTAATAACGCGATCAAGGGTCTTAAAAAAGAAGCGGCTCCAGGTCCTGACGGTTACCCACCTTTCTTCTTTCAAACCAATTGGGACACCGTCAGCACTGACATTCATCAGCTGATTCAGAATTTTTTTCTCTCCGCCGCTCTCCCGGTTGAAGCCAATCACACCCATATTTGTCTGATCCCAAAAACAACTACACCTCAGACACCGGCGGACTTCAGGCCAATTAGTCTCCTGAACACTACTTATAAGATCATCACAAGAATTTTAGCGGATAGGTTCAAAGAAACCCTTATTGATATTGTAACTCCGGTTCAAGCAGCTTACCTACCGGGTAGGCAAATATCAGATAATATTATCATAGGTCAGGAAATTATACATTCCATGAAAAAGTTGAAAGGAAAGGCAGGATACTTTGGCTTGAAGCTAGATATGTCCAAAGCTTTTGATCGAATAGAATGGAATTTCTTATATGATATTATGAGGAAACTAGGATACTCCGAACAGTGGATTAAAATGATTACTACTTGCATCTCAACCTCCTCAATGGTTGTACTTATTAACGGTCACCCCGGACGCACCTTTTACCCGACTAGAGGTATTCGGCAAGGCGACCCCTTGTCCCCTTTCCTTTTTATCTTAGCGATGGAGGGTCTGAGTAGAACACTAGTGGCTAATCAGGATATAGGAACTTTTCAAGGATTCCCTACCAATAATACGGACTTGTCCATCTCCCACCTTCTGTTTGCTGATGATTGCATCATCTTTGGTCAGAACTCCTTAGATAACATTCACATACTCAAGAGCATTCTGAAAACTTTTTGCGAGTCTTCCGGTCAAATGATTAACTATAAGAAGTCTAACATTTTCTACTCTAAAAACACCCACCCGAAGTTTAAGCGAATGATTATGCGCTCTTTGAAAGTCAAATATGCGTCTCCTTCGGATAAATACTTGGGGGCACACCTTTTCATAGGAGCCAACAAGCGGGTAGCTTTCCAGGAGCTCCTCCAGCAGATCAAGAATAAACTAGAGAAATGGAATTTTTCATTCCTTTCTTAAGCTGGGCGCACTATTGTTATTTCAACAATAGCTGTCGCTGTACCCCGATACCAAATGCAATGCTTTGCCTTACCGAAAGGCATCAGCAAAAGCATTACGACGATTCAAAAGTCGTTTTGGTGGGGTAAGTCTAGAGGCATATGTACGAAATCGTGGTCGTCCATTTGTCTACCCAAAGTCTTGGGAGGACTAGGTATTCATCGCACTGAGCTAGATAACACAGCTATGCTCAGTAAATTAGTCTGGAGGCTTAAAACTGAACCTAAAGCTATGTGGGTTCGATTTCTGAAAGCCAAATATTTCCCGAGAACGGAGTCTCCAGGTCCCACCAAAGCCCATCATTCCTGGCTTTGGAAGACCATTAATAAACATACATATCAAATTGATGAGTTAACAACTTGGGAAGTCCACAATGGTAATCACATCAACATTTGGTCGGACAATTGGATTCCTGATAATATTATCCCGTTCAATATTGCTAATAACACACATATTACGAAAGTGGCACAACTTATTAATAATAATAGATGGGATGACACAACTCTTACTAATATCTTTGACCAACACACACTTAACCTTATAAAAGCTATTCCGATCTGTACGGAAGGAGAAGATCAGAGGATATGGAAATTAACAAAATCGGGAAAATTCACAGTGAAATCAATGTATAACTACTTATGTACGAGCATGAATTCCCCCATAAATTTTAATCCCAATTGGAAATTCATCTGGAATCTCCCTAATGTACCTAGAGTCCAAATATTCATATGGAAAATATGTACTAATGCTCTCCCAGTTAGGGAGAGAATTGGCAAGTTTATCAATAACAACTTTATATGTCCTAATTGTAATGCGATCGAAACTATAGATCATGCTCTCTTACATTGCCCTTTGGCTAAGAACATATGGTTCCATTTTAACATTATATCGGAGAATATTGTGAATATTAAAGATTGGATTTTTTCATGGGAACACACCCCTCAATTTAAAGATGCAGCTTATCAGAACCTCCTATCCACAATTTTGTGGATAATATGGAAAACTAGATGTGATCATTGTTTTCAATATGAAATAACCGACCTCTCCCAAATCATTAAGATGATCAATAAATTCCCCAAGAATATGCTACCTAATATTAAGAATAGCAAACCCGTACAAACTAAATGGAACCCTCCAGAAAACTCATGGATGAAAATTAATGTAGATCATCTTTTATCAATGTGAATGAAATGACAGGTGTTAGCTTAATTATGCATGATGCGGGAGCAAAATTCATTGCAGCTCAAACGTCTCTATCCAGATGCAGAAATAGTGAGGAAGGGGAAGCAGTTGCTATCCTTAATGGACTTCTCTGGGCAGCTGAACATGATTACAAAGACATCATCATTGAGAGTGATAACATTAATCTTATTAGCCACATCCAGAATCCCAAGCATGAAGTTCATTGGCAATCTCGAGTTCATCTCAAGAAAATTCACGAAAGCAAAAATCAGTTTAATAGAGTGAAATTTAATTACATCAACCGGAAACTTAATATGCCAGCTGACAAGCTTGCGAAGCGTGCAAGGAAGAAGAATAAATCTGAATCTTGGCATAGAAATTCCTTTCTTTCTTATATCTATGTACTGTAATAACACTTTGGTTTATTAATTTGATCCGAACACCTTAACAAAAAAAAAAAAGAGAAAAAAAGTGTTTATAGAATTTTGAAGACAATTTTGTTCGACTTGGATAGAGGGAGCTCAAAGGTGCTTTCAACCGAAACAGGGGGCCTTAGAAGTTCCTATTATCAATGGCTTGACCTAATGTTGAGTTAGCTCGATCACTCCGATAGATACAATGGTCATGGGTGGGTAGTGAACAACTAATTTTGGGTTTTACACTATCTGATCCCACGCTGATAACCTTACATGCAATTGGATTTGCTAGCTGGTGATCTTAAAGGCACTTATCCGAAGTGTTATTAGCGCCTCTTTTCATCACACTCCTGACTCCTCTAATATTTACCTTGACAGAGGCGCAAGTAACAATTAGGATGGGCGCTTTTAAAGTTACTCGTTGCTTACCCAACCCGGCCCACTAGATTAAGCTCGCCTAGGGGTGGGAATTTTGCCCATAAGCCCGAACCCGCCCACGGGCACCCGAGCCCAACGAGGACCATGGACGACCGCGCCCGTCTCGGGCACAACCCGCCCAGCCCGCCAAATTTTCGTGGGCGGGCATGGGTTAAAACCTCTACCCGCGCACCCGCCCATGCCCGCACCCACTTAAGCTCACCCATTGATAACCAACCAAATTACATCAACTTTATGGGTTGATGAAGCCCAACCGTCCATGTTGCTAGGCTTAGTTGAGATGGTAAACAATATGTTTAAGGGCAATCACACGAACCCAATGCATTTGCAGTGGCCGAAGAGAATTCTTAGTTGAATACTGAAGTAGTCTTTGGCTTTGAGGGAACAAAAAGTGGGATAAGTTTTATTATATCTCACGAGAATTCTTCATTAGTTTTCAATGTGAGATTAAATTCCTAAAAGAAACAATACAAATAATGTCTAGTTTTAATCTCACATTGTCTCTTTAGAATCAGGAAAGGTGTTTGGAGATTTTATAAAAGGAGAGGAAAAAGTGAATTTTTTCAAGTCATGAGATTACCCGCTACCCGCCCGCCCATACCCGAATTACCCGAGCTTCTTAATGGGCTTGGGCGGGTAATGGACAAGGCAAATTTTAAAATTGCCCGCCCGATTAACCCGCTTACCCTAATAGCCATTGAAATTTTGTGCCCGACCCGCCCAGCCCGATGCTTCAAGTGTCCATGGACGTCCATACCCGCCCAATTCCCACCCCTAAGCTCGCCTGATCCGTTTCCCATCCCTACCTGGCTACCCAGGGCCAGGGGCCATAGTGTGGCAAATATAAAGTAATCTATAAACACACCCGCCCAACCAAAACCCTAGTCTCAAATTCCAACTCTTGAGGATTCTCCCGATTCATCGCCAGAAGAAAGAAACAGCTGCAGGTTTTCACTAACAATTCACCATGGGTACTGTTTTCTCTCTCTCTCTCTCTCTCTAGTTTTCTTATCTGATAAGGAATACTGGTTTTGAATTGATTTTGTGAATTGAAGGTAAGGTTCACGGATCGTTGGCTCGAGCTGGTAAGGTGAGAGGACAAACACCAAAGGTAGCTAAACAAGACAAGAAGAAGAAACCCAGAGGTAGAGCTCACAAGAGGATGCAATACAACCGACGTTTCGTCACTGCCGGTATCTCTCTCTCTTTTCAAACTCATTACATTTTTAACTTTTGGTTAGATAGCCCTAGGTGTACTACTACTAGTTCTAGCTAACCTTCATAAGGGTTGTGGTAGTTTAACATGTTTTTACTGATTTGTGGAGCTTCATTTCATTACTTGATCATTGGCCTAGTAGCATATAACCGAGGTTCAAGGATAAGGGACTATTTTGTGCACGTTTTGCTGGTAACATGTAGTAATATAAAGACATATATGGATACTTTTTCTTATTTGTAATATAAAGGCAATGGGGCAATATATTGCTAATTCATGATATGAACTATATAGATCATGGGTGATACAACTCAATCCCTAAGGTCATGCAGACAAACTCAATTCCGAAAAAAAGGAAAACGAGCAAGAGATATTGTCATAACTTAACATTATTAGCTTAGCCATATTCAAATTAACAGAAGAAATCGAAGCATGAAATGGCAAGTAGTAAGACATTCTTCATATGCAACAAAGTGTTCTTCTACTTAGACAGGTTTTTAGGTCTCGCGGTCCCTTAAATATATCTACCATTCCCCAACTAATCCTGATGTGGTCTACGCTTATAATATCTTTAAACATCAAGGTCTCATTTCTCGTCTAGTTTCCCATCTTAGGGTACTTTACCTCCTCTTAGGTCAATTGATACAGCCATACAGGATACAGGTAACAATTGTGACTCTCTACCCTAGCGAAGATACATACAGAAGTACCATCATTATTCTGGTTGTACGCGTACTAATACCTAGCTCAAGACACTTAATAAATGTATCTATATTGATTTAAAATGTTTACAAATTGTAAATCACATTTTTGTTTTCCAGAACTATGTTATATTTCCCCTTTCATTCTTTTTGAATTGTTCAGCGTGTGCCTTGAACCCTTGACCTCTAAGGTGGAAGATTATACCTCTTACCATTCCAACCAAGGGTTGTTGGCATTTCCCCTTCATTGTTCCTTTATGATTATCTGTTATTCTGAAATTCGTTCGTTATTTGTCTGTTTTCTCAGTGGTCGGCTTTGGAAAGAAGAGAGGACCTAACTCCTCAGAGAAGTAAGCTTGAAACAGCGGAAAACTTCAGGTGTGCTAATATGTAGTAGACTCTATTATTATCGATTTCTTTTTTCACAACTTTGTTTATGGATTGATGTTTTGATAATGGTAAATTTAGTACTTCTGTTGTTGAGTGATGAAAAACTTTGAATTCAGCAGCTTCTCCATTTTCCTGGTGTCGGTTTATCGTTCAATTGCATTTTAATGTTGGTTTTTAGTTAATATTGGTCGGTCGCAAATATTTACAGGGTTTACTATTTGAGATGTAAGATCTCATCCTGAATGCTTCCTTGCTCAATAAAATTCCATATATAAGCAACAGGTTTTAACTAAGAAATTAAAACTACCAGTATGGTAAAAATGCAGATTCAAGTAACATATCATTGCGATCACGTTGAAGAGCGTGACCCCAAATTTTATCCGATGTGGAAACTCTATAAGATACATCATTAATGAAATCCTACTTGTATTAAGATATTTTGTCCGATCTGTGGAAACTCTATAAGATGCATCTTTAATGAAATCCTACTTGTATAAAGATAATAGCAATCGACAAAAAGTCGTGGGCATAATACTTGAGTATTGCTGCAATGGTAAAGGATCACTTTAACCAGAATCAATGTACCTTCATGCCATTGGCAGGTCGCGGTTGGCTCGCTTGATAGGTGGAAGATTAAACAATTAGTCCTTTGTAGACATGTTCTCGCGTGATTTATCACTCTTGTCTAGTTAGGGGTCGTCTAAGTTGGGGTTGGGAACTGGGCTTATAAACTACATTTTTGAGCTGTCCTTGAGATTAAACGGACCTAGGACGTCAACAACTTGAACATTTTTGACAACTTAAGGATTATCCCTCGAATTTCTTTTTGGGCTGTCCTTAGGATTAAATCGACCTCTGACTGGGTACTTGGGTGTGCCTTTGACCGGGACTTATAACCTGAGTCTGGGTACCTATAGGGGAAGGTGTGCACTACCCACCTTGTCAAAGTTGGTTTCCCAATTAGGTGTGAGGCTCTCATGCTTTCCTCACCACTATTGAACTCCCAACATCACAACTGCAAACAGAATACAGAAACTGTGGCTTGGATAAAACAGCATGCTGAGTTAACTTGGGGTATTAAAAATTTGGCTACAATATGCTAATAGGAGCCACTAATGTGAGCCGATAGCCTACGAGGTTGAGGGATGTTCAAGTGCATTTCATGTCTTCATGTAGTTAGTTCAAGCACCTAATGTTACGGTAGTTGGAAGATATTTCAAGAAAAAAAAATCTGTTCACAGTATTTTATAGCCAATGATATTCATTGATAGATTTGTTTCCACAGGTTGCTTTCGGCCTAATTTTTTTAATCTGAAAAAATATTAAGTACAAACAAAACACCACATTTTCAATTCAACATATCGTATTTGATACTCTTTTACTCTCTTCTCTTTCTTTTTCCCTCCCTGTTTTCTCAAAATCCAACAGCTAGAGCCGGTTTCCTCTTCTCTTTTACTACTCTGAGTCACTTTCCATATTTCCCATTGCTTTCAACCCTCTTGGTCTCTGTTTTTAAACCAACACAAAAAACCACATTAGATAACCATCCTTCACATCAAATTCGAAACAAAAAAGAGCCCAAAAATGACAAATGAAAAAAGGTATATATAGTTTTACCTTCTTGGAGATCTTTTTCTCTCTGACTTCATATCGTTCTAGGGTTAGATCACAAAGCCAAGCACCAGGACTCACCAGCTACAAACAAGAACAAGAAAAGAAAATATAAACATAATTAGTAATGCTGGTCCATCATTAGCTACCGTTCGATTTGGACCCACTAAAACTCACCACATTTAGTATTCTGAGTACGTGGGCCATATGAATTGAACCACCACGTTAAATGGTGGGGTTATTGTATTATATTCTTATTTTTAATTTGACAGAAAAGGAAAAAAAAAAGCTATTTTCACGGGGAAAAGAAACCGAGAAAGCAGGTAAACGCCATCAAAGATCAAACAGCTTTTACTTTTTCAAATAATTTTTTTTTGTGGTAGTATTTTACTAATTTCTTGATCTAAATAAACTTGGTTTTTTTTCCTGATGAATTAGGGGATTAAAAATTTCAAAACAGAATCAATGAAATGATAAATTTGAGAGAGAGAAAGGGGGGTGATTTCTTACGTTGAGGGTACGTTGAATGAACTTGGCACGTTTCTTAGGTCTTTGAGGAAGTTTAGAACCTTTAATCGCCATGAAATCTTCTTCTTTCTCTTTATTTGTAAGAGCTATTACAAATTTGGGTGGCCATACAGGAGGAGGAAGAATTGCCTCACTTCCTCCTGATGATGACCCACCTGTTTTTTTGTTTTCCTCAGCCGTTTCTGATGATCCTGACGCCCCAGCCACTACGTTTTGTTGGTTGTTGTTGTTCTGGTGGTTGTGGTTGTGGTTTTGATTGTGGGTGGTCTTCTTATCTTGTGTCTTTTCTTCTCCTCCTCCTACTCTTCTTTCAGGCGAGAAAGAGACATTACCAGCAACAACACCGTTCATGATCTGCTGCCCTTTCATCACTTCAGAATTCCTGACATAATAACACCACAAAATCAGTTGAAATCATCATAACAATTGGGACAATTTCCACAATTCACAATCACTTTTTATTAGAATTACATAAATACCCTTCACAATTAAAAAAAAATAACCTAGAAAGAGAAACAAAATACGAACATGATCTGATTCTGAGAGGAAATCGGAGTTTGATTTCTCTTTGAAGATGATTAACGTTGAAAAGTGTGACTTTCTTAATCTCTTAGTGATCGTCTTCTTCTTTTTCGTTTTCTTTTCTTTGTTAAGAATGGTCCTTTTTCGTAGGCGTGAACATTGATTAATTACAACACACAACCTCCACAAAGTGCTAGTCATGTGACTCACACGTGCGATCTTGGATTACCATCAAAAGTAAAACCCTTTTTAGGCCGTTGGATTGGAATTATACCTTTTCTAAATCATGTGTTACGTGTAGAAAAGTAGGTGAACAAGTGGTTATACATTTATGTGGACCCCACCTTCCACGTTTTTAAACCTAAATAGGGTACGACTTGCTATCGTGGGGCATCTGGATCTCAAAGAACAAAACCCTCTCTCTCTCTCTTCTACTAACCCCAACGCAGTCCAACTAGAATTCCCCAATTTCATTGATGTCACGTGATACACTACAACAATCACGTGATTATAACTACAGTATTAATTAATTTCATCACAATTTTCTGAGCAAACGATTTATAATATTAATCCTAACCACTCCAATAATTCGAAGTTGACCCAAATTTCTAATGACTTTGGAGGGTTTATATTCTGTAGGAAAAGATACTCGACCCAACTACTTTTACCAAGCTGACTTGGGGGACAAGCTAAATAACCTAAATGGGGAGAGTCAGAGACAGTGTCACAGATCGCACTTTAACACAAATTAACAATAGGTACAAGTTGATCTCAACCGTTAGATCAAGCAATAATTGAGCAAAATTTGTGTCAAAGAAAAGAATATTTCTAGTCTATAGAAACTCAAAATACCAAAGAAACCACCAAAGTGTCACCTCTAAATCCCACGTTCTGGATTCATTAGATTAGATGTATGATTTAGACTGATTTCAAAATATTTAACTTTTTATTTGAGTTATTATGTGATTTATATAAATGACATAATTAGACTGATTTTAAATCTATTATAATTCAAAAATAAAATAACTTCCAAATCACTTTTATATACCTGCCAAAATAAGTTTGTAGTAAAAAAAAGAAAATTCAATAGAAAAATCTAAGCCTCCCAACAAATTCTAAAAATGTACTAATTCAATTTGATATGAATAATTGGAGGCTGGTAATTTGTAATTTTCAATCTAAGATACTAAATCTACCCAAATAATTCAAAAAGTTATAATGAGAGACATAATCAAACAGATATAATAATTGATTAGATTATAGAGAAAGAAGGAGAAGAGTTACCTGAGGATGCGATGAGAGGTGGTTGAAGGCTGAGGAGGGGAAAAAGGTCGACGGAAATTGTTCTTAATTGAGTCTTTTTCGACTCTAGCTACCCGTCTGTCAACACGAATTGTTGTTCTTTCGGTGGAAGAATCGGTCGCTTTAACTTGTGTTTTCATACATCTAAGTCTCTTACGATTACCCCACTGTAAAACAAAGTCCGGCGAAGCGGTGGAGGTAGTGGTGGTGGTGGTGGATGGATCTTGGTGGTGGTTTTGTTGTTGTTGGTGGTGATTTTGCTGCGATCTATATAACCCAACCCCACCACTATTTCGATTTGTATTCTTCACCACTTCTCTTATTTCCATCTTTTATTGCTTTTCTATATAACGCACTAGTCACTACACCAAACCAAACAACAATCAATTAACCATAGTTAGTTATTTATCTAACCATAGTCAACATCCCCAAATTTAAATTAAAAAAAAAGAAGAAGATAGGAATCAATCACCACTCTAGAAAAGAAAAAGAGAATAATCCAGGACATCTATAATGGGGAAGTCATGATCTAATTGAAACACACAAAAGAAAACCTAAAATTCAAACCAGACTCTCTCTCTATCTATCTTTCCAGTGAAGGGTTGAACCCAAAATGAAAAACTCATCAATTATTAGAGAAACTTAAAATCAATTGCTTCTCTGAATCAATTGTAGGAAAACAATAATAGAGAGAGAAAGAGTGTGAGATCCCATAGAATGAAGAAAGAAAATCTAAAATCATAAGTAAAGGTTTGAGATCAAGAAGAATAGAGAACTTGTTTTGGTGATTCATTTGAAGAGAAACAGATAAAAACAGGGATTGATTTTTGCTAAATTACAAACTGAAAGAAAACCTAGAAATTAGTTCTTGACAAAATGGAGGGGAAAATCAACTAATGAAGTGAAATTTGACACATTTACAGAGAAAAAACCGTGCAAAATCAAAGAAACTTCATAAAATCAAAATTTGATTAGACTAGGAAGTAAATTTAGAAGATATAAAAATCAAACAGAGAGATAGAGAGAGAGAAAGAAGGTTCTGAGAATCGTTCAATTACCTGAAAGCTTTATAGTTGATTGATTGGATCTATATATAAGTGGATCTTCAAAACGCCCAAACTGCAAACAAAAGGGGGAAAAAGAGTCAGACAAATAATTCCCAGAAGTTCAATTTTTAGAAAAAAAAATTGATCGATTAATTTCATTAAGAAATGACTAACAATCAGAGTTAAACTCTAATTGATATGAATAATTCAGATTCTTCTGTTTTCTGAGGAAAAAGATAGACTTTTTATTTGGCTCAACTTTTTTTTTTTCTGGCAAAAACTGAAAACAGAAGTAGTGAACATCAAAATTTCCCCCCTAAAAATGCAAGCATCTACTCAAAATTTTCAATTACAGAAGAAGAAACGATTTCAAACCTAGATTGACAGTTAAAAACAGAAAATCAAAGAAGAAAAAACGAAGATAAGAAGTGGAATAAGAATGAGATTTCCGACTCTATGGATCCAGGTCAAGAGTAAAAAAAAAAACCTAAAGAGAAATCCGAAGAACTGAAATCTTCAAACTTGAAACGCTCGCTTCTGATTTCCGATCTTTAAAAAAACAAAATTCGGCCTTGTTTTAGGTGAAAAATCTCTCCTTTTTGTGCAAAAACAAAAAAATCGCCTAAATTTCTAATCAATTTGCTGATAATGTATCTGAAAATAATAGAAAGTGTTAATCCAGAGATTGATCAATTAGAAGCTAAAAACCATAACTGATTGACAAATACAAACCTCTGAACTCCGATTCTTCACCTCAAACTCTGAAAATTCTTAACCGGTAATCGAAACCGAAGGAACTAAATTGAAAAATCTGAGATTCAAAGACGAAATCTTTTTCTCAAAATCAAACTTACTTCAGCTCTAGAAATCCAAATTAAGATTATATTTTGTTAAAATCAACTCCTGATCTTTTTCAAATCCAGAGGTACTTTGTCATTTCAACAACATGAACAAACAACTCTTCTCATTGTGCCAATATTTGCAGTTACAGAAATTGAGATTAGAAGAATTACAGAGAAGATGAACAAAAGAGAGATCTTCTTCTCATTGTGATTAATTTCACTCTCAAGATTATCAAACCACAGAAGAAATACCAAGAAGATGAACACGAAAGAGGTAGAGAGAGAGAGAGAGAAAGATTAGAGAGAGAGAGAGAGAAGAGAAAAACTTAAAGCTTGTTCTTATTGAACGAAATGTTCTCTCTCCCTTTCGAAACCTGTTTTTATACCCTCACTTCCTAATCTCTTCATTCTCTCTCTCTCTCTCTCTATTCTTTTCTTTCTCCGTTATAAGCTAAAACCGTTTCATACTTCTCCAATTATCGAGTTCTTCTCTCTGTAAATTACAATCTGACGGCTAATATTTCTTTCTCTCTCTTGCCGTCAAGATCTCGCTCCTTGGTTCTGTTACGAACCCAGAGACCCTAAAACGTTTTGACACCGTCATTTATGACGGTATTTGACGGTGTCCTAACGCCGTTAAGAGTTAAGATCCCTTTTATTTGTATTTGGTTAATTCCATTTTGGTCTCTCATTTGTGACCAATATGAATATTTGTCCTCATTAATTGTCCAATTTGAAAGTTTGGCCTCCTAACTGACATAATTGTTAGGGTTTTGTTGAGTTCAGTTTTAACTTTCCTGTATTTATCAACACATATATTATTTTTTAACATTGACGGTAAATTGGATAGGAAAGACAACTTTTTGACCGGAGAAAACTAACGACGGAAAGGCCGACTGACATTCTCCTTCCTTCATTACCATCTTTATCCACATTCACCACCATAATTCTCTTTCATCCACCGTCTCAGTCACCAACACAAACTACAATTCCAATCCACCACCATCTTTGTTTAGTAGCACCACTGTCTTTTTTTCTGATAGAATTCTAAAACCCTTGACGAGCGTTTACCACCCTTAAAACCTCAACAAGGAACTCGAAAGTAACCTATGACGGGGACGTTTAACCGAAACCATCAATGAAGGGTTTTAAATGCAACCCTTAACGAGAGTGTCTGAATAAACTGTCAATAAGGGATAAACTCTCGATCAACATATTTTGAGATTGCGAGAAAGAGACTATCAACGAAGGAGTAATATAATAAGGAAGAAAGGAAAGGAGAGGCTGGTCAACAAGGGTTTGGCCATAGCCTTCTTGTGAACGAGTCTATTTTCCAGACGGAGAAAATGTAAGGAGGAGAAAAAAGGAAGAATGGAGAGGAAAAAGTTTAAATAGAAAAAAGTAAAAGAGGAAAGAGGAACTGACAAAATAAATTAGTTGAAATAATAGTCAGTTTGGGTGCAATTTTCCAGTTGGATAAATGTGAAGGTTAATATTTTTAGTTTAACACAAATTAAGGGTCAAAAATAGAATCAACCATTTCTATTGACTAGTTTATGTTTATATTGTCTTTGGATTATGTCTAAAGCCCCCTGGATAAAATTTTCGTTGCAATTTGAAATTTGTGTTGTTTTTCTTAAGAAATGAGATAACCAAAGTCACAATTAAAAGTGTCACTTTTTCAACAAAAAAAAAATTAAAAGTGTCACTAGGTCAGGTTTGGTTTGAATATCTCAAAGTTTAAAACAAAATCGTATAAAAACATCTCCTATCAGTTTCCATCCCAATTCTAGTTCTGTAATTAAAAACATCCACAAATGTAACCTATAAAATGCTTAGCAAGTTGGGTGTCAAATACCAATCTCTTTAAGACTTGCAATTTTTCATTTTACCGCAAATTAGGAGATAATACCTCATTCAAAAGTTCAATTGCTTCATTACAAATTCATTCATACCGAAGTTATTGTTTTATTAAACTTACAACAAATTTTAGTTTTATATATAAAAGATTGTTATAAGATTTAAGGTTTAATGAAAACTATTGTACTAATAAGTCAAAAATTCATACGATGCAATTAGAACAAAATATTCTCAACAAAAAAAAAAAAAAAAAAAATTAGAACAAAATAAAAATACGACAGATTGATCCTAAATCCATTTCGGATTCCAAAATAAGGCTAGCATCCACATTGAAATTTTGAGCAGGAGGTCATTTTGTAATACATCCGATTTTACCCTTGTTTTCATGACATATTATGAACCGTCATAACAAATTAGTTCATAACTTATTATGAACCAATGTTCTTAAGAAAATTATGTTTGAACTATGATTCTCATATGTTATTCTTGTTTAATATCAGACATTTTTTTTTTCGAATGTTCATATTACATTGTGTTGATTAATATTAATTTATTTTATCTTCAAAATGTAGGATGAATGGTCCTAAACTCATTATCAAAGTAATGAACCAGTCTAATCACATTATTATGAATTACGGAATATTCATAACACATTATAAAGTGATGAAATAAGATCATCTAAAAACAATTGAACCATAAAAAATCTTAGGACATTAGTGCATGATAAAGAGACATAAGTGACATAATGTATTATGATAGTTTATACAAATCTTATCTCTCTCTCTCTCTCTCTTAAATTTGCAGAACTTTATTTCCTCTCTCTCTAAAATCTTATCTACAAACCAATGAAGTAAAGATTAATGGAGTTTTTAAAGTTGATCTGAAGGACTCAATATCAAAATTACATGAAGTATTTCTTGAACATAACTGAATTTTTTTCTTGAACAACTTTGGATTTTTTTTTGAAGAAATCTGAAGGTTTTGTAACAGATCTGTACTATAAATTCAGCTTTAGGTGATTGAAGATTGAAAACTTGAAGATGAAATTATTTTTAGATCTTCATTGTTAGATCTAGAGTTTTCTGTACAAGATTGATCTAATATATTTTGGATTTACAAGCTTAAATATGAAATTATTTTTTCTCTTTTTGTGTGTATGAAGATGTTGATGATATTAATAAATTTATTGTTAATCTTGTTAAAATCTGTAAGAAATTAAAGAAGAGTGTAGGACATAATCATATGTACAACGCAGGACATTAGATTATGTACTGTAACAAATTCTCCTATACTTTCTACCCAGAAAGTGTAAGAAATTTGAAAAGTGTATAGGGCGTAATCATATGTACAAAACATGACATTTGATTATGTACTTCACATACCAAAATGTCTATACTCTCTCTCCAGAAAGTGTAATAAATTTGAAAAGTGTATAAGACATAATCATATGTATTGTACATTTAATTATGTACAATACATAACAAAATGTCCCCAGTTTCTTCCTAGAAGGTGTAAGAAGTATAAAAAGTGTATACGCCATAATCATATACACAATACAAGACATTTGATTATCTATTGTACATAATAAAATGTTCTTTACTTTCTTCCATGAAAGTCTAACAAATTTGAAAAGTGTATAGGACATAATCATATATTCAGTTTATTTAATCAGTACAATATAAGTGCATGTATACACAATAACAAACGTCTTCTACTTTCTCCCCAGAAACTTGTTGACTTTGGAGAGAGAAAATACGTTTGAAATGATATAAAAGAGAAAATATGGAGAATGAATATTAGAAAAGTAACATTAGAGGTAGAATAAAAAGAGAACAAATAGAGATGAAATATCAAAAGAGTAATACTAGAGAGCGAGAGATAATATTTCAGTTTGTGGGAAAAAAAGGAAAGAAAAAAAGATTACAAGTCATTATCTTAGTGGACAACACATTTGTAATTTTACAGGAAATCAACATAAACACAAGATTTGTTTTCAGTGGTAAATCCGTTAATATCGTGTAACGTACACCCAACTTTGTAACTTCAAAATATTAACTGACAGAAAACAGAGTTGTGGACTTGCAACATATTTCTGATCAGCGTAGGATTGGGGTTTCTTTACCCACATGATTTTGCGCCATTTGTTCAACCCCTAAATGTTTTTACCTCACTATACAAATGGTCCCTATTAAGTGACAGAGACCCTAAATTGTCAACCACGACCTTGTATCTAGTGTGTGTGTGTTATGTATGTGCATGCGATTTTAATTCGACTATAAAATTATTTTCTTAAAATTTCAAATGTGTCAATCATTTAAATGTAAAAAAGACTACATAAAATTAGAAGAAAAAATAACAAAAAAAATCTGAAAATTAGAACCATGATAAAAATAAAAACTAAAAGAACACACAATAAAGTGGAGTGGATCCCTTTAATTATTGAAGGAGATCAACCCCAAATTATCTATCGGGACATGGCTTCCAATAAAGAAACCTTTGCGAGGGTCTCCCAACTAGGGTTGGGAAAACGACTCGAGACCCCGAGGCTCGTACGGTCAAACCCGGGCCGAATGGGAACCATGGGAACCCGAGACCCGGCTCGGGTAAGCCCGACCCGGTAATTCGGGCGCTCATAGGCGGGTAGGATCTCCCACCTGTCACCTGACCCGAAAATCCCGCAAGTTAGGAACCCGATTAACCCCCACCCCTCCGATACAATACCCGATCTAGGTATTAATCCAACGACTGAGATAATATGCCTCTTCAACCTTATATCCTAGCCGTTGGATAAAACTCTAAATGCCTAGAAGATTCTAAATCTTCTATAAGTACCCCGCATACCAACCAGAGAAAACTATTTCAACCCCTCTCTAGTCTCTTCCTTCCTGAACCCTCTTCTTATTTCTCTCAATCTTTAATGGTCTCTATGACTCGACCTCCTTAGCTCCCCACTTAGGGCTGGGAAACGGGTCGGGTTCGGGCACCCATGGGTACCAAGGGACTGGGCTCGGGCGCTTTGGGTAAGACTTGTCAAAGTAATGAAGTAAATGGGAGGTCTCAGGTCGGGTAAATTCAAGAAACCCTTGCACAGAGCCCGCCATGGGTTGTGAATCGTGACAGGCATGCCAGGTTTCAGACAGGTCGGGCTCGGGTAGTTCCACTTTAACAATATTTGAGGAAAAAAAATACTAAAATCTCAGTACTATATTGAAATCTAGATGAACTTACAATAATTTGCTACAAATTAGTTCTTTCAAAATAAAAGTTCAGATCTCATAGACGATGTTAATATATCTAAAGAAAGTTAAAACAGATTAGAGATCTAGAAGAAGAATATTGACATTGTTTACAGTAAACATAATATTAAAGAACATAAACTTAACAGACAAAATGCAAGAAATAAAAACAGGTTGAAGAAGTAGAAGAGAGAGAAAAAAGGTCTATACATATATCATTTCTTCTTCAAATCTACATAGATAAAAAAAATACATCAGAAAAGTAGAAGATTACCGTATAAGTTCACTGGGAACTACATTGGAATGAAAATATTACAAAAACAAAAAACACATTATAATGAAAATATATCTTTGATCATCTTCCACTACTTGTTATCTTCTTGTGTTTACTGGTTTGCATCTTCACCTAGGTTGGAAAGTCTTTCTCTCTCCCTCTCTCTCCGATCTCTGTCTCCAATCTCTATTTTCGATCTCTCTCTCTGATCCCCCTTCCTCCGAACTTGGGGGCAGTAGTATTGATTTGGATTGTTAGAGAAAATCAAATCTTTTAAGTATAAATCTTAAGAATCACACTAGATCTAACGACTATGGTCAGTTTAGACAAGATTTATGGTCTTAAGATATTAACTCTAAGGTGCCTATAGAATGGGTAGTGATAGCGAGCTTAGTATGCGGGTTAGATGACCGGGTAAGAGATTTTTGAGTGAAGCCCAAACCCGCCCATAAACTATAAGCAGGTTGGGCGTGCACTAACCATGTCGGCCTTCGGGCTGAACGTTTTCTCTTCGGACCCGGGCATTTCGGACTGAGTTTCGGCAAAATTCCCACCCATTCTCTGAGTTTCTATCTTTGAATCTTGTGTAAATTATATACATCTTCTCAAGTGTCCATCATCTATTGGTCGGTGTTCACCATCTCCGAATCTTTCATGAAGGCTGAAACTCTCAACCGAAATAAACTTAAATGTTATATAACTCTTTTATCTTTTATATTTTATCTTTCATCTTATTTTGTGGTTATGTGATTGTGATGTGTTTATGAGTTGATTCTTCAGATCGAAACGTTGATGATCAATAGATCAAGTTATGCGTTTAAAGATTTTTCTTTTCATCAGAAGTCCCAAACAGATTTTTTTACATCGGATAGTTATAATGTTATTTTTTCCATCTACTAATTAAAGTATCGAACAAATCTGTCCATCATCTATTTGATCGAGCACATCTCAGTTATATAATGTGTTTGATCAAACAGATCTAAATGTTTGATATGTTTGATCAAATAGACTCGGTCTTTGGGTTTATTTGATCAAAGATATCAAACTAAATGTCAAGTAAAGTAAGTATGGTATTTTGTTTTCTTGTACTTGAAGTATCGAACAAATCTGTCCATCATCTGTTTGATCGAGCATATCTCAGTTATATAATAAGCTTGATCAAAATAGTTTCCGGGAAAATAGGTGGAAAAAAACCCAAACACACCCTAAGCGTCGCCCGCACAATGTCGGCAACCGGAAGTGTCCGACGACGGCCTACGACTTCTTATCTCCTCTCTCTCTCTCTCTCTCTCTTTCTCTCTCTCTCTCTCTCTCTCTCTCTCTCTCTCCCTTTCCTCTCTCTCTTTCTTCTCGCTCTCTTCTGTCCCTCTCTAAATTCGGCGAAGGAGAGGAAGTCCTTCGCCGGATTTCTGGTTTCCAGACGAAACCGATCTGGTTTCGTTTGAAAACTAGGGTTCCGGCGAAGGGGTTCCTCCCCTTCGCCGGAGATATAGAGAGATGAGAGAGACGACAAAGAGAGAAGATAGATGAGAGATAGAGAGAAAAGAGAGGAGGAAGAGAAAAGAGATGGAGAAGTGAGAAAGAAGAAGAAGTGTCGTTGAGTCTCGCCGGAATTTACAATGAAGGTCGCCGAAGTTCATGGTGAAAGTGGGAGAGGAAGAAGAGGGAAGAAGTTGAAAATAATAAGTGTTTGGAGGAAACAAAAAGTTTTTATTTCCACCCAAAACTTATTGCCCCGGAAACTTCGTTTATTTCCCCAAATCACTGGCCTTCTTTTATTTTTGTATTTCTAAATATTTTGATTGTGATGGGCAACTAGATACCCGCAAAGCCCGACAAACATGAAATCTGATTCGGTCCATGTTTGTAAGCGGATGTTGGACAAGTGGCTGATACCAAAAGCCGGCCCGATGAGCCCGATGTTTGTCTGTGTACTCTTAATTTGAGAGCCCGACCCGGGCGATCCGGCACTTTGAGTACCCTATTCCCACCCCTACCAGTCCCAGCCAGCACCCAGCCAGCACCCAGCCTAGCCTCTTCGGAAGCCCAACCGGACAACCTCCAACTTTTGGGTTTTGGTGTGAGGGAGAGAACCGTGATTTAAAGATTAGACTGCCTATGAGCTCTTCGTCCTCCGCAACAAGATCAGAGAGAAAGGAAAAAAAAGATGATAAAACTTAAACGACTATGGAGAAGCAGAAAAGAGGATGGAAAGTTCTCTCTCCCAACCCGAGATGACCCATCACACGACGATTCTTCTCTTCCCCTTGATACTCAAAGTACTCTCTCTCTCTCTACAAATTTAAAGATCTCCTTTCACACTCTTTATATTGTCGATTTGATTTTGCTCAATTATTATCAATTCCATATTAATTGGTATTTGTAGTTTGAAATTCATTAACAAAAAAAATTAGGTTAACTTTTTTTTTTTCCTTTGACTTACTTGTTGTTTGATGATCCATCACTGAAATGAATGAAACCAGCTTTTTGATTGTCTGTTAAATCATCATAGAACAAGAGGAGCTTGTGCGCTCATATGAACAAACACAAACTCAACAAAGTCTTTTGTGGAGGGTTGGTATTTTCAACCTAGAATTCTTGCTCTATTATTCATGATTTTAAATTTTTATCTGATGGGTTTTTTCCCTTCCATTATTATACTTTGTTTATCTTCTTGTTCTTGTAGCGTGTATTCTCGGGTCTTCTCATTGCGTTCGCGACATTTCTCATGTTTTCGATCGTTCACCAAGTTTCATTTCCATGGGAATTGGTAAGACTTGTTTCTTATTGATATTTGATATAATTAGAATTTCATTTTCATATTTTAATTAGAGTTGGAATGGGTGATATGCCTCTCTTTCATGAATAAGTTATACGCAAAAAAAAAAAGATCAAACAAAGTTGTTGTAGAAATGTGCACTCTTGTTCTAGAAATTCAAATCAACAAACCTGTCCGTAAAGAAAAGATTTCACTTTGTTGGAATCACACACATTACATTCTCAAATCAGTTAAACTACCCATTACCTATTAGGATTTCAAACTCATAAATTCCATAAAAAATTCAAATTTCTTCGGGAGGAAAAGATTTCTGAGGAACACATTATGTTCCATTACCCTAAAATTTGGAACATCGTACCAATTAAATCACTACGATCAGAATCATTAGATAAAAGGTGCATTATTTGAAGGTACAAACTTCGCCTTATGTGGTAGTAGTGAATTCTTAAAATTGTGTTCTTAGTAATTGTCGATGGAGATCATTATTTGTCTTTTTCTTTTTTATTTGTCAGCGTAACTCGAACCCTTGACTTCTAAGGTGGAAGAATAAACCTCTTACCACTCCAGGCAAGGGTTGTTGGCGAGAATCGAGATCATTATTTGTCTTAGAGAGTGCTTGATTTTTTGGTTTCATTTTCACGTTTCAGCGCTATCATGCTTATTTCATGGGTGATATTGATTCATGGATTGTTATAGCAGCAGGTTTGTCTACTTGCTCACTTTTGAATTCTTCAGCAGTTATTTGTGTACTGAGTTATTTTACAAGTATGCTATGACTTTAAGTAATCACTCAACTATGCTTATAAAACTTCTAATTTGTATATAGATGGATTGAATTGCGTCCCAACGTTGTCCTCCATCAGTATTTTTATTTTAAGACTTAAATTATGCGGTATTTGTTTTTTTTGATTGGTAAGTTTGAAACTTAGAACTGGATGCATCATTCTTGTAATGGTTATCTATTGCTCGAAGTTTTAATCTCTCGTTGTCTTTTATTTTCCACCAAATTATCATTAGTTGTATAAACATCGTCAATCAATAATACATCCAACTGATTAACAATTAAAGGTTTCTAGGAATATCATGATTAAAGCAGTGAGACGGTATCAGCTAGCCCATGATCTCGATCCCCCAAATGTGATCGGCTTGGGATATATAATAACGGCGGTATACCCGGGCCCGTTGGGCACAAACGGATCTACAAATTTTGAAATTGAAAAGAGAAGTCAGAAGATTGAGTAAACAAAGAGGTGAATGTTTTTGGGTACATTTGAAAATAAGTTTGGGAAGTATAATGTTAACCCTTAGAGATAAGTTTGGGAGGTGTAATCTTAGCCATTCAAGAGGAGGGTATATTTTCAAAAAGATACCCTCCTTATTATATAGATATTTATACATACATTATATATAAAATTTATAAACAAAAGCTGCAAAACTACTATAATGGTTGTTGACCAACAAGCCTTTGCATGGGGCAACCTGCCTCTCTTCTCTTTCTCAAGACCTGTCTCTCGTAAATGGGAAGTCCTAGCTTGGGGGAATCTGCTCGGTCTAACCCTGACCCCAATCCGGTCCACGAGTTACTCTGGTGGATTAGACATCGAACTTCCTCACAAATTTATCATTTTTAATTTGTTTTTTGATACTGTACGAGCACATGTAATAGATTATGCAACTCTGATAGGTCAATATAAAAACGTTTTGCAGACTGGGTTGCTGTTTTAGCCTGTTTAATGGCCGTGAAGGGTTTGCATCATACTTCGAATTCTACCCGACAATGGATGTTTTATTCCTGCTTCACTGGTCTTTTACTGGCAGCTTTTTGGTTATATCACATGTTGAGGTAAATAAAGTTGTACAACTTTTTCTTTGGTGTTCCACTTTATGTACTACCTTGACTGAGTTGCTGAAAGAGAGAAGAAACTAACAAAAAAGAGCTCTGAACTGTTTGTTGTTAATGTCATTATATTACGTTCTTGACTTCTTCACGAAGATTTCATTGATTGTCATGACCCCCGTAGCAGCAAATGTGAACCACTTCATGTGGTCAGCTGTTGTAGTCTATCAAGCTTACTCTAAATTTCTTTATTATATATGTTTGAGTTTTCGGTTTCTTATGTGTATATATTAACATCATTTGAATTCTTCTGCAGTATGCCGAAGTTCCGTTGGGATATTATATGGCTGCCATTTGGGCCTTTGAGGTAAACACAACAGAAACCACTCTATATATCTATTTTAACCCCTTTTTTCTTCAATCAATTGGCTAAGAAAATCGACCTGATCACAGTGGAGCGGGACTCAGCTTGTACGTGGACCATCTTCTTAGTGAATCATCAGATGAAGTAAGAAAACTCCGAGCTTACATGTATGCTTACAAAACCACCTAAGGGTTTTCTTTTGAGTAGATGCACCGGATCCCCAACACTCGTAAAAGATGAATGTTCATATCCTTGTCTTGATTTGATGCTTGTGTTTATGCGAGGCAAGTAAATCGGGATACTCTAGTTCTTCTACTGAAGACTGACCGTATCAGAAGATTACTGTCACAAGTATATGTAGTATTACGTAAGTTTGCTCGGAGAGATCAGAATATAAAGGTTCACAACTCTTTTTGTATCTCTCTGATTAGTGATTGTGATGTTACTATGGTATAGAGTATTTCTGTGGTGAGTTAGTAACTGGTGGGCAGCAAGTACAATTTTATTGTGTATATCAAACAATGTTAAAAAGATAATATGATGCATGTATTTGATTTTCTCATTGGTGTATTTTAAGAATAGGATTCGAACAACATTATTACGGTGGTACCATGACCATGGTTAGTATATGGGAAGTTCTAGAGGTGCCTACCCTGGGGGGGGGGGGGGGGGGGGGGGGGGGAGAGAGAGATATATCCATGAGCCAAAACCCGCCCTCAGGCACCCGAGCCCAACCCGCCCAGCTCGCCAAATTTTGATGGGCGGACATGGGTTAAACAACCAAATTATGCCAACTTTGGTTAGTGTGATTTCCCGCTCGGCTAGTGTGATTTCCCGCTCACCTGCCCATGTACGCATCCACTTAACGTCACCCAGTGATAACCAACCAAATTATGCCAACTTTTTGGGTTGATGAAGCCCAATAGTCCATGTTTAAGGGAAATCACACAAACCGAATGCATTATGGCCCAAGAGAATTCCTTGTGGGTTAGTGAAGTAGTGTTTGGCTTTGAGGGAGGAAGGAGTGGGATAAGTTTATATTATCACAATCTCATGAAAACTCTTCATTAGTTTTCAACGTGGGATTAAATTCCTAAAACGAACAACACAAATAACTTCTAGTTTTAGTCCCGCTACCCGCCCACTCATACTCAAATTACCCGAGCTTCTTAATGGGTTTGGGCGTGCAATGAGCAAGGCGAATTTCAAAATTAAACTAACAGCCATTGAAGTTTGATGCCGGACCAGTCCGGCTCAAGTGCCCATGGACGCCAATACCTGCCCAATTCCCACCCCTCCCTCACTCTAGCCAAACTCTAGGGGGAACTTCTTTGAATTCTTCTTCCAATTTATCAGCAGGTTAAGGAAGTCTTAAACATTGTAAATAAAGAAAGAAAGAACAGTAGGCCCCATGCAACTAATCTCAAGCAATAAAACTCAAAATAAGTCTACCAAAACAAAGGTACCTAACCCAAACCTCTTAAAACTAAGGCTACTCTTAGGTCTAACATCTTCATTGTCAGATCTTGATTGTCATCCTGTCCATCTTGTAGTTGAAAAAAAGTCAAGGGGTGCTTTATGTAATGGGGCGAGGTGCGTTTAGAAATTTTAGTAAGGCTCTATATGATTCTGCATAAAATAAATAAATAAAATGCTTACGAAAGCTTAATGTATTTGGTTTACCAAAGCTGCTGATTATTTTTAGCTAGAAAACCCATTTTCTCTCGGAAAAAAGAAGCTACAATTTTGTGACTTTTCCATAATTTCTTTTGAAAAAGCTCAATTATGAAAAAAAATAGAGCTTTTGCGTCTTCAGTTTGGTCTAGTATTAAGCTCGGGAAAAGAGGGTGAAGCCAAAATAACTTTGTACAACACTGTACTTGAAAATGTTAGCGATTTAAAATCAACATGATAGTCAAGAATGTATGTTTTGGTATTAAAGCAATGTAGGTGTGATTTATCACGTAACACCCGTTTCAAATATATGTTTCATCTGATCAGGATGACAGGACCTCATCTCTGATCGTTTCAGATTTTTTTGTTGAATGGTGTTGGGAAACCATCTGGACCTAGATTGCTATAAGACCCCATCAATTTGAGTACGACACAAATTTCTTCTTTTATCGAAATTACACATGAAATTGTTTTAAAGTCTTCAGTAGCAAGTGCTATACACTAATAAATATGCTTAAAGCTGTAACCATAACCAGGGAAAGATTCAAAATTACCACCTAAAAATATCAATTAAGTCACATAGATTAAACAAAAAATAACATGAGACCACTACGTGTGATAGTTTTTTTTTCTCTTTTAAATATATCAAAATGGGACTCGTTGCTCCTTCGATTGGTCGGTCCAACATACCTCAATTAACCAAATCAAACATGAAAAAAATTAAACTTAAGATGAAGAATGGATGTTAAAATTCAAAGTCAATCTTTAAACTATTATAAATTTGAATACTTAAAAAAAATCTATTTCTCAGATCTCTATTATATAATGTATATAGTAATATAAATATACATAAATAATGTTTAATAGAGCAAGATTGATTTTGAATGATACTTTATTCATCTCATATGAGGAGTATATATAATGTTACATGATAGACAAGAATAGAAATAGAGATTAGGTATATGTTAACAATTTCCGAATACTGGTAACTATATATTTACAGATAATATTATTTCCTATATAATAATATTATTTCCTATATAATAATATTCTTTCCTATATGATAATATTGGGTGATTCACGTTTCCATGATTCACGCCAACACTCCCCCTCAAGGTGGTGCATAGATATCACCAATGTCCAACTTGACAAGTGAATCAGTGAAACTTTTACTGAGTAACGCCTTTGTTAGAATATCAGTTAGCTGTTCAGTTGACTTAACATAAGGAATTTCAATAATTTTTTCCTCTATCTTCTCATATATGAAATTCCGATCAATTTCAACATGTTTAGTTCGATCATGTTGCACTGGATTTTTGCAATATTAGCAGCAGCCTGGTTATCACAATATAATTGCATAGCTTTGTCAGGAGGAAACCCGAGCTCCCCCATAAGTATTTTCAACCATAACATCTCACATATACCTTTAGTCATTGCTCTGTACTCAGCTTCTGCACTTGACATAGATACGACCTTTTGTTTCTTACTCTTCCAAGTGACTAAGTTACCACCAACAAATGTGAAATAACCAGAAGTAGATCGCCTTTTTTCACCTTTGCCACCCCAATCCGAGTTTGTATATCCTATAATATTCGCGTGTCCATGGTTAGAAAACATAGGACCCTTTCCTGGAGCTGATTTTAAATATCTTAAGATTCTTACAACTGCCTCCATATGAACTTCACTAGGATTGTGCATGAACCGGCTAACAACACTAACTGCATATGCAATATCAGGCCTAGTGTGAGATAAATAGATCAAACGGCCAACTAGCCTTTGATATTTCCCTTTGTCAGCTGGTACTTGATCAGGGAGCTCTTCCATCCCATGATTTTGTTCCATGGATGTACTTATCGGCTGACAATCAAGCATGTCAGTTTCTTTCAACAAATCAAGGACATATTTCTGTTGAGACAAAAATATTCCCCGTTTTGACCGGGTAACTTCAATACCGAGAAAATAAACCTCCAAGGTCGTTCATTTCAAACTCACAAGACAAGTAGTCTTTTAGCTTCCCTATTTCTTCATAGTCGTCACCTGTCACAATCATATCATCAACATAAATAATCAACGCAGTTAGTCTACCATCTTGTCTTTTTAGAAACAAAGTGTGATCAGCATTGCTCTGAACATATCCATACTTTTTCATAGCTAGCCGAAATCGGCCAAACCACGCTCTAGGTGACTGTTTCAAACCATACAATGCTTTCTTGAGCTTACACACTAAATTAGCATCTTCAGTAGAACTGTAACCGGGTGGGAGACTCATATACACTTCTTCATGTAAGTCTCCATGTAAGAAAGCATTCTTCACATCATATTGTTGTAAAGGCCAGTTAAAATTCGCAGCAAGTGACAACAATACTCGAACTGTATTAATCTTTGCTACTGGAGCAAAAGTTTCCTGATAATAAACACCATATGTTTGAGTGAAACCCCGAGCAACTAGTCTAGCTTTATATCTATCTATGGTTCCATCAGGTTTATGCTTGATAGTAAAAATCCATTTGCAGTCAACTGGCTTCTTTCCTTCTGGAAGTGGTACTACATCCCAAGCTTCATTCCTGTCAAGGGCACACATTTCTTCACTCATTGCCTTTCTCCAAGTTGGATTTGCCAAAGCATCCTGAACTTTAGTTGGAATAATAATATCACTCATTTGATTTACGAAGGCCTTGACTGAAGTAGGTAGATGATCTGTTGACACATAATTAGCTATGGGATACCTCATACTCTTTGAGTTGTCAGGTGAATATCTATCTGGAGGCTTACCTCTAGTGCTTCTAGGTGGCAAACTATACCTGTCATTACTTAGAGCAACTGATATGTCATTGTTAGTTAAACTGTTAGTATTAAGACTCGGTTCAGTACATACCTCAGTTTCAGGAATAGAAGGAGACTCATTGGATGGTACCGCAGAGAAGGGAGTAGTATTAGTAGTGGATATATGAGTACTTGGTTCTGAATGAACAATCATAACTTCTTCTGCAAGATTCGATGCTAATAAATCTGGTACCGCAATATTAGTATCTTTATTTGACTGTTCTGGTTCTTCAATGAAATCTGGAAGTAGCTTCCTCCAATTCATCTCTTGGACAACAGTAGTCTCCCCCGGAAGAGAAGAATTGGATATCAATGAGGAAAAATACATCTCATGTTCAGAAATGTTACATCCATAGTGACAAACGATTTACGAGTAGGTGGGTGATAACACTTGTACCCTTTCTGATGAGGAAAATAACCGACAAACACACACTTCAAAGCACACAGATCTAGCTTTGTACGTTGATGTTTAGGAATGTGAACAAATACTACACATCCAAACACTCTAGGTACCAAAGTCAACTGAGAAGGTATAGACACATATTGAGAAAGTTTCTCTAGTGGTGTTTTGAAATCCAACACTTTACTTTGGACACGATTAATTAAATAAACTGCAGATGTTATAGCGTTCACCCAGTAAGTTAGTTGCATACTAGCACCAATGAGACTTGCACGTGTCACTTCAAGTAATTGACGATTTTTCCGTTCTGCTACACCATTTTGTTGAGGGGTATGTGGACACATGGTTTCATGAATAATACCATGTTCTTGAAAATATTTTCTTAACTCATGATTAACATATTCACCACCGTTATCCGAACGAAGAATCTTAACCGTAGTAGAAAATTGTGTTTGTATCATCTTATGAAAAATTTGAAAGCATTCTTGTACGTCATTTTTGTGTTTCATAAGATATAACCATGTCATACGAGTACAATCATCAACGAATATTAGAAACCAACGATAACCAGATACTGTAGATACCGGAGCAGGCCCCCAAACATCAGAATGAACTAACTCAAAGGGTAACAAAGTTTTATTTTTACTAGAGTAATAAGAAGCACGACGGCTTTTTGCTAAAATGCAAGTCTCACAATTAAAATTTGAAATATCACAACCCAAAAATAGACGAGGAAATAAATATTGTAAGTAACCAAATGAAGCATGACCTAACCGCTTGTGCCATAACCAAATCTGATCTTCCTTAACATGAGATGACCCTGTTATTGCTAACCCTTTTCTGATGCAGACATCATCCACATAATACAACTCCTTTTTCTTAGAATCACGCTCAAATATCTCCTTGCTGTTGAGATCCTGAAGTAGACAAAAACGAGAATACATTAATACTAAACAATTTAATTGCTCGGTCACTTGTGCCACAGACAAAAGATTATTAGATAATGAAGGAACCAGTAATGTGTGCTCAAGTGACAACGAGGGTGTTAAATTAACAGTTCCGGATTTAGTAACGGGTACAGATACACCATTAGCTTTATCAATATGAGGACAGTGAGGTGCACCAGGATTAAATAATATATTAGCATCATAAGTCATGTGATCCGTAGCTCCAGAATCAATGACCCAGCCAGGATCCTTTGAAGCATCAGAGGGGAAAATAGCGAAACTACCTGATTGTTGTATCAATTTTGGATCAAGAAGAGAGACACCAGAAACCGATGGTTGTGTATCAGAAACAGAATTCACTTCTGGATATAATTGATGTGGTGTTGTTGCAAGAGCTGCTTTTCCTCCACCCTTCTTATTTTTCCCTTCTCGTTTCCGTTCATTGTAACCGTCCCACCAGTCTGGATATCCGTTCTTCTTAAAGCAATTTTCAATTACATGCTTAAAACTACCACAATGTTTGCATCCTCCTGACGGACCATTAGGTAAAGATGACGCTGAAAGTTTAGCAACCATAGCCATATTAGTATCAACATTTAGCTTTGTGTTTCGGCGTTGCTCTTCACCCCTAACAATTGCAAAAGCCGGATCTAAATTCGGAAATGGATCTGTACGAAGAATATCACTTCGAACACGATCATAGACATCATCGAGGCCTGCAAGAAATACATAAACTCTATCTTCCCCAATTTCCTTCTGTCGAGCAAGAACAACATCAGGTTGTGTAAATTGAATTGGTTTACGGTAATCCAATTCATCCCTGATAGCACGTAAATCAGCAAAATATGTTGATACAAGTTTACCAGTCTGTCTCATCTGCATAGATTTACGTGTTAAATTGTAAATTACTGACCGGTCTGCTCCTTCAAAATAAGTCCGAGAAACAGCTTCCCAAATGGCCTTAGCTGTTGGTAAACGAATAAATAGATTCATCACATCTGGTTCCATAGCACCAATAACCCATCCTTTAACAATTGCATTTTCCACCATTTATCATAAATAGGATCTTGTATTTGAGGTTCAACATTTCTTCCACTAATATAACCTAGTTTACCTCGTCCAGCGATAAACGTCTCAACCACTTGTGACCAAAGTGAATAATTGATACCATTCAATTTTACACCATAAGGAATAGACATAGGCTCACTAGTATAGATAGACGATTGTCCGGTGGTCATAGTCTGAGAACCAGACGGAACTGTCATTTACATATCTGATGAACCAGACATCTTATAATGTAGGAAGTATATAATATATATTGATAATAATAAAAGATGATTTATAATCAATATATAACACAACTAACCTTAATAATAGAGATAATGGATGTCAAGCACTGTCAACGACACCAAAAGAAATTGAAGATGCCAAAAAAAGACTTCGTACCTAATCAAGATTAATACAACCTAGATCCAGAAATACTCTAGATCTGGACACAACCAAACCTTGATGTTATGATAGTAAAAGCGACCGTCGGTGATGTATTCTCCGATAGTCGACGTAGCGGAAGCATAAAATTTTTAAATAACCTGCACTGATACCATGTTTAATATAGCAAGATTGATTTTGAATGATACTTTATTCATCTCATATGAGGAGTATATATAATGTTACATGATAGACAGGAATAGAAATAGAGATTATGTATATGTTAACAATTTCCGAATACTGGTAACTATATATTTACAGATAATATTATTTCCTATATAAAAATATTATTTCCTATATAATAATATTCTTTCCTATATGATAATATTGGGTGATTCACGTTTCCATGATTCACGCCAACAAATAATACTATATATAGTTTGGTTTGTTCGGTTTGGGCGGTTTTCAAGAACCCATGCCGAAGCCAAACTTGATCAAGATCGTTGATTGTTTTTTCAGCAGAATAAAAAATTATTCCATTCTGGTATTCTGCCCAAAAATGATTTAATTCGGTTCAGTTTGACCGAGTTCATCCTACCTAAAATTAAGAGTTAATCTTTTCATGGACATTAGATAGATAAAACTGTACGATCACCGCTTTGGTGACCAATATATGGTCAACCACATCTTATGTGGACAAATCATAAAATGAAATAAGAGAGATGAAATAAGCTTCCTACTGGTAATAAAGGGATAAACATATAAATGTCAAATACACCAAGTTATATACGAAGTTATGATCCTTCAGCTCTATGGTTTGGGGCGTATCTGAGATGGCTGACTGGTTGGTGGTCTTGTTTTCACTTAATCTGGCCATTTAGAACGATTCGTCCATGTTTGTTTTCATAAAGTGTTAATGTTATTTAATATTGTTGTTTTATACAGATTGAAATTCTTGTTATTCGATGCAATTGTTGTTTTTTATGTCTTCATCTTTTGTGTATCTTTCCGGCTCATCAACCAAATTCGGAGTATCCCACTTTCACCCTATTTACAAAGTTTTAATATATTGTATTACCAAACTAATTATGGTTCAATTTTTTTTTCTCTCGAAGTCTGTAATAATATGTTTTATTGAATAAATTGTTGCAAATATGTAATAATATGTTTTCTTGATTAATTCTGAAGTCTGAAACTAAAGGTAAAAGTAAAAAGTGAATGCAGGGACGAAGGATTTTTTCGAAAAATTAGTCTATCTAGTTTGACTGGAAGAAACAATTGCATACAACGATTCCTGACAACGCTTATGATCGACTAGTAGTATCACTACTGCCATAGTTATACTACCGACATGGATGTAAATGAGATTAATATATACCATTGGATCTTGAAGACATCAACCACATCTACCGTTAGATGATGAAGACTTAGCATGATATTATTTATATATCTTTCAAATATATTGTTTTCTATTGTATTTATAAAAGATATATAGTAATATTGAGAGGATATCTTAATTAGTCTTCTTACCTAATAGAGTGACTGTGAGACTCTATATATATTCGGTTGTAATCAACAATTATAATGGAATAAGAATTATCTCTTCTCTCTAATTCTATCATGGTATCTAGAGCCTAAAAACTCTAACGAGTATTGAATTAGATCCTAGTGAGCTTCTGCAAAACCAGCGGCGGTAGACAATATCAATGACTACCGTCCGTCGGAGTATTGTCTATTAATTTTCTTTTCTTTTTTACTGATTTCTAAATTTGTGTTTCCTTTCAATCATTTGGTTTAGAAAAAATATAATAAATTTCTTGATCTAGAATTGTTCCTACTTTTCCATAGAAGAATTGTTCCTACTTTTCCATATAATAAGATCTAAAGGAGATAAAGAGAGAACGAGTTTTGGATGTCTTACATTGCAAAGTTACTCCTTCCTTGCAAGTGTCAACAATTTGATCTCGTCTGTCAACTAAATTCACCAAGATTTATGAACATCAAACTTTGATTACTCCTAACTACCTTAATCTTCCTTTCTGAAATCTCCCACTTTTTACTTTACCTTCCTGCTCTTTAGAAGACGCGTGAATTCAATTTTCAATGGTTGATCTTAATCAAGGTAAATTGAATCAAATTCTTCCAAATATTTCTTTCTCTTCAATCTCATTACAGTAACTGGCTTCTTTTCTACAGTTACAATTTTCTTGGATCTTTATATTCTCTCTTTTATTGATCCATATAACTCTATCTCTTTCGTGGGGTTTTCAACGACCTCACTTCTTTCTCGCTTAATTCCTCTTTCTCTCTCATTTTCTCAAAAAAATAAATAAATAGAGTTTGACTAATCCATATAACCCTATCTCTCTCGTTGGGTTCTAACGACCTCATTGCTTTCTCGCTGGAATCCCCTCTCTTTCTCATTTTCTCAAAAAAAAAAGTGTTTGACTAAGATTTTCTGAACTCAAGACCAAGCTCATATTTTCTATTTCTTTTCTTCTAATTCGATTTTCTTTCTAACAATGAAGGAAAAAATTGTGCTAAAAAAAATAGAAGTTGATCTGGCTCTGGTTTTCCACTTCTTTTGCCATGGTATATAAAGAAATCCACATCCACTATTTAAAAAAAAAAGGTTTAAAGACAAGAAGCAAATTTTGAAGAAGACTTGACAAATTGCAAGAAGTATAATTTACATGGCAAGCTAAACAAGTCTAACGACCAGCTTAGCTTGAGGAGGGATGTAAATGAGATTAATATATACCATTGGATCTTGAAGACATCAACCACATCTACCGTTAGATGATGAAGACTTAGCATGATATTATTTATATATCTTTCAAATATATTGTTTTCTATTGTATTTATAAAAGATATATAATAATATTGAGAGGATATCTTAATTAGTCTTCTTACCTAATAGAGTGACTGTGAGACTCTATATATATTTCGGTTGTAATCAACAATTGTAAGGGATTAAGAATTATCTCCTCTCTCTAATTCTATCAATGGAAACATCGACATTTTTTTAACAAACAATTGTGCTTTAAAATCAAGGTAGGTAGTTTAGGCGGTGGTGGTGTTTGTGGCCAAAGTAGTGGAGATTATAAAGATGAATAGTGTGCTAAATTTATAACTGAAAAAACAAGGAAGAACGAGGTTTCAAACGAGGATGTCATTTTAAATCTTGTGTTCCTAAATATGAATCAACTGTCCATCGAGAATGATAAAATTCATCCAGAGAGATGACAACTTTATGACTTCCAAAACCTATAAAGAGAGTTGACTAAAAATGGAGACAATTGATTTCTTTAAGATCTTAAGTAGGTTTTGACTTGTTACCTTTTTTTTGGGGTTTCGTATTTATAAACGTACACTAAAATTTCTCTTAGTGCCACCGTTGATAGGTTGACTATGATCACTCTCCACTGACTCCCTACGCCCTTCCTAGATGACCCAGTCTGAGTGCCAAAGCAAAGGCCCAGACTGTAATGCTTTGACCTACAGACCGGTCAATCTGAGACCACTGCAAGCTCATTCTTTTTTAAGTTCTCGTTCCTTCTCCCTTCTATTTCATTTGATTTTTCTTCATATAACCCATCAACTATGATAATGTCACCACTGAGTTAAAGAGAGTCCTAGTGAGAGATAGGGGGAAGAGATTCGATCGATTTTCTTCTTGCTAGTAAGAGTTTTGATCCTTTCTTTCCTCCATTTGTATTTAGATTTTTAATGTGTCTCCTTGGTTAATCAAATAAGAGATTTGATCCCTCTTCAGTTCTTTCTTCCATCTTTTGAATTCTTCTATTTTTTTTTTGTTGAACTTGAATTCTTCTAGGTTTATCTTTCTTTTTGGTTAATCAACTAGACATATATGGTCAAAGAGGGAAGGGGCGCCTTTTCCAGCCCATTATCCGAGGCCCCAATAGCAAATTTGGGAGTCGCCTGTAGACGCACGCACCCTTCTCTAGCAATAGCATTACTCCTTTCGTATGTCACCTGCCAAGTTAGAACCAGTAGTAGGACTAAACCCAAAGATAGAATTAAAGAAGAAAGTCAGAGTGAAGGAGAATACCAGGGTTCTTCACTGAACTTCCTTCACCTCCTCTTCCTCTTCAACTTCAAGGTAAGCCCTTCTTCACTTTTCCCTTCATTCAAATCTAATTGATCTTCTAAGCTTACCCATGTCAACTATGGCCATGATTTCTGCATCAAGGAACTTGCTTTACAAAAATAACAAACATTTCTTCCCAATCATAACCCACAAAAAACCCATCTTTAACCACCCTTTGTCTCACAAAAACCCTAGATATTTGACTTTGTTCTCTTCTATTAGATGCCTTAATTCAATTCCAGAATCCTTTGAATCCCAAAACCAAGATATGGGTTTAGTTCAAAGACCTAATGTTGTTGAAATACTTCAAGAAAGGGGTCTTCTTGATTCAGTTACTAGTGAGAATCTTAGGTTATCATGTATAGACCCTAAGTTGAATTCATTGAAGGTTTATTGTGGTTTTGATCCAACTGCTGAAAGCTTGCACTTGGGTAATTTGCTTGGGATTATTGTATTATCTTGGTTTCAGAGATGTGGTCATAAAGTTGTGGCTGTGATTGGGGGTGCAACTGGTAGAGTTGGAGACCCTTCTGGGAAAAATATAGAAAGACCTGAATTAGATCTTGAAACATTAGAGAAGAATACCAAAGGAATTTCTAAAACAATTAGTACGATTTTGGGTAGATGGGATGATCAAAAGAGTTTTCTCAATGTGGGTTGTGATGATAAATCGTTTAAGAGTGTTGGTAATGGCGATTCATACATAATTTTGAATAACTTTGATTGGTGGAAGGAGATAAGATTTTTAGACTTTTTGAAGAAGGTTGGTCGATATGCTAGGGTTGGTACGATGATGGCGAAGGAAAGTGTTAAGAAGAGGTTGGAATCTGAACAAGGAATGAGCTATACCGAGTTCACGTACCAGCTTTTACAAGCTTATGATTTTTTATATTTGTTTGAGAATGAGGGTGTTAATGTTCAAATAGGAGGAAGTGATCAATGGGGAAATATAACGGCTGGGACGGATTTGATTCGAAAAATTCTTCAGGTGGAAGGAGCTTATGGCTTGACATTCCCACTTTTATTGAAGAGTGATGGAACCAAGTTTGGAAAATCAGAAGATGGCGCAATATGGTTATCTCCATCGGTTTTGTCTCCGTACAAGTTTTATCAGTATTTCTTCTCCGTACCGGACGTGGACGTGGTTAGATTTCTTAAGATTCTGACGTTTATGAGTTTGAAAGAGATCGAAGAGTTGGAAGAGAAGATGAAGAAGCCCGGGTATGTTCCAAATGCTGCTCAGAGGAGGCTCGCTGAAGAAGTTACTCGTTTTGTTCATGGTGAAGAGGGTCTTGTGGAAGCTCTGAAGGCAACTGAAGCTCTAAAACCAGGAGCTGAAACTATGTTAGATTGGAAGACTATAGAGGGAATTGCTGAGGATGTACCGTCTTGTTCATTGAGTTATGATCAGGTTTTAAATGCTTCTCTTATCGACCTTTCGGTTTCTACTGGTTTGCTTGAGAGTAAGTCTTCTGCCCGTCGTTTGTTGAAACAAGGGGGTCTGTACTTGAACAACAACAGAGTTGATGGCGAGGGTAAGTTAATCAATGCTGGTGACATTGTCGACGGAAAAGTGCTTTTGCTATCAGCTGGGAAGAAGAACAAAATGGTTGTGAGGATCTCTTAATTATCTCAATTTTTGTAACAATTGTTATCTATCACACTAATAATTCATTCATTGTTTGGAAATACTTGTAATGGAGTTAATGAGTATTCTATTTGTGTAGAATATATGCTGTTATTGAATGATGTGAGTCGTTTAAACTTTTCTTAGTGTCTTGGTTGTTGGGAAAACTAAGAAAAGGTTCTATAAGTTTGTTGTTTGAAGTATTATTCCGCTTTTCAGTATCTTCTGGAAGGTATCACTGTTGTGGAACAGGTTAGAAGTAATCAGATACAATGGTTAATAAGAATCGGCAGGTGAAGTCTGCTTTTTCTTTTCTCCTCTTCGTATTTCTTTTTGAATTTCAATTGATGATAGAATCTTCACCTTGTAGAGAAAAAGTATGATCCAACATACAAAGTTTTGTTGGTTGTTGAATCAAACTATTTTTCCCTGGAATGGGAGAACTTGGTGACACTAACAACGATCCGTTACATAGAAGACAACTTTTCACTTGTACTAAACGAAGCTTGTTATTGTTTTATTCTTCTGTTTTATAAGTTTGCTGTCAGAGGTATCACTCTGCTATTCAGTATCTTCAGGAAGGTATCACTGCCACAGGTTAGGAGTAATCACAGGTGACATGGTGGTTAATAAGAAGCGGTAGATGGAGTCTGCTTTTTCTTTTTCCCTCTTCATTTTTTTTTGCATTTTAGCTGAAGGTAGAATCTTCAATATGTAGATAAAAAGCATGATTCAGTAAACAAGTTTTGCTGGTTGTTCAATCAAACTATTGATCTTCCGTGAAATTGGAGAACTCGGCGACACTAAGAAGGATTTGTTGCTTTGAAGGCAACTCTTTGCTTGTGCTAAAATGAAACCTGTTATTGAAACCCACTTTGTTTCTCTTCTTATGGAAATGTTATAATAACAAAAAAAAAAAAGGAGGCTTACTTTCTTCTCAAATTCCTTACGCCTATTTTGTCTCGGATGGAAGAACATCAAGTGGCTACTGAATTGTAAAGCAGAAACAGAGGTTTGGTTGTTTAAGGAAATGAAGAGAATAGGTCGAATCTCAAACATTAGGTGTCTCTAGTAGGACAAACACACTGCACATACGGCATGTATTGGAAGCATCACCTTAATCTTTACAATCTGTTCTCAAACTCTAATATTATCCATACGGAAGTGAGTACTCCTAATCATCATCAAAACACCCTTATCACTGGCTTCTATGGTAGTCCCTACCACAAGAATAAACTTCATCCTTGGAAGACCCTTAATCATATTAATCCTACCACCAACCTTCCTTGGATCGTTATTGGAGATCTTAATAGCATCCTTCACTCTAAGGAGAAAAATGAGGGTACAGACATCTCTAGCTCTCATCTTCCCAATATTCTCAGCTATATTCATTCGATGGAGCTAACTGATCTGGGATACCAGGGTAACCCATTCACTTGGAATAATCGTCAATTTGCAGGCAATCTCATACAGGAGAGGCTGGATAGAGCTCTGGCAAATCATCCGTGGCTACAGTCTTTTCCTAGATCCTGCATCTCTCATCTGAACTCTGTGGGATCTGATCATTTGTCGATTATGTTAAACTATCTTGATCATCTCTCATCCGTGGCAACATGGATGCATGTCTGATCCTGATTGCCATGACTTCATTGCAGAGAAATGGGCCCTCAATTTCTACCACTCTAATGCTAATCTTATCCAGCAAAATCTTTCGACTTTAAGTAAACATCTCACTAAATGGAATAAAGATGTCTATGGCAATATTGAAAATCAAATGAACACCACTACCTCTTTTCTTCAGAACAACAAAAATGTCAATGATATCCTCCACCTCAATGCTAGACTTGAAGAGCTGTATCGCCACCAGGAAAGTCTCTGGAAAGAAAAATCTAGTAATAGCTTCATCTTTTTAAGAGACAAGAACACTAAATTCTTTCATGCCCAAACTATCCAAAGACAACGTACGAACCAAATCCTGGCAATCAAAGATAACAATGGGGGCTGGAAAGACGAACTCAAAGATATTCAAGGCATCTTCACCGCCCACCTCCTTCAGATTAACACCATATCCAATCCTAACCCGGACCCGAAGATTCTTGATCTTTTTCATCCTTCCATTACTAGCTCTCAGAATGAGGGTCTTACGGCCATTCTTGATAAAACTAAGGTTGATCAAGCCATCTAATGGCTCAATAAAGAGGCAGCTCCTGGACCAGATGGTTACCCTCCTTTCTTCTTTCAATCCAACTAGGACACGATTAGCAAAGACATCTATAATTTAATCCATAATTTTTTTCACACAGCCACCCTTCCTACTAACACAAATCATACCCGCATTTGTCTTATCCCCAAAACTCCATCCCCCATACTCCAGCTGATTATCGTCCCATCAGCTTGCTCAACACTACTTATAAAATTATAACTAAATTCTCGCTGATCATATAAAGCATACTGAATCTTATAATTTCCCCTTCCAAGTAGCCTATGTCCCAAGGAGACAGATCTCAGATAGCATTATCATGGGCCAGGAGATTATTCACTCCTACAAAAAGATGAAAGGAGCTACCGACTACTTCGAGCTTAAATTAGATATGTCGAAGGCTTTTGATAGAATCAAATGATACTTCTTGATTGATACTATGAGAGCGTTGGGTTTCTCTGAACACTGGCTTAAGATGATTTACTCCTGCATTTCCACCTCTTCCATGTCAGTTCTAGTGAATGGCAGGTCGGGTCCTATCTTTCATCCTTCGCGAGGTATCAGACAAGGAGACCCTCTTTCTCCCTTCCTTTTTACGCTAGCAATGGAAAGTCTCAGTCGTCTCCTCATCTCAAACAATAACCAGAGCTCCTTCTAGGGCTTCCCCACCAATAATCCCAATCTAACCATCTCTCATCTTCTGTTTGTTGATGACTGTATCATCTTTGGCAGGAACTCGATTGATAATGTTCATACCCTTAAGCAGTTGCTTAAAACTTTTTGTACCGCATCCGAACAGATGATCAACTACACCAAATCTAATATATTTTACTCTAAGAATTCTCACCCTAAACTCGAGCGTCTGATCATGTGCACTCTCAAAGTAAAATATGCATCCACCTCGGAGAAATACCTTGGTGCTCAACTCTTTATAGGGGCACACAAGATCAGGGTTTTCAATGATGTTCTCGAGCAAATCAATTCTAACTTATCCAAGTGAAACAACTCCTTCCTCTCTCAAGCTGGCCGCACGGTGGTCGTTTCGGCAATCGCTGCGGCCGTTCCCCGATACCAGATGCAATGCTTTGCCATACCAAAAGGTGTGAGCAAACGCATAGCGACTCTTCAAAAGTCGTTCTGGCGGGGAAAGTCTAAAGGTATATGCACCAAAGCATGGTCATCTATCTGCCTCCCAAAAAAGTTAGGAGGTTTGGGCATCCATCTACCTCATCTTGATAATACTGTTCTTCTGAATAAACTGGCCTGGAGACTTAAATCGGAACCTCAGACTTTGTGGGTTCAATTTCTAAAAGTCAAATACTTTCTTCACTCAAAGATTCCAGGTCCAACCAAAGCTCATAACTTTTGGAATTGGAAAGTCCTTAGGAAGCATTTTGATCAAATTAATGATAAGATCATCTGGGAAGTCCATATAGGGGATCAAATTAATATTTGGCTTGACAACTGGATCCCGGGACAGAATGGTCCCCCGTCAAACAGCAAGAACTCTAATCTGGACAAAGTTTCCGAGCTCATCACCAACCAACAATGGAATGACGATATTCTTAATGCTAATTTTGATGCTCCTACCACAAATCTCATCAAATCCATTCCCCTTAGCAATGAAGGGGACGATCAAATGAAATGGGCTCTTACTGATTCGGGTCAATTGACTGTTAAATCTATGTATCAGCATCTCAGCACCACTCGGAGCCTCCTTCCTTGACCAACTGGAATTTTATTTGGTCCCTCCCTACGGTCCCTCGTATTAAATTATTTATCTGGAAAATATGTACGAAAGCCTTCCCGGTTAGGGAGTGAATAGGTAAGTTTATTGGTAATATTCTGGTTTGCCCGAATTGCACTGAAATTGAATCTATTGAGCATGTACTTTTACACTGTCTGTTAGCGAGAAATTTATGGTTTCACTTTAACATTATCTTTACTAATACTACTTTGTTATCAGAATGGATCTTTTCTTGGTAAGACAAGAAACAAACATGTTTTACGGCAAACAATATACTCTTTGTAACAATCCTATGACACATATGGAAAACCAGAAGTGACAATTGTTTTGAACATGTGATTACCTCTACTAGTACTGTGATTAATATGATAAAAAGAACATAATACCTATGGAGAAAACGGACACAATTACTCTGAAAAGATGGAAACCACCTACACACCCTTACTTGAAAATTAATGTAGATGCATCGTTTACTAACATTACTTCGAACATTGTTACGAGTTTAACTGTCCACAATGCAGAATATAAATTTATTACAGCAACAATTTCTTATTCGAGAGCTCGAAATAGTGAGGAAAGTGAAGCGATAGCAATCCTAAATGGACTCACTTGGGCACATGAAAACAACCACATGTCGATTATTATAGAAAGTGAAAACATCAACATCATCAAACATCTGAAAAACAATCGTCATCAGATCCAGTGGCGATCGAAAATTCACATAAGCAGAATCATAGACCTAAAGAAGGAACTTGACAGTGTCATATTTAGCTCCACGAAAAGGAATTTCAACACAAAAGCAGACAAATAGCAAAGTGGGCGCGCAGGAAAAATCAAATGAAAATTTGGCATAATGTACCTCACTTTCTTGCTTCTTTGTATTGTAATAGTATTCTAATTACTTAATGATATGTATTGTTCATAAAAAAAAGGATAAATGGATACTTATCTGTTCTATAACACTTACAGAAAAAAAATACAAAAAACAACAAAAAATTATGGTACAAAGTAAGTGTTATCACTTATAAGTCATGAAACACAAACACCTGTTAAGGAAGTACGAGTGTGAGAATAGTCCCACATGAGAGAATGGGTAACTAGCAATCAAGAATATAAAGTATAGGTCCTCTCCACTCATTGCCAATTGGTTTTGAGTTGGATGACCACAAACTTAACAACGAGTTTTTTTTTGTCTGAAGTCAGATTTGAAATACCACTCGAAGTCTGATTACTTCGAATAACAATTTTAAATATTCGTACTGTACTGTTTGACTTATGATACGTGACTTGTCTGAATTATTGAGTTTAACTGATTTGTGTCTATTTTGGAGTTGGATTCTGACAAAGAAAAGAAAACACAACGTTACTTCTCTCACCATACTTGTATCGAAGATGAGTTTTGTAGTGAGAATCCAAGACGTTAGAATTTGACTCGTCCTAATCTTCCCTTTCAATTTATTTTGGTCATTTTAGTTTGAGAGCAAGAGACTTTGGGTCGACTCAAACACACAAAGAGACTTTGGTCATTTCTTCTCTAGTTGAGAGTCTTGAGACATGAGAGAGTGCGGTGGGGAGCCGAAACAACCACTGTCTTTCGTGTCTCAGAATTTAAAAAAAAATCCAATAAAGGAGAGGAAAAGTTAGAGAGAGAAAGTAGGCTAAAAACTCTGAAACTTCAACTTGGATATCGTCACTTCAACAATCAACATGGGTTTTCTTCTGGTGCTATCCTTATAGTTTAGTTCAGTCTTATCAGGTAGGTTTCTTTTGGGTATCCTTCTATTTTTGATTTCACAAAGTACTTTTCCATACACACTGTTGCTTTCATCTATCATTTTTTTCAACGATTTTGGTGTCGAAAAGTGCCCTTTTTTTACGTCTGTTCCTTCACAATTAGATGAGATTTTGCCCTTCCATTAAATTGGAGTTTTGGGTTTCTCGATTTGTAGCTAGTATATTTGTGAATTGAACAAAATTGGGATTTTTTTTCAATTAAGCTTATTTGGGGTTTTCTTCCTTTTTTTTTGTTCCAATTAGAATTTGTGAGTTCTAACATGTTATTTTTTCCTTCCTATTAATGGAAAACAGGGATGACTTGGTTAATTTTGTGATAGAGGTTAGCTTCAGAAACTAAATATTGGCATTAGGGTATCCAGATAGGTTATTTACTGGTTCCTGCAGTTTTTAGAGGTATGTGGGGCTTTAACTTTAGCTACTCTGTACTGATAAACGAAAAAGTTCTAGGTTTTCTAATAGTTTTATTTGAATTCATGTTTACTACACTAATGTTGTTTAAACAATCAAATTGATAGAATTTCGCTGATCCGGGACTTTGGTGGCCAAGTGGGTGGCTGAGTTTGTTATGCGTAAGATTGATATTCGCGAGGGTTTTGAGGATGAATTCTGCAATGGATGAGGTCAGCTTGATTCAACACGCACAGAGGCATCACTTGGTTGTGAGGGAAATTGGGGAAGAAATTGATTTGGAGATTGGGCCTGGAGATGATGATCCTTCGTTTGCTAATACACCTCTTATGGGGGTTCCACAAGAAGCCACTAGTGAGGACCAGGATGAGCATAAACAAATGTTGATGGCATCCCATCACCATAGTGGGGATCTTGATGGGAAGCTACTACAGAAGAAAAGAAAAAAGAAAGTAGTGAAGAGATGGAGGGAGGAGTGGGCAGATACGTATAAATGGGCTTATGTTGACGTCAAAGAGGAAACTGCTCGGATTTTCTGCTCCGTATGCAGAGAATATGGGAGGAAGCATAGAAGAAATCCTTATGGTAACGAAGGAAGTAGAAATATGCAGATGAGTGCTTTGGAAGAACACAATAATAGTTTACTTCACAAGGAGGCTCTTCGGCTCCAGTTGGCTTCTAAAGATAAAATATTAACTGTAGTGGACAAATCCATATATGTCAAAGGTTAGTTACTTACTTCGTATCCCTAGTTTCTCAATTCGCATAACTCAGTTCATGAAGTGCTCATGTGATTTTTATGTAGCATTTGGTCGCTATTATATTTGTCTTATCCTACGATGCATATCTACTACTGTTATAGGAACACTAGAAACATCCGAAGCTACTTTCGTTTTTCATTTTAATTTAGCAGGACTGAAGAAGTAGTAACAACTTGACACAATAACCTTGATCGTTTATCTTCGTCAAATTATACGTTACAGAAAATTTTGACATGTTTACTATGACTCTTAAAATGGTATTGTGTGTGCCTCTATGCTGCCAGAGAGAGAGAGAGATAAATACCCACTGGATGACTGGATTTAGTGGCTAAACTGCTGTCCCTGGTTTGAACCTTGTTTCTTTAGATTCACTGAAGTGTGAATAAACCAGTCATGTGTAAGATTTGAAGCAAACAGGGATCCTTTTCGAACAGTACAGATATTAAAATCAAATAACAGGAGGGTATTCGAAGAATATGTAATCTCTGTTAAAAGGTTGACTTAATTTATGGTTTTGTTAACCTCTCTGTAAATTGGGTACAAACTTGGTAGAAAAGTTTTTTTTTGTTAACTGTACGGTTAAATTAAGAATCTTGCGCCTTAAATTATGACTGACTAACATAAAGAGAATTATATGATATTGAAGCTCTAACGTCAAAAACAGCTGGATCAATTATTGAAGCTGTGCTAAGAAGGGATCCTCATGAAGCTGAATTCATACAGTCCGTGCAAGAAGTTGTTCATTCTTTAGAACGAGTGATAGCAAAGAATTCTCAGTGAGTTTACTCTCTTAAAAAGAACTATCTTGTACAAACAAAGTTATCTTATGATCATAAGTTCATACTTTTTTTCCTTTCAATAAATTCACTATCTTGAAAGGAACTTTCTTGCAATGGCAACAACAAAGTTATCTTATGATCATTCACTCGTACTTTATTTTCATCCAGTTATGTCCGCATTTTGGAGCGTTTGTTAGAACCAGAGAGAACAATTGTCTTTCGGGTGCCATGGATTGATGACAAGGGAGAAACTCATGTCAACCGTGGATTTCGCATTCAATTTAGCCAGTCATTGGGTCCCTGTAGGGGTGGCCTCCGTTTTCATCCATCAATGAACTTAAGTATTGCCAAGTTCCTTGCCTTTGAGCAGGTATGTGTGTGTGTTCTTAGTGTTCTGAGACCATATTCCTAATTCCTGTACATATTGCAGTACTTGACCCAGGTCACAGACTCATAGTATGCAAGTATTTACTTACTAAAGAAGTTTCGAAGATAACCAACATTAGTGTTGTAAGTGTTTGATTATTCTTATGTAGACTCTAAAGAACGCTCTATCACCATATAAACTTGGAGGTGCAGGGGGAGGATGTGATTTTGATCCAAAAGGAAAAAGTGATAATGAGGTATATGTGTTTTCGACTTATTATCATATCTTTTCCTATTAGGCTGATAATGGTTTTTGTACGTTTTTTTTTCTGAATGACCGTTATCTAAATGTGGAATATCTTCTGGTCTTAAATCTCTGTGAGAGTTTTGAAAGTGATCTTGATAAATGTACGTGCTGTTATCTGTTTTTAGACAGAACTTGAATTTTGTACCTTTAGTAGTTCTTTATTGTAACAAGGGCTGCCCGTCAGGTTGTATTCAACCCTTCAACATATCTGATGGCCTGAAAGTGGTTTTGATAAACATATGTAAAACCTCTGTTGGCAGATCATGCGCTTTTGCCAGAGTTTTATGGCTGAGCTATATCGATATTTGGGTCCAAATCAGGTAGTCTATTTATCTTTCACGTTCACAATTCAAAGGATAATTCATCAAAGAGAAATCTTACCTGTGCGTGTTTCTCCGAATCTGTATGCTTCTGCAACATAGGATCTTCCTGCAGAAGATATAGGTGTTGGGCCACGGGAAATGGGTTATCTATTTGGACAATATAGACGTCTAGCTGGTCATTTTCAGGTATTATGACAATCAAAGATTTACGTCTATCGTAATTTATCGATGTTGTTGCAGTATTCTTGCTAATATTGTTTCTGGGTGTGGTCCTGATCATGTTTTACCATTTTGTAAACTTCAACCCAAGTACCCTGCAAAATTTTCATTTTTTAATTGTTACGGAGAGTTATCATTTTTGGGATGAAATTAAAGAAGTGGAGATTGAATTTTCATGCCCTGTTCATTTGATATTCTATGGCAGGGAAGTTTTACAGGGCCAAGGATATTCTGGCCTGGATCTAGTCTACGAACTGAAGCTACTGGTTATGGTTTGGTAACTTCATTTTCTTGCAAGTTTTCATTTTCCTAAGAATATTATTTAAAGTCAGACATTTTTGTGTTCTTTATTACTTCTAGAATAATATGCTCATCTATATGCGCAACCATCTTGAAGAAAGTCGATTACCTCCTTTGCAGGTGTATTTTGCTCAGCTTATACTCATGGAAATGAATAAAGAAATCAAAGGATTAAGGTTTTTAACTTGTTCTTGTTTCTTGTGGTCCTTCTTCTTATGTTTGTTGAGAATTTAAAGAATCATTCATGACCAAGACGGAATGCATTTTTAAAACTAACAAGAGTTGACTGAGTGCTGAAGTGAAGACTTTGCACATCTCAAAGGTGTGAAAGACCTTTTTTCTAAAACCTATTGGCCACCTTCAGGGCATTGTTCGCCCCTTATTTGCCTGGCTCTTGTCGGGTGGGGAACTGCATGAGCCCCCAGATAAAAAAAAATAGTGATGACGAAAATCTGAGGCATTTCGCCGTATGATCGTTTTTATTATATATCGAAAATTTGGGATCACGTTCAATATGCTTTCTTTTGAGAACGTGAATGAATATACTAATAAATCAAGAACGGTATTACTACAAGAAAGCTTGTATCAAGGGAGGGAGCTACAGTAGCAAAGAAGAAAAACCAAACAGAAACTAGTAATTTCCCTCGGGCTCCTCTATTCATTGCATCTCTGTCGGAGATTATGCTGTTATAATTACGTAACTTATGAATAAATTTCTCGGAACGTTAGTAATTGATAAGGTCAATACAGCTGCTCAGATGTTGGTTCAATGGGACGGGCTTTGGAAGAGGGTCTGGCAATTGGTGCCGGCTGGCATATTCTGGAACCCTGGAATGATAGAAACACCAAAATCTTCAAGGAAAAAAACCTTTCTAGTAATGTAGACATTGCAGATGTCAAAGGAACACTGTATTCCTGGATTAGGAAGCTACATAGCTTAAAAATGTAACCTTTTTGGATGTAGTTGTTCATTGGGAGGCTTGGATTTCGTGAGAGATTCCATAGTCCTTCCTCTGTACCTTGTACATATATAGTTTTCTTCGTAATATATGCATTCAAAGTTTCAAAAAAAATACAACTGCTTAATTTGTTTGAGTGAACTGATTCTTAATTTTCATTCGCAGATGTGTAGTAAGTGGATCGGGTAAAGTTTCAATGCATGTGTTGGAAAAACTTCTGGCTTTTGGTGCGGTGCCCATTACACTATCAGGTAAGCATCCGATCCCTGATAATATGTACTTGAAAATGTAGGTGCAAGAGCAAGTCAAAGTAAAATATTTTAAACTAGATAGGTGATATAATAGCGTAGAAATTGTTAAAAAGGAGGATGTTGAAGGAATTCACTATTAAGTTTGTGGTTCTACCTTTCAAATGGTAAATTTAGTAGTCTCTGATTCAAGTTTTTTTTACACAACAAATAATTTCTCTGTTAGGAGTTCGCTTCTCTCATAAAGTATGTCATCCCTTCTTCACGAATATCATTTCTGAATTTTTTGCTAGCACGACCATCTTCGTAAGTGATGGTTTGTTCTTATCAACATTTTTCTTTCGCTCTTTCAGCATTACTAGAATAGGTTCTCTTTTTTCTTCTTTATCTTATCCAGCTAAGTGGAAAAAAGAACAGGAAAAGAAAATGACTTTAATGTACAGATATGTATTTATTCAAATATAGAAAGTTTTAGAGAATTCTTGCGTATTCTATATCTACTTGTAGTTGTAACTGTACTGAATGTAAAGGTTTGAATATCGTCACTGCTTATTGCGGTCAAGTTGGGCTGGTGTTGATTCTTAAATAGTAACAATAATCCCAATAGTATCTCCGAAGTCCAAGCTCAATTCAAGAACTTCGTTTATTCATTGGAAGATCTAAGCAGATCGTTCATTTGTTACTTGTTACTATCATGTTCCTTTTCCACGTCATTCTCGTTTTTCCTCCTACATCCTTCACTGTTTGAAGGTTACATGGTTGTGTAACTTACGCGGAAAGTGGTCAGTGTTCACTGTTCACTAGTCAGTTGGTTTTGCTTATTTTGGTTAAATTACAAGTCGTCATATCCTTTTACTTGTTTGTATCATTCGGCTAGGGGTAGCTCATTATTTTGGTTTAATTATCATGGTAATTATAATAGTGTTGTTAATTATGTATTTTATAGTTATACTATTACTTTGCTAACAAAACAGTTGCTTCATACTTCTTCAGACTCTAGGGGATATTTGGTTGATGAAGAAGGATTTGATTATGTGAAAGTGTCAATTCTAAGGGATATCAAAGCTCAACAAAGAAGTTTGAGGTTTGTTTTACTGGTTTTCATATTATCTCTCTGACTACGCAATATGTAATCACTTAAAGTTCTCCATATCACTGAATTTTCAGAGACTATTCTAAGACTTACGCTCGATCTAAGTATTATGAGGACGCAAAACCCTGGAATGAAAGGTGTGATATTGCATTCCCTTGTGCTACACAAAATGAAATCGAGCAATCTGATGCTATTAATTTGGTCAGTGCAGGTTGTCGAATACTTATAGAAGGTAACCTAGTTCATTTGCTGTGTAATTTTTAGTGATTGATTTGTTTCTTTTCACCTGCTTATGGACTAAACACAATTTCCGCAAGAAGTTAGCTTATACACCATAATTTGATTCTCAGGTTCAAATATGCCATGTAGTCCTCAAGCAATTGATATTCTGAGGAAAGCTAATGTTCTTGTTGCTCCAGCAAAGGCTGCTGGTGCAGGAGGGGTATGCTTAATTGTTTTCTTGCGCCAATCACGCCCAAGATTTCGTATGCTTTCTATGTTTTTCTAAAGTAAAAATGCTATTGAGCTGCAATCCTATGCCCAACTGGGGCCCTAACATTGGCTAGCAATTAGGCGGTTCATATTTTTCTCCTTTTTTTTGTTTATATAAACATATCAATTGTCAAGTAATTTCTTGTTTTGTTCTGACAAGTGCCATAAGTACCCATTAGACGATCATTGTTCAACTGGTATGATTATTTCTCTTCACCATTTTTTCTCACTAGTAGTCCAATTGTTTGCAGGTAGCTGCTGGAGAACTCGAACTAAACCACGAGTGCAATTTAATGCACTGGTCTCCTGAAGATTTCGAAACTAAATTACAGGTAAAGCCTAGGATTTGTTTCTTAAATTTCTCTACTTTCACTGGTTTTGCTACTAATATCAGGTATCTGAGAGGGATATATTCATACAACTAAAACTAGGTAGTCAAGATTTATTGTTTCTCACTATCTGAATAAGCAGCTATTTGGACAATCGTTTCCCTAGCTGAGGATCAATTCTAAGCTTGAATCTAGTTCTCTACTCTTTTTGGTTGAGGTTGAGGAGCCAAAATTGAGTTTGCTGATCTTTTATTCTCATTTCCTTCTTTCCTTACCAGGACGCAATGAAACAGACATACCAAAAAGCCATAAAAGCAGCTACTGACTTTGGGTACGCGAAAGAGAGTCCCGAGTAAGTGACTCTCACTCTCTCTGTCTCCTACCCTGCTTAGTATTGTTGATGAAAAATTGAAGTATCAAGCCTTCTTCCGTGTCCAATTGGAGTCATGGATAAAGTCAGGACACTTCGGTATCTGAGAAAGATAATATCTCCCACTTTCAGTCACATCTGCAACATTTTTATGCTTTTGTAGAATCAGAAGATGTATGCTTATTAATCTGTATTAAGTTTGTCGCCATCCACGACCCAATGAGCTAGAGTGGAGAGATCCCGTGTATTGTGTTCTTTGTCACAGAAATCCCTGGTCCATGTGGGACTATTCTCACACGCCTTCTCACGTGTGACCTTCTTTGAGCCTATCCCATCTCTTCTTGTTAGGTGACTTAAAACATGTGCTGTTGTTGGTCCTATCACTTGTTGGCTTACTTTTTTTTTTTTGTTGAAGGTATTAAGTTTATGTGCATCCAACTGAAAGCCAATTGACATTAGTACAGAGGTCCTAGATATCATATTCTTTGTCATGCGACTTCACTTTGTTCACGTGGGACTATTCCCATTGTTTGGAGTTCTCCACAGAAGCTCGTGGTGTTATAACATTAACGTTGCTTCTATTACTTGACAGAGCTTTGGTACATGGAGCGGCAATCTCTGCTTTCCTAACCCTCGCTCAATCTATGACCGATCAAGGATGCGTCTGATAGAGAAAACAAGAATCTCAATTTGAAAGAAGCAAGCCAAAAGCCTCAGCAAGTTTGCTTCATAAACAACCATCATCGATAAACATAAAGTGGTCTAGTTTACTGGAGAAAGATCCAAAGCTCAAGCTGAAAACTGTAAGTCTGGGAAAGTACACCTTGAAGCTACTTAATTTATACCTGTTGTGACATGTTTATGATGTTTAATGTACTTATTTAAGTCATAGAAGATAACAGATAGGAAGACAAGTAATACTAGTAGTACGAGTACCACTACTAGCAAGAAAATTGGGGGAAGTATGTCCATGTTGAAATGAAATGCTTGTTAATGGGTCTTTAGGAGCTTGTGGGGATCTTGATTAAGATGATATATAGAAATATAAACATAACCTTGTTTTTTTGTTATTTTTTTTTTAATCTTTTTCTGTTAAAACTTAAATGTGTTTATTGTTTTCTAGAAAAAGATCAGAAAACTGTTATAACGGTTGTTTCTTTTCTGTCTTGTGTCACTGTTTTTAAGTTTCTTTTAGTTTGAGGATTTATTTTTTATTATAAATTTAAGGGATCTAGGGCTGTTACATGGCAATAAAAGTTTTTTTTTTTTTTTGCGTTTGCCAGTATTGATTAAACATTAGGTTTTAAACAGAGGTGGTCAAAAACGAGATAAGAGTTGAGCAATTATGTTCTACACTTTTCAACTTGCATGAGCCAACTTGGCTTCATATTCAATGTCTACCTAACTTCTTGTTAGGAAAATATTTTATACCCATTTGAACTTTTAAGATATCATCAACTGTCCCCCAAGATATGCAAGAGCCAAAAAAATAAAAATGCTAATCCAAGATGTAATACAAATTGTATGCATTATAACCTAAGAATATAGTTTCTCACTAATGACAATTATGGAATATTTTTTTTGAGAAATCAACTACGATCAACGTTAGTCGTTACAAGGCATTGATACATCATGAAGATACGATGAGCACGATAACCGCCTAATTTAAACCATAATGAAAGAGGCCTAAATCCCGACAACATGAAAGAGGCCTAAAACTCGACAAATTTATTGCAATATTTGCTTTATATATTGCTTAAATTACATAGGATAAATCTTGATGGCAAACTGCTTCCACCGAGACTCGATCCCACGACAATTATGGAATATTGTGACGAAGATATATTTATATAAAAATAGAGGGATAAATTTTCCGTGGTTGTGGAGCATGGAGGTGCTGGGAAGATGAAGGTGTTGGACAAAACACAATCTACTAAAATTTTGGACTAAAAATAGGTTGTGGCTATTTATTTTTATTTTTTTTGTGGCTAGTTAGGCGGTGGGAACAACCGAGCTTGATTAGAGTAGTGTCTATCCACGATAGAAAGATCTTATCAGCCCCTGATCGAGTTGTGAAACCACCACAGTTGCCCTTGTGCAGACGATAGGGGTGTGTGTCCAACACCTGCTTTAGATCAAATAACTACTTCGTCTCGGTTGTCGAGATAACCGACCTAGGATAATAAGCTCATGAGCTTAGCCTTACTTCATCGTCGAGAAACTAAAGAAGACTTCCATCTCCAAGCTTAGCTCAGATGTAGCTCGCAGCTAGGTTACAGGTGGGCATTTGACCAACAGGAAATTGGGCTGGAGACCCAATTTTTTGTTTTTTTTTGTCAAAAAGACAAGTTATCTTTTTTTCCTTCTAGGCACCATGAAAAGTTTGGAAATAGGCTTGAAGGACAATTCTAAAAATCCCTTAATTTTGTATACCTGAATTGACCTTTGTATAAAGGAAAATTTTAGAAACACCCTCAGATTTTCCAAAAACCCTCACATTTTATATAATCTTACTTCTTAGTTACTTATTTTGTTAGGGTTTGATTTTGCGAAGCTTTGCAAACTAGTTTGCAAACTGATTTGCAAACTGGTTTGCACTACTTTGCAAATTGGTTTGCAATCTGGTTTGCCTTGCAGAGCTTTGCAAACTGATTTGCAAACTGATTTGCAAACTGGTTTGCAATCTGGTTTGCCTTGCAAAGCTTTGCAAACTGATTTGCAAACTGGTTTGCAAACTGGTTTGCACTAGTTTGCAATCTGGTTTGCCTTGCAAACTAGTTTGCAATAAGGTCAGTTTTGTCTTTTCCCTATATTAGATAATTTACAAAAATGCCACAGGGAGCTGAAGCCCATAAAAAATTGTCCAATCCTTTTTAACCAAAGGCCAAAGTTTTTAGGGAGTTTTGGCCAAATTTCCCTTTGACCAAAGGTTTCTATTGTACCAATCTACCCTTATGCCTCTTAAGTCAATCTTGATTGACTAAGTGTCTAAGTCTATATATATCGCGGACTATTATAGATGCCCGAATGCCGTGTGACCTTTATTTATATTAAAAAAATTCCAATTCACTACAACTAGAGTCAGATCTGAGTTGTAAAAAGATAAATGTCGGTTATTTCAAACTAACGAAGTTAACTAGTTTGTTCGATATTACTTCAAAATAGTGTTATTAGTTAAATCATTCCCCGTCAAGTTAATCCATACTTTTTTTTTCGTAAAATAATAATTAGTCATGCTTCTAAACCAACACTCAATACATTTTGGTGCTTATATCGTAAAATAGCCCTAAACAAAATTCAGAACGAACAATCCACAATCCATGTAGGCCTTCTTTGAAATTTGATGTGTTGCTTTCTAGTAGCACATCATCGTTTCATAAGACAACCAAACGTCATTATGGTAATACTTATAGTCGTTCTTTTTACTACGATCTACGATAGTCGTTACATTGGCATTGATACATCAAAGATGTGATAAACACGAAACTACCGAATTCAAACTCTTACAAAGAACGGGCCTATAGCCCAACTAAACTATGGCCTAAAGCCCAACTACATTATTTATACCTTAATAACCCAAGTTCAATAAACCATTGAAACCGCCTCTTCTGGGAATCGAACCTGGGACCTCCAGATTTTTAGAGTTTATGTCAACACATTGGACCACTTAGGCAACCAATTGTTGACAGTACTTACAGTCGCTAGATGCATATAGTGAAGGAGATGTTCTTCGACCAAAGATGCAATACGACCAATTTTTCGGATAGGACAATTGATGAAGAAGATCATCAAGTCCGGACAATTTAGGGATCGTAGTGTTTAGTTAGAAACCAACTACGATCGTCGAATCACGAGGCGGTTCCTTGGTCCTTGGCAGGGACAAGCTCATGGGCCTTGACCGAGACTTGTCCCAGACCATTCCGAGATAGGTCTTGGAATGCGGGCCGAGATTTTTCGAGCCTTGACCCGAGTCGGAGCTTTTCCGCCAAAAATCCGAATTTTTTCTCCCGATTCTACCCAAATTTTACCGAAATTGTTCTGTGCCACCCGAAGGCCCAAAACATGTTTTTTTTAAAATTGATTTTGAAAATCATTAAAAGTCAAACCAAATTTTTCCGAAATTAACTCGGGCCGTTCGAAGGCCAAACAGAGTTATTCTTAAAAATTAATTTTTGAAATCATTAAAGATAAAACGAAACACACCATTAGCCAAATTCTTCGAATATAGACTTAAAGTCCGTATATGACATAGAGATGTTCAACAAAAGTATCTCCCGAATTATCATGCATATGTAATGGATAGTTTTGAATATTATATGAATGCATGTGATGTGAATGGGGAAACTAGTATGGCCGTAAAAGTTTTTTTCCTTTATTCTTGTTTTAAGCACAAGTGAGTGCACGATGTAGTAATTTTAATTTCAAGTTTTATACGATCTACGTATCGTTCAAGTCTTGTAATTAGAGTTTAGGATCTAGGAGTCCATTTGAAGAAGCTCAAGGATGGGATCCTAATTCGAGTGGGAGATTTCAATGGAGGTTCGAGGATGTCGATCTAGACGAACTAAGGCGAAAACAAGAAGAATCCTAAGAAGATTAGATCTTTTAGGACTAGAGGTCATACTAAGATCTATATGTGCTTGATTTGCGCGAGCGCATTTACTTATTTATTTACGTTTTATGTCGTGGACGGTTAGTTAGATAAACGTTCACTACAACGCATACTGGAAAAACGTAAAAAAGTCCCTAAAGGAAATTTTGAGTAAAATGCCTACCCAGATTAAGACACCCGTTGATCCCTTGACAATTGATGGTGGGTTTGCCTCCGCAGAGTGTCATTTTTATCTTGGGACAATGCCGGTATACCTATGACAAAGGTCTACGCGTCTAAACGGTTTTACTCAACGATATCAGCAAAGAGTTTTGGATACTCGAGGCAAAATGATGGATTTGACCTTCTTCAATGCAATCCATCAACCAAGAGTAATAAGAGTATGACCAGTGAATGAGTTCACTCACCCAGGACAAAGGGGTTAAGGGCAGGGCCCTAGTTTGCTTAACTCCGAAGAAATGGGATCTTGGAATCATGTTATTCAATTAGAGACTGTTTTATATTGAATAATGTGGGAAACTGAATTTTTCAAAAAACGGTAACAAGTTTTAACTTTGCAATTCTTTCATGTAGTTTCAAAAGGGTTATTTCCCAAATAGCCCCCAACTTTGTGACCAGTTTACTGCTTAGCCCCCTACTTTATAAAAAATACCTAGATGGCCCACTTTTTCAAATTTCGTTATAACACCGTTAACTAGTCATCATCTCTCTCTCATCCATCTCATCTCTTCTCTCTACCACCTCATCTTCTCGCCACCTCATCTTCTCGCCACCTCATCATCTTCATCGGCGGAAGTCGCCGAGCGACCAATTTTTCGGCAGGCGACTTCAAACAAATTTGTTTTCTCTCTCCTCTATCTCTCTAAATTTTTTTTCTTTCTTCTCTCTCTCTCTCGAACTGTTCTAGAGAGAGAGAGGAAAGAAAAAAAATTTAGAGAAAGGAGAGAGAAATTAATTTTTTTTGTTTGAAGGTTGCTGGCCGGAAAATTGGCCGGTTGGCGACCTTCGCCGGTAAAGATGATGAGGTGGCGAGAAGATGAGGTGGCAGAGAGAGGTGATGAGATATAAGAGAGAGAAATGATGACTAGTTAACGGTGTTATAACGGAATATGAAAAAGGGGGCCATCTGGGTATTTTTGATAAAGTAGGGGGCTAAGCAGGAAACCGGTCACAAAGTTGGGGGCTATTTGGGAAATAACCCGTTTTATAATGACAAAGTGAGGGGCCTTCAACTTTTGTTCACTTCTCGACAAGGAAAAGCTGAATGAGAACAACTTCCTCGAATGGGAGAGGAATCTGGAATAGTTCTCAGAATGATCGCGCAGATCTGCCCCTTAGGGCTTAGTATGGCCGATCACATTAGAGTAAGGGAGAGAAATAGAAACTAGTTCCTATTTCAAACAAAATTCTTATTCTGATTCTATTTGCTTTTTAGGAAACCTAATTAGGATTGAACTGTAACTTTGAGATTCCATATAAGGCCCTCATTAGAACAAAATAAGGTGCGGAGAATTCTCAACGAGATTTCTATCTCTACAACATCAAGTAGAGAAACAAAGAGAGAATTAGTCCCAACTATCTATCTAGTCTAAAGAAGGTGTTCTTCGTCTAACCACCATTGGAGTTCTAGCTAATTTGAAGGTGGGAGATCAAGTTGATTACTCGATGTCTCAAGTAGATGAGATACATTTGGAACTTTTGGTCTTCTTATATTCAACCATTTAAGTCCGTGGGGATAACTATTAAGGTAACAATCTCTACGTTTACTTAATTCATATTATGCTTGTGCACGAGACCCTGGAGATACTAGTGTTAGACATTAAATGTCTGAGATTACGCTTAGAACGCTTGGAGACATCATAACCCAACATATAGCAATAAAGAAATACTGCTACGATCAATATCCAATAAATAATGTCATAATAATAAAGTGTCATTCATAGACATATGTCACTCCATTTAATTTTTGGTAGTCATTTATGAATTTATGGGAAGTACATTACACCATATTCATCAAAAAAAAAAAAAAAAAAAAAAAAAGTACATTACACCATAAAAAAAAATGTCTAATCCAAGTATCCAACCCAAACAAGAGAATTGTTCGAATATGGTGCACATGAGTTTAGATCAAATAAGTCAAGAGGACTTTATGTCCTCTAAAATACGCCTTGTGTACAATACGCATCCATTACCCAACTTGCTCTTTTTCCCTTCTCTTCCTTCTCTCTCTCTCTCTCTGCAACCACTCAGTTTCAACAGCCGTAAAAAAGAAAAAAAGAAGATACCCTGAAAGGTACGTCCAATACTACTCCGATCCAAAACGATGACACTTTGTACTTCTCTCTATCCTCTTCCTCCATAATCTATACTCTAGAGAGAGAAACCAATGTTCTAGAGAGAGAAAGAGATAGACATAGAAGAAGACAGTAGGTTCGTCATCCATGAACGTAAACCAACAACACCTTTGATATTCCTCGAGTTTGATATTTAGGGTTTTATAACAAAGTGAATTCTGTTCGACGTTAGACCTAAAAGGTGACGAACTACTCTGTCATCTTGTACCCAAACACCGCGCCTTCACACACCCAATCTCTCTTTCTCTCTCTCTAAACTCTAAACTCTAAACTCTAAACTCTAAACTCTAAACTCTAAACTCTAAACTCTAAACCCTGAACTGAACAAGAAAGAAGAAAACAAATGTACAACAAAATGCAAACTTATCTCTCATGTGAACTTAGATTTGTAAACTTCAGCTTTGAAATATTCATTTATTTTGATTGCCTTCTATCTCTTTTTCTTTTGGTTTAGCTAGTTTTAGGAATTTCATCTGATCTATTGATCTGACTGCATTTCCCATATGGGTTAAAAAATCTAGGTTTTTTTTTTTCTTTCTTTTCCTATTTGCATTAAAGCTGAGACCTTTATTTGTTTTTGTGATTTTTGTGTTAGGAAGGTTTTCAGAGTATCTACTTTGTAAAGGCAGAAACTTTTATGGATTTGGAGAATATAGATTTGTTGATAAAGCAAGGTTGGGACTGTAGTTTAAAAACAGTGATTTAGTTTGTGAGTTTTTTTGTATTGGAAAGAAAGTGACATGGGTACTAAGCTTAACTCGAAGAAGATCGATTCCTCTGTGGGTGGGTTGGTTTGGGTTAGGCGTCGAAATGGGTCTTGGTGGCCTGGGAGAATAGTGGGGTTGCATGAATTGTCTGGAGATTGCTTGGTTTCGTCTAAATCCGGAACTCCTGTTAAGCTTCTTGGAAGAGAAGATGCAAGCCTGTAAGTATTTCTCTATCACTTGTTAGCTTCAATTGCCGCCCATTACTTCATAAGCTATCCATCTTGTTGTCTAGTAAATGTTTTGAATTCTTCGAAAAATGTGTTATTAGGCTGGCTTATGATTCAAATGACTCGTTTTCGGTTAAAAAAAGAACCCAACTTTATTTCCATATTTTCATAGTTGGGTATGAGTTAAGACTGTTAAGTAATACATCTATCCCGGTAGTAGCTGCTAAGGTTGCATGTCCCACAAGTAGAACATATTTCTCATGAATGGCTTAGATTTAGCTGCTGCTCGAATGATCCTGTTAATGCTCTTGCTTAAGATTCAAAAAAGTATTTAGTCTACCCTGTTTATTGGATTGGATCAAATTTCCTTTCAATTGAACCTCTGTCCCAACTTTTAGAGTTGTGTTGCTATTTGTTTTCGACATGCTTGTAAATTGTTGGTTTGGGCTTTCAGGGACTGGTATAATCTTGAAAAATCGAAGCGGGTGAAAGCATTTCGTTGTGGGGAATTTGGTCAGTGCATTGAAAAAGCAAAAGCTTATGTAGCTAATTCTAATAGGAAAGTTGTGAAATATGCTCGCAGGGAAGATGCTATCCTTCATGCTCTAAAAATTGAAAGTGCCCGTGAAACTGAAAAACATGATAAGTATAGCATCGGAAATGATGGTGTTGATAATTGGATTAGACAGGTAGGAAATAATAACAGTTCAGGCATAGAGAGCAATTATATGGATAGGGAAGGAATTAAGCTTGAAGGCAATTCAATGCAAGAGCTCTCTCAATCTGGTTTGTCTTTTGAAGATCCAAATGACAATACTCATAAGGTTCAACTTTCGCTGAAAAAGAGACGAAAAACCCCAAATGATTCAGAGGATGATGGAACTGGGAGGACCAAACGCATGAGAGGTCTTCAAGATCTAGTAAATGGCGTAGAAGGGAAGGCCAGTAATCATATCCAGACCAAAAGGTTTGTTCAACTGGATTGTGTTTCAAACGGTGAGCGTAAAATTAATAGATTTTCTAGTGGAAGTCACACAAATAGCAGCAAACACTTCTTGTCTCTTAAAAGAAGACGATCTCAGTTGGCCAACATTTGTGAAACCGTGAAAAGAAAAAACCGGCGTCGTCAATTGAAAAAGGTCTTGGAGAGCTCAACAATGGTGTCTGTTCCTATCTTTTGTGATGAAAGTGCTAGTTCAAATCCATTATCTTTCCAAGGAAAAAAGGACAGAAAGGTTTCTATACTAAATTCTACGGAATTAAAGAAGAAAAATGATTCATTGTTAATTTATTCTAGTGCAGTGCATCGCCATTCAGATTCAAAGAATAGTGATCTTTCTAGCATGTCAGATATCCGGAGGAATGATTGTTTTGATAACTTATTTGATGTGCCGTTTGTTGACGAGGAAATACACGCCGAAGGTATGGTCCATATGAAATGTATGTTTTTATTTTATGTATAAATACTTCACCCTTCTTTTCGTGTTCTATAACCAAGGGGATGCCGAACATACATAGTTGGCTGTTCGCTGAAACTAGCTAGATTGTAAAATTTAAGAAGAATAATCTGATAAATACGTGTCTGCTTCGACCTATAAGTTGGCTGTAAGAATGACCTTTACATGCGCCATAAATAGGACTATGTTTTACTCCACTTACTTTCTTTTTAATCGATGGAAACGTTGTATATAGTGCAGAAAGTATACACCCTCTTCAAAGGTCTATGATTCAACCCTTACCTTAAAGTTTCATCATGAGCTTCAGGAGAGGGGTCCGAAATCTCACTTACTTGCTTTGTAATTCAAATGATTCAAAATAGAATCTGATTTTTTGGAGATCATAGCCAGATTATGAGTAGAATATCAGGATCAGACTTAGCTTATTCTCAATGTTTCCGTCAGGGTTTATGTGGAGAAAGAAAATATCCCCTTTAAGGCTTGAAAACACTTCTATAATATTCGGTCATTGGAAATTGTCTATACTTTATATCCTTGTCCATTCTTCAGCATAACATTACCTTTTTGTTGGAAGTTGGAAACTGATTCTCAGCACCATTTTCACTATTTACTTCATGTATGCTAGCTTTGTGAACAAGAAAATCTGGTAAAACTAACGTTATATTCCAATTTCAGGGTTTTCTCCCGTATATGCACCTTCTACATCTAAACAGCTCCATTCTGTTAATTCGGGTCAAGTTGGATCAATATCCTTGAGGAGTGAGGAACTCAATAAATACATCTCCACTATTGACGTTCATCACAATAATATCATTCAGAGGACAAAGAAAGGCACTTCAAAGTGGAAGTCGAAAGGAAAGAGGAAATTGAGAAGATCGGAAAGAAAAACATGTAAAAGCCTGGAGTCTAGAAGATCAGTTGACAGGGATGGGTTGTCTATACATATTGGCCGTGGCATTCGCATTAATACCTTGAATGAGCCCAAGTATTTGGGTTCCATAGGATGTGGTTCACCAAGTTTAGTAAACAGAGAAGGTCTCATCCGCTCAGCAGACTTGAGAGGCAGCAAATTCAAGTCCCTGTCACGTGAGAAATCTGTGGTGGCAAAATCAATGTCTGAGATCAAAAGTTTACCCGTTTCACCCCTCAGGCTTCCAAAGTTAACCTCCAATCGCTGTTCTCTTTTCACTAGTAATTCCAGATACGAGATTTCAGATATGTCCAGCACAAATTTTCATCGGGGTCCATTATTTGATGTCGATCTTGAAGTAAAAGCGAGCTACAGTGATCAGAATGTACCTCTAGTTTCTCTTATGAGCAAATGGAGTGGTAAAGCCATTATAGGTAATCCCCTAACAGTTGAGGCTTGTGACGATGGTTACTATGATCTCCTGGTGAGTAGCATAGACTATCATCCAACAAGTAGCAGAAACAAACTACTTGACCTTCTAAGAGAAAGTTTTTCAGATCAATTGATAGTCACAGAAATGGAAGTTGATAATTTGAGACAAATTGATCGGTTACATCTTGAAGCTCGGAGGAAAAGGCCCGTGAAGCATTCAACAGTTAAGTCTATGTTGTCCTCGAAGAAACGTTCCAAAATCAAGAAACCTGGAAACCCATCAAAAAAGACACGAACTTTGTCTTCATTGAGCATTCTTCCTAAGCAGGAAGAGGATAAAAGGAAGCCAGTAATAGAGAAATTGAAAGGCACTGTAATGACTTGTATCCCTCTGAAGCTTGTGTTCAGTAGGTTAAGTGAATCACTGAAATGCTCAAACCGAATATTTTGAATCCACGGGTGCCGATATCCAACTTTCTCTTACAAATTTGCAGAACAATGAAGAATTTTGGTCCCTAGGTGATGATCAATGAAGTTTTCTGTAGGCAGAGGTACAAGGTAAAGAAACTACAATACAAATCTTAACATTCTGATAATGTCCAAGCTTAATCTTGTATATTTTAACATGGGGATCTTTGATATTTTGGACATGGTAGGGCAGGCTTTGTTGATCTGTATATGATGTAATATTTCAGTTGTAAAGAAATGTTCCAATTTTAGGTCTTGGATGTTAGGATGCTTTAAAAACGATTTTACCCTGCAGCAGACAGATTTATGTTGTTGGTTTTGCTTTGAACACAGTTCTTCTTCCCAAGTTTAATGGCACAGAGAAGGCAAAGTCAATGGTGTCCAATTGAGGATCTGTTTACAGATGGGGAGAGTTGTTTGTATGTATGACCCTCTAATGTGAGAAGGTTGTATATACGGGGACAACAAAGCAACATATCTGTGCATTGTGTGTAAAGAGAAGAAATATGACTTTACGTGAATTGGTCTAGGGTATGTGGTTTCCAGCGGAGGGATTTAAGCTGGGCTTACTATCAGGTTTGTTGGAAGAAAAATGTGTTGGTCTGATGGAACTTCCTGTGAGGTAAAAGATGCGATAGAAATCACCAAGTCAACATTAGAAGAGGGTTTAGAGAGAAAAAACAACCCAAACCCAAACGGGAATTTTTGGTTGCCAATAGCAGAAACCGTAGTGTCTACAGAAAAGTTCCCCTTCTGAAGTTGGGAGCGCCTAATAGCACAGGCTAAAAGTGCTGTCAGCTTCTCTCCTCTGTAGGTAGCCCATCACTCACTTTTTTTAGGGCGGCTTTGCCACTTTGGGTACAAAGAAAAATACGAGGGAATAAAGACTTTGGTCAAACAAGTTTTGACCTTAGAAAACACTTTCAGTTTAAGTCTAAAAATCAACGAATTCATTATCTACTCCCTATTCCTCTTCTCCATATTTTAATCCTTTCCCCTCATTTTCTCTCTCTTAATTATCTTAATGAAGTCCGGCAGTCATCTTCATCCTTCTGTCACCTAGGGTTTACCCCTCTCTCCTCATTTATTTCCATTCCATCCTGGATTGCTTCATTCAGATTCCAAGCTATCAAAATGGGATCGAAAGTTTCTCCACTCTGAAACGGGGCGGTGTAGCTGTCAGTGTTCTTCCCCCCACTAAAACCACCTCCGATCATACTGAAGGAGATGTCCTTCGGTCAAGGATGCAATGCGAGCAATTTGTCGGATAGGACAACTGATGGATAGGACAACTGATGAGAAGATCATCAAGTCCGGATGACTTACGGATCGTAATGTTTAGCTGGAAATCAACTACGATCGTTGAATCGCAAAGAGATTTCCCGGCTAACTTCGTCTGGATCCTACAATGGGTTACATAAAGAGTGTCAACTTGATCAGAAGATATGACTAGAGGGATTGGACATATATACATGGATAATACCCATAGAGATATGTCCATAGGCCTAAAAGAAATTTAGGCAAGGATAGTACGAAAGGCCCGAAAGAAGAGATTTTGAGCCGGGGCACCAAAGGGATGATTTAGACCTAAGAGAGTGGCCGACCAAGCGATATGGGCAATCATAAAGTGACCGGCCATATCAGGTCAGAAACCCCAGGGTGGGACGGCCATAACAAGGGATTTAAGGAAAATTAGAAACTAGTTTTTAATTTTCACTATTTCCTTAATCTTATTCAAAAGGGCTTTTTAGGAATCTAATTAGGGTTGGACTCTAACTTAGAACTCTATATAAACCCTCTTTGGGACTTGAATAAGGTGTGGAATTTCTCATAAAGTTTCTTACTCTACCACATCAAGTAGAGAGAAAAAAGTGAGCTAATTCCCATTACTATTTATCTAGTCAAAGAAGAAGGAATTCTTCATCTAACCACCATTGTTGTTCTAGCTAATAAACAAGGTGGGAGATCAAGGTGATTGCTCGGTGTCCCAAGTAGAGGAGCTACAATTGGAACTCTCGGTCTTCTCAATAGCGATTGGAAAGGTTCGAGGGAAAACTAGCGATAAAGGTATTTATACAACAATTTTACTTAGTTCATCATTATTGCTTATGCATGAGATTCTGGGAATACTAGTGTTTGACATTAGATGTCAAGTTATCCGCATACAACACTAGTAGAAGAGGTCATAACCCAACAGTGACTTCACAGCCTCTTGCGCATTAGCTAATTTTGGCTAAGTCTCGAACCAATCTATGCTATTTTAGATAGATAGATATGTCTAAAAGGGTTTTAGACATGAGAATTTGATTAATTTTGAATGGGATTCAAAGATTATTCAAGTTGGGTTCAAAATTGTTCTTTGAAATAGTTTCAAAAACCTAGATTTTTTATCCAAAATTGGTCTGATTAAGAGTTATTTTTCAAATTTTAGAAGTTTTGAAAAACTAAATTTGGTATGTTTTAGAAGGAGTTCTAAAATTGGAAATAGCAAATAGAAGTTGTAAAAGAAAAAGAAAGGGGAAAGAGGAGGCTTTTAGAAGTTTTGGGAACTTCTAAATCTGGCCCGGATGCAAGGAAATAAAAACCATCCGATCCGATCGGGGTGGTGAATATTTGAGCCAAGAAATTGGATGATCATCTTAAGAGTTGCGGTATAGTATCCCAACTCACTCAGCTTGGAACACCACAGAAGAATGGAGCTTCCGAAGGGGGAAATCGCACCTTGTTAGACATGGTTCAATCTAAGATGAGTTTAGCCAACCTTCCACATACGTTCTTGGGATATGCTCTAGAAACGGTTGCTTTCACACTTAACCGATCTCCGTCAAAAGCTGTAGAAAAGATGTCATATGAGTTATTGTATGAAAAGGTTCCAAAGCTGTATTTTCTCAAAGTCTGAGGATGTGACGTTTATGTAAAGCGTTTACAAGAAGATAAACTCGCACCCAAGTCATACAAATGTCTCTTTGTAGGTTATCCAAAGTAGACAAGGGGTTACTACTTTTACAACAACTCAGAGAACAAAGTATTTGTTGCTCGCGATAGTGTCTTCCTTGAAAATAAATTTATTTCCAAGAAGACAAGTGGGAGAAATGTAGAGATCGAAGAAATTCGATCTGAACAACAAATAAACAAAGATATGGAGATATCAAGAAGTTTAACGGCTCCTATCTATCCACAACAAGTGGAAGAGGATAATGAGGTAGAGTAAGAGGATCTCGAGACACCTCCCGCACAAGTCGAATTAAATTCGCAGGAGACATCTCAAGTAGTTGAGAACACTCCAACTGTTGCTCAAGTCCCTCGTAGGTCTCAAAGGCTCAAGGAGTTATCTCAGAGAATAAACATCCTACTGTTAGAAGATAATGAGCCGAGCACCTACAAAGAAGCTATGACGAACCCCGACTCTGAAATATGACTTAGAGCCATGAGATCGGAAATGTATTCATGTCAGAAAATCAAGTATGGGACTTGGTCGATTTGCCCGATGGAGTGAAACCGATCGATTGCAAATGGGTTTTCAAGATGAAAACTGACAAGGATGTAAACGTTAGCTTTTTCAAAGCTAGACTTGTGGGAAAAGGTTACAAACAGATTTATGGTATATAGTATGATGAAACTATTTCCCCTGTCACTATGCTTAAATCCATTCGGATCATTCTAGCAATTGCAGCTCATTACGATTATGAGATTTGGCAAATGGATGTCAAAACCGCCTTCTTGAACGGAAATCTGGAAGAGGATGTGTACATGACACAACCTGAAGGTTTTGAAGACTCCAAAAATACTAGAGAAGTTTGCAAGCTTAAGAGATCCATTTACTGACTAAAGCAAGCAAGCAGGAGTTGGAATCTTCGATTGGACGAGGCAATCAAAGAGTTTGGTTTCCTTAAGAATGCAGAAGAATCTTGTGTTTACAAGAAGGTTAGTGGGAGTAACCTAGTTTTCTTGGTCCTTTATGTCGATGACATATTAATAATTGGAAACGACATTCAGATGTTAAAATCAGTCAAGGACTGGCTTCGAAAATGTTTCTCAATGAAGGATCTAGGGGAGGCAGAATACATATTGGGCATCAAGATCTATAGAGATAGATCAAGGAGGATGATTGAACTCAGTCAAGAAACTTATATAAATAAAATTCTACACCGGTTCAATACGGAAGACTCTAAAAGAGGATTCCTTCTCATGTCAATGGCCTCACACTTAGCAAAAATCTGTTTCCTGTGAAGCCTGGTGAGCTAAAGTGCATGGTAGACGTTCCTTACGCTTCGACAATAGGATCGATCATGTATGCCATGATCTGCACTGGCCCAGACGTCTCGTATGACTTGAGCATGTGTAGTCGTTACCAATCGAATCCAAACAAAACACACTGGATCGCTACTAAGAATATTTCTAAAGTACCTGAGAATGACTAAGGTCTACTTCTTAGTGTACGACAGTAAAGAGACACTCAAGGTTGTAGGCCATGTGGATGCAAGCTTTCAGACGGATAGAGACGATTTCAGATCACAGTTTGGTTATGTCTTCTGTCTGAACGGAGGAGCAGTAAGCTGGAAGAGTTCTAAAGAAAGTACTGTTGCAGACTCTACCACTGAAGCATAATACCTAGCGACTTCAGAAGCAGCCAAGGAAGGAGTTTGGATCAAAAAGTTCATAATAGAACTTGGTGTCGTCTCTGGCATAGAGGAAGAAATAACTCTTTATTGTGACAACAGTGGATCAATCGCTCGAGCCAAGGAACCTAGAGCACACCAGAAATCCAAACATATCCAAAGAAAGTACCACATGATTAGAGAAATCACAGAAAGAAAGGATGTGGTCATTTGCAAAGTGCATACAGATGACAACGTAGCCGATCCGTTTACTAAACCGTTACTTCAACCCAAACACAACTCACACATGAGGGGCATTGGTATAAAGCGCATTGGGGAATGAAACAAATGTAGTTGAGATTCATAAAGGAGTTTATGTATCTAATTAGTTACATTCGATATATATATAATAAAAGGAGTTTTATTTTGTCACTTAAATCTGGTTTAGTATTTAAGAGACAAACTATTGATAAAGAAATATTCCGAATAGGCTTGTCAGATACGTGATCTGATGAATGAACCCTATTAAGTGAACTTAGAATTATTTCATTATCATCTCCCTAGTCTAGGTCATTGCTCGGACAACAATGACTTATGAAGACTAGCACGTGAGGTCGATGAGATACCGCAGTTTCATGGGCTGTATGAATAGTGTATTCAATTCGACTACGTGGGTGTGTAATGAAGATTATACACTGGATAACCCACAAATGAGAGCGCATGAAAGTAATGAATATTTGTCATTGACAAGATTGGAGAGATTCTCAAAACATAGGTGTTCTGATCATCTTACGTAAGCAATGTCTGACTTTGGTTTCGCCAAACACCACACCGCAAAAGGAGGTTATAAAAGCAGATACTGGGAAGGGCATGATAAACATGAAGTTGAGTTGGAGCGCAAGAATGGATTATGTCCTTCTAATTAAATTAGGAATAAAGTGTCTCCGGGCCACTTGACGAGTAGCAACTGAAAATGCATGGTCGTGCTCGAATGGATTAAATGTTAATCATTCGTTTTGACAGTTGCACTCGGGATCAAGAAAGTTTGAATGACGTGACGTATCAGATTGGATGCGAAGTGACATGGGAATCTAGCATTGCACTTGTTCTAAGTACAAACGGGAGTCTGAAGGAGATGACCTTCGACCAAGGATGCAATGAGAGCAATTCGTCGGATAGGACAATTGATGAGAACATCATCAAGTCCGGATGATTTAGGGATAGCTAGAAACCAACAACGATCGTCGAATCGCAAAGTGCGGACGGTAGAAAATCACACAATTAATAGATCGTCGATTGGTGGGCCACCGACAACTTGGGCTCTAGACCTCGAGACGGATGAAGTTCTGGTTGGACTTGTAGACAGACAAAAACGAGCAAAAACCGTAAAGTCTTGGGGACACCGGGATGGTGTCTTGCCAAGGGCACTCCGACGGTCAAGTCAGCAAACTATAAGTGAAATAAATATAAGTCGATTGAATGCTGAGGGTGTCACCGTGTTGTATCGTCGGAGGATGGCTCGACTCGTAGAGTGGCCGGAGCTTCGACTCTACGGGATAGTTGGTTGGATTGGTCTCCTGGAGCAGGTCGAGAGGTCGTCTCGATCGGAGATTCTGGATAATGGAGAAGTGAGATGTAACAAGGACTGTAGAAGGACTTCGAGAGTGATGGAGCTTGAAGATATAATATCGTCGTCTAGAGTGATCCCCTAGAAGATTACCCTTCAAGTCTTCTGGAATTCGAAGGTCGATTATCGTCGTCTATAAAGGGAATAACCTAGTGTATCTCATACACCTAATTGTCTAGTGTTGGTAGCGGAATCTCAAACATCATATGTTTAACACTAGTTTCCAGGATCTATACATGAACATACCAATGAACTAGATTGGAAAGATGATTACCTCTTAATCGCTTTCCCACGAACTAAATTCCGATCAGTATTCGGAAGATAAGAGCTCCAAGTGTAGCTCCTCTACTTGAGACACCGAGTAATGACTTGAACTCCCTCCTTTCAGTCAGCTAGGACCTTCTTGAAGGTTGAGATGAAGAACTCCTTCTTCTTGACTAGATACTTGAGAAAACTCCTTTTCCCTCTCTCCCTCTGAGATGTATATTCTGAAACTCTTTCAGTTAACCCTCAGACTCTTGAGAATTCAATCTCTGAATTGCCTCTCCCTTTAGGTTGTATAATTAGGTATATGGGCTTCCTTGGCCGGCCCACTTAGGGCCTAGCCGGCCATCACATGGCCGGCCCTATTGCCTGGGCCGGCCATCACATGGCCGGCCTCCCTAAAGCCATTCCGGGCCTCCCTTTTGGGCCCGGACATGTTTATCTCTTCGGACTTCTCCGAATCTTTCAGGACTTACCAATAACGGATCCAATCCACTTATTTGCCATTACCCATCTAGTCAATTCTCTCCGTTCAAATCATTACTCTGTTGTGTAACCCTTGTAGGATTCGGTCTATGTTAGCCGCGAATCAACTCTTGATTCGACGATCGTAGTTGGCTTCTAGCTAAGCATTACGACCCCTAATTGGACCGGACTAATGATCTTCCGAGTAAGGTCATTAAGATCCTATTAGCCAAATTGCACGCATTGCATCCTTGGTCGAAGGACACTCCTTCGGAAGGATACCATTCCTTCAGACTTTAGGCATTATATCCTTCAGTCTCCCACTTGTACTTAGAACAAGTGCAATGCTCGATTCCCATGTTTTTTCGTATCTCATCTGATATGTCATATTCATCAGACTCTCTTGATTCCGAGAACAACTTCCAATCCAAACGATTAACTCTTAATCCGTTTGAGCACGACCATGCATTTTTCAGTTGTTTCTCATCAAGTGGCCCGGAGATACTTTATCCTGATTTTACTCAGGAAAACATAATCCATTCTTGTACTCCCACTCAATTTCATGTCTATCTTGTCTCCCCCAGTATGCCGCTTTTATAACCACTTTTTACTGATGGCGTTTGACGGTACCAAAGTTCGACATTCCTTCCATAAACTGAGTGAGTACTCATGTTTTGAGGAATCTCTCCAATTTGCTTAAATGAGAGTTATGACATTTTATAACTTCAACTCTTGAAGTACTCTCATTCAGCGGGTTTCCAGTGTATCAACTATACACCCATGAAGTTGACCTTTGAATACTCCTATTCCCATAGCCCAAGAAACAGCGCTATCTTGTCAATCACTCATGCTAGTCTTCCTAAGTCATTATTGTCCAACTAATGACCTGGACTAGGGATAGTAGGATGATGTGCTTCCATGTTCACTTAGTAGGGTTTCTTTCATTAGATCACGTATCTAATAAGCCTACCTGGAACACTCCATCCTTTTGGACTGTCGTCTAAATTCTAAACCACAATTTAGATGACGAAATAAACCTAGTTTATTTCGGATAACAAGAGTCTGTAAAATTTGAGCACCCGCGTGAACTCCTTCACGTTCTCAATTTTACAAGTCATCTTAGGATTCTCCTTCCTGGATCCTAATTCCTTAGATCCGAGCATCTCATGATCGTTCTAAGGTGACAGTTTAGTTTCCTTTTCACTTCGCTTTGTTATTATCTTGCTTTCGAACTCTTCGCAAGCTTTTATGATAATATCAGTTTTCTCCCACTGAAATTAGTACTTCCCAAGTTCTAATTTTACTTTCTTATCTAGTAGAGTTATGTAACGACTCCCAGCATGGCAAACTCTTTTCCACCTGTTAACCCTTCCTAAAAGATTCCTATCTTTATTTTCGGAAGATTACTTTTATGACTTTCTTCAATCTTCTGACTTGTATGGGCGACGACATCTTTTCGTACTCCAAGTACTTTTAGATGTTCGGGTAAACAACAATCATCTCATGATCGTTCTTATGTTTTCTAACATAAGTGTCTCTCCCATGCTTATCACGGGAGTTGGGTAGAATTTCTCTCCAAGAGATCTTCTTATTCAGACCTCTTCAAAACCCCTTTTGAACGAGTCTTTATCATCCTCTGGTCTATCTCCATAGACTTTTGATGCCCATGGTTAATTCACCCTCGTCTTCTTGTCCTTTCTTGTATGTCTCCTACATACAGGACCTGAAACAACGCTTGTTTCACTCCCACTTACCTTCTTGTCTCACAAGATTTAACCATTCTTACTCTTATCTCTTTGGATTTCCGATCCAATTTCAGATTGGTTTCTGCTATAGTTCTTTTGAATCTTCTAAAGATTCCTTGGGGTTTTTGAGCAACCTTCTTAACTCCTTAAGAATTTTCCAGGCGATTGTCCCTTGAACCATTCAAGTCGACATCCCTTGTCACGTAAGCCGAGTAACTCTTACTCTCTTTCGTTTTAAGCCGAGTAACTCTTACTCTCTTTTGTTTTAAGGCAAGTAACTCCTTACTTCCTGTTGTTGCTCTTTATCGAATCCCATTCGATTTTTCCTCCCACTTGTCTTCTTAGAAGGACCCTCCTTTTAATGAAGACACCATCGAGAGCAACAATCTCATTGTGTTTCGATGATTTGCGAGAAAACCCCGTTCTTCCTTTGAAGAACTTATGTCTAACACGCTTTAGACATTAGAATAATTGACAAATTTTAGAACTCCTTCTAAAATAATATCCATATCCAGATGGACTCAATTATTCACTATAGCTTTTCTAGGTTTTTAGTGGTTTGGCAGATACGTATTAGACTTTGTGTTTTGGAAGACCGATGACTGTTGAACTTATGATCTCATCATATTCTTTAGTCACCCAGATCCGCTTCTCGATTTAGGATTTGTTTCCAAAACTTCTCCATAATCAAGTCTTACGTCCATTCTAATCACACTAATCGCAGACTTTCATGTCTAACATTATTTTCTACGATTAACTGAACTCTTGTACTCTTACAAGATTTAGAATGACTAAGTCGGATCATTCGTTAAAATTACTTAAAAGTTAGATAGGCTCTTTTAAGAACATCATAAAATATCTCATATTTTATTCACTCCCATAATCTCATTACAGAGTCAATGTTCTAAAAAGAAAAAGAAATACTAAAACTACTTTAAAGTATTGCCTATCGAGTCTATGATCCTTCTTGAGCTTTTCCAGCAACTCTTGCCTTCTCAGCTTTCGACAGGTTCATCTCCTCTTCAATAAATACTCAGCTCCCTCTTGCTCCTGTCATTCATAATGATAAGAGTCTTTTTAGGTATCACATACCTCGAGGAATGTGTATTTAATTGAATAACTTTTAATAATTTTTACCTTGACCGGAACTCCCAGCTCCGTCGTTTAGTTCTTCCAAGAATCGCGGGCAATCTCTTAATCGAATATGAGATGTACTACCGCACACAAGACATCTCTTGTTAGGAAGGATAGTTCTGGGTCTTGGTGCTTTCCTGCCCATTCTCTTGCCAGACGACTTCCTTCTCCTAACGTCTTCCGTTCCCGTATTTACAGTCTCCTGAACTCCTAGAATCTCTTCTAGAGTTTCAGGGGTGCTGAACCTACTTTCAGCAACTTCCAGAATCGCCAGTAGACTTTCGAAGGATACCCGTCCAAACTTTTCTTCAAAGTTTGCTACTACATCCTGAAACCTTTCATCCAATGAATTCAGGATGATGTCAACTGCCATTACGACTGGCATAGGAGACCCCATCCATTCCATGTCTTTGAAGTGATCAATCATCTCCAAAACATGATAACGGACGGGTTTCCCTTTCTCCAGTCGCATTCCCAGTGTCACCATTGTGATTCTAAATCTTTCTATTCGACATTGTGTTCCAAACACTTCTCTTAGTCGTCGAATAATGGTGTATGCCTCCATTTCAATGAACATATCTATATATTTCTTTCCATGGCCATTAGCATTAAACCGGTTACAAGCGCTGACTTCCTTCGAATATCGTCTACTTGCTTACGTTCTTCATCAGAAGAAGTTTCTGAAAGCACGGGGATCGGAATGTCCAATATTTCTGCGCTTTCTCCTAGAACCTTTCTCAGGTTCCTCTCCCATTGAACGAAGTTGGTATCGTTCAATTTCTCAAGTATGGTATAGAGGTTGAAGATGTTCGTTGTCATAATTAAACTACATGTAAGAAATGCGAAAGTGATTAAACTTGTTATCCTGGCAATTTTCTCAATTTGCCTATATTATTCTACTTTTGTTGTCCCCTTAGAATAATATAATTCCAAGATCCCATTCCTTCGAAATTAAGCGTACTTTGGCACTGCCCTTAATTCGTCGTCCTGGGTGAGTAACTCCTTACTGATCATATCTCATATGACTCTTGGTTAACGATTTAAACATTAAATCGTCCTTTAGCCTCGAAGTCCAAAACCCTTTTGCTGACTCGTTTGAGAATAACCATTTAGACATGTAGACCTCTTCATAGATCTACCCGTATTGTCCCAAGGTAAAAGATGGCACCCTGCTTTGGCATGACCCACCATCGATGAACAAGGGCTCAACAGGTGTCTTAATCTGGGTAGGCTTTACTCAAAATTCTTTTTGGGACTTATTACGTAATTTATCAAGTTGCGTTACTGTGAACTCTTGCATAACCATTCATGATTTATTACGTAAAAGTTTATGTGGGTTTGCGTAATGATTTGTTAAATCTTAGTATTACCCCTTAAAAGATCCCATCTTTTAAGTTTATTTCTTGTTCGCCTATGGTTCGATTAGATCCATATCCAAGAACCTCTATTGACTACTCCCACTTGAACCATGATCTCATCATTCAGTTCGTCAATAGATTTTAGGACCCTATACTGTAAGTATTATTCGGGCACAACTCCTTGCGCTTAGAACAAGAAACGATAATCCTATCTAAAGGTATACTATTCTACGAAATCACATACATTCATACATACAAAAATATGACAATCATAATAAATAAAGTATGTATCCTAGATTCGTTTCTAGGTTTTGCTATGTATCGTATAGCTATTCGTGGGAATTTGTGACATCTCTATGTCTAATGGCTCTTAAAGTTTCGTATTCTCAATACTTAAACTTGAAGCACATTACGTTTCTTCCTTAATTGTTTCCAAAATCAATATAAGGAAAAACTCCGTTCGGGTTCTTCTCTAATCCCGGGTCTATGTCGGAAAAATTATGCTCGGAACCGGGAGAAAAGTCTGACAAACTCCCTTTCAGATCATGGCCTAAAAAGCCCTTGAGTCCCACTCAAAATGATCTGAGTCAACCCTGGTCAAAGGCCCTTGACTGGTCTCTGGTCAACTCTTGACTCAACCTGGTCAAGGTCCGGTCCTAGAGACAGCACCTTCCTGCCGTGCTTGGTCTCTCAGGCAGACGCGTCCTAGCCCAGCTAGACGCTTCTGTCCTAGGACAAACCATAGACATCTCGAGTGAGATGTCTAGGATGCGTCCTGGTCGCGTCCCAGACGCGTCCAGACCATCCGGTCGCCTTACATCCCTCTCGGGTGCTCAATCCGAGAGCTGTTGGAACTCCCAGACGCGTCCCAGACGTGTTTGGACTTGGGACAGCACATGTGCCATCTCGGATGTTCCGTCCGAGATGCACCCGTGCTTCACAGTCGCGTCCCAGACGCTTCTGTGCACAGACGGCAAGGCCATCCTATCTGGGATGCCTTCTGGACGCGTCCAGACGCGTCCTAGACGCTTCTGGATGCTCCGGTCTCATCCCAGTCGCGTCTGGAAGCTTCCAGTCGCATCCGAGATGCTTCTGGTCGCTCCAGACGCATCCTGGATGCATCCGGACACTCGTCCAGTGTCTCGGTCCTAGACCGAGACTCTAAATAGGTTCCCTCGAGCGCGTCCCAGACGCGTCAGGGATATCCGAGACGCTCTTGTCTCGGAATCCTATTCCGTCTCGGACTGGGATATCCCAGACGCATCTTCCACGCGCTGGGACGTCCGAGACCCGAGAGTCTCGGACTCCTAGTCCGTGTTGGACTGGGATATCCCAGACGCGTCCTAGACGCTCTGGGATGTCCGAGACCCGAGAGTCTCGGACTCCTAATCCAGCTCGGACTAGGATTCCCGGTCCTTCACGGACTGGGATTTCCAGTCCGTGTCCCTGTTTGTCTCGGACTGTCTATCCAAGACGTGCTGGTCCGGCCCGGACGCGTCCTGGCCGGTCCGGCCAGTAGGGTTTCCAAACTTTTTGGAAATCCAACCGTTCCAACTGATTTTTCTTTTGTTTTTCTTTGTTCCAGCTGCTGTTAGGTACTGTTTTTGATCAATTCATCAACCAATCTTCATGGTTTTGATGATTTTTATCAAAATTCTAATACCCTAAAGCTTGTTTATGAAAACTCTTTTCATAAAACTATGTTTCTAGTGTTTCTAGGTCATGAATCTCATTCAAAACCCTAATTTGATCTCATCAAACTTATGCTTGAATCTCTATTCAAACAACAAAAACACTAATATCTAGTTGTTCAAGTATGAATCTAATTCGTCTAGTCAAAGATAGTTCATGCAAACGGCTCGTGATGCCACTGAAGGGGAATAACCTAGTGTATCTCATACACCTAATTGTCTAGTGTTGGTAGCGGAATCTAAAACATCATATGTTTAACACTAGTTTCCAGGATCTATACATGAACATACCAATGAACTAGATTGGAAAGATGATTACCTCTTAATCGCTTTCTCACGAACTAAATTCCGATCAGTATTCGGAAGATAAGAGCTCCAAGTGTAGCTCCTCTACTTGAGACACCGAGTAATGACTTGAACTCCCTCCTTTCAGTCAGCTAGGACCTTCTTGAAGGTTGAGATGAAGAACTCCTTCTTCTTGACTAGATACTTGAGAAAACTCCTTTTTTTTCTCTCTCTCTGAGATGTATATTCTGAAACTCTTTCAGTTAACCCTCAGACTCTTGAGAATTCAATCTCTGAATTGCCTCTCCCTTTAAGTTGTATAATTAGGTATATATAGAAATCCCTAGAAGAGGTATTAGACTCAGACTAGGATTCCATAAACCTAATTATTAGGCAACACCCAAAATACCCTCCATTGGGTCACTTAAGTTGGCCGGCCAACATAACCCTATATGGGCTTCCTTGGCCGGCCCACTTAGGGCCTAGCCGGCCATCACATGGCCGGCCCTATTGCCTGGGCCGGCCATCACATGGCCGGCCTCCCTAAAGCCATTCCGGGCCTCCCTTTTGGGCCCGGACATGTTTATCTCTTCGGACTTCTCCGAATCTTTCAGGACTTACCAATAACGGATCCAATCCACTTATTTGCCATTACCCATCTAGTCAATTCTCTCCGTTCAAATCATTACTCTGTTGTGTAACCCTTGTAGGATTCGGTCTATGTTAGCCGCGAATCAACTCTTGATTCGACGATCGTAGTTGGCTTCTAGCGAAGCATTACAACCCCTAATTGGACCGGACTAATGATCTTCCGAGTAAGGTCATTAAGATCCTATTAGCCAAATTGCACGCATTGCATCCTTGGTCGAAGGACACTCCTTCGGAAGGATACCATTCCTTCAGACTTTAGGCATTATATCCTTCAGTCTAGAGCACTGAAGATACTAAAGATGAGAGAGAGAAAAGTGTTCAGTAGTTTTCTAGTCGGTTTTCGATGCCTTTGGAGTCTGAGTCTCCTTCTATTTATAGGCGACTGATGAACTCGTGGAGTTTGTTAGATCCGAGATAATTAGGGTCGAGGGTGACCCCAAACCCTAAGGGAGACTCGTTCTTGACCGTCGATCTGTCGCTTGGAGTAACTCGATCGTACGATTACGCCGCCTCGACTTTAAACCCTTTGTAGTCTGAGATCGCCTAACGGTACTTAGGGCGACGTGGGGTTTTAGAGCGACTTCGTCAAATGAGTTCGTGGCGAGGTCTCCGGAGTTGAGGTTGACTCGGTATCCGGCAGGCTCGGTTGAGGGCGACCAAGGGGTGCTTGGAGCATTGTAACTTTTGGCGGGTTATTGTTCGTCTAGATGGGCGTTCGCAAGGGCTTAGAGTCGTCTGGACTTCTAGTGAGTCGAATTCCATGTTGGAGAGTGTCCAACTAGCAAGCGAGTGGGCTGGGCCCAAGAGGTATTTGTTTGAAGTAGGTTGGGCCTAGCCATCACTTAGGCGAAGTGGACTTGATACGATTTTTGACCACTACAGTTTGTCCCCCACTCTCTAAGTTAGTGATTTGCTCACTTAGAGAGAGGAGGCGTTTCAGCATTTTATGAGAGAAGTTCCAGTATTCTTGAAAGTCGTATGACGTGTCCGAAATATGTTCCCTCGTAAAATATATTGATTGTCCGACCACTTCGAGTAGTATACAACTCGGTGTCGAAATTCGTCTTCGTTCTCATAGTAATTAAAAATACGCCAACATTAACAGATCCAATTAAATAAAATACGCGAAATTAGTCGGACGGATCTTGCCCAAACTACCGAAAGGTAGTTTGGGGGAACCTGCAAAATTGCCCAAGGTTAGTGGGTGGTGGAGGTTTCCTCCAAACTACTTAAGGTAGTTTGGGGGAGGATTTCTCCCAAACTACCTGATGGTAGTTTATGTAGTGTGGAGGAAATTTCCAAACTACCTGGTGGTAGTTTGGGGGAAGGTTCCCTCCAAGCTACCGTGAGGTAGTTTGGAGGCTTCCTCCAGACTGCCTTTCGGCAGTCTGGATGTTTTCCCTCCAAACTACCGTGGGTAGCCTGGGGGGACTCCTCTAGACTGCTTCATGGCAGTCTAGAGGTTGACAATAGATTATTTTATTTTTTATATTTTTTTTATGTTGTTGTTATGTATTATATATATATATATATAAAGGTGTATATATATAAACATAATTATGTGCGTACACATGTGTATATATATATATATGTATATACACATGTGTTTAAATATTTATATGCATATGTAGGTATATGTATATATATTTATGTGCATGTGTGCATATGTGTACATCCATTATGTGTGTGAACAAATGTGTCCAAGTGACATACAATTAAATAGACAACACATGCTTTTTGTAGGGAATCTCAACAACTATGTGACACATTTATTTTCAAAGGTCTCGACCAATGTGTGAAACACATACCTTTTTTCTGGGTAGTACACTTGTCGAAATCCGTGTTTTTACAGTTGATGGAATTTTGGCCATGAAGTTGCCTAGACTAGTCTAGGTGGCCTAATGATCGACTCGTTTCATTCAAGTTCACAATAAGTCTAGATGGACTCAATGTTAGCTCGCCCCATTTTAATGGAATGGGAATACTTCTGAAAGGTTAGACCTTGTTGGGATAAGGAATTTTGTCGAGCTGCGTGCTCAAGCTCAAATGATGGAGAATTACCAAAAAGGGCTTCGTATAGAATGAGAGTTAGAAGGAGAGTTGACACTCTAGAGAATCTTGCAAAGGGCCCATGGGGCTTTTACGTTGTTTCATTTTCTAGACATGTGTTGAATGCCTTCAGAGACATGTATGACTTCGAACGCCCATGGGGCTTTTGTAGTGTTATGTTGTTGTTCTAATCATACTTTGGTTATATTCCTTTGATAGAACTGTAGTGTTGAACTTCTGAATATTTGAAAGGATGGTAATCTCTTCGATGAATTTTATGAGTCAAGTCACTTTAATCAAACACAAAAAAAGGCACTCATAAGGAAATATTGCAATTTAATGAGTTGAGTAAAAAGTATTACAAAGTAATTTAGACTTGAGGTTTGTCATCTCGAGCTTAGTGGTCAGAATTTTGAAGGTGCTTTTCTTGAGCTTGACCTTCGGGATTGCGCTGTCGTCTACAGAGTTGGCCCTGGGGCTAGCATTTCCGAATGCGTTCTTCTAGAATGGTAGATTTCTGAGACTTTGTAGCTGGAGTCGAGAGCCTTGAGGCGTCATTCTGCCATGTAGAGCTCGAGGGTGAATTCTTTCAGGAAGAGAGTTAGATCTCGAAACCGTTGTGTTATTTTGATGACTTTGAGGTCTCGAGCTTTCCTTCTCTTTCGGTAACACCTGAGGTCTTTATATTCCCCAGGATGTGTCTATCTCGAACCTTCCTTAGGCCGGGTGGAGTCTCGGAGACGTCTCGACCCGCTATAATGTGTAGAAAGAGTTGTAAAAGAGTATTAGAGGAAGGGAGATTAATAGCGCCTTGTGTGGATCATGTGGGGGGTACAAAAAGGTATGTAGTATTGTAGTGCTCCCTTTAATGCCGATTGAAGTTTGAGCGTGAACCTCGTTGCTTCGTTTGAAGCGACAGTAAGCTTCTTAGAATTTTTGTTTTTTCGTCGAAGTCTTATGTTCTTCATCTGAAGTATGAGGTCAATAACTCTAGTCTTCTGTGTGGCTATGTTGGAAGTTTAAGCTTGCATTTCATGGTATTATTTGTCCCCTGTTAGGCCAGTTGGAGCTCGAGCGTGAACCTTGCTGCTTCGTCGAAGCGATAGTAAGCTTCTAGAATTTTTTTGTTTTTCGTTGAAGTCTTATGTTCTTCGTCTGAAGTTTAAGGTTGATAGCTCTAGTCTCCATTTAGCTTTGAGGGAATTCGAGCTCGAATTTTAGGCACCATTCGTCCCCCCAGCCTAAGTGCAGAACATTATTTTCTGGACTTAGGTTGATTATTTGCTGGCTAGCTTCGGTGGATGGGTGAAGGTTGTGTTTCTCCTGTTTGTCCACGAGCTTTGACCGAGCTGCACACACAAAAGCGAAGGTCGACGGCAACACCACCAGCCCTCCGGCGCACAAATTAGTAATTTTCTATCAACAAAGAATGATAGAAATAATGGGTGAAGACATTCAATACTTCCTGTTATCAGTATGGGAGTCGAGATGAATATCGATTAACCTTGTGTGGAGTCCAGGATAGTGCAAGATTCAGGTTTGGTTCCAGCTAGGTCGTGCTCCCAAGGGGTTATTTGATGTTTTTTGCCCCAGATTGTAGGTGTAGAATGTTTCGTGCCCTTTAGCCTAGAAGTTGAATCAACTTTTCCATACTGTTGTCTTTAGAGTCGACTAAAGTTGGTGGATGATGGAGGTGTTGTTTTCCAGCCATGTTTGTCCCCCGGTCGTGTTTAGTCGCTCTGCGATTGGGTAAGAGGGGATATTGATGGTGGAACCATCGACCCTCCAGTACAAAAGTTACTCAGTAGAGTTTTTAAGACAGTGTAAACTTTTGAGGTAGAATTTTAGAAGGTTAGAGATACACCTCTGGCGAGACGTCTGTTTGTCTGGGTAAGATGCTCTAACTTGCAAAAAATCGAGCTAGAGGGTTGGTCGGTGGCGTAGCCACCGACTCTCCGATGCTTAAGTCAGTAAGTTTATTCAAGATGAAATGTAATTAAAAAAAAGTTCGCCCCCGACTCTCCGATGCTTAAGTCAGTAAGTTTATTCAAGATGAAACGTAATAAAAACTGTTTAGAGTTTCGAAATGGTACAACTTTAGATGTGCTGCATTCCAACTCTTATTAATGTTGAGTTCATCTTCGAGTTGTAGTTTGTCCACCTTGCCCTACTACTCAGATGGTTCGATGTTCAAGTTGTACTCTGGAATTCTGGTGCGAATTGGTCCTTGTGGCCTTTCGCCAGTTCGACCTGGTGGGTCAAGTGCTTTTCTGTTGTCTCGAGGTTGAGGTCTCCTTGAGGTAGTGTAAGGCTCTGAGTATCTACCATCTGACCTACGATCTGTTCGTCTCAAGCGACGTTCTCGGGATCGCTCATCGCTAAGGTAGTGTCTGCTTCGATGGTACTCGTCTTCTTCCCAACGGATCTCTACCCAAGCTCGAGCAAGGACATCCTCCATGGTGGTGCAGTTGAACTTGGTGAGTTCTTTGTAGAGTTCGCTGTCTGTAAGTAACCCTTTTTGAAATGCATCTATTGCCGTCTCTTGGTTACAATAGGGGATCAAGACTTTCTCTCTGTTGAACCTCCCTACATAATCTCTAAGTGGTTCACCTCGCCTCTGGCTAAGTCGATAAAGGTCTCCAGAGAGCTTCTCTAACTTCTTACTACTTGCGAACTGTTCAACGAACGTGTCTGTCAGCTGGGCAAATGAGGCAATAGAGTTGTTCGGCAGGTTGGTGTAGCACTGGAGAGTTGGACCAATGAGGCTCGACCCGAAGCTTTTGCACATGCAAGCCTCTCTAAGGTCCCTGGGTATGGCTGTAGTGAACATCCTTTGCTTGTAGGATGCAATATGGTCGTCTGGATCTGAGGTGCCATCATACATTCTCATACTTGGGAATGAAAATTTCTTCGGCATCTCCACTAAGGCGATGGCGTCGACGAAAGGGGAGTCTGCATAACTCTGAGGTAGAGTCTTTCTAAGGGGGGGTTGGGACTCCTGGAATGCGAGTGATCAGAGCCTCCATCTCTGCCAATTTTTTAGGCATTGCCTGCTCCAAGGGGGTTCCTGCAAAGCCAGAGTTCAGACAATCAGTCAACAAACTAAAGGGTACACTAGTACGTAGTAAAGTAGGAGGAGTAAGGGAGGATGAGAAAAGAGGGGCAGTCATCGACTGCGATTGTTGATTGGTTTGAGTTGATCTTTGGAAAGATGGTAATAACGTCGTTGCCGGAGTCGTAGTATTAGTCACTGGATTCGAAATCGAGACGTCAATGGTGCCAGACTGGACGGTTGGTTGGCTGGAGGAGTTTCCTGCTTCAGGGGTCACCAAGGATTGCATCGGGTTGACCGGAGTTCGAAACCTAGGTCCGGTTGGATACACCATGGCGAGTTCAGTAACTTTTTCTTGAAGTAGTTGGTTTTCTGCTCGAACCAGAGCATTCTCCTCCTCCAAGGCTTTAAACTTTTGGGAGTTTTCTCGCACCTGACCTGTGAGTTCGGCGATCTGGGTCGAGACATCGTTTGGTGAGGCTACCATTCCTTCTTCCATTGATGAGGTCGTCTGAGATGTTAGTTGAAGGGGCCCCACGGTGGGCGCCAAACTGTGGACGGTAGAAAATCACACAATTAATAGATCGTCGATTGGTGGGCCACCGACAACTTGGGCACTAGACCTCGAGTTGGACCTGTAGACAGACAAAAACGAGCAGAAACCGTAAAGTCTTGGAGACACTGGGATGGTGTCTTGCCAAGGGCACTCCGACGGTCAAGTCAGCAAACTATAAGTGAAATAAATATAAGTCGATTGAATGCTGAGGGTGTCACCGTGTTGTATCGTCGGAGGATGGCTCGACTCGTAGAGTGCTCCGGAGTGATGGAGCTTGAAGATATAATATCGTCGTCTAGAGTGATCCCCTAGAAGATTACCCTTCAAGTCTTCTGGAATTCGAAGGTCGATTATCGTCGTTTAGAGCACTGAAGATACTAAAGATGAGAGAGAGAAAAGTGTTCAGTAGTTTTCTAGTCGGTTTTCGATGCCTTTGGAGTCTGAGTCTCCTTCTATTTATAGGCGACTGATGAACTCGTGGAGTTTGTTAGATCCGAGATAATTGGGGTCGAGGGTGACCCCAAACCCTAAGGGAGACTCGTTCTTGACCGTCGATCTGTCGCTTGGAGTAACTCGATCGTAAGATTACGCCGCCTCGACTTTAAACCCTTCGTAGTCTGAGATCGCCTAACGGTACTTAAGGCGACGTGGGGTTTTAGAGCGATTTCGTCAAATGAGTACGTGGCGAGGTCTCCGGAGTTGAAGTTGACTCGGTATCCAACATGCTCGGTTGAGGGCGACCAAGGGGTGCTTGGAGCATTGTAACTTTTGGCGGGTTATTGTTCGTCTAGATGGGCGTTCGCAAGGGCTTAGAGCCGTTTGGACCTCTAGTGAGTCGAATTCCATGTTGGAGAGTGTCCAACTAGCAAGCGAGTGGGCTGGGCCCAAGAGGTATTTGTTCGAAGTAGGTTGGGCCTAGCCATCACTTAGGCGAAGTGGACTTGATACGATTTTTGACCACTACACAAAGCGATTCGCGGCTAACTTCGTCTAGATCCTACAACGGGTTACACAAAGAGTGTCAACTTGATCGGAAGATATGACTAGAGGGATTGGACATATATACATGGATAATACCCATAGAGATATGCCCATAGGCCGAAAAGAAGTTTAGGCAAGGATAGTACGAAAGGCCCGAAAGAAGGGATTTTGGGCCAGGGCACCAAATGGATGATTTGGGCCCTAGAGAGTGGCCAACCAAGTGATATGGGCAGCCATAAAGTGGCTGACCAGATAAGGTCACAAACCCTAGGGTGGGACGCCCATAACAAGGGATTTAAGGAAAATTAGAAACTACTTTCAAATTTTCACTATTTTCTTAATCTTATTCAAAAAGGTTTTTTAGGAATCTAATTAGGGTTCGACTTTAACTTAGAACTCTATATAAACCCTCTTTGGGACTTGAATAAGGTGTGGAATTTCTCATAAAGCTTTCTGACTCTACCGCATCAAGTAGAGAAGAGAAAGTGAGCTAATTCCCATTACTATCTATCTAGTCAAAGAAGAAGGAGTTCTTTATCTAACAACCACTGTTATTCTAGCTAATAAACAAGGAGGGAGATCAAGGTGATTGCTCGTTGTCCCAAGTAGATGAGCTACAATTGGAGCTCTTGGTCTTCTTGAGAGCGATTGGAAAGGTTCGAGGGAAAACTAGCTATAAATGTATTTATGCAATAGTTTTACTTAGTTCATCATTATTTCTTATGCATCCGATCCTGGGAATACTAGTGTTTGACATTAGATGTCAAGTTATTCGCATACAACGCTAGTAGAAGCGGTCATAACCCAACACGTACTTTATCCATCCTTCCTCGCGGTCGCCAAACCTTCAGTAACCTCAAAATCACAATTTTCTGTGGATTTGTCATCATTTTTGTCCTTCGTGTATAAGGAACCTCGGCGGAAGTTCATGTGTCGTAGTTGAAAATAATAACATAACGAAAGAAAGTAGTCATATTCGTGTTGTGGTCAGATCCGATGGTAATCCAAACGATCCTTCTGATTTTGTGATAAATCCCAATATAATCCATAGTCTTGGTCCCAAAATCTCATATTGGAACCAAGAAAGGAAATTCTGGCTTGATTATGATTTCCATCAGGTCTCATGGATATTGCGCGAAGCTATTATTAACTCGAATGGTCATTTTAGTTCATCTGGAAGTCGAATGAATCTGATTAATGGACAGTGATACATTGTTTGCTGATACGGTATTTGAAGTTCCTCTCTCTTAAGTACGATAACTACAATATGGTTGTTCATGGTTACCCAGATAGAAAGAGATCTGAAGAGATAGAGATGGATCTACGAAGAAAGATAGTGAGAGAGACATTGAGAGGGATGAAGATTAGGGGACAATAGTTCAATCGTGTGAAATTTTAGACTATATAATAGATATACTTCCTGAGTCAATTTATATTGACTTAGTCTTTATGCCCCGAAAACTTTTCTTTATTCCCCAAAGAATTGACCTTTTTTTTCTCTTGTTCTTCTCCATCTATTTTTTCTTTTTCATCTCTTCCCCTTCTTCGAATCATAATCGACACTTTATCATAAAAAAATCTTGTTTCTAAATTCATCATCATCAATCAACAATGAGGAGTTAGAGAGATAAAAAAACTTTGTTTTAGAGAGAGAAAGAGAGTAAAACTACTACTGAAAAACTTTGACTTCAAATCAATCTTGATCTATGATGAGACATTAGAGAGAGGAAGAACCTTGATCCAAAACCACCATTACAAATGCTTCCGGAAATCCTAATCACAGACTGGTCTCGGATCAATTCGACAGGTTTCAGACTAGTCAGTCCGAACCCCGAAGCAAGGGCTCAGACTTGTCCGAGTCCTACCCGTTGCTTAGAATTTCGGATGGATAGATCTGTATGCTACAATTTTAGCGGGGTGCCGATAGATGTTTGTGGTCAAAAAATATTGACCTTGGTCAATCCCCACTAACCAAAGAGGGCTAATTTGTGAATTGTGATCATCTGAGTTCACTCTGCAACTAACCTAGAGAGAGAGAAGGTTGGAGAGAGAGAGAGAGAGAGAATGGAGGGTGAAGGGTCTTCTTCTTCTTCTTCTATGCATTCATCATACAAACTTCAACCAATTCGTTTCTTGAATGAAGACATACTATTCTGCACTGATATCGACGTTGAATCCCAAGTAGAGATGAAAGTATCAGGTCCCAAAGGCCGACCAATCACCAGGTTTGAATCAATTAAACAAGCAATTCTCCTCTTCATTCATGCCAAACTCTCCATTAATCCCGATCATCGCTTCGCTTTCGCTTCTCTTTCCCAATCCGCCTCCTGGGTACCATTTCTTCACCTCCAAATTCTCCTTATATATATATATATATATATATTGTTTTTATGTTATGAAATTATTACAAAGGAAGAAACTTTGATTCAAATTTCTCACTGATCTATATTTAAGATTTAGATGAGTAGTCCCCATTATTTCTCAACTTTGACAGCTTCATGTGATTCTATTGGAAAACCCTACCTACTACATGGCCTATTAAAAAAAAACCTAAATTTATGCAGGTTTCTCCCAAGTGATAATTTCCTTGAACCCTCTAAATTTCTCTTGAATGAGAATTTTGCTACTTCTTTCAATTTAATAGAACACTTCAAGGTTAGTGGTATTCTGTTTGATTGATTTCGATAAAACCCTAAAAAAGTTTGAAGCTTACCTTGGTTAGGTGCTAAGTGCTAACATGTACGTTTCTCTCCATAGGAGATACTAGGGTTCGAATCTTACTGTTTCCGTAGAAAATAATGAAACCCTAAAAATTTGTTTGGGGAATTCGTCTTAATTTGAAAAGCTTACATGTTTTTAATCATAGGTTTTGCTTGGTATGCCATTAAAGTTTGAATATCGATTGCCCAAACGTTGCTTTCAGGGTTTCTATGTAAGAAGTGCTTCCATATGAACCATTCTGTATTTGCCTACTTGAATTTGGCAAAAAGGTAGAGAGAGTATTTGTATTTTTAAATGGATGTAAATATTTTGCCACATTCATGTGGATGACGAGAAAATGGTTCATATTAATGCACTTAGACAAAAACCGAAACAAGTTGGGCTTAAAAATTTCTTCATCTTTTCAGTTTTCATACTTACGTATCAAGATTGCATCTCCTAAAGTTAGCTCTTGAATTTGTAGAAAAATCAACATCTCTTATATCTCTTTCTGTTTTGTTTCTTGAAGCATCACCAAAAGGAGTTCAGCAATGGGGTCGAACATGCAATTTCTGCACTTCGAGGGTTAGTGCCTTCTAATACATCATATGGGCATGCAGATCTCACTCAACTATTCCGTGTTGCAGCTCATGAAGCAAAGAAATCCCGGGCACAAAATCGTATTTTAAGAGTGGTATGCTTTCATTGAATTTACTTTTTGGTAGATGTAGAAACCTATGAAAAAATGAGCTTCAAGAATGGTGTTCGGTAAGTTGAGACACCTTCTACAATTCTTCAATTACGGATCTACTTTCAGTTTTCGTATAGAGAAGATAGATTCTCTACTTAAATTGAGTCCACCTCTCAAGATCGCTCCCGAGTCCCGATTATGAAAATACTACAAATGCTTGAAGATCCCAGCAAAGTCCTATAGAAACTCTGATCTAATCCTAGATATACCATATAGAAGAATATAAATTAGACATTTTAGCATCACTGAGATGAAAATTTCTTCCCAAGATTAGGATTCTTGTTACACACGACATGTTCATGTCAAATTGTGTTTGATAGCGCCTTCACTTTCGTGAAAATAGGTGGACTATATAATACTTTCCATTGGTTGACTGCAATTTTATTCTATGGAAATGAGATTTCAATACCGTAAACTTTGTCAAAAAATGTGATTTTTAGCACTTCCTTGGCATACATTTCTCCTTCTCTCTAACGGAATCAATTCCACGGAATTCTTGAGAACAAACACAATTCTACTGAACATATTTCTTCACTTTCAAACTCCAGTTTAGATTTTTTCTACGTGTTGCAAAATTTGAATATTGAAGAATTGTTTTTCAGAAATCTAATGTGGATTCTTATGGTTAAATTTGTATGCATATATCTTCTACCGAAAAACTTCTTAGCTTTAATGGTTAAAGGTGCAACACTGCAACCCTTGATCTTGCTTGATAATCACATGAAATCTGGGAAATAACATAAGTGCATTCTTTATTTTCAGATCCTAATATATTGCAGATCATCTATACAACCACAATATCAATGGTCTTCAAACCAGAAGCTTTTCACATTAGATGTCGTGTATCTCCATGATAAACCATGTCCTGAGAACTGTCCCCAAAAGGTATATGATGCACTTGTCGATGCTCTTGAGCATGTTAGTGAGTTCGAGGGCTATATTTTTGAGAGCGGACAGGGCCTTTCACGTACACTTTTCCGTATCATGTGTGTTTTGTTATCTCACCCACAACAACGATGTGTCCAAGACGATATCGACATCCCTAAATCCCTAACAAAGAAGTCAACTTCAGCTGAACCCATCCCTGGTGAAGAAAATGTTGTTGTATCAACCCAGTGATTCGATGTGAATTCCAAAGTTAATTTAATACTTTGTTTTGTTTATATATGTTTGGACTTATAGTTGGGTTTTTATCAATGTACCTATCATATTGGAAATCTTTTCCTTCTATTATGAAGTATGAACTATGAATTTAATATCTAGCTAGATACCTTTCAATTGAGGTTGTGTAATAGTCATCGTTTCGACAAACTCCTTTTTGGCGGTCTGGTATTCAATTTTTATTATTGTTTGAATATCGGTAATATGGAACAGTGATAGTACATTTCACAATTTGTTGAGGTTGGAAAATGAGAAATTCAAAATGGATATTTAGTTCAAAAAGTACACCTCTAATCTGAATTTAGTCCATCCTTGAAGGATACGAATCTTTAATCTCTTGAGGTTTAATGTATTTAGTTAAGGTTGTAGGTGACATGGAATCCAGTGCCAAGTTTCAATCAGACCCCTTTCTATATAAAATTTGAGACCGGAACTTCGTTTACAGCATATGTACTAAGTGGCGGCCAACAGCCCAACATGCAGTGTTGGTATGTGAACACTGGCGCAGCCGAAGGGTACCGGTTGTGGCCTTTCTAGGGTTTGGAAGACTCAGACGCATTGGCCAAGACAAGCTATCTATTTGGGTACCGGTTGTGGCCTTTCTAGGGTTTGGAGGACTCAGACGCATTGGCCAAGACAAGCTATCTATTGGGGTAAAAATACCCCATAACTAGCTCTTTATGGTTGTATGGTGAGTGGGTGGTGTATTTTGGTTTATAGCCCCTCTTGCCTCTAGGATACAATCATACAACAGTTTACTAGAACAAGGTAGCACTCAAAATATTCTGTTCTAGTAAGAACTTGACTGTAACTCTGTAGAAAAATATTAGAAGAAACAAAACACTTAAAAACTATAAAGAAACACTATAAGAGAAGAAGGGAAAATGTGTTTGTGTCTGTTTAGAACAAAAGGGAAGAGTTGTTTTCGTTTAGAACAAAGGAAACCCTTCGTCAAAGATAAAGAGGAGAGAGAGAGTAAAGAGAAGAAGAAGGGAATTTTTTTTTCTTTTCAAGTTAGGTCGCCAACCGGAAATTGCCCACCGGCGATTTGACGTCGTTAAGTCAAACTCTGATCTAAGTATTATCTCCTATATACACATTGTCTTTAACCAAGCTGGAGATGTCCTTTGACAACTTCAGGCATTGGCAGCATTGCCTATAAATTGTTACTGTAACTTGTTAGTCACAGTGTATATTAGTGTTATAAATTTGATTCTGCACGACTAGTCTTACTATTTAGAGACATAATTCCAAACCCCAAGCTAGTCATCCTATTAGCCCTCCTTCAACATTTTCTTTCATGGCTTCTCAATACTCTCTCTGCTCATGGCAAATTAACTCTTCGTTTTTCGAAACCATCGTCTAAATAGGAACTTCAACCGATTAATTCTGATTTTATAGGTGGCTGGTGTTGTCCTTACGATGTGGGGCTTTCCTTCATAAAAAAATTACTCTATCCACAATCTAGATTCTTCCGTGACTGTGATTACTTTCCTATCCAGGGTCCAGTAAACACTTTTCTTGTCAAACCGAAGAGTTAATTTTTGTTAAATGCTTTGAATTTCGGTCGCCCATGGATCCTGAGGGGAATGATGTTGGTACTTAAGGAAGTCGAATTTCCAGTCTCAGATGCAGTGGACGATCTCTTCTTTGAACCCATGTGGTGTACCCTCTATAAGGTACCACAAGCTATCCAGAACAAAGAGGATTTTGATGCCATTTTCGAGTGCATGTGTAAAATCATTCAGATAAAGCCTCGAAATTTTGGCTTTGTTAACAATCAGACAGTCAAGGTGCACTTCCTTTATGATGTTCGCCCCCCCTCTGCTAGCTGTTATTCATCCTATCTTTTCAGATGGGGAAAAGGAAATCAAGATTAGCTATTTCAAATTCCCAGGAGCCATATGTCAGCTGTGTCGTATTGTTGATCACCCTCTGGATAATTGCCTTATCTTTGCGAACTCATCGGAGGAGGAGTTTGAAGCTGATACTGATCCTATGGAGACAGGTTTAATTAACAACCCTCTTATTGAACCTGAACTACCATCCCCAGTAAGTCATCCAACTCATCCTCACCTTATCTTTTCCAACTCGGAGAAAAGAGGTAGAGTTAGCTCCATTCATATTTCTTTGAGCTCCCCGGAGCATATTGAGGAGAACATGCAAACTAGTGAATGGTGATTGATAACTCGGAGACTCGTCGTCTTCTCCAAGAGTCTTTTCTGCTCACTCAAAGCCTTAATATTATATCCAATGAAGGGGAGGATGGTGATGCTGCACCAACAGGGTCGTCCACTCACTAAGGGTCTTTTTTGTCTGTTCTGTTTAGTTTCTGTGTAGAGCTAGTTGGTTTATGTTTTCAGTTGTATTTGTCTCTGTTTAGATGGTGTTATCCTCGTCTCTGTTTAGTTTTTTTGTTTGGAGTGGGATCAGTCTCCAAGTTTCTTCTAGAGCTCTCAGTGCTTGCTCTTTTTTGGTAGGATGGATTAAGCTTTTGAGGTATAAGACTCTAAAGTTTCTACCATCTTAGTCTTTGTTCAGGGCTTGGTTTTGGTGGTTTGGACTATTTATGCTACTTTGACTGGTTCTTTGTTCATTGATACTTATTGTGATCTTTGTCTTAGTGTTTAGTTCTTGTTTTTCTCTTTTCTTCCTTCTTTTCTGTTGTTGTTAAGTGCTTGTTTTCTTTTAGTTCTGTTCCATGCAGACTCACGAAACTCCACCGACCGACATTACGATCCTAACATTGAACGTAAGAGGTTGTGGAAATTTTACTAATCGAAAACATCTATGGAATTTAATTAAAGAACATAAGCCTGATATTATCTACTTATCTGAAACTAAGTGTATGAATGTGAATCTGAATAAACTTCCTAATATGAGCAATATCTATGAGCACCGAGCCGTGGAACCTATAGGCAAATCTGGGGGTCTAGCCATGTTCTGGACCAAATCCATCCAGCTAGAGATAGTGCTTCTAGATAATAACTTCATCATGCTAAGGGCACCCAAACCCACAACCAATTTAAATTTCATAGAACTGGTTTTTATGGGTGCCCGCATCACAACAACAAGATACAACCGTGGTACACCTTGGCCCAGAATGGTCCCTCGGATAACAATCCTTGGGTGGTGATAGGAGATCTAAACAACACTTTGCACCCTTCAGAAAAATCAGGAGGTAACGAAGCCCAACAAGCCCACTTAACCAAAATTAATCAAACTATTAATGACATGGGCCTTCTAGACATAGGCTTCTCGGGCCCACCTTTCACTTGGTCCAACAAACAATTTCAAGGCAATCTCATTAAGGAGAGATTAGACAGAGCCTTAAAAAATCATATGTGGTTGATAGACTTCCTGGCTTCCCAACTTACTCATCTTCCTAACCTTGGATCTGACCATCTCCCGATTCTCCTTACTACTAATTTCATCAAAACCATTTAAATTTATTCGTACCTGGATGACTCACCAGGGTTGCGCTAATTTCATCAAAACCAATTGGTCTCAGATACCTAACCAAATCCAGCTTAAACTTAACTCTCTAGCCATCCATCTACCTGGAACAAAAAAGTCTTCGGACATCTGGAAACTAAAATCAAAACTTTAACCAACAATATCCAAAATGTTCAAGATAAAAATTCTTTCCAAGTCATAAATGCTCATCTAGAACATCTTTTTCTTCTCCAAGAAAGCATCTGGAAAGAAAAATCTCATATTTCGAACATTAATTTGGGTGACAGCAACACCAAGTTCTTCCATGCTAAAGCGATAGCGAGAAACAGAAAAACTAATATCAGCTCCATCAAAAGAGAGGACAACTCTTGGACCAATGATGATGCTGAAATTCCAAACATTTTTGCACATCATATTTCCTACATTTCCACTTCAGCCGGATCTACGATCACGGATAACCTTCTGAATAAATTTCATCCCCAAATAGAAAATTCCCAAAACCTCATTCTTACTACCATACCACTATAAGAAGAAATTCGCAAGGCAGTGTTTTCTCTAAAAGCGGATGCCGCCCCGGACCCGGATGGTTACCCACCTTTTTTCTACCAATCCAATTGGGACACAGTTAAACCTGACATTATCAATATGGTATCAGTCTTTTTTCATTCTGTCAGCCTCCAAGCTCAATCAAATCATACCCACACATGTCTCCTCCCAAACAAAAACCCCCTAAACTCCTGGAGATTTCAAACCCATCAGTTTACTGAACACTACATACAAAATTCTTACCAAAATTCTGGCTAATAGGCTCAATGATCTCCTTCCTGATCTTATCTCTCCTTTTCAAGCGGCCTATATCCCTGGGAGACAGATCACGGATAACATCATTATTAGTCAAGAAATTATACACTCTTTCAAGAAATGTAGGGGTTCCAAAAGTCTCAAGCTTGACATGTCGAAAGCTTTTGACCGAATCGAATGGAGTTACTTAGAACAGATCACGGCGCATATGAACTTTTCTGCTCACTGGATTAACCTTATCAAAACCTGCCTAAACTCTTCCACCATGGCTATTCTTATCAATGGTCGTCCGAGCAATACTTTCGCGGTTAGCAGAGGTATCCGTCAAGGCGACCCGCTTTCCCCTTTCCTCTTTGCTTTGGCCATGGAAGGGCTAAGTCGGTTGTTAGAAAGCAACAACAATGCTAATAATTTTGAAGGTTTCTGTTTCCCGAATTCCGATATTAATATGAAACACCTGCTTTTCGCCGATGATTGTATCATATTCGGGCGCAACACTCTCGAAAATGTGTATAATCTCAAACAAATTCTTTCCGAATTCAACCTGGCATCTGGTCGGATGATAAATTATGCCAAATCTACGATTTTCTTCTCCAAAAATTCTCATCCAAAATTCAAGAGAATGATCATTAGCAGTTTCAAAGTTCATCAATCCTCCTCCCTCGACAAATACGTGAGCACGAATCTCTTCATTAACAAAACAAAAAGCAACTATTCTCTTCTCTCATTTCTCAAATCCAAAATAAGTTGTCTAAATGGCAAACTAACCTTCTCTCCCAAGCGGGTCGCTCTATAGTAATCTCCTCTATAGCAGTGGCCATCCCCCAATACCAAACGCAGTGATTTGCCATCCCCAAAGGCATTAGCAACAGCGTAGAGACCCTCCAAAGGTCTTTCTAGTGGGGAAAATAAAAAAACCATCCATACCATCAACTGGCTTGCTATATGGAAACCGCGCAAAATAGGGGGACTTGACTTCCTTCTTCCACACTTAGACGATCAAGCGTTTCTTAGCAAATTAGTGTGGAGGATGATTAAAAATCCTCAGGATTTGTGGGCTCGACTTCTAAAAGCTAAATACTTCCCGAATTCCTCTAAACCCAGACCACCCAACTCCAATCACTCTTGGTCGTGGAAGTCTATTAGATAACATTATGATAATGTGGCCAAAATTATATTCTGGGACATTAACAAAGGACAAATGTTAACATCTGGAATGACAACTGGATCCCAAATCACCCCCACCGATTGCTAACCTTAATAATGTTGACCTCTCTTGGGTCAGCCAACGAATCATTAATAATGAATGGAACCTAACATTGTTAAATTCTTGTTTTCCTACTGATATTGTCAATCCCATCATTACTATCAATTTGCAGGTGGACCAAGAGGACTCATCCGAATGGTCATTAACGAAATCTGGTAAATACTCCATTAAATCCATGTATCATCATCTTCGCACCAATGGAAATGAACAGGATAATGAATAGGTAGAATGGAACCATAAATGGAATATTAACACTATTCCGAGGATAAAATTATTTTTATGGAAATGTTGTACCAATAGCCTACCAGTTCGCGACAAAATAGGGAACTTTATCGATAATGTCTACTCTTGCTTGAAATCTAATCATAATGAAACCATTGATCATGCGTTATTACACTGCAACTATGCGAAAACAATATGGTTTTATTTTCATGTCAGAACAGACAGAATACTATCCATCAAATAATAGATCATGATGTGGAAGGATTTAGATGAGGAATTAGCAACTCTTTATGCAAAAATATTATGGTTTATATGGAAAGAACGATGTGAAGCTTGCTTCACATCCAAAAAACAAAGACCCATGCAGGTTATACAAACAACATCAACACCTCTGAAAACGACGATTAAGATAAAAGAACTAAAGACACAAACATGGAGCCCTCCATCGACACCATTTCTTAAATTCAACACTGACGCTTTATTTACAGATCTTTCAGAACCAGCAGGAATAGACTGTGTGATTCATGACTCTCAAGCCAATTGCATTTCGGCTTATGCAGATACCACCAGAGGACAAACGACGGAAGAATGTGAATGTATTTCTATTAAGAAGGCCCTCCTGTGGGCAATCCAGCTCAACATAACACATGTTCATATTGAAAGCGACAACCTCAATGTAAGTACATTCCTGGAAGACCAAAGCTACACCACGCAATGGCAGTCTAAAAAGCATTTATCAGAGATTATACAATTGAAAGTGAAATTCACCGAGTTCAAATCTTATTACATCCCAAGATCATCTAACTCTATAGCGGATGCATTAGCAAAATGGGAAGACAACACCGACAAAAGAAGATTTGGAACAATCTGCCAGATTTCTGTATGATTTAGTTGTTTTAGTTTTTGCTTCTGTTTCAATAAAAAAATATTAATTTATTTTTCCTAACATGATTTACGTTAGGTCCGAATTTCAATTTTGTTTGGGGCCTCTCAAATACTTGGGCCGGCTATGACCGTAGAAAATATCTCAACGCCCTAATCAGGGTATTCTTGTCATAAATTTCCATGAGAACAAATATCTAAGGCCCAAAATTCGAATCAAAATAGGAAATCAAAGTCAACCCAGAATTATATTAGAAATAAAACCCAAAAGATGAAAGTACTATGTTACCCCCAACCAAGATTTGAGATCCCTCTTATATCCCTCAACCATTTCCCGCTCTCTTTTCCCTCCTAGTCAATTCGCGAGTTACGAGATGGGGTCAAATCACTCTTACATTTGACATTTAATACATTCAAAATTTGTTTTCTCTCTCTTCATTTGTCAGAAAAACGAAAAAGGTTGGAAGCACTCTAATGGAACTTATGTCTAAACTTATATCTATGCTGGTGTCAAAAGTAATAGTTAGATAAACATTTTGTAAAATGTTTTAATTTAGAAGTTAGGTGTCTTGATTTTGTATATAACTTTAGTTCCGAGAAAAATTTCGTAACACTCTTAAACATAAACTTAATTGCTGGGAACAGATTATAAAATATTTTTTTTGTCAGATTTTCTATATCTGACTAGAGTTTGAATTTTTTTTTAAGTTTGCACTTATACCTGTGTTAATTGCAAATTAAATAGTTAGCTAAGCATTTTACAAAATGTTATGAACATTCTGATGTGAGACGTGGACAGAGTTGATAAACCCAACGCACTTTTCCTCTTATATCCCAAAACACTTTCCCACCCATTCCCAATTTTCACCTTTTCGGTAAAAACGAGAGAAACCCAATCATCCAATCACTCGTTAACCCAACTGACATTTAAAGCCAAATTTTTGGTTTTCTCTCTGTTCATTTTTTTTGTTTTCTCTCTCTCTTCATTTGTCTGAAAAGAAAGGGTTGAACATAAAGTTATTTGTTGGGAACATTTTACAAAATATTTATTTTTATCTTGTACATTTTTAGATCTGGATAGAGTTTCAACGAATTCATGTTTGCACTTATACCTATGTTGGTGGAAAAAGTAGTAGTTAGATGAGTATTTTGTAAAATTTTTTTGTATAGATATTAGGTGTCTTGATTTTGTAAATAACTTTAGTTGTTAGAAAATTCTCACAACACTTTTAAACATAAAACTATTTGTTGGGAAAATTTTACAAAATGTTTATTTTTTTATCTTGTACATTTTTAGATCTGAGTAGAGTTTTAAATGAATTTATGTCTGCAGTACTTATACCTATGTTGGGGAAAAGTAGTAGTTAAATGAGCATTCTGTAAAATGTCTTCGTATAGATGTTGGGTGTTTTGATTTTCTAAATAACTTTAGTTCTAAGAAAATTTTCACAACACTTTTAAACATAAAGTTACTTATTGAGAATATTTTACAAAATGTTGATTTTTTATCTTGTACATTTTTAGATCTGAATAGAGTTTCAAATGTATTTATTTATGCACTTATACCTATGTTAGCGAAAAAAGTAGTAGTTAAATGAGCATTTTGTAAAATGTTTTCGTATAGATGTTAGGTGTTTTGATTTTGTAAACAACTTTAGTTCTCAGAAAATTTTCACAACACCTTTAGACATAAAGTTATTTGTTGGGAACATTTTACTAAATGTTGTTTTTTATCTTGTACATTTATAGATCTGAATAGAGTTTCAAATGAATTATCTACGCTTATATCTATATTAGTGGAAAAAGTAGCAGTTAAATGAGCATTTTGTAAAATGTTTTCGCATAAATGTTAAGTGTTTTGATTTTGTTGATTTTGTAAATAACGTTAGTTTTTAGAAAAATTTCACAACACTTTTAAACATAAAGTTATTTGTTGGGAACATTTTACAAAATGTTTATTTTTTATCTTGTACATTTTTTAATAGAGTTTGAAATGATATTATGTCTGCACTTATACCTATGTTGGTGGAAAAAATAATAGTTAGATGGGCATTTTGTAAAATGTTGGAGTACAGAAGTTAGGTTTCTTGATTTTGTAAATAACTTTAGTTCTGAACAATTTACCATGACACTTTTAAACATAATTTTAAGTGTTGGGAACAGATTATAAAATGTTCATTTGTTTTCAGTATTTTGAAATATAAAGTTATTTGTTGGGAATAGATTACAGAAATGCTTAACAAAGTAATTCAAACACCATAATCTTCAAGAAACTTTTCCTTCACTTCAGCGGGAATCCACTTGAGCTTTGCATAAGAATCACCTTCCTGACCAAATACTTTATCCATAACAATCGTCTTACCACCGTAAGAATAGTAGTAGCTCAAATCAACGCCATAGTCTTTAAAAAACTTTTCTTTCACTTCACTTGGAAATATTTGACCAATTTCGGTGATTAGCTCGCTTCAAGCTTTAGAAACAAGCTTTTTGTCCTTATTTTGAGAACCATTGATTGTGTTATCGTTTTCCTTAGATATATTATTTAGAAGTGGAAAAAATTACAAAAATATAATTAAAAAGTAAATCAAGAAATATTTTTTTTTATTTGAATTTGTCAACGGGTTAATGTGCCCGACACTTACAATAAATAAACGGGTTGGAGGTCCCGACCCTAAATAAAAGTAATGGAAACAATACTAACAACTGCAAAAAACAAGCAAAGGAAATAAAGTATGTCCTAACTCTCACGGTACTACTTCATGTTTCTGATTCTAATTATACCATTTTTATCTTCTAAAGTAATCTTTAATAAGTCAGCAGGTAACATGCTACCCTCCATCTCCTGATACCCCATGGTAGGCTTTAACTTTGATAAGTAATCGGCGGCTTGGTTAATTTCACGGTAGACATGTATGATAGAACAATCTTCCATTTGTGTCCATAGCTCACGAATGTCTCGAATTATCCTGACTAATCGCCATGGAGGCGCCTCCAAATCAGATTGCAATATCGAAACTGCTTGAGCTGAATCCGTTGCGATCTTCACTCTCCTCGTACCGAACTTAATAGCCAACTGTAATCCCATTCGAATACCTTGCATTTCATGCATTATAACTGAGATACTTCCTGTTTTTGCTGCTGCCGCTACTATGATGTTGCCCCCATGATCGCGAATAATTGCGCCAAATCCACCCAATTCAGCTTCATACGACCCATCTGTATTTATAAGGACTTGCCCTATCATTGGGCCAACCCATTTGCAGGAGACGGTTTCCTCTAGCCTCAAAGGAATGGCCAGATTCCACCGTTCAAGGATTTGATGGGCTTCGGCAGACCCATTGGGCCTTCTTTTCCAGGTTGTTACCTTGATCTTAACATCACTGACCACACCTCTGTACAACAGTTCAGCTGATTTAGCCTCCCCTCTAAATACACGATTATTTCGTTCCCTCCAAATGTGATAAATAAATCCACAAAACGTAAGACAGCCGAGCCTTCCAAGTACCGAGTTGCCATTAAATGTTGTTGTGCACCATACGATCTCCTCAGTCCAATTTCCTGTGTAATTCCTACGAATACCAAGCAGAAATAATAGGTCTGTCCACACTGTTTTCGAGTAGTTACATTGAAAGAAAATATGCTCGTCAGTCTCTACGTCACATTGACATAAAGGACATACGTCATCCACTTCAAGTCCCCATGCTCGAAGCTTGGTTTTCGTTTTTAAACCTCTTTTGAGCGCAATCCAAGAAATAAATTGATGCTTAGGGATTCCCTCCGAACACCATATAAGTGAAGACCATGGTATCGAGTTACCTTTTCGCCGAAGCGAATTATATGTATCCCTGACCGTGTATTCACCCGACGGAGTAATTTTCCAAACCACCCTATCCCTCTCAATTCCACCCACTTCAATTTCGTGCAAAGTGTTGAAAACTTCTCCAAAGGCAAACCTGTTTTGATTTGAGAACATCCACTGTCCCATATGTAAGAAATCAGCAACCCGGGCATCCTCTCTCATGCTAGAGTCCAAACTTCGGTTTAAATTAAAATATTCAGTTAAAGACCCCATTTGATGCCATACATCACGCCAAAAGAATGTGTTCTGCCCATCATGTATAAGATATTTCACCATTCCTTGAGCCAACTCTCTGCAACCCAAAACCCGTCGCCAACACCATGAACAACTCTTAGGAACAACCATCGTCCAGAAGTTTTTCCCCCTTATCAAGTTACTCTTCACCCATCGAACCCATAATGTATTCTTCTCGCTTATGATATCCCACACGTGTCTGAGGTTCATTGCTAAATTCATCGTTTCAATGTCCCGTATACCTAGACCCCCTTCACTCTTTGGTAGACACACATCAATCCACTTCACTGCCGGTCTATTACTACCCTCTTCCAACCCCTTCCAAAGGAACCGATTAAAAATGCTGTTAATTTCTCTATAGACTCGCTTCGGGAGGACGAAGACCGAGGCCCAAAAAACTAGCATGCTGCCCAACACCGTCTTAATAAGAATCAATCTACCTGCATAAGAAAGAAACCGAACCTTCCACGACTGCACCCTAGCCTGTATTTGATTAAGTAACGGAAGACAGTCCTTATAGGCCAAACGAGAAGCGACCAATGGAAGACCGAGATATCTAATGGGTAAGGCACCGACTTGAAATCCGAGAACATCCTTCATAGCACTGGTCTGGTTATCTGTCATACCTGCACAGAAAATTGTACTCTTATTCACATTCACGGCAAGTCCTGTGCTCTTGAAAAGATCACTGATAACCTGTTGGAGAGCTTCCGCCGATCCTCTGTCACCTCTCATGAAAACCATAAGATCGTCAGCGAAACAAAGGTGAGTAACGATAGGGTTTCTGCATCTAGGGTGGAGTTTCAGACTATCATTTTGGAGTTGTTTATTGATTAGTACCGAGAAGACTTCCATCACCATCACGAAGAGATAAGGGGACAACGGGCAACCTTGTCGAAGTCCCTTCTTGCCTTCAAAATAACCATGAGAACCACCATTGATCATGATAGAGAAACGAGGGGTGGATACACATTCTTCTACCCAACCAATAAACCTGTCCGGCAAACCAAACTTTTTGAGGATCTTTAATAGTGATGACCATCGGACTGTATCGTACGCCTTCCGGAGATCAATCTTGACCGTGCATCTGTCAGTTCCCCGAGAAAGACCATAGTCCCTAACCAACTCATGAGCCAACATAATGTTATCCTGAATCAACCTGCCTGAGATAAAAGCTGACTGAGTCTCGCTAACAAGTGAGGCCGCATATCGCTTAAGTCTGTTCGCCAAGATCTTCGTAATACATTTGTATACCACATTGCAGCAAGAGATCGGTCTGTAGTCACCCATGGTAGTAGGGTTAGTAATTTTGGGAATTAAAGAGATGAGAGTCGAATTTACCTCCCGGAGAAGCCGACCAGATCGAAAGAAACACTGGATAGCCCGTGTGAAATCATCACCAACTAGTTCCCACAATGATCTAAAAAAACGAGAAGAGAAGCCGTCCGGTCCCGGAGCTTTATCCATTCCAATTGCAGAGAGAGCCTCAAGTATCTCATCTCTAGTTGGTCTACACTCAAGCTGTTCAACAGCCTGATAATCAAGGGTCTGAGGAAACTCCAGGCCGGACAATACCTCATCCTCATTCGGGTCTGATGATGTAGTGCCTAGGAGTGTTGTATAGTAGTCTACGAACCGAGTTGGTATAATGTCTTTATCAGTAATCACTAACCCTTCTTCATCCTGTATCTTCACAATATTGTTGCGGGATTTTCTTTCCTGTAACGAATAGTGAAAAAAACGTGTATTTTGATCGTCCAACGTCAACCATTTCACTCTGGATTGTTGTTTCTTACTAGAGATCTCTGCCATCATTTTAGTAACATAATCATTCACAGCCACTCTTTCACTAACACGTAGTTCCGGGTTCAATGGGTCGTTGAATAGTTCTTCCTGATTCGCATGCATAGTGGTTCTGGCCACTTCTACCTGGGTATTTATGTTATTAAACCTCGTACCCTTCCATTGAATAATTCTGTTTTTGACTGCCTTGAGTTTAGAAACCAGCTGATGCATCGGATTTCCTGTCACCCGTATGGCCCATGCATTGTTAACCATAGCAATAAATCCCGGTTCATCTAACCAGCAATTGTAAAACTTGAAAGGGCGACGTCCTGATTGCTGGAAAGCCTCTAGAGACACTACCATTGGAGAATGATCAGAAATACCGGGCGGTAGGAACTCCGCCTTCAATCCAGGAAAAGAATCAAGTAACATAACATTCATTAGGCACCTGTCCAGCTTTGATATAATGTTCATTGCACCATCTCTACAATTAGACCAAGTGTAGCGAAAACCAATGTACGGGCAATCAACCAATTGAGCATTTTGAATACATGAATAAAATTCTGCGTAGTTAGCTGGCCGAACCACATCTCCTCCTACCTTATCATCAACGTGTAAAATCGAATTAAAATCCCCCATTAATAACCAGGGTAAATTAGTTGTCGCAACCAATTCTTCCATTTCAGCCCATAAGAGTGATCGACCTGCAGAAAAATTATAACCATATACCATTGCTACCATAAAGATCTTCCCGTTCCAGTCTACACGAACAGCTATCATTTGAGCTGAACTAGATAATTGTTGGACTGTGATAATGTTCGGCTCCCAAGTAAGCCATATACGTCCCTCACCTTCTCCGTTATAGTTATCTAAGTAACTCCAAAATGGATTAATACTCTGTTGTATTTTCGATCTATTTCTGTTTTGAACTTTAGTCTCCACAATCCCACACATACACAATTTGTTAACACGAATAAGATTCTTGACTTCCATCACTTTTTTATCGTCATTAAGACCTCGAATATTCCAGCAACCCACACTAACCATTAATAACAAAAGTTGTTTTTCGACCCTTCAACTTCTTCTCTCCGGTTGGTCGAACACCGAGTAAAGTATTCTTGGAATCTCTCATTCCTCCTTTCGGAGCTGAACTAGTAGCCCACGGACTTGCACCCACAATCCCAATATCATCAACATTAGGTCTATAATCTTCTCCGGAGTCACTATCACTTTGGGAATCTTCCATCCTGGTTGTCACATCTGTACACAAATTCGGCTTCTCCTTATATGGAATTGGTGTTGAGGTAGTATTGCTTGTTGTCACTGAAGTAGCATGTGCTACCACACACTGCCTCTTTGAAGATTGCTCATTACTGTGTAAAGTTTTGCTGACCCTTGATGTACTTTGAACATCCACCTGCCCTGTCAAGTTCCTACCTTTTTTGTGCATAACAACTGCCCATTCTGCCTCTTGAGATTGATCTCTAAAATTATTTTCATTCTCACTTTGCTGCCCCTGCTGCTGTTTAGTGGTAATAGTAAGTTGTTGGTGTCTAATTTCATGATTCTTAATGGTACTCGACTTTGCCGGAGTGCTCTTCAACAATTGAACCTGTCCATATTTCGGTGCAGCTTGGTTGGAATCATGAACCATCAATGTTCCATTTTCCATCTCAGTCAAAGGAGATGAACTATCAACACCAATTAGCTCAGTTGACCCCTTAGACTGCTCAGTATCGCAAGTGCTATTGCCCTTTTTATGTTGTTGTGTTGCCTCTGAGACATTTTGTCGAACAGGTTGGGGGCATAGTCTAGTTGTATGCCCAAATCCTCCACATTGAGTACACTTCTGTGGTTTCCACAAATATTCAACACGAACCCTTATCACCCTTGACTCATCAATTCGAATTGGGATCCAATCAACAAGTTCCTGATCTTTACTTACCTCAATGCAAACTCTAGCATAACTCAGTCGAGTTTGTGCCTTTGTGTACTTATCCATTGACAACAACTGACCTAAGTAACTAGCAATAAGTGAAATTCCTTTTTTATTCCAAAAGATCATTGGAACATCATGAAGGTTAACCCATATAGGAATGGATTCCAGATCAGTAATGTCCTGCTCAATGAATAGACGCCATGGACGTACAATGAAGAGACGATTTCGAATGAAAACTGGTGGTGTCGTGAGAACTCTTCTCCTGTCCTCTTCGAGTGATAGCTCAATGATGTATGCTCCTCTCCCATGGATGGTTAATTTAAGTTCCCCTTTAGGTTGCCAAACTCGCAGCAGTGAATCCCGCACCACTGTGTAGGGGAGTCGTTCACCCACAAAAACACCTACTAACAGATTCTCACATCTTTCTTGTTCTTCTTTGAAATTTTGAAGATTGGCAACCATTACCTTCTCTCCATCAACCATAGAAGGAACAGTATACTCATACTTTTGAGGTCCTGAGGAAACCTTAGTTTTGAATAAGGCAGCCCAATTAGGGGATTTTCCGACCTGATTTGAATTCCCACCCGTCTGTAACATTTCTATGCCATTGCTTTTACTGTTTGGTGATGAAAGCAATGAGGGGGGAACTCCCCTCTCATCGATTTCCATTGACGCCAATCAAGAAATAAATATATGCATACATGAACTACTAAATGTAGTGAACATTTTAATGAATGCCACTGACAAGCTGTTAAATATTTGTAAAAGTGGTACAATGTAAAATGTTGAAAAAAATATAAAGGTGTATCAAAAAACTTATAACAATTAAGAAATATGTTTCAAAAACTATTTAAAATGTTGCCATCTTAGTGTTTCGATCGGTCTAACGACGAAAATATATATGCATTTACACTTTATGTTTAAAACACTAGTGAAATTGCTCACAGAAATGTGATTGTGTCTGTATAGCGACTAAAATATTAAGTGACAGGTTAAAGTGAAATTGTTCACAGAAATGTTTGAAACATATATGAAGGAGATATATTCTAAATCTGAAGGTATGACCTTCCTGATAGAAATATATCCTAAAGGTCTGAAGGTATAACCTTCCGAAGGAGTGTCATTCGACCAAGATGACAATGCGTACGATTTGACTTATAGGATAATGATGACCTTATTTGGAAGACCAATCAATCCGGTTCAATTAGGAGTCGTAATGCTTAGCTAGAAGCCGCTTACGATTGTCGAATCACTTCGGTTATCCGCGTCTAACATAGACCAGATCCTACAACGGGTTACACATAAGAATGGTAACTTAAACATCGAGAATAGACTGATGGGAACTAGTATATAGATATGATTTAGTCTGATGATACTCAAAAGATAGAAAAGAATCGGGCTCGAAAGAGAAGTCCGAAAAGGCAAAAAACACACTTTTGGGCAAGGAATGAAATGTTGAAAAGTTTCGGTCGAAATGACCGAAACTTTTCGGTTTTTCAGTTTAGGTATACAAAAACACACTTACATAGATTTCGTGTAAAATTTCGCTCGAAATCAAACGAAATTTCAAACAATTTCGCCCACTTTTTGAAGTTGGAGTGGATGATATTTACTTTTATTTGTTCATCATTTGTTCTTCATTTGTTCTGTTTTAATCTTCATCTTTTTTCTCAGATCTTCAAGTAATCCTTTCATTTCTTCTTAAAAAATAACTTGTATCTTATTACAGGTGAAGATTCGTCAAAAAATTGAGGGTTTTAGTGTTCAATCTTTGTAGAAATCTAGAGAGAGAGAGCATGTCGGCTGAAAGAAAACGATTTGAATTTTAGGGTTTTCTTAGGCTTAAATGGAATGTATTAAAGGCGCCGTCTTTAGTGTAATGAGCGCCACCTTCACTTACACGAGTGGCGCTTTCGACACTAACAGGGCGCGCTCTTAACACTCCATTGGGATGCCTCAATTTTCACATTTCTAATATTTACCCCCTACTATAACGGGTTGAAGTTTCTTTTCTTAAGTCAGCCCCCTCGTATTACTGTTTTATTATAGAATAACCCTCATGTTAACGAATTTTGTCACTAACCCGTCAAATTTTTTTCAAGTTTACACTGTACTTCATGTTAGAGTCAAGACTACATATTTTTATGCTCAGTTATGGTTAAAAGTCTGTTATGCACAACTGTGTCACATTTATATCATTTCCGTAGATTTGTGAAATTTCCACATTGACCGAAACGTTTCCACTTTTGGACCGACCGAAATTTCCACCGAAACCGAAGTTTCATTCCTTGCTTTTGGGTCGAGAAGGGAATCCCTTATAGAGATTCCCCTGGCCGGCCATATAAGAAAAGTGGGCCGGCCAAAGCAAGCCCATAAGGGGCTGTTCTGGCCGGCCGCACTAAAGGGGAAACCCTAATTAGGGAATCCCAGAAGAATTAAACTCTTTTTGTGCTTATCTTTTCTGAGGGACCTTTTAGGATTCCTTATTTGAGTAGAACTCTACTAAGGTAATGCCTATATAAGTACCAGTTATGAGTACGGAATAGGCGTGGAAATTTCTCAGAAGGAAATCACTCTCTTCACACAACTATTGGAGAGAGAGGATTTTAGAGAAAAGTTCTCATTCTATCTATCAAAGTCTAAAAGAAGGAGTTCTTCATCTCTACCTTCGAGAAGGTCCCAGCTGACTGAAAGGAGGGAGTTCAAGTTATACATTCGGTGTTTCAAGTAGAGGAGCTACACTTGAAGCTCTTTATCTTCTGAATACTGGTCGGAATTTAGTTCGTGGGAAAACGAATAAAGGTATTCTTCTTCCTTCTAGTTCATAGATTAGTTCATGTATAGACCCTGGACAACTTAGTGTTAATAGTATGATGATTGAGATTTCGCTTACAACAGTAGTAATTCCCAACAATATATGCATTACACTTTATGTAAGTCCCAACAATATATGCATTACACTTTATGTGGGAAACAATAAAAAATAGGGTTATTTCCCAAATAACCCCCAATTTTATGACCGCCAGCTTCCTGCCTTGCCCCCTTACTTTATCAAAAATACTCAGATGACCCCCTCTTTCAGTTACCGTCATAACTCCGTTAACTAGTCATCACTTCTCTCTCCTCCATCTCATCACTTCTCTCTGCCACCTCATCTTCTCACCACCTCATCGTCTTCACCGGCGAAGGTCGCCGCCCGACCAATTTTCCGGCCGAAGACCTTCAAACATTAAATTTTTTTTCTCTCTCTACAAAAAATATTTTTTTTCTCCCTAATAGAGTGACTCTAAGTCTTTATATATATTTTGGTTCTAATCAACAATGAGTATGGAATAAAAATTATTATCTCTTCTCTCTAACTCTATCATGGTATTTAGAGCCTAAAAACTCTGACAAGTATTGAATTAGATCCTAGTGAGTTTCCGTAAAACCGGCGGCGGTAGCCAATATCAATGTCTACCAACCTTCGGTGTATTGCTTATTAATTATTTATTTTTTTACTCATTTCTAAATTTGTGTTTTTTTTTCATCATTTAGTTTTATAAAAAAAAAAATAATAAACTTCCTGATCTAGAGTTGTTCCCACTTTTCCATAGTAGAAGAATGTTTAAGATTTAAAGGAGATAACGAGTTTTGGATGTCTTACATTACAAAGTTACTCCTTCCTTGCAAGTGTCAACAATTTGATCTCATCTGTCAACTAAGTTCATCAAGATTTATAAACATCAAAACCTTGATTACTTCTAACTAACTTAATCTTTTCTTTCTCAAATTTCTCACTTTTTACTTTACCTTCCTGCTCTCCAGAGGAAGCGTGAATTCAATTTTCAATGATTGATCTTAATCGAGGAATTGAATCAAATTTTTCCAAATTTTTCTTCTCTTCAATCTCATTACAGTAACTGGCTTCTTTTCTACAGTTACAATTTTCTTGGATCTTTATGTTCTCTCTTTTATTAATCCATATAACGCTATCTCTTTCGTGAGATTTTCAACGACCTCACTGCTTTCTCGCTGAAATCTCCTTTCTGTCTCATTTTCTAAAAAAAAATATAGTTTGACTAATCCATATAACTCTATCTCCCTCGTGGGGTTTTCAACGACCTCATTGCTTTTTCGTTGAAATCCCCTTTCTAAAAAAAACAGTTTGACTAGTATTTTCTGAACTCAAGGCCTAGCTCATATTTTCTATTTTTTTCTTCTAATTTATTCTCTATCTAACAACGAAGGGAGAAATTGTGCTAAAAAAGAAGTTAATCTAGCTTTAGTTTTCCACTTCTTTTGTCATGGGTATATAAAAAAATCCGCATCCACTATTTCAAAAAAAAAAAACGGGAAAAAAAGGTTTAAAGACAAGAATCAAACTTTGAAGAAGACTTGACAAATTGCAAGAAGTGTAATTTATAAGGCAAGCTAAACAAGTTTAACGGCCAACTTAGCTTGAGGGGGGTGTAAATGAGATTAATATCTACTATTGGATCGCGAAGACATCAATCACATCTACCGTTAGATGATGAAGACTTCACATTATATTATTTATATATCTTTCAAATATATTATTCTCTATTGTATCTATGAAAGATATATTGTAATATTAAGAATATATTTTAATTAGTCTTCTTACCTAATAGAATGACTCTAAGACTCTATATATCTTTTGGTTGTAATCAACAATTAGTATGGAATAAGAATTGTCTCATCTCTCTAACTCTATCACAACTAGGACTCAATATTTAGAAATATAGAAATATAGAAACTCCTAAATTACTTAGAAACTCTAAAATATAGAAACTCCTAATATTAAATAACTATAGAATATCTCCCAAAATATAGAAACTCCTAATTTTAAATATAGAGAATATCTTTCTCTATCATTCCTCCTCCCTTGACAAAATCCTAGCTCTCAAGGATGTCCTCGATCATAGTTAAGACTAGGTCTTCCTCCCCTTCGACACTTGGTAATTCATCATCAACTGCAGTATTAGAGAGAACTGCCTTCTTCAAAACAGAAACATGAAAAACTGAATGAATTTTAGTTCCTTCTGGCAATTCCAAATGATACACTACTGGACCGATTTTTTCCAATATCTTATATGGACCATAGTACTTTGGAGATAACTTCTGAGACACCAATCTTACCATGAAACTTTGCTGATATTGTTGTAACTTCAAATACACATACTCTCCTATTTGAAATACTACATCCCTCCGCCCCTCTTCGGCATATTGTTTCATCTTATTTTGGGCAGTATGAAGATGACTCTTGAGATTAGAAAGAATTTGACCCCTTCGTATTAGTGCTTCATCTAATGTTGCAGTTTGTGCCTCTCTTGGAATACATGATGCTATACAGGGGGTGAGATCCCATATACTTCCTCAAAAGGGGTTATTTTTGTCGATGTATGGTACGAAGTATCGTACCAATATTCCGCCCAAGGTAGCCATACAATCCAACTTTTTGGTTTATCTCCTACAAAGCATCGCAAATATGTTTCTAAACAACGATCCACCACCTCCGACTGATCAGCGGTTTGAGGGTGGTATCTGAACTCATCATAAGTGTAGTACCCTGTAAACGAAACAATTCCTTCCACAAATTGTTAGTGAATACTGCGTCTCTGTCGGGGACTATAGATTGGGGAAACTCATGCAACTTGACCACCGTTTCTAGAAATTTTTAGCAACTGTAGATGCAGTGTACGGATGTTTTAACGCCATAAAATGGTTGTACTTAGTGAGACGATCTACCACTACCAAAATTACTGATTTTCCTCTTAACTTCGGTAACCCTTCTATGAAATCCATAGATATATCAGTCCAAATAGTTGCAGGAATGGACAACGGTTGTAAAAGTCCTGCAGGAGAAAGGGTGTTATATTTGTTCTTCTGGCACGTATCACAACTAGCAATATATTCTTCGACATCTCGATGCATTCCCGTCCAGTAAAACAACTCTAAGAGTCGCTTCATAGTCTTTAATTGTCCTGCATGTCTTGCAGTCGGTGATGAATGAAACTAAGCTAGTAACAATAGTTTCCATCTAGATTTCAGACTTATCAATAATTGATTTCCTCGGAAGTACACCACTCCCTCTTTTACCGTGAAATTCTTCTCACTGAAAGAGGATTTGTCAATCTTTTCTATAAAATCTAACATCTAAGGATCTGTTTTTAATTCAACCTTTAGATCCTTCATCCATGCACAACTCACATATATAATTCCTACTAATTCACCCGACTCGTACTTACGAGATAATGCATCGGCTACTTTATTTTGGTTACCGGGTTTGTACTGAATTGTATAATCGTAGCCTAACAATTTAGCAATCCATTTTTGTTGCATAGGTGACTGCTTTAGCCTCCAAAAAGTACTTCAAACTTTGTTGATCCACCTTCACCATAAACCTTCTTCCTATGAGACAAGGTCTCCATTTAGTGATGGCATGAACCATTGCTAGTAGTTCCTTTTCATACGTAGATAATCCAAGGTGTTGTGGCCCAATCACCTTACTGGTAAATGCTATGGGTCTACCTTCTTGCAATCAGAACTGACCTGATTCCAACCCCACTTGCATCACTTTCAATTATAAACTCCTTGCAAAAATTTTGGTGATGCTAATACCGCCGTAGTCGTCATAGTTGTTTCTAAGTTATTGAAGGCTTTAGTTGCTTCCATGGTCCATTTGAAACTATCCTTCCTAAGGAGGTTAGTCAACAAAAAAGCTAATCTACCATAATTAGACACAAATTTTCTATAACAGCCGGTTAGACCTAAAAACCCTCGTAATGCTTTGAATGATTTAGGCAGTGGCCAGTCTATGATGCTCTGTATCTTGCTTGGATCCACTTCTGCATCCTCAAATGTGATGACATGCCCTAAATATTCAACTCTATTGGTACCAAAAGAACACTTACTTAATTTGACCTTGAGTTGGTGTTTTTCTAGTATCTAAAATACATCTCTAAGATGTTCAAGATGTAAATTCCAATCTGAGCTATAAACCAGTATATCATAAAAAAAACCAACACAAAATGTCTTAGCTGACTTCTGAAGACATCATTCATGAGATGCTGAAAGGTAGTGGGTGCATTGGTCAACCCGAAGGGCATGATAAGAAACTCATAATGACCATCATGCGTCTGAAATGCAATTTTATGTACATCTTCCTGCTGCATCCTAATCTGATAGTAACCAGACCTTAAGTCTAGTTTCGAGAAATACAAAGCCTCATGCAGTTCGTGTTATAGTTCGTCTATGACCGATATAGGAAATTTATCTTTTACTGTAATTTGGTTCAGTGCTCTGTAATCAATTCACATACGCCATGTACCATCTTTTTTTTTTTACTAATAATACAGGCGAGGAAAAGAGGCTTGTACTCGGGCGAATTAACCCAGATTGCAGTAGTTCTTTTACTATTATCTAAATCTCATTCTTTTGACCAAAACCATACCTATAAGGTCGAACATTAATTGGTGAACTGTTGGGATGTAAAGTAATGTGATGATCATGACTTCTCATTGGTGGCAAACCTGTTGGTGCTGAAAATACCAAAATAAATTATCTAATCAAGGATTAAATTTCTCTGTATATATCGGGAATAGCTTCTTCATCGTTATTTTCACCTGAAATTTGACACAAAACTCTCAATGACCCTTGCTTGAGGAGTCGTTGCATGGCATGACTGCTAGCAATCTTCACTTTCCTTCCTCTTACACTTTCCAAACGAAATTGTTTACCTTGTATAGTGAATTTCATTGTTAAGTACTTGAAATCCCAAGTTATTGGCCCAAGTATTTGTAGCCAACTTACTCACGATACCATATCACTCCAAGTTTCAGTATATAAAAATTTCTCGTGAAAACATACTGATTAGTCTTATACTCTAGGCTAACACATTGCCCTTCATAAGCAATCCTTGATCCGTCTGCTACCATAACTTCAAAGGAGTTGTCAAGTATAGTTTTATTACCTAGCTTCTGAAGGATGGAAGCATTAATAAAATTATGTGTACTACCCGAATCACTTAAAACGATAACTTGAGCCCTTTTAATTTCACCTTGGACCTTCATGGTTTGTGGTGCAGGGGAGCCGTCCAATGCATGCATAGAAATCTCCACATGTTCTTCTTCTTGTGTGTTCACTTCTTCATCAACTCCATCGGTTTTAGTCTTGTTTGCGTCATCATTATCTTCTTCTTTCTCAATGAGGAATAAAGTTTGTGTCTTACATCGATGGCCACGATACCACTTCTCATCGCAATTGTAACATAACTGTTGTTTCCTTTTTTCATTAGCCTCAGCTGATGTGAGTCAGTGAATTACGGGTGCTTCATTATTAACCCGGTTTGGTATTGTTGGTGGTCTTGAGTTCAGTGGTTTTGCATTGATAAGGGGGTTTGGTCTTGTAATATTTCTATAACTTTGGCGTCTCAAAGAGACTTTTTCATCTTGTAATCTAGCTATAGACATTGCATCATGTAAGTTTACAGGACTAAAAGATTTAGTTTATATTACAACCTCATCTTTTAATCTACTCGTGAAACAACTCATTAGAAAACTGTCTGGTAAATCATTAACCATGTTTGAAAGACGCTCAAACTCTTCTTGATATTCAAAGTAAGACTCTGTTTGTCGTAATTTTGCTAGTGCAGCCCCTGCATACTCATACGTCGTTCTCCCGAAGAAACCTACTAATGCTTCGACAAATTCTTCCCATAAACGAAAATAGTTACCTCTTTTAGCCCATCGATACCATTGTAATGCTTTTCCATCCAAGCAACTGATTGCAAACTGAATCTTTTGGTCATGTGCAGTGTCATAGAACTCAAAATATTGTTAAGCTTGAAAAATCCATCCTTCCACATCTGATTCGTTAAACCGTGTAAAATATACCCTATCACCTTTAAAACGACCACTTCTTTGAGACATAATCTCTCTATTTCGACCAATCGACCAATCTTCTCAACCAATAATTATTGATTCACCGTCATCTCAGTCATCTTCTCCGCCAATTCACCTAATTGCTTCTCCATTCTTTTTTTTTCTTTTCGAGTTTGTACCATAAACGAGGTTCTCTAATGAAGATAAAAGGTAATGCGAAAGTGAATAATAGGAGCGTCTGCTCTGGATAACAATTGATAAGAATCTAAGTCCTTCTCAAGACCAGCCAAAGATAAATGTAATACTAATAAAAACTTTATTAATAACTTCAAGATTCATATCCGTAACTACTATGAACTCAACCATATATATAGCCTACAACCAGACAATTTAGACTCCAACTAGGACTCCTAATTAGACTTTAACTAGGACTCAATATTTAGAAATATAAAAACTCCTAAATTACTTAGAAACTCTAAAATATAAAAACTCCTGATATTACATAACTATAGAATATCTTCCAAAATATATAAACTCCTTATTTTAAATATAGAGAATATCTTTCTCTATCACAATTTTCCCTCCCTAAAACTTATTTTTGATATTATTTCACTTCCAACATCTAGTTTTGTATTAAAAGTCACATTTAAGACAAGTGAAAAAAATTCTAACACATAGAATATCAAAGTTGATGGAAAATCTCTACAAGCACCAATTTGTATTGCAATATTTGAATAAAGCATGGTTAATGCTGATGTCAAAAAAATGACTTTCTGTTAGATCAGCATGAAATAGGGAGTTGATGCATGACAACCTCCGTTATGTTCGAATCCTCCGTTATGCTCTGTGTTCCTTTTTTCAACTCTGTTTCTCTTTGTTCCAGCTCCTGGCTCATGTTCCTCGCTCATTGCTCCTACTACTTGCTTCTTGCTCAAGCTCTTTGCTCCTGTTCGTCTGTTCCCGAGGGGGGAAAACCTGCAAAGGGTTCAAAAACCGCTCCGACGCTCAAGCCAGTCAAGGTGTTCTTTGCAGTAAAAGAATGAATATTGATTTATCCTTTTGGGAGGCGAGTGATGAGAACTCTGAGTTTCTTGTGATCTTTTTTAGGGTAAAGAGATTGTTACCTATGAAGGACGATGTGGGGGGCCTTTTATAGGCGATATTAGGCCGACTGTTATTAGTGGCGGTGGTGAGGCGGTTGTCGTCAAACCGAAGGGAAAGTTTCCTCCCTTGAGTATCTAGGGTTTCTCTTGGTGTATATCCCAGATCTTTGATAAGTGGAAGTTCCTAAGTTCAAGGATTTTCCGTAGATATCTTGCCGGTGTGATAGACTCTAAAAGAGAAGTTTCCTCCTTTGGATACACGGAGTCCAAACTGGCTTAAACACTTCGAGATGTGTGACCGACTGAGATCTTTCTAGAAGTTTCGGGATTAAGTCGGTAGGTCGCTTGGCGCTGCTGTCTCTCCAGTTCTGGGCGTAAGACCCTGGCCGAACCTGTGTGAACCCCCCTCACTCATTTGAAGACCCCAGGGCTGATCTGTCCATGCCAATAGCGTCTTGCAGGGCTGGTTTCTTCTGGTCGACCTCCCAGTTAGGGGAATATTCGGTGCACCATCAGGGGCTCAGTTGTCCTGCTGCCTTAAGCCGGTTTGATCCAGTAGACTTCAGGTCTGATCTTGACTCTTCAGACGTTAGTTACCGTCTGGACATTTTATGCATCATCAGTTTAGACTCCAAGATCATTTTGAGGAAATGGCTCTTGAGATTTCCAAAGAGGGAAAAAAGGGGGGCTTGCACGACACTTTGAGAGAGACGAAGATACGTGATTTTCTTCGCAAATACTATGAAAATTGAGTGATTAGATTATCAGAGTATTATACCGAAGTACGAGACAACCAAAATTAGATAATACAAATCAACATGGTAGAAAAGAGATTTAAAACATTAACCTAGCATGTAAGTTTTTGGACTCTAACCAAAAATAAAATAAAATGCTAACCATGGTGCTCAACACATTCCTTTTCACGCTAAATACAAAACATCAATCTCCAGCTGATTTGCTACTATTTCCACACCTACGTTACAACTTTCCGAATAATTGTTAATTAAATTGCAAAGAGAAAAAAGGCCTATTGTGGTGGTAGCTAGTGTGAGCACACCACCGCGAAATGCATTATTGTATGTGTTATTTTTTTAGAGTTATTTCCCTTCTGGCCCCCTACTTTGTGACAAACTTCATTCTTGACCCCCTATTTTTCATAAATTCAAATATGACCCCCTTTTTTAATGTAAATGTCATAACTACCCTTCTCATAAATATTTTTTCAAAATAAAATTAATTATAAAACATGAATTTCACACCTCACCTCTCTCTTCACCTTACATATATCTCTCCACCTCACCTCTCTCTTCAACACCTCTCTCTCTCTTTCCAACTCACCTATCTCTCTGTCTAAACACTCAGGTGAAGGGGTTTCCCTTCGCCGGAGAATTTAGATAGAGAGATGGAGCAATTTTTTTATTTTTATTTTTATTTTTATGTTTGAAGGTGAGTTGTAGAGGGAGCTAAGGTGGAGAGAGATGTGAGATGAGGGTCAAGTGAGGTGGAAATTCATGTTTTATATTTAATTTTATTTTGAAAAAATATTTATAAGAAGGGTAGTTATGACATTTACATTAAAAAAAGGGGTCATATCTGAAATTATGAAAAATAAGGGGCCAAGAAAGAAGCTGGTCATAAAGTAAGGGGCCAGAAAGAAAATAACTCTATTTTTTGTTAGTCATTTTGACTTTTCGTAGTAATCAACTTCATTTTTTAAAGTTTTTTCACCTTTTTGTTGTGCATTTTTAATAGTTTTTACCTGAAGAAAAAAATGTTATTTAATTATTCAATATAAAGGAGTTTCCATCTTGCTGTATTTGACAATGAAAAAATGAGCTGGGTTTCCAAATAATTGATGGTAAATGAGAGCCCCAATCCTGTTTTGCAAAAAAAAATCGTTTCAGGTCCAAATATCAGGGCAAGGACAACTTTTTCTGATTTTTTTTTTTCTTCCCCTCTTGTCCTTGCACGGGACATTTTGACATTTTCTGACAAACTAACGCGGAAAAGTAAATTTTTTTGGAAGTCCGAAATTTTCACTATATCTGAGATATTTTCCTTCTCTTTCTCTCTCTAAAACTTTCACATCTTATCTTCTTCTTCTCTTTCGCTCTCAAATTTTGATTTGTGGCGCCATTTTTTCTGAAATTTTGATCAAAATTTTGGGATCCAACTCATTATTTTGTTTCAATTCCTTATTCCTTCTTATTCATATATCCAAATTCTTAAACATCTAAAACTTTCTTGTTCTTCTTTTTTCAGGTGAATGGTTTCCTTTAATGTTTCTTTTCCAGGATCGATATTTTGGGTTTCATTCTCTCTAAAAGAAGATCAAAAGATCGACTTCATATGGTTCAGAAGGCCAAGGATCGTTGATGATTTTTGATCGGTTCCGGTTAGGTTCTTATTAAGAGATGTAATAATTGATTTTTCTGGATATGGATCTTAAAATCCTAAAATCAAGATATAGGGTTTTTTTTAATTAAATCGAATAACAACAAAATAAGGTATCTTTAACCCAGATTGAATATCTTTGTTGATTTGGTCAACTATTTGTGATCAAACTTCGGTTTATTTGTAAGAGGTTTGTAAGATGCGAATGAAATCAGATCTATTTCACTATGTTTTATGATTTTTTTTTTATCATATTTAGTTTCCCTGAATTTGTGAACGAATTTTTTCTTGAAGTGTAATGTAGAGTACTGGACATTGGATTATGTATTGTACATAACAAAATTTTTCATACTTTATATCCAAAAATTGTCCAGTACATAACGAAATGTCTGGTACATAAAAAATGTCCAGTACATAACAAACTGTCCTATGAATTTTTAGTGAAATAGTTTACATTTTGAAAAAAATATATAAGATATTTTATTATGTACTGTACAGAACAAAATTTCCTATACTTTCTTTTCAAGAGGTGTCCAGTATTTCCTATACTTTCTTTTCAAAAAGTGTCCAGTACATAACAAAATTCCCACTACATGCAAAAATGTACAATACATAAAAAAATGTCTTCTGAATTTTCAGTGAATTAGTATGCATTTTGGAAGGAACGTATAGGAAAGTTTATTATGTACTGTACATAACAAAATTTCATGTATTTTATTTTCAAAAAGTGTCCAGTACATAACAAAATGCCCAATACATAAAAAATGTACAGTACATAAAAAAATGTCCAATATATTTCATTGAAAATAATTTACCTTTTGGAAGGAATGTCCTATAATATATTGCCCATCATATAAGGAGAGAATGTTTGAAAGAATGACATAATTATATTTACAGTACAAGATCTTTGGAAAAATCTGCCACTATACAAGGAGATGAAGTTTGAGAGAAGGAAAATACTTAAGATTTGAGAGAGAAAATATATTTAAAAAAAAAATGGAACAGAAATTCGAAATTGGTTAAAAATTGGAGAGAAAATAGAAATTGGAGAGAGAAAAAAACAGAAAAATAATTTTAAAGCGAAAGTAATCTGTTGAGATTGGAGAGAGAAATATGTGCGGGAGAAAATAAAAAAAGAAAAAAATCTGGAAAGAGTAGAGAGAGAATGTTGTAAATGGCAAGTTGGTAAATTTTGTAATGCCAATTCTGTGAATTTTTGGAAAGTACGAGATTTGATGGGAGGGGCGTCAGATTTGTTTTCAGAAATATTCAGATTTTCCGGACCTTTTTCAATGGCACGAACAGTAATTTTTGAAATCCCGAAAGTTGTTTCCGAAATTCTCTCCCTCTCTGACGTCGTGGACCTGTAGCTAATATTTGGCGTCCGCGGACTAATCTCACGGCCCATTTCGGGTTGTTAGCCCAATTGTCCTTTAAAAAAAACCACTAGAATTAAAGAGATAGAAGTTAATTAATGGGGGATTAGAGGAAACTAGTTGATTTATTTAAACAATTGTAATCAATTGGGGGTACATTATTGATTATCCTGTCATGGAAAGACTCACATCGCCTTGGCAAATTTTGTCTGTTCTTTCATGATTATCCTTTCCCGTGTGAAGAGCCATTTGTGATTATCATACTTATCATAGAAGTTTTAAGTCATTTTTTAATTTCATTGCCCTTATCACATAATTTTCAATTTTTATTTCTTTGGTCTTCCCATTACAATTATTGCTAGTTCCTAATAGTTGAACTAATAACATGAATTGACATTTTCATTGAGATAATGTTAGATTAGTGACATTTTTGATTTAAAAAAATCTTTTAGATGTAGTTCTTGATTTTTATTCATTAATAAAATGGATAGGGTTCTTTATCTTTCTAAAAAAAAATTATAAAATAAATTAAACAGTAGTGATACGGCCACTTATCACCAAAAATTTAGGTCACTTCCGGAGAGAAACCGAAATGAATGACCAAAGTTTTCTCGTGATTTGATAGACAGATCTAGAAAAAATTAGCCCTTAAATCACAACCGTTAGGTCCTAGTTTCTCAAGAACTGGTTTTTAATTTCGGTGACCTTAGAGCATCTCCGATGCAACAAACAAATTGAAAAACTTAAAGTGCCACCTAGGATTTTTTGAGTTTTTTTGGGAAAAACTCTCTCCAGTGCAACACTCAATTTGGATCTCAAAATGACATCATTTAATGTTGAGATATCTCAAGAATAAACTCAATTATTTTGAGAATCTCAATTGGCCACTCAGTATTAAAAAATAAATCTACCCATTTAGAAATGACACTTAAGTTATTATTAAGTTTTTAGACTGTTGCATTGGAGATGACTTTTGAATTAAGTATCTCGATATTAACATTTAGGAAAGAGAAACTCAATTGGGTCTTGACACAGAGGACAAATTGAGTTGTTTTATTCTTTTTTTGAATTTTGCATTGGATATGCTCGTCATTTTCCAAAACTAAATCTTTGATAGTGATATGGCATGACTGGAACCCAGACTGAACTGGTAAAACTAATAAAAGGTAATACATTTGTACATCAGTGGGTGGTTTGAGACTATTAAATGTGGGCCATTTATAACTTAAAAAAGAAATAAGAATAGATTTTAAATTTTTATGTTTATACTTCAACTCTTGAGGGATTCTATAAAGTCTTTGTTTGGATAAAGACAATCTTTTATACTTTTTGGATAAATCATATCTTCATTTAGTAATGGGTCTTTGCATATCTGTTCCAAAGATCAAAGAGGATGAAAATCATGAAAATGTCTTACTCATAGTAGATACTCTTCATAAATCTAATGGATTATCATCAGGACTTGCTTCTATTCATTCTCAACAAGGTAGTAAACAACTTAACCAGGACTCTGCAATTCTTTACCAGGTTCTCTCTCTATCTATCTTTCTTTCTCTCTCTTTTAACACCCTCTATATGAAATAATTGACATTTTTTTTTTGAAGGGGTATGGAATGGAAGGAGGTTATTTTTGTGGGGTATTTGATGGGCATGGAGAGAATGGAGAGAAAGTGAGTAAATTGGTGAGAAATAAGTTACCACCATTGTTGTTAGAGCAAAAAGATAGATTAGATTCACATGATGAAGATGAATTGATTAGACATGATATTCCAAATGAATGGAGAAGAGCTTGTGTTAGTGCTTTCAAGATTATGGATAAACAACTCAAACTTCAAAAAGGTTTTGATTGCTCTTTCAGTGGGACTACTGCTGTTACTATCATAAAGCAGGTAAAATTTTGCTCTCATCATCTTCACACCCATATATATGGAAAATGATACTATATATGCCCGGCACGAGTCCCGGCTGGCTTACATGTCGGGCCATGATTCGGTTAGGATTCGTGCCGGGCATACTATCATGGCTGTATATATATAGTTATGGTTATGTTGTTGGGTAACTTAGTTTTGAAGAAAAATGAATAGGGTAGGGATATGGTGATTGCTAACCTGGGAGATTCAAGAGCAATTTTGGGAACCCTATTAGACAATGATAAACTGAAAGCTGTTCAGTTAACAGTTGATCTTAAGCCTGACCTTCCAGGTAAGTTCTCTCCCACTATCGCAGTGTTATATGATCAATTCTGAAACGGGCGTTATATTACATACTTTCCCATTATGACAGTAAAGGCAATAATGGATTACAATTTAAATATAAAATTGTACGTGTGCAACTGATGAATATATGTGATGTTACAGACGAAGCTGAGCGAATTAGGAAATGTAACGGTCGGGTCTTTGCTCACAAAACCGAGCCAGATGTTTTTCGGGTTTGGTCAGGGAATAACGATACCGTGAGCCTTGCCATGGCAAGAGCATTTGGAGACCTTTATCTCAAGGAATATGGCGTAACTGCAATTCCTCATATCACATACCATAGCATAACCAACAATGACCAATTTGTCGTTCTAGCAACAGATGGAGTAACAATCTTTTCTGAATTTGGTTTTCTTGTTTACAAGAGGTTATCAACCGGCCATTTTTTGGCAATACGACCCGTTATTTGCCTGACACAATCCACCAACGCAAATAACTGGTCCAGACCTGGCCCTTGGGCCTCACCAAAACGTGGTCGTGGCTGTCCCGTCATGATGCAAGCTGTTTCAAAATGGCCCACATTGGGCCAACGTGCCAAATAAATTGGCACTTCCAGGCTGTGTCCGGGCCGACCCTGCCTGTTGAATAACCTTTACTATTATTTATCGAACTAACTGTATCTTCACTGGTGTTTGCGGTGAAGGTGTGGGATGCACTCAGTAACGAAGAAGTTGCATCGATTGTGTGGTCGGTGCAGAGCGAAGAGGAAGCAGCAAAAGCTGTTGTTGAAGCAGCAGTAGCTGTATGGAATTCCGAACCTTCTTCTCTCAAGGTGGATGACTGTACCGCAGTTTGCCTATTCTTGCAGGAACGGGATCGCCACCGAAATAGCTCAATTCCACCTGCATAGATTAACTTGACGAATAGCAAAAAAGCTAAATAACATCTAGCGACATTATTCTTAATTCTCATAAGACTGCCAACCTTACTGTTGATCAATGAGTATAATCTTCAATTCTACAGCAATTCCCAAGTAGCGGAATGACCCAAGGTCAAGGAGTATAATAATGTTGTTGTTTGATAATGTGGAAACTTGTAAAGAGTATACAAAAGAATCAGAAACAACAAGATTGTAAATCAATTCAAATGTGATAATCTGAAAGGTCTTGAAACATAATATTTAACTTTCCTAGAATAGAATGAAGGGTCTTGAAACGTAAATCCATCCATCAACCTCTTTGATGACTTTTGTGCCTAATTCCTTCAGATCCTATTGTGGGACTTCAGCGACGGGGACAAGTGAATAGAGCTCTTCTTTGGCATTTTCATCATCATTTCTTATTCGTGCAATTCGAACCCTAACCCTCCTTCGAGCACGTTGGATTCCCCTGCCTGCTCCCATATGTTTGTTAAGTTTGACATCAACTCTCACATCAATTGTACCCATTGACTTCTCTTTCAACTTCTTGATCTCCATTATGGCCTTTGGAGCTATATTCTTGAAGGTGCTATAGCTTAAAGAGAACAGAAATGCCGTTTAGGGCAAAGGCCTCAAACCTACGCAAAAGCGACCCAATGAAACGCTGACACCTGGCGGGATTTCACAATGAGAGAAATGCTGTTTGGGGCGAAAGCGCGAATGAATAGCAACCGAAACAGAGGCTGCCACCTGGCCAGAAAAACTAGAAAACACGTGATTCTCTGTACTTATTGCTTTTCAATCTGACTACCCTGCCTAAGTTCGACCTTATCATCAACTAACCCATCACGCCACGGGCGTGGGTGAGGGGGTTCAGCCGGTGCGGTCGCACCAGGCCCCCTCTACCTAAGGGCCCATTTTGAGTAGTGCTAAAGAATCAAACTTATATATTTTATGTCTATTTTTAACACAATGTGATAAGCAGCTCAGTTGGTTGAGAACTTGTCTTACGCATATGAGGTCTCAAGTTCAAACCCTGTCAACAATAATAACCTCTATGGGCGTCTCCACACTGGGTTCACTTATAGATAGATATTCTAAAGGCCACTCTAGCCTCTGATTTCTAGTTTCTAGATCTAGTCTCTTTAGACACCCCATGCTATTCTAAGGTTTTATTTGGTCCGAATTTCCAATTGTTACTTTTAGTCTTCTCTCTCTTCCTCCAATAGGTTTCTATGTCTTTTCTATCATATATACATATTATTTTATCTTTTTCAGATAATTTTTCTTATGCAAAATAATTTTTCTATATCATACTTATTTTATGTGAATGTTTGTTTTAATTTGTATTCTTAGACTTATATAATTGCATCGAGTATGGTTTAAATATTTTTAGTGGAGTTAGTTATACAATTACTACATACATTAGTACTTCGTTATAGCGACGATAGTTGCTGCTGTACCCCGATACCAAATGCAATGCTTCGCCATTCCTAAAGGTGTAAGCAAACGCATTATGACTTTACAAAAGTCATTCTGGTGGGGTAAGTCTAGAGGCATTTGCACGAAAGCGTGGTCGTCCATTTGCCTTCCCAAAGCCCTGGGAGGGCTGGGAATTCATCTTCCCGAGCTTGATAACAAAGCTATGCTAAGTAAACTAGCGTGGAGGGTTAAGGCTGAGCCTAATGCGATGTGGGTGCGGTTCTTAAAAGCAAAATATTTTCCGCTTACAGATACACCGGGCCCAGTCAAACCCTACCACTCTTGGACTTGGAATACTATTAGGAAGCACATGTATCATATAGAGGACTTTCTGACTTGGGAGGTTCATAATGGTAATAATATTAGTATTTGGAAAGATAGTTGGATTCCGGAGATTAATACCCCCCTGAATCATAGCAATGAAGCTAACATAACGAGAGTAGCACAACTCATTCATAATAATGATTGGAATGAGGAGGTTCTTTCCAGAATCTTCGACTCCCAGACTCAAAACTTAATTAAAGCAATACCTCTAGATGCAGAAGGGGAAGATGTGAGGAAATGGACGCTTAATAAATCGGGTAGGTTTACGGTCAACTCTATGTATAGATACCTGTCCACCAGTATGAATTCTCCTCCTCTCCTCAACCCAAACTGGAAATTCATCTGGAAGCTCCCGACTATCCCGAGAATCCAAACCTTTATATGGAAAATTTGTACTAAAACCCTTCCAGTTAGGAAAAGAATAGGAAAATTTATAGATGGTAATCTGAACTGTCCCAATTGTGTGGAAATTGAATCTATTGAGCATGCTCTCTTACATTGTCCTTTAGCTAAATATATTTGGTTCTATTTTAACATAATCTCTGAAAATATCATTAATGTGGCGGATTGGATCTTTTCTTGGGAGAACACAACCCCCCTTAACGACCGGAAGAACCAGAACCTTTTATCTACGATCCTTTGGATCATTTGGAAAATTAGATGTGATCATTGTTTTCAACATGAAATAAATGATCTATCCCATATAATTAAGATGATTCAAAACTTCCCAAAAAATGATCCCATGAATGTTAATAAGAATAAACCAGAGGAAACTAAATGGATTCCACCAAAACAAGGTTGGTTGAAAATTAATGTAGATGCTACATTCTTGAATGTTCATGAAATAACTGGTACGAGTCTGATTATTCATGACTCAGACTCTAAATTTATAGAAGCTCACACTTCCATTGCGAGGAGCAGAAATAGCGAAGAAGGTGAGGCAATAGCTATACTAAATGGCCTGGTTTGGGGGGTTGAACATAACTATAAACATATTATCATTGAAAGTGATAATATCAATATCATCCAGAACATCAAAAACAGTAAACATGTTGTACAATGGCAATCCTGCATTCACATTCAGAAAATTAATGAAATCAAACTTAAGTTAGATAGGGTCACTTTCAATTTCTCTTGCAGGAAATTTAATGCTGCGGCGGATAAGCTCGCTAAGAGGGCTCGAAAGAAGTATAAATCAGAATCTTGGAGTAGAATTCCGTATTTTATTTCGAAGTTGTATTGTAATGACACTCTTATTACTTAATAATAGTATACCCTTTAACAAAAAAAAAAAAAAAAAATAGTACTTCGTCTTTTGCATAAATATATATTTTTCATGATATTTTATAAGAAATTTCTTCGAACGTATTTAGATATTCATTTATTACATCACACATAATTTTTTAGTCCTCAGGTCATCATAAGAAGGGCCCCCGATATAATTTCGCACCGGCCCCCCCAAAATTTCGGCCACCCACGGCTTTCAATCAATCAAGTCAACCCAACTACCATTTCTCTCACTACCCAATTCATCACCAGCAGCCACACCCAATTCATCACCATCAGCAGCACCTAGTTCATCACCATCATCATCATCATCATCAACACTTTCCTTGCTACCAACAAAACTACCACAATCCCTACCAACCCAACAATTACATACAAAATCAATACTTACCCAACCACCCAGAATTCCTTCCTGGCAATGGTAGAAGCACTCATTACCATCTTCTTCCTTTCCAATTCCAAATCCATATGAGTTGAATCCAGCTCTGCTGCTCCTGCATTATTACAATGGACTTAATTTGGAGGAGGATCAATGGGTGCAGCAGAGAAAACAGTTGGTGGACTTCATAAACGACTATTGCTGTCAATTAATGGTGGAGAAGGTATTGATCAAATGTCTCATCTTTCTCATGGAGGAGGATTGCTTCATGGCCAATATCCAGTATTCCAGTTCTTCCTTAGGTATGGGTATTTCTTTGGCAATATATTCTCTTGTGTAAATTCCAAACTGAAATCTGAGAATTTACTTGTTAGGGTTTCAAACTCCAAACATTATTTCGCTTTAATCTAATTATTTGGTTAGATGTTAATGATGTTTATGTGTTTTAGCTTCTCTACAAAAAAAACCTTTCTTCAAATAAATCTTGTGCTTATTTTGCCCGGTTAGGCTTTTGGCTTAGAGCAAGTCCAAGGGGGAGGGGGCTGAGGTCCTTAATTCAAATTAAGGGCCCAGCCTCCCCGATCTGTCCCCTTGGAATAACAGCCGGCTGGGGCTGAGCCCCAACCGGCATGTTCAGCCGGCCATTATTAGGGGCCGGCTGAACAGCCCCAACGGCTATATGTTGGATCATATCCAACTGTGGATGTGATCCAACAATGATCTAACGGCCAATTTTTTTTTTTTTTTAATATTTAATTAATTTTTTTAAAAAATCTGACAAAAACTCACACATTATTTCTTTTTAAAATTTAACAAAAACCCACACATTTTTTAAAATCTAACGTATCGGTTCCCGAATAATTTTTCAACCTTAGATAAAAATAGTTAGAACAAGCGTTTCGTACATACACAAGTTTTTCGCGCACCCACAAAAAATCCACACACGCATTTCCCACATGCACGTATTAAGGGCCCTGGACGCTCACCCTTGGAGTTGATATTGAGGGGTTGAGTTGAGCCCCTTAAATTTGAATGAAAAAGTGAATTTAAGGGCCCGAGACCGCTCACCATTGGACTTGCTCTTAAAGAGGGAGAGATCAGGTGGGTGTGGTTTATTTTGTTTGGATATGATCTGGACAACTGAAAGGATCAACGGTCCAGATCATTTTATTGGAAAAGGGACTGAAAGCGAAACGCGGGGAAATATGGGACCGAAATATAACACTTCTAAAGTAGAAAGGATCACGTGGTTCCCAGTTTTCTCGGCCAAGTGGCAACCTCTGATTGGGTCGTTATTCATTCGCTTTTTGGCTTTCACCCCAAATAACGTTACTCAAAAAGACAGTGGTTGTTTCAGCTTCCCACCTCATTCTCTCATGTCTCAACTGGAGAAGAAATTACAGAGTGGGAAATGACCAAAGTCTCTTTTGAGACTTTTGAGTCGACTCAAAGTCTCTTGCTCGCTCATTAAAATGACCAAAATAAATGGAAAGGAGAGATCGGGAAACGGGATCACACGAGTCAAATTCTAACGTCTTGGATTCCACTACCAAACTCATCTACCATACAAATAAGGTAAGACAAGTAACGATGTGTTTTTTTCTTTGTCAAAATCCAACTTCTCTAAAATAGACACAACTCTCTCAACAAAAAAAAAATAGACACAACTTAAGTTAGATTTTATAATTTAGACAAGTCAGATATTATAAGTCAAATAAACATGAACATCTAAAGTTGTTATTCGAAGTAATCAGACCTTTGGTGGTATTTCAAAATTGACTTTAGAAAAAAAATGTGTACTTCCTTAATAGTTGTTTGTTTTTCGTAGCTTATAAGTGAGAGCACTAACATTGTATCATAATTTTTTGTTGTCTTTTTGTATTTTTGGTAAGTATTATAGAATAGGTAAGTATCCATTTATCCTTGCATTGAGTCTTTAAGTTATACCAATGTTGTGAGCTCTTGTTAAAATATAGGAAAATTAAGACAAATATCGAAATCAACCGTCGAGATCCGAGATCAAAGTCATGAAAATTGAACCAAGAAAACCCAAAATAATTAGGATTTTGGGAAACTACACTCTTTCGATTTAAGTGAGTTTTAGGTTTTTATGTCTTGAGTTGTAGAGAGTGACTGTAACCAATCAAACCCATAATCTAAAATTTTGGGTAAATGTGTGCATCGGTTGGATAACTGATGATTCAGGCCAATCAATTATCCAATCTGTCTGAATTGGATAATGAATTTTGAAAAACTGCACCAAAACACTCATGATTTGATTCTGTTAACCGCCAAAACTACAAAGTAGCAATTTGGTGCAGTTTTGACACTGAACATACCAGTTACAATGTTCACACGAGTCATAAAAAAAAGTGGTATCACATGTTTCACCTAAACGCCTAAAACAAATAGTATTTTGATACATATAATGCATAGTTCTGCAATTGAACAAGACATACTTCAGTTTAAAATTTGAATTAGCAAGATTGTTATCTTTGTTGTCAATCTTATCTCTTTAGTTTATTGTATCATTTGTATCCAAAGAAACTAATATTTAAGAGATATATTCTTCTCTTTACGGTATCACGAGCTCTTGGTTCTTCTCTTTAAATTTTTTTCCCCTCTTAATGTTTCAACAGTTTTCTTCTATAATGGCTTCCACTGATCCAACATCTTCAATCCCAATAACTACTAACCCATCTCCTCCACCTTCTTTGTCATCTCAAAACTATCCCTCGTTAACCAATTTGGTCCCATTGGTGTCAATCAAGACTGATCACACAAATTATTGACATGGAGGAAGTAGATTTTTCCTATCCTAAAATCACAGGATCTCTACAGTCATGTCGATTCAAATGCAACTGCTCCCGCTCCTTTTATTATCGACCCAATTACAAGTCTAGAAAGTCCTAATCCAACTTTTTCACAATGGACTCGTAGATCAAACATTGATCAGTTGGATTAACATAACTCTGTCTATTTCAGTTCTTTCTCAAACTCCAGGACTCAATACTGCAAAGAACTATATTGCATATCTAGAGTCGACATTTTCAGCCCAGAACACGCCCCGTAAGTCATAACTTCTACTCCATCTTCACCTTGGAGATATGATTTTTCAGCCTAATGATATACCTCAATCATTTACCGCATATCAACCAAATGAGACCCCTTTAGATCCTAATTATTATGCAGACTCTGAAGCATCAAATCATATGACAAATGATTTCTCCATGATGGCGAATATGAATCCATATTATGGACCAGATCAAGGTTACTAGATTCACGGTACGAAAACGGGTACGCAGTACACCTATTAGAGTGTATCCGGTATGTGGGGGTATACCTCTTCCTTACATTAATTTGGTACATAATCCGCTTAATATAAAATTTCGGTTCGTTACCTTAATAAGATATTCCAAAAATTTTCTAAATTATAGATATAAATATTTCAAAACTCATACGGGATGAAACAACTAATTACTCAAAGTCTGATATCATAATAGTACTTAAAACGTGAAAATAAAATCATAAAATAGCAATTACTTGGGAATTCAAAGCCTAACACTCAAAATCCAGAAAAAATATTACTAATTACTAATACTAATTCATCTTTCCTTTGCCTTTTTCTCTTGAACTACCTCCTTTTGCAAATTTTGATATGAAATTTGGAATGCTTGAAGTGTTAGATGGTGTATTATCTTCATTATCATCATGAACTTGATCATCTTCTAGGTGTATCCTCTAGTCTGAAAATCGAGTCGTCTAGGTGTATCTGTTCAGGATCGATGTCTCACTTTTTGTAAGGACATTCCTTATAACCCTCAGTGAAACGTGATTCAAGACGAATATTGGAATGAATGTAAACTAATTTATTAGCTCTTGTAGAATTTAACATATTTCTCTTTACACTATGTATAAATGAATATGTGCTCGAATTCCTTTCGGTAGATAAGCTAGTAATTGGTTGAGCCAATACCTTAAAATAAAAAGATAAACATTTTAAAAGTATAAAAGTAATAGTAGAAAAATAATAAATACTGATACATTTTACCTTTTAGCCACTTCAGCCAATTTTGAAGTTTATGAACCACATGTGCACCACCAATCAATTGCACTCATTGTTACAACATCAGTTTGGGCAGACATCATGGCATATATACCTTTTTTTAAGTGAAATTTCACGAATTCCTCACGTTATTCATTTGATTCATTAACATGTTCTGATATTTTATCAAATGCTTTCAAAACTCCCATCATTATCTCATTGTATTGATTTTGAAATTTTCTTGTTGTACCACTTAGGGCAGGTGTAGCAAGATAGAGAGAATCATCATACGGGTTAATGCAAATCCAAGATAATGCAATGGAATGTCCATTTTTTCCCACCTCTTAAGCACAATACTTTCAATTTCAAGATACTTATCGGCATGTTTTCATTCACACATAATATCTTTTATTTCACGAAGCATATTGTCAATTCTTTCATAAATTTCACCCATTTTTTGGCCTTCTCCATCACAAAGGTTGATTAAGAAATATATTGGTTTGGTGATGCTTAGTATATGGTCCACATCATCCCAAAATTCTTCACTATTAATTGTATTTGTAACTAATTCTCTCATCTTTCGATTGTGGTCATCTCCATTTTTTACCATATCTTTCCATGTTCTAACACAATAGTAGTTGGAAGAGCTTCTCTACAATCAACAAGTCGTTTTAAAAAATATAGTGTGAAGCAAACCTAGTGTTTGCCACTTTAAGAAGTTTTAATTTCGAATGATTCCTAAATAAAGCTAAAGCATCCTCAAAAAAAAAAAAAAAAAAAAAAAAAAAAAAAAAAAAAAAAGCTAAAGCATGTGTGTGGTTAAGAAAGTATTTCACAATATGTTATCTACTTCTATAAGTATCTAGAAACCAGACAAATGCTTTTGCAATACCTTTGAAAATAAGATTTAAAGTGTGAACAACATAAGGAGAGCAAAAAATATGTTTTTGTACCTTCTGAACTTCTTTATTAGCAAGCTTGCAATTGTTGCATAATCAGTAACAACTTGCAGTACATTATATGAACCTACTATTTCAATTGCTTCAAGTAAAAACTTTGAAATCGTTAAACCAGTTTTCTGTCCCCTCAAAATCTCGACCATATAAGAACATGGTGCCTAGACTATTTCCTGCAATGATGCTAGTCAATAGTTGGTGTTTAACATTAGTCCAACCATCTGAAACAATTGAAACTCCATGAGAATACCATGTATCCTTGACAGGTGTCATATCCCTTTCAACGATTCTTCCACACTCATCTAGCAAAGTAGTTCTTGCCTTTTCATATGATGGAACATTGTAATCCTGAGGTCCTCTACTTATTGCTGTAATCATCTCATGAAACTGAAGATTTCTAAGAACATTAAAAGAAATTCTATTTGCACACAATCGTTTCATGATTTTCATATCGGCCTCGTCTCTATCAATTATTCTGAATGCATTTTCTAGTGGTCCTGAAAAGGCTTGTTTTGGTTATGTAAGAGTGAAACTTTTTAGTAACGAAGAAAATCCTTTTTCCTCTTCAATTGATTTTTGACGCACTTTATCATATAAAGATCGATTACTTATCAAAACATTACATCGTTTAATACAGTTTCTTTGCCAAGACCAATGAAGTGAGTGCAAATACAAGTGTATGAACTTGTAAAATTAACTTTACAATGTTTGCAAGACCAATTCCATGATCCTCCTCCCGTATTTGTTGATTTATTATCATTGAAATCAACTTCATCATGAAATTGTTTTGATTCTTTTGAATTTGAATCATCTTTTGTTTGTCTTGGTTTGTTAGAGCTATTGATTTTTGTACATGAGTTATTGTTAGCATGAGTAGAATTGTCATCTTCACAAGAGTCCTCTTCCAAATTATGAATTTCAATCCATTCATGATCAAAATCTAGTGTCAGAGATGAAGAAATATCATGATCATCTCTTGTTTTTTACCCAAACATCATCTTTGTAAATCACTCCAAAAAATTACACAAAACTATTAGTAATTGATAAACTAAGTATGAAGTGATCCATATATATATATTTACTTTTACATGAAAAAAAGAGACCTTGGTTACTAGTAGTCTTTTTTCTATCAGAAATTGCTATTGAGGATATTAATTTTATTGGTAATAATGAGTTGTTTTTAATTAATTAGGTAGTTAAAATTGTAGAATTTTACTACTCTATTAATTAATCAGAAGGAAGAAAAGATTTGTAAACATCCTTTAACTTTCCCAATTTTTTTTATCTCGAGAATAAGAGGATATTCTGCTTTCGAAAATTATTTAATGTTAAAAGTTAAAACTGTAGAAAGAATATTTTTGAGAAACTTCCTTCGTTTTTTACTGTTGTAACTTCCCTAAATTTTGAGTCACTTTCAATGAAAAGAATATTTTATTTTTGAAAATTCTTTAAATTTAAAATCGAAAAGCCTAGAAAGAATATATATTGGAAACACTTTCTTAATCGTTGTACTGTTATAACTAGGGGTGTCAACGGGTCGGTTCCGGTTCGGGTATTTAACTATCCAGAACCGGAACCTATAAATCGTAACGGTTTCGGTTCTTGACGGTTCCGGTACCGGTACCTCAATCAAAGGATCCAGAACCGGAACCTTTAAAATTCTCGGGTACCCATCGGGTATCGGGTACCCATTGGGTATTCACAAAAGTATATCAAATATTTCTTAAAGTAGAAGAATTTGCATGAATCTAGTGAAAAGAAATATCATAAACGACATAGATCCTTAAATAAGCAAATATCTCGGGTACAATAGTTGATGAGTATAAGAGATTAGAGATTAGGGGAATCAAGAAAGAAGAAATGAACCTTTATGTTATATTAACTCGCTCACTTTTGTGTTTTATAAATTAGTTTTCAACCAAGGAAAAGAGGATTTGAAAATTTTCATAACTTGGTGAGTTGGTAACTTGGTGAGAAAAACCCTGACGTACAAGAATACTATATAATCTAGGGTATTTTTTCGTATTATCTCGGGTACCCATTACCCGTCGGGTACCCGGCGGATATACCCGATAAGGACCCGCCTCCTAGTCGGTCCTTTCGGGTATACCCATTTAAGACCCGATTTCCTTAATGGATCTAAAACCTATACCCAGTACCTACCCATTAAGACTCGGGGTCGGTTCGGTTCTCGGGTAAACGGGTACCCATTGCCACCCCTAGTTATAACAACTTCTCTAATTTTTCTTTGATTTCCAATGGAAGAATATTTTATTTTTGGAAACTCTTTAATGTACAAATTTAAAACCCCTATAAAGAATATCGATTGAAGATATTCCTAGTGGTTATTTACTGTTGTAATTTATTAAAAAAAAGTCAAACACTAAATATCAAAATCCAATGGTCCCAATTTATCAAGATTAAAATATTTAGGAAACCATAAAGTTAATTAGAAACTTGCCTACAAAAACAACTACTCTTTCCTTTTCCCATAAGGCATCAACAATCCTACTACTCTCTTTCTCTCTCTTTCTCTGAAGAAACCAAACAAGAAAGTGGAAAAGCTAATACATGAAGAAAAAAATATAGAGTATTAGAAGGAAAGACAAAACATTTGTTCTTGGCTTCTTGCTATTTCTTAAAGTTTATCTTCTTCTTTACATTACTCTGCATATTTTTTCTTTATCCATTCACCAAGAGTTTAATATTTCGAAAGAATCAGGAGGCTTCAACTAATCACATCTAAGGTATTTCTTTGCTTCACTCTACTGTTCTTCATGAGATATAGTTTGCTAAATCTGGCGATCTGGTACGTGAACCCACCCTAAAAGGGTACGCGCGATCAAGATCGTGATTCACATGGGGCGGTCGGGGTGCAAGGAACCTGGTAACCTTGGACCAGATCAGGTAGCTATTAGAAATAGATCCCTATTTCCCATGCAAAACATTGGTAGTGCTAAACTTGGTTCTCCTGGTCAATCTATAACACTAAAGAACGTCTTTCATGAACCATCAATCACGAAAAATTTACTGTCGATTTCTTAATTAATAAAGGATCTTGATTGTTTTTTTGTTTTTTTATCGTGGTTGGTTCTCTGTGTAGGATAGGCAAACAAGGAAAAAGGTCCTTCAAGGACCCAATAAAGGGGGCTTATATTAATGTTTAGCATCTGCTCTTTCTGATTTCAATAAATCTATTAGGAAGTTACGCTCAAGTTTTTAGGAACGTTAATAAAATATAATGTAAGCCATTTTACGATTAGGCCATCCTCATGTTCGAGTATTTTCTCTTGTCAATTCGAATAATATTACTTCACAATTTCCCACAAAAGTTAGTGTTTGTGATAGTTGTCTTCTTGTAAAATACTACTGACTCCCATACTCTTAATCTACTTCTGGAGCAAATGCAATTTTAGCCAAAATACTTTCAGATTTATGGGACCCTGCATTAGTGACTTCTAATTCAGGTTTCGATAGTTCATGATATTAATTGATGATTATACACCATATACATGGTTATTTTTTAAAAGAATAATCTCAGATTCATGAATGCTTCAAAAATATTCAAAAGGTAATTGAAAATCGTTTTAATCACAAAATCCATACACTTCAGCGATGGTGGTGGGGAATTTAATTCTAAATATTTTCAAAATTATCTAATTGAAGATAGTATATTTCATTAGTTTTTATGTCCTCACAATCCACAACAAAATGGGGTGGCTGAAAAGAAAATTCGACATGTCGTCTAAACTGAATTAACGCTTTTGCACCTAAGTCATTTACCAAAACCATTTTGGCACGAGGCTTTTAGTACTGCAACTTATTTAATAAATAGAATGTCAACCCCCGTTTTGAAAAATAAAACTCCTTACTCTGTTTTATATAATCAGATCCCCAACTATGAATTTTTTAAGGTATTTGGATGTGGATGCTTGTAGTGCCCCTACCTAATTAATGGGGTGCCTATAGCTGCATAACTTTAATACCCTTCTAAAACCCTACGCCTAACCTCCTGACCTCTTTTTTTTTTCTTTCCTTCTTTGTTGCTGGTCGTTTTCTAGAAAGAGAAATGGTGAGGGAGTTGTAAAAAGGGAAAGCCAAGAAAAAGAAGAAGGATGAGTCAAGGTGTTGGTGATTTTTGCTTCGTTGATTCTTCGTGTGGAAGTTTCTTTGCATTGTGTGCTTTGGGTTAAGGTAGGGTTCTTCTTCCCATGATTTTAATGGGCTCTTTCATAAAAAAATCAAGGGATTAGATAGCATTCATGAACCCAAAACTTCACACAAACCAAATTAGAGTAAAGGTTCTAACATAGATATTTGATAGGTCATGTTTGATTAAATAATTGAAAAAATCAAGAAGTATGATTATTTTGGATCATAATTAGAGACTTATTTATGGTAGAAAATATTCTTAATGATTAACATATTGAACTACCTAAACTTTGATGATAGTTGTTATATATTACACTCATTTGGACTCATATTGACATGATATTTAGAGAATTCAACAACTATATTAAATAAATCACTTAGTTAGCTTGTCTAATGTGTATGAATTTCATAACTAAACCTCTCGCACTAGTTGACATGAATCGCTTATGAATATGCTTGATTAGATGGGTAAAATTCAGCAATAACGTTAAGAAAATTCGATGATATGTTAGTTATATAATGCATGATTAATAATCAATTTTCAATTGAAGTAACGATTCTATTATATGTTATTGTTGGATATGAAAGCTACTTTGGTATGGTATGATGAGTGATTTGTATGTGTGATGTGGTGAATTGGTGGGAGGTTGATGAGTTTGGTGGTTGATGAGTTTTGTGGTTGGTATGGTATGAAAGCTACGGAGTATTAATGTGATGACCGACGGGTTCGCACGGGAAGACGTACTGAGGTATGGAGTGTATGGGTCAGCACTAGCACAAGGGTAACCTTGTGGACCACGCTCTCGTGCAACGTGGGTCATGGGAAGGTTTGTATGATGGATCTAATTTCCCTGGATGGACACTAACTTACCATATCACTCGTGTTGTTTGTGGAATGTTACTTTTTATATCTCTCTTGCCGCAAAACTTATGCATATGTATATAATGACACCTTTATATGTTATGAAGAAATCTAGTTGACTTGACAGATCTTGAAGCCGTCTATTAGGGTCCTAGGGATTTAGAAATCTACTTGCTGGGTTCTGGCCCAGCCTATCATTTTTCAAGTCAAAAAAATCGGGAAGTGACACTAGCTTGAGTCTTAGTTAACGCTTGAAGAATTTCGTTATTTTAGTAGGTAGTTATTTGGATTTTCATCTTCTAGACAATTTTTTTTATTTGTTCTTGTCCGACCTACGTATCGATGATTTAGAGACTTCATTTTAGTTTTAACAACATAATAAAGTTTCTTCTAGTTGATTTATTGTTACTTAAGAACTTCGTACTTGGTGTTGTTTATCTCTTTCGGTGAATACATCGATTTTGTTTACTGCTCTACGGAGGAATGCTTTAAATTTAGGTTTTCATGGCGGTCGAGGTAGAAATCTGGATTTGGAGCATTACAATGCTATCCTCTTTTAACAACATATCAGAAAAACAAATTGGAAAATAAAAGTTTTCCATGTGTTTTTATTGGATATAGTGAGGTACACAAAGACTACAAGTGCTTAGAACTGAAATCTTCAAGAGCCTATATATCACGAGATGTCGTATTCGATGGATATTTATTTACCTAACTTTCATAACACGGAGAAAGAAGTCACAGTGTCTGATGCTCCCAAATGGGTGTTCTTAGAAATCTCTCACCCTCCAATTTTATCAAAACTAACACCTTCAACAACAAACCCTATCATAGCTGATGCACATCACACTACTTCCACTTCACAAAATCAAGAAGAAATTAAGCAATGGAGCAATGATATTCAACACCCTTTACTGGTATCTACAGAGGACCATGTTTCTGCTGAACCGATTTGACCGACACTTCAAATGGTAACAAGGTCAAAGACAAGTATTTATAAACCCAAAATCATTAACCCCATGATTGCTACAAAGCATCATGTCTCATATGCACTGCTATCTTCTTTGTCTCCTTTACCAATTAAACCACAAAATTTTACAAAAGTTAGTAAGGATCCTAAATGGTTTACGACTATGGAATTTAATGCACTTATATAAAACAAAACTTGGTGTTTAGTTCCAATAAATCCCTCTATGAATATATTTGGGTGTAAATGGGTTTATCGTGTAAAACAAAATAGTGAGGGTGATCGTTTCAAAACTCATCTTGTAGCGAAGGGTTCACAACAATATGGACTTGAATATAATTAAACTTTTTCACCAGTAGTCAAACCAATGATGATTCTAATCGTACTCAGCTTAGTAATAACTTCAGAATGGATTATCAAACTATTAGATGTTAAAAATGCTTTCTTAAATGGTTTTCATGATAAAGAGGTGTATATGCATCAACCATTTACATGATTTTCAGGATAGATAAAAACTATCCAACTCATGTATCAAATCTCTATAAGGAGCCTGGTTTAATCGTTTCACCTAAGGAGTTGGGTTTAGAATAAAAAAAAGTGGTATCACACGAGTCATAAAAAAAAGTAGCAGTTGGTGCGGTTTGCATGCTGAACCTATTAGTTACCATGTTCACACGAGTCATACAAAAAAATGGCATCATATGTTTCACCTAGACGCCTAAACAGAGAGTAGTTCGATACTTATAATGCATGATTCTGCAATTGATCAAGACATGCTAAAAATCTACATTTATCTAATTTTTCTCCTCACCATCTAGCTAAAAAGATATATAACACATAAAAAGAATTATATTTAGAACATATATATCAAAATTTAGTGTATATGAATGAATTGGAAAATATACTTATAATTCAATAAATAATTACCAAGAAAATGTCGGTGAAAGCCATCGTTTTTTTCTTTTTGCAATATTTCATATATGATTAAATTTTAATTTCTGGTAAAGAATATGAAGCACTTACTACTCATATGTAAATAACTCACAAATGCTTGTACTTATTACATGTCAAAAAACATAAGAAATTGCTTGAAATTGTCTTTAAAGAAATAAATATAAAGTCAGTCACCAACAACAAAAAAGATGAAAAATATATGGCAATGAAAAAATGATTGATTTTCGGCAGTATATGTCAAAAAATCTCATCTTCTACACTACCGATCTACCAAAAATTACCATCTTCTACAAATAATTTTTGCATCATTACCTGAGTTCAAAATTCTAGCTAAAACCAACAAAATTCTACCTATATGGAAACCCTAGTTTTATTTGTGTTGAATAGATCTAAGAGCATCTCCAATGCAACAATCAATCTTAGACTCTTTGAGTGCCACATATGATTTTTAGAGTTTTTCTTAAAAACTCCCCCCAATACAACACTCTATTTGGGCCTCTAAGATAACGTGTCGAGGATGGAATGGAGATATATCAAGAGGACACTCTATTTCTAGAGTGTCCTCTTGAGATATCTCTATTTGTCCAACTCATCAATATTTGGTTTTCAGCCAATAGAAATCGAGTCTTCTATATTTTCTAAATAACTTATTATTTATTTACAAAAATAACTATGCCACATAAATAAATAAGATAAGTTTAGAGTTTTGCATTGGAGACACCAAAAGAAATTGAGGATCTCTATTTTTCACACCTAGGAGTGAGAATCTCAATTGAAACTTGACACATAGGATAAATAGAGATTTTTCAGAGTTTGCATTGGAGATGCTCTAAGACTTCGTTTGATACGCGAGAAAACATTTGGATGTGAAAATGGGTGTTTTCTGATGGAAAAGAAAAACAAAATTTTCACATGTGAAATGATGTTTCAAGTGTTTGATAAGGAATATGAAAATAAGAGGTGCCTTTATAGTTTCGTAGTGTTCTTTTCCTTTTTCACTTTCCCAATTCAATTAGGTACCAAAAGAAGCCCTAAAACACAGCAACATGAAATCTGGTTAAAGGTAATCAAAACTGATTCAGAGAGGGTTCTTAATCAAATCGATGGTTTTGTTGAAGGTTGAACCAGGAATCTGTTGATTATTGAATCGGTTTGATTCAAACTTGAAATGAAATCTGAATCATTTGAAAAAAAAACTTGAAAACCCCATTAATAGCAACATCCATCATTTCAACTTCATTTCTTTCTTTCAATATCTCTCCTTCAGAATCTTGTGAAGATAGTAAAAGACCTAAACCGTGATGAATATTTCATTGATTGTTCAACTGACACCATTGGTTTCCTAATTAGTTTCATTGATGAGCACAAGATGAAATTTTGGTATAAGAAACTCAAGTTCATTGATCTTCATTTATTAGGCTTTTGAAACTTCAAAACTCAAAAACTAGGTGTTTAGATGGATACGATCCATGGATCTTCAAATCACTGTTTACAAAATCTGGCTATTTAGATAGATATGATTCATTGGTTTTAAAATCTAGTTTAGACCTAATGGATATGCGAATAGAGGGAGTTCAGAGAGAGAAAGTTTGAGACGGGGGACTTAGAGCTCGACTTTTAGAGTGAGAAATCAGATTTCTCACCTTTTTAGGCCCCATTTGTCTTAGCTTAAATTCCGCAAAAAACCAGCATTTCGCTCATTTTGAAGTACTTATAAACATAGACACATAGTCATATTTGGCAGAAAGAAGCTATGGCTTTTCAAAAGCCATAATAGAGCTTTTTAGCCAAAAAGCAGAAGCTCTGCTATTTGCTTCTTCGGAAAGCGTGTGTTCACGCAGCAATTCACGGAGTAATACTTCTCCCAGCATTACACGTGACCCATCATCCCATCTATTTTACCATGAAAAATCAACTTTTTCACGTTTATGGTCTTATCAAACAGCGGAAAATAAATCGATTTTCTTACAAAAACCGATTTTTCAGGCTGACTTTCCCATGTATCAAACAGACCCTGAGATTTCTACGAAGAGGAAATCTAATAAAAAGAACCTTCCCTAATCCAAAACAGTGGTGGGCTGGTGGCCCGTGCCCATATCGTAGATCTACCAAACCATTATCGGGTCCAAGTTACATAAAAGACCGAATTGCTTGAGGAAGAGTTTTCCCTATTTACTCCGCTCATCTCTCCCGCTATTGCCATTGCCATTGCCATTGCCATTGATCTCTCTCTCTCTCTAGAACGCCCAGCAAATATGCCTACAGGTTCGACTCCTTCACCACCTCGATTCAACTGTTTACCTAATGATGTTTATTACTACTTTCTATTTTTTTTGTTTACCTGGCTACAATAATTTGTTCTTCTGTCGTGGCTCAATTACTTTTATTACTGCAACTGATTCATCAGCTATCTTCAAACACTATAATTACTACTATGATTTTGCTCATTTTAGCACAACCTAGTTCAGATCAGCTTTCTGATTTTTCCCACATGGGTATTTCGATTCAGAACTTTTTTTTTTGTTTGATTTTCAGATTAAAGTTCAATCCAAGTTCCTTAAATATGTAAACCCCATACAAATCTGTGTAGAATTACATATTATGTGCCTAGCTTGTGCAAACCTCACTATGTGCAAATATGTACAAACCTTACTCTGTGCAAATGTTTACTCAGGGAGCTGAAACTTAAGAGAGTTGATGGATTTAAACAAAAATGTGATTGAATTGATTAGAAACAAACTGTACAAACCACCTAGCTTAGAAATAGTCCGACTAAGAGATATAACTGGACCCTTGGATAAGATCAGTTGAAAGTCGAGTCTTGCCCTTAAAGATGGGATTCTTCATCTCCTTCCAAATGCACCAAACTATAACGCAGAATAATGCCCCAAATACTCTTTCTTTTCCGTAGGAGGTGGATCCCTTCCCACTGATCAAACAACCTTTCGAATATCGTTTGGTGTTGCCCAGACTATTTTGAAGCTTGTGAACAAGAACTTTCAAATCTCTTTGGATATATTACGAGTAGATGAAAAGGTGACTGGCCGACTCATAGTTCGTCTTGCACAAACTATATTTGTTAGCTCTCATCGACCCTTTTTGTATGTGCATGTCTTCAATCAGGAGTTTTTTCAAAAACCACAACCCTAGACAAAACTCACTCTTCTGAGGGTTATCTTTTCCCCAGGCTTCTCAGTATTTCTATCCTCGTCATCCTCATGATTGGATAGCTTGTAGTAATAGTGCTTCACTAATAGAGGATCATCCCCTTCCAAACACCAAACATATTTATCCTCTTTTAGATTAATACCAACAGAGTCAAGCATTTGCATCAAGGAAGTTGCTTTGTCTATCTACTAATCATTCAAACTCCTTCTTGAGTGGAGATTCAAATTTCTCACACCATCATCCAAGTGGAATGGATCGTTCTATAAAAAAAAAAAAAATTATGGTGACACTTTTCCCTTCTAATTATTTATTCTTCTATAAATATTTAGGTTGATTCAATTTGGCTCCCGATTTGTGACCAGCTGGAAAATTTAGCCTCCATATTTGTCCAGTGTTTCAATTTTGCTTACAAGACTATGCTCCATTAATGAAACAACAATGCTTGCTTTTCCTTCATGCCCTTCCTCTCTCTCTCTCTCTTAGCATGAAAGAGTCACAGACGGACAACCGACCATCTGCCAGCAACTTTCAGCTTAAAAGAAATTCAATCTATTCTAGTACTTTTTTCATGTATCTATATGCTTAGGTTTTCTGAACGAGTTATCTAACGGATGCCAAGTGAAGTGACTCAGTGTGAGAATTGGCTTGACTCGCCGATTTACTACCTAACCCTTGATTTGTGGAGTCCCCTTGGAATTGACTCGGACTGCCCCTGAGCCCTAGCTGATTCACGAGTTATTCGGCGAGTCAAACTGAGTTTGACAACTTAGGATGGAAGTCGCCGGCAGATGGCTGACAGTCTCCAGCCAGCTCTTTCTGTCTAAGAGAAAAGAAAAAAGAACAAGGAGGCAAACTTTCTTAAATGAACGGTAATAAAGGCAAGAAAACATTGACTATTAAGTGTGACTAACGGAATCACAGTATTCGGGGCCAAATCGGAACACGGGACAAATATGTTGGCCAAATTTTCCAGTTGCTTACAAGTCGGGGGCCAAAATGGAATTAACTCCCACATATTTTAACATGAACATACTTCATTAATGCGGCTCTTGACCGGTACAAACTATTTAGATCCTAATATAGTTTGCCTACCAATAATCACTATAATGAGATGAAGATGGGTAATAAAAAAAAATTGGGTGTTTTTAATGTATTAAGTGATAAATATTCATTGTAGTGAAATGAACTGTGAGATTTATCATATTTGAATATCGAGTCTATTAAGCTTAACTAAGGCAAAGGCTCTTTATCGAGTGAACATTCAATCAGGTATCAAATGCACAACTAGTTTACTTGTCAAAAAAAAGCAGCACATAGACTTACTGAGGTAAGCGTGTAAATGGATCATAGCATAAATATTCACGCCGGGATAAAAAGAGTAGCTTAAGCCTGTGAGAAAGCAGAAGAACCCTATTTAACTAGGATACTCTTTTTAGAATTGTTTCCACTATACATTACTCTGTCATTGTATCCTATGTTGGAAAAGTCGGCAAGGGGGACTAGTCGGTGGACTTGGGACTAGGCATAGTCGCTACTAGTCGTATTTACACGGGACTAGTCGTAGAATATAAATATATAATTATATATAGGTGTAAATATAAGTATTTGGTCTTAATGAAGTATAAACACTAAAAATTCATCCCTAAGAAGCACACATATATTATCAACAAGTTCTACAACATTAATGAAGTATAAAACACTAACAACTAACATTTATTTGAGTTTATAGAGAAAAAGAGTAGAATATGGGTTCTAAAAAGAAATAGTAAAAAAAGATTGAGAAGATTGAGAAACTTGGAATCTTGTTTGGAGAGCAAGAAAACTTCAAAATTACTTCAATCTGGTCATAATGATATTTGGAGGGGAGAGGAAGGGTGAAAAGCCGAATGAGCAAATCCTAAACCACCTTTGTCGATTTGAGCAAAAGAAAAAAAGGCTATGCTAAATAATCCCGACTGGCCCGACTAGTCGACTTGGTCCTAGTCGGACCAAGTCGGGGATTTACTCGGAATTCCACGGGACTAGGGTTTTGGCTCCTAGTCGAGTCGGCAAGATGGGGACTGAGGAGTAGTCGGGGTGGACTCGGGGATTAATCCCGACTTTTTCTTCATAGATTGTATCCATCGTCGAAAATAGACGAGTGCAGGTCAATCCATTCTGACCTTTTCTATTCACTGGAGCCTGGTAACTAGTTGTATTTGGATTACAAGAGGTAGAATTAAGTACTAAAAGGTGTCAATGAGAGGTAGAATAGACGACTTCTATTTTACCGAAAATGATTTCTAAGGGATTTATTTAAGTTTTGGAGAACAGCACAGTAAACTTTTTCGGTACTTCTGCATGTCAAAATTCTAATGTAGTTGACAAGTATACTTATTCTGATATCCCCCCTACTAATTGTTTGCCTGCAGAGTTGTTATATCTATTTTCTCTATGTATAACTTCATCTTGAATGTGTCTGTGTTTTTCCTTTGACAGTGAGTGTAAAGTGGCAGAAGGAGTTGTATAAAGCCGTTGAAATTGACACAAGTCTGCCCCCTTTAGTTTTTAAATCACAGTTGTATGATCTAACTGGAGTGCCACCTGAAAGGCAGAAGGTTATGATTAAAGGTGGCATACTAAAGGTAAAAAGAGTTTTATGTATGTTCTAAAGCATTTGATGATGTACACATTTGATGTTCTTTGGAATGTTATGTTGTTTGCTTCCCCTGGATCATTCAATTTCATTAATTTTGTTTCTCACTCACACAGGATGATGATGATTGGTCGACATTAGGAGTAAAGGAGGTAGCTTGTCGGCGGAACTCTCTAGATCTTCTTGTGGTAATCCTGTCATTCTATAGTTCAGAAGCATATAACGAGTCAATACGTATGATTTCCAGGGTCAAAAACTAATGATGATGGGAACTGCGGATGAAATTGTGAAAGCTCCGGAGAAAGGCCCTGTTTTTATGGAAGACCTTCCAGAAGAGGAGCAAGTAGTCGCTGTGGTGAGATATATAGCTATGTCGATTCACAAGATCATGCTTAATTTGTCTGCATGTGTTCCAGTGCTAGTTATTTCTCTTATTTTACAACTTTTTTCTTCTGCTATGACAATTATCTGGCCTCAACATAAACTGTTACCTTATGAGTTCCTCTTCTCTGTGATCTATATGGACCATTTCAATCCTTCAGAGCCTTTATTGCTGTTTCTTCTTGAAGATTACAAACTCTCCTTTTTATGCCTTGACTCTTTTTACTGCAGTCTGTTCAATCTCTTCATTAGTCATTACCATTGTTGCATCTAATTCATTTCATTAGTAAAAGGAAGGATAGGTCTTGCTGCATTTTTTTCACAGAATTCTAGTTACTAGACATTTGCAAGATCACCCTTCTGGAAACTACTATTTTGTTGAAAAGAAGGGAATGATTTTTAATAAAAATTCATAGATAAATGTCTATCACAATTCCTGAGATGCTTAGTAAAATGTAGAAGTTACTTAGGTGTAAGCTTAATTTACAAACGCTTACTTCAACACCAATTAGATATCTCGTTTTGATAAAACTGTACAGCACTTAATGAGTTCTTAGAATGTATCTACACTGCTAACATTTTGTTCATCACTCTCAAGACTTCCTCGTGTTTTTGTAGGGTCATACTGCTGGTCTTTTTAATCTAGGAAATACTTGCTACATGAACTCTACTTTACAGTGCTTGCATTCAGTTCCTGAGTTGAAGTCTGCACTGCTCAAGTGAGTCCGTGTTTCTGGAGCATGATTTCTACTTTACACAAGAATCATCTCTTAGCATGGAATACCGAACTTTGGTGCTATATTAACCTAATGCTTTCCTGGCACTTCAAAATTAGGTATCCTGGACGGACCAATGAGTTGGACCAGTCTTCACATCTTTTGACAGTTGCCACTCGGGATTTATTTGGCGAGCTGGACAGAAATGTCAAGCCTGTTTCTCCAATGCAATTTTGGATGGTTAGTTCTCTTTGCTTCGCTGCCAGATTCATCCGTAATCTTATGCACTAATATTGCTCAGTGGCTTTATAACTTATAAATATGAAATTTCTACGTAGTGGTGCTGTCGAATCACTACTTAAGATTGTATTATATCCCAAATTCTAGAAACTGTATATATATATACACACTCTTGCATGCTGCACTTCTCCATAGTGGTATCCACATGGATGCATGAGTTTATGCCAATTTCTCACGATTCTTTCCTTCATTCGGGTAGGTATTGAGGAAAAAGTATCCACAATTTGGGCAGCTGCACAATGGTGCCTTCATGCAACAGGTATTCTATTTTGGACTACTTTCCCGAAAGAAGTGCCAGAGATGTGTATAATATATAATCCATGTATGTGTGTTGGTTTACTAATTCGATCTATGTTGGAATGGATATAGGACGCTGAAGAATGTTGGACCCAACTCTTGTACACGCTTTCTCAATCTCTTAAAGCACCAAATTCTAGGTATTGTGTGGTCCTGATTCTAGTACACGAGCTACTCCGCGATCTACAGTTTCCTGCATTTTTCCCTGTTACTTGAATAATTACATAGTGATATTTTAACATTATCCTTCCTTCATAAGAGGTATCCAGATTAATTATTTTTTGAAATGGAAGATTATTAATTTCTTTCCACTCCTTTCAATTATACTTCAAATAAACTGGATTTCAGCACCACTGGTTCATTGGTGACGACTTCTTTGTTGTGCTTGTGCATGTGTATTACTTGATATTATGATATTTTTCGTAGTTACAAACCTTTTTGGGTTGCCTTGCAGAGAAAATCCCGAAGCTATGAAGGAACTTTTCGGAATTGATCTTGTTAGCAGGTGACACATGCTTACACATTATATGTTGTGCTTATTTGTATTTATGTGATATTGTAGAACAAACATATTATATCAATAAGATCTATATATGTCTTATATCATTCTTAAGGCCACAAGGGTTAATGGAACTTTGTAAACTAGGATACATTGTGCAGAAAGTGGTGAAGAGGGCTCAGAAACGGAGTCAGTTTACTCACTCAAATGCCACATCTCACACGAGGTGAACCATTTGCATGAGGGCCTAAAGCATGTAAGTGGTGTTCCGATATTCTGCCTTGTTAAGAAGTTTTTCAGTTCTAGTATAGTTATTTTGGTATGCCAAAAGTTTTAGAGATTGGGAAGAAAAAGATCAAACAAGTTTGTTAATATTATTGAAAATACAATATCAACCCAGAGTAATCTTTTCATTTGTTATCATTTAACTCATTCAGGCACTGAAGTCAGAGCTAGAAAAGGTTTCACCTTCCTTGGGGCGTAGTGCTGTTTACTTGAAAGAATCACGCATAAACGACCTGCCAAGGCGAGAACCTGGATTTATTTTTTTCTTTCTACAATATTTTGTTCTTATAGTCCAGGGCAACTTTCTGGATCTTGTTTTACTCCTCCATTTCCTTGCTATACTGCAGCAGCCAATTCAACGATACTTGTTATTTTTGTCTAGGTATTTGACAGTGCAGTTTGTTCGCTTTTTCTGGAAGAGGGAATCAAATCAGAAGGCAAAGATTTTGCGGGTAATCTAAGTTTTGGCTCAGGGTTTTGCGAACGTTGTGTTTGACTAATTATAATCTGGGACAGGGTTTCATTGAAGCTTAATTACTTCAATAATCAACAGACGGTTTCATCTTCTTGTCTTCATTATAAATGGGTTTAACCATCAACTGATCTAAATATATTTTCACCAACAGAAAGTAGACTACCCATTGGTACTGGATATCTACGATCTGTGCTCAGATGAACTTCGCAAAAAGTTGGAAGCTCCTCGTAAGGTATTAACAAACACATGTATACTTCTTCCCCATTTTTATATTTATTTGATAATTATTATTCCTGTTTTGTTAGTCCATCACTTTCATAAATCTAAATAAACCCGCCATTTACAAGATTAAATAATTCACTTGATTTACACTTGTTTGTGTTTCAGCACGTTTAATTTATTGTCATTCACTCTCAACAGATTCTAAGAGATGAAGAAGGAAAGAAAGCCGGTTTAAAAGTCGATGACAAGAATCCGAAAGATAATGATGTTAAGATGCTTGACGCAGAGGTATCAGCATAACCTGTACCTTCTGTCGATATTCTATAACAATTCTATAACAGTTTGTATGGAATAATCATGATGGCTATATTGGGTCAAGATTTAAACTAAACTTTCTTCTCTGTCAGTAACAGACTAATAGATGCATCATGTTTGTACAGGGATCATCAAGTGGGACTGGAGGAACATCTACACCAACAACTGCGGAAGGTAAAACACCAAAAACCGCGTGACATTGTAGTGTTAACTTCTTCACGTAATCTGTTCAAATCGCAAGTACTAGTCTTGACTTCAACTGACCACTTTGCAGGTGTTGTGCCCGAGACTCGGGGACAATCGACTGGAATCTATGACTTGGTAGCCGTATTAACACACAAGGGACGGAGTGCTGACTCAGGCCACTATGTTGCTTGGGTTAAACAAGAAAGTGGTGAGTTGCTTCGCCCTTAAATATATATTCACCTTGTCTGATCCCAAAAACAATATCAATTTCAACAAATATGATCTTTGATGTCCTTAGGAAAATGGATTCAATATGACGATGACAACCCAATCCCACAACGCGAGGAAGATATTACGAAGCTCTCTGGCGGAGGTACGACTACTAGGATGTTACCTAACTTTGATTTCTATAACGAAAACTTAACTTGCTATGCCAGTGGGGATCTTTTTCTCTCTTCTATGTTAAGATCTACCTGGGTACTTATAAAAACCAATCTCTGTTGTCTCAGGTGACTGGCATATGGCATACATTTGCATGTACAAGGCTCGTGTTGTTCCTTCTTAAGTGGTAATGTAATTTGTTCAGAGGTTATACAAGAGTTTGCTGAATACTTTGGATAGGCAAATCCCTTGAAAAATGTGGAAAAGGGAAATCAAAGTATCCATGTTTATTTAATTGTATTGATATAAATCTAGGGAGTCCCTCTAACCTAGATATGTAACTTTTCCTAAAGGTGGGTTCGTTCAGATATTCATTTGATTTGACTCATTTATTACTCATAAACTACAATTGTTTGAGATTCTGATTTCTTGTGTGAAAACTTTGATTAATTAGACTGGACAGACGTAAATATTTTCTTTATATTTAGAGTTATTTCCTTTTTTACTCCAATTTTTCATAAATTCAAAATTGCTCCTTTTTTATTAATACCGTCAGTTTATTTCAAAAGTTATTTTTTTTTTTGCTTTCCCAAATAACCTTATCTAAAACTAAATTTTTGTGTGTTATTTTTATTTCTTTTCTTCTATTTTATTCTGACGACTCCTCACCTCTCATCTAACGACTCTCTCTCCTCTCTTCTTGGTTCATTTTTTCAATATCAATGGTTGTAAGAAAAGAGAAATTGTATTGATTGTATTGATTTCTTAGTTATTACATAAGTTCTTTATAAAGAGTTACACAAGAGACAAGTTTTATTAATTTTACAATGTGGGATTAACTATTCTAACATTCCCCCTCAAAAGAATGACTTTTGTTAGTGAAAAATTCATTAGTTTCCTAAAATTTGTAGATATTGACTTGGTATTAATATGGAGACATCATTGTGAGGTTGCTATGTTCTTGTTCTTGTTCTTTATTGTTGTTTTTGTTGTTGTTGTTCTTTGTTGTTGTTTTTCTTTTCTCCATTTGAAGAAAAGTTAGTACCATTACCAGGTGTTGTTTATCTTTTCTCCATTGGAAGACCATGTGAAGAAAATAGGCGCAATTGCCAAGTATTTTCTCTATTTAAAGAGAAAGCGGACAATTATAACCCATTGTCCGGTTGTGGGCGGAGATATACCCCTTGCTTTTAATAGCTCTCACATATTATTATTACTCCATTTCATTGATCTTATGATTTTAACCTTTTTCAACCACTAGCAATCACCATTCTTGAACCTTCCCACTTCAATTATTTTCTATTTTTTTTTTCTCTTATCTCCTCTTCATATGATCTTATGAAAAACTAATGGAATCAAGTAGATTACTAAAGGAACAAACATTTGAGAGTTCTCATCTTGGATATAAGAAGTATGAGCAAATCAAGTAAGAAAATTAACTCTTTTGCCATAAAGGAACCCACAAACATGTTTTCAAATATCAAAAGAAAACCATTTTTGAGAATAAACATGATTTCTTTGATACATTCTATCAAACACTTCATGTGCATTATATTGGAAATCAAGATTTTGGACAACTATAAGTATAGTTTCAAGATAAACATGGGGTATATAACTATTCTAACAAAATATACATGAATTCTCTTCCCCCTCTCGAATAGCTTTCCAATTTCTCTCAAAATATAACTTCATGGACCATGGATACACATAGATTTGATGTTGTGGAGGACTTGACATTTGAACTGCTTGAGATCATTGAAGAGTATATCATGTGATTTCTTCAACAAATCACTCTTGTTTGGATCTTTCATCTTCTTGTTATTCTTCATCATCTTCAAATACTATTGAGAAAAGTATTGAATAATGACTAGAATTGAAGAAGAGAACTACTCTTATTTGAAAAAAAATACTAAACTTGAAATATTAAAGCTAAAAACCGATAAAAATCCGGCGGACGGTAGCCATTAATGGAACTACCTCCGCCGGCTAGCGGAAGACTATAAACGACTAACCCAAGAAAGAAACCTAGAAGCTCTTATACCATGTAAGAAAAGAGAAATTGTATTGATTTCCTAGCTATTACATAAGTTCTTTATAAAGAGTTACACAAGAGAGAAGTTTTATCAATTTTACAATGTGGGACTAACTATTCTAACATTCCCCCTCAAACGAATGACTTTTGCTAGTGAAAAATTTATGAGTTTGCTAAAATTAGTAGATGTTGACTTGGTATTGATATGGAGACATCATTGTGAGGTCGCTATGTTGTTGTTCTTTGTTGTTGTTCTTTGTTGTTGTTGTTTCTTGTTGTTGTTGTTCTTTGTTGTTGTTTTTCTTTTCTCCATTTGAAAAAAAGTTGGTACCATTACCAGGTGTTGTTTATCTTTTCTCCATTGGAAGACCATGTGAAGAAAAGTAGGCGCCCTTGCCAGGTATTTTCTCTATTTAAAGAGAAAGCGGACAATTATAACCCATTATCCGGTTGTGGGCGGAGATATACCCCTTGCTATTAATAGCTCTCATATATGATTATTACTCCATATCATTGATCTTATGATTTTAACCTTTTTCAACCACTAACAATCACCATTCTTAAACCTTCCCACTTCAATTATTTTCTATTTTTTTTTTCTCTTATCTCCTCTTCATATGATCTTATGAAAAACTAATGGAATCAAGTAGATTACTAAAGGAACAAACATTTGAGGTTCTCATCTTGGATAGAAGAAGTATGAGCAAATCAAGTAAGAGAATTAACTCTTTTGCCATAAAGGAACCCACAAACATGTTTTCAAACATCAAAAGAAAACCATCTTTGAGAATAAGCATGATTTCTTGGATACATTCTATCAAACACTTCATGTGCATCATATTGGAGGAAATCAAGATTTTGGACAACTATAAGTATAGTTTCAAGATAAACATGGGGTATATAACTATTCTAACAAGAAATCCATGAATTCTCTTCCCCCTCTCGAATAGCTTTCCAATTTCTCTCAAAATATAACTTCATGGACCATGGATACACATAGATTTGATGTTGTGGAGGACTTGACATTTGAAATGCTTGAGATCATTGAAGAGTATATCATGTAATTTCTTCAACAAATCACTCTTGTTTGGATCTTTCATCTTCTTGTTATTCTTCATCATCTTCAAATACTATTGAGAAAAGTATTGAATAATGACTAGAATTGAAGAAGAGAACTACTCTTATTTGAAAAAAAAATACTAAACTTGAAACATAAAAGCTAAAAACCGATAAAAATCCGGCGGACGGTAGCCATTATTAGGACTACCGTCGCCGACTAGCGGAAGACTATTAACGACGAACCCAAGAAAGAAACCTAGAAGCTCTTATACCAAGTTATAAAAGAGAAATTGTATTGATTTCCTAGCTATTACATAAGTTCTTTAAAAGAGTTACAAAAGAGAGAAGTTTTATCAATTTTACAATGTGGGACTAACTATTCTAACAATGGTCGTTAGGGAAACATTCGATTAAGGGCTATGTACAATTCTCAATCATATAGGGTGTTTGCACAAAACCAAGATACCAAAAGAACAATCAGTGATCAATCTTGAAGGTAGAAGTCATTTCTATAGAGAGGGAGATTGACCAGTGGAAGTGGATGAATCTTAAGGTGTTTATCGCAAGGTGAAGTCATTTGCTGCTCCTATGAGTTCCCAATTCGCGCATACATCTCTCCAAATTAGTAACAAGTCTAGCTAACTCCACAAAAATCCACCAGACCGATAATCGCCATCAATCTTATGCCTACTCCTTGTATCAAACAACACCTCACATTCATCTTCTTCATCACCATCTCATCGTCTTCATCATTGCTGTAGACATCATAGTTCATCATCATTATCGCCATCATAGTTCATCATCGTCGATATCATAGTTCATCATCGTCGTCGCCATCATAGTTCATCACCGTCGTCGTCATCATGGTTTTCCATTTGGAACTTGGAGTGGTAATATCAGTGGTTTCGTTGAGTTGATCTACACGTGAAGAGAAAATTCAACCCTAGCTAAGTTATGGGTATGAGAAATGGCCGCCACTATAAAATCCCCATCAAACACTAACACTGCCCAACCAAACAAGTTTTTGGTTTTAAGAACTTTGCCTACCTGGATCTTTCACTTTATCTCTCTATTTTCACTTTATCTCTCTAAGATTTGGATGGAGCAAATAGGAAGTTGTTTTTGGATGACAGCAAAGGATGTAATAATTTCTCTTGAATGGGTGCCAAAGTTGGAAGTGTTGGAAATATGGGGTAGATCAATGGAACTGTCGGGTAGAAAAGAACTTATTCACTGTGTCGTAGTATGGAGGCCACTGCCTTGAAAGTGATTTCAGAGTAACCGGGGTGCTAATTACTTGATTTCGATCACTCCCCAAGGATTGACCACAGCTTAGTTCCTATGTTTGCACTAACAGAGATAGTAATGGAGATAATAGAACTCGGAAACTTAAACAGTCACAAAGAGGAAGACAGCCGAAATTGAGTTGTGTTTTCTCTCTTGGTTTCGGCCAGTATATATAGCCTCTGAGAAAACCGTAACCGCCTAGGAAACGTGGAAGAGAAGTTAAGGGAGTGGGAGATAAACTCAGAAACAGATTAACCCTACGAGATCAGTTAAAGATATACTCAAATACTGATTAGGTTAATCCCACCGACTTAGTCAAAATCCGAATTTAAGTAAAACTACTCTTCGTGGCAAAAGAGTCTTTTCACTATAAGCTCACGGGCACCCGAGCACCCGAGCACACGGGCTCACGGGCCACGACCCAAAGGCCCAAAGGCCCAATTAGCCCAAATAACCCAAATAGCCCAAACAACCAAAGAGTCCAAATTGGTTAAAAGCCCAAATGCCTCACATGTGTGCACGCGTGTGGGAGCCTTCTCTACACCACCATGTGCTTTACAATGAGTTGTCAAACAACTTATTATAAGACACCTTTAGTTTCACTAGTTGAGAGATGTGGGACATTAATTGTCTAGAGAAAGAAAGCTTTGAATGCCATCTTCCTTCTAGAGGTGGACCCCACCCATGTGCTAACTCGAAGACAAATAGTCTTGACTAGTAGTGAGTGGGTGAGGCTCACTCTCAATTAATTATTGGATGGTAATGGGCCCAACCATGGAATCACCCAAATGGGCCCTACCATTGTATAAGCCCAACAATCCCCCACAAGATGGCTATCAAAGACTTCTAACTGCTGAGCTGGAAGTGGGACATGTACTTAAGTGTTCAATATCATTCGATTTGAATTGACACATAGTGGAGTGAGGCAACAACCAAAAATAAAGCAACCAAGTGAAATTACTCTTAAACTTGGAGATTTCTGGCTGAGACCCCCCACAACAAATACGATACCGGTGAGTTATGCGTTCTCCGCGATTCGTTCATGTTCATTAAATAGGCCCTGAACATACCATGGGACTGGTGAGGTTTTAAGAAGACTGTTGTCTGTCTTCTATAGAGGACGGCCTTACACCCTCGGGCTCACGTAGGTGATCTCTTTGAGTCTACCTCATCATAGGCTCTGACCCCTTACTCGGGTCTGAAATCATTAAGAACTTTGGGAAGTTCATCCTCATCATCATCAGCAGCTAAACACCATATAGTCCGTCTCAATAGGACCACCATTACGGTAATGGATATATTAGCTATCGGTGTATTCATCAAGTCTGTCTCATTAGAACCACCACAAGGGGCTATGAAGACATTAAGAGCCTTAGGCTCATCCTTAGGTCAAATTCTGACCCCTCAATGGAGCTCTGCTAGTTTTACTCTAGCTGACTCCGCTCCACGTCACAAGAATGGAAAATCAGCACAGAGGCTTCAACCCCATTCCCTTAGACGTTTCGAGAACTAGTCTCCTCGTTAAGCCTTTAGTAAGTGGGTCTGCCAGATTCTGTTCTGACCTCACATAATCCAAGGCTATTACACAATTTTTCAGCATATGCTTAACTGCAGCATGCCTTATCTTGATGTGTCTCTTCTTGCCATTGAACACATTATGTTTTGCAACTGCAATGGCAGCCTGTGAGTCACAATGAAGGGAAATTGGTGTAGTTTCCCTTCCCCATTGTGGTATGTCTCCCAAGAGACTCCTCAACCACTCTGCTTCATGACTTGCCAGTTCAAGAACGATAAACTCAGACTCCATAGTGGAACGTGCTATGCATGTCTGTTTGGAAGACTTCCATGATACGCGCAATCGTGCTTTGGTGGGTCGTCCGAGATCCTTTCGATGACCTATGTTGTGTTGAAGGGATATCTATATGATATGATCCGATCGATTGCGCAAGGCCCGCGGTAGCAACAGAACCGGGGAAAGTATACAGAAAAGACAGTTCTTTTCTATTCTATTAGTATTAGTTAGTGATCCCGGCTCGGTGAGTCCTTTCTTCCGTGATGAACTGTTGGCACCAGTCCTACATTTTTTTTTGTGGAGCGAGGAGAAAGGGGGGCTCAGCGGGAAGAGGATTGTACCATGAGAGAAGCAAGGAGGTCAACCTGTTTCACCTATACAACATGGATTCCGGCAATGCAATGTAGTTGGACCCTCATGTCGATCCGAATGAATCAGCCTTTCCACGGAGGTAAATCTTTGCCTGCTAGGCAAGAGGATAACAAGTTACAAATTCTGTCTCGGTAGGACATGTATTTCTATTACTATGAAATTCATAAATGAAGTAGTTAATGATGGGGTTACCATTCTCCTTTTTGTAGTGACGAATTTTGTATGAACACAAAAACATAACCACTAGTTGAACTGACTTCATCATTGTCAGTGACCCAGTTAGTATCACAGTAGCCTTCTAGCACTGCTGGGAACTTTCCATAATGCAGGCCTAGATCAATTGTGCCTCTTAAATACTTAAGCAGGCGATGAAGTGCTCTCCAGTGTTCCTCACTAGGGTTATGTGTGTATCTACTGAGTCTAATTACTGCGAACGCAATGTCAGGTCTGGTGTGATTCATCAGAAACATCACACTTCCTATGATCTTAGCATACTCAGATTGTGAGACACCTGGTCCTTCATTCTTCACCAGAGTTGCGCTAGGGTCATAGGGGGTTCTCACAGGATTCACATCATAGGAGTTGAACTTTCTCAGTATCTGTTCAACATAATGAGGTTGACTTAGAGAGATGCCATCTCGGGTTCTCTTGATTTTGACCCCTAGTATAACATCTGCCCTCTCCTATGTCCTTCATCTCAAACTTAGATGACAGAAAGGTTTTTACCTCATTCACATCATCTTCATTGGCACCAAAGATGAGCATGTTATCAACATACAGATATATGATGACATATCCTGACGTACACTGTTTAGAGTATACACATGAGTCTGAGTTATTCATAGTGAAGTCATTGCTCAACATGGTATCATCGAATTTCTCATACCATTTCTTGGGTGCCTGTTTTAGACCATAGAGGGACTTCTTCAGTCTACATACCTTGCTTTCCTGACCAGGGATTACGAATCCCTCTGGTTCAGACATATAAATCTCCTCATCTAGATCTCCATTCAGGAAGGCTGTTTTAACATCCATTTGATGTATTACCAGGTCATGCATGGCAGCCAACGCGATAAGAGAACTGATTGTGGTGATTTTAGTCACTATGGAGTAGGTGTCAAAGTAGTCAAGTCCCTCTCTCTGTGTAAAGCCTCTGATCACTAGTCTGGCTTTATACTTGTCTATGGTCGCATCTGGCTTAATCTTTTTCTTAAAGATCCACTTACTGCTTATGGGTTTACACCCTTTAGGTAAGTCATCCAGCTCCCACGTATGATTGACTAGGATAGAGTCTAGCTCACTTTTTATGACCTCTTTCCATAAGCTTGCATCTACTGAAGTTATGGCTTCATGATAAGTCTTTGGATCTGATGTAGAAACGCAGCGGAATTAAAAAGAGATGAATAACTAAATAAGAACGATGAAAATAAAGATCAAATAACTCTAAATACTCAACTTTATTAAAACTTCAATGGTGTTTTTCTCTCAATCTGAGAATAATAGACAAACTAGATATCTTTTTATAGGATTCTGGACTTTCCTAGATAGACTTGAATTAGACTTCCTAAATAATTAAAATACTGCAACTGCCTAAATAACTAGACTCAAATCTGGACCTTTCCAATTATTGGAAATATTAAAATAGCATAATTTCCTAAACTTAAATTATCTAATAATCATACTAAAATAAGGACTTCCTAAATCTACTCTCTCTGGCCGGTTGGTCCATGACCGGGTTCGGTCATGGAAATAGTCTCCACGCCGGGTGCCCCTGCATCAGCATCCCCTTCCCTCAAGAGGTTCGTCCTGAACCGTTTGTGAAGAGAATGTAGTTCCTCCGATCCATCTTCAATTGGCAATAACGTCACGATCTTCTTCTTCCATGGAAATTCATAAACATTCAAACGACCACGGTAAGTGGCATCAACATCAGATTGCCATGGTCGTCCTAATATGATGTGGCATAAATCCATATCGGTGACATCACAATTAACTGTAGACAAATAAGAAGAACCAATAGAAAGATTAATAGTACACATGCGATCAACCCGTGTAGTAGTGCCCGACTGAATCCAAGTGGTTTTATACGGGTTTGATTTAATCATTGTAGGAATACCAAAGAAATTGACCAGCTTTGTAGAAATTAAATTCTCTACATAACCATTGTCAATCACAATAGTACACACTTTATTCAGTACTGTTCCCCGTGTAACGAACAAATTCTTTCGTTGAGATAAATTCCTCTTGAAAGGTGTGAAAAGAACTCTCCGAGTGAGTAACATAACCCGATCACCGTTGTCTGGAATAGTGTTAATTCGTTCCAATTGATCTTCATCTGAATCTGAATCTGATTTCTTTTCTACAATATTTGCTTTACCGCGAGAGGGGCAAGCATTAGAATAGTGGCCTGTTTCAAAACAACGATAACACTTAACTGGTGGAGGTTTTTTATAAGGATTATCTGCAAGTAATTTAGTACCGTCCTCCGCCTGTTTGGATTGATCTAATTCATCCGGTAGAGTTCGAACTGCTTGACTTCTCGTACTGTGTCCTCGGAAAATCGAACGTGAATCTGATTCAAAAGACCGAACTACACTAATACATTCAGAAACCGAATTAAAAGCTCTTAAATTAACCAAATCTTTAATATCATTTCGAAGTCCGTCCTTGAATTTTTCTACTTTCATTGACTCTGAATCTGGGAGATTAAGTCTTGTAATTAGTCTTTGAAATTCCGAAGCATATTCCTCAACGGAACGTCTTCCTTGGCGGCAACGTAAATAATCAACACATAATTGGTTCTCATAATCCGGAGGGAGGAAACGGGAGAACATTAATGGTTTCAATTCTAACCAAGAAGAAATAGGAGGTAGGTGTAATAAACGACGATTTTCAGATTCCTGTTTCCACCAAGTAAGAGCAGTTTTAGATAAATAACCAGTTACACAACGTACCTGTTCAGGACCTTCAACTTGCATAACATCAAAAAAAATCTCGAGTCGTGAGACGTAATCCAAGAAATCTTCAATATTTATCGAACCATCATATGATGGTACTTCCATTCGAATACGGTACGATGAACTAGGGTTTGGACATTCGATGTCGGTTGGTGGAGTGTGGTGTTCACGTTCGGTTTGAGTGGGTTGGACAACCAAGGGGGGTCGTTGTGGTAGGTTGATTGGACGGTTGATAGGAGTGGTAGGGTCTCGGGTTTGTGAATGGGTGAAGTTGTGTTCTCGGTTTCGGTTTAATGGGTGGAGTTGGTCTCGGTGACGTGGGTGTGTGGTGTTGTCGGGTTGTAGAGGGAGGGTGATGGTCGTCTCGGTTTCATGTGGACGGCGGTGTTGTAGAGGTGGTGTAACCGGATCATGAACCGTGGGGGTGTATCGTGGTTCGGTTTGGAGGTTGTGGTGGGTGTGATGGTGTTGGTATGGTGAGTGGGTTTCGGTTTGGTTGGTAGGGTTTGAAGGGTATCGGGTATACGGGTAAAGAAGACGGGGGTCTTGGTAGGTTGTAATGGTTCCTAAAGGGGTGATTGGTTGGGCTTAGTTGGTGATGTTTCGGTTGTTGGTTTGGGGGTTGGTGAGGAGGTGGTGGTCGGCCGAGAAGTGGCTTTCGTGTGGTGGTCGATGTGGTGTTGTAGTTGGCTCGGGGAAGGAGAACGATGGTGGTGTTGACGTGTGGGTATAGGAGGGGTACGTAGGTGTTTGAAAAGGTGTGTTTTGTGAATAGGAGGTGATGAAGGGTGGTGTGATAACCGGAGGGGGGTTGCTAATGGTGTGACCGAATAGTGGTGTCGTGGGCTCGAGAGGAAAACCGAGAGGTGGAAATCGGGTGGTGTTGGTGGTAGTCGGTAGTTGTGAGGGTTGTTGAGGTGTGATAGTGGTGGGAGGTGGAGTTTGGTTTTTACACATACCTTCGAGTTGTTTGGAGATGATGTTGATGGAGTCGTTGAGTTGATCGAATCGTTGATCGATTTTATCGAATTTTTCTGTTGTTTCCTTCTTGTACTCATTGAAACCTTCTTCCAACTTTTTACCTGCAGATAGCCCTTCTTTAATGTTGTCCCATTCAGAGGAAAAGGTTGCTGTTTTCTCCTTAGTTGGTGTAGTAGAGATAGTACTATTAACCATGATGATAAAAGTGATGAAGAAGAAAAAAAATATTATGGCTCTAGATACCACTTGATGTAGAAACGCAGCGGAATTAATAAGAGATGAATAACTAAATAAGAACAATGAAAATAAAGATCAAATAACTCTAAATACTCAACTTTATTAAAACTTCAATGGGGTTTTTCTCTCAATCTGAGAATAATAGACAAACTAGATATCCTTTTATAGGATTCTGGACTTTCCTAGATAGACTTGAATTAGACTTCCTAAATAATTAAAATACTGCAACTGCCTAAATAACTAGACTCAAATCTGGACCTTTTCAATTATTGGAAATATTAAAATAGCATAATTTCCTAAACCTAAATTATCTAATAATCATACTAAAATAAGGACTTCCTAAATCTACTCTTTCTGGCCGGTTGGTCCATGACCGGGTTCGGTCATGGAAATAGTCTCCACGCCGGGTGCCCCTGCATCAGGATCAGTCTCAATTAAGAAACTAGATACAAATTGATCGTTAAGCTAGTCTACACCTTCAAATAGAGAAGCAGTAATGAAATCGGGACCAAAAGTTTTCTCTATCCTACGTCTCTTACTTTTCCTAAGTTCTGTTCCATTGTCTACACTATCAGTGGTAGAGCTAGATGGGAGCATACTGTTAGGCACTTCTTCATGTGTGGGTAAGTAAGTAAGTGACGAATCATTTATGGGAATATTTTGAACAGGTAGTTTCAAAGGAAACTCATGTTCAAAGAATTCAGCATCTCTAGATTCTGTTATTGTTTCATCTTCCAATAACATGAATCTATATGCTGCACTATTTTGAGCATAACCAATAAATACAGAATCAACTGTCTTTGGTCCGACACTGACTTTCCTAAAGTCAGGTATACCCACTTTGGCCAGACACCCCCACACTCTTAGAAATTTCAGATTAGGTGCATAGCCTTTCCATAATTCGTAAGGTGTTTTGTCTAGCCCTTTGTGAGGTACTCTGTTGAGTATGTGGCAGGCAGATAAGATCGCCTCCCCCCACAGTTCATCGGGTAAGCCTGAGCTTAGAAGCATGGCGTTCATCATGTTTTTGAGTGTTCTATTTTTCCTCTCTGCAACACCATTCTGTTGTGGCGTATAAGGAGCACTAAATTCATGGATGATTCCATGTTTTTCACAGAAGGATTTAAGGGTGTTAGAGTTATACTCTCCTCCCCTGTCAGACCTAAACCTCTTTATTTTTCTGTCTAGTTGGTTTTCTACTTCAGCCTTATAATTCAGAAAAGCTTCTTCAGCTTCATCCTTAGACTTCAGGAGGTAAACTTTCGTGTACCTAGAGTAGTCATCTATGAAGGTAATGTAGTATCTCATACCTCCTCTGCTAGCTAGGTTTCTGAAGTCATCTAAGTCTGAGTGTACTAGTTCTAAAAGTTCTAACATTCTAATTGTGACATTCTTAAAGGACAGTTTCGCATGTTTAGCTTCTACACATATGGGACATCTAGTGTGATCATCAAGATCGTCAGCACTGATGATTCCATTCTCTTTAAGTTTCTTAATAGAAGCGTAATTAACGTAATCTACCATGCCATAAATTAGAAGACTCAACGATACAAGCAGAACTAGAAGTATTATAAATTTCTGAATCGACGTTCACTACAAAAAGCCCCCCACTCAGATATCCCTTCCCAACAAAGACCCCACTCTTAGAAATTACAATTTTATCAGACTCAAAAACTAATTTTAAACCAGCTTTGTTGAGAAGAGATCCCGAGATCAGATTCCTCCTTAGGGTGGGCACGTAGAGAACATCGTTCAGAGATTGATTCTTTCCAGAGGTGAGTTTCAGAAGAACCTTTCCTTTGCCCATGATTCCAGCTTTTGTAGAGTTGCCCATGTAGGCGCTGGATCCATCGTTCATCTCCTGGAACGTCTGAAACATCTCTCTGTTTGCACACATATGCCTGGAAGCTCCTGTGTCCAGCACCCATTCATGTTTTCTTTCCACCAAACAAGTCTCGGCTACTGCAACAATGATTTCTTCAGGTTCAACAATATTCAGTACAACAACGTTTGAGCGTTGGCCCTTCCTCTGGTTGCACTGGTATGCCTTATGTCCTGATTTTCCACAGACATAGCAGAGACCTTTTGATTTCTAGATCTTCGAGTTGGACTTGACTCCTCCAGTCTTACTCTTTCCAGATTCTTCTTCTTATTATTAGTTTTTGACCTGTCTTTGTTTCCAGAGGGAACAGATTCAACCAAGTTAGCAGTAGGGGAATTCAAAGAGAGGTTAGCAAACTTATCCTTGAGGCGATTTGCCTCTTCAGTCCTCATGTGACTGATCAACTCCTGAAGGGACATGTCCTTCTTCTTGTGCTTCAGATGGTTTCTGTAGTCACTTCAGGATTGAGGAAACTTCTCCAGCAGAACATTGGCTTGAAGGATTTCACACATCTTCATGCCTTCAGCAAGTATTTCAGCAACCAGGTTCTCAAAGACATGAACCTGCTCCATGATTGAAGAGTCATCGTTGATTTGGAACTGTAACCACTTTCCCACGATGTACTTCTTCCTTCCAGCGTCGTCAACTCCATATTTCTTTTGAAGGGTATCCCAGATATCCTTAGCAGATTTGTAGTTGACAAACAAGTCAAATAACTTGTTGTCCATATGATTCAGCATATATCCTCGAACGATTTTGTTGTCTTTCTGTTGTTTGACAACATCACCATTCGAAGTAGAAGACCTATCCTTAACAGGGGTAATGTCGATGTCGATTGAAGAATCTGTGGATAAATCTTCGAACAGAATATAATCAACTTCGAGTTGTTCGAAGAAGATAAGCAGCTTCTGTGACCACCTCTTGTAGTTAGTTCCATCAAAAGGGATCATCTTTGACATATCGGGTAGGGTTTTGAGATTAACAGCAGCCATTGATCAGAAAATCACTTTCAAATTATTGGAAATATGGGGTAGATCAATGGAGCTGTCGGGTAGAAAAGAACTTATTCACTGTGTCGTGGTATGGAGGCCACTGCCTTGAAAGTGATTTCGGAGTAACCGGGGTGCTAATTACTTGATTCCGATCACTCCCCAAGGATTGACCACAGCTTACTTCCTCTGTCTGCACTAACAGAGATAGTAATGGAGATAACATAACTCGAAAACTTAAACAGTCAGAAAGAGGAAGACAACCGAAATTGAGTTGTGTTTTCTCTCTTGGTTTCGGCCAGTATATATAGCCTCTGAGAAAACCCTAACCGCCTAGGAAACGTGGTAGAGAAGTTAAGGGAGTGGGAGATAAACTCGGAAGAAGCTTAACCCTACGAGATCAGTTAGAGATATACTCAAATACTGATTAGGTTAATCCCATCGACTTAGTCAAAATCCGACTTTAAGTAAAACTACTCTTCGTGGCAAAAGAGTCTTTTCACTATAAGCTCCCGGGCTCACGGGCCACGGCCCAAAGGCCCAATTAGTCCAAATAGCCCAAATAGCCAAAGAGTCCAAATTGGTTAAAAGCCCAAATGCCTCACATGTGTGCGCACGTGTGGGACCCTTCTCTACACCACCATGTGCTTTACAATGAGTTGTCAAGCAACTTATTATAAGACACCTTTAGTTTCACTAGTTGAGAGATGTGGGACATTAATTGTCTAGAGAAAGAAAACTTTGAATGCCATCTTCCTTCTAGAGGTGGACCCCACCCATGTGCTAACTAGAAGACAAATAGTCTTGACTAGTAGCGAGTGGGCGAGGCTCACTCTCAATTAATTATTAAATGGTAATGGGCCCAACCATGGAGTCACCCAAATGGGCCCAACCATTGTATAAACCCAACAGGAAGCAAGGGGAAGTAAAGAAAGTTAAAGCCCCAGCTGAGTTATGGTATGAAAAATGAAGGTCACTGCAAAATCTCCATCAACACTGCCACTGCCACTGCCACTGCCAGAGTTGTAATCTTTTCACTTTCTCTGTAAATAAGACTTTGCAATTTACAGATCACATAAGGACTAAAATCAAACTTTAGTAAGGATCGAACTAAAAAAAGTATATATATTGATTATATTGTAGAAGATATTTTATCTCCTTTCATTTCTCAACCCCGCCACCAACACCTTCCACCATCCCAATAATCACCAGTTCACCACCACAACTATGAACAATCTACTAGAAACACTATTAACGGAAGCAACAAACAATGAGGAAGGTACATTAGTGGAGTAGCTTGGTCGTCAAGAAGCTTCATTAATGGAAGAGTTTGATATAGAAGAACTCAATTACAACTCTGTATTGGACTCATATAATAACATTCCAAGTGAAGGTATAACTTCAGATGTAAGATAAACTAATTTGTGGTGATTATTCCAAAAAGAACTTAGATTTTTTAGGTCAACATTTTTTCATAACTTTTATGAACGACCCAAATTTTCGGTGAAATAATGCTTAAAACAATGAGCATTTTCGGTGACGTTTTTACCAAAAAAAAAACGGTGAACACAAACAAAAACTATAAGAAAAATACAGCAATAAAAAAAGAGGAATTTTCGGTAGGAACCATCGAATTTAAATCGAAATTTTCGGCCAGAACCAACAAAAACTATAAGAAAAATACGGCAACAAAAAATTAAGGGATTTTCGATAGGAACCACCGAATTTAAATCGAAATTTTCGGCCAAAACCAATAAAAAAATATGACAACAAAATATCATTTTTTCTATGACAAGATTTCTTTGAAAACTACCTAAAGAGCTAATGAGAAATTTACTTCCATGAGTATATATGATTCAAGATAAATCTATAACAAGATTTCTTTGAAAACTACCTAAAAAAGCCTTGAAATCTTAACACGTTAAGATAAAAGTTGAAAGAATACCTTTAAGAATTTTTGGTGGGAAGAGATTAAAGGTTTTAGATGGAAGGAAGGACTTATCTGTAAAATAGGGGTCTCATTCTAAATACCTAATAAGTTGTGATAAAGTCAAACTCTTTGTAAATAGCAAAAAGTGTATCTACAAATAGCCAGCCCTCTAAATAACACTTAATAGCTCTGTAAATAGCACCGGCCACAAGTTTTTGGTTTTAAGAATTTTCTCTCTCTAAATATTTCACTTTATCTCTCTAAAACTTGAAATTTAGAAAAGAAGATCTCTAGATCCGCTTAAAACAGAGAGAAAGAAAGGTTAAAGAGAGAAAGAGAGGTTAGAGAGAGAAAAGAAGAAGAACAAAACAAAAACTCATGAAGATCGTCGACATTAGCCAGCGACCACTTATCTTTTAAGGAAGGGTAGTTAGGAAAAAAATCAATTGTTCAAGTTAACTGTCGGATTTGAAATTAAGGGGTTAATTTTGTATTTACGAAAAATGGGAGGTAAAAAAGGAAGCTGGTTTCAAACTAAGAGGCTTAAGAGGAAATAACTCTTATATTCATTGATGTTCGTTCTAATGCCACCTCTTGATTTGGCTTTTTATCTGTTACACGGGACTAAAGTCATAAATCTCTAATCTTTTCTTTGTAGATGAAGTGTTATAAACCTACACCATCTAGAGATAGCAAAACACAAAATTATCATTACCGCCAATGAAGCAAGTTTTCTTGTTGAAGAAATAAATTTTCTTTCTTGTGTTTTTTTTTTTGTTGAACTATTTTTACATTAATTAGAATAAATGTTTTTACAATATTTATCAACTAAAATACAAGGAACATTTTTCAACTTTTTGCTTCTATTCTTCTTTCTTGCCCATTTTGCTAACTTGTCTACTTTCGAGTTGATTTCTCTTATAGTGTATTTGAATTGAACTGTTTCGAATGCTCTTCTGGTTTCTCGAATTCTTCGGATATGGATCAGCGATTGCTAATGCACCGTATGCCTTATATTATGGATATGCTTGATGAGATTCATGTTGTCGCTTTCTATAATTATTGACTTGTAATTCTGTTCTTTCGCCCATTCCATGCCATTTAAGATAGTCATAGCTTCACTTTCTTCACTATATTTCGCCCTCGAGGATTTCACTTGAGCTTCTATAAATTTGGATTCTGCATTATATGCGATTAAGCTAATTCTAGTATTGGATGTTACATAAATAAATGATGCATCAACATTTATCTTAATGAAATGGTTTGTTGGCGGTTGCCATTTTCCATGGGGTTTTTGTTTATTTTCCTCCGATTTTTTGTTGGATTTTGGAAATGTTTTGATCATTATAATGATTTTATTAAGGTCATTTATCTCATGCTGGAAACAGTGGTCACATCTCACTTTCCATAATATCCAAAGAATGCTCACAAAATGAATATCATCACTAATGTAACATTGTTGGGTATTGTCTTGCCACGAGAAGATCCAATCTGAAATTGATGTGATGTTTTCAGATATAATATTAAAATTAAACCAAACATTTTTTGCCATTGCACAGTGTAACAGTGCATGCTCAATGGTTTCAATATACATGCAATTTGGGCAAGTGATGTAATTGTCAATTTAGTTTCCTATTCTCTCCCTCACTGGGAGAGCTTTAGTACAGATTTTCCAAATGAATATTTTTATTCGCGGAATAATTGGAAGAGACCAGATGAAATTCCAATTAGGCGAATTTGGAGTGTGGGTGAAATTGTAAGTGTTCAGATGTTCGAACATAGATTTAACTGTGAAGTTTCCCGATTTGGTTAGCCTTCATTTGAGCTGATCTTTACCTACGTTATTCACAGGGATAGCCTTGATCAAATTTTGAGTCGGAACATCAAAATTGGCGTGGAGAACCTCATTGTTCCAGTTGTTATCCGTAATAAGTTGGGCCACCTTTGTCAGACTAGAATGATCATTGTTCGGAACAGCTCCATTAAATTCAGGGATCCAATTATCATCCCAAATGTTGATATCCTTACCAGAGTGCACTTCCCAAGTGGCAAGATCATCAATGAGATTGTAGTGCTTTCTGATCGTTTTCCAACTCCAAGAATGATGAGGTTTCTGGACCAGGTTTAACTGTGTGAGGGAAGTATTTAGCTTTGAGGAGTTTAGCCTACAGAGCATCTGGTTCAGTTTTGAGCCTCTAGGCAAGTTTAGAGAGCAAGGCTGTGTTGTCCAGCTCTGGCAAGTGGATCCCTAGGCCTCCGAGATTCTTCGGCAGACAGATATATGACCAGGCTTTGGTGCATATACCTTTCGACTTACCCCACCAGAAAGTCCTTTAAACGGACTTGATGCGTTTGCTCACTCCTTTGGGGATAGCGAAGCACTGCATCTGGTATCGGGGTACGGCTGCTGCAATGGCCGAGATGACCACTATGCGACCAGCTTGGGAGAGAAAGGAGTGATTCCATTTATTGAGCTTATTCTTGATGTGATCGAGGATATCATTGAAATCTTTGGTTTTTTTAGCCCAATAAATAGTTGAGCACCCAGGTATTTCTCAGAAGTGGAAGCATATTTGACTTTGACGGTACGCATGATAAGGCGTTTGAATTTAGGATGAGAGTTCTTGGAGTAGAAGATATTGGATTTGGTATAGTTAATCATTTGCCCCGAGGTCTCACAAAATTCTTTGAGGATATTCTTAAGATTGTGAATGTTATCGATAGTGTTTCGGCTGAAAATAATGCAGTCGTCGGCGAAGAGTATATGGGAAATCTCAAGATCAGAGTTGTTAGTAAGAAATCCCAAGAATCTGTTGTGACTATTATTTGACATCAGCTTAGGGCTAAGGCTTTCCATGGCAATCGTGAAGAGAAAAGGGGAGAGTGGATCGCCTTGTCTAATACCTCTAGAGGGGTAGAAAACCTTACCCGACCGACCATTAACAAAAACTGACATCGAGGAAGAAGAGATGCACGTACGAATCATCTTAATCCAATGCTCGTCATAGCCCAAACGTCTCATGATGTCAGTAAGTAACTTCCATTCAATTATGTCAAAAGCCTTTGACATGTCTAACTTAAGACCAAAGTATCCCACCGCTCCTTTCATCTTCTTGAAAGAGTGGATGATCTCTTGAGACATGATGATGTCAGTAATTTGTCTACCAGACACATAAGCTGCTTGGAACGGAGTGATGATGGGGTTCAAAGTGTATTTAAGTTTGTCAACCAACAACTTGGTGATGATTTTATAGGTAGTGTTGAGAAGGTTGATGGGACGGTAGTCAGCAGGGGTTTGAGGAATGGGGGTTTTAGGAATTGGAAAAATGTGTCTATGATTAATCTCAGGGGGGAGGTAGGCTGTCTTGAAGAAGTTCTGAACCAGATCGTAGATATCAGCACCAATTGTTTCCCAGTTTCATTGGAAGAAAAAAGGGGGGTAGCCATCCGGACCCGGGGCTGCCTCCTTCTTAAGACTCTGGATAGCTTGATCAATTTCTTCCTTACTAGGGATGGCTAGCAGATCTTGATTTTGCTCATAAGTAATCACAACGGTGAAAAGGTTGAGAGTAGTCGGGTCTTCCTTGGGATTGATAGAGGTGTTGATGTCGAGGAGATTAGAAGTGAGGGTGTTTTGGATATCCTTAATGTCTTCCTTCCATTCTCCATTTTTATCTTTAATGGCGCTGATCTTGTTTGTTCTGTTGCGTTATATAGCTTGGGAATGAAAATACTTGGTGTTTTTATCTCCCGACGCAATAAAGTTATTCCTCGATTTCTCCTTCCATTGGCTTTCTTGTTGGGTGTAAAGATCTTCAAGATTGAGATTTAGGCGGATGTGCTCCTCTTTGGTGGCACTATTATGGAGTTTTTTAATGATCTTGTTGATATTATTCTCAATGTTACTGAAAACCTTTTTGTTCCAGGTTGTGAGCTTTTTGCTAAGCTTCTTGAGATCTTGCTGGATATTGTTAGGTCCAGGGTTTTCTTGATGTTAGTTCAATTTTCAGCAATAAAACTGTGGCAGCCTGGGTGGGTCATCCAAGTGCGAATGAACTTAAAAGGATTAGGGGTAAGCTGGCTGAGGCCTCTGTTGTCTAGAAGAATAGGCAGATGATCTGCCCCACAGCTTCCAAATGGGTAACTCCTGAGGATTGAAATTGTTGAAGCCACTGGAGATTAGCAATTGCCATGTCTAGTCTTTCTTGAATGAGGTGCTCTCCGAACTGCTTGTTACTCCAAGTATACGGCTTACCTTGGTAACCCAAATCTAGTAAACCAAGGTTGTTGATAATGTCCAGAATTTTAGGCATGTGGGAATTGGAAACACTAGATCCCCAACTTTTCTCAAGGGGGTCCAGAATAGTTCATATCCCCTATCACTATCCAAGGGTTGTCATTATCCGGGTTGAGCTGGTTAATGATTTTCCAAGGTTTAATTTTGTTTTTATGGTAAGGGGAGCCATAGAATCCAGTGATTATGATGGGATTGGTCGAATGATCAATGTCTATCTCCGCATGAATGATATTATTTTCAGTGTACTTGATGTTGATATTCAGATGATGTATCTAGTACAGGGCTAGCCCCCTAGCTTTGTTAATCGGGTCAACAAAGTGGCTAGCGTATGTTTTACTGATGGGAATGTTTTTGTTCATGATATTGGATTTGTTTTTTGTCTCCGAAAGGAAGACAATATCAGGTTGGTTTTTATTAATAAGTTTGAGTATATGTTTATTTTTTTTTGAAACCATGCGATACCAATTTCATTAATAAGTGATACAATCACGAATTTACATGGATATAATTGTTATTTCTCTAGGCCAGATACGTGAGAGTTACATAAGTCAGTTCGAAGAACTTCAAATGTAAAGTGCCTCATGTATTAAGAGAAATTGACAAGACACTGACGAAAATAAAAACAAAAATCTAACATTAAGGACTCTAAAAGTTGACAGTAAATAATATAAGACTGACAATGCCCCAACCGAGGTAGTCGCCACCGCCATTACCAAGTATTCGCCAACCACCACTGAAGAACCGGCAAGTTATTGTACTAATCTATAGTTTAATACTAAAGAACCTCTCTCTTATACCTTTCGCCGCGCCACCACCACACCGCCACTAAACACACACGGAAAGCACCACCATTGCTAATCACCATCAACCCACATTCCCATCACGAAGGTCCTAATAACCCCCCACCACCACCATGAACCACAACCATCTTCTCCACCACCACACAACCACCACCACCACCATCTTCATTTATGACATCCAAAATTTTGTTTCTCCATGCCACAACCACCATACCACAAAGAAGAAATGGGTGCTGTGAGTGAAGAAGAAGAACAAGTGATCCAGTTTGAGAAAATGGAAATGGAAAATACCCATGAAAGGATTTTTTGTTTCAGTTAGATTAAGACCTTTAAATGCAAAAGAAATTGCCAGAATGATGTTTCAAATTGGGAATGTATTAATGATAATACCATTATGTGCAAGAACAATCTACCTAAAAAGATCAATGTACCCAACTGCTTATACATTTGATAGAGTATTTCAATGTAATTGCTCCACAAAACAAATATATGATGAAGCAGATCCGAACACCACCATCTCCCCTATACCACCATCAGAAACGAACCCCAACACCACCCGATTTAATTATAAAATAGAATTCTCCACCACCATATCCGAATAATACCACCACCACCACTAACCCCTCCACTACAACCAGATCTGTCACCACTAAACTCGACCGTTCCACCACGAACCATCCATATGAGAAAAGAGAGAAGGAGAGGAGGGGAGAGAATCAGGAGAAGATAGAAGGAGAACAAGAGAAGGAGACCAGGAGGAAGTGAAACATCTTCATCCATATTATTAAGGGGAAAGAAGAAGAAGAGAAGAAGATAAATGAAAAGAGACTTAAATCTCACCAATAAACGAAAAACGAAGAAAGAAGAAGAAGAAATTAGAAGTTCAAAATCAGAGTCGCCAAGAAAAACCGTTCAGATTGAGCCCAAAACCCCCCCAAATCGCCGGAAACCGTCCAAACCGTAGGTGGCGCCACCACCCCCAGCTTTTTGAGGGCTTCCCCCCGGTCCTTAATGAATTTTGTCTAACAGACTCTATTGCCTTTCCAACGAGGAAAGAGGAGGCTCCCCTCACTTCCAACTTAAGATGGATGGGCTTTCAGTGGTCGGGGTGCTATTATACATGAAGGGAGATCAGTTAAGACAACCCTAGGCACCTAACAAAGAATAATGGACCTAAAGCCCAACAACCCAGACACAAAAAGCTATAAACACACCCTATTAAAGATAAACAGAGAGATAAATTAAGCGGATGATAACTATAACAGTTAAACAAGATAAACAACTACCAAGGACACTATTCTATCAGCTTAACGGAGCCAGGACCAAAGCATCAAATCTGACTCACAAAAGTATATCTAACTAACTGGCAGAAGAAAATATACCACAAAAGGTCTAACACAACTATCTTATACTAGTCAGAGATAGAATTCTGTTGCGAAACCAAAAGAGAACTATCTAACAAACATCAAACGTTTCAGATGATAGACGCGGAAAAACTATAATCACAAGGGCATCCCAACTGTCATTAGCCCAATACCAGAAAAGAGTAATACGATAATTAGCTAACAGACTCGTATAGTATAAACAACAGAACAATCAAATGACACCATTAATAGATAAGGCTGGATATAAACCAACACTTCTTGTGTTCTTTCTTTGGTAATAGGTTTGTGAAATACAAAGGGACAAGCCAAGAATGTATTGCATTTCCTCGACAAAATTGGAAAATGCATAAAGAAAAATGTCATGTGCCCGGTAATGTGGTTGTCAAATATAAAAGGTGAACATATTCCTTTTATACAGACCAAATTAAAAATGTACAAGTCAAAATATAAGTTACGCCTTAAAATGTCTCTCCGATGTAAAAAGGCAACCATATTTTTTTTCACAAATAAAACTAAAAACTGCATAAGAGAAATATATTGTTTGTCCGTTAATGTGTTTATCTACTACAAAGAGTAAAATGCATAACATATTTAGTCTTTCGCAAAACAATAATGAAGACTCAGTTGATTGTTGAAGACATCGTGACAATAAATGTCTTGTTAGAAATCATACAAAATGAGGATAATAGGAGATTAAAGAAATAATAAGATATGGAAGCAGATCGACTGTAGTAGAAAGTAGCAGATAGAAAAGAGCAGTCATCCTCAACTAATTGTTATTCGTTGCAATGTCAAAGAAAACAACATGAAGGAAAAAACTCATTTATATAAGCATATTACATGAATAGAACTTAAGGACTCTCTTTTCTCGAGCAGACATGACACATCATTAGTGGATTTTTTTTGTTGAAATATCATTAGTGGATTTTGGTTCTAAATAAGATTTTGTATTTCTCCTTGTTCCCCTAATTATTCAACAAATATACAAACCTTCGTTCTTTAACCACTAGAAATGATTGTAGAGACAATAATCGTCAAATTTTGAAGGACAACTCCGAAAACAACCTCAATATACAATAGGTTGAGAGTAAAATCATGGAGAGGGGGAAGGAGAAACCTAGGTTAGTTCTTTTTTCTCAGGGGTTGTACAACTCGGTTGATTTGGTTCAATTAAATAGACCCAGTCAACGAAATTGGTGTTGTACAAACGAGTTAGGGCAAAACCAACGTGGGTGGGGTTGGGTTCTCAAATTCAAATTTAGGAGCCCCATCCCCACGCCTCCGACCCGAGAGCCCTGGGGTTGGGCTCCCAGTGGGGCTGGGAGTCCGGGCTGAGGGGCCTCCAACCCCAATTGTTATCGTTGGGTGGATCTCACCAAAAAAGGGATCCACCCCACTTATATATATATTTTTTAATTTATTTTTTTAATGTTCTTAAATTGTTTTGAATTACTTTAAGTTTTCCTCCTTTTTTCATTTTTTTATTTTTTTTGTGTTTATCTTTTTGAAATTATCTCTCTCGAATAATATCACATTTTAATTCTGTATCTAAAACTAATAATTTATAGTTGAAAACTGAAATCAAAATTTTGCGCACGTACTTCGCACACGTACATTATTTGAATTTGGGAGCCCAACGTTAGAATTGAGAAAACTCCCGAGGCTCTCAAAATTCAGGGGCTTCCAAAATTGGGAGCCCGAACCCCACGTGGACTTGCTCTTACACCTTTCTTTCTCTTAGACCGACCCCACCTACAAGATAAAAGGAAAGAGAGGGGGAAACTACACCTTTTCTTTCTTCTCATCCTCATCTTCTTCCTTGTTTAAGAAAATGAGTTATACAAATGAAGATTACCCTATAAATATTATTTGGTGGGATTTATCAAAGAGAAAGATACGAAAATTTGTCTCAAAATAATTTTGTTTTTCAGGGAGAATTTGTTGTTTACTGAAAAAATGATTTGTACTCAGTTGATGGCTGAATAAGATACACTAAGAACGTCTCTGAAACGAATCACAAGCACATGTTTACCAACGTAATTCAAAAATTGCCCGAGGTATCGACTACTTTTCATTCAATTATGCAAAATATAATACACACCATCGTATAACTAACGTCGGATCAATAAGTAATGTAATGTCAATTACGGAAGAAATCCCCCGAATTTTAATTGTTAAATCGTTACAATATTAGATCAAAAAGTAAATGAAGATATGCCGATATATAGCAAATATAATGTTAGAGTTCATCATTTAGACTACCACCAAACTGGCTGAGTAAGATAGCCATATCCATACCTTGTATCATAGTAGGCATAGCAGTTTGATAAGTACATTCTTGAGAGAATCCAGTCTTTCCAGATTTCTGAACTTTCCTTATGCAGTTCTTGAACTTCTCATGGCACTTCACATTCATCATCCCTAATAAAACACCCACAGAGTTAAGAATTCAGCATTACTCTTTATAATGACGGAGCAAAAAATCACCGAAGGTTTAAAAATCTCAAATTAATGTCCATGAGAATGATATCGAAGGTCTAATGAATATAGCCACAACCATTTCTGAAGAAAAATGGGAAACTACCGATAGCCACATAAGAATTGACGAAAAGTGTATATTAGTCTATATACCAAAGAACATAAAATAAGGGGAATGCGTAAAAAAAAAAAAAAAAAGACAGAACTCTCCCACTTGGGAGTGAACAAATCTATTAGTAAACACTGGAAAGCTAAATATTCCTAGTGTTAATTTGGATGCAGCCAATACTTCGATGGCAGGAAATATTAAATGAAGTGTAAGCTTTTCCTTTTTTCTTCCAATGTAACGACGCAAGTTCATATCGCTTATATGGTACCTCGTTTCTCGCTTATGTTCCAATTCCGAGCCAACCCAAATAGAACAACTTCTAGAAAATTTATACAACCTTATTAGTGTAAAGGCTCTTTAATATTCCGCATCCAATGTTTAAAAAGGTGCCTAAGACGCGCATTGAGGCGTACGCCTCAATATAGGTGTACGTGTACCGCATCAAAACTTACGCCTCGATGTTGTAGTAACTTTCTTTTTTTCTTTAATTTCTAGAGGTAGTCAGAAGGGTGGAAGTGACTGAAAGCATCCAAAGTCAATCAATCCAACAAAACAATTCTTTCCATATCTATAGTGCATTATAAAACATTTAAGTTCAATCTACACATCCTTTTTTTTTTTTTGAGAAATCGACTGCGTTCTACGTTAGTCGCTACAAGGCATTGATACAACACGAAGACGTGATAAACACGATAACCACCTAAGTTAAACCATGAAAGAGGCCTAGAGGCCGACAAGATGAAAGAGGCCTGAAGCCCGACAAATTTATACATTATTTATACTAATAATAAACCAAGTTCAATATTTTCCAGATTTGCACTTCTGGTGGATCGAACCTAAGACCTCTGCATTGCAGATTTACACATCCTTAATGCTCAAACAAGTGTCAAAATCACACTGTGTTTGTGTGTGTTGTAATTTGCAAGTTTTTTTTCCTTAAACTAACAAATAAAAACTTGAATTGGACAAAATTCCTCAACTTTTAGAAGAAAAACAATGATAGGTTAATAAAATCCCCAAATTACAAAAATAAAATCAACCCAAACACGAACTAGAGACTTACCTTTTTTCTCAACACATTCATCGTGAATCTTACAACAAGCATCAAGATCATCACAAGGTTTTTGTCCAGGACATCCAGTCCATCCTACTCCACAAAACTTCCCATATCTAATTCCAACACCTAAAAATTAACACTCAAAAGTATAATTTATGCATGCATAAAAAAAAGGTTGGAATGAAAAGGAAGGTGAAAATAGATCTCAAGGGGAGGGGGACTTACTATTACAGTTTTGGGCAACACATGTTTTGCTACAATTGATCTGCAAAAGTTATACAAAGTTAGAGAGAGAAAGAGACAGGAGATAGAGAGAGAGAGAAAGAGACAGGAGATAGAGAGAGAGAGAAAGATAGAGAGGAGAGAGGAGGAAACCTGGGAATCAGAGTTGAGATTGGCGGAAGAAGCAACAACTAGGAAGAAGAACAAAGTAGATGCTGAGACGATGCGTGTCCAACTAAGAACACGCACCATTTTTGCTCCCAGTTTCTTGTAATTCCAACTGGGGTTGGGTTTCCTGCACAATCGAAGTTTTGAAGGTTGGGTTTCCTGCCCAATCGAGGTTTTTAATGTTTTTGACCTTATATTTCAAGATCCTGTGGTTTGATTTATGAAAGACCACGTCATTGGAGTGCTTGCAGCCCTTAGATGAGATTTTTGTTTTTAAGGTCTGTTTGGTAGTAAGGTGAGGAAAGAACTGATATGGAAGTGGACGGTTAATTAGGGGGTCTGTTTGTTCTTGGTAGGAAATTTAGTATAAAAGTAACGTCTTTTTTTTTTGAGAAAAAAAGTAACATATGTAAAGAATACTGATAAGGAGATGGGTTTTAGGTCCAAAATCACAGGGTAAATGGGTTTAGAACCCAAAGATAATATTAAGAAAATAATTCCACTAGGAGTATTTTACATGTCTAAGTTCTCTTTCTCTACTACTACTTAACTTATCCCAGATTAAATAAAATTACCTATATTGGAAGATACAAACTCTTTTCAATTTCAAGAAAATAATTCCCCAACAAGAAGTTTTTATCTCTAGAAAAACTTTCATTTTCAGTTTAAAGAAATGTTTCCATAATCTTTTGACTAAAAGAAAATCGATCATAACTCTTTCTTCTTTAGTTCACCAAGAGAAAACAAAGAGAAATCGCAGAGAAAACCCATCTAATCTTTTTAGTCCTCATATGGAGAAAACCTAGAAGCACGTGATGCTCAATGGGTTAAATTTCTTCTTTTACCATATTCTCGTTTTTTTTTCAACGATAGATTGTTCCACCGTGCATGGTTTTGTTGTTCTTATTCTTAAAGCTAGGAAATCAATCTTTTTCTTAAGAAAAATCGTCCAAATTTTGTCTCACTATTTCTCTCCTATAATCTTGTTTTCTCCACAAAAAAATTGCATGAAAGGTAGTTATATATTTTGCAAACTTTTTGTATACTCTCATAGGATTTTCTCGATTCTAACAACATATTTACGTTTTATAATTTTCTGACCTACCTAGAAAATCATTTACATCTTGTAATTTTGAATTAGCGAGTTTGTTTTTCAGTACGCAACGCCCTCAAATTTCTTGTAGCACTTCTTTGATTTTGCATAAATTGTGAAAATTTAACCAGCATTTTCTAAATTTGCCAAAAAAATAACATACTATTTTACAAACATAACAGTGTTACTCTCAAAATAACTTCATCGACAATCGAAATGTACAGATTTTTGGTAAGTTTACATTTCGATTCTTTTTACGTTTTTATATTTTATCATTCCATGAATTGCAGGCATTTGTTTGAACACTAATATATTTTACAAATTTACAGACGAGATTATGGTTGTATGTATGTGATTTTGCACGTGGATGAACTTTTAGTCGAATATAACTATAAGCATTTTTGACAAGAAATGTTAGCCAAAGATTTAAGAATACAACCACAAAAGAAGAGGGTTGAATTAACTAGGTTGTTACTGGATGAATTGAAGGATAAATGTCAAAAAATCTTTAAATTATTAGTTCTTGTAATGGATTATGTTGTAATGGATTTCTCTTAATTTTAATTACTTTAAGTTTTAGTTCAAATATCGTGAAATATGTTAAAAATGTTGAGATTTAATGGAAAATACTAGAAGACACCACATAAATGCTAGAAATACCACAGAAATGCTAGAAATACCACAACGATGTCGACAATGTTTTTGATTATCTTTGAGTATATCCATATAATATTTGGCCTACATGGGTGAAGATGAGACCACATGACTCTTTCTTAGATATTCTCCATTTCATATAAGAGACCGTGAAATTTTTTTTTAGTAACATCTGCTTAAAGACTGGAATTCCTTTCTTCACAATTCTTTAGGGTTCATTACGTCGAGATTCAGTCTCTAAGTTTGTTATCATTGCTGTTTAGTCAGGTTGGTTATTATGGATTCATCTCACTCAATTTGTGCAACATTTTGCGGCATTAACTACTGAAGACTTGCATCCGGTGACGGTGGAAGGGGAGGATCTTGTTCCTCGGCAAACATGTATCATCAAACAAGGAATCGTGTGGTTCCAAAGTGCCAAAAAGACAGACATTGGGCAAGCTCTTCTGCGTTTGCAAAGAGTAATTCATGCACTATACTTAAGGCCACACTTCTGCAACATTGCTCAATGACACTTTTGTTGGTTTATTACGTATTTTTTTTTGGAGAACAACCAAATTTAAAATAGGTTGTCATTTGTGTTTCAAAAGGTTACCGCTTTACCAAATAACCCTAACCTATTTATACTATACCGACCATTTTATTGATATTTTAACAAATTTTTTGTTGACCAGCATATGTATGGACGGAAGGATTTCTTTTTACGTGGAAAAAATCTTAATAAAAGACGAGTGATCAATGACTTATATCCTATTATATTAGTGAATAACTCTACTATTTCTGAAGCACACAGATCAGAGGCTTTTATTGTTTTTTTGTTGATAACACAGATAAGAGGTTATTTCATCTTCCTTTACTTCAAACCTTAAAATGGTATTTGTAAACTAATGTCCGCTTGCGAAGACCAAATCTCTACCATTTTCAAACTCTGAAAGCTATACAACAATTTCTCTTTATTTGATTCACAGAGACATTTGGCTCATCACCGATTACCACAAAGAAAGGAGAAGGATACATGACGACAGCAGACATTTACGGATTTATGGAGATCCGACAGTTTTATGTGCTTCATTACAACTAATGTTGGTCAGTATGACTGAATGTGTGAGGGAAGATGGTGTAACAACAGTGTAAGAGAAATAAAGAAATACAAATGATGTAAGATGCAGTGCCTATAGACAACGAGAGGGTGCTGCTAGAATAGGAGACTGTTGAGAAAAATTAGTTGGGAATCTAACAACTTCCTCAAATAACGATTTCTAATCTATAAAATTTTCATTTCAACTCTCTTCCTTGATCTCCTTTCACCCACAAAGTCACCTTTAAAGGCTAAGCCGCGACAGATGGACAGTGGGAAAAGGTCACAAAGCTTTGAGAAGTGACATGGAAGTCTTTAAACAACAGGCACAGATAACCCGAGCAAAACATTACTCAAGATGCAGAAAAATACAGCAGTTCTTATACTGAACAAACCCTAAAGGAAACTTTTCCGAATACAATACTGAAATTCAACAGTATGCAACATAGACCAGTATTGGCTTCTAGGTCACTTCAAATTTATCAAACATGTTCCGAGTTCTGGTTGAAACTTCAAATGATATTACATTATTTAGCAAGTGTAAAGATTGCCAGCTTATAACAAGCATTATTGAAGAAACAAATGTTCATCACAAGAGACGAACTTAATCTGGCGAGTGAACAAACCAATCACGAAAATTATTGGGGTGTAATGAAAATTTGTCACAACACGAGCAAACTTCATCAACAGAGAAAGAGACTGACCAAATTTGCAAATTATTAAAGTTTAACAGATTTGTCTAGCCGATCGTCAGCCAAAATAATCTCAGTAGAAAAACAAAAATTTGCAGGTAAAATCAGGTTGATGACTACAATAACCTGGATGAGATAGGTTTTATCCAAGAAAATAGACAGAAAGTTGGTTGGTTGTTGCAAGTATCGTCCGCTTGCTTAGACATAGTAACCAGTGAATGTAAATCCTCTTCCTACAATCTCACCAGCACAGAACCAGCAGAAGCACTCAAGACCGAAAAGAGCAGCAACACCAGCATCTTCAACCTTCAGTTCCTGCTTGTTCTTCCATAACTGCTTAACCGCATCGACTTCTTTCTTTAATGACTCGTATCGACCAGGAAAGCTGTGGACAATATCCTTATTATTTTGAGAATTAATATATATCAAATATTCTATAGAACAAGTTATCTAGAATCTTCAACATTTACATTTGATTACTAGAAAAAGAGAGAACATAGAGTCCTCTTTCTGATTATCACGAAAAATGCAAGCATATGTGGTTATCACTTAGTACAATGACCATCAGGGAAAAAAAACTCGAAAAACTAGTGCTAACAGTTATACCTAAAGCGCCCTTTTGTGATACCCAAATGGCCGATTAAGTTAAACAACCAACTAACCCCCCTTGGGTTCATCTTGCGTTTATTATAAATTATAAATCACGTGGAATGTCTCTCCATATGATAGGAGAACTAGTGAATTAATAGATGATGCAGCAAAAAATATAACGTAGTAAGCCGAGGCAGAGCTGTTAGTGGTCTGACCGGGCTTCCTGACAAAAGAATTTGTTTGGTTAAGTTGGTATGATCCCCACAAGATTACCTAGTGGTGAAGAGTTTGAATCTTGCCATTGCCTTTTTTACTTTTTTCTAATTTTCTTAACCAGAAAAGTTATAGTTTACGGGTGCATTTGGTTCCAAATTCGCAGATATAATGTAATATATGCACATGCTTTACGGATATGCACAGGGTTGCTTAGTTTGCGTAGGATTGCTACTTCGCTTATGAACCCAAGCCTAACGAAAATATTTAGTTACATGTCTTTCAATGAAGACCAACAAAAATGGGTCTTCAGACCAATTTCCCGAAAAAAAAAATACTGAACTCAGAGTTTAAAAGACTTTTACTAGGAGACGAAGCATTATACTACGGAATATACGAAATTTGGCTTTTACATCAAATCGCTAACATAAAAAAAAATTCTGACTCCAGATGACGAATGAAAATTGCTTCCAAACAATTGTATAGATGCAGGATTCAAATTTACTGAATTTAAAGTGCACAAGTGAATAAGTGATTGATGCAACCCCTCGGGTGAGACTTGATTAGAGATCAAACAGAGTGAACTTACCTTGCAAGTCTTGTGTAGAACAATTGTTTCGACAATTCGTTACATTTTTGCACTGTTGCAGGTTCCTGAATGTATTGCTTATTTTGCTCCAGTAACTGCTTGTAGTATGCTGATCCATGTGTTGTCAAAAATTGCTTGGCTTGACAAGCCTTAGATTGCAATTGGTACAATTTCGATGCCATTAAAGCCCTAGACAGAGAAAAAAAAATACTTCAAACACCAATGTCTTATCTCATAAATTCTCAAATTCCTCAACTAGATGAACAAGAATCTGCTGATAAATCACTATCCCTATAATTAACTGAGCATTTTTTTTTCATCTGGTGAGCTTCAATTCAAGCAACTAAATAGACAATAAATCAACTTCAGATCGTGAAATTAACCAAAACTAGCCCACAAACCCTAATCAACCAAAAGATACAGAAACCCTAGAATTGGACCTAATCAGTCTGATGATGTGAAAATTTTTCAATAAAAAAATGTTCCTACAAACATTTATAAATCATGAACTAAACCAGATGAAAACAAAGATAATATCTAAAAACAGACAGAGATCTCAGCTGATGAAAATAGAATCACAAGATTTGATATTTACAAGTAAAATGTGTAATTGGGGATAAATTTACCTCTTAGGTTTAGGAATTTGGAGGAGCGGATGATGATAGTTAGTGAAATGCAAAGAAACTTGCCGCTGCTCTAAAGTCTCTTGACGATTTAGGTTTCTGATGGTGATATCGATTACCCCTTCCCTAATACTTACAAGGGGTAATTTCGTTAATTCAATCAGTTATTGGGCTGGGCTTGTTTGACTAAATATATCCAACCTCTTTTGCAATTTATAGGCGCTCGAGTAGTTCAATTTTTATGGTGAAGATTTGACAAACCCATTTTACTTGTCACACTCACATTTTTTTACTTGACTTGATCAGTTTCCTTTGACCAAATTAAGTTTCACTTACACTCACCACTTGGTCAGTAAGAACGGGATAGTGAATCTAGACATTCATAGATTTCATATCCATGTACATTTTCATTAACAATGGAGAGTCTATAGACTTTCATGAGGTAGTTACCCTAATAAAAAACACAAAATCCTCTTCGGAATCTCTCCAGTAACCACCACTATACCCTACCACTTCAAACTTCTATGGTGGATGGAACATCTAACCACACTTATTTTCCTTTATTAACATCATCTTGTATGGAAGCTTCGTATTGGTGTTTTAATGATGAAAATTATGAAAACTTATGTGGATCCAAACAAACAAAACTATGAATATGGAAGAATCACCCACTCAAAAATTATAAGGGTTAATTCCATTCTGGCCCCCTAAAGATGACCAGCACACCAAAATGGCCCCCTAAAGTCTAAAGATGACCAGCTTCTAATTTGACCCCCTTTTCAATATTTTCATCAGTCAACAGTTAGTCAACTTTAACAATAGACTTTGCGTTTTCTTTTTTACCCTTCTACTCAAAAGTAATAGCTGATGTGACACGAAAATGTCACATTTGGAGAGCCTAACTAAGACTAATTAGTCCTTTTCGAGTGTTATCAATAATATTTTATGTGTTTTTCTTGTTAGGTATCATTTTTGGAGTTAAACATGTAATTTGAAATAAAGAGAACGAATTATCACTATCATTTCATGTGCCGAAAACGAGAGAAATTTTTTTCAAGCAAATCAAATGACAAGTGGAGTCAATGACGAGTCAGACGGTAAAAACGGAAGTTGAATCGGAGTTCGGACGGAGAAATTATGGAAGATGCAAGCCAAAGTCACGTCTTGAAATTAGATTTGTAGAGACCAAGTATGAAGGCACCTCATGATTTCTAAATCAAAACCAAGTTCAAGCCCAAAGCCGACAAAAGAAAGGAAGAAGAACAAGACAAGGAAGAATCTTGGAGGCACCCTCTTTATGGTTCAAAGTCAAGTCTGAGTCAAAGTCAAGATTGACTAGGAATTTGAGTAGTCAAAAGGGTAGCTACTATTCATCATCTTCTACCTTGGAAAGGAGGCAAGAAGGAAGAGAGAGAAAAGAGGCAAGAGGGTTCTTGAGTTTGAGGGTTGTTCTTGAAGTTTGAAGGTTTGGTTGAGGAGAGAAAGGGAGAAGAAGGAGGCCGGCCTAAGCTTGGCGGGAACAAGAGCTTTCACGGGACGGCTATGGAGGAGCACGGGCAGCTCGAGCAAGACGCAAACAACAACTTCCACGGGACGCGTCCTCAGCAGCAGCAGCTTCCACGGGACGCGTCCGCAGCTCGAATCTGCACATTCCGAGCACGGGACGACATCTACTAGTCCGGCCGGAACAGCTCGTGCGCATAATGGATGTAACCTGCAGCTCGGACTTGCACAGTCGCATGTACGGGACGCGGTTGCGGGTTCCTTTGGCCCGAATCTAGTGGATTTGGCAGGATTCTTAAGGTTTTTGGCCGGAAACTTGGCCGAATTTTCTTACTTTTCCGGCAACCTTCTTGGTCCGAAAAGTTAGGGCTTTTACTCCCTATGTCATGATCTTGCTTCCCATATGGTTTGATTTGATTTTGGACAAGAAATTTCTAGAGAGAGAAAGCTAGGGTTTAGCTTTAATGGAGGTTGGTGTTCTAAATGGAGAAGATGATGGTGGTCGCTATGGGGAACCCAGAAATTGCTAAGGGGAGATCAACTGCAACTAGAAACTCATATTTTCTGACGATCTTAGCCTCAAACCACATCAAAAAAGGGGGATTCTCTCATCCTTTTCTTTCCATTTCTTATTCAATCACCATATTTAGCTAACTTTAGTGTGTCGATTATATGAGATGAAATGTGATGAATTCGTGATTATGTTTAATATGATTTGAGGTTTTAATTATAAATTGATGTTCATTAATTTCGATTATCGTTTTAATCGTATTTTGATGTGTCTTGTCAAACACTTCGCATAGTTAATAGACGAAACGAAGTATTCGATATCGATCGTAGTCTAAGTCATAATTTCATGTGTCTTGTCATGCACTTCACATAGTTAGGCGACTAGACAACACTTTCGTTGACTCGGGATAAATCGATTTAGACGTTTGTTTGACTAAGTATGATCTTCGGATATACATAGTACTTAGAGACATCTACTATAGGAATCGAACATCGATTATACTTTGAAACATTAGATCGGACTACATATAGTCGTTGGTTTATCATTATGGATTCCCGGACTTCGACACCTCGCTCACTTATTTGTCTCCCGACTCTTGTTGCCTCTCGACTCTTGTTTCCTTCGACTCTTCTCTCGAATCTCTCTCACCCGTTTTACTTTGATTGTTTAATAGTTTTATTTGTTTTCTTTATTTCCTCTTTAATCAATCCTTAAAACCCCCCCCCCCCCCCCCGTTATCTTTATTTCTTTTCGTCTTAGTCTAATTTAGCTTGTGATACTTTGACCGGTGAACGAGACTCCTTCGTTATCCGAGTTACCTTCCTATCCTTGGATCGACTCCGGTTTTACCAGTTACTACTTGATACCTCTGTTTGAGTGTGCAACCTTTCCGGGTGCATCAAGTTTTTGGCGCCGCTGCTGGGGATAGGTTTAGTAGTTTGGACATCGTTTGTTTGTTTTGTTCATTAGTTTAGTGTTGTTTGCTTACTTAGACGTTCTTGTTTTCTTTGCTTTTTGTAGTTTCTTAATTTCATTTCTTTTTTAGGTACCGTTTTATAGAAAAGAGCCAAAAGTGACATAAAGGTGAAGGAAAAAGAAGGAATCAAGAAGCTAAAGAGGAAAAACGAACGAAACGAGAGGAACATTTGCTAGTATCGCATTCTAACTCTTCCTTTTTACTTGTGCGTGATTGTTTAGTTCTATTAGTGTCTATATTGTTTCGGTCGTGAGGCGAGGCGACAGACCCATCGCCTCGCCTAAGCGAGCTTAGGCGAGGTGAGGCGTTTGCCTCAAACAAATAATATATATTTTTAGTAATACATACATACCTTAGTACCTAACATAAAAATAACTAAATAAACACTCAAATGCCAAAATTAAAGGTATAAAACTTAACATCCAAGCATTCAAAAACATTGAAAAATAATTCAAAAACATTCAAAAGTATTCAAACAAGCAATTAACCATCAAAACACAAACAATCAACCATCAAAAGTTCAAAACTTAAGTCTAGTACTCTAATGAAGATCTAAAAGTCAAGATCTTCATCATCTCCTGAATGAGGACCATCTGACTTGTCTCCTTCTTGCTCTTCTGTAGGTTCAGGATTGTCATCTTGACCCGCCTCAGATTCAGAGTCTTCATCAACAAGTTGACGTTGTGGTTCCGTCGATTGCCTTTGACTTTGGTTGGGTGTTCTTCTCCTCTTATAAGATCTCAACTCAGTGCTCGGACCAACATGATCGCCTTCATTTCCGACAGCTTCTTCAACTAGTCCATATGTTATATCGGTGCCGACTACGAATTCATCTGCTGCATTAAATGGAGCAATCCACTCATCTAGATCAACATTCTTCAATATGATTGGATCTAAATTTCTTCCACCAGGGCTCGTTTCGATCCATGAAATGAGCTTTCAACTTGTTGTATTAGACAAACACAAGATCATTCAATTTCTGATGATCTAGTATGTTTCGTTTATTTGTATGTAACTGTTATATCACGAGATAAACACTATTATAAAAATAATGATTTTAGTTTTTGGAAAAATTATGAACATATTTATTCATCACTTACATGGTCAAAGGAACTCTAATTCCTTTCGCATGGAGATGCAGCACAAGTAAGCCCAAGCACTCTTACGACAAACTTTTGAAGTTCTACCACATCTGATCCCCAACTAAGCCACCATTGAGCTGCATTATGCGGATAACGAATTTATCGAATACAAAACTTACAAGATATTTAAAAGTTCTCAATAATATTTGATTCCTTAATACCTGGTGCTGGCATTTTTCTTTTTGCAATTGCTTCCTCATCCCCCATTTCTCTAGTCGCAGAACGGTATTCAACAATTTGATCAACAATCAATGACCGAGTAGCAGGATTTGGCACCAGAGCCTTAATACAAGCATTCAACCCTCTTTTTATCTATGAGTTACTTTCCATATGTGGGTTCAATGATAGATCAAAGTAGATGCGAGGATTAAGATAAAATCCTTCTGCATGGAGAGGTTGATGTAGTTGATCAGACCACCTATGCTCAATAATTCTAAGCACTTCCTCAATCACCACATCATTTTTTCCTCCCACAGAACATCTAACTTCTTCCTACACTCAGTCATCGCCAAATAAATGTAACCCATGCATGATTTTTCTTCCTGATCGACCATCCTGATAATATCCACTAATGGTGAGATAATTTTAAGACAAAAGTGTAACTTATTCCAGAAATCAGGCCTCCCCATTATCTTTGGTACTCTCTTTCCTTCTTGTACTTTCACCCATTTGCTCGTAGTCCATTCCTCGGAAAGCATTATTGTCCTCAACCCCGTTCTTTGGTTAAAAATACTATCCATCGATAAGTAACTAGTAGCAAATCTAGTTACTGCAGGTCTCACCAACTCTCTTCCCTTAGTGAACTTTCTCATCATATGCAACAATTGATTGTGGTTGTACGTGAAAACAACAATATGCCTACAATCTTGTACAACTTTGTCAATCCTAGCGATGTTTGATACATCTTGGCACATGAGATTCACACAATGTGCTGTACATGGAGTCTAGTACAAATCATATTTCTTATCTTCCATCAACCACTTTCTTGCAAGCTTGTAATTAGATGCATTATCTGTTACAACCTGCAATTAAGTGATTAAGTCAAATATGTCAAAATAAGAACTAAGATATACATTCAAAATAAGAACTAAGATATACATCCAAATACGAAGGGTTAAAGTCTTACTTGAACCACATTCTCGGGACCTACTTCCTCGATGACTTCAGTCAATAGTTTCAAGATGAGTTTTGCATCCTTTACATGTTCAGAACCATCATGTGATCTCAGAAAGACAGTTTCTTTTGGACAATTCACTTGGAAAATTGATGACATCTACCTTTCCTATCTGTCCACCAATCCGTCATAATAGTACACGCATATGAATCCCAGAGAGGTCTAAATGTATCTATCCACGTCTTGGTGGAATTGACTGCTTTGACCAAAATAGGGACTCTCAATTCCTGGTAAGTAGGGATTTTAACCACGGACCAAATTGTCCAACCACTTGAATCATCATAGCAAAACTAAGGCTTTTGATTACATTGAAGGCGATCCCATTATCGTAAAAGAAACCAACAATATACTCAGCTACATTGTCTCTTCTTCTCCTCGTATGCACATTGTTAATATGATTTTGCACTAACTTTTTCAAGTTTGGTTTGAAATAACTATCCATTTGACCATGTACCTTAGGTGATTTAGGAGCCATTCTACTAGTTGGTGTCCCACTCTCTCAGGCCCACTTCCACCACTAGTTTGTGTACCATCTAAATCTATATAATGATCTTCCGACTCTTCGTCATTCTCATAAGGTGCATTAGGTGATTTGTAAATATTGACACTATCAATTTGAGACATCCTAAATCGAGTCTTTTCGTCTCTCTTTTTCCTTCCTTCGGCCACATACTTTTGTATCGCTTCTTGTACATCCTTAGGCACCTTAGGACAAACTCTTACATCTTTGAAACCGCCGGCAAGATGTTGTTTTTGCCTATTAATTCATCCATTCGTTCTCAATCCACACTGCACTTTATTCTTGTCACCATCCACCGGTTGTCCATAATCCCAACCCGGATCACTCGACGGTCTCACACGAGCCGTTGAAGTCGAAGAAGACATATCACTAATTCACTATTCAGTAATTCATAAATCGGAAATAAGATAACATATCTTATGTGTTCTGACATTGACAAGTGATGGGCCTAAAAGGTTACCCTAAAAGGTCTCCACCCGCAAGTATACGGGTGTCAAGTAATAGTTCCGGTAAGACCGGTTCGTTCCTCAGAGACTAAGTTAAACTAAATTCTAACCTTAAAACTATTGAGATTTAAAAATAGTTTGATGGAGGTAAAATTAAAATAAAATATAAAACTCAAAAATAAATAAAGAAATAAGTCGGTATTCAGAAAAAGGGAACCTAGGGTTTTCGAATCCGTCTTCCTAACAATTCAAACGACAATCTAATTTTGATCTAATTAGAGAGTTCTTTATATAACTCAGGTTTTAGTCCATGAACGGTCTAAAAACCCGGAAGATTTTATCGTTAATAGTAAAAACTTTAATAAATTTATCGAGAGAATAATTATTATGACTTCATCTAAAACCCTAGATAGAAAAGATTTAGCTACTCATGCTAGAAACGATAAATATTTGAATTAGTATAAGAAAAAGAAGAAAGAAACTTAACTTTTCTGCGATTTTCCCACCAAACAGAGCCTAAGGAAGTGATTTCCTTCTGATTTTCTGAGAATTCTGCCAAACGCACCCCTAGGGAAAACGATTTTCTCGTCTTCCCGGAAATATTTTCCTCTCTGAGAAAATTATTTTCTCACCTTCCTTAACTCTCTTTCTCTCTCTAAACTTTCTGTTTTCTCTCTCTATTCTTACTTTAATCTCTCTCTCTATGTTATATCTTTCTATCTCACTAAAAACAGGAACCAAAAAGAAAGAAAAAAGAATAAAACCGAATGATATTGATTTTCAAAAACCGAGTCTCTCTCTCTCTACAATATCTCTCTGTCTCTCTTTCTAACTTTCTCTCTGTAATCTCTCTCTCTTTCTCACTAAGAAACAGAGTTTAACAAAGAAAAACAAAAATCAAAAGTTCAAAAACAATTCGAATGATAAGCTGCCCCGGTTCTGTCTCTGTCTCTCTCTCTCCTGTTCTTCTTTTTTTCTAAAACTCGTGCCTCTCTCAACTGTTCTATCTCCAAACTCCGTGTTGCTTTCTCTCTGTTGTTCTCCTGTTTTATAGACCCAAAAGAAAAAAAATCCAATCTCCCCCAAAACCGACTTCGCCAAATCTCTCTCTATCCCTCCTTCCTTTCGGTTTCAATTTTGAATCTAACCAATCTTCTCTCTAAAAAATCGGATTAATATCTTCACAAGAGAATAATATCTCAATCTCCAGCCATCTCTATTGTAGAAGAAAATCAAAACCAATCAAGAGAATAGTTTCTCTCTTTTATCTTGTTTCTATCCACGTTAGAGAGAGAGAGAGAAAGAAAGAATGAAGGGAAATTTTAAAAGGCCCCCCCGTTTTTGTTAAAAGGCCTCCCCGCTAAAAGCGCCCCTCATTATAACCCATTTGGTTATAGGGCCCCCTCTACAAAAGAGCACCTCCTTCATCAATATTTGACCTAACGGCAAAGTTAACGCCGTTAGGTCAAACTTAACCCAAGACCAGAGATGTTGACCACGCCACATCATCATCTTCTCCGGTAGGTCGCCGGCCGGCCAAACTTCCGGCCGGCGACCTTCAAATTTTTTTTTTTTTTTTTATTCTCTCTCTTCTCTCTCTCTCTCCAAAAAAAAAAATATTTTTTTTTTTTTAACTCTCTCTCTCTCTAGAGATCTAGAGAGAGAGAGAGAGCAGACCAAAGGGTCGGAAGTTTGGCCGGCCGGAAGTTTGGCCGGCCGGCGACCTACCGGAGAAGATGATGATGTGGCGTGGTCAAATGATGTGGGTGGGTGAAATACACCTTTAAAGGAGGTTTTTTTCACCCATTCAAAGAGGGGGGCCCTTTAACCAAGCTAAGTCAAAGGTTTTTTACTAAGTCAACGAAATCATGGGGAGGCCTTTTAACAAAAACGGGAGGCCTTTTAAAATCTCCCAAGAATGAATCCCACAAAATAGGAAACGCGGTTACTGCTGACTTATGCCTTGGCATAATTTCGCTACACCAAGGTCCATAAAAAAAAGAATGAAGCAACGCCCACCTGTTTGCTGATCCGCTCGCGCGTCGTTTAAGATCCGTCGGATGGGATATGGAGTACCGAGAGTTAGTCTTCCGCATACACCGAATCATCCACCAGTCACAGTCCCTAAATTATCCCGCGTGCCCCAAGTGAATACCGAAAGAATACCATTCATGTACAGATTGCTCTGGCTTCACCATTCAATCTGCGCCACGTGTCTCCTATCTAATATTTGGTCAACTTTCTTTAACCAAATCTTTGACCTAGTCCATCTTGCTGGCCTGGACTCCGATTTGACTTCTGTTTTCGCCTACGGACTCATCATGGACTCTCCTTTCATCCGAGTATCAAAATTTCCAAAATCAGCAAATGACCAAACTGCCCCTCATGTGTGTCTTTCTCCCGATCTTAACTATTTTTCTCACCGAACTCCGTAAAAGACACCTGAGAAAGAAAATCAAACAAATTATCAGAGTAACAGCTCGAACTGGACTAACTAACCTGAGTTAAGAGATTCAGATGGGACACTTTCATGTCTCATCAACAAGCACACAAACCATATGATTCACATAATCACATCACAATATTAGCACAATATACAAAGTAGTAACAAAAAAAAGTATGAAAGAGACAAAGAGTTGCTAAAAATTGTTGTAAACAAGTAAGTAAACAACTAAATTTTATTTTCTCAAGTTAATAGTAAGTAAAATTATTTAAGAGTAAATACACAAGTTAAGAATAAGTAAAAAAACAAAAAAAAAGATTTGCTGAAAATTGTTGTAAACAAGTAGGTAAACAAGTAATTTTATTTTTCAAGTTAGTAATAAGAAATCGAGTTAATAGTAACTAGTAAGTAACATTAGTTAAGATTTAAGAGTAAATAAACAAGTTAAGATTAAGAATAAGTAAAAAAAATAAAAATAATAGTTATTGAAAATTAGAAAAAAACAACAAAAAAAGAGTTTAAAAGTTGCTGAAATAGAAACAAAAAGAAGGAGAAGATGAACAGGTTAGAAACCAACGAGTTACCTAATGATATTAATGATGATTGATGAAATAAGAAGGAGAAGAATATGAAGATTCGTCTTCAAGTCTCGTTCATGGAGGTCTCGGTCGTGAGGGTTAGAGAGAGAAACTGATTAGGTATGGCGGTCGATTTGGGCTAAAGCCCTAAAAAAAACTGAGGGCACTACCCTAATCGACTTGGGCCGCCTCTCGCTTCCCTTGGGGCGCCTAAAGGCGCTCGCCTAAGCGTCGCCTTTTTCAACATAAATTAGTGTTAGTCTCCATTTTGTGATTGTGTGTTAGCGTCTTTGAAGATTGTGAAATCATGGCAAGTTTGTCGTTTGATGGTGATGATGATGACATTATTCTAACTATTTCCAACACTAGTCGACCATCTACAAGTCATCAAGACTACTCAAACTTATATAAGAATGGTTCGACTAGCGATAGGAATAGGCGAGTTAAGCCCGACCGACCTAGGATGACCATGGGTGAATAGCGACGGATGTATGGAGTCGATCAGACTCGTCATGAATATGGTTTTAGGGATTATGAGCATGAGGGTAATAAACCCCGTAAGAGTCTTCGAGACTATTGACAAGAATTTGGGATGAACACACCTTCATGTATGAATTTGTCATTTGATGAGAACCGTAGTTCTATGAGTAATTATCGACCACGTCGAAGTCTTCGTGACTATCAACAAGCATATATGAACGGTTCATTTAGTGATGACAATTCCCAACTCGATGACTCCACTCAAGGAATCGAGTCTATGTATATACATGAAGGTAGTGAAGAAAGGACCTTGGAGACCATTAGCCCGGTTTGTGATATTTGTGCGAGCTTAGGCCATTTGACCGAGTATTGTCCCATTGATCCGTGTTTCGCGAGAGTCTTCGTCTAGTTATACTCATGTGCTTATTACGAGGAGATGTCTGAAGATACTCTCCAAGCATTTTTAGAGTATCAAACTAGATTCAATCGAGATATAAAAGAGATCATGGAATGGATTCTCAATATTGTTGATAGAATTGAGTCGGAGCCTATCATCGACGAGGAAGGGGTTTGCGCACCCCAAACTCAAGAGGAGACTATGAATAATGGTGAGGGTAATACACCTAACTCTAGTCTTAAGTTAAATGTCGAAGAAGCTTCCGATAGACCCTTAGAGCATGAACTGACCGATGACCCTTATTGCCCACTCTCTCGACCATTGTCATCCCACCATGCATCGACTACATTAGATTTTGATTTTCAGGATGATAGCTCTATGAGCAAGTTTTGGGATCATACGATGTTTAACTTCCCAATTTTTAGCACTTGTGATTACTTGGATAAGTTATGTAGAAGTGAAGGTGTTGCAACCAACTTTAAGGCTCCCAATGCCTTTAATGGCGTCGATAACATAGTAGTTAGAGAGATAGCGGATAACTTGTTGGATTATTTACCTAAGGAAGTTACGGACCTTGATTTGGTCCCCGAGCCTATTTCCTTACCCTTAGAGTTTAGTTCGAACTTTCACATGATCTCAGACTCTGTTGTTGACCCCTTTTGGGACACTTCAGACGTCTTTCCAAGCATGTCTAGAGACTTAGTGGATATTCTATCCACTAAGCTTGAGGATTACTTTTTTCCTTCGACTGACCTCCTCTCCCTTCACTTATATGTCGACCCTTTTGATGACTTTTTAGTCGTCGCCCCTAGCATTTATGCTAACTTAGTGGAGCATGCATCCACTAAGTTTGGGGATGGCTTCTTTTCGTTTTTCGTCTCACTTGCACGTTATAGCTTGTACTTAGTTGTGAGACGATTACCATGTGTATATAGTTTTCTTTGGGTTGACCCCCAAAATCTTCCGTCTTTTGCTTTATGATCGTTAGGCCGATTAAGGTGGCCTTTGATGTTTGTGGGTAGCATCTCTGGAAACCCTCCGCGAGACATAACTCGTGCTCTTGTGTGAAAACAAGAGAATCAAAGGCTAATTGCATAGCTCAATGCAATCGTGTATACCCGCGTTAGTGGTAGATTTTTATATGGTCATATTTTTATGTGTTTCATTCTAATGATATTTGTTGATACTTTAGGAGCAATTCTTACTTGTTTTACTTCTAAAGCGTGGTTTGTTCCAAGTTTGGGGATGGTGTGAGCTTGGCATCAACTTGGAACCTCGTTATACATGAGTCTTGGTAGTATCATCCTTTATCTCCTTCGATTATGGTAATATCTCTCCACTCTTCTCTTTAAATTGATGTGCCTCTTTATCATTTGGTGAGTGTATGCTTAGAACATTGAGGACAACGTTAGTTTTAAGTTTGGGGATGCGGAGATTTGACCATAATCAATGCATGACCATGGGTTTCAAAGACAAAAGGATTCAAATTAGCCAAAATTTGAAGTTTTTGAACATTTTGAGTAGATTTGCATGTGATTATAGTGATAGTTTTAAGAATGTTGATGCATATGTGTCGAGTTAATGAGTTTTGTGATTGCTAATGGTCTTTGCATGAAAGTCGAGTCTTTGAGTGTTTGTGTTATACTATGGGAGTAATCTTAGTGAAGAAGAAACATCTCTAGGAGACCTAGAGTAGTCATTAGTATAGACTTGATCCATGTTAGAGCTCAAAGCCTAAATTGTCCTTCGAGTGTACTCTTCCGTGCTAACTCCGAGTAGAATGAAGAGCTACTCAACCTCGTAACTATTAAAAGAGCTCATTTGATCTCGTGTGCTCAACTTCCTTAGCCACTAGGAGTCATATGAGGATAGCGAATTAACCTTGCCCTTGTAGTCCATGAAACCCGATGAGAATGCCAACTAGAGGGAGGCGGATACTCCATCACCATCCATCATCTTATACTCCGAGAATGAAAACATGAGAAGAAAAGAATGAAAAATATCAAAAGCAAGTATGGAAAGAAAAGTTGATTCCACGAATAGAGTATTGTGTGAGTTGTATTTGTGTGATTTTGTGTTATGAAAAAAAAGGGAAAAAAGAAAAAAAAATGTGATGTAAAAAAACAACAAAAAGAAATAAGAAATAAAGTAGTTTGTGTATGTTTGAGCATGTGTTAGCTCTCTCATGTGAGTAATTTGTTTGATATATGTGTTTGTGTTCATGTTCATAAATAAGTATTTGAAGCAAGAAACGAATGTGGAAATGCTTAAGAGGTTCTATCATGAAGAGTCAGACATTCTCGGAATCCTCCATCGTCATCCATCTCTAGTATCCGTTAAACTTTAGAATGCATTTTTAGAGGGTAGAATGGGTGAGAAGGGTGAGTGAGCTTCCCCACTCTATTTAGTGGCTAATTCCTTTTCGAAGATCATTCGTTCCAAAATGTTGTCCTCACCCATGTGTTGAGTCCATGTTAGTGATTACACTCACACATACGAGCGAACCATTCTTGAGTCCCTTGAAAATTTATGTGTTGAGTCCATATTGTGTCCCTTGATATCTCTCTCAAAACCTCTCTATCTCCACAATCTCCCAAAAAGTAATTGTCCTTCGGTTATAAAAGAAGAAGATTAATGGATCATATTCCTCACTCCTCTTTCTATATATATTTTCATCCTAGAATCCTTCTTTCTTATATTTTTTTTCTCTCTTTATCTCTCTTACTACATTTCTCATTTGTTAGTAGAAGAAATCTCTGTCGACAACAAAATAGTTTGAAATTAATTTTTCTTAATTGATAGTTTTTCTTAGTTGATTTAGTATTAGTTTTTCTTAATAATTTTCTTAATATTTAATTAGTACTGTATGATTTAATACATAAATCTTGTTGATTTAGTATTAGTTTTTCTTAATTTTGGTAACATTTATTAGTCATTTTGTGTATTCTCCATAAGTGCAATGAAATGTTTAATTGTAAATACACTTGGTGATAAATGATAAATCTCTATCTCTATCTACTTATATCTGTTTCTCTATCAATCTATGTTATTTTTGTTTTCTATGCTAATCTTTCGCAACTAAAGAAATCATTTAGTTTTGAAGTTTTGACTGTATGATTAATACAAAAATTCAGTATATATAACTTTTTTATTGATAAGGTCTATTCTCCATAAGTTTACTGAAATGTTATTGTAAATATAATCCAATGATAAATCTCTCATTATCTCTTTCTACATGTATCTCTTTCTCTATCAATCTATGATATTTGTGTTTTCTATGTTAATCTTTCGCAAGTGAGGAAATCATTTATTTGAATTTTTGTTTACAATCTTTATGTATCGTTTCTTCTACATCTGAAGAACATCTCTTTTGAAGAGTTAATTGTTATTCTTTTCTCGATTTTACGATTTAAAATTAATTATTTTACTTCTCAATAGTTTTGAGATGAGTAAGTAGCTGGTAGTGTTATGATCTTTTAACTAGACTTTACAAATTATGTCAACCAGAAGGTACACATCTATCTTTCTAGTGATTCTTTAATGGGATTTTCTTTGTTATAGATTTTCTCTTGATTTTCTTCTTTAAATTTAATTAAAATATATGTTTTCATTGATTCTTTAAACAATTCGAATTACCTCTTGTAAAAGTAAAATTATTTTTTACCTCCACTAGATGACTTGAAAACTTCTATGAAATTTGTGTGTTGTTTTTAACACCAATAATCGATTTTAGACCTTTTTGGTTTTAAAACTATTAACATATATTAAATTTTTTGTTTTAGATTTTCGTGTTCGTTAATGTTTTTTTTATTATTGTTTGTAAATGTAACATACTACGTTTTCGTATTCATCGGCCCGAAACTATTACCTTTTTGTTATTTCTTTAGTAGCAATGTTCACTACTGCCGCTGTTGCGGAGCACCCGCCCGTAAGTTTTAGTAGACATCGGTACGATTGTAGGATGTTAGAACTCATAAGTCAATGATAGGAAAACGATGACTGGGACAGAAGGGAAAACGATGACTGGGACAAACATCCTTTTGTAATAAAGGATATTGTCTAGAAGCCCTTCTCAAAATTTAAAAATATAGTCCTTCGTAGAAATAAAGTTACCTATTTAAAAAACAATAATCGTTTCCTTCTTAGAGCATCTCCAATGCAAGACTCGAGAAAAACTCTAAAAATCCTACGCGTCGAGTGTCAAAAGCGGATCTCTAAATTGTCTCTTTCCTATTTGGCCATTTAGAGATACTCTATTGGGAAGCCTTCTCCTATGCAACACTTAAGAGAAACTCTAAAAACCTATATTTTAGTATAAAATTACTTGATTAGCTTATGTGGCACTTAGAGAAACTCAAAAGGACACTCTAAATTTAGAGTGTCCTCTTAAGGATCTCTAAAACAAATCTTGACACATCATCTTAGAGATTCATATTGAGTTTTGCATTGGAGATGGATTTTAAAGAAAAACTCTAAAAATTCCTATATGGCACTCTAAGATTTTAGAGTTTGAGTATTGCATTGGATATGCTTTTAGAAATAAAATAACTAATTTAAGAAATAAAGAAACAAAATAAATTTCAAGGGTTAAAAAAAGAAATTGAAATCTCTCTCTCTCTCTCAATAGAATAACACGTAACTAGTTTAAGAGAAAAGAAACAAAAAAGTAATACACAAAAATAGAGGGGTTGGGCAAAAGGCCCAAAATCAGCCCAACAATATGTATCAGGCCCACTGCAGATAAAGAATGAGGGGCAGATCCAAAAAAGTCAGGCTAGGGGTGGAATTTCCGAAACACCCTTCTTCTTTTTGAAATTTACGAAACGACCATCGAAAAATTCCCGGGAAACTCGAAAATTTCTGACAAATAATCTGACACGCCTCCCATCAGACTGTGTACTTTCCATAAATTCACAAAATTGCCACCGAAAAATTCCCGGGAAATGCGATTTTTTTTGAAAAATAGTCTGACGCACCTGACATTAAACCTTGTACTTTCCACGAATTTACAGAATTGCCATTACAAAATTTACCAACTTGCCATTTTCGTTCTTTTTTCCAGATTTATTTCTTATTTCTTTTTTATTTTCTCCCACACATATTTCTCTCTCCAATCTCAACAAATTTCGTTCTTTTTTTCCAGATTTATTTCTGATCTCTTTCCAATCTCAACAAATTTCTTCATTTTTGGTAGTATTTCATTGATTTGTATATAGAAATTTTCTTGTGTACTGGGAACTATTTAGTGTACTGGTCATTTTTTAGATATGTACTACACATTTTTGTACTGGGAATTTTCTTGTGTACCAGGAATTGTTCTGTGTACAAGCCATTTGGTTATGTACTAGAAATTTTTGTAGTGGGAATTTTCTTGTGTACCGGGAATTGTTCTTTGTACTCGCCATTTGGTTATGTACTAGACATTTTTGTACTGGGGAATTTTCTTGTGCACCGTGAATTGTTCTATGTACTGGCCATTTGGTTTAGTACTGGACACTTTTGAACTGGGAATTTTCTCCTGTACCGGAAATGGTTCTGTGCACTGGACATTTGGTTATGTACTTTGATGTTTTTAGAGATGAAGAAGATAAAATGTGAAACAAATAAGAGTGATGAAGAAGAAAAATAAGAACATAAAACTTTTAGAGAGAGAAAGACAGAAAACTTTAATGTTTTTAGAGATTGAAAGAGATGAAGAAGATAAAATGTGAAACAAAATAAGAATGATGAACACCCAAAAATGAGAACATAAAACGTTTAGAGAGAGTAAGAACAGAAAATTGATGTTTTTAGAGATTGAAAGAGATGAAGAAAATAAAATGTGAAACAAAAAAGAATGATGAACATCCAAAAATAAGAAAATAAAACTTTTAGAGAGAGAAAGAAAAGAAAATTTATGTTTTTAGAGATTGAAAGAGATGAAGAAGATAAAATGTGAAAAACAAAATAAGAATGATGAAGAAGATTTTTGGATGTATAAATAAGAAGAAAGAAGGAGTTGAAACAAAATATAATGGGAGGGATCCAAAAAAATTGGCTGAAATTTCGTCAAAAAATTGCGCCATTTTTGAATTTTCAGAAAATCTGAATGTTTCTCTGACATGACGTCATATACGGGGAATTAATTGCTTCGCTGTCGTCCGTCAGATTGTTAGAAAACACAGAACTTTCCCGTGGAGGGGTAAAAGAGGGATAAATAAAATAAAAACCAGAAAACTGTGAGCTGTCCTGACAATTTGGACTGGGTTCTAATTTTTTTTTTGGGCTGGGGGTAATGCTTATTTACCCTCCATTTTTTGGGCCTCTCACTCAAAAATCCACAAAAATAATAACTAATAAAAATTTCTCTCTCTCGATAAAATATAACAATAAATTTCGTAACATTTGATTGATACAAGTGTCTGTGCCTTAGGGCACGGGATATACCCTAGTATACATAATTAAGCAAAGGTGTTTGTCCCAGTCAGCAAGAACCTAACCTAATACAAGATTTGTCAAGTTCCAAATTATGTAAACTTCCGTTACAAACTCTGGTTTACTAGAAAATCACTTAAAACATCAATTAAAAGCACATTAAAGACTAATCTATTTAAATTTAGTCCTTTCAGTTAACGATAGTTGTAATTTGTCTTTGAATTTCCCTTTTGTTTTGTTTGTTCTTGTACTAAAAAACAGTTATTATGATTATCTATGAAAGTCTTATTTTGTATGACTTAATCTTGGAAAGAAGAATTGGCAACACAACTAATGGTGTCATCTTGGAAAGAAGAATTGGCAACACAACCTTTCAAAATACTTGGATATTCTTTGTAATTAGGATTAGTATATTTCTATATTTGTAATTATATTTCCTATTTAGGTGAGTGCTTCAAAAACGACAACTTACTTGATTAATCATATGCCAACTCCGATTTTATCTCTTAAGTCACCTTATGAGGTTTTATATGACACTCCACCTGACTACTCGACCCTCCGTGTTTCGGATGTTTGTGTTTTGCTCATAATGTCAAAGTTAACAATAAATTTGATATGCGAGCAAAACCAGAAATTTTTGTCGGTTACCCTTATGGAAAGATGGGTTACACCATTTATGACCTAGAGACTAAAACTTCTATGACTCTCGAAATGTCACATTTTTGGAACATAAATTTCCTTTTGATCTCGGTTACTGATAGTTCATCTGAATCGCAAACTTTTACTCCTTTGAATATTTTGGATGACCTTATGACTTCTTCCCACCCATTCTGGTCCCCATCGCGACCAGATATATTTCCATCCCCACCTTTGGTCGAGTTCTCGCCTTTTGTTGATATTCATTGTCTCCTCATTTAGTTGAACGTTTGACTCCTTCTAATTCGAGATTTTTAGATCGCAACGAGGATTTACCCTAACCATCTACTGTGGAGATACCTATCGATTCTTCTCCAGAATTTCCTGCTTCCGCATCTCCTTTGTCTTCTCCCACCAGTAATGTCTCGTCACTTGACTCTCCCATCGAGGGACCTGATAATCCTACACGACCAATTCGTGTTAGAAATCCGACTTCTTATTTGGTTGACTGGATTCTTTCTAGTTCAGAAACGACATCTTCGCGTACTCTTTATCCATGGATCAACTATATCGGCTGTTTTAGTCTTTCTCATAAGGCTTTTCTCATTTTGTTGTCACCACGGAAGAACCCAAAACTTACAAAATTGCCTCTGCTTCTCGAGAATAGCTTGAGGCGATGGCTAAAGAAATTTCCGTCCTCGAGACAAATCATACTTGATCTATGACTTCCTTGCCACCTGGCAAGAAACCCATTGATTGCAAGTGGATTTATATAATTAAATATCATTCAGATGAGTCCATCGAACTTTATAAAGCGCGTCTCGTCGCCAAAGGGTATACCCAGGTTGAAGGTGTCGACTATCATGACACTTTTGCTCCAGTTGCTAAATTGGTAACTTATGTGTCCTCTTATCCGTTGCGTCGATCCAGGGATGGTCATTGCATCAGTCAGATGTCAATAATGCTTTCCTCTAAGGAGACTTGGAAGAAGAAGTCTATATGACCATTCCTCTTAGTTTTAGCAACAAAGGTGATATTAGAGTTTGTCGCGTGAACAAATTATTATATGGTTTGAAACAAGCTTCTAGGCAATGGTTTGCTAAAATTTCCTCCGATTTAAAAGCCGAAGGTTTTTCCCAATCTACGTCTGATCATTCACTTTTTAGTTATTTAAATGGTTCGACTGTTATTTACATTCTTGTCGATGTAGATGATAGGATCATTACGGGCAATGACGACAAGGAAATTAACTCCCTTCGACAACTTCTTGAGAAACGATTTTCTCTTAAAAATCTTGGACGACTTCAATACTTTCTAGGCCTAAAAGTTTCTAGGTCACCTAAGGGCATTTTCCTCTGTTAACGAAAATACACTTTGGACATTCTTCGTGATTCTGGCCTTCTCGGAGCCAAACTAAGTTTATTTCCCATGGAACAATATTTGAAGTTGTTAGCTACAGGTGGTACACCTTTAGACGATCCCACTTCATTCCGACATCTCATTGATCGACTTCTCTACATCACTTTAACGATACCCGATATCGCCTTTTGGATGAATTATTTAAGTCAATTTATGCACCATCCTTGTTCAACACATATGGATGCAGTTACTCGAGTTTTACGATATTTGAAGGGTACCCTCGATCATGGGATCCTCCTTTCATCTTCAGCGCTTTGACACTTTCTGGCTTCGTTGACTCTGATTGGGCTGGTTGCCCCATTACCCGTTGTTCCACCACCGGCTACTTCACAATGCTTGGTGCGAGTCAGTTGTCTTGGAAATCTAAGAAACAACCGACCGTCTCCCGATCATCTGTTGAGGCAGAATATTGTGTGCTTGCTTTCCTCACTTCCGAGCACTAATGGTGGAAATACCTTTTCCAGGACCTTTGGATTTCTATTCCAGGATCTTTTCAGGTTTTTTGTGACAATAAAGCGGCTATGCACATGGTTGTTGATCCGGTTTTCCACGAACGGACGAAGCACATCGAACTCGATTGCCACTTTGTTCGCGAGAAATTTGCAAGCGGTCTTATCTAGATATCTCATGTTTGCTCTGCAGATCAGGTAGCTGATATTTTCACAAAGCCTCTTGGTTCTGACCAATTCCACCGGCTAACTTTCAAGTTAGGCTTGACTCAGATTTCTTCCCCAACTCCAACTTGCGGGGAGGTAATGACGTAATTATGTTATTCATGTATCTTTTATAATCAATAAAAATACCTTTGATTTTCTAGTACTTGTGTCAGAAACTCTTGGTTTAACATTTTGCTAAAAAAACACATTAAAGAGAGATTATAGATCAAAGTACTCAAAAATTTCAAATAATGAGTGTGATTTTTATAAGATCGATACCTCTCTCTCTCTGAATTTTCACTTTCATTTTAATAAACCAAAGGAACAGTAAAGATTGAGAAGAAGGGAGAGAAATAACGGGATAGTTGAATTGGGGAGAAGTTACTAATGAAACAAAAACCTACCCCTTTCTTATTAACTTTACAGATATGAAAGATAAAACAAAGCAGAAGTAGAAGAGAGATAAATGAAGAAGAAAAAATATGATTTAAGGTCGCCGACCGATGACTATTTGACAGAGAAGAAGCCTCCGACCGACGATTATCTGCTGGAGAAGAAGAGAACGCGCATTGTCTCTGACCATATTTGGTCGACTTGTTTTCACCAAGTCTTGGATGAAAATACATTGGTTTTTAACGATTTTCGGCATTATCTATAAAACTCCCCTTTATATTATTGGATGGGTAGTTTATTTATTTTAATTTTTTTGATATTGGACTCCAAGATTCGTTACATTCGGATGACATCGATACATCATATGAATATAATATGCGATACAACATGAATTTGAACGAGCACACTACACCAAAGAATGATGGACGGATCACCAATGGTAGTTTAGATGTGCAGAAAAAAAAAATATTTGTTGGAAATTATAGAAAAAATGTTGAATAAATATCACGTGTAGAAAACAGTTGAGCATTTCGTGTTTTCGCACCAAATCATTTGTATGTCTTTTTTTCTACCTTTCCAACACACTTTGAATAACTCTCTTGCAAATATGGCGTTTTAGAAACTAGAACCAAAATTGTTGTTAGAATAGTTATCTACCATGGATCAATCACCAGAGTGTTAACAAAAGTTGTCACAAAATAACCCTTATATTAAGGTCGCGGCTTTGGGGAATAAAGAAAAATCACCGGGAAATAAATTCTCCGGGGAATCCATCTTTCTTTGTGAAATCTCTAGGGAATATTTTTTTATGGGGAACACAATTTTTTTTATAACTTACACCTCTTTCTTCTTCCCCTCTTCTTTCTTCTTCTCCGGAAAAAAAACTTATTCATCTCATCTTTTTTCCTTCTTTATCACTTCTCTTACTTATCTTCCCCAAATCTCAAATACATACTAACCTTATTTCTTTATATTCAACAACAAAGTTAGAGAGATAAAGAGGAAAAAAATATTCTAAACCCTAGAAGTCATCAAACAAAATATGTTGAAGTTCTTAATACATCTTCCATGGGATGTCCAAAGCAAGTTTCTTCTTCCATTAATCCTCCCCAAGATAAACACATTATAAACCCTAAAAATCAATTAATTTCGAAACCCTAAAACATATTCACTTCTAAACATATTAGGTTGTTCTCCTATGTTTTTAGGGTTTAGTGATTAGAAGAAAACAACGCTTTGAAAAATAAGATGAAGAAAAGAAGAAACTTGGAAAGAGTTTAGGATTTAGAACCCTAGAATGATTTTGCTTAAATTTATAAAAGTTCTTTCTAAATTTGTTTATAGGATCTTTTAAAAATTTAGTTCTGTTTAACTCTAAAATTGGGAGCCCTATAACAACAAATAGATATATAAAAAAGTTAATCTCGGTTGACCAATTCTGTAGAGAATTTTTATTCTCCAGAAAAAAATTTTTATTCCCCAAAGCCGCGGCCTATATTAATTATCACAAACATGACATTGTTCCTTTTGCTTAATTTATTCATTCAAGTTGGGTAACAAAATAAACACTCTTACAAGATTTCATTGTCATATATCAATCATAATAATGTGTATAGATTGCCAACAAACATAAGATAGATAGATAGATGGATAGATAGATAGATAGATGGATGGGTGGGAAGTGAGATAAAAGAGAGAGATGACAAGTGTGTAGGTGGGATGACAATGGATCCTCAACAAACATAGTCACACATTGTAGTGTCCCTATCATTTTTTTTGGGGTGCCTTTAGCACCAAACCTCTTTAATTTCTTTTACCTAAACCCTATTTCCCCCACTTACTTTCCGCTCCTCACTAGACAGCACGGGGTGAGTTAAAGTTGGTGGGAAAGTGATGGTGGGATAGTGAAGGTGCTAGAGAGAGAAAGAGCCAAGAAGAAGGAAGGAAGGATTGGAGCTTGGTGATTTTTTTCTTTGTTTTTCTTGGTGTGGGGCTTACATTGCTTTGGTTAAGGTAGATTTCTATCTCTCTAGGGTTTGAATAGCCATTTTTATAGAAAACCTAGACAAATTAGATAACACAACTAACCCTACATTTTAGTATTACTTGAACATAGATTAGGGTTCTTGACACAAATATATATACAATATAAGTAGTAGATTTATATTCCTACAAACTTATTTCTAGGTCACTTTGAATCTCATCTATGTGTTAGATTTTGAGGATATTTGCTATAATGACCTACTTGATGAACCACACAATCTTCATTTACATTTTCATGCTAGATTCATGTATTACAATGATATTTAGGGTTAAACCTCTTTATTTGCCATGATTTTAGTATATAACACTTATAATTAGATGCCTCTCACTATTGGACAATACTTTTTATATAGATACATGAACATATGCTAGAAGTCAACATGATATGCGAATTTTAGGCTATTATCATCATTGATTCATTACTTACAAACATTACAAATATGAAACTCGTATGTCGTAATATGCTAACGAATATGATTTTGATTTATGGATGTTGTGGTGTGATGCTATTATATGTGTGTGATGTGATGAAGTTGGTGGAGAGTTGTGAGAGTTTTGTGGTTGGTTCGACCCTCTCTACAGGATGTGATATTGGTATGGAGCGTATGGGGTCGGCGCTAACACAATGGATGACCTTGTGGACCACACTCTCATACAACGTGGATACCAACTTGTCATATTATTTTTGGTTGTTTATTACTAATGGTGTGATATTATGTATGTGTGACGTGATGGAGTTGGTGAAGGGTTGTAAGAGTTTTGTGGTTGGTTCGACCCTCTCTACCGGATGTGATATAGGTATGGAGCGTATGGGGTCGGCGCTAACACAATGGATGACCTTGTGGACCACACTCTTACATAAGGTGGACACCAACTCGTCATGTCGCTTTTTGTTGTTTGTTACATATGTGGTACAGTTTATTTCTAATGGTCACAACTCGGATACTATACTTGGACATCTTCTCATGATAAGTGGTTGTCTTTTTGTTTTGGTAGCTCTTGAAACCGTCTATTGAGGCTTTAGAGGTTTCGAAATCTACTTGTTGGGGTCTGACCCAACCTTTTATTTTTCAGGACAAGGAAATCGGGAAGTGCCACCTGCTTGAGTCATAGTTAGCCTTGGAGGAGTTTATTTAGTGGTTTTCTTTCTTTCTTTAGGTAGTTATTTGGAGTTGTATCTCCTAAACACTTGGTGTTATTTATGTTTTATCTTGTCCGACATTTGTGTCTATGATTTAGAGACATCCTATGAGTTTTGAGAAACTTGGTAAAGTTTCAGTAGTTGATTTATTGTTACTTTTTGAGCTTCATGTTCGATACTATTTGTCTCCTTGGTGAGTATATCGTATATGTTTACTGTTTTGCGAAGAAATGCTTTAAGTTTAGGTTTTCATGGCGGCCGACGTGAAAGTCTGGATTTGGAGTGTTACACACATGCACTGCCGGAGGGCTCCCAAAATAATTTTGTTTACATAATTCCACGCAAGTTGAATTACATGGCATCCATGCTGTCAGGCAACTAGCTTCCACCATTTGAACCATTATTCCACCTGCTTCACGTTATTTCAGTCAATTATCATTTGCATTCAAAAACCCCATTTCAAAAGAACAAAAAAAAAAAAAAACACTTAAAACTTATATTGTCTTGATCTAGGTCAAACGGTGGGTATATATAATGTAGTTATTATTGTCTCGCTCAATGATGGTTTTAGGTAATACTCTAAAGAAATTGTGCATTCTATTTAATGAAACCCTAATTCACTATATCAAAATGTAATAAATTTAAGAAAGTTTTTCAACATAAGACATCAAAATGTAATACTCTACCATGAAAGAAATCCCTAAATCAAATAAACCCTAAGAAATGAATTTCCGAAACATACCTTGAAAATTTTTGGTAGATGGAGAGGTTGTGGTGAGAACTTTAGATTATTCCTTTATCCGCCGTGAGTGAATGGTGGTTCACGATGGTGGCCGCCGGAAATATCTGTTCGTAATGGAGGTAAGGTTTAGGAGATCGAGAGATGGGAGAAATCGTGTCAAGGGATTTTGGAAAAGGGAATGTTTAAGGGCGCCCCTGAAGGAAATTTTCAGGCGCCTCCCAAAGTAAATTTGAACTATGAAGGAGGTTTTGAGATTAGAATCTAGACCCTCGATAACTTTTAAGTCTGAGTATGTTTTTTTTTTCAGTGAAAGTGACTACGAAAGTAATTACAATGACATTTGATGCATAAAAGACGTTATAAACACAATAAATGTCGAATTAAACTTTGAAGCAAACAGACTTATATTCCAACTAAACTACTGGCCTAAAGGCCAACGAAATAAACGGCTTAAAGTCCGTCTAACAGATATGTTTTTTAATGTGGGATTATTATTAAATGCCAAGCATTAAAAATGTTTAATGAGAAACTAGGTCAAACGATCTACGTCAACGTGATTTTTAGTCAAATGACCCCCCAATAGTTCCATACTTCATTCACAAATGGTATTTTTTTTCCATTTTGTTGTTAAAATTGCCCTTCATTTATAAAGGAGTCTAGATTGTCTAGCTAGATGCTCTTAATTTCCCAAATGAAGTTCCACTCTTTTCTATATCGCTACACTTTCTTTTCCCAAAAAACGACTTCCACCACCGACTCCAATGATTTTTTCATTTTCGACCGGGTTTTTTCGCGGAATCGCTCCCTAGTTGTTCAGATATGCTAGGATTCTCTCAAGTGTTTTCTTCTCGAAGTGAAGTTTTTTCTAGTTCAAGTTTCGAACAAGGGTATGTGTAGCAAATGTGATAATAATTTATGATATTATGTCAAAATTTATCCCTAACGTCATAGTGCCTTCAACATACTATGAGCCTACGATATGTAGTTCAACCCGGAGATGTGGGCATTTGGAATAACCTCTGGCAAACTCTTTGGCTTTGTGGTAAGCCGCCGAGCCATTGAACTACTAAAGTGGCAGTGCTGGAGATGCTCAACCCTAGAAAGTCGCGGGAAGTGCAATGCCTAACTAGCCTCTTTGTCCAGATTCATAAGCAACATGAGAGATAAGACACTATCATTCTCCAAAATATGGAAGAAGGTAGAACATGCAGTTCAAGTCTTGAAAAAACACTTGAGGCTTTGCATCTGCTAATGAGCCTTCTATCCTTACCTTGCTTTGCATCTGCTAATGAGCTTTCTATCTTTACCTTGCTTTCTTACAATCATATTATCCACGTAACATCCATGGATTTTCATATGTATTCTCAGAAGATCTTATTGACCGGTCTCTGGTAAGTTGCCTCAACATTTATTAAGTCAAATGACATCTTCCGATAACTATACAATTGACTTATCAGTCGTCAGTGTGTTCTTGATCTACCAGATGCTTGGTTATCTTATGGTCCTGCAAAAGCATAAATGGAATGAATAGAACATGCCCGACTGTCAAATCTACAAGACGATCTATAATGACATAAGGAAGATGAGATTGGGACAAGTTTTGTCCAGATCATGAAAACGACACACACTCGCCACATGTCATTTTTCTTCGAGACCACCACAACATTCGTGAGCCATTACGGGTAGTGAGCTTCTCCCGATTGCATATGATATAGATTTAGAGGCCATAGAGAAACTTTGACATATGAAATTGTTATATAATCGACTTAACATTTTTTCGTTTTCTTATTTGGTAAGACTATTGTTTCCTCCAAATATATTATCGAATCTAAAAAAAGGCTAGAAACCTAACATTTGTGTTTTTTATTCCCTTGAATGAAAACAATTGGATGAGAAGATTGATTTTCTTCATTAAAAGAAAATACTTTTCTTACGAGATGATGAGATGTTAATATTTGAAAACTTAATGGGAAGATTAAACTTTTACTTTTTCCATCCGTAATATCCAAAATTAGAGTTTATTTTGTGTTTCGCCACAAAAACTAAAATTAGAATTTAAAAGGATAAATTTTATAGAAAGGGAATTAGATTGAGAGATAGAGAAAAAAAATATGGCGAAACAGAAAGGAAAGTCGATGACAAAAGAAAGACTTGCAAGAAAGAGATATTGAACAGGGAGAGAGAGTAAAAAAGTATTGGAGGCAAAGATTTGCAAGATAGAGTAAAAAGGTATCGGAGGCAAAGATTTGCAAGAGAGAGAGTGAGGGAGAAAGCGAAGATACGAGATTTGCTGACCCAAAATTTATTATGTGTACATACTATACCAACTTAATTTTTCTTTCCCATTTACACTGTAATGACAATCTTCGTGTTTAATGCAATCATCTATTTCAACAAAAGATTAATTATATACTAAAATAAACATTTTTTTTTGAAAACTACTAAAATCAACATGGTATTCAAACTATTGATTTTGTATGATAAGTGAGTGTGTAAGCTATTACAAAAAAATTAAACTATTGCGAGAATTGGTCTCTGATTGCCTGTGTATATATAACTCACCTTCCTCGGCCACTGGGCTACCAGTCGTTTCGTGATTATAGATTACGTTTGCTAATTGTTAAATAACGAGGGTGTAACCCGTGCCCGTGCAGTTCTTTCATATGCATTATAGACCAAGTACATTGTGGATGATTATAAGTTACAGCTGAATGAATGTTTCGGTATTTATTCGTCATATCAGTTCACAGTTTACTACACTGATAGGATATTTGAATAAGGACTTACTATTAAAAGAGGTCGCAGGTCTTCTTCAGAAAAATATCTCATGTTCATCCAAATATCGCGTTTAAGGTACCTGAATAACATCACAAAAATTAGTAACATATAACATCACACTGTCAATGTAGAACCATCATAGTGAACGATCTTAACAACACATAAAGTAATGATATTGTAATGAGAGCATGTAACCATATCATTACCCAGAAAGTGTGTTGATGTACGACTCTGACACAACATACTTTATCTAAAAAGGTATTGCAATGGGAGCATGTAACTATAACCTATCTTAGCCGGTAAAGAATCAAGTGTTACTGTCATCTACTTGTTCCATGTAAGTAGCGAGAAAATAGTCCTAAAAATAATACTTTTAATAAAGACACAATAACATACGAATTTATAGGAATATAGATGATCCAGTCTAAGGATGCTCACTACAATATACTCATTTGGTACAACACGTAAACAGAACTAGTAAAATTACATAAACATTTAAATATGACAGAAAAATCAATGACATTTGTAAAAATACTTACAGATAAAAGAATGAGCTCAGAACCTGATTAGATGTCGTCTTTACGGTACACCATTGTTGCCAATTAAAAGGAACGATTGAGCAATATCCAATTTGAATAGTTATGGACACAATAAAATAAATTCAGAATATATCTAATTAGTAAAATTACCAAATTTTAGACTAAGAAAAGTACTGACCTCTTAAAAATGTTCCTTTGGTGTGATTTGGAACACGGAGAAGTTAAAGGTTGACCTCTTCCAAATCGCACAATGACGTCAATGTCTACAGCATGAACGAATACAAAGGTCACGATAGCTAACTCACAAAAAATAACAAAAGTGGAATCTATATAAATTTAGGAATAACCTGACGCAAACATGTTTGTTTCAATTGTGCTTGATGCGCAATAAGTGTCTGCTGCAATGTATTCTAAACCTTAATGATGTAAATGTATTATCATAGATTGTCATAATAGTTAGATTAGAGTCATAAATAGATTAAAATAAAATAGTTTCCTTTCACATAATAAAGCTTCACATACATAGTTGTTGATGGTAACAAAAAATATTTAAACTACAAAAACAATCATCAAAGTTTGTTCCTTTCTACAAAAGTATGATTGTGCTGTAGTTTCTATATGAAATGTGCATTCATTTGCAGATATCATCTATTCTATACAAAAAGTATCACAAAATAAATAGAGTTGGAAAACTTTACCCAAAGTAGTTTTCAATCAAAATAGGCATGTAAGCTCTTCGAATTACTCTTAAGAAAGTAATTGTATCTACACGCACCCGTGACGACCAGTGAGAAGCATGCACAACAATCTGAAAAGTTATATCATTGCAATAGTTAGGATGACATAATGATAGATTTTAAGGTCTTTAAAATTATAAGCAATATACACTTACTGTGTTTCGATGCTTCCATTCTCCCCATATATATCTTTTATTTCGCCTCTCAAAGTCTTGTACTTGTTGATCCCAACTCTATTAGTGAAAAAGAAAGTTAAATAGTTAATACTTGTTGAATTTGGGTACAATGAAAAAAAGAAGTAAATATCATGAAAGATTACCTATAGCTATAATAAAACCTCAGGGTACACAATATTCGTAGTTGAGTTTTCTGAGGTTTCCGGTAATAAAACATGTAATCTATTTGAAGCAGTGCATCTTGACAATGCTACGTATAGTTGGCCATGGCTAAAAACTGGACTCCGCAGATCAACTCCAACAAACTTAACAGATTGTTCTTGAGATTTGTTAATTGTCATTGCATAAGCCAATCGAATTGGAAATTGTCTTCTTGTCATCCGAACAGGAACGTCTACAGAAGATGTTGTAAGAGATATTCGAGGCAAGAAAACTAAATCTCCAGATTTATCTCCGGTAATAATTTGAGCTTCAATTATGCGTGGAGCACATCGAACCACAATCAACCTAGTTCCGTTGCAAAGACCATCTTTTGGAGCAAGATTTCTTAATAACATTATTGGACAACCAACTTTTAGTTGAAGCTTGAAGGGAGGTAATCCTGGAGGATCGAGAGAGTTTAAATACTCATTGGGATAATTATCTCCTCCAAACCTATTGTCTTCCCCCTCTTCAACTAATTTATCAGCGGCTAAATAGACAATAGCCTCTCCTGGAAATATTTTTAATGCCTCCAAATTAATAAAGTCTACATCATCATTACGGGGAGATAAAATAGCTCTCTCTGTCAAGTACTTTGGAGATGATGTGCCTAATATATTCAATCCAGGATAGGTTGAACACAATAACTCAGGTAGATTCTTACACCTGTGAATAAGTGGTAGTTGAACAATTTCACATGGGTTTGTTCCAATCTAAAAAAAATATAACTATGTCAACCATTTGAAGGTTTGTAATAACACATAATTTATTAAAATAATGAATTGTTTGTTGGAAGAAGTAAGGAAGTACCTCAACCAAGAATTTTGCAAAATCAACATTTCCTGGCTCTGAATCAGCTAACCTCATGTTAAGACTCAATGTCAGGACAACAATAATCAACCAAAGTGGTGAACGTTTTAGTGAAGCGGCGACTATTTGTCCACGAACTCCTTTTGGTATTACAGGCAAGATTTGCCTAAAATCACCGCCGAGAACAACAGTAATACCACCAAATGGGTTTTTGTTATCACAAATATCTAGAAGTGTTCGATCAACTGCTTCCACACAAAATCTATGTTGCATAGGTACTTCATCCCATATAATTAGCTTAGTTTCCCTAAATAACTCAGCATGGATAGACTGCTTATGGAACCCACATATCGAATTATCTAAAATATCTAAGGGAATACAAAATGTTGAATGTGCAGTTCGACCTCCCACTAATAACAACGAAGCAATTCCAGATGAAGCAACAGTTATAACAATATGACCCATACTACGACATTTGGTTGCAATCGTGTTGTATAAAAATGTTTTTCCAGTACCAGCACCTCCACTTAAAAAAAAAACGGTTCCTTTATTGTTGGTGACCGAATTTAAAATGACCCTATAAGCAGAAGATTGTTCAGCATTTAAACGATCGACGTTAACTTGTACATCTACTGTCTGACATTCATGTTGAATCATTCTGTGCTCTAGTAATAATCTATTCCCAGGTTGATCATTCCAATTTTCAGTTGAAAGAGGCATAGGTTTGAAATGAGTTAAATCTTTGCCAGACTGTTGAAGTAGTTTATTTATAAGATATAAACCATAGTCTGTGACTTGATTCTCGGACGGTGTCGTGATTCCAAATACTATACGCAACTTGTGCGCCAGGTCATCACAAATATTAAGTGAAAACTGATTCCATAAATGATCCGGATTTGAAGGGAAACAATGCAAGAGAATAACAACGAACAGTTTTCTTAATTGATGCCCAGTTTTCATTTTTATAGCTTCCTCTAAACACTGTACCCATTCGCCATTATCTTCTAAAAGGCCTCGAGCAATACATGCTAATTTAAATGTTTCACATAAAACACCATTTACTGTACGCAAACATTCAAATGATTGAGGACCTCTTATAATAGTCAACAATAATCTTAAATAAAACCTTTCACCACAATTTGGACTCGCAAAATACATTCTACCGATTGCAAATCCTTTTTTTCTAGAAGTCCATAAATGTTGTGGTTTATTCCAGACAAAGTGTTCTGGAAATTCTTGATAAGTGAATGCACGTGCATCTTCATTTAAAACACAACATTTAAAGAAGGCCAATAAAGTTGACGTTTGTTGTTCTGCTCTTGTTAAAATTGTTTCCCTCGAATCATCAGGGTTAAAAAGAACACGGTGCATACCTGGTAAATGAACTGCCAATCGCACAACTGTTGGGTTCTCCTCATGCAAAGTGTGGCCAAATATGCGCCAAGCTGCTTCTGGTGGTCCGATGTATCGTGCATCCAGATATTGTTGAATCTCATCTACTTTTCCCAACACAAAAGTAGCACGATCATATCCTTTGAAGATGTACTTATGGATATATTTTACGCAACGCAAACCCGCACAAACTTCAACGTTAATATGACAGTTGAACAACTTGGAAAGGTAAGTATTGTAAGGTACAATATCTCTATTATCGACAGGATGCCCTTTCACGGTATACACTTTACCAGTATCGCGACGACGATAGATTGGATAACCATCCACGTCTACTATTGTCGACTCCGTAAACACTCATGGAAACCTTTTAGTACACCTTCCGTCTTCCATGCAAATAGCATGTTTGTCCCGAGTACCACATGGCCCATGCACCATACAACTCTTCACAGTTTCAAAAAGTAGAGGATCTTCTTTAGGATCTGGAAATTCTGCTGAAACCAACCTATCAATTTGATCAACAGTTTGTACCTTGTCGGATTGTTGAAAGAAAATTAATGCATGCATATGAGGCAACCCACGTTTTTGGAATTCAATGGTAAAAACATGGCCAACTGTTTGACCTAAGATTCCATCTTTTTCAATCAACTTCATCAAATGTCTTCTTTTTAACTCGAACACACGTGCAACTAAATCAGGCCTATCAAGGGAAGTCTGATTAGGCAGCAGAGCTGACGTGATTTCTGGCCAATGAGGATTCGCAGTCATTGTGATGAACAAATCAGGATGCTTGTTATAACGTGTGATGGCTAATGAATCCTGATAAAGTTCAAACATCATTCTTGGACTACCAGTAAATGAAGAAGGTAATATAAAACGTTGACCAACTTGATGTGGTTCCAATCCAAATTCCTCAATATCAGTGAGACCCTTGTAAAGTTCTGCACGAAGTTGGGCTTGGTTTGGCCGATAATATGTCAATCGATTTTGCTCTGTCGCATCCCAAGCATCTACTAAAAACTCTTGAAATAATTTCCCCCCCTTCAAAATTGTTGTATACTCGGTTGGTCTATTGAAACATCTGTAACTATACCACTGCATTTGAGTTAATCGACTTGTTGATGATTTATTGTTTATGACATCCCACTGAGTTAACGTGGGATTCCATCCAAGCTCGCCATATGGGAACAATAAAACATAATGTAATGGAAGATAAGCTGGATGACATTCATTTATTTTCATCAACCCATTGCCCCCTTTTAGGTGGATAACAATATCTCTCATTCCACTTTTTTCAGTACCATCCCCTGGCAAGATGACAGCAATTTCATCTGTTGATGGCAAATTATAACGACGTCTATCAGTTGACGAATTATAATGCAAGTAGGCTGGTAAGTTTTCCTTGGATGCATTTGATTGCATTAAAATTTCATAGGCCCGAAGATATATTCTTACAAACTTGTTATTTTGAAGCAAAACATCTTGGATTACTTTGAGAACATCTACTTCAAGACGTCGATCTCGACATTTGCGACAATCGATTGCAGTATTTGGGTTAAATATGTAAAGTTGGGCGTAGGAAGCCTCCATTTCTAACTCAGGTATTAAAGAACCTGTACGATGTCGTAGCTCACCGTGTATAGTGAATGACTTTGGCCCCCTACCATTTAACACCCTTGGCTCCATTGTTGACCCCAGACTTGTAAATGCGTTTGATGCGTTTTACTCTCTAATGAATTTTCTAAAGTGTTTTGAGTATGCATCATTGTCATCGTATAAGTTTTTGAGTGCTTCAGGAGGTTCGATAAGTAAAGGTAATTTAATTTTTCCTTGCAAACAACATGTCCCAAACAAAGGTCTTATGTTAGACGATTTTGTTAATTTTTCATCTTTCCAGTGCAACGCTTTGCAAAAGGGACACAAAACATCCATTTGACCCAAGAAATGACGTTCTTCATGTACATGTACAACTGGAAGCATTTTTAAATTACTGACTTCAGTAGGACCTGGTCGTACAATGTTATGTGTAGTTGAAGATGCCCCTTGCTCAAAAATTGAATGTTGGCAACTTGTATCCACTTCATTAAGAACATTATGTACAGGAGAACGGGTGAGTGATCTTGTTATGACACTTTCAAAGTCGAAATCTAAGTTCCTTGGTTGAAGATCAGAATGTATGTCCAAACAATCAAGATGTGGAAGTCTACTTTGGGTAGTAGCCTTTGGTAAAGCGAGTTGAGCAGCGGGTACCTGATTTTGAATGCCCAGGTGAGGGTCGTTTGCCGAATACGTCTTGCTTTGTGGAAGATCTATTCCAGTGGATGTCATAAAGGGAAAGTGTATTGGTGTAAATTGTATTCCGTGAATCCGCTGCAATTTCTCCCTTTCCCTTCGTATTCGTTCGGCAAGTGCATATTTTGATATGACATTTGTGTCAATGTTTAAGGAAACCTAAATTAGTAAAGATTAAACATTTAATTATTCTTCATAGAGGCAAAAACGACGGAAGAAACCATAAACATTAACAAAAGTAAAGAAGTGAAACATATAACCCATATGGTCACATATGTACCTCAGATGATATTGTTATAGCCTTTCATTTGTCTAAGTTTTTAGTTTTTTCTTTTACATATGATTCTTAAGGTGCAATATTTTTTTTGTTTTTCTCTAAAAGGTTTATCGTCTCGACAGAGTTAGTTGGCTATTTAGGGAAAGAAACCTCCACATTTAGTATGATGACAAAAATGTATGTTGTGCTCACAACTGAATCAACTTAAATGTTTATCGTCTACCTCAGGTGTTATCGCTGTAGACTTTTTGTGAATGCATTGCAATTTCTCCCTTTCCCTTCGTAATCGTTGAGCAAGTGTACGTTTTGATATGACATTTGTGTCAATGTTTAAGGAAACCTTTCGTAGTAAAGAATAAACATCAGTGAAACTCTTCATAGAAGCAAAAACAACCTAAGAAACCATTAACATTAACCCATATATATACCTCAGATGATATTGCTATAGCCTTTCCTTTGTCTATGTTTTTAGTCTTTTCTTTTACATATGATTCTTGAGGTGCAATATTTTCTTTGTTCTTTTGTAAAAGGTTGATCGTCTCGACGGAGATAGTTGGCTATTTAAGGGAAGAAACCTCCACGTTTAGTATGATAATTAAAATTGATATTGTGCTCACAACTGAATCAATTTAAATTCTTGAAAGTCTACCTCAGATGCTATCGTCGCAGACTTCCCTTTGTCTATATAAGTTGCATTTTCTGTGATGTTTCTCGGCTATTCAAATAATGAAATGTCCATATTAAGTATAGAAAATAAAAATCTATATAATAAAAATTAAATGGCTCAGATACCAAACCTCCTTATTGTGGATTGTGACCTGCACTCCCCTTGTAGTTAACAATCGAATCTATACAAAATTCTCATAAGATTGTGATATATATATAGTAGCATTGTACCTAAAGATATTGAGATTGGTTAATTACAACTGTTATAAACCTCTATTACCGTTTCATCCAAGTGGGAGTCAACCTATTTAAGAGAAAAAATATATATTTGTTAGTACCAACAAACAAACAAAATTGTGAAAATCAATTATACTAAAACATATATTGTACCTGTCCTTATATTGAGAGATTTGGCTCCGAGTCTTTAAAAAGACCATAGTAATTTCTCTTCCTTTGTCTCTCAGCCATGTTAAGAGATCTATTGTCAAAAGAATAATAAGATCTTCTGTATGTTAATAATAAGATCTTCTATAGTAATTTCTCTTTAGGAAAGATGATGACCGAAATTCTAAATGCACCTCCAAAAAAGTAACAATGCACTAAATTGTAGAGGCACCTCCATAAAATTCTAAAGGCACCTCCATAAAATTCTAAAGGCACATCCATTTTATGGGAAGATGATGGCCGAAATTCTAAAGGCACTCAAAAAAAGTAACAATGCACTAAATTCTAGAGGCACCTCCAAAAATTCTAAAGGCACCTCCAAAATTCTAAAGGCACTTCCATTTTTAGGGTAGATGATGACCGAAATTCTAAAGGCACTTCCAATGAACCCCTAAATTTATGAAACTCACTCTTAAAATCCTAATTCTAAAAGCACTCCCCTGGTTTTCCCACACTCCTATCAAACATCAAAAAACTCAATTCCATGTGAAAGCAAATGACTTTCTTACTCATGATTTCTTACTCATCATTCTTGTAGAAAATTGTGCTTTCACTTGTTTGGCTTTGATGGCAAATCCCTCACCAATTTCTTACTGCCTTCTAATTCTCCTCATCCTTGTTTCAGGTTAGTTAAAAGTTTAAAACAATTCTAAATGGGAAAATACTCATTTTTTTATATTTGTATAGAACTAGGCATAACCCGTGCCTCCGGCACGGACTCTGATGTTTTTTGATTTTTTAAGGTTAGAAGCATTATGAAGATGAATGACCTTTCATTTTCAAATACTAAAGATTTCTTCTTACATTTATTAAATTTTGTTATTATCACTCCCAACTAAATTAATTACTTGTACGAATGATTGGAAAAAGATAAATGTAGTTTTACTACGGAAAAACAAAATAGAGAGTCCAAAACAGATAGCATATATCCTCCCACTACGGACACCATAAGCCGTGATAATAGGGGAGGTCATCAACATTCAAAGTAATCGCGAATGGAGGTCCACATCCTCCGCTTTCTTTTTTTTATCGCTAGCTCGCCGTCAACATAAAAGGAAACATATGAGAAGCAATAGAGGTAGAAGAAACATATGAGAAGAAATAGAGGGAGAAGACAAAGTACTTGCAAATTTATTCAAAAAATAGTTGGAGACATAAATACTAATAAATGATTCCCCCTTGTGCATATGAAGAAACGACAATGTCTACATCCAATTCTACCATCGTCCTTTCACCTAATTTTATGCCTACTTTTTATAGATAACACTATTTAAATTTGAGCATTGAAATAAATACAATATACATTGATACAAATAAACATTGATACAAGCAAGAGGTAAGTTAACAAACGATAGGATACTTCAGAATATATTTGGAGAAGTGAAACCAATAGGCCAACTTATAAGCTCCCGTAAATAGCTTTTGTTTCGTGGTATCTATGTCATTTAATGATTAAGCGGCATTCTTCAACATCAAAGTAAGCGCACAAACCTGCACATGAGTTTGCAAAATTTAGTACATAAAATAGATGAATATCTCAAGGTCGGATGAAAAATTTGCTACTTTATCAAGATAAGAGATAAAACAGAATAGAGATAAACTGGTATAAGTCATTACACAAATTTGCACATGAGTTTGCAAAATTTAGTACATAAAATAGATGAATTTGTCAACGTCGGATGAACAATTTTCTACTTTATCAAGATAAGAGATAAAACATAATAGATATACTCGTATAAGTCATTACGGTTTACTTGATTACTTTAGATAAAATAACATTCATTTACCTATTCGATAAGTAATTGTTAGTGATCAAACTCGTATGAGCTTTTATTAGAGAGAAACTATAAGGGTTTCTTGATCTACTGACCGATTTTTTCGTAATAGACATTTGTCTCAAAGCTATTAGAACGGACATGACAAAGCAACATAATGAACCCTATTTTTCCATAACATGATCAATATAAATCAAAAGCAGTTGACCTCGACGTATTGTGATTTCACCAGGAAACTCATTCAATACAGAAACATCCAAATTTTACAAAGTATATATAAGAAGAAACGCAATGTTATAATTTTGGTACCTTAAAATTACTGTATTCGCATATATACCCAAATCACCAATCTTCCATGATCAAAATAGGAAAGAACGATTCGTTTACAACGACAGTTGTTGGAATTATGAAGCAGGGCTCAACGTTGGCAATAAATCCCATCTTAGGATACCTGAAATTGAGGATAAGAAAAGAATTTAACAGAGATATTTTATCAAAAAATATGTGCAAGTAAGACTTTCTATATGGTGCCATTGTTGGTGACTATTGTAGGAAAAGCTGCAATGACGCCCAATTGAGAATAAAGAAGATAGAGAGTAAGTGGAGTTGGTGATGATCGATACGTGGTTTGCATTCTAAAATCAATTTTGCTCTCCACTGAAGCTATATCTCATAAAATGTGTAAGTTTCTATATAGAGAGAAACTTTAAGTTTACTGATGAATCAGTTCTGGAGTTTGTCTTCATCTTAGTCATAAGCAATTGGTTTTATTAAATAGACAAGCCAGTGAAAGGGAACTCAAAATTCAATATTAAGAAATCATATTACCAATAAGATAACAAGCAACCTTACTACCTAGTGGGGTATGAAGAGCACCAGGCAACATCTTATTAAACTCAATCCTGGCACATGCTCTCTCAAAGGCTCCCCTGACTGTAGTTTCCATTCCTCAAGCCCCAACTCCAATGAAAGATCACGACATACAACTTTAAATGGATATATGTCCACTAAAGACGATTCTAATGAATCCAAAAATGAAAAAACCCCAGAGAAAACAAAAACAAAATACGAAACAAGTTGATCAAAAAAAGAAAATTTTGAAAAAACTCAACTGATTTGCATGACTGTTCACTAAAAGCTTTAACTGGGGATCAATCTTCATCTTTCTGTTCGTCCTGTTTTCTCCACCACCACTACTGCCTTAGAAAGCTTTTTCCTGTATTCTTGCGGCGTATATTCCATTGTAAATGCATATCAACAAGACAAAGAGAATAAGGGAAGACGAAAGAAATTAGAGATAACCCAGAGTCCTAAAATTATATCCATGATAAAAATTTAGTAATCAAAACAACTTAGGGGATGTTGTAAAGTCTCTTCTCTCCTTGCGCCGTATATTCAATTGGAAATGAAGATCAACAAGACAAAGAGAAACCCGGAAGACGAAAGAATCAGAGATAACCCAGAGTCCTAAAATCATATCCATGATAAAAACTTAACAAACAAAACAACTTGGGGAATATGTAAGGTCCAATGAAAGCATACAGTTATACAACTCACCCCCAAATTAAGATTAAATAATAAGAAATTCACTTTCTTTATGAACATTATAGAGATCATATACTTTTTAAGAGCTCAATGAACAATTAGATTATCTAAGATTTCACAAAAATAGAAAATTAAAAGTAGTATTCTACAATTCGAAATGAGAGATTCTAACCGACTTTCCGGACGCTCCTCAAAGGAAGATCTTCACTTTTCGCTATCTGATTCAAGTTGAAAATAGATTATGTCAAGAAACGTTGTTTTCTTTATAAGCTCATCATAGGCTTTAGGAAATTCAGTTTCGACTACCTTTTACGACCTTCTTCCTTTTAGTTGTATTGGGTTCAGAGAAGTCTGCTTTGAGAATCACATTGAATCCACCAGATTTCCATCTATTTTGGAACTAAAACCCCAGATTCTGAAAAATATGTTATGAAAAATAAGGAGTGTAGATATAGGTTATGAATACCTCAACATCCAAAAATCTCTCATGGATAGCTTGAGGAGGAGAAGATCCAAATGAGAAGGGTAAATTCATCATGTATATGAGAACAGTATTCCCATCATGTATTAAATTTCAGATACACATTTCATCGAACATGTAGTATGCACAGAACATCTCATCATGTATTAAATGAAACATATCACCATGTCGAACTCAATTGAAATTTTTTTTTGAGAAAGATCAAAATTCTAAGAAGCACAAACAAATTCTGAGAACACCTGAAATGAAAGATTGAGAAGAAAAAATACTAACCTTCCCGCGTTGACTGATACAATTTCCTCATCATTCAGGAAGAACCAAACCTGGAATGAAAAATTTAGAAGAATTGAAGCAAATCCACCACCAAAAGTGAAGCAAACTTTCGTTGTTTTAAGCTTACCAAGGATGAACATAATGAAGATGGAATAATTAGTCTGACAGCTGAAAAAAACACAAGATTTACCTACTTTAGAAATCTGAAACACTATAACAATAATATTAATTCAAGACACAAGAGAGGGTTTTCCAATCTCTTTGGGAAAATGGGATAAAGAGATTGAGAAGTAGTGGAACCCTAGGGTGAGCGATTTTGTTGGGAGAGCGAAGAGAAATGGTTAACAGAAGAGAGAAGACAAAGGGAGTGAGGAGTTGGAAGGACGAAAATTGAACGATTGGTGTTTTACTGATCCAATGAAACACAGTTACAAACATGGAATTTGAAAACGCCAAATGTCCAGCTATCCCAGTTCAATGGTTAAGATTTAAAGCATGGTTTCATCTTCCAATCCAGTTGGCAATTTATCTCTTTATTGGTCCTAGTCAGCTTGTCCTAGTCACAACTTTTGTGTTTTGTTATATAGATTATGATTTTTTTCAACTGAATAGAATTGTAGAAACCTTTTCAATCCAAAGAAACATCTTAAGTATTTTTTTATGATATATACAAATTTAGTTAAAATTCTGTATAAATTTTTTGTTTCGGTGAAAAAAAATCTCTCAATTCGTTATAGTCTTCAACTTAGATATTTTCGTCATTTGTAACTAATTGTCATAGGTTTGCATCTACTTTTTTTTTTCGAACAAGGTTTGCATCTACTTACAAAAGGGTAAAATTGCTTAAAAAGGTTGAGAAAGAGTTGTAAAAAATATTGAATTTTTAAGCAAACAAAATATAAAAATTTTAAACAAACAAAATACAAATATTTAGATTTTAACAAACCAAAATACTAATGTTGGGCCTTCGGTCCATTTTCCCTTACACACAAATATGGCTACAAAGAAATGAATCATATTTATTCATCTCTCTCTGTATTTATTCCTTCGGTACTACGTTTGAAAATATATGATGTTGATAAATGAACTTTTCATGAAGTTTTCCTAGATTTGTTTATTTTTGTAAGGAATTTATCTTGATTTTAAATGTTAGTTACATACAAGAGTTCTATTTTATTTTACCTTAACATATTTGGGTACGTTGATAATAATTTTGAGCTGTATTTACCACAATTATGTAACTGTTAATTTGAATGACAAAAAAAGAACAAAACTATAGACAAAAATTTCTTTAGAATTCATATTTGATCTTTTTTCCACACTAAACGTTTAATCAGATGCATCTAACTATTTTTTTTGTTCGAACAGCTGAAAGTATGGGGCCAATAGCTGAAGCAAGAGCATGTAATCATGTTTGGCCTTCGTGTGACGAAAATTGTAAGAATAACTGCGAGATCAGGTACAACGGCAAAGGAGTTTGTAACAATATAACTGGTACAACACAACAACGATGCGAGTGCGAGTACCCGTGTTGATCAACTAACTCAACACAGTTAATTTATTTCAGTGGTTCTGCAATTTAAAGGGTCAGATGAACTATTTTGAGTTTCATTAAGTTGTAGTAGTGTTGTTGAGTTTATTTGTTTCTGAAAAATTTATGAACCAGTAAATTTTATCGAGTACCTTTGTTAGTTTTTCTTTTTGTTGAAACAAAATTCTTTTGTTAATTTACTCTTTTCTAAAGTTGATTATATGTGATGATGTCGAAAAATAGTTTTTTCGGTTATCTTCGTGACGTTCGAGATTTATGGTCAGAGATCGAAATTATCTTATTTGGTTGATGAAACAGAGCTTGCAAAAATTAAAGAAGACACTCCGGCGCTCAAGTCTGTGAAGTGTTTCTTGTAGTTTAAAAATGAATTCAAAGTCTGAGTTGGAAGCTGATCTTAGTTTATACCTAATATATTTGGATAATTTGTCATGATGCTCGTCTGAGATGATGCAGAGGTGAGGCACTCATGAAAAGGATATTGCACATGGCCATCAACGTGCGGAGTATGAACACCCTGTCCTCCGAAACGAGTATGTGCAATGATTCCGGTTTTATCATTTAAGGATTCTTGGTTCAAGATACGTTCACCATAGCATTCTGATAAAACTTTGAGTTGTTTGCACTAAGTGAAGGTTCAAATCCATAAGATACCTATCATTTATGTACAAGTTTCTACGATAATGCCAAAATCGTCTTTTATTCCAAAGTTGTCTGTTTTGTTTTTATTTTGTCTTTAATGTCTTGTTTTTGTTGCGCTTTTAAATTTTGAAAATAGTGGGGGAATGTTGGAGATTTTCAAATTTTAATTGAAATGTGAATGGGTATAACCCCTCACCACCAGTAGCCATGCACTTAATTTAATGGGCACATCCCATGGTATGGATGAACCGATCCATATAGCACCTATTGGTTGGTTATAAATAAGCAACAGCCTCTCCACTTGATACACACAGAACATCCAAAGGAATTCTTTCTCTGTCTTGCTCTCGTCTTTTACTTTGTATCAAATGTGAAGTTTTATTTTGGGTTTATCTATAAAGTCATTTGGCAATCTTCGGAGTCGATTTTTGGCATTATCAGTTTATTAATACAGAGTGTTCTTGGTCTTGGTCAAAGCGTACATACTTTGAACCAAGCAGTTGTTGAAGGGCTTCATCGTATCCTGAAGGCATAATTCCTGACCCGTTGTGTACTCGTGGTTTCATACCAGAAGGGGGCGAATTACTGTCTAAAAGAATCAATTTATCGAGCTTTGAAGTCTAATGATAAACGTGATTTTATTCATCGATTAGTTTTCTCCACCATCCATTTCAACTTAAACGCCAATTTTTCCAACAATTTTTAGACAGTAAATTTTTGTAGTTGAAATGGAAGTTATTTCAGTAACATCTATCCATATGATCACGCGAACCGAGTGAGAAAATAAGCGGAACACCTGTAAGTATTTCAGTTAAATTTGATGCATGATTTTATGTGATAAAATGAAGTAGATTTGATATCTTTTATTAATCATGCTATGTTAAAATATCTTTTGACCATAATACATTGTTAAGGTTGGTTGTGATTTTTTTTGGTTACCATGGGACCCTTAACATTAGGGTTGGTCTATTATATAGTTCGTGAAAGTTATTTTGTTGAGGAATCCAAGTGGTTACCCACTTGAGGAGGTATTTATGAGCCTAAGAAAATAGTGATTCTGGTCACACTATTCTTTGTGTTTGGTGAAAGTGCACTTTAGCCATTTACGAGAGAGTGAAATATGATTTTTTGGTACACGAGATATATGTCATGTGTGAGTTATATTTGCTCAATTTCGGAAGACAAAAGTATTTTTACTTCATGTTATGGGTACATCATTTTGTTATCTATGAACATGTGAAACCTTCTAATTAAGATTTAGAAGATGATATGCATTTGAGAAATTCATGTTTACGGAATAACGGATATTATTTTGTAGCATAAGATATTTAACATGTGGTTAACAATGTTCGTCAAACTATAATTCATTTTCGTGGAAGAAATGAATGGTAACTTCTAACTTTGAGTCTTTGACATGATGAAAAAGTTAATGGTGATCTTAGAATTAAAACTCTAAGAAATGAATAATCATATTCTTGAGCGAAGAATATAATGAATGGAAATTGTATTGCGTAAGAGTACAATATAGTTCCTTTGGAATATTTACTTTCAAGTGACATGATATTTTTTGGTTCAAAAAAAAAATCCCATTGTATTAAGAGTAGAAAATTACACAAGTTGGTGGATTCATTTTGGGGTCCATACATAAATCCTCATGTTGTGAGATGTTGTTGTCTTGGGCATCCGAGAAACAAGTGGTGATATAATTTCACTAAATTGACTTATTTGATTTCTCTAGTCATGTGCGCTAGAAAGAAGCTCAGTGATGAATATTTTGGGTAAGCTACATGAGACAAATAGTAGACGGTTGAGAAACTATTGCTCATAAAATGTTTTGGCCAAAACCGGTGCCATCAATTGTCGTTCATGTAAAGTTATGATTGGATGTATTAAGTCAATTTTGTTTCTAGAGAAATATTTTCGAATGTTGTTATCTAGACAAATATTCTCTAATGATTTCAGAATTATCTAGAGAACTTATCTCTAAAGAAAAAGAAATGGGACTCAGGTCTGTGAATGAAGGTTGATCGCCTTTAACGGAAACCCAACTTATGTCTTGAAATAGATAGGCAAAGTTCAACGGGTACCAACAAGTTAAAGCTTTCGCGATTGTGGAATACTAGCATTTTATATTTCCCATTTCTAAGCTATTATTGGTTTTCTGCAAGACAAAGGATGGATGATAAATCCTTAATAAGTCCTAATTTTAAATTGGTGTGTCGCAGAAACACCTCAAGTGGACTTACCTAAATGAGTGTGGAGATCAGGCCGTTTGACCGTTTTCTGAAGAAGACTCATGAAAAGGATATTGCACATGGCCATCAACGTGCGGAGTATGAACACCCTGTCCTCTGAAACGAGTATGTGCAATGATTCCGGTTTTATCATTTAAGGATTCTTGGTTCAAGATACGTTCACCATAGCATTCTGATAAAACTTTGAGTTGTTTGCACTAAGTGAAGGTTCAAATCCATAAGATACCTATCATTTATGTACAAGTTTCTACGATAATGCCAAAATCGTCTTTTATTCCAAAGTTGTCTGTTTTGTTTTTATTTTGTCTTTAATGTCTTGTTTTTGTTGCGCTTTTAAATTTTGAAAATAGTGGGGGAATGTTGGAGATTTTCAAATTTTAATTGAAATGTGAATGGGTATAACCCCTCACCACCAGTAGCCATGCACTTAATTTAATGGGCACATCCCATGGTATGGATGAACCGATCCATATAGCACCTATTGGTTGCTTATAAATAAGCAACACGCTCTCCACTTGATACACACAGAACATCCAAAGGAATTCTTTCTCTGTCTTGCTCTCGTCTTTTACTTTGTATCAAATGTGAAGTTTTATTTTGGGTTTATCTATAAAGTCATTTGGCAATCTTCGGAGTCGATTTTTGGCATTATCAGTTTATTAATACAGAGTGTTCTTGGTCTTGGTCAAAGCGTACATACTTTGAACCAAGCAGTTGTTGAAGGGCTTCATCGTATCCTGAAGGCATAATTCCTGACCCGTTGTGTACTCGTGGTTTCATACTAGAAGGGGGCGAATTACTGTCTAAAAGAATCGATTTATCGAGCTTTGAAGTCTAGTGATCAACGTGATTTTATTCATCGATTAGTTTTCTCCACCATCCATTTCAACTTAAACGCCAATTTTTCCAACATATTAGTAGCGATGGTAGTTTTTCAAGTAATAGCACTGGAAGATGGAGTGAGGCGAGTAGTATCACATTGCCTTTTAAATTGGGTGAGAGTTGTGGTGCTAGGTCTTGTAAGTTTGTAGGATTAGATGACGAGATAATCTTAACATCATCAGAAGGACAAGATTGTGATAAAGAAGTGAGGAAGAAGAAATGTATTTCTTTTCATTCTTACAATTGGAAGAAGGATAGTTGGAGAGAGTTTGAAGTAAGTGGAAACCCCTCCTCGTTTCCACATTTATGTTCCAGAAGTTGTGTTGCTACTATCTCGGAGAACCTTTTACCAGTTAACCATGACAAAACTCTCTTCTAGCACATTGTAGTAGATTAGTCAAACTTCACTTCATACTTAGAAAAACTATTTTTTTGAATTTATATAAGTTTGGGTTAATTTTTTTTTGTTGCTAAGTACTTTGGGTTATATTCATACTCCGTGTTAAAATTTTTTGCTAAGTACTTTGGGTTAAATTTATATTCTTGAGTTTTCTTAGTTGTAACGAATGATAGATTAAATTGTTGTCTCTTGTTGGTCAATCATACTTAGTGTTCCTTTAGTCTCTTAAAGTACAATTCCCTTTCTTTAGGCCCAACCGAACATCACGACCGAATTTGAGTCTTATTTCAAAATTATAATTGTCCGAGATTAAATATTTAAAATTAGATGTACAAACTATTCTCATTGATCTTCTCGACAGAGTATAAATGTAAATGACCTATGTCTGTGATGATTTGTAAATTATTTTTGTTTAACAATAGGAATTCTTTTGTTCCAGTTTAGGTAGACATAGGTAAGCTAAATTCTCTCTAAATTTTGTTCCTCTACCCAAGTCGGCAAGAGACGTAGACATTTTGGAGTTTCAAATATTCAACTTCTTCTCTAGTAAAAACAAATTCATATATAGACTGAAACAAACCTCTTGGTTTTGACTTTTTAGTATCCAAACCAACTATTAGATCAGTCCGCAAACTGCCAAATCTATTTGGACCCGATTAATTTGATCGGTTCAGATACACAATATACACTCCATGAAAATAGGTTGTCTTTTGAATTGGGAAATTTTATCCTCATTTTCTCCTCTTCTTATTAAACTCTATGAGATTAAATAGGTTGGAATATAGAAAGAGGGAGATGGGATTGTAGACCATAGAGTGATCTAGGCAATGAAGTCCATATAAAATAGTTAATAACAATAAAAAATCAATGTCAATTTTTTGTTTCCAAAACGATGATGCATAGAGAAGTAGAAAAATTCCACTATTGCGCTGAAATTCCTCTTTGTCCGCCATTGATGACCAGAGACAGATTTTTGGAACAACGTGGATACGGAAGCCGACAAATTCACACTAAACTTGTCACGAATCCCTATCCAACAACTTGGATACATCCTGTTTTCATCAAGAGAGAAAGTGACGTAAATCCAACGGTTGGATGTGGATTCATGTTAATTTGTCGTTCGCTTGTTCGTTTATGGAAAGTGAATGTGCAACTGACGGGTTTTGGTTGGAAGTTTGGGTTATTTGTAAACTTTAAGGGGTCAAATAAGAATCTGTTTATAAATTAGGGGGGCAAATAACCCAAAGATAAAATTGGATGTATTTGTTTTTTTTTATATAAACCAGAATTTCATTCATAGAAGGAATATGTGAGTTTTCGAGAGCTTTGAGAGAGAAAGAGAAAGAGAGATTGAGTTTAGAAGTTGTATTTCTATTATGATCAAAGATCAATACATTCAGGCTTATATAGCTCGAGTAGAGAGAGAAAGAGTTGGAGGGAAAGTTTGTTATAACAAACTTTCTCTTCAGCTTAAAAAGACGAAAATAACCCTCTATATGGGCACTCACTACTTAAGCCGAGTTACACTCCCTTTACACCATTATTACACTCTCATTACATCATCTCTCTCTATCATCTCTATTACTCCCCCTCAATCTGAACAAGGGACATCAGATTGGATAAGAGAGAAGTAAAGAGTGGGTTAGCCAAACCTTTGGTAAACACATCTGCAAGTTGAGAGGAAGAAGAAACATGATCAATCCTCAAAATGCCAGAAGTCACGAGCTCTCGAATGAAGTGATAATCGATTTCCACATGTTTGGTGCGAGCATGGAAAATAGGATTAGCAGCTAAGTGCTTAGCACCCATATTATCACAAAGCAAGACGAAAGGATGAGTAAGAGAATAACCCAGTTCATCCATGACATAGGATATCCAAAGCAATTCAGAAGTAGCATTGGCCATAGCCTTGTATTCAGCCTCTGTGCTTGATCGAGCCACAGTAGGTTGTTTTTTCGAAGACCAGGCAACCAATGTAGAACCAAGAAACACAGCATACCCAGCAGTTGATCGACGAGAATCAGGGCATCCTGCCCAATCTGAATCACTATATGCACAAAGAGAAGACAAATTGCCAGGCTTGATGGTGATTCCAGATCCAACAGTACCCTTTAGGTACCTTAGAATTCGTTTTACCATTTGAAAGTGAGAGGTTCGAGGAGCAGCCATGAACTGAGCCACATAATTGACCCCAAATGCAATGTCAGGTCGAGTAGTTGTCAAGTATTGGAGACCTCCCACAAGACTTCTATATAATAGAGGATCCTCAAGTAACTCACCATCAAGAGCAGACATTCTCTGACCAAAAGGTACAGGAGTTGAGATTGGTTTACTCTCAAGTAAACCAGCCTTTTGTAAGAGCTCAAGAGTGTACTTGGTTTGTGTAAGTAACAAACCACCAGATAATTTGTCAGGATGGACTTCAATTCCCAAGAAGTAATGAAGTGATCCAAGGTCCTTCATTGAGAACTCCAAGCTAAGTTGAGAAACCAGAGTAGTGAGAAGAGCAGTAGAAGACCCTGTGAGTATAATATCATCAACATAGAGGAGAAGAACCATTGTGTCATCACCAACTGTGTATACAAACATGGAGTGATCAGTGAGGCTCTTTTAAAACCCATAATCAAGTAAAAAACCAGCAAACCTAGTGAACCAGGCCCTAGGTGCTTGCTTAAGACCATATAAGCTCTTATGAAGAAGACACACATGATCCTTGAGCTTAGGATCAGAGAAACCAGGTGGTTGCTTCATATACACCTCTTCTTCCAAAATGCCATGGAGAAAGGCATTTGACACATCTAACTGTTTAATTTCCCATGAGTTTGACACAGCAACAGTAAGAACAGCTCTAATTGTTGTAGCTTTCACCACAGGACTAAAAGTCTCTGTGTAATCTAATCCATCAACTTGATGAAACCCCTTAGCCACAAGTCTGGCTTTGTACCTTTCCACAGTCCCATCAGCCTTCAATTTTGTCTTAAAGACCCACTTACATCCCAATACATTTATAGAAGGAAGAACAGGAACAAGTGACCAAGTGTGATTCTTATGTAAAGCTTCTATTTCTTCATTCATTGCTTGACACCACTCAGGAGACTTAGAAGCCTGAGTATAAGAGGTGGGATCAATGGATTGATGTAAAAGAGTAACAAAAGCTTGTGGAAGTGGATGACATATGGTGTGGTGAGAGACAAATTCAGGAAGAATTTTGGGTCTATGAACACCAGCCCTTGCTCTAGTAGTCATATGATGAATGGGTGGAGGAGCAAGAGGTACAGAGACAGGAGAAGAAGAGGAGGAACTAGATTCTCCATTTGTGTGTTCAGAATTTTCAAAAGGAACAACATTGGTACTAGGAATAGAAGGAAACTGTGGTAATATAGAACTGTTGGATGAAGGGATAGGAAGAATCACCTGAGTAGAAGGTGCAGATGGAATTGTATTTGAAGATATGAGGCTAAAATCCTCAAAAGGAAAAGAACACTCATCAAACACTACATGTCTTGAGACATAGAATTTTCCAGAATGAACATCAAGACACCTATATCCTTTATAAAGAGGACTAAATCCAAGAAAAGCACACCTCACAGACTTAGGGCTAAGCTTGTCCTTTCTTATTGCTCCCAAATGAGGATAACAAGCTGAGCCAAAAACTTTTATAGTAGAATAATCAGGTGCTTTATCAAAGAGAACCTCAAAAGGTGATTTTCCATCTAGAATCTTAGTAGGCAATCTGTTAATGATATAAGAAGCATACTCAAAAGCATCAAACCAATATTCTTTAGGAATGGAAGCTTGAAAACACAAAGTATTTCCTATCTCTGTGATTTGTCTGTTTCTCCTCTCAGCTCTTCCATTTTGCTGAGGAGTATAGGGACAAGAAATCCTTAATGTAATGCCTGAGTCATCAAGAAACTTCTTGAACTCTCCTTTTGTAAGTTCAGGAGCACCATCAGTCTGAAAAAGCTTAATCTTTGTAGATAGCAAGTTTTCAGAGGTGATTTTGAATTTCTTGAAGCAAGCTAGGCTATCACTTTTGTATTTCAATGGGTAAATCCACAAGAATCTGCTATAGTCATCCAAAAATAGAATATAATATCGAAATCCATTGGCTGATGGTATAGGAGCAGGCCCCCATATGTCACAGTGAACTAAATGAAGAGGAGTTGCAGTCATACTAGAAGATGGCTCAAATGGAAGACATTTACTTTTGCCCAAAAGACATGAATCACACAGCTTAGATGTATCCTCAGATGTTAGCTGAATAAGTTTTGACTTATGTAAACTTTCAAGAACACCATGAGCAGTATGTCCCAATCTTTGATGCCACAAAGATGGAGAAGCTACTAAGTTGGCTGATAGAGCCTCAATTTGGGTAATGGACCATGGTGTAAATTCAATAGGATATAGGTTATTGATCATTGGTCCTTCTAGCAATGTGGATTGAGAAGCTAAGTCCTTGATGTTATAACCCCAAGGAAAGAATTCTACTGAGCAATCATTGTCTTTAGTGAATTTTGAAATAGACAGTAGGTTCTTTCTAATACTTGGTACAAGTAGAATGTCATGAAGATCAAATTCTTGTGAGGCAGACATCATTTTGGAGCTACCAGTACTAGCAATACTAATGGTGTTACCACTGCCAACCATGACTGATTCATTACCAAGATAAGGAGTAGAGTGTGTAAGTACCTTTGAGTCATGTGTCATATGACTTGATGCTCCTGTGTCTGCTATCCAGGACTTTGAATTAGGAGAAGAGAGTACACCAGCAGTGAATCCTTCTTCTGTTACAGCAATATGACACTCCTCTTGAGATGGATCAGAATCACCATCAATTTGAGGAGATTTTGATGATTCTCCAATATGAAGTCCAGCAAATGAAGGTGAATCTGAAGGTCTAGAAGGAGGAGCATATCGAAATCTACATTTGCTAGCCTTATGACCCCACTTGTGACATATTCCACAAGGAATGCTAGAGAAATCAAAATTCTCAGCTTTTTGGTTATGAAGTGGATGTTGTGTTTCAGATGTTTGAGGCTTTGTTTGAGAAGAGTTTCTAGGTTTTACTTGATTTGATGTATTAGTTCGATCTGAATTGTATCTGGTATAGCCTGGTTTTGAGTAATTTGACTTGTTTTGGTTATAATTGTTCTTTTGATTATATGTAGATGATTTATGATAATCTGTATTCTTCACATAATAGGCAGATTGTTCATCAAACTTCTCTTGAGCAGATAGCCATTGCTCATGATGAAGAAGACGAGATCTAAGTTCAGGAAAGTTTATTCTAGTTGTTCTATTATCAATAGGAACAATAAATTGACTATAATCCTTTCCTAAACCAGCTAAAACGATTCTAATTATCTCTTTTTCAGAGATCTTATCATTAACAGCAATTAAGGAATCAGATAAGGATTTGATTTTTCGTAAGTACTCACTGATTGTAGCTGATCCTTTCCTTGTATTTTGAATCTCTCTTCGAAGAAGATCTTGCTTAGCTTCGAATTCTTCTGCATAAACAGTATTCAAATACTCCCAAATTTGTCGAGAAGTCTTTAATCCAAGCACATCTGAAGAAACAGATCTAGAAAAAGTAGCTTTTAGACATGATTTGACAAAGTTATCTTGCTTTCTCCAGATCTGATAAGCTGGATTTAGAATCTCTCTATCATTTTCATAGATCGAAGCTTCTGGTTCAGCTATAGATCCATCGACGTAGCCAATTAGATCATTACTGATCAGGATAGTTTCGAATTGATCTCTCCAAAGCAAAAAATTAGTTTCATCAAGCTTTTCTGCTATGAAATTTGTAACATTAAAGGATGGAAGATGATTTGAATTAGAAGATGAAGTCTGATTTGAGTGTGAACTTGTTTCCTCCATTGTTAGATCGAAGAAACCCTAGAGCTCTGATACCATGTGAGTTTTCGAGAGCTTTGAGAGAGAAAGAGAAAGAGAAAGAGAGATTGAGTTTAGAAGTTGTATTTCTTATTATGATCAAAGATCAATACATTCAGGCTTATATAGCTCGAGTAGAGAGAGAAAGAGTTGGAGGGAAAGTTTGTTATAACAAACTTTTTCTTCAGCTTAAAAAGACGAAAATAACCCTCTATATGGGCACTCACTACTTAAGCCGAGTTACACTCCCTTTACACCATTATTACACTCTCATTACATCATCTCTCTCTATCATCTCTATTAGAATACAATCGGTTTTGATGTTTTTGACTCACTCACAAATGGATTTACTAAAGCAAATTATAATATGAATCTCTGAAAATAAAGACAATATGAAGAAAAATGAGTATAAGGTTGCAAAAATAAAATAAAAATATCACAAATTAAGGATTCTAAAGATCACGAAGAATACCTTAAAGATCACGAAGAAGATCTTAAAGATCACGAAGAAGACCCTAAAGATCGTGAATTTATTATACTAATTATGTTGAAAATACTAATATAATTCCTCTTCAACCTTTCTCCACCCCACCACCAGCACCACTGAATGTATTTGTTGGGAATGTATTCAACTCCATACAAACCAGAACCCCTCTCTATCTCTCATCTCATCTGTTGAAGTTGTTGGATCATCCATCCTTCACAGTCTCTCGCCGTACCTATTCATCTTCTTCTAACTAGTGTTATTTAATATTATTGGTTGTTGAATTTCAATTTTATTATATATATAATATATAATTGGATAGGAAAGGTTGAAGAATGATTCCGACACAGATTGAGGATGTTCTTTTGAAGAAATTTAATCTTATTGATCTTGTTTCATCATCAAGTTATGATGTTGATTGGTTGATATTTGAGATACTTACCAGACTCCCGGTGAAAACCCTTGTTCGTTTTAAGGCTGTTTCCAAGAGATGGTGTTCTTTAATTCGAAAAGATCAAAACTTTATTCATTCATACCTTCTTGATCGTTCACGCCTTCGTCGTCTGTTTATCATCAATCTTATACCTAGGACGCAAAAAGAGCAAGATGAGCGCCCTAAAATCTTCTCCTTGTGGGACAAAGGGCATGATAAGGAGTCATACATTACAGCTGATTTAATGTTGTTTAGTGATGACAAAGGAGACGCTTTAGTTGACACAGTAAGGGAGGTGGATTCGACCAAGTACAATTGCATTTCGAACCCTGTAAATGGTTTGATATGTCAGATTCAGTCATATTACAAGTGGGCTGTTCGTATATACAATATCAGTACTCGAGAATTATCACCATGGTTTGATTCATCATTGTACCCTAAAGAAAAAGAAAGTGATGTGATACCTTTCTGGAGGATGCGTGTTCCCGATACAAAGCCCAAATACCAACTTGGTTTTGATCCTATCACTAATGAACACAAATTGGTATGTGCATGGAATGTTTATTCTGAAGATTTTTTACGCCAATACTTGATTTGTGATGTATTGACGGTAGGGCATCAAGGTAGTGCTGGTGATAATAGATGGAGGCGGATCGAAGAGATCCCAGAGGTCCCTTATCATTTAGGGGAGGATTCTGTTTATGCGAATGGTGTTATTTATTGGAGCGGTTCTGACCTTAATCACGCAATCTCTAGTCGTGAATATTGTCCAGTATTCCTAGTGGCATTTGATATAGGAAGAGAAAAGTTCAGAAAAGTCACAGTATCTCGTTTCATCCTTGATCAAACTCCACCTGAACACTGTTTTGATCTTGTTAATTTATTAGAAGTGAGTGGGCGTTTAGCTATGTTAGTTAGAATGAACCATTGTATGTTCAAGATGTATATATATGAAGATGATGATTACAAGATGGAGGAAGAGATCAATGAAACGCCTATTGTTAGTGGTAGTAGTTTTTCAAGCAATAACAATGGTAGATGGAGGAAGGCGAGTAGTATCACATTGCCTTTTAATTTGGGGGAGAGTTGTTTTGTTAGGTTTTGTAAGTTTGTAGGGACAGATGACGAGATAATCATTACATTATACGAGGGATGGGACTGTGATAAAAAAGTGGGGAAGAAGAAATGTGTGTCTTTTTATTCTTACAATTGGAAGAAGGGTAGTTGGAGAGAGTTTGAATTAAACGGAATCCCCTCAACGATTCCACATTTATGCAACAGAAGTTTTGTTACTACTTTCTCGGAGAACCTTCTACCGGTTAACGATGACAAAGCTCTCTTCTAGCATAGTGTAGCCAATGGATCAAACTTCATTCCGTCCTTATGAAAAGTAAGGTAAGCTTGTTTTAATTTATATTTATGCTACTTTGGGTTAGTTTTTCTTATAAAACAAGGAGAAAATATGAGTAGTAGTGGATGTCATGGGTTGATATATACATGCAGTTCTTCTCTCTTGAAGTTAGGGTTAACTTTATATATTGAAAATACTCCGTCATTTGTATTTACTAAAAATTTTAATATTCGTTTTCATGTACTATACTTCTTTGTTATGCTTAAATTTTAAATCGTTAAAAGTTGAATGTTGTTATAACAGGTAATGGGGAAAATAACAGATGTAGAATTCTCTAATGTGGGAGATTTTTGGTGATGTGTTAGAAATATAGTTTTTTAATATGGGACTATTTTAGAATAATCTGTAGACAAAACATATCTAGTTTTCTTTTTTTCTTTGTCAAGGTATATATAGCGAAAATCCTTGATCATTTGTATTTACTTGGGATTTTGCCATCTTCGAAAATATATTAGTTATCATGTATTATACTTCTTTGCTATCTTTTTTTTCTTTAAATTTTTTGAAAGTAGTTGTTTTAGATCAAACTTATTGGATGATAGAGTTTTTTAATAAATTTTCGGATGCACATGATAATCCAATACCCAAAATGGATTTGAGTTTAGAAATTGCATCTCGAACTGAAATTCCAGTTTGCCTGTTATTGATGGTATACTGGCTTCACCACCTCTTGGCGGATTGGATGGAAACTCACTCCGCAATACGGAGGTTCTAAGTTTGATCTCGTGGAAGTGTAAATCCAAGATTTATTGTGTTTTAGGCTCTTTAGGTTGGCCTTTAAGGGTTTAATTATGCGGTTATCCAGCTTATCATTGATGATATATCAATGTCTTGTAATAAGTATAGTTGTCTATATCCAAAAAGAAGATGGTCGGTGTTAGGGAGAAATAAAGAAATTTTTCGGGTGAAAAAATTTGGGTGGAAACAAAATAAATTTGGAACTTTTTGTTTCCTCCAAACACCAAAACTTTTATACTTTTCAGCTTCTTCCCTATTATTCCTTACCCACTACCACCATCAACTCCGGCGATCTCCACGATAAATTCCGGCGACACCTTTACCATCTCCGACAACACATCTTCCTCTCTTATCTTCCCTTTTTTTTCCTCTCTCTTTATTTCTTCTCTCTGTATCTCCGGTGAAGGGGCTCATCCCCTTCGTCAGAGACAGAGAGAAGAGAAGACAGAGAGAAGAGAGAGTGTGTGAGAGATAGGGAGGCGAAAGAGAGAAGAAAGAGAGAGAAGATGAGACTCCAGCGAGTTTCGTTGAGTGACGACTATATCGATGACATAAAATAGAGGGTGTGGTTGCGAACATTTTTAGTTTTCCACTCTTTGATATGTTTTTCCGGGAAAATTTTCTTATTCGACCAAAAAATGGCATACCGAGTTGTTTGTAAATTTGAAGGAGTCAATGAGAAATCTAGTGCACAAATCGTGCGTCTGTAGATAACAAGTACTTCCTTCCCTCTATTTTTTTTCGTTGAACAAGTCCTTTCTTACGACTTTCAACAAAAAAAAAGAAGTCCTTTCTTACGAGGAAAGTCTGTTCAAATACATATATGCTGATCAAGTTATTCAATAAACAGATGGAGATACCGAAAATATAAAAATAACTCGCACCAGTGGTCTAGTGGTAGAATAGTACCCTGCCACGGTACATACCCGGGTTCGATTCCCGGCTGGTGCATTTTGAACCATTTTTTCTGTAGGAAATTTTTTACGTTTCTGAGACAGAGTCCCCTGAAAATTGATGCTCAAGTTCCAAGTGCTTTAGGAATTTGTGTGAGTAAGACTAATTATATTTATAATGAACGGTTGTAAATGTTAATCCATGGGGCGTGTGCTTGAAGAATTGCTACTATTAATTGGTTGTTGATCTTGCTTAATTTGTTGTTGTTGTTCATTTTGCTAATTAGATTAAGCATATTGAATCTTGTGTTTTTTTTTCTTAGGAGTTTCTGAATTTTTGATTAAGTTTTTTTCTGTGAGAATAGTCCCACATGGAAGAATGGGTAGCCACCAAGAATATAAAGTATAGGTACTCTCCACTCATAGCCAATTGGTTTTGAGTTGGATGGCCACAAACTTAACATGGTATCAGAACTAGGCCCACACGTGATAGGCTTAAAAGCCACACGTGTTCCACGTCACCCTTAAAGAAAAAAACACACGTGTTAGGCTCAAAGAACGCCACAAGTGAGGGGGCGTGTGAGAATAGTCCCACATGGAAGAATGGGTACCTAGCAACCAAAAATATAAAGTATAGGTCCTCCTCACTCATAGCCAATTGGTTTTGAGTTGGATGACCACATATTTAACATTTTTAAACAAATTTTTAAGGTTTGTCGGATCAACTTAGGGTTTATACGAATGATCACTTAATGGATCAAAAAAAGAACCTCCTGCAAAAGTACTCATTTGGATTCGAATTCCATCAAGGAAGTTCGAAATTAAATATCTATTATCGTAAAAATCATACAACCATGGTTTTGGAAGGAATCATAGAAGGTTTGTCACGTGAAAGTTTTTTTTACGAGATTGTCACATGAAAGTTAGTGATGCACCCGAAAAGGTTGCTCACCCAAGTGGAGGTATCAAGTAGTAATCCGACAAAGCCGGGATCGATCTAAGGATAGGAAGGTGATTCGGATAACGAAGGGTCTTATCCACCGGTCTAGGTATCAATAAAAAACTTAGACTAAAAAGGAAAGGAACAAAGATATATGAGGGGTTTTGATCGAATGAGCAATAAGAGAATAGAACAAGTAAAACTAAACTCAATAATCAAAGTAAATGAGCGAGAGAGATTCGAGAGGAGAGTCGGAGGAAAAAGAGTCGGGAGACAACAAATAAGTGAGAGAGGTGTTGAAATTCGGGAATCCGTGATGATAAACCTACAACTACGTGAGGACCGATTTAATGTGTCGAGGTACAATCAATATTCGACTCCTAAAGTAGATGTTTCTAAGTACTACGTATATCCGGAGATCATACTTAATCAAACAAACGTCTAAATCGGTTAATCCCGAGTCATCCAAAGTGTTGTCTAGTCGCCTAACTATGTGAAGTGCATGACAAGACACCATAGTGACCTAGTATTATTTATTCAAATTCGTAGAGATGAAATAGTAACACGATACACTAATTTAAGTTGTAGTTAAAGATTTATTAAAATAAATAAAGGTCTAGACTAATTTTGAAGAATCATTATGGATATGAATAAATCTCGAAAATATGGATTCTCCTCTAAACCCACCATTCTTTCATGTACCCAACTTTCTTCAATGTACACAACTTTGTTCCCTGTACACAAATATGTTTCTTATACACAAATTTATTTCATGTACACAAATCAATTTTCTAAACATTTCTGATTGTACTAGGCGCAGTTAGAATGTAATACAAGTATATTACACATAAATGATTGTAGTATCAAATTTTCTGTACACAAATCTATTTCCTAGAAATTTCTTATATATTGCAAATTAAAAAAAATTACATTTGGTATACATATTATTCAAGAAAAGAGTTGAATTTTCCGGCACCACCAGTAAGCTATCATCTCGTGAGACCTATAAAAATTACAAACCACTCACATAAGAAAGAGTTGAATTTTCTGGCGATCATCTTTGTGTTTCATAAAGAAAACTTAACTACGGTAACCATTCAGTGTACAAGAAATCAACTGGTTTACTGCAACTATTTTGTTGTACCAGTACACAGTAAAATTTTCTGCGAATTCCTCTTTGTGTAATATACAACTTTATAAAAAAAACTACAAACCACTCACGTAAGAAAGAGTTGAATTTTTTGGAAATTATCCGTGTCTTACATACTGAATACTTAATGATGGTAACCATCCAGTGTTCAGGAAATCATCTGGTTTACTGCACCTATTTTGTTGTACCGGTGCACAGTTAAATTTCCTATGAATTCCTCTGTGTATAATATCTTACTTTATAAACAAAAGATTACAAACCACTCACATAAGAAAGAGTTTAATTTTTTAGGAAATCTTCAGTGTCTTACATACAAAATAGTTTATGAAACATAAAATAATTAAAGTTTTTAGTTATATACCTTTTTTCTAGGGCTCATTCCTCGACTTACTTGTTCTTCAAGAACAGTTTTCGATCTGCTAGACCTAGGTTCATCAATCGTTACTTTCTTACTTGATTTTTTTGATGTAGTAGGCTTTACCATCTGTCCAAAACAATGTAATATCACACAGTAACGAAATCTCTTAGTTGTTCATGATATAGAGATAGATAGAGAGAGAAAAATTAGAACATTAGGGCTTTTTTGAAAGAAAAATTACCAGAGAAAATAAACAAGAACTTATGTTCATGATATAAGGATAGACAGAGAGAGAGAAAACCTACCTTTGATTTCTTCAAAAAACTTCACAGTTGGAATTAGGGTTTCCTTCTTGCAACTCCCTTCTTCAATAAATAAGGATTGTGGTTTTGTTTTTTAACTGAAATCAGGTGAAAGAGGGTTGATTTTACGACTTCTGTTCTTTAATGACGGGTGATTTTTGAGAGAGGGAACGATATTTTGGTAGAGGGAACGGTGGTTTGATTAAAGAAATTTTGGAAGAGGGAACGGTTTGGTAGAGGTTTTTGCTGGAGTAAAGGCGTGGGAGAGAGAGTGATGGGGATGCAGTCAGATCAAATCACTTCTGGCCGAAATTTTCAGATTTTTTCGCGTTTCCCGGGCAATTTGAGTGGCAAAATTTCTCTAAACCTAAATCGAACTACCAACCAAATGGAACAAATCCCTAAATCATTAGAAAACCATTAAAAACAAACGAACAAAGCCCTAGATCCCTAAACCTGAATCGAACTACCAACCAACACGAACAAATCTCTAAATCCCTAAACCAAGAGGTTGATAACCTGTAATTTATTTTCAATACTTATCATCGAAGGATCTTGGTCTATTCAAGATCAAATTAGGTATATTGTATTTACAAGACTTTCATTTTAGAAGAACTCATCCACCATATATTAGTATTGAAAATAAAACCCTTTCGATCAAATTAGGTGTATTGTACTTACAAGACTTGCGTTTTAGAAGAACTCATCCACCATATATAAGTATTGAAAATAAAACCATTTCAATTTGGTTTAGGTACTTACAAGATCACTCTGCCAGGCTTCATCAAAACACCTGAAAAGAAACCCATTAAAAAGAAAGGAAGAAAACCCTAAATCAAAGAAATTGAAAAGAATTTGAAAAGAAATTGATGAATAACCCATCCACCATGAAAATAAAACCATTTCGATTTGGTTTAGGTAGTTACAAGATCACTCACTGTAACAATGAACCAATGAACATGATCCCTACAACACCATTTCGATTTGGTAATCCTCTGCCATGATTCATCAAAACACCTTAACCTGAAAAGGGAACCTTTAAAAAGAAAGGAACAAAACCCTAAAATCAAAGAAAACAAATTGATGAAGAAATGGAAGAAGAGTGAAGGAGAAGATAAGAAGATAAGGAATTCCATAAATTTCTTCATCCAATTTTGTAACATGAGGTCATCAATTTCTTCATCAATGTTGGAACGTCTGGAGAGTTGTAACGCGGGAAGGGAAAGAGGGATAAGGAGCCAGGAAAGATAACCGACCACATTAAAGAGTTTAGTCACTTTCTTCTTTGAGTAGGTCAATAAATCAAGGTGGGTAATAGATCTAAAGGTCAGAAACCTATCAAAATCGCAACAGACGGCCGGATTTGTGTTTCAGTTTTTCCCAGTCAGCAAAAACTTTTGCGTTTTATATAATAGATTACTCATAATAACAAACAATTGGACTAAGGTTTAAGAAAAAGTTAACCTCAAATAAAGAGTAAACAATTATTTATCGGAACAATTTTCTTAGTATGCCAATGATAATTAATAAAACATTGAAAATAAATAAACAAAAACATTATACATAAATTCATAAGGAAATTTGGTACATATAAATATAAACTTACCGATTACAACTGCACTTAATCGAGACAACTCGTATTTATTATTAAAATTTAATCATCAAGTTTCATATAAATGTAGCGTCTTTCACTTGTATTTTTAAATTTAAATAATTGACAACAACATTTAACTTGAGCTCTCAAGTCAACTACTAAAATGAGAAAAGAGTTAACATTTTACCTCCAAATTGTTCTACTGGCTCATTTTTCAGCCCATCCAAAGAGTTTACAACTGTTATACAAATATGCATATCTTAATAACCATTATCAATCTTAGAAGCTGCAGAATAAAAAAAAAAACGAAGATAAATTACTTTAAACTCAAACTATTTGTTTTGATTTTGTAAAGATATCAAATTACTAACTAGAGATCAGTCACCTAAAACGCCCGACATTATTAAGTTATAAACATGCCTATCTTAATAGCCATTATCAATCTTAAAAACTTCAAAATTAAAGAAAGATATAAATTAGTTTAAAATCAAATGATGTGGTCTAATTTTGTACGGATATCAATAACTAGAGATCAGTCACCTAAAGCACCAGACAATATTAAGTTACACAAATTAGAGTTTCAAGTATTACTTTATAATAGTATGTCAGTTAGATATATGTTTTTTGGTATAAAAAATTTAATGAAATATATAATGGTTAATAAAACATTAAAAATAAATAAACAAATACAACATTATATATAAATTAATAAAAATAATAATAATAAAAGATATAAGATTTGTAATATAAATAAAAATAATTAGGCTTTGAGTAAAATAAGTTGGATAATGAGACACAAGTTTCAAATTTGTCGAACTTAAATTTACTTGTACATGAAAAGTAAACTTAAGTTATTTGCTTTTTCAATCTATTAACATTTTTTTTATTAACTTTGATTATATTTTCTTCAATTATCAGCGTTTTCAAGTTATACATTTATTTATGTCTTTTATTTAATTTTTTTTATAATAATATATTTTAGTTTATTTGTACCTTATTTGTACCTTATTTTCTCCAGATGTTAGACAATCGAGTATCTTGAGTAAATAAAGTCCGCAGTCATCCCTGTGGTACAAATATGACATTCATAATTAGTAATAATACAGTTGTTAAGTGGCCTAATATCATTTATAATAATATCAATTTGTGAGATAAACATTACGAGTTTTTTTGTTGCGGGACAAAATCAGCGTGTTCGACTGCCCATGGATTCTTCTTCACGGTTTTCTTTTCTTCTTCGTTGTCCTCCAACATTTTCATTAAAAATGGCAACATAGACTTTAAAAAACTCATACCCCTGGTCTGCCATCGTCTCTCTCCACGATTTGAGTCGTACATTACGATCTTTCTTTCTTTAAGGTGAACAACACCTAGGACCCAATGAACACCTTTACAATTAACCGGGAAATATATTTGGTTCAGCATCTTCCATGATTTGCTTGCTAGTGGAAGTTCTCCATTCAAATATTTCAAACATCTGTCTTCTTCGCCCGACAATGGATCTTTCCGAAAACGGGGTTTCTCGTGACGAGTTTGTAGTAGTTGCTTCGACAAAAAGAGGAGAAAACACAATATTAGTCATGAATATTAGATCATATTTATAACCAAACTACTAAGAGTAGCAATGAAGATAACCAAAACACGAAAGGGGCACACAAAGAACTATAAAGTTACCAGCAATACTGCTAAACTAAATAAAAAGTTCTAAGCATTAACACTTAGTCCCTAACGAGACTGAAATCTAGGATACAAGAGATTGACAAAAGGAATGAAACAAAGGGTTATAAAAGATGACACACAAGATACAAACACTTCGTAATACATAATAATCACAAACTTACAAAAAAGAAGCAGTCGGTCGTTGTCCAATCCAACCCGAATCTTGAAGGGTCACAGTTTCTTCTTGTACGGTAGTAATGCAACCCAACATCGATTTGCTGCAACATATGAATGATAGTGATAATCAAGTCTTTCACTCTCTCATTAAATTAGACTACAAATTGTATAAATATAAACAAAAACATAACTCCAATAGTCCTATACCTCGCATGTCAACCAATGGTTCTGCATCCGTAGCTCTTTAAACCATTTACCTTCTACGGTTGCAATGCCAACATTTATAAGTAGGTTTGTTCTGTCAAAGGTACTCATGAGTCAGATATATAGCTATTATAATTATAAAGAGAAAATACATATTATAGTAAATTCTAAAATAGGTACTTACTGGTGCTTCTTCCATGCATTTACCCACGACATAAATCTAATAGTATCGTTGACGTCAAATGTTTCACGAACGTTACATTTTTTCCTTTTCATCCCTACGTAAGGTGATTTATTAGTTTGAATGCATTCTCTGGGAGGTCTTAGGGCTACAGACGGATACTTTTTTAATAAATCGTCTACTTCCTTCACTCGAGCATCGTTAACACCATTTGCATCTTCATCTACCTTAAACACCTCACTAAACACGCTATATATCGTGTCTAATGACCCTTCGGTCGCATCCTAAAATATAAATAAATTAGGTAGAGGAATCAAAAAGAACCAATTATAATAGTCTCAAAACATAAACTTTTAGCGTTGCATAAATTTTATTACCTCCATCAAATCTTTTTGCAATTGGGGGCCGGATTGACCTTCTCTCATCTCAGACAAAGGAAATTTCTTCACTCCATCAACATCATCTCCCACCACATCTGTCGCACCCTACAAATTTTGTTCAATAAATACCTTCTTTGTTCAAATGATTACAAATACTAATACACACATATATATTACCTTTGTAGAGCATTCATTTTCCATTTGATCAAGACGATCATCTACATCATTATCGCCTAGAGTCTCCTGCAATAAACCGATATGCAAACTCCTCAATATAATGAAATAGTTATGCAACTACACTACCAAATAACGTTACCTCCAGAGACAAACGGTCATGGAACTCTGAGAGGTTCTCCTCTGCATTGGTGTCTTCTACATCATCCTACGGTAAGCAATTTTATTGTATAAATACCTTGTATGATGTAATCTAAATATAGTTCAAACAAAAAAAGGAAACTACTACTAATTAAGTACCTTTCTATCCATTTCGGACATAAGCTTCTGTGATTTCTCTTCCATATCTTCTTCAGATCTCTGTAATCCACCACAAACACATATTTTTTTTTTATTCCCAATTTTTTATTATCTCGTCACGTCGACGAAGATCTTCTCTAAGGTCAAAAATCTCTTTCTTAAGTAGCTCGGTTTCGCTTTGTGGCCTCTCTAACTCTGAAGTATCTTCTCTATCTTCTCCACCTTCTCTACTATAAGGTGTCACTTCCACCTAAAATCATTGGAAGATGAACATGTTAGTATAAGTAATTATAGGGTTACAAAGAATACGTGAATTATAAGAGGATTTGAGACAAACATCTTACATTTGGATCTACAAATTTTTTCCTTAATGATTCAAAAGTGGCAGGTTTGCATTTGGATTTCCACTTAACGATGGGAGGATCGCCATTCCCTCCAGCTTTTCGGTTTGCGCATTCTTCTGCAACTGTGGGTAGGCATTCGTATGCCCAAACCTGCAATCAATTAGAACAAAGACAATTTCACAAAGCTATTCTTTAATTTTAAAAACTTATTTGATTTGAACTCATTGTGTAAAACTAATAAAAGTTAGAAAATAAAATCAAATAACATTACCAGAAATCCAAATGGGCAGCCACTCAAATAATAAGTTATTCCATTTTCCTTCTTCTCTTTCTTTGATTCCATTGCACGAGGCAATGCCTTCTTCAGGCAAGATAAAGTGCGTTGGAAAACCTTAGGACCCCATGGAAATTTATTGAATTTCTCTATATTATCCACCAACTCTATATGTTCTGTATCCACACTCGTCCTACGAGCATCTTTACCTAACAAAAAATAGTCTAGACACAACAATAAACAAAGCTTAACCTTATCTACATCAACTTCACAGTCTTCAATACATCTCTTTAAGACTTCCTTGTTGATGCTTGACTCTTCTGAAAAGTATTTCTCTCTCAATGATACCTCGTCAAGATCTTCCTCCATGTCTTCTACAAGCGTGTCTTCTTCATCTACTTTCTCATATTTCAACCCCATAATCTCAGAGAAGTCAACAACTGAAAACTTCAATTCCTTCTTACCCACGAAAAACTTCATCGAACCATCATCCATATCCGATGATTTAGTTTCACGCAGCAACATGTTATGCACAAGTACATAACAAAACTTAAGGTCATTTACATCTAAAAGATGTCCAAAACAACTTTCTTTAAACATTTGCTTTTGTCTATCATTTTTCAAGTTATCTTTAACATAAATCATATCCTCGATCCTTGAAATGCATGTCACTTTCGCACGAGGTGCTTCTTTAGTCTTTAATGGTAGGTTACGTGTCATCCTGCATAACAAATAAGAAATCATATTGTCAACCTCCAATTTTAGTACTAAATATAACTTACCCAAACAAAATTTAAACAAACACCATTTTACAATCAGATATTGATGTGCATTCAAACACAATAGATTCCTATGAAGAAACATGTCTAAGTGAACAATATAATAAACATGTGAAGAAGCATATATAACACAATTTCATAATTCAGCAATCTCAATGGGAGTTATCCACACTTTTCTTAAGAACAACTATGAACATTATACACACTTTGCTTAAGATCAGACCATATAGCTTTATGTATTTATATGAGTTACTTAAGATAATACAATAACAACAATATATAATGAATGTTTGTATCCAGCTATCCAGATAAAGACGAGTCTGATTTGAAGAATGCAAGACAAACATACAACACCCAAGTCTCTTTCAGAATACCTCCCTTTTCTAAACCGAGTAAACCCCATAGCTAGCAAGTGATTTTCAGTCTATTTCAGATCTATATGGAGATAAATTAATCCTTCGCCTATGATATTATGCACTTGCCCGAAATAGGTCTGATGATTTATTTCTTAAACTGTGGAATGTTTGGGTTGATATAGTTTGCCTGTTTTCTTAGTTGGGGTGCTTGATTGACTCTGAGTTGCACATTCGTAGTTCATTGACTCTGAGATACAGAACAGTAGGATTTTCCCTTCATGGTTAGAAATCAAAGTTTCTGTTCTTTCGATTCAAAGTTTCAAAAAGAAGTCCGTCTTTAACAAAGAAAATAATTTATATTAATGAACTACAAATGTGCAACTCAGAGTCAATCAAGCACCCCAAATAAGAAAACAGGCAAACTATATCAACCCAAACATAGCACAGTTTAAGAAATAAATCATCAGACCTATTTAGACAGTGACAGGACGGACAGTATTTAGTGTAGAAACATACAAGAAATACAAGATAAACCTTGCATTTCAGCCGTCTCTAACTCTCTTTTTCTTTTTCATAATTCTGTTAATTGAAGTCAATGACAATGTAGAGTTTAGGCTAGTATCTACACTCTCTGTATGAAGTTAAAACTCTTACGAAGGATGAGAGTACAGAGCACACTGAAGCCAAAGGATTTGACATCCTCGTAATTCACTTCCATTTCTAATCAAGTTGTCTTTCTTTCTAGTATTGACATTGAGGGAAAAAATCATATTCTCTAACTCTCTTTTTCTTTTTCATCCTTGTTATGTTCAGAAATGTTACACACCCAAAAGTGTTTTTCCCGGTTCGACAGTCATCCTTTCACATTCCTACTTTGTACTCAGTTCTTTTCTCTCAAGGGTTCTTAAGATGTCATACTAAATTTATAAATCATGTAAAATGATATTTATCTTGCGATCTAGCCTTGCAAAGCCGAAATCCCCTATTTTCAGTACGTAGTGATTGTCGTTTCACGAAAGGAGGAGATTCTGTGCAGAAAATGTTAAATATCAGAATCATATTTTGTCACCATGTCAAATAGCAGTGTTTACAAACTACAAAGAGAGTCCCTTGAGAGAAATGAGAACAAACCTGTGGCTTTAGATCCCGATGTATAAGATTGTTTTGTCGGAGGATTTGTAGTCCAGTAGCTGTTGAAAAAAGAGACCATATACAATCTCAATACATAGATATCATTTAAGATTTAAGACAAACCTATAAGATAAGAAATAAGTCAATGACAACAAAAAGAAGAAACCAAATAGGCATCTCCTGATGCATTGGCACATCGTTAACATACCTAGTTGTTGCATAAATTGCTTGGCAGTTGCTTCTGGAACTCTTTCGTGACGTTGAATATACTTAGAAAGATCTCCACCTTTACAATACTCCAATACTATATTTAATCTTCCTGGAACCTATATGACAACAATAACACACTTAACAAACACCTAATAAAACCAAACTCATCAATCAAATATAAAGCACATAATCGGACTCTTATAATAGAGGTTTAACACCAAAAGAGCAAGCAAAATCGAGGAAGTTTAGTTAGAGAACCTAATTTAGTTCTTGGGTAAATGTGTGAAATAGCGATACATACAAACACCATAGTCGGACTCATAACCCAAACTAAAGAATCCCATCACAGTGATTTGTATATCCTCTAAGTATAAATTATACTGATTCATGTGTTTATGGTTTTGCCCTAGAAACGGTATAAAAGTAGTGATACATACAAACAATTCAAATTTTACCCTAGAAGCCTCCATTAACACCCACAAACAACTTCTTCTATAGTAGAAAGCATAGTTGAGAGAATCCCATAAAATCAAACAATAAAATCAAACAGCCCACAAACAATAAAAATCCCATAAAATCAAACAGCCCACAAACAATAAAAATCAATCATTCAACAATTCAGTTCCATCATTATATTCAGAGAAATTTGGTAGTTGGATTGAAGAAGAAGTGGAAAGCATAGTTGGAACTGAACGAGGGGTTGATACTAACTTGACGAGTTACTTAAACACAAACTCGTTCTTAACTCCGTATTGTGACTCACTTGACTCGTTTGGTATAAGGTACAATAATTTGTCAAATTCGGTGTCAGGGATGTTTGCGTACAATATGTGAGAGATGAAGATCAAATTTTGCCCTAGAAGCCTCCATTAACACCCTATTAGAGCTTGCTCCAAAAAAATCTAGGGTTTTAGGATTTAAATTTGGGGGTTAGGGTTCCCAATTTTTAAGAGAGATAGAGGAATACCTGAATCAAAGAGAGTGATCGATTGAGAGTGTTGCGTGAGAGAGAGAGTTCGATTCAAAGAGATTGCCCGAGAATGAGAAAGATGAGAGAGTCCCGTTGCTTCACTTTTCCGGTCGACTAGAGAGAGAGAGAGTAAACTCTGATTTTGGGGAAATTAGATAGTCTAGATTATTTAGACAATCTTTTATAGTGAGGGGCAAATACGGAAGTTTAAGGCTAAAATAAGGTCATTTGACCAATACTTCAAAATGAGGGTCATTTTAACAAATTTGACCCAGTCAAAGGTCATTTGACCAAAATTCCCAATTAACATGTTTGTTTTTCAATTTTGAGTTATTAAATCTAAAATAAATTTGTTACATTTATACCCCTACAAGCAAATGAATAATTCCCTACACCAACCAGAAACCCAAGTTCTTTTTAGCAATCAAGGGAATTTTTTATAAAATGCACAAAAAAAAAATTTGCAAGGAAGCAGTCAACAACGAGAATGAGTCTAAGATGTTTTCTTTCTTTTCGAATATGAGAGTAATTTTCAGGTTCTTCTCCGAATTTAGGAAGTTGTTCCCTTTCAAATTTTTTCTTCTCAAGAATTGAACGGGAGGGAATGGGTGTAAGGCCCAAAATAAGGGCCCAATCCAAAGTCGGAAAATTTTTTAAGGAGGTCCTCTGTGTCAGATCCCAATTTGGACCAACCAAATACCCTCAGATCGAAAACTATTCTTGAAGAACAAGTAAGTTGAAGAATGAGCCCTAGAAAAAAGGTATGTAACTAAAAACTTTAATTATTTTATGTTTCATAAACTATTTTGTATGTAAGACACAGAAGATTTCCTAAAAAATTAAACTCTTTCTTATGTGAGTGGTTTGTAATCTTTTTTTTATAAAGTAAGATATTATACACAGAGGAATTCGTAGGAAATTTAACTGTGCACCGATACAACAAAATAGGTGCAGTAAACCAGATGATTTCCTGAACACTGATGGTTACCATCATTGAGTATTCTGTATGTAAGACACAAATAATTTCCAAAAAATTCAACTCTTCTTACGTGAGTGGTTTGTAGTTTTTTTTTATAAAGTTGTATATTATACAAAGAAGAATTCGCAGAAAATTTAACTGTGTACTGGTACAACAAAATAGTTGCAGTAAACCAGTTGATTTCGTGTACACTGAATGGTTACCGTAGTTAAGTTTTCTTTATGAAACACAAAGATGATTGCCAGAAAATTCAATTCTTTCTTATGTGAGTGGTTTGTAATTTTTACAGGTCTCACAAGATGATAGCTTACTGGTAGTGCCGGAAAATTCAACTCTTTTCTTGAATAATATGTATACCAAATGTAATTTTTTTTTTAATTTGCAATACATAAGAAATTTCTAGGAAATAGATTTGTGTACAGAAAATTTAATACTACAATCATTTATGTGTAATATACTTGTATTACATTCTAACTGCTCCTAGTACAATCAGAAATGTTTAGAAAATATATCAAAATGAATGTTACAACAATGAAAAATTGCCAAATTGACTAGAACTAACTACTAAGAATCTGGTTTGATGTAACCTCCTGTTTTCTTCTGTTAGAGTTTCACAACATTTCTTCAAGATAAAGTATATAGAAGAGAGAGAGAGAGAGAGAGAGAGAGAGAGAGAGGAGCCATGGAATCAGATGAGGGGGGAGTCTCCCTCCATACAAACACGACTCGGATTGGGCAAGGTGATAAACCTAACTGGGCGGCATTGTTTAAATCGGATACTTCATCAACAACGAAAACTTATGAATACACAGAGCCATCGTTTTCTGCTGGTGAGAGGTTCATGGAGGTTGATCTCCAGAATTTCAAAGAGGAACAGAGAAGGTGTGAGACCCTGCTGGTAGGAGCTTTTGTGGGGGATAGGGTTCCTTACACTATAGTTCGCAATGCTTTAATTCGAATCTGGCAACCTAAAGGAGAATTGAAATTGACCATTCATGGGAAAGGGGCATATATTATTGAGTTATCTCTGGAAGAAGACAGAGCTAGGATTCTTCTAAGTCCACCAGTTTTTATCAAAAATCGATTGTTCTTAGTGCGACCTTGGAAATTATTCATTGAGCAGGAGATATCAGAATTGAAATCGATTCCAATTTGGGTCAATCTCCATGATGTGCCATTGATTCTCTGGAATAAGAAAGGAATCTCCCTCATTGCTAGTTTTCTAGGGCAATTGTTATCGATGGACCAGTACACAGAATCACAATCACGGTTGAGCTATGCAAGGGTGTGCATTGAGGTAAGTAAAGATCAAGAATTAGTTTCTTCAATCCCTATACGAATCAATGGTACAAAGGAAATTCTTATTAGAGTTGAATATCTTTGGAAACCAACCAAATGTGCTGTTTGTAAAGGCTTTGGGCATAATGCTAGAAATTGCACATCAACTATTTGTGAAAATCTCTCAGAGACACCAGGACAGCAGAATGTAGGTTCTTCATATGCAAATGCTGGTGATGGGGATCGAGACATGGGAACAGAGATGGTTATCGACGGGGGTAACAGGTCAGTCCAAGTGGCACAAGAAGTTGCGGCTAGTAGAGAGCAAAGTCAAGGTCCACCCAAGTTTGGAGAGGTAGAATTACTTAGGAGACAACCTGCTGAACTTAACTCGATAGCGAGTAAACAAAATAGTGAACTTCAAATAACAACCACCGAACCACTACAAATAACTCAAACAGGCTTTGGTGCTGACTCCACTGAAGAACTGAATTATCGAGGGGACTGGTCCGTTGTTACTAGGAAGAAAGGAAAGTCTCCTACAAAGCGTGTTGATGACTCCCTGGGATCTAAGGATAGGGAATCCCACCACTCGACTGAATCTTCAGCAAAGAGGCAATGTGTTCAGACCATGACCTTGGAGGGAAAGAAGAACTTTGAAACTTCAAAAATGATACCTTATAAGGAAAAACCGAGCACCAAACAGGACATCTCTAGCAGAATGGTGGACACTACAAGTGAGAGTGATTCAGGTGAAGAGCATAACCCGGAGAATATTCATGATGGAACTATTAGAGCTACCCCTCGGGTATCAAGATCCCCTAGAAACGCGAATCTGAAAACTCCAAGAAGTAACCCTTTCGGTGTTCGGACTACCGAGGAGAGGAAATCAAAAGGCCGAAAACCATCAAGATTTATAGATGGTTAATGTGGGTTGCTGGAATGTGCGAGGGTTGAATGATGATAGGAAGATCATGGAGGTACGGAATCTAATTCGGGTAAGAAAATTGAGCATGTGTGGTATTGTGGAAACAAAAGTACTTCAAAGAAATTGTAGCAGGATACAATATAGTATAAATCCCTTTTGGTCTTACTTAGATAATTATAGTAATGAGGGTGGAGGTCGTATATGGCTCACATGGGATCCGAACATTGTTAAGGTTCAGCAGGTACATAACTCGACTCAACTTATAGCTGCTAGAGTTGAATAGAACAACAAAATTTTCATGTTGGCCATTGTGTATGGACTAACTTTTTCAGCAGGGCGGTCTCTCTTATGGGCAGACATTGAGGAATTGGCTATAACCTACGACCAACCGTGGGTACTAATGGGAGATTATAATTCTATTCTTTCCGCAGAAGACAAAATTGGAGGTGATGCGGTTCGACCTAGTAACTATTCTGATTTCAATGAATGTATTCAAAATGCCCATCTTTTGGACTGTCCGTACACGGGGTTTCACTTTACTTGGTCGAATTCACAAGAGGGATCCCGGAATATACTATCTAAAATTGACAGAGTTCTTATGAATGTCAATCTATTAGACCTATTTCCAGGTGTTCAAGCCGAGTTTCTAGCACCAGGCTGGTCTGAGCATACTCCTATGGTAGTATCGCTTGAGGTTTTTAAATCTTCGGGACGACGACCGTTTAAATTCTATAATTACTGGTTGGAGGAGCCGGGGTTTCTAGACATGGTTAGTTCAGCTTGGTTGATTCAAGTGGAGGGCAGTCCGATGTTTCAACTCATTTCGAAACTAAAAGCTGTGAAGAACCGGATTATTCAATGGAAAGGAACAAGACATACTAATAGAACCAGTCAAGTGGAGACGGCTAGAGAGATCATGCATGAGCGGCAGAACAAACTTTTTGCAGACCCATTGAATCCAGATTTACGCAGGATTGAGAGAATTGCAGTCCATGACTATGTAACGAAGATGACGACCGATTGCTCTATGGCAAAACAGCAAAGTCGAGTTAAATGGCTAACTCTAGATGACCAAAACATGAATTTTTTCCACTGTTCGGTAAAGGAGAGAAGAGCCCGAAATAATATAACAAAGATTTTCGACACAGATGGGTCCGAGATTACAAATGCAGAGATTATACCCACTAAATTCGTGGAATACTTTACAGGTTTACTTGGCACTGATTCACCGAATATAGAAGAAGATGATGTACTGTCCGAAATTGTGTTTCCAAATATCCTTGAGCCTGATTCAGCATCGCAACTCAATGGAATACCTTCCTGAGATGAAATTTTAGCAGCACTCTCATCTATTGGTTCGGATAAAGCTCCGGGTCCGGATGGTTTTTCGTCTATGTTTTTTAAATCGCTTTGGCGTATAGTAGGTGATGATTTCACTCGAGCTATACAAAGCTTCTTCAGATCAGGCAGACTTTTAAGGGAGGTAAACTCTACTTTAATCTCTTTAATTCCTAAAGTATCTAACCCTTCGACAATGAATGATTTCAGACCGATCTCATGTTGTAATGTCATATATAAGTGTATTACCAAAATTTTGGCAATCAGACTAAAGAGGTATGCATCTTCATTAGTGAGTGAAAATCAATCAGCATTCATCTCTGGAAGGTTGATACAAGATAACATTATGTTGGCTCATGAACTTGTCAGAGATTACGGTAAAGCCCAGGGTCTTGACAGGTGCACCGTGAAAATAGATCTACGGAAGGCATATGATACAGTCAGGTGGTTAGCTCTCTTTAAGTTTCTCAAGAAGTTCGGGTTACCACACAGATTTGTTGGTTGGATCGAAGAATGTATTTCTACTCCTCGTTTCTCAATTATGGTTAACGGTGGCTCGCACGGGTATTTTGAGGGAAAGAAGGGGCTACGACAAGGCTGCCCACTTTCGCCTTATTTATTCGTCATGGTGATGGAAGTGTTCTCTGTCCTGATAAACAAGCAACATCAATGAGGCAGCCTAAAATTGCATCCCCGATGTAGAGACCCGATAGTAACTCACCTATGCTTCGCCGATGACCTAATGGTTTTTATGAGAGGAGATGTAGGGTCAGCTCAAGCCTTAAAAGAGGTAGTGAACAACTTATTAAAAGGAACAGGTCTTGTAGTAAATGTGGGGAAGAGCTCAATCTTTTGCGCAGGTATGTCAGAGGAGCAGAAGGAGGTGGTTAGAGCAGTACTTGGGTTCCAGCTGGGAACCCTACCGATCAGGTACCTGGGGCTACCTCTACTAGCATCCAGACTAGCTTACAAAGATTGTATTCCGTTATTAAACCAAATTCAGACTCGAATACAGTCTTGGAAAGTACGATTCCTATCTTATGCAGGTCGTCTACTGTTGATCCGGACGGTTTTAGGCAGCATGTTAGTTTTTTGGGCTTCGGTCTTTGTTCTCCCAAAGAGGGTCTATAAAGAAATTAATCGTACATTCAACAGATTCCTATGGAAAGGACTCGAGGAGGGGAGTAATAGGCCTGCGGTGAAATGGTTTGATGTCTGCTTACCAAAATGTGAAGGAGGGCTTGGTATCCGAGATATAGAAACTATGAATCTAGCAATGAATCTTAGGCACATATGGGACTTAATCAGTGAGAAGAATACTTTATGGGTCCGATGGGTAACGAAGAATCTGATTCGGAAAAAGAGTTTCTGGACCATGAAAGTCCCTACTAGTTGTTCGTGGTGTTGGAGACGTATACTTGGTTGTAGGGATCTGGCTAGAGGTATGGTTCAATACTTGATACACGATGGCACAAAAACCTTTTTCTGGAGAGATGTTTGGCACCCTATGGGATCACTTATCGACTATTTCAAAGCTAATGGTCGATTTGTTTACAATATGAGGGAAGACGCCTTGGTATCGGACTTCTTACTAGAGGGTCGTTGGGAGTTCTCTGACCAGATTGGGCATGTTTTCGAGGAGGTTTTTAATACTCTAAATGAAGTTGCGGTGGGAGGGATTGAAAAGGATACGGTGGTATGGAAGATAACTAATACGGGCGACTACACGGTTAGAGATACATACAACTTTATAAGGCGAAAAAAGCAGCTAGTTCCCTGGTCAAAATTAGTTTGGTGTCCGGAGGGGATACCAAAACATTCATTTATAACCTGGATCGCCATGAAACGAGGGTTAAAGACCAAAGTAAAGTTAAAATCATGGGGGCTGGATATAGATGAGGTATGTCCACTTTGTAAAGTAGCTGAAGAGTCCGATGAACACCTTTTTTTTCAATGCTATTATTCTCTTAAGGTATGGACAGATCTTCTAATGTTAATGGGTATTAGGAAAAATGCAACAGGGTGCTGGGCTGACGAAATTGAATGGTGTGTTAACACTTTCAAAGGCAACTCCATTATAGGACGACTTGGTAGCATGGTATTTAACGGTTTCTTCTATCACATTTGGATCGAACGCAATAACCGAGTCTTTCATAGCAAGGAAAAAACAGAACAAATCCTATTCAGGCAAATAGTCAGCGACATCAAAATAAAGGTAATGACGTGGAAACGTAAACCGAATGGGTTGGATGGTGCTCAACAGATCTTAGAACGATGGAATCTGACTGTACCACTATCAATTCAAGTATCGAAAACTTGTAAATGGGCAGGCCCTAGTATGGATCAGATTCTAATCAATACCGATGGGGCATTTGATGAAGTCTCAGGAGGTTATGGTGCGATCTTGAGAACCTCACGAGGTGAGCTTATAATAGCAGCAGCAGCATGGTCAGAGAGGAGGTCGGTAATTATGCATGAGATGCAGGGAATTTGCTTAGGATTAAAGCTAGCGGCGAAATTTGGTAAAAGACGAGTTAAGATCGCTACGGACTCCTCCCTTGCTGTTACGATTTTGTCTTATGAGGGGAAGAAGCCTCCCTGGCAACTTATCCGTGTAGTCCGAGAAATATGGGAGTTATGGAGGCAAATGGACGAATGCTCTATTCAACATGTTTACCGAGAAATCAACCAAGCAGCAGATTACCTATCGAAAATGAAGCCAGTATCGGGATATATAGAGATGTTACCACATAATCTACCTGCTGACCTTCAGAAGATTGTAGATGACGACAAAAGAGGAGTTATTAGAGTACGACGTAGCTAGTTAGCAAGACAACATTTGCTCTATTCTTTATTGTTTATTCGTTTATTTGTTTCTCTCTTGACTTTTTGATGTTTTATTGCTTTTTCTCTAGTTTTTTCTAGTCCTCTTTGTTCGGGTTCGGGCCCTTTATTCCCGCTGACAAATTCAAATAAAAAAAGAAATGTTTAGAAAATTGATTTGTGTACAGGAAATAAATTTGTGTATAAGAAACATATTTATGTATAGGGAACAAAGTTGTGTACATTGAAGAAAGTTGGGTACATGAAAGAATGTTGGGTTTAGAGGAGAATCCTTTAGTACAACCAGAAATGCACTTTCAAATAATACATATACCAAATGTACTTCCATGTTCATATTACGTTGCACATAATATGTTGTCAGGTGATACAAATATTTATTCTGAGTAAATTTGTGTACAGAAAATAAATTTATTTAGAAATTTTCAGGAAATTGATTTGTGTACAGGAAATAAATTTGTGTACAAGAAACATATTTCTGTATTAGACAATCTTTGAGCATCGTATTAGAGAGAGAAAGAGTTTTCTGGTTCAACAATCTTTTAGAGAAAGAGTTTTCTGGTTCAACAATCTTTTAGAGAGAGAGAATAAGATGAAATCAAAAGAAAAGAGATTTTTCTGGTTCTCTCTCTACTATTTTACTTTCTCTCTCTAATTCTCTTTCCAGATTTATTTAACCAATTCCTATTTTCTCTCAATTTTTAACCAATTTCTAACCAATTTCGAATTTTTTTCTCCAACTTTGAACCAATTTCTAATTTTTCTCTCTCCAATTCCTATTTTCTTTTCATATTTGTTTTGGGAAATTTTCTTTGGTTATGTATTAGACATTTATGTTCTAGAAAATTTTCTTGCTTACCGAGAATTGTTTTGTGTTTTGGACATTTTTGGTTATGTGTACAGGAAAACCATTCACTTTACAGCAAACCATCGAGTTTTAAGGAAATCATCTCGTTTTCTCACAAATTTTAACTGTCCAATTTTCAGGGAAATCATCTGGTTTTCTGAAGAAAAAAAATTGTGTACCGGGAATTGTTCTGTGTACTGGACATTTTTGGTTATGTGTACAGGAAAATCATCCCGTTTTCAGGAAACCACCCAGTTTTCAGGAAATCATCAGGTTTTCTCTCAAATTTTAATAATCCAGTTTGTAGGGAAATCATCTGGTTTTCTGGAAAGAATTTTGTGTACCGGGAATTGTTCTGTGTACTGGACATCTTTTGTTACGTGTACAAGAAAATCATCCAGTTTTCAGGAAATCATCTGGTTTTCAGTGTACATGAACTAATTTCGAACTTTTTTCACCAACTTTTCCAGATTTAGTTCTTTCAAAAAAGGTAGAGAAACCAATAACATAAAACTTTGATGTTCTTAGAGATTGAAAGAGATGACGAAATAAATAAATCGATTGAAAGAGATGAAGAAGATAAATAAGAACATAAAACTTTTAGAGAGAGAAAGAACAAAAAACTTTGTTGTTTTTCGAGATTGAAGAAGATAAATAAGAACATAAAACTTTTAGAGAGAGAAAGAACAGAAAACTTTAATGTTTTTAGAGATTGAAAGAGATAAAGAAGATAAAATGAGAACCAAATAAGAATGATGAAGAAGATTTTTCGGCAAAAATTTTCTCTAAAAATTTGAAATTTGAAAGAAATAGAGAGATAACAAGATGTTTTGAGAAGGATTTGGAGAGAGAAAGAAGTAGAAAAGAGAGGGATTACTGCAAAATAAGAACAAAGATGGAAACTTTCAAAAATCTGGGCGGGTGGCTTAATTTTCGGCAAAAATTACTCCAAAAATTTGAAATTTTGAATCTAAAAACTGGACAACTAGCGGTTTTTAGAGAGAAAAAAATGATCCAGAGAAATTCGTGGGATTTAGAGATATTTAGAAAGATTTGGAGATATTTGAGGGTTTAAATTACTTAATTAACGTCAAATCTAGGCAGGGAATTAAATGCTCCCTCACCATCACGCTGACAACGCGTCAAGGGCGAATAGTAAACACTTGCGTTTCCATCGGAGGGGCAAAACAGGTATAAATTTTTTGAAAAACAGGAAACTCTTAGCTGTCCCTGACATTTGGACCTAAAACGCATTTCGGTCCTTCTTTGGACTGAACGCGTATTGAAGGGCCAAAATTTGGACAATTCCCTCATTTTCTGATTGAACTGAGGTTGAAAATATTTTCTTTTGCCATTAAAACTACATGAAAAAATTGCTAAGTTTAAAACACTTGATATTATAAAAGCAAAACAATTTTGCTGCATATTTTTTTTGTGAGAATCCATCCCTATTTCAATGAAGTGATCCAAGACCCTATATTTTCGAGATTAAGCAGACAGAGTGATGCCCTTTAGCTCGGTGCAAAGGTGAGAAAAGAAAAGAAAGTAAGAGAGATAGAGAGATAGAGAGAGAGAGAGAGAGAGAAAGAGCGTGAGTGAAGAAGAAGAAGAAGGTAGAGAGAGAGGAAGAATGCTGATGACAACTGGAATGGGAGATTGTGGTGACGGCCAGAATTGAAGTTGGTGGTGGCACCAGAGTTGCAGATTTCAAAATTTCAGTTCATTTCTTAAAAATCCAAGTTTAGGTATTCATAATTTTGTTTTTCTTCTTCATCTAGAATTGTAACTTTTTTTTGTTGAACGATTTAGAATTCTAACTTAGGATCATATCTGGATTGTTTGAATATGAAATTTCAAATGAGAGAAGTTGTTTTGCTGAGGGATTCATCTATTTTTAGCTCTGGATTGTTGAGTGAATCAACGGTCCAGATCTGAAATTTGCATAGGGAACGGTCTCTACACGCGCAAGTTTGAAGGACTAAACTTGGAACTTCCGAAAATTTGAAACTCTTTCACGTGTTTAGCTACGCATCATTCCTTGATTTTGTCTCTTTTCTATATGTCTACGACTCACGCCAAGCAGCATTTCTGAATATTTTTTTGCTCGAGGACCAGAGCCTATAGCATAATTGTCTAATTGAGAGGTGCCTATAGAACTTCAAATAGCCAAAAGTTGTAGTCCTTCACTAAAAATTACATAGTGGTCCCTAATATCTAGGTTTAATGCAATCCCAGCCGTTGGAAATAGGGCCAGAAGTCCCTTACACATGGGCATAGATCAATTGCAAAACAAATATTCACAGAAAACCTAAAGCTTGTCTCTCCACGTTCTCTTCCTCGCAACTCCCACATTGAAAGAAGCAGCTAATATGGTATTATTTATCTTGGTAAGTATTTTCTAGTCTTAATACCCCTACCCACTTTCCAGTCTCATATAATAATGCTATTCTTTCTAGGGTTTTTTCTTACCAAATTCTTCAAAAATCAACTGTTGAGAATTAATACTAGTTGGAAATGATCAGAATTTTAAAGTATTTAAATTCGAATCCGATTGATCTACAAGCTGGTTATGGCTTTCTGTAGTATTAGTAGTGTTATTGGTTATGATTGGATGGTATGCGAGATACTAACAAGACTCCCAGTGAAATCCCTATTCCGTTTCAAGAGTGTTTCTAAGCGTTTGTGTTCCTTAATTCAACATGATGAACACTTCATTGATATACACCTTACCCATTCGAAAACACGCCCCCCTTGTCGTCTATTTATGGTAGTTCCTCTACCAGAGGATGACTACGTCATGGAACAATTAGAGATTGATACTTGGCCTCATAAGGAGTTTTTCATTACTGCTGACATAATGTTTGAAGACAAGCAAAGCTTAGTAGTGGTTGACACAGCGAGGATGATGGACTCTTCGTCGTTCTTTTACAATTTGATTTCTAAACCTATAAATGGTTTGATCTGTCTCATTGACTCACAGTGTCAGTATGTTGTTCGGATATGCAATATCAGTACTGGAGAAGTATCACCATGGATTGAACCTATACATATAGTAGTAAAAATTGACGACCATGGCAAACTGTGCTATAGTTTGGACGAAAGAATTATGTCATGCACTTATGGGTTTGGGTTTGATCCTGCCTCAAATGAACACAAATTGGTCTGTGTGTGGAAAATATTGTCATCTCAAGATGTCAGGTTTTATTGTTACGTTTTAACCATTGGTCGCCAAGGTTATAACGGTAATAATACATGGAGAAGGATCGATGAGTGCCCACCTTATGATCTACCAGATGATTCTAATTATGTGAATGGTTTTATTTACTGGAGCACTTTTGCACTAATGCATGGTGTGTGGGGAAGTAAATTTCGTCCATCATGCATAGTGGCCTTTGATGTAAGAAGTGAGAAGTTCAAAACAATCACAATCCCTGATTTCATTCTTGATCTCCCTCCGGATCCTTACGAAACAGTTAATTATGTTAGAAATCCATATTCGTCCGGTGATGGTAGGGTTGTTGATTTGTTTGAAGTTGATGGGCATTTATGTATGTGTACTAAAATGAATGACAAGATCTACCAAATCTATATGTATAAAGATGATCACAGAAGTGGGAATTGGAGTGAAGTGTGCAGTATCACAATTCCTTTCGAGTTGACAAAGTGTCAGCGTGTTAAGTTTCACACTTTCGTTGGATCAAATGACAAGGTAATCTTAACATTATGCGATGGATATGCCTGTCATTATGAAGTGAGGAAAAAATGTGCATTTTTTTATTGCTATAACTGGACTAAGCGTACTTGGACAGAGTTTGAAGTTAGTGGAATGCCGTCTTCAGTTCCACATCTATGCGCTGACAATTTTTTTACTACTTTCTCAGAAAGTCTTTTGCCTCCGTAACTCTCTTATACCCCATTGTAATAGATTGATGAACTCACTCTTTCTTGAGAAGTAATTTTTTTTGTTTGTTTATTCTCTTCATGCATATAATCTTTAAGATAAGAATATATGCGTAGGGGATGTAATAGATTGGTAATTTATTTGTAAGCCTTTATTTGTACTTGCAGTCTCTTTTATTGAGTGGTTATGAATAATGTTACTGTGAAGAGGTAAATCACCTCTTGAATAATGATAAATAACTGAACAGAGAGAGAGAGATATAGGGAGAAAACGTGGGAGATATATATAGAGAGAGATGTGTGAGAAGAATTCTCTGTGTGTTTTATTCATAGGTTTACATGGGTATTTATAGTTTTACAAGTAAGTTACACATAGCAGTAATCTAGGGAAATTGGGTAACTTCCTTATACAAGAATATTACATAAAATAACATCTTCCTCAATATCTAACCCTAGCCGATTTAGGTATGTGGGTCAGTCGGTTGGGCCAGGAGAAAGTTTCATGAAAACCTCTTCATCGAGGTCACCCTGGAGAAAGACATTGTTGACATCTAGTTGGTGAAGAGACCAACCTTTAACAACTGCGATTGAGAGAAGGACTCGGACTGTAACCAACTTTGCGACTGGAGCAAAGGTGTCATGGAATTCGAGACCCTCAATTTGGGTGTAGCCCTTTGCTACAAGACGAGCTATATATCGTTCGATAGAGCCATCGGCTTTGAATTTGATTTTATATACCCATTTACAGCCGATCGCCCTCTTTCCCGAGGGAAGGTCTGTAATGGTCCATGTGTTATTGGATTCTAAAACGGCGATTTTTTTTCCATTGCCTCACGCTAATGAGGTGATTTAACAGCCTGAGAAAACGAAGTAGGCTCAACTGTAGTGATAACCGAATTGAGAATGACCTGGTGAGAGTCTGAAAGTATCTTAAAATCGAGATACTCAGTAAGAGGATATAAAGCTTTAGAATTCGGGTAAGAGTGACAAATATAGTCATTAAGATTTGACGGTGGGCGGCGGACGCGTGTAGGCCGATAAGATGTAGCCGGTTCAGGCGGTGAGGGTGCCTCAAGAGAAATTGATGTGGGGCCGATTGGTGAACGAGCTGGGCTAGTAGACATATCAGGGTTGTGCCCGGAGGTGCTCGTAAAGGGAACGAAGGACGGTTGCCCCGAGGTGCCTGTAGCGGCAGGGGCGATGTGTTGAACCCGTGAAGGTGTACCGATAGGTACATCCGTCCGGTCGTAGGAGGATGAAGGAGAACCCGAATGAGGAGATGGAGATGAGACGGTGGGAAAAACGAATGTGCCATTTAGGAGACGTGGGAGATAGAGAGAGAGAGAGAGAGAGAAAGAAAGAGTGAGATATGTGAGAAGAATTCTGTGCGTGTTTTATTCATAGGTTTACATGGGTATTTATGGTTTTACAAGTAAGTTACACATAGCAGTAATCTAGGGAAATTGAGAAACTTCCGTAATAACAACTTCCTTTTAGGCACGTGGGTCAGTCGGTTGGGCCTTGCATGAGGTCGGTTGGACCTCTCTTGATGGGCTCGGTGGGATGGTTTGGTGAGATACCTTAACAGTTACTTTTTCAATACTACACCTTGATCTTTTCCTATTGTTTGTAGTTTAAAAACTGGTATGTAAGTAGAATGAATATTCGTTACTTTGGGTATTGAAAGGTGGAGAAAACAGGGTTAATTTGGGGTTGTCAACGTTTAATGTATTTGGAGAAGTTCACTGTGCATAGATTAATATAGAATTGATGGAGCTACAGGTGGACTCAGCCGGGTTCCCGCACTAACTTCTACTTTGTGTTGAGCATCTTCACAAAAGACTTTGACAACATAATTGGTAAAACGAGAGCATTCTACTGATGTGGTCGGTTGTTCAATTTCCCTTATTGCCAGTATTGTTTTTGGTCGGTGTTACATGGAAATAAAGAAACTTTCTGGGGTGTGAAGTTTTTTGGTGGAAACAAAAAAAAATTAGAACTTTTTGTTTCCCCCAAACAACCAAATTTTTATACTTTTCAGCTTCTTCTTCCTTTCACCTACGACCACCATCTCCGACGAACTTCCACCATTTCCAGCGACATCTTCCTTTTTTTTATTTTTTTTTCTCCTCTCCGTCTCCGGCGAAGGGCCTCTCTGGTTTCGTCTGGAAACCAGACCAGGCGAGATCTGGTTTGCAACCAGACGAGACACTATGTCGTGGCAAGCATATGAAGAAGCAAAACTACAAATGTTAGGAGTTTACATCTAAAGATCTGGGTGATTCTTCAAGTAACAGCTTTACCATTAAAACATTTAAACATATTTGGCACCCAATTCTTAAATTAATTAGACAAAAACAAAAATTGCAGAAATGGTTTTGGTTCCTTTGGGTGTTCTGATTTTTCATGTGGGTTTGAGTTATCTTTGTATATTGAATCTTGATGTGGGTTTTCACGGTGGTTGCAAGAGAAGTGGTCTGGAAGAATACGGTAGACTCCATCTTATTCAGTAATATTTCTGCCCTCTCCATATCTCCCAAATTACAACAAATATGGAAGTAGAAAATACAATTTGACTCCTCATTCACTAATGACCCTTTAGTTAACCCAGATCTACTAGGGTTAGAGAGGAGAAGAAGAAAAAGAAGAGGGAAAATTAACTTTCAGAAGGGTAAATAAGGAAACAAAAATATCAAGACTTAAAGATAACTGACGGCTTAGAAAAAAAGGGGCCATTTTTGAATTTATGAAAACTAGGGGGCCAAAAAGGAAGCAAGTCACAAACTAGGGGTCAAATAGAAAATAATCCTAATCTATATAACAAAACACAAAGGTTGTGAATAGGACAAGCTGACTAGGACAACTCACTTATTTGAAGTTGACTAGGATAAGCTGACTAGGCAATCAGACAACTTGTATTTGGAATTGTAATGGTTTCTTAAACCTCTATCTCTTCACCTATCCTCCAACAACGCATTCATCCCACTCTTCATTCAATGAAATTGTTATAATTTCCTCATTACTATAGCTCCATCTCATTAATAGGTTATATGAACAATCTCAGCTTCAGCTCCTTTGCGATTCTTCTTCTCTCAAAAAAGAACCCTGAGGCTCTTTCCCCTCATTAATCTATATCTTCAATTTTATTCTCCTTATTAATCTTCTTCTGTTCGTTGATTACTATCTGTTCAATTTTTTCTACTTTTGTATTTGTGTGAGATCGCAACTTTATGAACATTCCTATTTGTGGCTAACATACGGGAATTTTGTGCAGGAACTAGATTCTGGTGAGACAAGTAGGTTCAAGCTCTATTTGATTATTCCATTTGTTTGGTTTGTGTGTTTGATTATGCAATACTCATTTGCAGGTACTTTCCAGAACTTTCCACCCTTTCTTTTTCATAATAGATTTCATCTTCATCTCCTTGTTTCCAGGTATGAGTTTTTTTCCTCCATCAACTTAGTTCGATTTCAGATTTGTAGTTTTTCATCTCATTATATGTTTGTCTAATTTGTGTTAATGTAGTTTTGCATCCCAATATTTTATTGTCCCATTTTTTTTGGATTTAATCAATATAAATTTGTTAAGTAGAAGTTGTCACATACTTGTTCGATCAATTGTCTGTGAGAAATGAAGCATCTTGGAATACTATTGTATCAGGTTTTGTTGGGGTTGATTTATATCAAACAACTTTTGAATTGTCCAGGAAATTGCTTTGTATCCAAATTAAGAGGTGCTGGAAAATGTTTCCAAGTTGTATAAATGGAAAAGGTTTTTGGAAATGATCAAATGGGTTTATCATTACATACTTTTAGATTTCATCCCATTGATGAAAAACTAATAACCCACTTTCTGAAAAAGTTCTTGGTAGTAATTTCTATGCAAGATCTATTGGTTAATGAACTAGAGATCTCCAGAGAAATACTGGTTAGGCAATGGTTAAAGAACATTAACTAAAGCATGACAGCTTTCTTATGCATTTTCTATACTACCATATATCATGGGTTTGTATTTTGAGGAAGTATTTAATTTTTGGAACAAATTAGACAACTAAAATGAACGCATAACACCTTGATGATTGTCGGACTTCTTAATTACGTTTAATTATTATATAAACTTTTCTTCGATCTTATTTTGCTACATACAGTATAAATATTTACGTTTAGTGTGATTAAGGATATTTAATAACCTGTCTCCCATGTTATTTTTCATGAATATCTATACCAACGCGACAATAAACGAGTTTTGTTATTAGTGACGGAAAATATAGGGATTGTTTCCCTCATCAAAAAAAAAAATATAGGGATTGTTACTTATTTCATGCCTTGCGAGTGAAAATATAAGTGCCTCGGTATTACTTTATTCTGACTTTTATTCTTTGATGTTCTAATTCAACATTTACAACTTCGTCAATATCGGTTGATCTTTGAAAGAACATGATACGAAGTTGTTGGAAGAAAATGAAATAAAAACAAAAGGTCCAGGGAGAAATAAAATGGACGAATCAGAACACTTCATATGGAAGGGTGACTTTAAAGAGCTTGATGCCCGAGTTGTCACCTATCAGCACAAAGACACCTTTAGAGTATAATGAGTATGTCGTTTATGATCCGAAGTAAGTATAGCCTTTGTCATTCTCTTTACCTTTTTACTTTCTTGTCTTTAGGTTGATTGTTCTGGACGGTTGATGTTCAATGGATGATGGGTGGTATACGTACAGTCAAAGTTGTGATGGACACGTACGAGTAGGCGGAGCGAGTCGTGTGAGTTTTGCCCTTTGTTTTCCCTTGAATACATTCGTATTTGAGGTGTTCAAGGAAAGAATACCAGCTAGAGGAAAAGAGGGGCTGCTACCATCTAATTTCAATGTGGAGCGACAGAGGATAATAGATAAAGATAGGGCAGGGGTTATCAGAATAGGAGTTAACAAATGATGTATGCAGTACAGGTTATCAGAAGAGGAGTTAACAAAAGACGTATGCAATTATGCTTTTGTTGTCTTATACCTACACTGAAGTTGCTAATATTGTTGGAACTCATTAAATATGGGGTTGAGTTATAGCTTATGTTTTTCCGTTTTGGGAGTTTTGTTTAGCCTTGGTAGACCAGTGTGCTCTTGTAAATCCTTGTACTATTGATGGGTTCTGGCACTTTTAGTCCTGTTGATATATGCATAAAAAATGATGATGAATAGACAACGATAGTTTTATATGTTAACCATGTAAATGGTTGTCCGTTTGCTTATACCTTAAGAACAACACCTTTCCAGTCTATTCATTTCTTTGCAATCTTAATTTTATCTTTTTATGTAAATTGGTGTGGCATCTACACGAAAATAAGATCACATAAATTACATTATAATCAGATAGAACGTAAACATTTATTACATCCCTCCACTTCCAAAACAATTTAAACCCTTTTAACACCACATGTTTCTTTAGTTTCTCCATTATGTTATCCTTTCTCAAATTTCTTCAATATGTTTTCTTATTTATAGACCTTGCGACCAGTCTATCATCCTTGATTTTTCATTAGATGTTTTACGATATATTTGATTTTGTCGTATTTTATTATATCTTGAAAATGGATTGCACTGTGCCGAAGGCACGGGCTATATCTAGTATTAATACAAGGCAAAAGATGATTATGAGATCTTTGTACCTAACATTGCAAATAAGGGTAAGAAATTACCATTAATATCCAAAACGATTGAACTTACTGTACATTAGTTTGTAAGATTACACCAGCAGAGCTAATATTATTCCATGGCCAAACAGATTGAACTTATATATCGTACATTAGTTGGTTCTTGGAATTGGATGATTTCATGACCAAATTTGACAGGTTTATACCTACACCCTAACTACTATTTTCCATCACATGACTCTGTTCTTAAGTAAGAGCGAAGAAACTCGTTAATCTTTCTCTTCGAAGTCTTATGCTCAGGCATTTGCTTTTTCAAATATTTTTCTTCGATTGTTTTGTTTCCTTGAGTCTAGAACAACCTCTGCATAACAACTGGTAGGTTCAATTATCTCCTTCACTAATATAAGATTTTTTCCTTATTCAATTGGTAAGTGTGAAGGGTGATCTTGATCCACTTGTACAATTCATTCATAGTTCTGCATCATCACCACCCAAACCAAAAGAAGAAAAACATCATATGAACACATTTTTAAACTGATATGAGTATATGCCTCCAAATTGACAATGAAATTGTCAGCAGAAATATTCTTACGTGCATACAACATCGTAATCATTAATTGCATTTTCATTACCAAGAGAGAAAGAAGTAGCTTTATCCCCTTCCGAAGATGCTCAAAAGGTACTATTTGTGAATGGTTTCAAAACTATTAATCAAAGCATTATGTCTTTGACCTGCAGGACAAAGTGTAAATAATAGAGAAGCTTAAGCATAATTTTGTATTTGAAATAATTTCAAAAGTTTCATTTCTACACATTTGTTAGTTGTTAGGTTAGATTTCCCTTGTTCTTTATAGTTTTAGACGGAATGTTTACCTGAAAAGACGAACACTACTGACGAAAGAATTTGGCCAATGAAATGCAACTAGAATAATACACAAAATAAGATCCATTACATTCTTCCAAATAAATGTACAAAGACCTTGAATTACACCTGCCAAACTAACATTTTAGGGTTGAAAAAAACAAAAATTATCTTCCCCAAATTAAAGAGACGTGAAAATGCATCATCATAAGATGAAGCAACCCCACAACAAACTAACCAAAGAATAAGTAGAATAAGCCAACCAATGTGAGAAAGAAGTGGCATGTGCTGGTGTTTGATCTTAGAAATTTCCATGAGTAGTTGATCAATGAAGCTCAATGAAAGATGTTGTGGTAATGAAATTGGTTGCTTGTTAGGCCCTTGATAGATAATTGTGATCATCTTCTGACCTTTCTCGTAGTTACCTCCATAACCACTTACGGAAAACAACAGACATATTCTATCAACCCTAACTTTGACTCTCTAAGGCCCATCTTCTCCATTGGTATAGTTGTGTTGCAGGAACTGTAGTTTTCTTTGCTTACTATCAAGATTCAAAATAACATTTAGTTTTTCTAATTACCTAATAAAAAAAATGTTCATCCGTCCAGATATACATTCAAAATTCAATAGATATAAACATAGTGTAGTTCATTAACATTTTCAAACTAATAAACATGAGACTTTTTCGATTTCTTTCTCATTTGTTCATCATTAGAAAAATGACTTAAACCATGAAAATATTATTAATGTTGCTTGTTTTGATTGTTTGACTAATTTTCATTTCTATTGGGAAAGAATCTAAGGAAGAGAAAGAAAAATACACCTAAAATTTGACCAGTCGAATAAAATTGTGGTTCAACCACTACCTCTATTTTGTCCTACTTTCTCGATATTGGTATCTCTAAGAAGTTTCGTCTAAACTTGAGATTATAAAATCATGTTTTAATAAAAGTAAAAAAAAAATTATGTCTCGTAGAAGCAGTAAAAAAACTAACCTTTTCTTCGAAAAGCATGACGGCTATATCTTGCTAATTCACTCCGCTGACGGCGTACCAAAGATCAATACACAAATTCATTGTAAGTGTTTTGTATCATTGAATGCCCATCCTACGAAACATGGTACTTTAACCTGCACAAATTTGTGAAAATTACGTAAGAAACCACAACGATAGATAACTTTACAGGGAAGACAATCTGCAAAAATATGTTGAAATCTATATTCCACCATACCTAACTATAAACAACAAAAGACTTCGTGCTTCAACTTTGGCATTGAATTAAAACTCGCAGGCCATATTTGGCACGCGAGAATCACGTTGGAATGGAATCTGATTTTTCAGAATCACTACCCTGATTATTGTTTGGCTTGCGGGAGTGGAGCGGAAATTTTATTCCCGAAGGATTAGGATTCCTCCTAAATGGTGTAACAGCAAATCCAGGGAGGGGGTGTGTTTGTGATTTCCATTCCCGGGGATGCTTTGATTCAATATTTATGAACAAAATTATCCTTAATATAACACTTGAATGTCCAGTATTAAAAACATCCCCCCACATAATATCACAACTAAAAAAAAATTTAAAAACTTAGGGTTAGCCACCACCATAGCAACTCTCTCCCTCGCCCGAACGTAACTCTCTCTAGTTCTTATTCTTTCTCTCTTGTTCTTTTTTCAATTTAATTGATTTCATAACGTTTAAAACGAAAAGTTTTTAGCCGAGACCCTTGTTTATTTCAAATAAATTTTTATATACTACTTAAATTGATGTATCGCGTTACTATTTCATATATACAAATTTGACTAGATTATATAGATTAAAATATATAACAAATTTGACGTTTTATTATGTAGTTTAAGTAAAAGGACATAATAATACTTTTACAAAAATTTACATTCCTATTTCTGTACGAACCAAACACTAGTTTAGGAATCTATTAGGAATCGAAATCCTATTCTTGGTCAAACCAAACATTGAACTGAAATAATCTGATTCCCATGAATCGCGTTATAGGAATGTGGAATCACATTCCATTTCCGCGCGCCAAACATGGCCTCAAGAAAATCTTAAAAATTACTATACTGTAACATCCTGGGTTTCCGACGAAAGAAGGGAATAACTTAGTTGTTCTCCAATCAGCTAAGCCAAAATAGGGATTAAATAGGCAATTGTGTCGGAATCAGGTGGTTTGCTGCGGTTAGACTAAATTAGAAGACTAAAGTGCTATTACTTGGGATTTGATAATAGAGAAGAAAATAATAGATCAATCATTTCAGAAAAGTTATTGGAATAAAATGCCATGAAGTGAGCTCGGTATAAAAATTTTTGGGAAGCGACTACAGGAGGAAAAAAACTTTGGTTACCATGTTGCAATTCATCAAAGGAAAACGTCACCTGTAAGATCAGCTATAATATCCTCCTCATTGATGTTATTGTTGCTCATAGTACTTCTCCCCAATTAGTCAAATTTTGTTGAAACAATTTAGGAAAGAAAACTGTGGTTACCATGTTATCAGTAATATTGTCAAGGGTATTGAGGCTATCATTTGCTCATGTTCTCAAGCAAATCCTCGTAAAAATCCTATACAATGATTACGACACAAAAATGAATTTTTTAACAAAGAAACCCAATGAAGCTATCAAACTCTTATTTGAATACAACCTGTTACAAGTTCAAATTTCTCTCATTGACTTAATTTGATAGAACTAAAAAATTTGAAAGAAACAAATAAAATAAAATAAAATAAAAGAGAAATCAAATTTTGGATGATAGTTTCATTGAAAATATACAAAATCTAATAATCTAATGTGTGTTTTAAAAAATTTTACATCCTTACTTTCCAAAATTCATTGAATCCTATTTAGTAGTTAGATCATGATATAATATAGAGAGTGACACCTCATGTTTGTTCCACCAAAATTATGCCCTGTAGGCATAAGGACTGAGGGAGGTATACCTACCTCATGTAAATTTTTTTTTTTTGTTGAGATAAAACCTAACACCAAACCACTGCGCCTAACTAAAAAAAGAAATTAAAGACTCTGGGAGATCCGATATAGCTCGCCAAATCCAGGTACCCATATTTCTGTGACTCCATTTAGCTAGGATATCAGCTTTCGCATTTCCGGACCTATTGATGTGAGTGTATATAACTTTGATGAAGTTTCCTTCTAGTTGCCGCACTTTGTCAATGAGCTTGCCTGCTTGCCAGCTAATATCTGCCTGTTCTCTGTTGAGAGATTGTACAATATTACTATTGTCACTTTCAATATGAAGATAATCGATATGCTTTGATGTCGACCATTGGAGAGCTTTGACAATTGCCCAGCATTCACATTCTTCTGCATTTTGACCTCTATAATTACTTGCCGAGGCAGCGAGAAAGTTGGCTTTGTCATTGTACATGATACATCCGATCCCCGCTATTTCTTTTCCATCCATAAAAGAAGCGTCGACGTTGATCTTAATGTAAGGTGTTATCGGCGGAGACCATTGGATATTCCGTTCAATTTGTTGATGAGGCATAGGATGTTTGAGGAGATTCGGTGTGCTATGGACTTGATCAATAACCATCATGGGTAGAATCTTAGCATTAGAGAAGCAGCTATCACACCTCGCTTTCCAAATCTGCCAAAGGACGTTAGGAAAAAGACCACTAATCTGGTCATCAATATCATTCCATGAGATAATCCAGTCAATAAGATTAGTAATGTTGCTAGAAAAGATATTAAAGTGAAACCATACCACAGTAGCCAGCTCACAATGTAAAAGTGTGTGTATCAATGTTTCAAGGGCTCGACAGTAAACACATTCATAGTTATGACCAATAAACTTCCCAATTTTACCGCGAACTGGTAAGCTGTTCGTACAACATTTCCACAGGAATAGTTTAATTTTTGGTTGAATAGGTAGATTCCAAATGAAGATCCATTCCTTTGTTTCATAATCATAATGTTCAGTATGTAAATAATAATACATGGATTTAATGGTAAATTTACCTGATTTGGTAAGTGTCCATCGTGCAATATCATCCATTTGATCCTGTAAGTTTATGCTCAAAATAGAGTTACATATATCATCATTAAAGCATTGAGTTATTATAGTCGTATTCCAATGGTTATTGATAATAAGTTGAGAAACCTTTGTGAGGTTACTATTGGTGGTGTTACATATAGGCGGAGGATGATTAGGGATCCAATAATCATGTCAAATGTTAATATTAGTACCTTTATTAACATCCCAGAACGTTAACTTGGTAACTTTGTCAACATGTTTGGACATGGATTTCCATAGCCACGAGTGATGATTCTTAGCCTTCTTAGGTTGATGATCTTTGGTGAAGTATTTCGCTTTAAGAATATTCGTCCAAGGAGAGCCAGGATCTTTAAAAAGACGCCAAACTAGCTTGCTCAGAAAAGCATGGTCGTCAAGAGCCGGATAACGAAATCCAAGACTTCCCAATTTTTTGGGAAGACAAATAGCAGACCAGTTAATGGTGTGAATCGAATTAGATTTTCCCCACCAGAAAGTTCGTTGAAGAACTTCAATGCGGTTGCTTATACCCTTAGGGAGGGCAAAGCATTGCATTTGGTATCGGGGAACAGCCGCTGCTATTGTGTTAATAACAACAGAGCGGCCAGCTGGAGAGAGGAGAGAAGCCTGCCATTTGGAGAGTTTGTTCTGAATCTGAGTAGTGAGGGCAGAGAACAATTTTCTTTTATTCGCTCCTATAAACAGATGAGTTCCGAGATATTTGTCCATGTTGGAGGATTGATGAACCTTGAAGTTACGAATGATCATACGTTTGAATTTAGGATGTGTGTTTTTCGAGAAGAAAATAGTAGACTTGGTGAAGTTAATCATCTGCCCCGAAGCAGAACAGAAAGTGTCAAGGATATGCTGAAGAGAATTAATATTAACAAGGGAGTTCTGCCCAAAAATGATGCAGTCATCTGCAAAAAGAAGATGTTTAATATTGATATTGGTATTGGGGATAGGAAAACCTTGAAAGGGCGTGGACACCCTATTGGTCTCCAGAAGACGACTGAGACCCTCCATGGCGAGAGTAAACAGGAAAGGAGAGAGAGGGTCTCCTTGCCTAATACCCCTACTAACATTAAAGGTAGGACCAGGACGACCATTAATCAGAACAACCATAGTCGACGTAGATATGCAAGTATGAATGAGGTTAATCCACTTAGAGTGAAATCCCAAACGTTGCATAATGGTCTCTAAGAAACTCCACTCAATCCGGTCAAACGCTTTCGACATATCAAGCTTCAGCGCAAAGTAGCTCTTCGATCCTTTAATAACTCTGAAGGAATGAACAAGTTCTTGACTGATGATGATGTTATCCGTAATCTGTCGACCAGGAACATAAGCCGCCTGAAAGGGCGTAATGATATCAGGAAGCACAAGTTTGAGACGATTCGCCATGATCTTGGTAATGATTTTATAGGTGGTGTTCATAAGACTGATGGGGCGATAGTCCGAAGTGGTCTGAGGGGATTTGGTTTTGGGGATGAGACAGATATGCGTATGGTTGACCTGCTCAGGAAGAAAATTATGAGTAAAGAAATCCGAGATGAGTTTGATGATATCGGCTTTTACCGTGTCCCAATTAGTGTGATAGAACAGAGGAGGAAAACCATCCGGCCCAGGGGCCGAATCAGCTTTAAGAGACTTCACGAAAGCAAAGATCTCCTGTTCCGAAGGAACACTAATAAGGACAAGATTAGAAGAGTCAGGGATTTGACCAGAGAGGAGGTCAAGTAATTCTTCAGAGATAACCGATTCAGAAGTAGTGGAGATACTACAGAGATTGGTAGTAAAGATGTTTGCAATATCTAAGTCTTCCTGGACCCACATACCATTAGTGTCCTTAATTGCCGTAATGCGGTTCTTCCGATTCCGATTAATAGCTTTGGCATGGAAAAACTTGGTATTTTGATCACCCAGTTTGATATTGTCGTTTCTGGATTTCTCCTTCCAAAGACTCTCCAGCTGATTGTAGGCTTCCTCAAGTTGTTGATTTAAATCGTGAAGTTTCTTATGGTTGTCCGCATGCTGAATTGTCTCAGTAAGATTGTGAATCCTGGTATCGAGATGACCAAACACAAGCTTGTTCCATCTAGCCAGCTTAATCGCTAAGTGGTTAAGCTTCGGTTGGATTGACTGGAGATTGGGGGGCCAGTGATCTCGGATGAAGTCGCCACAATCCGGATGGGACATCCAAGTTCTAATGAATTTAAAAGGGCGCTTACCGAGATTAGCATTAGCCGAGGTAGTCAGAAGTATAGGAATATGATCAGAACCAACTCCCGGCAGATGAGTAACAAGGGAAGAAGGAAAGTCAATAAGCCAGGAGTGATTTGTGAGGGCTCTGTCTAATCTTTCTTTAATGAGAGTGCCTTTAAATTGTCTGTTGGTCCAAGTAAAGGTGGTGCCCTTATAACCCGCATCCCTGAGACCAAGGTCATTAATTACCTGGTTGATTTTAGTGACTTGACTAGTGATCTCATGTCGACCACCCTCCTTTTCCGACGGGTGTAAGATGGTGTTGAGGTCGCCCATGACCACCCATGGGACCGTGGTCTCAACCTTCTGATTACTAAGAGTGTTCCAGGGGGTCATACGGTTTTTCCGATAAGGGCTTCCATAGAAGCCAGTCAGAACAAAACTATTTCCATGATCATTGTGGGTACATCTAGCGTGAACCATATTATCGTTGACATAAATAGTATTGACCTCATAATCCTTGGTCCAAAACAGGGCAAGACCCCCGGCTTTATTTTTTGGGTCAACCACTACCAGATTATAATTGGCAAATAATTTGAGAATTTGATTAAGGTGGTTAGTTATGCTTTTGGTCTCAGAGAGAAAGATAAAGTCAGGTTTGTGGTTCTTAATAAGCCGATAAAGATGCTTTCTATTTAAGTATTGCCCACAACCACGAATATTCCAGGCTAAAATGGATAGGTCTGGTTTAGGATGGTCCATAAAACTAATCTAAAGGCACCCCACAAAAAAGCCCAAGAAATAGAACAGGAACAGGGATAAGAGGCTCGAACACGGCAGAACAAAAGAGAGGAAAAGAACAGACAAGGAAAGCAGCAACTAGAACAGAAAAAGAACAACAAAAAAACTAGAAAGAAAATAAAATTAACTCTACATAAGCCAAAACAGATAAGATTAGCATAATAGATTAAACAAGGAGGACCAAAGTATCAACACCATAATCGCAGCTACCTAATCGCAGACCCAGAGAAGGCAGGTACATAACATAGTAAACACAAGCTAGATTTTCCGGAGAGAACAAGATACATAACATAGCAAGTAGTGATACTAGAAGAAGAAAAATTAGAATCTTGTGATGATCCAAGATGCATATAATAGACTAATACTAAAGGAAAGATAAACGATCTAGTTCATTTAGGTATACATGAGATCTAAACCAGATCTAAAACAAAATTAAAAACACTAGATAAATAGGGAAGATGAAAATTAATACAAGAAAGAGAGGGATGATGAGATATAAGTTGAAACCAAAGGGATTCACATGCAAGACTAGATAAGAGACCTGAACACACAGTCGACACCTAGAAACTTCATAAAAGCTTCATAAACCACTTAATATTCAACCAATCCACCAAGGCGATAACAAAGCTGAACACAAAGATCATGTAATAGTAGCTAAATTAGAACCAAAGTTCATGCAATAGCAGTTGAATTAGAACCAAAAGCCTAAGGGTGTTGCAAGTTAATTTAAAAAGACTACCTTGGTTGTTGAGGACCCTAGTTGATGAAGGTTTCCTCCTTCTCGCACATGCAATTGTTGAATCGGATTCTTCGTTTACTGGGGATTGATTTTATCTTCTTGCTTCGAAAAATCACATATCAGAAAAAGAAGCAAAGTAGTCATGACTCCATGATGAAAGTCTGGGTCTAGGTTTTGGATATTGTAAATATGAACCAAAAATGAAATTCAAGATGATGTTATCGTGGTGATAGCTTAATGAAGATTTCTACTAGCTGTGCTGGATCGAGTATCAGATTCAAATTGGTAGCTAGGGTTTTCCTTCTCGAGTTGAAAGAAGAGAAAGGGGAAAAACTCAAAGAGTTGCTGACATCAGGCCACACTCTCTCTCCTAAAAAAAACTCGTCTACCTCATGTAAATTGATCCTGTGTTATATAACGTGTACCAAAACTTTAGTGTCTTCTAATTGCCATCATCAAATATAAATAAACCTTGAAGAATTAACCAAAAATTCGTCAAATATAAACAATTCATGAAGAAAAAGCAAAATTTCTGAAGAAAGGTTAGGAAAATGGGTTTTTCTTAGTATACATATCCTCCCACGAGCAGCCATAACACAAAGCATTTCTGAGATGACTCCTAGTGGAAGAACTGCTTCTAAAGAATTTTCTTGACTCTTAAAGCTCTTCCGATGTCTTATACCAACATCCTTGAACCTAAAACAAACCAAAAAAGTAAATCTCACACCTTCAAATTCATGTAAATGGAGAATATATTTCATACATATACAACGAACGTAGAAAAAATAATAAAATCATGTAAATGAATGTAATTACTTAATGGGTTAATTTGACATGGACTCCCATTTATTTAGTGATATTAGGACTTCGCCCCCAAAATCAAAAATGTTCTGGCGTTAACCCCAAATTGGTAAAGGGGGTTTTTGAAGAGAGAGAAAGTCTGACATGATGTGAGCAAGCAACTAGCTTCTTCCCTCTCTTTTTTCCCCAAAACAAACCCTAAACCACTACAAGATCATCCAAATCCATCTAATCCACCACCCAAATCTTACATGCAATAACATCCTCTCCTCTAACCTACCCTCATAACTCCACATACCAAAAATCAACACCCTGCCTCCATTATTCTCTCTCTATATTCAGAATAGAGTAACCCCAAGTAAACCCTCAGCTTTACACTTCAAATCACAAATCACTCACAATAAACCATCACAACCAGCAAAATCACTACCTATTTCAACTAGATTTGACCTCATAAAACCACCATAGCAACTACTACACATTTGAAGTTTCTCTCCCCACTTTAATCAACCAAAAATTATACCAGTTAGATCTAGGGTTTTACCGATTCTTAGAGTATCTTCGAGAAGGACTGGGGATCCATTCAATGATGATATCCCATTAGACGTAAGTTGAGTCGTTTTCATTTGCATTCATGGAAGTTTAACAGCTATGATTGAGGTGAAACAAACATCAACAACCATGTTTCTTCCATGGTAGAGGAGTAAATCTAAACCAACCTGGTTTTCCTTCAACCTCTTCAGGGAAGTATAACTATTAATCTCTCTTTAGTTCAGTATTAATTCATGTTAACTATAGTAGTTTTATTAGCTAGTATCCCATCTTAGTTTTTAACTGTGTATATTATCTCCTCTTCCGGTTAGATAGGTTTCATTGGTTGTCTTGATTATCTAGTTCATAGTTTTTTTAACTGTAAATATTAATCTAATTCTTTTGGTTTGCTCCCAAAACAAAAAAAGAAAAAAAAGAAAAGAAAAAAGTATCATATATATATATATATATATATATTATTAGAGGATAAAGAGTTTATCTGGTTGCCTTTCTCCCCTATTTGCTATTATAGGTCTTAACAATAGGTTCCTGTTGGTATAGGATATATTAATTGGTCCGCTTAGTTCAGGCGATTAGCAGACTCGGGTTTATGTGACATGCTCTTCTATATGCTATAATTTTAGTTGGTGTAGTTCGTGGTTAGTCTTATTAGGTTCTAAATTTGGTTACAGCTAGTAGGTCAGTTTAGATTAATTTTGCGTTTCCATAAAAAAAAAAAAAAGATTAGTTTTGCGTTAGTTTTTCTCTAGCCGGTAAGTGGTTTCAGGACCTTTTGTGTTTATTATTATATTTTGTTAATTATCCTTCCTGGATCATAGTGGTTAGGGTGTATTTTGATGGGCCTAAAAAGTTTCCTAAATAGGTCTACACCCGCAAGTGCACGGGTGTCAAGTTGTAATAAATTCCGGTAAGACCGGTTCGTTCCTCAGAGACTAAGTGAAACCTATTCTAAGACTTGGAAATAAATCGGTTTTTATTTGAAAATTGTTTTGATATTGAAATGAATAAAATATTAAAATAAAATTACGGAAATGAAAATGAACTCAAATGGGGAGAGGAGTCTAGGGTTTAGGATTCCACCACATAAAATCACTTTTAGAAACAAATAGTTAAAATGGTTAATTCTCTTTTTTATAACTCAAAATTTCGGATAATGAACTATCCTAATTCCGGGAGATGTTTTCGTTAAAACCCGATAAAACATAACAATGTAATCATTTTATTTTAAATAAATAAATCTCTAAACTACTATTTATCAATTAATAAGTATGAACCGTCAAATGATTTAACATAAGCACGATGCATCAAATCGAAAAGTATAAATAGTGAAAAGAAAATCTATTTATCAAACTAAAACGAATTAAACTATGAAGCATTAATCAAGAGTTAATCAATAAAAATTATATCTCTAAAAGATCAAAAATGGGTTTCATCGTAAAACCCTAGATGGAGAGTCTTAGCTAATCATGATCGAGATTTAAATAAATATGAATAATAAAAGAGAATGAAAGAAAACTTAACTTTTTCGCTATTTCCAAACCAAACAGGGCCTTAGGGAAATGATTTCCTCATCTTCTCGGAATTGAATTCTATGTAAGAAAATTATTTGCCCACTGTATTTCGTTTCTAAGTTCTCTACTTTTCTCTCTCTTTCTACTATAAATCTTTGTAATCTCTTTCTCTTTACATATTCTATCTCTCTCTCACCAAGAAAACAGAACATAAAAGGAAAATCGAACACAAAATGAAGAATATAATTTATTTTCAAGAACCGAATCTCTCTCTCTCTCTGTTTTCAACTCTTTGTTACAAATCTCTCTTCCTCTCTACAAAATCTCTTTCTTTTCTCTCTTTCTATCACTCTCTGTTTCTCACTCTCTCTCACAAACAGTAAAGAAACAAACAGAAGAAGAAGGATAAGAAGATGATGATTCTCTGATTTAGAAAAGAGGAATAAGAATACAATTCGGAACTCTCTCTCCCCTTCTCTCTCTAATATTTCTGTTTAATTGAGCTTCAAAGAGGATTTGATCCCCAAAGATGAGATGTTCACTTCAGTTTTGTGATATCTATATATATAGAGAAGAAGGCAGCCGAGTCTAATGGCAGTCCTATTTTTCTCTCAAATCATCACTGAAGATAAGAGAAGATATCTTCTCTATGTTTATGATTTTCAACCAAATCAATAAAATCCTCTATCTTGTCTTCTTTCCTTCTCTGCTTCCAATCTCCATATCTCCTTCTCAATAGAAAATCCAGTCGATCATCTTCAATCAAATTGCTTCAATCTTTCTGAATAACAAAGATTTTCTATGTCTCTCTCTAAAAATGGTTCAACCGAATTCATCCATCTTTCTTCCTGAAAGCTCTCTAAATCTTTCCATCTTATCTCCTAAATAAAATCATGAGATAATTTCCATCAATCTTTCTAAATCTTCCTTTGATCTCCCTAAAAATACCAACTTAATCTTCTCAAGAGAATACATCTCTTTCCTTTATCTCTCTACTGTATAATCTTATTCCAGCTCACAAGATGAAGAGAGAAAATTCCTTCTCTTGGTTTTCTAATTAATAGTATTTCCTTATCTTCCCTTTCTCTCTCTACTGTTTACTATTAATAGAGATGAGAGAAATGGAAAGATAAAAGAAACAGCATCCTAACTGTTTGGCCCCAATTAACGTGAGTTGGTGGAGATTTAAAGAGATGATTCTCTGTACCATGGAGCAACATAAGAGGATGTACCAACCGTTCGATCGGACAACACGTGTTTTAGGTCTGTTAGATTCATGAGGGGAGCATGGAAGCTCTAGTGTGGGACACACCAGATCACGTCCTAAGAGAGTCCCGGATGCCGTCCCGCGTAGCCCGAGCTTGTACCAAAAAAATTCATCTTGCGTCAGATTGCACGCCACGTGTCCTTTAAAAAAAACTCTACGTTAACCCGAACTTTGACTCGCTCTATCTTTCCCGTCCGGACTCCGATTCGACTTCCGTTTTCACCCACAGGCTCATCTTGGACTTTACTTTTTACCCGACATCAACATTGGTTAAAATACCAGAATCTCCAAATGACCAAACTACCCTTTTGTGTGTCTTTCTCTCGTTTTTAACTATTTTCCGTGCTCAATTGCATAAAAGACACCTGAGAAAGAAAAACAAACAATTCATCAGAGTAACGGCTCGAATTGGACTAACTAGCCCGAGTTAAGAGATTCAGATGGGACATTTTCATGTCTCATCAAACATCCCCAAACTTAGATTTTGCTAGTCCTCGAGCAAAACAGAAAAATAAAACTAAACCCATTTCACCACTTTCGTAGGGAATCACGATTGCACTTAGCACGTGCAACAAGTCGTTAAACCTCTAGGTTACCCAAGAGGACGAGTTTTGTCTCGTGAGGGTTTTCAGTGAATCTACCCACAAAATTCAAAAATCTCAAAAATCCAGAAGAGTCTAAATATGATATGGACTAAAAATGTTTATCCGGTAGATTTTCGAAAGTTAATAGAAATGAAATCTAAGTCGACCAAACCATACAAATGCTAAAAGTTCCTTCACTAGTAATCAAGACCCGAAGTGCAGGTGCCCGGCCAATATGAGCATCATTTCAGTTCCGAACAGACAAGACCTCGATCACTTTCTCAATACATTTCGCCTCGACTTTTGCCTCACAGTCATACACTCAAAAATTAAAGTCACTCAGAAATGGTTCACTCGATGTGTGAGTATGAATATGAAAGGAAAACTCAACACATGAAAAAGACGGACTATAATAAATTTTTTTCGTGAACGACTGATCTCATAGGAAGGAAACAACCACTAATACGGGATGGGGAAGCTTACCAACTCTTCTTATCTGATCAACTATCTAAGAGTGCTTCCTAGAAGTCAATAGGCTCTAATGAGGATGTGACTAGAACTCCTGAGAACTCGACGTCTTCAAATCTTCAAGAACTAATTCAAGGGATAAACATTTAAACAAAACTAATCAGACACCTTCTTCTCTTTTTTTTTTTCTTTTTCTATTTCTATTTTCTTTTCTTTTTTTTTTTTTTTTTTTTTTTTTTTTTTTTTTTTTTTTTTTGTCATAGTACTTTTCTGGTAATCAAACTCAAATACACAAAGAACTTTCTTGACATTATTCTTTCCTTGGGTATAATTCTCTTCATTTTGCTTCATGCCTTATTCTCAGGGTTCTAACAAATGGATTTCTATCTTCCTCTAGTTGACACTGTTTTCAAGTTTCTCAGACTACAAGAGTAAAATTCGCTTCCTGATGGCATCCCTAGTGGTTGGAGAATTTGAACTCTTCTTTCGAAATTGCGAGGCTGAGTAGCTCTTCACTCTACTCGGAATTAGCTCAGAAGAAACCACTCAAAACAACAAGAAAGGCTCAGAATCTCACATAGGTTAAGTCTCCACTAATGATCGATTAAGTTCTCTTAGAAAAGTCAACTCTTCACCTATCTAACACTCACATGGCTAGTGCATAGACAACCTCAAGACTCGAAATTCGTGGAAAAACCTTTAGCAAAAGTGTAGTACAACCAACTAGACTCTATAACTATTAACAAGCAAAAAATAACTAGACTCACATTTTCAATCCAAAAATGTAAAATTTTGAACCCTTTTGAATTTTTGAAATAAGGACTTAGCAAAAAAAATTCATTCCCCTATCCCCAAACCGAACATTGTCCTCAATGTTCTGAAGACTATGGAAAAAAAATAACAGGGTGAAGGGAAAGATATTACCTGATTCGGAAGTCCTAAGCGTGGGTTGCCTCCCAGAAAGCGCTAAGTTTAACGTCTTCAGCCAGACGAAAATAGATGACTCGAAAATTGAAAGAATTATACCTACTGGATTACAGATATGTGACTAACTGTAAACCAATAACCGATACATTTGTGGGTCCACCCAAAAAACAAAGTTTTCAGTGAACGGTAGTCTCACATTTGAGTAATTTGGTGATAGTATAGGTGAGACTATCACGGAAGAAGAACAATCCCCAAACTTAGACGACATTAAGGTCGTTAAGTTTGGTACTACACCCAAAAGATTATAGACCTGATCAAAAGGGTCTATATATAAATCAAAAACTGGGTGAGGAACTGCAAAAACATCTAGACATATTCCCAAGGGACTATTTTCACAATAATCTAGAGGACTCTGAGGGTCAGGTGAACTTATACTCTTCTGGTCTGTCATAGACCACCCTGTTAGTTTCTCCATAGATGGAGACAACTCTAGGTTAGGCAGACCGGAGTCCTCTTCTGATGATGGTTGAGGTGCCTCTAATGGTGACAGTATAATTGGCTCTGAGATTATGAGGCGTTCCGCTTTAGCTTCCCACTTTGCAGTATCCAGCAATGGGGTTGAATCCAATAAAGCATTCACCTCATTGATACTGCTCTCCTCGTCAAAATCTAAGTTAAAATGGGCCAACAGTGCTTCCAACGGGTCATTTGCTAGAGTTTTTGGTAACAAGGGAACCATTTTTTTTTTTTTTTTTCTTTTTCTAAAAAACTTTTTTTTTTTTTTTCAAAACCAAGGAATCACTACGACGATACGAAGATCATATAGGAAAACAAGCACAAAAGTACCCACTTACAGGGGATCCGTGGGTGATCAAGAAATTACCTCCCGTTCAAGACGGGCGATGACCTTTGAGGACGACCCCGGGCCACTCTTCCCTCGAGTGTTCGAACCCGAGGCTTCTTTGGTTTCGATTACAATAAAGCCCTTTAAATTAGGGTCAAAACTTAAATCCAAAAATAAAAACTAGAAAGTCTAAAGTCTCTCTTTCTCACCAAAATAAAATAAAAATAAAAATGTAAATTTCTTCTTTTTGACTCCTCCTCCTTGTTTGCGCCTTCTCCTCCGCTCCTTAATGTCCTACATACCAAAAATAGAGAAGCAAGTCAAAGTGGCCAAAAATCAAAACTTACCAAAAATAAAACTTTCCAAGAATAGAACAAATTTAAAACTTAGTCCCCGGCAGCGGCGCCAAGAATCTCCAAATGACCAAACTACCCTTTTGTGTGTCTTTCTCTCGTTTTTAACTATTTTCCGTGCTCAATTGCATAAAAGACACCTGAGAAAGAAAAACAAACAATTCATCAGAGTAACGGCTCGAATTGGACTAACTAGCCCGAGTTAAGAGATTCAGATGGGACATTTTCATGTCTCATCATATTTCCTGCTTGTATTGACTTTGGCTTAAATTATATAAGTGTGTTTTCAGCTCTAAGATATTTCTGTTGTTTATTTGGGTTTGTTGGGTTTCTTCAGTTTCCGTTTATAGTCCTCTTAGAGATAGTTTGATTTTCCCATTTATAATCTCATTCATCATGCTTTTTCATTATATGTAAGTGTCTCGGCTAGTATTACTTTTCTCTTAATTAATGTTAGTACTATTGTTTTTTCTCGCTCTCTTTCTTATCTGTTATAGTTTTGGTGATTATCTACTCTTATATATTGTTAGTGTCAATGTTAAATTTCATATCGTGTTAGTGGGCCTTAGCATGGCTGCTATAGATAATTCTAACACCAGCCTCTCTTGTCTTAGCTGGAATATTAGAGGCACCTCCACTTATATCTCAAACAAATATCTTCTTAGCCTCATTACCTATAAGCAACCTGATATCATCTTTCTTTCAGAGACAAAGAATAGATCTTGTAATATTGTTAAACATATTCCTATAAGTAAAATCTATGTCAGTCACTTTGTAGAGCCAACCAATAGAGCTGGAAGCCTGGCCCTTTACTGGAAGCATCAATTAAACCTCTCAATCATTCAATCTAACCCCAACATTATACATGCAGAAATAAAAGATACTGCAAACAACATGAACACTTATCTAACGGGCTTCTATGGCTGCCCTTATAATAAAAATAAACTTCGCCCTTGGAAAATGTTAACAAACCTTAACATGAACTCAGACCACCCTTGGTTAGTCATAGGTGATCTTAATAGCATTCTCGATCCACAAGATAAGTGTGGCGGAAAGGACTTGTCTAACTCATCCCTCCCCAAAATATTAGACGTCATTCAGCAGTTAGGTTTGGTTGATTTAGGTTTCCAGGGTAACCCGTTTACGTGGTCCAATCGCCAATTAGGTGGAAACCTTATTCAAGAGAGACTGGATAGAGCTCTCGTCAATGATGCTTGGCTTCAATCCTTCCCTAACTCCAACCTAGCTCACCTAGACACTAGTGGATCAGATCACAATCCTATTTTCCTTAACACCACAAACATTAATCAACCTAAACCTAAACCTTTTAAATTCATCAGAACATGGATGTCGCACCCAGATTGCCATGATTTCATAGCAAGTAAATGGAATAGTAACAACCTTAATTCTCCTCAACACATTCAAACAAACTTATCTAGTTTAGGCAAACACCTACCTAAGTGGAACAGGGAAGTGTTTGGTAACCTAGACCTGCAAATAAAAACCACCATAGCAGCCATTAAAAACTCTAAAAATAACAATGAACTTATTAATCTCAAAACTCGACTAGAAGAGCTTTACAGGCAACAAGAAAGTCTGTGGAAGGAAAAATCTCGTAATAACTTCATAACATTAGGGGACAAAAATACTAAATATTTCCACTCCCAAGCCATACAGAGAAATCGTAGTAATCGTATTTTGGCAATAAAAGATCTAAATGGGGAGTGGAAGGATGACATTAATGATATTTTCAACATCTTCACTGACCACCTGCTCACCATTAACACTACCTCCAATTGTAGTAGCTCTCCCACCATTCTTAATCTCTTCAACCCCATCATAACCCAATCTCAAAATACAAAAATGATAGCAATCCCAAACAGAACTGAGATTGATCTTGCTATCCAGTGGCTGAAAAAGGATGTTGCTCCTGGTCCTGATGGCTATCCTCGTTTTTTCTTCCAATCCAACTGGGATACTGTCAATAAGGATATTTACCAATTAGTTCAAAATTTCTTCCAAACAGCAGAACTTCCTCCAGATATAAATCATACCCACATATGTCTTATTCCCAAAACAGCCGTGCCCCAATCCCCAGCAGATTACAGGCCTATTAGTCTACTAAATACTACTTACAAAATCATTACTAAGATTCTTGCAGAGAGACTTAAAATCCACCTAAACCAATTCATCTCTCCTTTCCAAGCAGCCTTTGTTCCAGGTAGACAAATATCTGACAACATCATTATGGGTCAAGAGATTATCCACTCGTTTAAAAAAATGAAAGGAGCAAAGGGATATTTTGGCCTGAACCTAGACATGTCTAAGGCTTTTGATAGAATTGAATAGTCATTTTTGACTGATATTATGCACAAGCTTGGTTTTTCTGAGCATTGGATCAACATGATTTCCAACTGCATCTCTACCTCCTCTATGTCTGTCCTTATAAATGGTCACTCAGGACCAAAATTTCATCCTTCCAGAGGCATTAGGCAAGGGGACCCCTTGTCTCATTTCCTGTTCACTCTAGCCATGGAAGGACTAAGCCGAATTCTAGAATCATCTCCCGACAATAATAAATTTTTAGGATTTCCCACTAACAACCCGAATCTAACCATCTCCCATCTTCTCTTTGCTGATGATTGTATTATTTTCGGTAAAAATTCTCTAGAGAATGTGCATAATCTAAAAACCATCCTTAGTCTTTTTTGTTCGGCTTCTGGACAAACTATAAACTACAATAAATCTAATATATTCTACTCCAAAAACTCCCACCCAAAATTTAAACGCATAATCATGAGAACTCTAAAAGTCAAATATGTTTCTACTTCAGAAAAATATCTTGGAACGCAGCTTTTCATCGGAGCCCACAAAACAAAAATTTTTAATAGTATTCTAGATCAGATTAAGAATAAATTATCTAAATGGAACCACTCTTTCCTTTCTCAGGCCGGTCGTACAATAGCTGTCTCTGCTGTAGCGGCAGCCGTTCCCCGATATCAGATGCAATGCTTTGCCATTCCTAAAGGCATAAGCAAACGCATAATGACTTTGCAAAAGTCCTTCTGGTGGGGAAAGCCCAAAGGCATTTGTACGAAAGCTTGGTCGTACATCTGTCTCCCGAAAAAACTAGGAGGGCTAGGTATTCATCATCCTCATATAGATAACACAGCCTTCCTAAGCAAGCTAGCCTGGAGACTCAAGTCTGACCCAGATGCCATTTGGGTTAAATTCCTGAAAGCCAAATATTTTCCTCAGACGGACTCTCCGGGTCCGGCCAAATCCCATCACTCATGGAATTGAAAAGTAATTAGAAAACACTATGATCTTATTAAAAGTCATATCACTTGGGAGGTGCAGACGGGGGAAAAAATTAACATTTGGAAAGACAATTGGATCCCTGGAGTTAACGAGCAAATTGAAAATATTAACAATTCTACCCTGACTACTGTGTCTCAACTTATAAGTAATAACATGTGGGACGATAGCATTCTTAGACAAAATTTCAATGAAACCATCAGCAACCTCATCAAAGTTATTCCTATTCAGCTTGAAGGAACCGATAAAATGAAATGGAATCTAACTAAATCAGCAAATCACTCTGTCTGATCCATGTATCAGCACCTGAGTTCGATTAACCAGTCTACTCCTCCTGAGGAATTGAACTGGAATTGGTCTATTCCCACCATCCCTCGCATTCAGCTCTTCATTTGGAAAATTTGCACTAAAGCGCTTCCAGTTCGTCAGCGGATAGGTAAGTATATTGGTGATATGTTTAAGTGTCCAAATTGTTTAGAAATAGAAACTATTGAACATGTTCTTTTGTACTGCCCCCTTGCGAAAAATATTTGGTTTCATTTTAACATTATCTCGACTAATATCCCCTCTCTATCTGAATGGATACTTTCGTGGCAGAATCCGAATCAACTTAGTTGTACCGCGGATAATACACATTTTGTTGCAATTTTATGGCACATATGGAAAACCAGGTGTGATCACTGCTTTCAGCAAACCTTATACAATGTTAACACTATTTTAGATCTTATTAAAACTTTTCCCAGGATTAATCCTGCTCAGTTAAAGGCTCGCCCTGCGACTGTAGCCAGATGGCAACCCCCTCCTCATCCTTTCATTAAAATAAACGTTGATGCATCTTTTGTTAATGTTGAACAACTCATCGGTACCAGTTTCATAGTACATGACTCTCAATCAAAATTTGTATTTGCTAGCGTGCATACAGCTAGAGCCAGGAACAGTGAGGAAAGTGAGGCATTAGCCATTCTCAATAGTCTTATTTGGATTAAAGAAAATAAACACATGCAGGTCATAATTGAAAGCGACCACATCAACTTGATCAAACACCTTAATAACCCCAGGCATCAAGTGCAATGGCAATCTTCGGCGCATATTCGCAGTATAAGAAACATCAAATGTGATATCCTACAGGTTAAATTTAGTCACACAAATAGAAATGCAAATTCTCATGCGGACAAACTCGCTAAATGGGCTCGAAGAAAGGAGAGATAAAAAACGTGGAGTTGTATTCCCTATTTTTTTTTACATATGTATTTTAATGCCACTCTGAATGCTTAGTTCTTAATATATTTATCCTTAACAAAAAAAAAAAAAACCCAATCGGTGTTTTTCCATCCTTTTCTCGTTAAATAGTTGGCGTGTGAGACGCACGCGTAGTCCGTGACAAAAATAACCCCATCTAATTCAACGGTGAACAGTCATTCTCGTGATCAACGGGGTTTTATGGCTGCCCTTATCACAAAAATAAACTAAAACCTTGGAAAACTCTTATTAACCTTAAGGTAGACAAGAATATGCCGTGGACGGTTATAGGAGACTTTAATAGCGTCTTAGATAAAGCGGAGAAAAAAGGTGGCTCCTCAGCCACAAATTCTCATTTGTCTAGGATCCTATCTATCATCAGTCAGCTGGAATTAACAGATATGGGATTCCACGAAAGCCCGTACACTTGGAGTAACAAGCAATTTGGTGAGAAGCTGATCCAAGAAAGGCTAGATAGAGCTCTCTTTAATTTTCATTGGCTTAAGAATTACCAACTAGCTAGTATTACTCATCTAGACTCAGTGGGATCGGATCACCTCCCCATTCTATTGGCTGATAGTAATAATAATCATAGTAAGACTAAACCCTTCAAGTTCATGCGTACTTGGATGAATCATCCAGAGTGTCATGATTTCATAGCGGAGAAATGGAATGCCATTCAAGACATTCAAGGGAAGCTTAAGAAGTTAAGTAAGCACTTAACAGTATGGAATAAAAAGGTTTTCGGTAATATAGAAAGTAATATTAAGATTATTACCGAAAGAATTCAAAATAGTAGCAATAAAGAGGAGCTTAATAGGTTGAATGAACAACTAGAACAATTGTTCTTAAACCAAGAAAATATCTAGAAAGCAAAATCCAGAAATAATTTTATTACAGTTGGTGATAAAAATACCAAATTCTTTCATTCACAGGCCATTCAACGTAATCGTCACAATACGATTAGGGCTATTAAAGATAGCAATGGAGACTGGCAGGATAATATAGATCTTATTCAAGATATCTTTACCTCGCATCTTTTGGATATTAACACTTCTGATCATACCACTACTGCACCTAGCATCCTTAATCTTTTTCATCCGATTATTTCCACCCATTAGAATAATAAACTTAATGCCATACCAGATGAATATGAAATTAATAATGCAATTAAAGGTCTTAAGAGAGAAGCGGCTCCGGGACCTGACGGTTACCCACCTTTTTTCTTTCAAACCAATTGGGATACTGTCAGTCCTGATATTCATCAACTGGTACATAACTTTTTTCTATCCGCTTCTCTTCCAGGGAAGGCCAACCACACACACATTTGTCTTATCCCAAAAACTGCTACACCGCAGATCCCGGCGGACTACAGGCCTATTAGTCTCCTTAATACAACCTATAAGATCATCACAAAAATTTTAGCTGATAGGTTTAAAGAAACTCTTAACGACATTATTACTCCGGTTCAGGCGGCTTATCTCCCGGGAAGACAAATTTCAGATAATATCATCATTGGACAGGAAATAATACATTCCATGAAAAAGATGAAAGGAGCAACAGGATACTTTGGATTGAAACTAGACATGTCCAAAGCTTTCGATAGAATTGAGTGGAACTTTTTAACAGACATTATGAGGAAGCTAGGATATTCAGAGCACTGGATCAGGATGATTAATACTTGTCTCACTACCTCCTCTATGGCGGTTCTGATCAATGGTCATCCCGGGCCCACCTTTTATCCGACTAGAGGTATTAGACAAGGTGATCCCCTCTCCCCATTCCTCTTCATTTTAGCTATGGAAGGTCTGAGTAGACTGTTAGAAGCTAATCAGGACTCTGATACTTTTATGGGGTTCCCTACAAATAATACTGACCTTACCATTTCACATCTTCTGTTTGCTGATGATTGCATTATCTTTGGTCGAAACTCCTTGGATAACATACACATACTTAAAAACACTCTTAATATTTTCTGTGATTCATCAGGTCAGATGATTAATTATAATAAGGCCAATATATTCTACTCTAAGAACTCTCACCCGAAATTCAAGCGTATTATAATGCGCTCGCTTAAAGTTAAAAACGCGTCTACTTCAGATAAATATCTTGGGGCGCAACTCTTTATTGGTGCCAATAAAAATAATGCTTTTAAGGATATCCTCCAGCAAATTAAGAATAAACTAGAGAAGTGGAATTATTCATTCCTTTCTCAAGCTGGGCGCTCTGTTGTTATTTCGACAATAGCAGTCGCCGTACCCCGATACCAAAAGGCATCAGCAAAAGCATTACGACTATTCAAAAGTCGTTCTGGTGGGGTAAGTCTAAAGGCATTTGTACGAAATCGTGGTCGTCCATTTGTCTTCCTAAAGCCTTGGGAGGGCTGGGTATACATCGTACTGAGCTAGACAACTCAGCTATGCTCAGTAAATTAGCTTGGAGACTTAAGGCAGAACCTAATGCAATGTGGGTTCGGTTTCTGAAAGCTAAGTATTTTCCTCGCACAGAGTCCCCAGGCCCAGTAAAACCCCATCACTCTTGGCTCTGGAAGATAATTAGTAAACAACTACATCAGATTGAAGATTTAACGACTTGGGAGGTCCATAACGGTAATAAGATTTATATTTGGTCGGATAATTGGATCCCAGACAACAATCTTCCGCAGAATACCAATATCGAAGTTGATATCACGAAGGTGGCACAGTTAATTAATAATAATAAATGGGATGACGAGATCCTTAATAGTATCTTTGATAACCTGACACAAAACCTAATCAAATCAATCCCTATCAGTACGGTGGGAGAAGACCAGAGGATGTGGAAGTTGACCAAATCGGGTAAATTCATAGTTAAATCTATGTATAATTACCTTTGCACTAGTATGAATTCCCCCACAATACTTAATCCAAATTGAAAATTTATTTGGAAACTCCCCACTGTCCCAAGAATTCAAATCTTTATATGGAAAATCTGTACTAAAGCTCTCCCAGTTAGGAAGAGAATCGGAAAATTTATTAACAATAACTTGCTTTGCCCTAATTGTAATGAGATTGAATCTATAGAGCACGCTCTCCTACATTGTCCTCTGGCCAAGAATATTTGGTTTTATTTTAATATTATTTCTGAAAATATTGTGAATTTAACAGAATGGATCTTTTCATGGGAACACACCCCTCAATTTAGTGACGTGGCTTATCAGAACCTTTTAGCCACAATCATGTGGATTATATGGAAAACTAGATGCGATCATTGTTTTCAATCTGAAATTAATGACCTCTCCCATATTATCAGAATGATTAAAAACTTTCCAAAAAAGGTGCTTCGAAATAATAGCAAAAACAAACCCATACAAACTAGATGGAATCCTCCGGAACATTCTTGGCTGAAAATCAATGTAGATGCATCGTTTATAAATGTGAACGAAATAACAGATACAAGTCTCATTATTCATGACGCTGAAGCAAAATTCATAGAAGCTCACACGTCTATATCCAGGAATAGAAACAGTGAAGAAGTCGAGGCTGTAGCTATTCTAAATGGCCTTCTTTGGGCGGCTGAACATAACTATAAAGATATCATCAGAGAAAGTGATAACATTAATATCATCCAAAACATCCAGAATTTCAAGCATGAGGTTCACTGGCAATCGCGGGTTCACATCCGGAAAATTCATGAAGTCAAAAACCAGATCAATAGAGTGAAAATTAGCTACATTAGCAGGAAATTTAACGCTCCCGCGGACAAGCTCGCGAAGCGGGCTAGAAAGAAGAACAAATCTGAATCTTGGAGTAGAATTCCTTACTTTTTAGTTCCTTTGTATTGTAATAACACTTTAATTTCTTAATGTTATTTGAACCTCTTAACAAAAAAAAAAAAAAAAACAAACTCCTGCCGGTAGACATCAAGAAGTTGGTCACAAGAGTCTTCTCCAAAGTGAAGCTCTTACGTAATTAATTTTCTCTCTCTCTCCTTCTCTTTCTCTCTCTAACAAAATACCACTTTCTTTGTTTCTCTCTCTAGATCACTTTCTTACTCTGTTATTCTAAATCGATTTATTTGTGGTTCTATTAGCACATACTTGGAACCAGTGTCTACCCAAACGAGCCAGAGTCCATGAAAGAGCTTAGGGAGATAACAACAAAGCACCTATAGTGAGATGATTTCATTATCAGATCATTTAATTGAATTTTTTTTATTTCTTCATGATTCTGTTTTTATTTGGTTCTAATCTTCTGTTATTTTACAAATAAGAACCTCGTGCCTACTTCTGCTGATGAAGGACAATTCTTGAGTATGCTTCTTAAGCTAATCAATGCTAACAACACCATGGAAATTGGTGCTTTCACTGGTTATTCTCTCTTAGCCACAATTCTTGCTCTCCCTAAAGATGGAAAGGTAATTAAAGCAACCAAAAAAGACAAAAGATAAACTTTGAATTTGTAGGATAATTTACCTTAATGAATCTCCATTTTTGTTTCAAAATCTTAACTTTTTTCTTACAAGAAAATCACCATTTTTTAGCAGAATCCCCACTGAGAAAGCAAGAGTTGCCCACAAGATTGAATTCAGAGAAGGTCCTATTTTGCTTGTTCTTGACCAAATGACTGAAGAGATAAGAAATTCACAACCCTTTTCTCTCTCTCTCTCTCTCCAAATTGCTTCATTCTTCATCAATATTTGCAATATTTGCAGGAAAAGAATCATGGGTCATACGATTTCATCTTCGTAGATTCTGATAAAGACAACTACCTCAACTATCACAAGAGATTAATTGATTAAGTGAAGGTAGGAGAAGTGATTGGGTATGATAATACCCTTTGGAGCGGATCAGTGGTAGCACCACCTGATGCTCCATTGAGGAAATCTGTTAGGTATTACAGAGACTTCATCTTCGAATTGAACAAAGCTCTTGCTCCTGATCTAAGGATTGAGATTTGTCAACTTCGTTTTGGTGATGGAATTACCCTTTGCCAGTATCAGCTAAATCATTTCTCCCAAAATCAGGGTTGAAATATAATCATTTTACCACGGTTGATCACGAGAATGATTGTTCACCGTTGGATTAGATGAGGGTATTTTTGTCACGAACCACGTGTGTGTTTCACACGCCAACCATTTAACAAGAAAATGACGGAAAAAAGGCAATTGGGGGTTAACCCCAGAACACTTTTGATTTTGGAGGTGAAGTCCTAATATCACTAAATAAATGGGAGTCCATGTCTTATTAACCCTTACTTAATCAAACGAATCTGAATCTAGTTTACCTCTCACCTATAATCAAATCAAACAATGAAACTCGAGTATCTGTACCCGCAAAATTGGAAAATGCAGTATCCGCACCCGGAAAATGGAAAAAAAAAACAATATTCTTCTTCGACTGTTTCAAACTAAAGAGGAAGAGTTTGTAAAGGCTTCTCATGGGCCTTTTTCTGCAAAAAGCAATCAATCTCACATCAAGATAATGAAATATTTATGAAACTCTAAAAACCCAAAATTATGAAGGTCTAGAGTTTACCGTTTTCTTTACTGCGACCATTTTGCAGCCTCTAGAGAGAAAAATCCCAGTTAAAACCATTTCGGGTTATTTCCCAAATAGCCTCAACTTTGTGACCAGTTTCCTACTTAGCCCCCTACTTTATCAAAAATACCCAGATGACCCCCTTTTTTCAGTTACCATTAAATGTCTGTTACTCTCTTTCCTCCATCTCATCACCTCTCTCTCCCACCTCATCTATCATGCCACATCATCGTCTTCACTGGTGAAGGTAGCCGACCGGTCAAATTTTCGGTCGGCAACCTTCAAACTTAATATTTTTCTCTCTCCTATATCTCTCTCTAAATTTTGTCTTTTTAAATTCTCTCCTCTCTCTCTCTAAACACTCAAGTGAAGGAAACCCTTTCGTCGGAGTTAGGTTTGTTCAAGAATAGACCGTCACGATATGTTCTTAAACATACCTTATCGATATGTTCTTGAACAGATCGGGTTTGTTCAAGGAGTGTTTAGAGAGAGAGAGAGAGAGAGAGGAATGCTGATGTCAAAAAATGATTTCCGTTAGATCAGCATGAAATAGGGAGTTGATGCCTGACAGCCTCCGTTATGTATGAATCCTCCGTTATGTTGGGGATTGATTAGCTCTGTGTTCCTGCTTTAAGCTCTGCTTCCTGCTCTTCTTCTCTTTGTTCTAGCTCTTGGCTCCTGTTTCTCGCTCATTTCTCCTGCTCCTTGTTCCAGCTCCTTGCTCCCGTTCGTCTGTTCCACAGGGGGGAAACCTGCAAAGGGTTCGAAAAACGCTCCGACGCTCAAGCCAGTCAGGGTGCTCTTTGCTGTAAAAGAATGTATATTGATTGATCCTTTTGGGGGGCGAGTTATGAGAACTCTGAGTTTCTTGTGATCTTTTTTGGGTAAAGAGATCGTGTCCTGCGAAGGACGATGTGGGGGGCCTTTTATAGGCGATATTAGGCCCACTGTGATTTGTGGCGGTGGTGAGGCAGTTGCCGTCAATCCGAAGGGAAAGTTTCCTCCCTTCAGTATTTAGGGTTTCTTTTGGAGTCTATCTCAGATAATTGATAAGTGGAAGTTCATAAGTTCAAGGATTTTCCATACATATCTTGCCGGTGTGACAGACTCTAAAGGAGAAGTTTCCTCCTTTAGATCCGTGGAGTCCAAACTGGCTTAAACAGTTTGAGATGTATGACCGACTGAGATCCTTCTCGAAGTTTCGGGATTAAGTCGGTAGGTTGCTTGGCGCTGCTGCCTCCCCAGTTCTGGGCGTAAGACACTAGTCGAACTTGTGTGGACCCCCCTCACTCCTTTGAAGACCCCATGGCTGATCTGTCCATGCCAAGGGTGAAGGATTTATCCGTTCGGTCTGAAGGAGATGTCCTTCCGAAGGAGTGTCCTTCGACCAAGGTGGCAATGCGATCAATTTGTCAGTAAGGATAACGATGACCACACGTAAAGATCATCCAGTCCGGTCCAATTAGGGGTCGTAATGCTTTGCTAGAAGCCAACTACGATCGTCGGATCAAGGAGTTGATTCGCAGCTAACATAGACCGGATCCTACAACGGGTTACACATAAGAGTGGTAACTTGATCGGAGAGAATTGACTAGACGGGAACTGGCTAAAGTTGGATGGGATTCAACTGGAAAGGCCGAAAGGGTCCGAATGGAGATTCGGGACAAGATAGAAGGAAGGCTCTTTGGGCCGGCCATGAGATGGCCGACCAGAGTAAGTGGGCCGGCCACATAAGGCCCATGGTGGGCTGCCCTGGCCGGCCACACTTAAGGGGATTATCAAAATACCCCAAAAAGGGTATTTTGGTAATTATCTTTTCTGTGACCCAGAAAATAGAAAACCTAATCTGAATGAGATTCTAATTAGGGTTTGTCTATATATTGGGTCAGTTGAGAACAGAAAAGGTGTGGATTTTTCTCTAAGGAAAAATATACAGCTCTCTCTCTCTCTGAATATACAGCTATTGGAGAGAGAGGAATATAGAGAAAAAGTTCCCATTCTATCAATCTAGTCAAGAAGAAGAGTTCTTCTCAACCTTCTAGTAAGTCCTAGCAGTCTGAAAGGAAGGGAGATCAAGTCTATTCACTCGGTGTCTCAAGTAGAGGAGCTACAGTTGGAGCTCTCGATCTTTGCATGCGATTGGAATGGTTCGAGGGAAAAACGCGTTAAGGTATTTATCCCTCTCTAGTTCATTGATTAGTTTATGCATAACGATCCTGGGCAATCTAGTGTTAAACATGAGATGTTTGAGATTCCGCTTACAACACTAGTTAGTGTATAGGATACACAAAACCCTACAGTGGCATCACGAGCCGGTTGCATGAAACTATCTCTGACTAGTCGAATTAGATTCGAGCTTGATTGATTAGATGATTTTATGTTTAAATAGGGATTTAGACATGAAATTGATTAGTTTAAATTAGATTTAGACTAAATCGGATAGAAAATTGAAAGAGTTTCAATGGGAAGACTTTAAAATTTGGTGTTTTTGAAAAGAATTTTCAAAATAAAATTTTAAAGTGGATGGTTTTTTGAAAAGAGTTTTCAAATTGCTGGGTTTTTGGATGAAGATTCATCAAAAACAGCAAAAAGATGGAATTTTTTTGAAAATTGGAAGAAAACATGGTGCTGTCCAGGAGACCGGACTGACTAGGACGCGTCCCAGTCCTTCCCGGACTGGGAATCCGAGAACATCTCGGATTAGGACGCGTCCGAGCTATTCTCGGACAGAAGACGCGTCCGAGAGCGTCTCGGACAGGGATCCTGAAGGATCCGCGTCTAGCACCTGAGGTCGCGTCTTCCAGACGCGACCACACAGAGAAGTCCGGACGCGTCTCGGATTGAGAATCCGGACGCGTCTCGGATTGAGAATCCGGACGCGACCAGGACTGGACCTTCCAGAACGCGTCTGGGACGCGTCTGGTGAGACCAGAAGTGATGGGCCTAGAAAGGTTGCCCTAAATAGGTCACCACCCGCAAGTATACGGGCGTCAAGTGATAATTCCGGTAAGACCGGTTCGTTCCTCAGAGACTAAGTGAAACCTATTCTAAGACTTAGAAGTAAGACGGTTTTTTGTTTTTGAGAATTGTTTTGGTGATAATAAAATATTAAAATGATTAACGAAAATAAAAGAGATGAACTCAAATGGGGGAGAAAGCTAGGGTTTCGAATCCGCCTTGTCATGATACGTTCATAACCTAATCATCAATGACATTACAAAGCTTGGTTTCTCGAATGATAATAAGTCAACTAATGAAATACAACTAATAAGCATCGACCATAAAAGAATTTAATCTAATGATGGTGGATCAAATCGGAGGTATAACCATGAAAACTACATTATCAACATCGAACTCATTCACCATATTACGGATACTAACTATTGCTTATCAACTAACAAGTATCAATCATAAAAGAACTTAACCTAATAATGATAGATCAAGTCTAGAAGCATAAACAATGAAAGAAAATCACTAAAATTATGATACGAGTCTAAACAACAATATTTTGATGAAAAGGCTAAATATGTTAAACTTGATCAAGGTTTCATCTAACCCTAGATAGGAATTCTAGCTGAACATGGCCATAAATACAAACATGATCTTCATTATTATCTTGTCACAAATTTCAGAAAAGAATATAAATCAAGACAAGCAAAAGAAGATCACAAAGGAGTAGTAATGCCTTTAGAAGATGCTCCAAGATGTTGAAGATGAATACATGTTTATGTTGATAGCAACTACAACACTCTCTCTGTTTAAGCTCTTTCTCTCACTTTATTTCTACTAACACTCTCTCTTCTCTCTCACAAAGAAAAGAAAATGATGAAGAAAAGTGATGATGAGTGCTCTGCTTTCTCTATAAAGCTCTCTGTCATGTAATCTCTCAACTCTAATAAAACAGTAAAAGAAGAAGAAAAATAAATCTATGAATTCTATCTATCTCTCTCTAAAAATTATGTCCTTGAAGCTCTAGAGAAGATGAAGAAGACAGAGCCTCAAAGATTATTCCGACCCCCTTGTTTTTGTTCTCCCCAAAGATGAGATATGCTTCCCTGTCATCTTCTTGTTGTTATATATAGATAGAAGAAACCGAAGCTTCCTGATTTGTCTCCAATTTCCAGTATAATCTTCCTCAATCACTTATAGAAAGATATAATCAAGCTCTGAAATTATTTCTCTAAAAATCAATCCAACCCAGCAGAGATCAGCCAAAGAAAGGCAGTCCCAATCCCTCTCAAATCTTCACAATCCCTCTTGGTTGTCTCTCTCTATATTTCTTTCTAAAAGTTCTTCAATCTAATATGTTTCCTTCAAAATCTCCAGCTCACTCTTTCTCTTTACTGTCAATAATTTGATTTCCAAAAAGATAGAGATAAAAGAAAGAGAAAAAGGGATGAGACTTGCCTTACTAGCCTTGCTGTGATTTCTCTCTCTCTGTTTAATATATAGAAAATATCTTCTTCTTACCTCTTTGAATTTCAATTTAAAACTTCCATGTTGTTATCAATCGAATCCCTCTCTCTGTGTTCTTACCTTTCTCAAACATTATGTTAATGCAACTTGATAGATGATGAAAGAAAATATCTATTCTCTCTCTAAATCGATCTTCAGCTCAGGCAAATCTCTAGAATTATCTTCATCAATCTTCAAAGAATTTTCATGAGTTTCTCTCTCTAAATACAGCAGCTCCATCTCTCTTGTTCACCTTCAATCACTTTCTATATTCTCTACTGTAACCATTCAGCAGGGAAGAGAATGTTTCCCTCAAATTTTCGATTACCAAGGACCAAATTTGGAAAGCATCCATTCCTGGCTGCCCATTAGATAACAAAAGTCGGAGTCTTCCTTTTTTATCTCATCATTCTCACGTGGGACCCATTTGAACCAAATCAATTGGATGACATCACCATCCAATTCCAGTCTAAAAACCTATTCCTGTGGTTCACGTGGGGTCCATTTAAAGGGTCTTTGATAATTAATTTTAGGTTCCTTTAGTAATAACCCCTATAAACTAACTCATTTACAAAATCATCCCCAAATTAACATTACTTGAACCGACTCATTTGCATATCAAATTAGACATCAATTTCCCATAATATTGGCTTCTTTGCATCTTTGAGCTATTCCTGAAAAATCAATTAACTCCATTAATTTTATCAACTTTGGGAATTAACAAGCGTAAATTGACAATATATAATTGAGTTTTAACAAACTCATCAAGAAGCTGTCTCGGACTGGGAGTCCGAGAAGCACAGGCTTGGGCAGAGCGTCTAGGACGCATCTGCGGGGCTGGGAAGCGTCTGGCCTAGGGCCAGGACGCGTCCACCCGAGGGACTTGGCACGGTCAGGGACGTGCCAATCCGGGTCCGACCTTGGTCTGGACCTTGACCGAGACTTGACTGGGTCTAGTCAAAGGGTCCCTTGACCAAGTTTGACTTAAGTCTTTGGAGTTAGACTCGGGTCTTTTGGGCCTTGACTTAAGTGGGAGGTTTCTGTTTTCTTCTTCCGACTTTGACCATATTTTTTCCGAAAGCGACCCGGGCCAACCAAAACCTGAATCGGAGTTTTTCCAAAATGATTTCAAAATCTTTTAGGATAAAACCAGAGCGAGCCATTAGTCAGAATTATGAGATAATTAGACTTAAGGCACGTTAGACATAGAGATGTCGGTAGTATCTCCCGAAAAGCTATCTAGAACATAGCAAACCTAGATTCGACCTAAGTAAGCGAATCTCATACATACTTGGGTGTTTTATGATTGTCATATTATTATGTATGTATGGATGTGAATGCGGGTTCTAGTATGGCCATAGAATTGTTCTATCTTGTTTTTAAGCACGGATGGGTGCCCGATGTAATTAATTTAATTTCAAGTTTTATACGATCTGCGAATCGTTGAGTCTTGTAATTAGAGTTAAGGGTACAATAGAGTCCATTGAAGAGCCAAAGGATGAGATCGTGGTTCGAGTGGGAGAATTCAATGGATGTTCGAGGATGGAGATCCAGGCGAACGGAGGCTAAACAAGCAAAGAACCTAAGAAGATTAGATCTTTTAGGTTAGGGGCCATACTAGGATCATGTCTGCTTGATTTATTTTCTCGCGCGCATTTACTTATTTACGTTTTGTGTGGTGTATGATTATGTTAGAGTTCACAGTAATGCATGCAAACAAAAACGTAAGAGTCCCCAAAAAGAATTTTGAGTAATGCCTACCCAGATTAAGACACCTATTGCGCCCTTGTTCATCGATGGTGGGTCATGCCAAAGCAGGGTGCCATCTTTTACCTCGGGACAATACGGGTAGACCTATGAAGAGGTCTACATGTCTAAATGGTTATTCTCAACGAGTCAGCAAAAGAGTTTTGGATTTCGAGGCAAAAGGATGAATTTAACACATAAGTGTTATTCATCAACCAAGAGTCATATGAGATATGATCAGTAAGGAGTTACTCACCCAGGAGGGTGAAGTTAAGGGCAGTGCCAAAGTACGCTTAGCTTCACAGGAATGGGATCTTGGAATCGTATTATTCATAGGGGGACGGTTTTCATTAAATAATATGGCAAAAAGAGTTTTTGCGTAAACATTGAATGTAGTACTTAGCAAAATCCTTATTTTGTTTCTGTAGAGTAGAGATGGCAAATAGTATTAGTTCACGTTTAGATAGAGATCTATACGACTTTCTAGATTGGGAGGAAGATCAGAGAAGAGTTCTCGATGCTTCAAAGAAAGAAAGCGTAATAGAGCTACCAGAAAGGGAAGTGGAAGTCGGTGCCTATGTTATAGAGGTCAATTTGGCAGATATGGCTGACTCTCCCTCATGGGTATATGATACCGGATGTGGAGCACATATAATTTCAGAATTAGATGAGCTCAAGGAGGTCAGGTATCTGACAAAGAGCGAGATGGTTCTACGAGTCGCAAATAAGGCAAGAGTTGCTGCTGTGGCTGTAGGAATTTTCGAGCTCAGTTTAGAGACTGGGTTGATATTAGTGCTACGTAATTGCTATTACGTACCGACTATATCGAGGAACATCATCTCTGCGTCGGTGTTAGACAAAGAGGGATATCACGCTATAATAAAGGACAAGAGTTGTTCTTTATACAAGGGTGAGATGTTCTATACCAGTGCTAAGCTGCGTAATGGTCTTTATGTTGTGAACATAGAAGACGAAATCCTGAACATAGACACGAAACGGCTTCGTACTCATGATTCTAACCAAAGTTATCTCTGGCATTGTCGTTTGGGTTACATTAACATGAAACGCATGCAGAAGCTTCATGCAGATGGACTTCTGGGGTCGTGTGATTTGGAATCATACGATACATGTGAGCCATGCTTAGTGGGCAAGATGACAAGATCGTCCTTCAAGGGGAAAGGAGATCGGGTGAGTGAACCCTTAGGACCGATACATACAGATGTATGCGGACCTATGAGTACACTTGCGAGAGGTAACTATGGCTACTTCATAACGTTCACTGATGACTTCACTAGATATGGTTACGTATATCTAATGAAGCATAAGTCGGAATCGTTTGAAGTGTTCAAACAATTCCAGAATGAAGTAGAGAATCAGCTTGGCAAGAAAATAAAAGCCATTCGATCGGATCGAGGTGGTGAGTATTTGAGTCAAGAGTTTGAGGATCATCTTCGGAGATGTGGAATAGTTTCACAACTCCTCCAGGAACACCTCAGATGAACGGTGTGTCCGAGAGGAGGAATCGAACATTGATGGACATGGTTCGATCGATGATGAACTTAGCCGATCTTCCTAACACTTTCTGGGGGTATGCTCTAGAAACGGCTGCTTTCACACTTAACCGAGCTCCGTCAAAAGCTGTAGAAAAGACGCCATATGAGATATGGACTGGAAAGGTTCCAAAGTTGTCTTTTCTCAAAGTCTGGGGTTGCGATGTTTACATAAAGCGTTTACAAAGAGATAAACTAGCACCAAGATCAGACAAGTGTCTCTTCGTCGGTTATCCGAAAGAGACAAAGGGGTATTACTTCTACAACCCATCAGAGAACAAAGTGTTTGTTGCTCGTGATGGTGTCTTCCTTGAAAAGGAGTTCCTTTCCAAGAAGACAAGTGGGAGAAATATAGAGATCGAAGAGGTTCGATCTGAGCAACAAACTGGCACCGTTGCACCGATGTCAGAAGTCGCGATTCCTAACTATTATGAGCCAATAGAAGAGGAAAGAGGGGATGAGATGGTAGATCTCGGAGATCCTCCCGCGCAGAGCGAATGTGATTCGCAGGAGAACCCTCAAGGAGTTGAGAGTGTCTCACCTGTTGTTCAAGCCCCGCGTAGGTCCGCAAGGCTGATTGAGTTATCTCAACGACAAGAGTTGTTGTTGGTGGAGGATAATGAACCCAGCACCTACGAAGAAGCTATGACGAGCCCAGACTCCGAAAAATGGCTGGGAGCCATGAAATCCGAAATGGAATCCATGTCTGAGAATCAAGTTTGGAACTTGGTTGATTTTCCCGATGGGGTAAAACCCATAGGATGCAAATGGATTTTCAAGATGAAAACAGACAAGGATGGAAACGTGAGCGTTTTCAAAGCTAGACTCGTGGCAAAAGGTTACAGACAAGTCCAGGGTATAGACTACGAAGAAACCTTTTCCCCTGTCGCGATGCTTAAGTCCATTAGGATTATTCTAGCAATTGCAGCTCATTACGATTATGAGATTTGGCAAATGGATGTCAAAACCGCCTTCCTGAACGGTAAACTGGAAGAGGATGTGTACATGACACAGCCTGAGGGTTTTGAGGATTCCAGGAATGCTGGAAAGGTTTGCAAGCTTCAAAGGTCCATCTACGGGTTGAAGCAAGCAAGTCGGAGCTGGAATCTTCGATTCGACGAGAAAATCAAAGAGTTTGGTTTTCTGAAGAATGAAGAGGAATCTTGTGTATACAAGAAGGTTAGTGGGAGCAACCTAGTTTTCTTGGTCCTGTATGTGGATGACATACTGATCGTTGGAAATGACATCCCTATGCTTGACTCCGTGAAAGAGTGGCTTAGGAAGTGTTTTTCAATGAAAGACCTAGGAGATGCAGAATACATATTGAGCATCAAGATCTATAGAGATAGATCGAGGAGGATGATTGGACTTAGTCAAGAGACTTATATAGATAAGATTCTTGGGAGGTTCAAGATGGAAGACTCTAAGAGAGGATTCCTACCCATGACACGTGGTACGACGCTTAGCAAGACTCAGTGTCCCCGAGATCCTGATGAGCTAGCACACATGAAGAAGGTGCCTTATGCTTCGGCAATAGGATCTATCATGTACGCCATGGTCTGCACTCGCCCAGACGTCTCATATGCTTTGAGTATGTGTAGTCGTTACCAATCTAATCCAGGTGAGAAACACTGGACCGCAGCCAAAAATATCCTAAAGTACTTGAGAAGGACTAAGGATCACTTCTTGGTTTATGACGGGAAAGACGAACTAATCGCGGAAGGCCATGTGGATGCGAGCTTCCAAACGGACAGAGATGATTTCCGATCGCAGTCGGGTTATGTCTTTTGTCTAAACGGAGGAGCAGTAAGCTGGAAGAGCTCAAAGCAGACTACTGTAGCAGACTCTACCACAGAAGCAGAATACCTTGCCGCTTCGGAAGCAGCTAAGGAAGGAGTTTGGATAAAGAAGTTTATCTCCGAACTTGGTGTAGTTCCTAGCATAGAAAATGGGGTTACTCTGTATTGTGACAACAATGGAGCTATCGCCCAGGCTAAGGAACCAAGGGCACACCAGAAATCCAAACATATCCTAAGGAAGTACCACGTGATTAGGGAAATCACTGAGCGAAAGGATGTGGTCATTTGCAAAGTCGATACGGACGACAACGTTGCCGATCCGTTAACTAAACCACTGCCTCAGCCCAAGTATGAGAGTCATAGAAGGGGCATAGGTATAAAGCGCATCGATGAATGGCTTTAAGTTGTAATTGGATTAATGAAAAGGGGTTTTCATGTAATCAATTAGCTACATTCAATAAAAAGAAATAAAGGAGTTATTTCTGTCGTTAAATAATGGTTTAGTGTTTAATGACGGTCCAAAATAATGAGGAATTCCAGGTAGGTTTATCAAATACGTGATCTGGTAAATGGAACCCTACTAAGTGAACATGGAATGGATTCATTATAGAGTCCCTAGTCCAGGTCATTGCATGGACAACAATGACTTAAGAAGACTAGCATGGGAATTGACTGATAGTGCAGTTCCATGGGCTATAGGAATATGGTATTTAAGTCAATTACATGGATGTAGATTGGGGAATCTACATTGGATTAACCCAAAGATGAGAGTTTTTTCAAGGAGTTGAAAAAGGCGTCACAAACTCTCATAGGCAAGATGATTGGAGAGATTCCGTAAACATGAGTGCTCCACTCATCTTATGTAAGGAATGTCGAACTTTGGTACTGTCAAACGCCGCGCCATAAAAGGAGGTTATAAAGGCAGCATACTGGGGAGACAGGATAGACATGAAGTTAAGTGGGAGTACAAGACTGGATGATGTCCTCCTATTAAGTTAGGAATAAGTATCTCCGGGCCACTTGAGGAGAAGCAACTGGAAAATGTGTGGCCGCACTCAAATGGATTAAGAGTTAATCATTTGAATTGACAGTTGTTCTCTGGATCAAGAAAGTCTGAACGGTGTGACGTATCAGATGAGATACTAAGCGACATGGGAATCGAGCATTGCACTTGTTCTAAGTACAAGTGGGAGACTGAAGGATTTATCCGTTCGGTCTGAAGGAGATGTCCTTCCGAAGGAGTGTCCTTCGACCAAGGTGGCAATGCGATCAATTTGTCAGTTAGGATAACGATGACCACACGTAAAGATCATCCAGTCCGGTCCAATTAGGGGTCGTAATGCTTTGCTAGAAGCCAACTACGATCGTCGGATCAAAGAGTTGATTCACAGCTAACATAGACCGGATCCTACAACGGGTTACACATAAGAGTGGTAACTTGATCGGAGAGAATTGACTAGACGAGAACTGGCTAAAGTTGGATGGGATTCAACTGGAAAGGCCGAAAGGGTCCGAATGGAGATTCGGGACAAGATAGAAGGAAGGCTCTTTGGGCCGGCCATGAGATGGCCGACCAGAGTAAGTGGGCCGGCCACATAAGGCCCATGGTGGGCTGCCCTGGCCGGCCACACTTAAGGGGATTATCAAAATACCCCAAAAAGGGTATTTTGGTAATTATCTTTTCTGTGACCCAGAAAATAGAAAACCTAATCTGAATGAGATTCTAATTAGGGTTTGTCTATATATTGGGTCAGTTGAGAACAGAAAAGGTGTGGACTTTTCTCTAAGGAAAAATATACAGCTCTCTCTCTCTCTGAATATACAGCTATTGGAGAGAGAGGAATATAGAGAAAAAGTTCCCATTCTATCAATCTAGTCAAGAAGAAGAGTTCTTCTCAACCTTCTAGTAAGTCCTAGCAGTCTGAAAGGAAGGGAGATCAAGTCTATTCACTCGGTGTCTCAAGTAGAGGAGCTACAGTTGGAGCTCTCGATCTTTGCATGCGATTGGAATGGTTCGAGGGAAAAACGCGTTAAGGTATTTATCCCTCTCTAGTTCATTGATTAGTTTATGCATAACGATCCTGGGCAATCTAGTGTTAAACATGAGATGTTTGAGATTCCGCTTACAACACTAGTTAGTGTATATGATACACAAAACCCTACAAAGGGCATCTTGCAGGGCCGGTTTCTTCTGGTCGACCTCCCAGTTAGGGGAACATTGGGTGGACCATCAGGAGCTCAGCGGTCCTGCTGCCTTAAGCCGGGTTGACCCAGTAGACTTCAGGTCTGATCTTGACTCTTCAGACGTTAGCACGTCTGCACATTTTATGCATCATCATGAGTCCCGCAACTCCTTAGTGGAAAGTAATGAGACTGACGAGTAGAAGTAACTCGTGTGTTTTAAACATTGAAGACCCTGAAGTCGAGGATTTTACCTAGAACAGAGCAATTTCGTGAAGCTCGGTCATCCTTTTGGTTTCCCAAAACAGAACTGATTCAAGCTTTGTTTGGCTTGGGCTGATGGACGCTGATGATTGTAAAACCTCTTTTCTCTAAGGCTGTTTTTAGCAGAAGGGACTCAAGTCTTGTATTGAAGGACGCGTGATTTGTTCTCCCGGGACACGTTTCGACTTCTCCTCGAGCAATTAATTTTCTTTTCATGCGCGATTCTGTGACGTCACAGATTCGATCTTCTGATCACGCATTTTTGGCGATACACCTTTAGGTAACTGCGCACGACAGTTCCGTCATCATGCGTGGATGTGTCGCGTTCTCTCAGTGGGGGAGTTGACGTGTTTCCTCGAAACCCACTGATATGCCTACGAATCTGACCCGCCTTGAGTTGTGCGTATCTTTTAGTCATTGCGTTCCCGAGAATCGTTCGGTCTTTGCTTTAATGACCCCTTGTCTGTTTTCGAGAAGCCTTCTGGCTATTCCTTCCCAGTATAAATAACCTACCTTGGCTCTTTAACTCCTCATCATAAAAAATCAGAGAAGGTCTTTCCTTTCCAAATACTTTTCAAATTTGTTTTTTACCTTCTGTTTTCATTGAAGATCCGAGATGAGGCCTCTGTTTGACTTCATTCTAGCTACCTGCTTGGGGGAGGTTTTTTCATAATGACCTCGGTAAAGACTGGACTTCTCCATAATGACCGTGGTAACCCCATGTCCCATTTGGGTAGATTCCACTAAGAAGTATGGTTACCAGTGCTGCCTCCAGCTGGGGTGCTGTAAGCAAGGTGATGATGACAAGAGGGTTATTTTTTCCTCGGTTGTCTTCTTGCCTTGGCAGCTCTTTTGGAAAGGGGTATCTGGTAACTTCTCAACTTTTCTCCAACCGAAACGCGTGACTGCTCTTCTAGCCGCTCACGTTCTTTGGTTTTTTCCTTGCCCTCGACTTCTTTTTGAGGGTTTTACTTCTTGCAATTTCTCCTGTAATAGACCTAATTACCTGTTCTAGCTTCGGTGTCCTTTTCTGCAATTTCTTCTGTAATAGGTCCTGCCTCGAGAATTAATGGAATTAATTTTCGCCTTTATGTTGTTTCTCTTGATATTTCTTTTTCGCGCGTCTATCTATTGGCCTTATACTCACTTACGTCCGTCGTGACTCTTCGGTGGCCGTGCCCCTTCATAACTGCCCTTCGTGCTATAAATATGTCTTAAAGTTCAGTACGAGTATCTTGCAATTCTCGCCATGAGTCTCTTAATGGTTAATGGAACTCTTCCCGGTGGCGACTTTAAGGTTTCTTTCTACATGGTTCTGAATAACAATGATTCCTCTGTTGAAAACTTGTGCATGGAGGTGGCTGGTGAAGGCTTCATTGAGATCCTTCGTCCTCGAGACCTTCTGGATGATGATAATCTTTCTGCGTTGGTCATAGCCCATCCTCTCTATCCCCTGGTTTATTCATTAATCGGCGTAACAAGTGCCTCTGAACCTGCTCTTTTTTCGATCGTCAGGTTTTTGGTTCGCCGTCGTGGGGGTGGTCGGTTACTTGTCGTGATTATCAAAGCCTCGGTGGTTATTGGCGGTCCTCCTGTTGCTCCTTCCTTTTCTTCCGATGTGCTATAGTTGTTCACGGATGATGTTTCCCTGTTTTTTTATTTTTTATTTTTTATATATATGTGTATGTATATAGCAAAACAAGCAGTCAATTTGATTAGTTCTATGCTTACTAATGCAGTTTCCCTAATCTTACTACGCAAGCTCCAAATGATCTCCCCTGCAAAAAGAGCAACTTAGGTTTATTCTAGTATGACCTAGGCTTACGAATTCCTTCTGCAAAATAGAACCCGAATTAGTGTAACTGTATAGCTTTGAATGCTTTTCGGATCTGGATTTTTTCCCCTGATCATGGCTGCTGCTCTTAGGGCTGTTTTTCGTTGGCTTTAGCACAACTAGTTTAGCTAGGACTTCTCCTTGAACCCCTGGTCGTGGCTTTTGCTACCAGGGCTGGTTTCGTTAGCTTGAGCGCAACTAATTTAACTAGGACTTCTCCTTGCACCTCTGGTCCTGGCTTTCGCTACCAGGGCTGGTTTCGTTGGCTTGAGCACAACTAGTTTAACTAGCACATATCCTTAGACCCCTGGTCATGGCTTTCGCTACAAGGCTGGTCTTGTTGGTTGTAGAGTTCTTCAAGATTGTGATTAAGGCGGTTGTGTTCCTCTTTGGTGTTACTATTCTGGAGCTTTCTAATGATCCGGTTGATGTTATTCTCAATGTTACCAAAGACCTTCTTGTTCCAATTAGTGAGTTTCCTGCTAAGTTTTTTGAGATCATGTTGGATGTTGTTAAGGTCCTGAGTGTTCTTAATGTGATTCCAATTATCTGCAATGAAACTATGGCAGTCCGGGTGGGTCATCCAAGTTCGGATGAACTTGAAAGGTTTAGGGCTAAGTTGGATGAGGTCTTTATTGTCAAGAAAAATTGGCAAGTGATCTGACCCCACCGTATCAAGGTGGGTGACACCAGAAGATTGAAATTGTTGAAGCCACTGGAGGTTCGCCATCCCCCTGTCAAGTCTCTCTTGAATAAAATGCTCTCCGAACTGCTTGTTACTCCACGTATACGGTTTTCCTTGGTAACCCAAATCCAGTAAACCTAGATTGTTGATAATGTCCATAACCTTAGGCAAGTGGGAGTTGGACACGCATGTCTCTTCCAATTAAAAGAATTGGAAGAGACATGCGTGACCATCACATATTCAACCTTGTAATCTTATTTGACATTTGAGGAAACGGTTTTTTATTACATTTGTATAAACAATTAATCCTTATTAATTAGAATTGATATAAATGTACATAAATTCATTAATCAAATAAATTATACTCAACCTGGATACCCACCTTAAAATTTTGACTTTGCGTATATTTAGTAATCTCTAACTATATTATGTTTCTTCTTTTTGTTTTACTTATATATACAAAGGTATGGTCAAGTCCAAGCAAAAATGGTCGATATATTAAGAAATTAAGACAGTTATTAACTTATTATGACTCCTTAAACTAAAACTAATTAGGTGATCATGACAATTGTAAGTAATATTAATAGATAATTTTGAGTTTCAACATGTATAGGTACCTCTAAGATGCAGCATAACGACACTGAATTTACACTAATCATGTACTAAATCTATTCAATTTCATTGAATCTTATTGTTCAAGTAGTCTCTTCCATAAAATGGAAGAATATATGTAATATTCAAAAGTCAAGTGTATTTCAAATTAAAGGTCAATCATGTGTTAATTTAATTAATAACTTTTGAATAAGTTCAAAGGTAACTCCGTCATTTATTAACAAGGTAATATATCTTTTCTATTATTAACAAGTTAAATTCAATTTTCTTCCCTAATCTTACCGATTCCAACAATTAAAATAATGAGTTTACTTCGTATCATCTCGCCCTAGACACATAATTAATTGGAAAACCCATTAAGTAGTTTAAAGGGGAATTTGGCCAAAACTCCCTAAGAAATTATGATTTTGGTTAAAAAGGATTCATCAAAGTTTTTTAGGCTTCACCTCCCTAATGGCAATTATGTAATTTTCAATTTCAGTAAAAAGACCAACCTAACCCTAGTCTAAGAAAATACCTTGCACTGCCTTGCAAACACTTTGCACTGCCTTGCAAACACCTTGCAGAGCCTTGCAAACACCTTGAAGGGCCTTGCAAACACCTTGCATGGTTTTTGCAAACACCTTGGATAGCCTTGCAAACAAATTGCAGAGCCTTCCAAACACCTTGCAGAGCCTTGCAAAAACTTTGCAGAGCCTTGCGAACACCTTGCATGACTTTTGCAAATACCTTGCACAACCTTGCGAACACCTTGCAGAGCCTTGCAAAGCTTTGCAAACACCTTGCAGAGCCTTGCAAACACCTTGCAGAGCCTTGCAAAGCCTTGCAAACACCTTACAAAGCCTTGCAAACACCTTGCAATGCCATGCAAATGGTTTGCAAATTAGTTTTGAATTGATTTAACATAAAATTTGTTACAAATTATTATATTTTGTCTAATAAAATGTTGTATCGAAAAACTAGCTAAAACCCCTACAAATTCATAATAGTCATTTTATAAGCTCTAGCACCATCATTTTACTTTTCTTCGAAAAACTTCCAAAGCTTTCATGAAATTCTAAATTTGAACATAAATACCAATCATGATTGTCCAAGAAAAACTTCCAAAGCTTTCATGAAATTCTAAATTTTATCAAACACATTGCTTGCATCAATTATACTTTCACAACTTCCATATAAATCCAACAAATAAGTTTGAACATAAACATCAAAACTAACAAATTGTCATCCATCGTTCATAACTCAATGAAAATAAAGCAATGAAGAAGTTGGATTATACCTTGAAACACTATCAAATTCTCCTTCCATTTAAAGTATATAAAACTTTCTCTCTCTAGAATTTAGAACCAAAAACTAAATCAAACCCCTTAAAAGCCTCTTCAAACAACAAGCAAATAGATTAAATCACCAAAACCTAAAAACATTAACCTATCTTATAGCCAAATCGATTCAAACCCCAGAAATTTTAATCGGCGTCGACAATCCAACTCGGTTCGTTCATGAGAAAAACTCAAGTTCCTGATTTATTAGTTAGATTATTACTAAGTATTTCTAATTGAATGAAGGGTATTTTTGACTCTTAAAAAGTTGGTGCCTTTAAAAATGTCCTTCAAATCTATTTTTATAACTTACTTGGGGCCTAGCTAGTTAAAAAGATGGGTTGTCTTTTTAACAAAAAAATACAAGAAATTGGGCCTCCTGCCCAATTTCCTGTAGTTTAAAAGGCTATGTTAATATACTAAGTAGATCTCCCTATCAGATAATTTGACTAACACTTAGAATAACCTACTAAAATTACTTAGTTTTCCTGCTGGCTGTAAGTTTTTGTTAATTTCTTTAAGTATGTGTCAGCTAAAGGACCGGCCCTATAGAACAAAATGACGGATGTCAACCACCCATTACCGTTCTGAGTCCCTGTTTGTAGGCATCTGGTCCTAGACCTTTGTGGTTCAAAGAGAGACCTAAAATTAATAACTCAGTATGATGATTATACAGGTGATAGATAAATGGAGGAATATAAGACCATGTATGATCACAGTTGTGACTCTTTACCCATTTAGCTAGTAAATACACTGGTATATTATTGTTATATTGTTGCACCCAATGTGATCAAACTTGATGCTGTGAAACGAAGGAAAAAGTGTCTTCATCGTTCACATATAAGGAAGTACTTGTCAATGCTGCTCCATTTGATGTCCTTGGAGGTATTTGATGATTCCTTGGTTATCGCTTTCAACTATGACATACTTGTAATTATGTTCGTTCGCATCTGATCCTAGACTTGAGAATATCTAAATAAATTTTTTATAATGGAAGTATTTGAACTTCCGCACCTCGTTAGACTTTTTTCTACTTCTTTAGAGTTGGGACCCCTTCCTAATAATTCAAATTGATTATATGATGTGGTTCGCTAGACCTCTAAATTTTCTTCGATAAAAAATAACACCCAATTTTTTCTCTTAATTTGAATTTATATCATTGAAGTTACGTGAATAAACTTTCAGATCAATAATAAGAAGACTTGAGGATCAACAAAAAATCAAAGTATATTAAAATATTTCAAGATATATGAAGTTTCAGTAGATTGAGTTTCATGTATATATGATGTCTCTTGTAATTATCTAATATTATTATTGGGTTAGTTCTGTTTTGGCCCCCGATTTGTGACCAACTGGCCGTTTTGACCCCGAATTGTGTCCGGCAGTTCGTTTTGGCCCCAAAAAATTCCTAAATGGCCCCAAATTTTTTCAACCTCCCAATTTTACCCCCATGGCATTTCTGTAATTATCTTTTTTTCTTTTTCTTTGTCCACCTCATCTAACAATCACCACATCACTCTGTCCACCTCACCCTTCTTCTCCGGCGAAAGGTTGCTGGCCGGAATAAAAAATTCCGGCCGGCCACCTTTACCAAAAAAAAAAAAATTTCTTCATTTTCTTCATTTCTCTCTCTTCTTCATCTCCTTCTTTTTCTCTCTTCTTCATCTCCTTCTTTCTCTCTCTTCTTCTTCTTTATCTCTCTTCTTCTTCTTTATCTCTCTTCTTCCTCTTTCTTTACCGGAGAACCAGACTCGGTCTGGTTTCAAACCAGACCGGGATCTGGTTTCTACAACCAGATCCCGGTCTGGTTCTCCGGCGAAGGGGCGGTTATATTGAAAGAGAGAGAGAGAGGGGTTAGAAAGAGGAAGAAGAGATAAAGAAGAAGAAGAGAGAGAAAGAAGGAGATGAAGAAGAGAGAGAAAGAAAGAGATGAAGAAGAGAGAGAAATGAAGAAGATGAAGAAATTTTTTTTTTTTTTGGTAAAGGTGGCCGGCCGGAATTTTTATTCCGGCCGGCAACTTTTCGCCGGAGAAGAAGGGTGAGGTGGACAGAGTGATGTGGTGATTGTTAGATGAGGTGGACAAAGAAAAAGAAAAAAAATAATTACAGAAATGCCATGGGGGTAGAATTGGGAGGTTGAAAAAATTTGGGGCCATTTAGAAATTTTTTGGGCCAAAACGAACTGCCGGACACAATTCGGGGCCAAAACGGCCAGTTGGTCACAAATCTGGGGCCAAAACGGAATTAACCCATTATTATTTGATAAGTATTATTTACTTCCTAGATTAGTATGGAACTTAGAAACAAAAACCCCAATTTACTCTATAAATAGCGGCATAATTTACTGGAGACCAAACCGGGCAATTGTCCAATCTGGACTTTGAAATGTCTTTTTTTTTGTGAAATACAAATGTCTTGTTAGTAGTACTAATTTACTAATTTTCTAGAACACTCTTGTCGCTATTTATATATTTTGGTTTTATTTGGTTTTTGTGACAAATTAGAGAAGAGGAATGCAGCTAAGCCCATCTTTGTTTTTAGGATTATTTTCCAAATAGCCCCCAACTTTTATTACCAGCTTCTTGTCTAGCCACTTACTTCGTCAAAAATATTCAGATGGCCCACTTTTTGAGTTTCCGTTATAACTCCGTTAACCAGTCATCATTTCTCTCTCCTCCATCTCATCACCTATTTCTACCACCTCATCTTCTCGCCACCTCATCGTCTTCACCGACGAAGGTCGCCGGCCGACAACTTTTCCGGTCGGCGACCTTCAAACATTAAAAAAAAATTCCTCTCTCTAAATTTTTTTTTGGTCTTCTCTCCGCTCACTCTCTAGATCTGTTGAGAGAGAGAGGAGAGAAGACCAAAAAATATATACATTTTTTTAGAGAGAGGAAATTTTTTTTTATATTTGAAGGTCGCCGGTCGGTGAAGACGAGGTGGCGAGAAGATGAGGTGACAAAAAGAGGTGATGAGATGGAGGAGAGAGAATACATGACTGGTTAACGGAGTTATAACGAAAACTCCAAAAGGGGGCCAACTGGGTACTTTTGACAAAGTAGGGGCTAGGCAGGAAGTTGTTCACAAAGTTGAGGGCTATTTCTGAAATAACCCTTACTTTTATCACATTCTCTTTTTTTACATCCTGTTGTGTTTTTTTTCTTTGTTAGACGTTATAGAGCAATTCAAACCTAAAAAGCTTAGATAATATTTCACAAAGATTGTCAAAACTTATCACTATTAAAGCACTTAATTGAGTTGTGTAATTTTTCTGTACACTTTTGAGTACAAATTCCTTATCTATTATGCGAGAATTCACCATGATACCAAAAGATAAAATACTTGAGAAAATAAATTCTACCTTTGGAAATACATATTCATTATAGGTTAAATATCATTTTCCAAAACTTTAAGCTAGTCCTTTTTGGATGAAATCCTAACTTCACCTTTTAACAAAAAAAAAGCCGCGGTTTTGGAGCATAAAGAATAACCTCCGGAGAATAAATTCTCTATGGAATCCATGTTATTTTGTACATTCTCAGGGGGCATTTTTTTTAGGCCAAAAATTCACGTTATCAAACATTGCTCACTAATCTCCATCTTCTCCCTTCATCAAAAAAAAAAATCTCCATCTTCTCTATCACATTCACCACCACAACATCCCACCACCGCCATTCCGACCACAATTTCCACTTCTTCACCCCTCTCTTTTCTGTTTTCCTCTCTCACCCACTCTCGGTCTCTTCCTTTCTTGCTCCTTTTTCTCTCACCGTTACAGTCTTTCTCTATTGGCCCTCTCTCTCTCTACTGAATGTCTCATCCAATCCTTCTGATTAATATACCCTGTAATTTCCTAATGATTCCTGCAAAATATTAGGCTTTATACGGGGCAAAATAACAGAACTGTTGGTGGAAATAAAACTTCAAATCTACATTAGAAGTTCCAAAATGAGATCTAAAGAAACAAGTTGCACACATACTATGCCCGAGATTTGTAGTCTCAGAGCATCTCCAATGCAAAACTTAAAATAAACTCTATTTGGCTTATGTGTTAAGTCTCAATTGAGTTTCTCTTTCCTATGTGGTTAATTTGAGTATCTCTAATTCAAGTCCTTCTCCAATGCAACACTCTAGAAAACTCTAATAGATACACATGTCACACATACATTTAATAGGAAAAAGTGGTTGAGAAAGAAAAGTTTCCTATTGGTCCAAAAATTAAATTTGATGACTAGGACACTTAAGACTCTCAAAAGAGATCTCAAAAATAGAGTTTCTAGTTGAGACATCTTAAAACTTAATGCTTCCACATCATCTTAAGATCTCAATTGAGTTTTGCATTTGAGATGTTTTTTCTCAAAAAAAAACTCTAAAGTCCTAGGTGGCACTTAAGATTTTAAGATTGAGTCTTGCATTGGAGATGCTCTCAGCCATAATAAAATCTCACCGTATTCTTCACTTTCGATTTTTTTGCACTTCACCACGAATCGTTTCTGGTTCCCAATCTTTAGATAATCACAAAATTTGCATTGAAATTAGTAATAAAGAGAAAAAAATGGGGAGGAATTTCAGAACTTATATAAAAGATAAAATCAATAGCGGGAGAATCAATTTAGATGGACCAAACCAATCAACGACGAAATCAACTAGAACAGGAAGTTCAGACTTCAAAATAGTCTCAGAGAGCAAAGTCTGATCAATCTCTGTAAAACCCCAACTTTCATCGAGTCTTCTGAATCGGAGAAGCCCTAATTTTGACTCTTTCTTAGACCGTAACAAAAACAACCTTGTAAAAGAAGAACAAGACATGATAAAGGAAGTGTAATGTTAAAGTTTGATGTTGAAGAAGAGATTGTGGAGATATAGGGGATTGACTGAATAGAACTTGTTGGAGTTGAAATTATGGTCATCATGATCAAATTACTACAACTATTCTGCAACAACAATAAAAAGCTATTATTAGAGTCTAGATAGAGAGAGTAGCAATGAGAGAGAGAAAAGAAGCATGAGACAGCGGGTAGAGAGAGACCGAGAGACAGGTAATGAGCATCAGTGAGAGATAGGGGAAGAATAAAGGAGAAGATGATTAGGTGGTACAATTCAATGAATTGAATTTTTGGACTAAAATTAAATATGTCCTCTAAGTCAATTTTGATTGACTAAGTCTTTATTCCCTAGAAAGTTTTCTTTATTCTTCAAAGCCGCGGCGAAAAAAAACATCTAATTTCGCCCCTGTCTATAAATATGAGTTGGATCTTACACTTAATCACGTTAAATTATCATGTCAGTATTTCAGTTTATCTCTTTGATTTCACCTAATATGAATTTAACATGGTATCTCAACAAATTTTAATTGCGACCCTGATTCAAGCTTTTGAAAATTTTCAACATTTTATTTAATAAAATTTTGGTGATTTTATCATCGTTCATTCATCTCCATCAAGCAATCAAGATGATGTAAGCAGCTTTCATTCAAATGACGCCAAGTTGAATATTTTTTTTTTACCATGGGGGTGGAAATTTTGCTACGTGGATCACGTGATGGATCGAGAAGACGAAGATCCAACAATGGGCAAAAGTTCAAGATATTTGAATATCCAAAAGATTTAAGCGACTCATCATGCGAACTCTTAAAGTCAAGTATGCCTCCACCTCTGAAAAATACTTAAGAGGCCAGCTCTTTATCGGAGCTAAAAAAACTAAGGTCTTTAACAATATTATAGATCAAATAAAGTACAAGTTGTCTAAATGGAACCATTCTTTTCTTTCCCAAGCGGGCCGCACAGTGGTTATTACAGTTGTTGCTTCAGCTGTTCCCCGATACCAGATGCAATGCTTTGCCATCCCCAAAGGCATAAGCAAAAGCATAGCGACTTTACAAAAGTTCTTCTGGTGGAGAAAGTCTAAAGGTATATGTACCAAGGCTTGGTCATATATCTGTCTACTTAAGAAACTAGGGGGTTTGGCATTCATCACCCTCATCTTGATAACCTTATCACTTGGGAAGTGCACACGGGAGATAAAATTAATATCTGGACAGATAATTGGATCCCTGACACCTCTAGTCCGGTTCATAACTCCAACAATTCGAACTTAATCGAGTTTCTCAACTCATCACCAATGACCAATGGAATGATGATAGTCTCGGAGCTAATTTTGATGAGCCTACTCAAAACCTTATTAAAACCATTCCCTTCCATAACGAAGCTACTAACCAGATGAAATGGACTCTCACTGAATCTGGCAACTTCTCGGTTAAATCCATGTACCACGATCTCAACCTCAATAATCAACCTCAAGCCCCTTCCCCTATCAATTGGAACTTCATATGGTCTCACCCTACGATACCTCGCACCCAACTGTTCATTTGAAAAATTTGCACGAAGCCCTCCTAGTCCGTGATAGAATAGGTAAATATATAGGTAATCATTATAATTGTCCTAATTGTCCTGAGATAGATACTATTGAACATGCACTTTTACACTGTCCTTAAGCGAAAAATATTTGGTTTTACTTTAATATCTTGTCTACTAATATTGAACCATTAGCAGATTGGATATTTTCCTGGCATGATCAAAAGCAAACCAGTTACACTTCAAATGATATTCACTTTGTTACCATTCTTTGGCACATATAGAAAACTAGATGTAATCATTGCTTCCAGCATACAATTAATAATACTAGATCGGTGATAAATATGATCTTGGCATTCCCTAAACACATCAAAGCTCTTGCAAAACCTGACACTGCTAGTCAGGAGAAATGGCAACATCATGTGACACCCTACTTAAAAATCAAAGTTGATGCTTCTTTTACTAATATTAATACTAATATAGGCACTAGCCTGATAGTTCATAATGCTCAATCTACTTTTGTAGAAGCTAAAGTAACTTCGACCCGCGCTCGAAACAGTGAGGAGAGTGAGGCCATTACTATCCTTCATGGCCTCACCTGGGGAGAGGAAAATAACCACAAAACAATCATAATAGAAAGCGACAACATCAACCTTATTCATCATCTGAAGAATCCTAAACACAAGATACAATGACAATCGAAGCTCCACATCCAGAAAAACAAAAAAATCAGAAAGAGATTAGACAGTGTCAAATTCAACCACACAAAGAGATCTCTAAATACTCAAGCCGACAAACTAGCAAAATGGGCTCGCAAGAAAAATAGATCGAAGACATGGAAAAATGTACCTTACTTTTTAGTTAATATGTATTGTAATCGAACGCTTGTAGATTAATACTCCCTCCGTCCAAATTTAAGAGTCCCGTATTCCTTTTTCGTCTGTCCCAAATTAAGAGTCTCATTCTTCCTTTATCATATAAAATCCCTAATTTTTCCAATTATACCCGTGTTGACAATATATAATGTATTTATTACCTAATTAAAAGAATTCGTATTTTCGTAATCTTTTAGAGAGAGATAAGAATAACTTGTGTTTATGGAAACTAATCTTATATATAGTGCTAATCCTTTTGAATTCCAAAAAACATGTTAAAAATTAATATGGGTAAAAATGAAAAAGTAAAAATTGTGAAAAAAAAAAATCACATTTTTGAAATGGGACTCTTAATTATTTGACGGAGGGAGTAATATTTTACAGTTCAAACAAAAAAGAATCCAAAAGATTGAGTTTCATGTATTTAGGATATCCCTTGTAATAATCTAATAGGATAGATATTTGTAACCATCCTAGATTAGTTAGGAAAATAAAAAATCTTAACTAAGAGCATCTCCAATGCAAGACGCGAAAAAAAACTCTAAAAATCATATGTGTCAAGTGTGAAAAACGAATCTCTAAATGGTCTCTTTACTATTTGGTTATTTAGATTTTAGAGATACTCCATCGGAAAACCTTCTCCAATGCATCAATCACGAGAAACTCTAAAAACCTATATTTTGATGTAAATTTAATTGATTCACCTATGTGGCACTTAAGGTTCCTCAAGAGAACACTCTAAATTTAGAGTGTCCTCTTAAGGATCTCTAAAATAACTACCGCCATCTCATTATAGAGATCCAAGTTAAGTGTTGCATTGGAGATGGATTTTAAAGAGAAACTCTAAATAATCTTATGTGGCACTCTAAGATTTAGAGTTTGAGTCTAGCATTGGAGATGCTCTAAGATTGTGTTTGTGTTGTTTGTGATTGAAATTGAATTAGTTGAATAGTTTTACAATTAGCATATGTTGGAAATTAAAATACTTTAATTTTCGACTGATAAAGAAAAATTAATTTTGCACAGACAAAGAAGAATTAAGAAGATATTTAACTGAATTGAATTTGATTATTTAACTTGACTTGATTCATTGAAAATAAACTACAAAGACTGGTCTATTAATAGACCAAAATCTACCCACTAACTATGACCACTACTAACATGATCCCACAAACTTATTCATGAAACGCACTAATTTATCTATTAACCCCATTAACTTACCACTAAATTAACCAACTAATTCTTGACTACTAACATTAATCTACTAATTAAAATTGAGTTTACATATAATGTAACACCCTGCCTTAAACTCCAATGATATAACGCCAATCATGATCTTCAACTTGAAAAATCAATGGACCTTCAATGGCTTAATAAAAATATTAGCCATTTGTTCTTCAACTTACAACTTCATATCAATCTGATTTTTCATCGTACCCTTTCACAACTAATTTGTCTATTTGACAATCATCTGATTTGTATTTGGGTTTGAAAAACTATTTCACCCCAGTTGACTTTTTTCTTGCGGGCAGAGAATATAACTCCCAAGTATCACTTTTTCAATTGAATGAATTTCATCATCCACGGCTGAAAACCACCCACATTTTTTTACTGCGTCTTTAAAGTGATAGGATCGGTAGGAACACAATCTGCAAAAGCTACAAAACTTGCAAAGTCCTCGTTAGACCCATCATTATCATTGCTTACAACATAGTCATTAAACCTTGACAACATAATTTGAATACAAGTTGAGCTGGGACATAATTCTGTATTTGAATTATTATGATTATTGAGAGAAATAAGTGTAATCTCAATTACTTGGGATTCTAAAGTTATTGACTCATCATCAAATATCAATTTCTATTTGATGATTTTGTTTAACAGGACAATCCCAAACTCCATATTCATCATTTCTTACCGAATAATCATCTTCATCAATTCTGCAAGCTAACAAAAGAGTGTCTCCCTCTTCTACGTCATCTTGAGCAAAGTTAGCATGTTCAGAATGTTTCTTGAAAACATTACATTCTGATTTATAATGACCTAATTTTTTGCAACGAAAACATCTAACTGTAGGTTTCAATTGTTTTTTAGATGTTTTTCAATAGTTTATTTTCGTGTTTTACCGTTATTTTTGTTGTTCTTTTTGTCTTTTCGTTTTTACATGTTTTTCGAATCAGACCATTTTAACTAAAATGCTGCAAATAACCGATTTTCAAACAAACTCAAGCACCAGTGTTTATCGAACAAATATTTGTTTGTATTGATCAATTAACTCATCTTTTTTTCAACCATAAGTCAAAACAAATAAGTGTGAACCATATATTTACTGAACAATCACCTATTTGCATCAAGCAAATACCTTCTTTTGCAACCAATTGCAAATTACGAAAATACATAGGAAGATGAAGACCAGAAAAATTATTAATTATTTTTCAAACCAAAGCATAATATTTATAGGAGTCTGACCAAATTTCCTTAAAAAATAGAGCTTAATAAATAGTTTTGTGTTCATGACTTGTTAAACTATAGTGTAGTATATAAGTATTTGTTTGATTATATACTATCATTAATACAAATAACAAGAAAATTTGACTCTGGAATGGGTAAAAGTGACCTTTTGTAAGCCGTTAGACATAAATTCAAAACAAATAAAATCAAATTTATGATTGAATTTTCAGGGGAAATATTAGTAAACTATAATCAATTAACTTTGATCGCGTACTGCTGTTGTATAAATTTTAATTTCCAGAAGGTGTGTTCTTAATTAATGTCTTAGTTGTTGATTAAGTATTAAAAGAGTAGTCCCAATATTTAATATACTTAGACATTTCTTGAACAATGGCTAGAACTATATATATTATATACCCTTTATGGCTTTATTTACAAAAATCTTTAGGATATTTTGTAAAACAACCTTGAACTTTTGAACTTTTATTTGTTAATCAAGGAAGAATGAGGGCATAATAGTCTTAATGAGAGAAAGAGAGAGATTGAACAATTTCTCATATTTCATTAGTTTCATTATTTCATATAATAAAATATTACAAGCTTGTAATGGAAATTAATTTTGAGTATAGAGGCAATTACTAAAATGACTATAAGAAAAACATTAATTAATGTATGAAAGATGAATTAGCTATCAATAACACAACATTAAGAACTCTTTGGTTGATAGTGGACAAATCTTTTAATTACAGTATTTAAAGATGAGGCTTATTAATTCATCTCAAAAAGAAAAGAAAAAAAAAAGGATGAATTACATAATTGAATGGGTTTTTTCTTCAATCAATTTCTCTTCATCTTTCTTTGAACTTCCATGAAATCATGTATTCTCTTTAATGCTACTTGTAAAGTTTGTAAACTCATATTAGCAAAACAAACCCTAAACCAACCAGGTTCATCACAATGACATGAAGATCCTGGTGATATATTCAACTTCACTTCTTCTACCATTAAATTCCATAAACTCAATTCATCTTCTCTTGTTTGATTCTCCAAAAATGGACTCAAATTCATCCAACAAAATAATCCTGCATTTCCTTCCAAACATTCGATACCCGCATTTCGTAATCCATTGATAATGAATTCATATCTCTTCTTTAGTCTTTCTCTATTAATCTTTATATACTTCTCTGTGAATTTTGTGTCTGATAACATTGAAGCTAATAAATTTTGTGTTTGTGATGAGACTAAACTAAAACTTGACATCCTTCTTGCAGTAGTCACAACTCTATCATTGTATGAATATATAGTTCCAACTCTGAACCCTGGTAACCCTAAATCCTTTGATAAACTATAAACAATATGAACTCTTTCTGAATCTTTATAGTTTCGAGCTTCAAGTATTTCCGCAACACTAACAAATTCTGTAGACGAAAAGACTGACCCGGAATAGATTTCGTCCGATACAAGATGAATGTTTTTTCGTGTAACAAAGTCGAGAATTTCTTCGAGTACAGGTCGTTCGATTGCTAAACCTAATGGATTAGATGGGTTTGTTATAAGTAAGCCTTTAACTTTAATTTTCATTGATTCGGCTTCTTTATATGCATCTTCTAGTGCTTGAGTAGTAACTTGGAAATTATTCGCCCTATTGCAATGAACCGGAACAATTTTTACACCAGTTCTCCACCTTAAATCTCTATCAAATCTGCACAAAAATAGCATTAAATTAGTTATAATCTTAAACCCATTATTGTAAAATCAATGTTCTTGTGGTTAAAGTGAAAATGTATTTGATTATGTATAAAGAGATGTGGTTAATTACCCTGGGTAGTATGGAGTTGGAACCAATAAAGCATCACCAGGGTTAGCTAAAATGAAGGTTAAAAGTTCATTAGCAGCAGTTGCTCCAGCAGTAAGAACTACTCTTTCAGGATCAAATTTTACTTTTCCTCCTCTTATTTTCTCCATGAAACTTGCCATTGCTTTTCTAAAACTTTTAAGACCATGATAATCTTGAAATAAAGCATTCTCTCTAAAGCTAGATATCCCACTTTTATTTGAAAAATTATTGCTTGATTCTGATGAATGTTGTTGTTCTAAGTAATCTTCTAGTAAATCAAATGATACCTGTTTCATCAACTTTAATATCAGAAACTATATATTAAAGAAATTGAATAAGATATAAAAAGAGAAAGAGAGATGAAGTGATATTTAGTAATTAATTCTTACTTGATTTTCAGCTAAACCCATTTGAATAATGTTGGAATCGGAGCCAATTTTGGCTCGACCCGACTCGTCAAATTCAGAAACCGAACGCGCCATTGCGTTCGTCTCGTCGAGCTCTTAAATTTAGAGCAAAGAATTACTCGAATCCGATTCCGGATGAATGAGAAATTCGAGTTTGAAGTTTGGGTGAAAAAACGGTTAAGTCAGGGTCTGAAACGTCAAACGGGACAAGTTAGATCAGGGGTCGTTTGAGCGAATACCACGCGCATCCAAATCTGTGGGCACATTTCGGTATTGATCTGACGGTGGGCGTTCCACCCGAGATTTTCATCCAGATCCGACGTCCCAGATTATAACCGACTTCAACAATCAGTTATACTTCCTGTTTGGTCCCTAATTCCGAACAGATATGTCTTTTAACCCAACAGACACTATGCATCCATTCAACTCCTATATAAACCAACCAAATCCACTCCAATTTTCAATCAATTCATTCTCTTCTCTTCTTCTCTTCCCTTCTAACAATTAGAGGTTCTGGTTAGCCTAGAATATCTAATTAAAGAAGTATTTTCTAGAGGTTCTGGATAGACTAGAATATCTAGAAAAGGAAGAAAGAAGTTCTTCATAGGTCGTCTAGAACATCAATTCAATTCATTCTCTTCTTCTCTTCCCTTCTAACAATTAGAGGTTCTGGTTAGCCTAGAATATCTAATTAAAGAAGTATTTTCTAGAGGTTCTGGATAGACTAGAATATCTGGAAAAGGAAGAAAGAAGTCTCGAGTGAAATCTGAATTTCCAAAGCATCTAGAAGATCATCCGCATCAGTCAAAGAGCTCATAATACTGACAAAGGTTCGCCCGCTTTCAGAATATAGAAGTACCATCTTAAAATCTGAAAGGTTAGTCGTTGTATCCCGAAGGCATTCACCCTAACGTTTGGTACTGTTACGGGGGTGTAAAATGTCTTAAGGAAAGAGAATTTATTCTTGCCTCGACTACATTAAACACCTATCTCGGTTAGCCCGAAAGAAGGAATATTGACTTATCTTTATTCTTTAATAGTTTATCTCTCTATAAAGTTAGAGAAAGGAAACTCTGTCCGAATCAAGCCAAGACAGAGAGAAATCGACTTATCGATTAATAACCAGAGAACAACAATCTTAAGACATTTTACATAGCGATTATTTCTCTGGTTATAAGATATTAATTTGGCTTACTTTCTGTGTGTTTCAGAAAAGGAAATGGCACGAACAAGAACCACCCTACGGGTTCTTCAGCCTAACACCACATACGTGGAAAACCCAGAGATGTTCAAGGGAACTGACTTCGCTCTGAAGCAGAAGCGAGGCAAGTCGAGGAAAAGGCAAAGGCCTGTCGAATGCTACAAATGTAGAAAGCGAGGCCACCTAGCCAAAGATTGTCACTCCACATATGACAGTCAAAGGGAAAAAGCCGATAACCAAGCTTTATTAGCAAAAGACACCGAAAATCGGAATCACCGTCTAATGATTACTGAGTTCGAAAGGCGTTTGATCTACTTCATAAAATGAACCTCTGTGCAGAGGCACATGAAGATAACCTGGTTAACAACCAGAGATGGTGGGTCGATTCTAAGACAAATCATCACGTTTGTAGTGACAAAAGCCTATTCTCTTCCTATACAAAGGTAGCCGAAGGAGAAACCTTATTCAAGGTAAACGGCTCGACCACCCAAGTCAAAGGAAGGGGAAAGATCGTGTTAAAATTCACTTCCGAAATAGAGGTGACTTTGACCGATGTACTCCATGCTCCAGACAATCAGAAGAACTTGATTTCTGGTTCTCTTTTAAGTGAGAACGGGTTCAGACTAATCTTTCTGTCAGATATCGTTATCATATTTAAGAAAATGATGTATATTGGAAAGGGCCACTTATGTGGGGGGTTATTTCAATTAAATGTTACCCATGTAATGCCGAAGGCACCTATTATTAATAAAATTAATAATTATGCGTATATTATTGAGTCCTCCAATATTTGTCACGAAAGATTAGGACATGTGAATAATAAGTCATTAAAGACATTAATGAGCTTGGAGTTAAATTCCGAAACTCGAAATTTACTCAAGACGTACATGTCAAACATGTGTATAGTCAAAAATGACTAAAACGTTGTTCAAAGTCTTTAGACTTAATTCACAATGAACCCTATAACCTAAGAACGGTTCAAACATAAGGTGGAAAAGGCAATTCATTACCTTTATCGATGACTCCACTTGGTTCTGTTACTTACTAACACATAAGGATAAAGCAATCGAAAAGATCAAGCTTTATAAAATCAAAGTAGAAACTCAACTTTGTAAAAAGATTGAGGCTTTGAGAGACGACTGAGATGGAGAGTATGAATCTCCCTTCGCCGAGATATACGCCAAGAATGGCATAGTTCATCAAACGGCGACTCTTTTGGTACAATGGAAGCACAGAACATTAGAAGGGATAAAACTCGATCAGTGGAGATTAAAAATCGATGATCAATCTAATCTCGATGAATTTTGTGAAGTATTTCACTAAAATTCTACTACTAGCCAAGAACAGAAATAAGGTTCAACCCATGGTGACCACAAATGTTGACTTAGTTGATGACTCTTAAAATATCTTCTCGATAACAGAGACATCGAAAAACTAAGCGACACCTTGACCACCAAGTATCGACATAAATCCTGGGTGTGAAACCGTATATCGAGAATACATAGAGCGATCAATGATGAATACATGATCCTAAAGATTCAATTCGATGACAAATCGAAGATGACAACCGCATAAGTTAGCGGAAAAGTATGTCAAGACAAATGTCAAAACCTAAACGGTTAGACAAGGTCGATGACAGAATGTTCTCGTTATACAAATAGCTACGAGACGATAAACTGTTCGAAAGAAATCATCGGTCTGAGATAATGGAAAATTCCGTGAAACACTCTCGAATACAAAGTTGACGAAGAATGCAAAATTCTGAAATTAAACTTGTCTTCGAGAAAGTAAGTTATTTCGTATAACATATTCAGGCGGTAAATAATTCTCTAGAAGGTCCTTAGGCCTGTCTAAGAATTACAAGGAATCCTCAGATATGTTAAATGGAAGGACCTTGGCTGAAAGATCTCAAAATCAGGAGTTATTATAAATAAATCCTTAAAGTCTTTGTAAGGAGGTCCCTAGTTTTGTATCATTACAGAATAGTCCTTATAAATCCTCATGGCAACCTAATCTTCTTGGATAGACAAGAGAATTAAGGTTGATAAGACGTAAAGTTGAATATTACATCATTCGGTCTAGACGTGACTCGAATAGTAAATTCAAGGGTCTTGGTAAGATTTTCAATTCAAGAGTATGAACGAAATCTAGAGACGATAAAGGACAAAATAATGAATGATAACTTTGATGATCATAGTCTATCAAACGAGTATATATGATTAAGACATATAACTTAAGAAAGAGTTAAACGAGAAACTCGCCTTGTATTATATCTCAAGGTTTTAATGATCATAAATCATCATGTTATAGAACAAAACTAAAGACACTACACTAAAGAAATTGTGTACGAAAATAGTTTTGTTAAAGAGGAGAATCCAATGGTTACCCTAGAACTGTGGGGGCAGATATTGTTACATATCTGAACAGTACCCTATATGGAATACTATAAAATTCCACCCAAATTGACGAATAAGAGAAAATACTCTTGAAATGTGGGGGGAACCAAAAGGAACCAAAATGCCGATTATAAATGGCATAAAAGTCTCTATATTCTCCTGACGATACAACATCATATGGACGTGAAAAGAGGGAAATTATAGAGTACCTCGGAAACCAGATTTAACCAATAAGAATGTTGGTCAATAAGGTTTAATTGAGTTAAGAACTATAGTTATATTCACTAAGTTGTGACAAGAGTCGGAAATCAAGTGTGTGAATATAAGTGATGACGTGAATGTCCAAATTCACTCAACAAATCTGGGAAAAACACAAATGGAAAGAACTTCTCTTCCTAATCCTAAACTAAGTAACGAGATTCAACCGTGAATCATCTGTTCAAAAGAACAGACAATACTAGTTAGGAATAAGAAAGTGTTTAAGAAGATATGATTCGATGTTTTTCCAGATTGAATCATTACTCATGATTGATAATCTAAAGTGCAAGGTTAGACAGAGAATGGTAGAATAACCACTCAAAAACCACGATAAGCATAAATACTTGAATTTGAACAAATTCAAGAAAGAGTTATCATAGTATCAAATAGTTCTTAGGTATCTGAGCAGACTCGTATTAATTGGTTGTACATATCATAAAAGAAAACGAAGATATGTGGACAACACTCGAATCTCAGATACAAAACAGTGGATATGACAAACCACTAAGGGCTACGATATCACAAAATTCTCAGAGGCAGACGTGCATAGCTGGATCAATAATGTAATCCTAAAGGCCTTGATGGATACATTGTTTTGGAGAAAGCAAAGGAAGTAGGTGAACTTCCTGGAGGATATTTGTTTGTGATTGAAGCCAGTGCACGCAATAAACCTAAGTAGTTGTTGCGTAGGCACTAATACGGTAAGTCTAGAGAATTCAAAATAAATAGACTAGCACCGTAAAGCAATTGCTCTCAAGGAATGCATAAATTAATTATGCTCAATCCTACGTCACCTGGCGGATCCGTAAAGAACAAGGGTGAACAAGAGAGTTGAAATTGCATCATCAAGGGGAATGTGGCAAAAACGCCTAAAGTAAATGAGTAAAGGCATGGTGAAACCCTACCTAGATGACTGGAGATCCCACGATCTAGGTTCAAAGGGCAACTGAAGCTATATCCTGACTCGACAGTAACACTGTAAGAGATTTCTATCTCTTACCCATTCCTAGGATGATAACAGTGTTGCCTGCATTGAGAGGCTAAGCATTAAGCTTTTAATGAATCCGAAAACTTAGAACTTGATTCTAACGTGAGGTATAGCAGGATACCTTATTAAGGATAACCTATATGTGTGTGAATTGATGCCGGTTCCGTGGGAAGGTCGTCTAGGCCGACTTCTCTAAAGCACACATGAATTCGGGAATGTTCAGGGCCGAAATGAACACAACCGAGAACCTAAGTCGGTAAGGGATTAGCTGTGTGATAGCTATTCAGGTTTACAATTTCCAGGACTCAGTTCAAGACGATAAGTTCACTGCCGTCCTTGTAGACCTTGTAGTTATTCACTAGGAAAGGTTCAAAGTCGAAAGACTACCTTCTTCCGATGCAGCGAAGTTCCGCATATGAGCTCTTTTAGTGTCAGTATGTCAGTATAGTATGTTTGTATATAGTAAACCTCGAATTTTCATTCATGTGGGGGATTGTTGGAATCGGAGCCAATTTTGGCTCGACCCGACTCGTCAAATTCAGAAACCGAACGCGCCATTGCGTTCGTCTCGTCGAGCTCTTAAATTTAGAGCAAAGAATTACTCGAATCCGATTCCGGATGAATGAGAAATTCGAGTTTGAAGTTTGGGTGAAAAAACGGTTAAGTCAGGGTCTGAAACGTCAAACGGGACAAGTTAGATCAGGGGTCGTTTGAGCGAATACCACGCGCATCCAAATCTGTGGGCACATTTCGGTATTGATCTGACGGTGGGCGTTCCACCCGAGATTTTCATCCAGATCCGACGTCCCAGATTATAACCGACTTCAACAATCAGTTATACTTCCTGTTTGGTCCCTAATTCCGAACAGATATGTCTTTTAACCCAACAGACACTATGCATCCATTCAACTCCTATATAAACCAACCAAATCCACTCCAATTTTCAATCAATTCATTCTCTTCTCTTCTTCTCTTCCCTTCTAACAATTAGAGGTTCTGGTTAGCCTAGAATATCTAATTAAAGAAGTATTTTCTAGAGGTTCTGGATAGACTAGAATATCTAGAAAAGGAAGAAAGAAGTTCTTCATAGGTCGTCTAGAACATCAATTCAATTCATTCTCTTCTTCTCTTCCCTTCTAACAATTAGAGGTTCTGGTTAGCCTAGAATATCTAATTAAAGAAGTATTTTCTAGAGGTTCTGGATAGACTAGAATATCTGGAAAAGGAAGAAAGAAGTCTCGAGTGAAATCTGAATTTCCAAAGCATCTAGAAGATCATCCGCATCAGTCAAAGAGCTCATAATACTGACAAAGGTTCGCCCGCTTTCAGAATATAGAAGTACCATCTTAAAATCTGAAAGGTTAGTCGTTGTATCCCGAAGGCATTCACCCTAACGTTTGGTACTGTTACGGGGGTGTAAAATGTCTTAAGGAAAGAGAATTTATTCTTGCCTCGACTACATTAAACACCTATCTCGGTTAGCCCGAAAGAAGGAATATTGACTTATCTTTATTCTTTAATAGTTTATCTCTCTATAAAGTTAGAGAAAGGAAACTCTGTCCGAATCAAGCCAAGACAGAGAGAAATCGACTTATCGATTAATAACCAGAGAACAACAAATAACACCTGATGGATTTGTAGTTTCATCATAAGGGTTTTCATCATAAGCTTTCCATCCAGCAAAGTAAGGAGAATTTTCTCCATGAGTTTCAGAAATTGCAACACTTGATAACTCAACTGTTGCTAATGGTTGTTCAAGCTCAATTATAGCCATTTATATAAATTAAGATAGATGGGTAGCTTGCTAAAATTACTTCCAAAAAATTTAAAGCCCTTCTCTCTCTATATATATATGCTTTCTCTCTCACTCACACACAAAAAAAAAAAAGATGTACAAAGTGTGTAAAATGAGAGTTGAAGAAGAAGAAGAAGAAGATAGAAGACTTGGGAAGTGTTGAAGAGAAGTATAGGCAAAAGAAGAGTATATATAGGAAGTCATAAGCCAAAAAAAAAAAAAAGAAAAAAAAAAAAGTCTTCTCCTTTTACTTGGAAATGACAAAAAAAAATTCTCTGCATAAAAAGAAGTATCAATGATTGAATCTGATGAAGCTAAACCAAATCTTACCTTTACAGATGTAGTAGTTAAATCTATTTTTATTTATTTAAGACAACTGTGTTTTCCTTGATGTCAGTCTTCAAAGTTTTTATTTGTCACAATCTTCATAAAGATCCACATCACATATATATGGTGGTTGATGATGATGATATATATAACTTACAAGTACTGTTTTATCTTTACCTATCATATTTGTTCCCCAATGTTATAATTGTTTTAAATTCCCCTAGTAAGTTTTACTCACTTTCTCATGTGATACTAATGACCTGATCAAATTCATATGAGAAATACTAAGGGGGGTAGTGGAGCAAGACTTTCGCGGACTCTCAAATCCAGATATTTGAGAGTCCACGAAAGTCTGAGGCATTCAAATCCAGACATTTGAGAGTCCACGAAAGTCTGAGGCATTCAAATCCAGACATTTGAGAGTCTATGAAAGTCCGAGGCATTCGATTGTAGATAAAATATGTCCCGGACTTTGGTGGACTTCACAGTTTGATGAATTTGTGAAGGATTTGGGACAACTTTGGAAGCCAAAATGTCTTTCAAAAAACAAGAGACATTTGAAGTCCATCATGTGATCAAACAACAATAATAATATTAAAATAATAAATGTCTACCAAACGTCCATCAATGTCCACAAATATTCACAGATGTTTACGAAAGTCGAAAAATATATTTTTGAAATGTTAGTATAAATATATTATTTCATGTGATTAAACAATAATAATAATATTAAAATAATAAATGTCTACCAAATGTCCATCAATGTCCACAAATATTCACAGATGTCTACGAAAGTCGAAAAATATATTTTTGAAATGTTAGTATAAACATATTATTTCATGTAATTAAACAATAATAATAATATTAAAATAGTAAATGTCTACCAAATGTCCATCAATGTCCATAATATTTACAGGTGTCTACGAAAGTCGAAAAATATATTTTTGAAATGTTAGTATAAATATATTATTTCATGTAATTAAAAAATAATAATAATATTAAAATAATAAATATCTACCAAATGTCCATCAATGTCCACAAATATTCACAGATGTTTACGAAAGTCAAAAAATATATTTTTGAAATGTTAGTATTAATATATTATTTCATGTGATTAAATAATAATAATAATATTAAAATAATAAATGTCTACCAAATGTCCATCAATGTCCACAAATATTCACAGATGTCTACAAAAGTCGAAAAATATATTTTTGATTAGCACAAATATAATATGCATTACACATTTTGTCAATGGACTCAAGATCTTAAAATGTCCCCAGGACATTTTGTCTATGGATCAAATGTCTTGAAATGTCTATAAAGACATTTTGTCTACAAACTCTCAATGTCTTGAAAATGTCTATGAACACATGTTGTCTATAATAACTCATCCGAAATGTCTTGAAATGTCTACGGGACATTTTGTCTGTGAAAGTCTGTGAAAGTCCCGCTCCACTACCCCCCCCCCCCCCCCCCCCCTAAAATCACAAAAGATTTTGACAAAAAAAATCTTCAGCTGATGCGCCAGTTGTGGCAGTTGTGGTTTGAAAGTTTGACTAAATCTGGACCGTTGAGAGATGAATATCCCAAAAGCCACATCAGCTGGGTAACTTCTTTGTCAAAATCTTTTGCGATTCTAGCACTTCCGAATTCATATTAATTAAGAATTAATGTGATAGTCCTGTTTAGGGGTGTCCCCACTATTTTTGGCTCAATAGAATCGATCAAATCACCAATCAAGACTTTGGTGGATTATGTTCGACCAAGTTAATGCAGTGCTTTGGCCTGATTTCACTCAGTTAGTTGGTCTAGCTGAATCAGACAACTTTTTTGGACGTTTAATAGTTTTCTCAAACTCATGTGAGATATTTAGAAATATTATCAATTTGTCTATTTCAAATTGGGAAGTTTTATAAGGCCTCCCCAATTTTGTTAAAAGGCCTCCCCATGAACCATTTTACTTGTTAAATTATCACTAAGGGGAGGCCTTTTAACAAAAATGAGGGGGCCCTATAAAATCTCCCTTTCAAATTTTATCTCAAAAGCAATGTCAACAAATTGACTTGACCAGCGTGGGTCAGCTTTGCCCATATGTACAAAGAACAAGCCTCTGGTAAAACTAATAGAGAGGTGGAGTTAGACGAGCTCTACCGCCTAAGCAATATTGTAACCAAAGAGATTATAGGGAGGCCAGCACGATTCTTCTTAGCACCTTGGGATATATGCATCGAAGCAAGCGAAGAGATAGATCCGAGTAAGTTCTGCCCCTAAAACCTGCTCTGACTAGAGAGACAAAGTACCTACTGTAAAGTAGTAAAATTAAGAGTTAGCTCTCCATTGACCTCCAACTATTTAGTGATGTTTTGCATTCACATTCAATTTTTAATATGAGTGGTTTACACCCCAATCGGGTTTTGTTCTTAAATTCCGTTTAAGTGGTAAGTGTGCCAATTACACATGCCAGCCATAACTAAATTACCTGGCTTTATATCAACAATTTCTTTCCAAACCTTATCTTTCTTCACCACCAATCACCACTTTCAACAAAAAAAAAATCACCACCGTCACCAATCACTACCACCATCATCTTTATAGCCTCTTCACCGAGCACGGCCACCATTATCTTCATGAAGAGGTGATGCAAATAAATATGGTGAACAGTTTGAAGATGAGAAGGGATGATGTAGGCAGGGGTGGCCCGTGACCAAAGCCACCAAAGCGGTCGCTTTGGGCCCCAAATAATCAAGGGCCTCATGTTTCTTATTTCGTATGTAACTTTCGAAAAACTAATTATACTTTAAATCAATGTCAAACATAATTTAAGGTTTAGCTTAGTGGTAAAGAGTTTAGATCTTGGGTAAAAGGTCAAGGGTTCTATTCTTACTCTTTGCATTGCCGAAATTTTATTTAATTTTTTTCTCATATCCATTGTATGGGCCCCCAATTTTTAATTTTGCTTGGGGCCTCCGATATACTTGGGCCGGCCCTATCATGTAGGCGAAGATGGTGGTGGTTGGTGAAAGTGGTGATTGATGGTGAAAGACATGATCTTGGTTGATATAAGAAAAATCGTAATATCATCCTGAGTCGCATGTGTCATTGACATACACACCACGTAACCAAAATTTAACAGAAAAAAACACAATTAGAAGCCTAAACCGATCATATTTTGAATGTAGAAATGATACCAAATTTATTGACAATATCCACTAGAAATAACAAAATCTTGTACTCATTAAGCATGGGTATGCACATGAAAACTGTGGACAACATCAAGAACTATTTTGTATCGAATTGTCACAATCTATCATCTAAATATTTCTATTCTATATACAATTCAAAAATTATTATATAATTTTAGTTATCACTTGCATGGGGTAGAATTAATAAGGTGCATGTGGTGAACAACAATGGAATTTCCAATTACAACAATAATAATGTTAATATTTAGAACTATTATTGATTTTGTTTAGCCAATCAGAATGAAACAAATCAGAAACAGTAGTCTTTATCAGACTTGATTGATCTAAATAATTAATTCAATGATGAAGATTCCAGTGTATGGGCATACACAAAGATATATTACAATGTGTTTAACTTTTTAAGATCCTTTTAAAAGTAATCTTGTATTCTTGTGTGATATATATCATATTTGTGATTTCATTTGAATATAATAGGCCCTCATGAATCATGATCCTCAAGGTCCAATTCTAGCTAATTCAACAATCTCATCTTGTAATAATAATTTTCTAGAGAAAGAAATGAATAGATTGATAGACAAATATTGGCTAAAGATTGGTTAGTTGAAATTTTGGCAGAAACTTGCATGTAAATGACAACATTTGTTTTGTATTGTAGTTGTAACTTTGAATGAACTATTTATGAAACACAATTTGTTGGGAATCACCAAGACAGCTTGTCTAACATATATAGAGAAGTCAAGAGTATTGAATGCTACTCAGTTTTTAGGTATTTTATATATAATCTATAAACCTTCAAGATAGGAGATATAGATAATTTTAATAAAGTGTCATCCTGCCTTACCTAAGTTAAACTCCTTGATTACATACATATCAGTATATCACCAACATAGCCGTGCCCCATAGAGCGGTGGCCGCGGAAAGGTCGCGTCGTGCCAGCCACAACATGAACATGACAGACATGGTTAATAAGTGTGCCCTACTATGTCATGTCATACCCAGACTACCAAAGCCTAACAAGCTAGAACTCGACCCACTGACACGACACAGTTGTTCCTCGTGTCATACCAAAATGGGGTGTGGCTAGTATGAGTCGACCCCTTTTTTTTGTTTGATTTTTAAGTTTTAATTTATGTTTTTTTTAATCAGTACAATTATAATTTTTAGTTGTGACGATGTATGATCTGTGTGTTTTCAACGAATATTGATGAGTTGCTTAAGTGTCACCCCTTCCTCTAGTGCCAAATTGATAATGTCGAAAAGTGATTTTCCATCATCATAGGAAAGTAATCCTGAAACTCTTTGATAATTCCTTCTTCTTGATCTAATGGAGATTTGAGATAGAAGTACTTGCAAAGACACTTTGACGCTCAAGTCAGTTTAGTATGCATGTATAAAAATCAAAAAGATCGTTAAGATTGAATTCAAATCTCTTTGTAAGGCAAACTTGTGTGATACTTATAGGTTTGGTGAGGTGGTGATCGACCACCGTTAATAGATAACCACATGACATGGTGCAAGGGAAGAATCATAGAACGCGATCGTATAATAATGACTCCAATTTGGAAAGCAAAACTTTGGCGTTATCAGGTGTTTCCGCATAGCCGCTGTTATGTCGGGTTGATCACAGCTCAGTGGCAGAGCTTACACAGATCCACCTTGTTTTTAGACTATAACAGAGTTCATAGAGCCTAGGAGACTCATACCGATCTCTGGTAAGTGTAAGGCTTCGACGGTAGAGTTTGTCCTGGTCCACCCTTGTTTTTAGCTCTATTGATGGGTCATTCTTCGTACGTGCCAACGAAATGGACACGTGCAGCTAAGGTCAATCCGTTGACATCTTGACTTGATCAAAGTTGACCCAATAATGCCCTAAGACGAGTCTGCCTCCCCCTCATGAGTGAAAAAATGTTAACGAATACATAAGATTAGCATTGTGTTAATCGAAAATATAGATAGTAAGTGATGCATTAAGTAGACCAGAAGGCTTTGCCCTGCTCAACAGTATCTATTTCTTGAGGATCGGCTGGTGGCATACATACAAGCTCAGCTTCTTCAGCACGCTTCCTTAACATGCTTACGACAGCTGCCAACCTTCAGAAGCGTACTAGATTTTAGGTTAAATATTCTTCTAAGATCTACAGCACTAACCCTAACGATCCCTCAATGTTATAGTTTAGATTTGCTTCCTCTCCATACTGTAACAACTTAGACACTTCGTCTGACAGAGGCGATCCGTCTTCATAATTCTAATGGATCCCTAATATTCTATAAATAACATTCGTTTTGGCCTCTAAACTCTTTTGGGCTTCCGAACCATTCAACCAAAACTATCGTCTTTTCGATTTCTTATTCCTAACCTTGATTCTCAAACCTTCTCTTTTGATTCATATCTTTTATCTTTTTGTTTATGTCTGGCAACCGAAGCAAATGACACACCTCATTACCAAGGGCATAAGAGGATCCTTCAAAACATTGAAATAAGCTGTGTGCTTTCGATGGATTCTCGAAGTAAAACAACAGTTCCAAGATTTGAAGAAATACTTGATGTCTCTGCTTTTACTAGTGAAACCTTTCCAAGGGGATATTCTGATTATGTATTTGTCCGCTTCTAAAAAAGTTACATTTGGTTAAATTATTAGTCACAAGTTAGATATAGCAGGAAGACCACTCAAGTGGCAAGTGGAGTTCAACGAGTTTGATATTGAGTTTGTTCAGAGAAGAGTCATCAAGGGGCAGACAGTAGAAGACTTCATCTTAGAATATGTAGTTAACATGACAGAATCGGGTCCAGAGGCGATCTGAAAATTACACGTAGATGATGCATCCGACGAAGCACTGAAGGGGGCATAAGCATGCTAATTTTTCTAGTGAAAAAATCATACCTACCAAACTCTATAATTTGACTTTTCAGTGACTAATAACAAAACTGAGTAAGAACCTCTGCTTGCGGGAGTATAGTTAGCTCAGTGAACGAAAGCAACAAAGGTATAAGTCTTCATTGATTCTCAATTTGTTCAAAATCAAGTTTTTGGGTTGTTATGAAACTAAATGAGGTGACCTCATAAAATACCTAATCAACATAAGAGCGTCGAAGATTTTCAAATAAAATTCTGTTACTAACATACCTAAAGCGGAGAACACGGTGACAGTGCACTCTCCAAGATGATGGAACATCAAGCTACACTGCTAGGAGTTTTATTCAAATCATTACTTAAGAATAACATCGAGAAGACATAGGAAGTGTTAATCACACTTAAAGGTAAAAGATAGTTGGATGAATCTTCTGGTCAAATACTTGAAATTTGTCGAGAGGTAAAGTTGTAGTCTCAAGAATTCAACCCCCAACTTTCTTGGATTTTGGATGAGGTGTGCACCCTGGTTGAGCTAAAGTCCATGTGCAAGGGGTGGGATTTTAACCCGAGAGCCCGCTACCCATTATGGGCGTCGTGTCTGAATTGGTCCGTGGATCCCCATACCCGAGACGGTCATTACCCGCCCAACCCGACGAACGTTAGTGGGCGGGCTTGGAGGAAAAGGCTTTCCCGAGCCCCCGCCCACACCCGAGCCCGTATGATAATGTCCGACGGGTGCACGTAATAATTTGGGGAGAGGGCTCGGGTGAAAAGACTTACCTGAGCCCCACTCACAGTTGGGAATTACATGTATCTAATACATATCCTAATCAAGTTACTAGTGTTGTAAGCGGAATCTCAATCATCATATGATTAACACTATGTTGTCCAGGATCTATACATGAACTAACCTATGAACTAAAAGGAAGAAGAATACCTTTATTCGATTTCCCTCGAACTAAATTCTGACCAGTAATCAGAAGATAAAGAGCTTCAAGTGTAGCTCCTCTACTTGAGACACCGAATGTATAACTTGACCTCCCTCCTTTCATTCAGCTAGGACCTTCTTGAAGGTAGAGATGAAGAACTCCTTCTTCTAGACTTGATAGATAGAATGGGAAGCTTTTCTCTAAAAATCCTCTCTCTCTAATAGTTGTGTGAAGAGAATGATTTCCTTCTAAGAAAATTCAACACCTTTTCTAAAGTCATAACTGGTCCTTATATAGGCATTACCTTAGTAGAGTTCTACTCAAATAAGGAATCTTAAAAGTCCCTCAGAAAAGATTAGCATAAGTTAGAGTTTAATCTAACTGAAACTCCTATTTAGGGATAAAACCCTAATAAGGGTTTCCTTATGCTATGGTCGGCCAGACTGGCCCTCAATGGGCTTAGTCTATCCGGCCCACCCCTTTTATTAGGCCGGCCAGGGATCTCCCCTTATGGGAATCCCTTGTTGGCCCAAAAAGTGGGTTTTGCCCTTTTCAGGCTTCTCTTTCGAGCCCGATTCTTTTCTATCTCTGAAGTATTATCAGACTGGATCATATCCATCTATATACTAGTTTCCATCAGTCTATTCTCACTATTCAAGTTTCCACTCTTATGTGTAACCCGTTGTAGGATCCGGTCTGTGTTAGCCGTGGATAACCGAAGTGATCTGACAATCGTAAGCGGCTTCTAGCTAAGCATTACGACTCCTAATTGAACCAGATTGATTGATCTTCCAAATAAGGTCATCATTATCCTATAAGCCAAATCGTACGCATTCCCATCTTGGTCGAAGGACACTCCTTCGGAAGGTTATACCTTCAGACCTTTAGGATATATTTCTACCAAGCAGGTCATACCTTCAGACTTAGAATATATCTCCTTCACCGACACCCGAGCCTGCATGCTAATGTCCGACAGACGCCCGTAATAATTGGTCTATTATTTCAATAACTGGGATTAAATAAGCCAACTAGGAGCTATTTTTCACATCTCAAGAAGCCACTATATTGAATTAATGCCTCTTAAGAATTCTAGTGTTGGGGTAATTGGTTCTCCAATTTCATACAAGATTTCTTCTTTGTTTTCACGTGGACGCTAACAAAATCAGGTAATTTTTCGATTAAATCTATGTATAATTTTTTGAGAACAGGTAATACAAATCTTATGCAGGATCAAAACGACTGGTTTTTTATATGGAATATGAATACTATCCCTCGAGTAAAACTATTTCTGTGGAAATGCTGCACAAATGGGCTACCAGTAAAGGCAAAAATAGGTAAATACATTGGAAACCAGTTCTCTTGTATTAATTGTAACGAAAACGAAACATTAGATCATGTCATGCTTCACTGTACCTTCGCGAAAGCAATATGGTTTCACTTTCAGGTGAAAACAGATCAAATAGTTACTACCAATCAATGGATCCATCAATGGAACAATCTAGATGAAGAACTGACCCTACTATATGCCAAAATACTTTGGTTTATATGGAAAGCACGTTGTGAAAATTGCTTCACCACAAAGAAACAAAGTCTGAGACAAATGATAGACAGGATAAATACCACCTCTATTACGCCTCTTAAGATTGAATCTATTATCACTAACAAATGCAGGGGAAAACTAAGCAACAAACATGGAGACCTCCATCGACACCATTCATAAAGCTTAACGTCGACGCATCTTTTTCCAATAGCACAGAACCAGCCGGCATAGGTTGTATCATCAGAGATGAAGACTCTGCTTTTATTATAGCAGCGGCAGACTCAGTTCGATGTCAGAATGCGGAAGAAGGTGAAAGTATCGCTATCCTCCTCAGCGTTAGATGGGCCATAGAGTTGAACATCACCCATGCGCATATCGAAAGTGATAACCAAGCTCTAATATTCTTCATCAACGGTCAAAATGTTGGCCTTCACTGTCAATCCAAAAAGATTATGCAACAAGTGAAAGAACTCAAAGACAAATTTGACGGTATGATATTCACCTTCGTTCCTAGGGATTGCAACGCTCAGGCAGATGCACTAGCAAAATGGGGCAGAAGAAATGATCAAAAGAAAGTGTGGAATGTAATACCCTATTTTATTACTGATTTACGCTAAAAACTATGTAATTGCTTGTTCAGTAATGTTATTATCCTTCACCAAAAAAAAAAAATTCAAGATAACTTAAGTTACATAGTCTCATATCACTCATTTACAAGGGAGAATGAGAATGAAGGCTTTTATATAAGGGTAGGAGCGTAAAGCTTTCATTTATCAAGTTAAGGCTAGTTAAACCCTATTGCCAATGATCAACTTGTTGTCCGGTTGACTCGAACCTGGGACGCCCGAGTTTATTAATGTGAATGGGCGGGCTATGGGCAGAATAATTTTCAAAAGTACTCCCCTGATTCGCCCGACTATCCTAATAGCCAAGCTCGTAACTTGTCTGACCCGCCCGAACCTGCACGAACCGATGCAAATCTACCCGCAGGCATCCATACCCATCCGATTCCCACCCCTAGGCATGTGCTAGTGTGCAAGTTATGACGATAAATTAAAGACGGTGATTAATCGATTTAATTGATATATTGACACCAAAATCAAACATGCGTTCCCATGGGATCGCACCGGATCCACCAATGTAGGATCAAATCCTAACCCCAGAAGTTAATTTTCATAAACTTCATTAAGAATGAATATTCCATCTAGGGAACTACTTATATACTTCACTAATAATCAATAATTAATGTTTAGGACAAAATTAGTTGCTAGTTAATGAGGATAATGAATTATGTCCACTGCCATTATAAGAAAATGCCATGTGGATGGCTAATACTAATCAAGTGCTTATCACGACCGTGTAATATGTTAGGTTAATATATTAATTTTGTGCACTTAAACACAATTCTATAAAAGATTCTTAGCTTGTGTTTTTGGGCAAACACAAGCTGTAGGCTAAGTACTTACTAAGTTTGACTAATTAAGGTTGTACTTAACCAAGTATGTGCTTAGAAAGTTCCTAAACATTTAATATAATTATGGAAAAAATTAAGGACAAAGTAACGGTACGGTCTATTTCCATGCGTGTCTGATTATTTTCTAAGTTTATTTTAACTTTTTTTTGTTACGAAGAAAAATGGGTTGGAATCTAAGTTTATTTTAACTTACTACTTTACTTTGGCAAGTGATTTCTCTTAGTTAACTCATGAGATCATTATAAAAGTCAACATTTTTACCATTCATTCATATATATATATAGAAAAAGAAATGTGATAATAAATTATTTATTAGACCTTTAATTTTCTCTCTTTGGATCTTCGAAAGGATCTTTGGTTCTTTTTTCTTTTTCAAATTGACGAAATCCATAAAGAAAAAGCGATATTTTTTCTATTTTCATTTTGCTTTTTCTATTTTCATTTTGCTTGGTTCCTTGTTTTTTTCTTATATTTGACATAAATATATTATTTGATTTTTTGTTCTTTCTTGTTTTCATTTGTGGAATCTTTCTAGAAAAATTAGTAGTTGATAGAGATTAAGATGTGATTCATGAGTAGCCACATGTAAGATTGGTTCCATCATAGAAGATCCAAAATCTTATTTCTTTTGAGTTTATAGTGAAGTTTTATTTTTATATAAATTTCCAGCTCCTTGCCAACCCACCCACACGCTTGGTCATGAATTTTTTTTTTTTTCTCCCATTGGGAATCATGAAAATAATTTAATTAAGAGACAATTAAATATTAAAATTTATTATGTGATGGAATGCCTCGAAAATTCAAAACAATATACTATTTTTTATTAGTGTATAATAGTTTTTTGAAGAATAATTATCTCTATCCATACATAATAAATGATCATATTTTATGTTTTGGAAAATGTGGGGTAGTTTACATAACTAGTTGGGTTGGACTAAAAGCTACTTAGGAAAGTTCATATTTATCACTAAAACCTACTTAGGAAAGTTCATATTTATCACTAAAACCTAGTTAGATAGAAAATACCTTTCCAAATAAGGAAGAAAAGCACTTAAGTTCAACAAAAAAAAAACAGAAGAAAAGCACTTGGAAATTTCTTAAGATGTAATTATTTGATTAGAAATTATCTTGAATAAATGGAAAGTTGGTATGGTCGTTCAGATAGTTTTAGGCACATTTACCCAATATATGAGAGAAAGATAAGTGTTTTGGTTCAAAGGAATAGAGAATTTTGAAAGAAAAAATATTAAAGAAAAGGTGTTTTACATTTGGGTTATTTCTTAAATGGCCCCCAACTTTGTGACCAGCTTCCTGCTTAGCCCCTAGATTAGCAAAAATATCCATATGACTCCCTTTTCCGTTATCTTTAACTTTCCGTTACTCTCTCTCTGTCAAGTCACCTATCACGCCACATCATCATCTTCTCCGGCAGGGGTCGCCGGACGGTCAAATTTCCGGCCGGCGACCTTCAAATTTTTAAAAAAAATTATTTTCTCTCTCCTCTCTCTCTCCAAAAAAAAATTAATTTTTTTTCTCTCTCTCCTTTCTTTCTCTCTCTAGATCTGGTTCTTCAAGAACCAGATATAGAGAGAGAAAGAAAGGAGATAAAAAAAATTGGAGAGAGAGAGGAGAGAGAAAATAATTTTTTTTTTTTTTTAATGTTTGAAGGTCGCCGGCCGGCGACCCCTGCCGGAGAAGATAATGATGTGGCGTGATAGGTGACTTGGGAGATGGAGGAGAGAGAGTAACGGAAAGTTAAAGATAATGGAAGAAGGGAGCCATATGGGTATTTTTGCTAATTTAGGGGGCCAGACAGGAAGCTGGTCACAAAGTTGGGGGCCATATGAGAAATAACCATTTACATTTCTGTTGAGCTAAACTAGTGAGTTGGTCACATCCGGAGGCCAGTAGTTGTATAGGTTAACAATTTTGCACCCATTCGCACCTACAATGTCACATGTTTGGATCTTGAGCATAACTCTGATTTGTTTCTTAATTTGTCTACCGTAAGTTGTAGGCATTAAACAAGGTAAAAGACGATTTTGACGACTTCTTATCAATAATGGGGTCGTTTGATGAAATTACAACTTAAGTTAATACATCATTAGTTGGTTATCCTACTTATTTACAATTGACCTTATAAATCAAATTATAAATGATCTGGTCATAGCAAAAAAAAAGAGATAGAAATAAGAGCAGACAATGGAAGGATCATCTCTTCACATGACTACCCATTAAGTGTGAAACAGACCTAAGACTAAATACCCCATTGTCATGATCCCAACTCCCAATTATAGCAGCAATACTGCTCAAAATATAATATTATAGATTGTTACTGTTTTCTCCAACCATTTGTTCTTTCAAAAGGGAACATGAAAAATTTATTTCACTTTTAATTTTTATTCCATTTCTCAGTCGAACCTTAAGGAGAAAAATACTAGAAATATCACGAATGGGGTTCCTATTTGTATTAACATCTCAATGTTGGAATATGTTTTTCATAGACATTCCATGTTCTACTTCGTGCCATCCTAGAATCCGTGTTAGTGTCGGTTTGTCTGTGTATGCACGGGCCGAGGGGCGGATCCTCATCCGAGTGAGGGTTGGCTATAGAATTACCTTCCAAAAATAATTCTATTAAAATCGACATTAGCTGCCTCTGACATACAATACTATAACTAATTGTATATCATAAAGTATCTTGTAGCTTAGATGTTGTCTCTATATCTACTTGAACTCTTAGATCGCGAGATCAAATCCCATTTAAATTAAGAACTCCTTACGAAATCAAACTTCAATTTTGATTTTCAATCTTTTCTTTTTGAGATATCCTAAATCCCATTCTCTCTGGCTTACTGCAACTTTTGAGATTTGAAATCTGTATAGTTTAACAAAGTTAGGTATATTGTAAATAAAAGAAGAAGATTGAAATTGAAACTAAGTTTAGTATTTTCTTTACTAATTTTTTAGAATATTTTATAAATTGTCGTTTTTATTTGAAATCGTCACGGGTTATAGGGTCCGACCCTTTACAGCCAAATCATTTCAAAAAGTAAAATAAATACAATGAAAGAATAAATCTATAATTGCAAAATTTCATGAGACCTAAGTATACAACACTCAATCTATGTACACCTCTTTTGTCGTCTCGTAATATTCTCTGTAAGTCTTTCGGGATTTCATTCGGTTGCATCTCGAGAAGCCCACTAACTTGTGATTTGACTTTGTTGCACGTTAAAAATGTAACCTTTTGGCTCGGAACTTCCAAATTGATATGTAGAACTTGAAAAAAATTGGTCATAGTTTATGTCGAATTTGATCCCCACCTGGTCGTAAATCCTAGATCTGCCATTGTGTTACTTGTATAGGCCCAAGGGCCAAGATGGTGTTGCGTAATAGCACTTATTTCTATTGACTATTGTATGTTGAGCTTTTGTGTTTCTACGTTAATTTCATTTTTTTTGAAACCATTGAAACCATATTTCATTCTTAACTGATTAGATCACTGATTTACATGGATAAATTGATTATTCCTCTCGGTTTAGCGACATGAGAGTTACATAAATAAATTTTCAGAACTTCAAATGTAAAGTACCTCATGAGGTAAGAGAAATTGACTAGACTCTGACGAAAAAGAAAGAAGAAAGATGAAAGGATCCTAAAGATCACGGATTAAAAGACCCTAAAGGTCAACAAAAATGAAAATAACCAAAAGAAATAAAATTACATCAATAATAATAAAAGTAATAAAAATGAAATCTTGATCGGTCTTTCTCTTGTTTTGTAATTCATCTTCAATCTTCTTGAGATGATCATCGTAGAAATAGGCAACAATAACTCTTCTTTTCTCATGACCTCTATATACATTCTTCCATTCTATAACCATATAAATCTCCAAAAAATTGATTATATCCTTCATCTAAATCTAATTGTTGCATACATTTCATGTATAAATACTACAATATGTGCTAATCTTACTAATAATGGTCCGTTTGACCCCTTCATGACATGCAACCACAATGAGACATAGTTAAGACTTGGGCGTTGCTCGCGTGAGGCCAGAGTATGTACATAACTGTCCTGTCTTTTTCTGTTACAAATTAAATAAATCGTGATAAATTGTTTTGAAGCGGTGACGAACTGTCGGTTGTGAATCACACTCCTTAATGTCTCATTTACAGTGTGGGTGTTGTAATTGAAAAGAAAATGAACCACAAACCCTAATATTTTGACTAATATTAGTTAATGTTTGTTTGTGATTTTTAATACTAATAATAGCATTGACATGAGAGCGTGGGAATGGTTGTCGACATACCTAACTCACGTGCCTCGACACCGTGTGAATTTGTGTGTAGCGTGTGGAGCCTGTTGCTGTCTGTGTGTACCTACTTAATCCATCTTAAGTTAAACACCATTCTATATTTATTTGTTCAACTAGGTTGAGAATCATTTTACATCCTAATAAAAACAATATTTCAACTTTTTGTCATATTTTCCTTTCATCAAAAAAAAAATATCTATTTGTCATATTTTATTATCACTTTTATTAGACTTTTATTTGATTTTTTTTCAACTTTATATACAAGCATATATTATTCAAACTTTTATTTTAGAGGTTTACAATTAATTGGTTGTGCCTAACATAAAATGGAAGTGTGGTGGTACATGATACACGAACCCAAGTTATCGAGTCAAACTTGATTTTCACTGTGCTCAAATTTACAGTAATTGACTAGGTCTGCCAATTTAGATCAGAAACCACACAGAAAATGAAAAGAAAAAAAAGAAGCCATGATCAAAGAGAGAGATGTCGCCAACTGGGTTCTTTCTCTCATCACCACCATCTTTTTCTCTTCCCCTTTATGCATAGCTTCGACAAGGGTTTATGTGACTCTTGTGTGTGAGAGAGAGAGACCTTGATGACTTGGTGGCGGTGGTTGCGGTGGTTGCGGTGGAAGTTGTTCTTGTGGTGGTTGTCAACGAAATTATACTATATAAACTCACTTAGGGGTAAGAAAAAACACCCATGAACCCAAACCCACCCATAACACCCAAACCCATTATAGACCATGGACGCCCACTTTAGGCAAGACCCATTAAGTATGGGCCTGCTCGGGTTAACATCCTTACCCGACCTACCCGTTGATATTACCTTAAGGTTTAAGTTGATTTATTAGTTAAGGTCAATTACCCAGTACGTTCCCAAAGCCTCAACAAGAAAAGAAATATGTTTCTAATAGATAGCAATTAAGAAATTGTAGCTGGGACATTATGCAGTTAAAGTAACAAAATATCCTTAATGAAGAAGACTAGAATTTGTTTTATACACACAATTTCATGTAAAATTTACCATGAGCTTCCTATGTTGGACTAAAACTCTCGAAACGAAAAGAAGTGAAAAACTAGAATTGATAGTTTCTTTTTTGTTTTAAATAGACGACGATAGTACGGGAAACTTTGAGAAATAGTATGGGAAACTTTTATACAAGCGAAGTAGAATTTTTTGTGTGTTGGGCTCAAAGCTGGAGCCTTGCATTAAGGGGTGCTTGATGTGTGCCTTAAAGATTAATACTTTGCCCATTGCGCTAAAGCTCAGTACCTGATTTACCTGACTTTTTCTACAAAGGATCGTCAAAAAAGCACACCTGATAAACCTGCTTCTACAATATCCAAATGATTTAGTTCCTCGACCCGCCCAGCCAGCCCGATGCCTCAAATACCTGCGGCCATCCATATACGCTAGATCCCCACTGCTACACTCACATTTGCTAATTGATAAACTCAGCATTTCACTTGACTCGGGTAAACTGACAGAAAAAAACCCAAAATCCTCCGCTACCCCCAAACCTTGGGATCCTTCCATTAACTAATCCGTTAACCACACTATATCCTACCAGGCTACCATGGCAAGCTTTTTTGGTGATAGGAAAATCCAAACCACACCATTATTTTACTTCAATATCATGTTCTAACTTATGAAGCTTTCTCTTGGTGTTTTAATAGTGAAAATAATGGAAAAAGAACCAAAAAAAATCAAATTCATATTTTAATCAAAATAAAACTATGAATACCAAATAATCACTCAATGTTGGAAAAGTCGGAATGATGAATATCGATGATAATAACAAAAAAAAAAATGGGGGCATCTTCCTGATTTCATTCATATGGAGGGAAATCGTCTTACCTACGAAAAACAGATAACTCTCGTTTCGTGTTAGAAGGACAAGTACTAACGTCTAAACATCGAAGTCAGATGCATCTTTTCTATTTAGCATTCATCAATCATCGTTTTAACGATAAGAAACTGAGAGTTATCCTTCTCAAATATGAACATCTAAATCAGAGACAAGTGAGTCTGTGTTGGGGTCATGAGTGTGAATAAGAGTGAGTGCCGGCACTTAGCCAGTAAAAACTGCAAGCTACACAAAATTTTCCTTGCCATTATAAGATGTGCCAGCTAGGGCTAGGTAAAAATCTTTATGCCCATAACACTTCCTAACTACCCAAGCCCCTATTGTTGCAAAAGTTCTCTTCTTTCCTACTGCTAAGCCTAACTATAGATGGCGAAGAGTCCATAAGAGCAAACCCAATAGTGGGGCTGGGCTCTCAAAATTTGAGTATAAATGACGAAGAGTCTCTACGAACAAACCCAAAAATTGGGAATTGGACTCAGCAAACTCAAATATTTGGGAACCCAGCCCAATTCAAGGTGCCCAAAGATGGGAGCCCCTTGATAATATTCATATCAATAATTGCCTATATAAGTCCAAGTGAAGTGTGGGCAAACTGCAGGAGCGGCAGTATAACGAAAGAAATGATATGTTCTCTCTTTCAGGAATGGAGATGGATGAAAATTATATCCAAGAAATGCTTTAGACAGTCCAAATTTGTGTCTACAACTAAAATATTAATAATCAAGAAGAACGAAGTACACATCAAAGTTCTCGATAATAAATTCCATTCACATGTTGCTCATTCACGAAACTGAAAAAGTATAGTAACAAAAATATTTGACATTCATACGAAAGCCCAGAGCTTATATTATCAAGATCCAGATACTATTAGATTATTACCACAAAAAAGACAAAAGCTATCAAGTTCTTCATGGGAGAATTTATTTCTTCAACATCAGGCAGTAAAAGAAAATTTAATACCATATCAGGTCGGTTGATCAAGGATTGCTTGAGAACTGGCTATAGGAATTCTTACTTGTTCCACCACATTTGGAAATCCTTCCTCCTATTGATCTTCTTCTGGAGTTGTAGAACTCCGTAAAGAAGAGCCTCAGCTGTTGGCGGACAACCCGGAACGTATATGTCAACTGGTACAATCCTATCACAGCCTCGGACAACTGAGTACGAGTAATGGTAGTAGCCACCACCATTTGCGCAGCTACCCATGGAAATAACCCATCTAGGTTCCGGCATTTGATCATAAACCCTGCAATGAATTCAAAACATTTCACAGTCATCCAATCTATTAAGTTTGTGATAATCCAACTCAAATTGACAATGACTTGAGATGCAGGGATATACTAATTTTGTTGGATGACATGGAGCCGTGAATGTCGGGTCTAGCTCTATTACCCTATTAATGTTGTACTTCGTCAGATTCCAACTCAAACCAAATTGAGAAAACAGAGGTTCCTACTTCGTAACAGTTAGTGTATTGTGTGCGATAGCCTCCTGATCCTCAACCACTTTACATATCTTTTTTCTTCACAACTCAAACTAAAAGTAACATGACAAGTAGGAAATCATAGTTAAGTGGGGAGGTAAGTATGACAATCTACATGAGATACACGGGCTAGTCAAAGAGTCCAAGTGAACGAAAGAAATTTCCACAAATAAATATTACGTACATCAACCTAGCTTTGTGAATTTTCATTTTATAGAAAAGACACCTCAAAAAATCTCTCCTTTTATGCTTCTCCACAAAACTTAAAACCAAACTATAAAACTATGAAGTAACCCATACTCGTGTCTTTCATGGTTAAAACATCAGCTCTGAATGATAAGTTCTACGAAGCAGGAAATAAACAGATTCGACGAGCATGATGTCTAGTATTTACAATACAAATTTTCCATGATTCCAGCAACAATTAGAGGAAATAATCAAAGATTTAGTGGTTTACTCAGTTAACTTTGCTCCCCGTATCCCTCTGATTACTCAGTATTATGTTCCAAGTCCTAAAGTTGTTTTCCGACAAGGATCAAATATCCATTCTTCATTATCCTAATATCAACTCTATCGATGTTTTTTTTTTGACAAAAACTTTAACTTCATTTGACTTAATCAAGATACAACTGAGTTGCTACAGTACAAGGAATGTTGAACTACTCCGATCATCAATTTAGTTAAATGTAAGACTTAACGAGCCAGATTATGAGCTACAACATTAGCATTTCGATAACCAAAATTAAATTAGAAATGGTCATCAAGCTTTTAATATCTCCAATAATTTTTCTGTATTTCCAGGAAATTGAATATCTTCCCATCACAAATTCGATTATTATCTGCATAGTTTAGATTTTGACTCATGAAACTAAAAATGTTAGTATATCTATAGTCCCCTCACAGATTGTTGTTATAATTGAACATCTTCATTGGATTTAAACATAGCAGACATAAATTTCAAATGCAAAACCTAGAAAAAGATAAGCAATTATGCAAATATATCGTTAAATATCGAATTTACCCTTTTAAGCTATTGGGTAGTCGGTAGTCCTTCAAACTATCTAAAGGTTATGCAATTGAAACTAGTTGTCTAGCCCCTTCCCCTCTCCCAAAATTCTGTAAATGAATGGCTAATGAAACGAGACAACCTATATTAAAAAAACTGGGGAAGAAACACTAAAAAAGATCCCCAAAACCTAATCAAAATTTCAATGAAGAAAACCCTAAGAAATTGAATAATTTTAAAGAAGGGAAAATGAGAGACGTACTTGCGAAGAGCAGGGGCCATCTTGTTAGTTAGGGTACCAGCAACAATCATACAATCAGATTGTCTTGGACTAGGTCTAAAAATGACACCAAAACGATCAAAATCATAACGAGCAGCACCAGCATGCATCATCTCAACAGCACAACAAGCAAGACCAAATGTCATAGGCCAAATAGATCCGCGACGAGCCCAGTTCATAAGATCATCAACTTTTGAGATTACGTATTCTGCCGCTTTCGAAACCCCATTTGGAGTTGCAGGTGGTGGTGGACGTGAGTATGGAGTTGGGGAAGACGATGACGACGACGGTGATGAGAAGGATGGAAGTGTTGTATGAATTGATGCTGACCTTTGAGATGAAATTAGGGCATATCGAGCTGCTCTGGGAAGAAGCGCCATGGGAAATCCCCCTTGCTAGAGTAGAGAGAGAGAGAGAAGATGAAGAATCAAGGAGAAGCTTATTTTGTTGATGGGTGATAGCGTCTACGGTTCTCTTTTACGGGATTCAGTGGTCTATAAAACCCGCTAACTGTCTATAACCGACTAACATTGAGGTGGGAATCCCTCTTGTTACAACCGACTAACATTGACGGTGGGAATCCCTTATGTGGTTCTTCCGGAAAAACAGGAATGCAAAACATTTTCGACAAGACCAGATATGTTACTCCTCCATACATCAAGCTAATAGCAAAGCAAAAGTGTTTTCGAACAGATCTGAAGTTGAAGAACCCCATACTATTGTCAGAGAGTGGATCCCTCCTCCAGAAGACATGCTCAAAATAAATTTTGATGGGGCTTTTACTTCGAGAGGATCAGCCGTAGTGCCGGTAGTGAGGAACCATAGAAATGAGATGATCAACCATAAAATAAGAAGGATTGAAGCGAATTCAAGCTTGGAGTGTGAAACCAGAGCCTGTCTATTGGTGATGGAGATAAGCAATGAACTAGAGTTGGTCCCTATTATATACGAAGGGGACTGACTGCCAAGTGTTGATATCAGCCATACTGGGCGATCAAGATGATACACCATGGAGGATCCGACCGTTGATTTCAGACGCTAAGGCTGAGCTAGCGTTTTCTCGTTTAAGGACCATTCAACATTGTCCGCGAGAAGCCAATTCTGAAGCCCACATGCTGGCCCATTCAGTCTTGGAACATCTTTCTCTTTAACTTTGCGTTCTAGTCCTTATAATGGTCTAGTGTACGTTTAGTGTTTCTTTTAACTTCGTATTGTATTACATTTGGCTTTGGTCTTTCTATGAAGTTATTAGTTCCAAAAAAAAACAAGTAATTTACAACGGATTTACAAACTCTTTGGTATTTTTCTTTCGGAGGTGTTAATATCATACAACCATTCTTACATACTGTATTATTTATGTATTTGTATCTTGAACTTCAGACCAAGAAGATGGAAGCTAACTTTTCTTTTCATTGTTGAATAAGATGGAAGCTAACTTGACAAACACTGTAACCAAAAATTTTTTACAAAGAAAAGAAGAAAAATGAGAAAAATACAGTACCTTTTTTTTTTTGTTGAAACCGAAAAATACATTACCCAACACTAATATGCCATAAACAATCGCGAAGTTGTTTTGAAAACCAACTGAAATTATTTATTATGATTCCCAAATTTCACAGCATTATTTTCGTCCACATTCAAAGATCTCAGAATGCACTAGCCAACAAACTAGAAAAGTAGAGTTCGCAAATCGCAAACATAGCAACAATCATACTTGGTATGCCGTTCTTCATTTTGTTTCTCATTCCTAAAACCATAAAACTTTTACTTACTAATGTTCTACTACCAATGAAATATACTATACTATTATATACATTACATGACACCTATAACTTGAGTATGAATAGTCTTGGAAGTAACCATGGCCTTAAGAACTTGAATTGTATGTCATTTCGAAGTTCATTTTAGACATCTCTTAAACATGCTATGTACACACACACACACACACACGAAGATCTCATAATTATTGTTCGTTTGGAGTCACTATAAGGGCTCAGGCATAATATTCTTGTTACGGTGTCCGCTTGGCTCTTGGCTAGTTATTAATATTGTCTCCGCTCTACCAGCCCACCTCGACACTTGATAAGCTTAAGCGCAAGAGTACATCCCATAACACTGACACTGTTCCAAACGAGGATTATTATGATCTTGTGATTTATGAATACACTCACAAGTACTAATTCTGTGACATATAGAGTCGGGTAAACCTATAATATTAGGGTTGTGCTATGTCATAATTCAAGTTATCCCAAATGATCATTCAAGTATACTCTGTCTAAATCACCAAGACTGCTACCACTTTAAAAGGCCTGAATAATAGAAAACTAAATTAGTCCAGGTGTCACGTGCATATTGTTGAGCATGCATATGACGTGACGAGTGCTAGGAGCACGTACGAGCATATAGGCCGTAGGGCCGAATACGAGGTCGAGATAGGGCAAGAGTGCCAAGCAAGCTTCCTTAGGCCATGCACGGGACGCCCGTGGCATTCAAGACTTTGTCAAGGATACGAAGGGTCATTTGGACGAGAATATGCCTGGTTAAAAGGATTGATGTTTCCTTGTGGAAATAGGCAAAACAAGAAGTTTGCACCTTAGGAGGGGGTGGTCTCCCTTCCTCATATGCATCCAGCATATGTCAAGACCTCGTGGATGGGAGCTCGCCCATCCTTAGCATGGTATGCACGAAAGTGAGCATCCTCGTGGCGCAACCCATGAGGCCGGCCTAGCGTATGCGAGAGAAGCATATTGCACGGGTTCCCTTGTCATAGGAAATGGCTCGGGACAGTACCTGGAGATAGGTTACTGCGGGTTCCTTTGGAAAAGGTGTTGCATGTTCTCATGCCATGGCGAGGCGTGCGTCGTGCTAGCATATTCCATAAGGAGGATTGAGCTATTCAAGGGGCCAAGCCTTGATGTGCTATGTTGGGCATGAGGTAGCTTATTAGAGATGGATGCTCCTATGCCCAATGTCCGGATGGTAGCCGAGATGATAGGTGACGGATGCTTGAGACTAGATGGCAAGATCCGCATATGCGGCTTGGTGTGCTCCGCACATATGTTGGTATCCTTTATAGTGGGCGAGAGTCTATGACTCAAGGAAGCGTTATACGGGACGGCTCGAGCTATGCTCGTAGGTTGGGACACGTTGGTGTCATGCCGCATTATTGGTTGGGAACCAAGATGACTTGATAGTCGAGATGCTCCGAATATGTTCGGGAAGGCTGGTTATGTACTAGGAGGGAGTACATGACGCCGCACGGTACGTTAGGATTTGATATTCCGCACTATCGACCCGTGTCTTTGAGCATAATATGCCGGGTCGACCTAACGTGACAAAAAGGCCGTGACAATTGGTATCAGAGCCTGAAGACGTGCAGGCTAGACATATACTACACTCTGATACCTATTTGACAATTGGTATCAGAGCCTAGACGAAAGGCTAAAGATATATTACCCTCTGATACCTATTTGACAATTGGTATCAGAGCTTGAAGAGCAAGCTAATGGATTGTGTTCTGATCCCATATGAGAGTTGTGATCAGAGCTTGGATGACAAGCTAGAGTATTGTGCTCTGATCCTAGATGAGAAATGGATGTCAGAGCCTGAGCTACAGGATGGAGATGCACGAGTGAAGATGTATTGCATCCTGATACCCATTTAACAGTTGGTATAATAGCCTAGTGGATAGGCCAACGTGTATATTGCTCTGGTCCTAGTGATGGGTGGACTTAGAGCTCGATAGCTTACAAGATGTGCTCCAAGAGCCTAGTGATTGCGGCAAATGGATGTGTTTTGGGAGCTTGATGAGACAAGCACGAAGATATGCCTAAGAACATGTGGTATGTTTGGAAGCATACTTCTAGAGCCTGGATGGCAGGTTCAAAGGGATGGTATCTATGCTCGAAGAGTGTGACGAAGAGCTTAGTGATTCTCCCACTATGGTATGTGGTATACTGGAGTGTGTATGAAGAGCAGCGTTGAGAGCATGATTCCAAGAGAAGGCTTTCAGAGTGAGATGCATTCAAGATGATAGGGTCTCTGAAGCTGTGATACAGGATGGGACCTTTGTCGAGGGATGCATGGTGCATAAGGCGACGAGAGTTCCGATGGAAGGAATAGGCCGTGTGCACGGATGCTACGGTGGTAGCTATACTTGGGTCTATGTTCCTTTGAGCAAGAAGGACATATGCGAGATATGAGATGGAACCGTGTTGGCACAAAGAGTCATGTGCAAGCTGTAAGAGTTCAGTGTGACTTGGTTGGCAAGAAGGTACCATATATACTTGAGTCCTTTAGAGGTAAGGACACGTGCAGAGATGAGATGAACCAAGAATGGCACGGTGAGTCGTGTGCGAGCTTAGTGCAGTAATGCTCAGTACGATTTGGTGCGCATTGGGTACATCATATGTTAGAGTCCTTTGTGTGGACAACATGCTTGGTAAGAAGCTTACCAAGATGGCAAGTAGAGTCAGGCTGGGAGCTCGTGGGAAGCTAGTCTGAATACACTTGTTGGATTGGCATCCAAGAGTGGAGCTATGTTGATCCAAGTGATACTTGAGCGTTAGAGCAGGGTATGGCAACAAGGTGTTGAAGGATACTCTCTTATGCTTAAGCCGAAGGTAGCATCGAGTGACTTGTGATGTTGTGAGTTCAAGCTACTTACAGAAGACAGAAGTCAAGAGTAAGATAGATGGACAGAGTACATCGTTGGGCAAGTTGGTGCTAGATCAAGGTGCTTATGTGGTATAAGTGCATTTGAGTCCGAAGAGAACGGACCTCACTTGAGATGAGACATGGATATGCTAGCACGTTTGTGTGTGGTATGTCGCATGAGTGCTATAAGCCGAAACCAACATTGAAGCTTATGGACATATTGGTGTGAAGTCTATGGAGACAGATTCACGAGACCAAGTGAAGTACTGATGGTAGTTGGAACCGAGTTCGAGCCGTCAAGTAATATGAGGGTCGTTGTATCTGAAGTGGATCGGCCCATGTTTGAGTTATGCATTGGAGGTAAGTTGGAACCGAGTTCAAGCCTACAGTGTGCAATGAGTACGTGGTGACTGAGAGGAGATCAGCTCACGTTATGGGATTCCAGGATGGTGTGTCGTGGTGACATTAAGCATCGTCCAATTCTGGTGATAGTTGGAACCAAGTTCAGATCGTCAGAGATATATGACAACGTCGAGTGTGACAGTGTGTAGTAAGCCGTATGGTGCTGCATAAGATGTGTTGGAACTTATGCGGTGGTACGTTCGGATGTGTTCAAGAGGGACACGAGCCTACCAAGATGCTCGGGTTAAGGAGCATCGCCAATGATTAAATGGCAAGTGTGTGTCTGGATGTAGTCAGAGAGGACGTTCCCAAGAGTATGCCAATGGTGGATGGTTTGGTACCATGTAGTTCTCGCGGAGAGAAAGATACCGTACTCGTTTAGTGGACATCGAAGGCAACACGACAATTTCCCGAGGAAGGGATGGCATGGAGGATGCCGAGCGCACGAGGCGCAAGCGCGGAGGCGCACAAGCAGAGGCTTGTTTGAGTTGCACAGGGGTGCAGGTGCAGAGGCACAATCGAGGCAAGGGTCGTCGAGAGAGGGGCGACATTGCGAAGAGTTCAAGTGGTCTACGCTCAAGGGTACAAGTAGTGATGCTTAGGTACCAGAGTGCACTTGATGTGAGAAGCCGGAGGGCGTAATGAGGGTCTCAATGAACAAGCAAACCAAGGAGTCAGAACGTGGAGTACATGGGTACGTTGGGTCTGATCCAGAGGTGAGTGACATTGAAGACGAGTTGCTTTGCGATGGCAACATTGCAGGCACATGGCAAGACGCAGTGGCGTCGAGATGCTAACTCGGGTGAAGGCAGCGGTTGCTGAGGTACCAGAGTGACGAGTTGTGTCGCAGTTTACTGCGATACGCATGGCAAGATTGGTCACAAAAGCAGAGATGGAAGGTGACAATCGAGATGCCAACTCGAGGTGAAGCCGAGGAGGTGAGGTACCTGAGTTTGAGAAGCGGCGGAGGCTGCAACGGAGAAGCGACATTGAGCATGGATGAATGGTAGAGAAGACCATTATCCTAACGCATCGGAGGATGCATTGCAGAAGATTGAGTTAACCCGGAAGGGGAACCTGCGCGACGAGACTGCGTAGTTGAGTTCACACGGAGGTGTGGTCTGCCGAAGGCATGAAGGTGCAGTGGTAGCATCGGAATGGAGGCAGAAGATTGAAGTACTCCAAACTTAGTCGACGAGGACGTCGACATTACAAGTGGGGGAGTATGTCACGTGCATATTGTTGAGCATGCATATGACGTGACGAGTGCTAGGAGCACGTACGAGCATATAGGCCGTAGGGCCGAATACGAGGTCGAGATAGGGCAAGAGTGCCAAGCAAGCTTCCTTAGGCCATGCACGGGACGCCCGTGGCATTCAAGACTTTGTCAAGGATACGAAGGGTCATTTGGACGAGAATATGCCTGGTTAAAAGGATTGATGTTTCCTTGTGGAAATAGGCAAAACAAGAAGTTTGCACCTTAGGAGGGGGTGGTCTCCCTTCCTCATATGCATCCAGCATATGTCAAGACCTCGTGGATGGGAGCTCGCCCATCCTTAGCATGGTATGCACGAAAGTGAGCATCCTCGTGGCGCAACCCATGAGGCCGGCCTAGCGTATGCGAGAGAAGCATATTGCACGGGTTCCCTTGTCATAGGAAATGGCTCGGGACAGTACCTGGAGATAGGTTACTGCGGGTTCCTTTGGAAAAGGTGTTGCATGTTCTCATGCCATGGCGAGGCGTGCGTCGTGCTAGCATATTCCATAAGGAGGATTGAGCTATTCAAGGGGCCAAGCCTTGATGTGCTATGTTGGGCATGAGGTAGCTTATTAGAGATGGATGCTCCTATGCCCAATGTCCGGATGGTAGCCGAGATGATAGGTGACGGATGCTTGAGACTAGATGGCAAGATCCGCATATGCGGCTTGGTGTGCTCCGCACATATGTTGGTATCCTTTATAGTGGGCGAGAGTCTATGACTCAAGGAAGCGTTATACGGGACGGCTCGAGCTATGCTCGTAGGTTGGGACACGTTGGTGTCATGCCGCATTATTGGTTGGGAACCAAGATGACTTGATAGTCGAGATGCTCCGAATATGTTCGGGAAGGCTGGTTATGTACTAGGAGGGAGTACATGACGCCGCACGGTACGTTAGGATTTGATATTCCGCACTATCGACCCGTGTCTTTGAGCATAATATGCCGGGTCGACCTAACGTGACAAAAAGGCCGTGACACAGGGACTCTTCAATAGCTTGATTTCGAAAATGAAAATGATATAAAATGTAATCCCGATGAGTCAAACTTGAAGTCTGAGTTTGTATCAGAAAGAAATATAGGAAACTGCCTTGCTCATATAAGATGAAGAAATAACCTCAGTTGTGAAACCACTGAGATGAGAATTAGAACTGAAAACAAAAAATTAATCTTCATAAATAATTCAACAAAGGCTTCAAACTTGTTGATCCAACAATAATACAACTTCCAATGACAGAAGAAATGAATCTTAAACTAAATTAAACAGTTCCTTCTACTTAGATTTGAGTTTTCAGACCTCTAACTTAAGTATCTCTTATGAAAACAACATAATTAACACAATAATCCCATTACTAAACCCCCATCGATCTCAAACCCAGTATAGTAATATGGAACAATTTTTTGTTCCGGTCAAAGGAGAACTACAATCACACTTTCCTCGTTCTAGTTTCAACACAATTAGAGACAGAGCTACAACTTTTTTTAAAGCGAAAAAAAAAATCAGAAATAATTTGCTGGATTGAGAACAAAAGACAAGTTACTTTGTCGTGGTTTTTTTCCAAGAGCCACTTCTGGACCATCGATAAGAGAAACGAGCGATAATTGGAAGGATTTGTGAAGCAGAACTTTTGACGTAGAATCGATCTCAGTAGTTAGGAGCAGAAGTCAAGATATAGACTTACCAACAAAAACAGCTTCCTCAAAAACGATAAATTTCTTCCAAAATTTATCTTTCTTATGCATAATACATGTACAAGCTATTGGCAGCAGCACAAGCAAGTGAGTTTTCTGTTGGGTGCCAAGCTAGATGAAGCAACTTCGTAGTGAAGTCGAAAGAATTTCCATTTGCATCTAGACCCGCATTATCTGCTCCTCCTGTTATGGAGTATCACGAAAAAAAAGGCGGAAGGAAAATAAGATGGAGAAGAAACAGAACAGTAAAGAAAATCTGCAATCTGTTAGATTCCTGTGCTTTAATAGGAACAATACTAACCTCTCCGGACAACACGAGTTAGACTACCCAAGGATGATCTTGAAGGTCTTGAAGGAGTCTGGATGTGTCTCCTAAAGAAGATAGAACATTTGGGCAGAAAGAAGAGAGAGAAAATCAAGAAAGAAACTAAATGATAAATGTAATTCTCGATAGTACTGTTTGGTTGATATGTACCTCATTGGGTTCTTACTAGCTTCCAGAGTAGTTGCTTCAGTGTTACCAGAAGCACAACCAAACACACGAAATAAGTTGCTGCAGTTAAGCAAATACCGTTAGTATCAAACATGTAAATATTGCTATGTGTGTTTTAGTATATTACTATTGAAAATTTTATACCTGTAGGAACCGGTTGCAACTCGTGATCCATCTCCACTTAGACAACATTCGAATTTGTCAAAAATCGAATCATTTTCATATAAATCACAAAGCTGTAAAAGATCGAAGTCTTAAGGAAATGGACAATCGTAAAGTTCAACAATGTCGAATGAAAATTCTGTGCTTCGGGAGAGAATATCACAGAAGAAAAGTTACCTTTGGCCTTAAATATTCGTGAACCTGGAAGGTTGCAACTGGACCCGAATCCATATTTATATCCCACAGCTGAAACCAATGTCAAGCAAATTAGAAGTAGGAGAGGAAGAATCAAGGTATAAAGCATGTTTAGTCGGTATGATATACCAAAGGGTGCCCATCTCAAACAGAAAGAAGCTCCAACAATCAGATCAGGATTCAAAAGTGAACAATAAAACCATTTCTCTCTCTCTCTCTCACACACATAACATTTTCTTTTGTTTCGTTCTTCTTTTCTCTTTGTTGTGTGTCTGTGCAGGGGGGCGTGGGGGTAGTGGGTTAAAGTATACTATGGAAAATATTCCCCAAGCATATAAATTTGACTGGTAATTTCAAAAAATAAAATAATCAGCTAAAAACGTGGAGAGGATATGAGAAGTGAACCTTAAGAGTCATATAATCACGACTAAGCATGTGCCTTCCATCCTTGCCAAACTTAATATCAGAAATTGATGCAATAATCTCCGTAAAGAAAGATCTCGAGCCAGGTGCCTCTTGCTCTTCGAACCTGTATAAATAAAGTTTTACTTAGCAATGTAAAGGAAATTGCTCATTTTCCTTCCAAAAAATCCTTATAGCATAGTAGTTCACAATAACAACTACTTAGATTAAAAAAAAGTCACTCACAACTTGCTGTGAGTATCACATAAAGCAGATTGCCTCAAATCAATCAGCCGGATTGAGCCCTTGGAGCTACTATATGCTAGTGTGTTACAATGACTGGGGTGGAACTCAGCTGCTGTTATGACCTCTGCAAGTAGAAAACAAATGACAAGTTAAACATCCAGTACAGCAAAACAACAGCTTCAAGAATAACATCAACTAGGAAGATTGGAAATGGTGTTTGTCTTTCTTATTTGTTTAATTCTGAGTCTGACTTGAAGTCTTTTCAGGGGTACAATAGTCATTTCAAGTTATTTCAGACCATGGCTCGTAATTCAGACTTATTCTACGTCTGACATAAATGGAAACAAAATCGCCTGGATCAGATATTCAGACAAGTTAGTCGCACGAACAAAAATAACATTCCTCAATCTGTCTCAAGTCAATTCAAATCTTGAATCAGATTTCATATATGACATTGTAAAAACAGACACTACTTAATAAGACAGTACCAGTTAGGTCCTCCATATTTGCAGGCTTCACATCAACAATGTTGAAACTTTGGTTGCTTATTTCCAGATTCCAAAGATTAATGCGTAGATCATCCGCGGATATAAAAGTTTCACCGTCACTGTGAAGAGAACAGTAGAAATATAAACTTCTCCATAGAGACTCTTGACAGTAAACCACAAACTGGAACTGCCTGATATACTGTTTTATTAATAGTTCAAAGTTTAAACTACAAGGACCTCCGGAGGATAGAATATAGGAACAGAGTTGTACATAACATAATAACGAAGAACTTAACTGTTGCTTTCTGAGTTTATGATATAAACATGAGAAACCAAGAGTAACATTAAGAAGAGCAAGTAAGGTGAGTTTAGGGGCCAGCAAACAAACTTAGTGATCCACTAATTTTACCTATCGCCCTGTTTTCCATCAAAGAGTGGTACCGAATATGGGCATCCAAAATGCTACCAAGTGATTGTGAATATTTACTAAGAAAAATAAAAGTTCCTAATAAAAATGAATGATGCAAACGAAATTATGGATTTAAAAAAAATAAAAAAATAAAAAAATAAAGAAGTACCACGCCACCAACTAACTATTTGTAACTAATGCGAGAGATAAAAACAAAAGTTATAACCTGTTATTTGAGATAGAATTGATATGGTAGTCATGGGCATGAGCATATACTCTTCGGCATCTTGGAACAAGGCTTGTCTCTTGGCTGGAAACCTACAAACATTACTCCTAAAAATGTAAGTAGTGAAAACAGTCATAAAGCTACATAAATCCTACACAAATATGATTCAATTTAATGATCAAGTTGTTAGCTCTTCACGGATTCTATAACACAAAACAATGGCACAAAGATAGATAGAGATATATAAAATATACTACTTGACATGCATCTTTGTATGTTAGAACTTCTAAGTTGTACAACAGAAAAGAGTGCAATTTTTTCTCTCTATTCAGAACAATCAATGGAGTAAAGGTATTGTCAAGTTGTTACTTCAGAACTTAGGAGACAAAGTTTAGATCAAGTACAACTACCACAGGCAATCGAAGTGACGGAATGCCTCCTGGGGGAAACGAGAAGTTACTGTTCAAATTACTATATGATGTCTCTGGACTTCCTCCATTTGCAAGATGTGGCTTCGGGCTTGTCGGTATGCTTGGACCAGCAGTACTACCATTTCCCGTCGTCTTTGAGGGGTCAACATTCATCTGAGAAACTTTTTTCACCTTCTTTTCCTGAACCTGTACAGGCAAAACAGACCAAATGAGCATGTAAAGTATATTGATCGACAAGAAGAACGTTGGTGATAGTACATATTCGTGCCATACATCGATTTAAGAAGCTAGCAATGACACAAAGAAGTAAAAGAGGAATAGACAATTTAACATTCTACATAATAAGAAACCCACTTTTTTCCTATCGAAGAACACTTGTAAAATCATCACTCATGTATTTAACTTAACAAGGTTACTTTAAAACTGCGAAACCAATATGTACACGTTTTTATGTATCACTTAGGAACGCAAGTCTGAAGGAGTGAAAGGGGGAGTATAGGGGCACACTTGAAGTGTTTGTGGGTGTTTGCGCGTGCGTAAGATGACGGATGTACATTCTAATATTTCGTTCACTTCAAATTCAAAATCAGTGGGACCGCAACCTACCAGACAACATGAACATTCTTGCAAATCCATTTTAATGTATCCTTTTATTGTTCTAAGGAAACATTCACTGGAATCTGCAATATGCATGATGTATTGGAGGAAACACATAGTAATATAGTATTAATGGAAACCATACATGTAATAACAAAATCGTTCATATATGGATAAAAGGACAGCTGGATTGACTGTCTAAGTGTACGTATTCATTAAAAAAAATTACAAAATTATCTTACCTTCCAATACTTAATTGTTTTGTCATTAGTAGAGAGAAGAAATAATGCACCATTAGCTGTCTGGCACCATCTTATCTTGTTGATTTTTTCCTCTATTTCCAAACTCTTGAGATAGTCAAACTGAATGGTAGAAGACAAGCAGTTGATAAGAAAAAGTGGGAATTAATGAGGTCAGAGCAAGGAAAATGGGAAAAGAATTTACTTCAGGTTCATGGCTTTGAAACTCAGTTTTGTAACGGAATTCAGGATGTCTACTTATTTGGTAATCCATCCTTTCAGCATCTCTTCGATTTCCATGCTACACATTACATAACAGAACAGAACATATGAGAAGATTGCAAGAAAATGAACTGAAAAGAATGAACTAAGACAACAAATATACATCTCTGGTATCAGTCCTTTCAAATAGGACTACTCGTCCCCCTCTATCACCAGTTGCAAGATGGTCTCCACTTTTATCAAACTCAATGGCTGAAATAATATCGACTGCAAAAAGAAGTAATGAAACCGTGAGCATAAAATGAAGCTAATAAGGAAACCAAACGACGTAAATTAACATCGACAAGGATACCCTGGTATCAGTATGAAACAATCACACCATACTGAAACAACCTCTATATCAACCTCGTATCACAGTGACAAAGAAAGCTGTGAAGAAGTACAAACATGTAAATAAGAAATATGCATAATCCGACCTTAGATTCTCGCAAGTTCAACACAAATAGCAATCATTGTCTGTACAATTTCTAAAAATACGTTTCAGCACACTAGGATTCTGCATTTCTAATGCATTACTTCGAACAAGTGATCCTAGAGTTTCATCTTAATGAACAGATGCACTACAAAATATATTGAACTATTGAAGTTACCAACGAAAGCGTCTTAGAGGACATGATACACTTCAATACTAATCACTCTCAAAAGTCAAACCCAACTGTGTAGATAGTGCCTCATTAATCCGTTAAAATCGAATAATCGCCCACCAAGCCCGTGATACTCTACACATTAATTGTACCTGCAACCCCGTGATCTATCCTTCCTCCACAAATCTTCGACAGGCAGATACCTAGTTATTTCAGTTCCTCGGTACTTCAGAATTGTTTTCTTTTTATCAGTTTTAGGTACTTGCATCAATATCTTTTAAAAATCGACATAAGAAAAGATGCAAATGTTGGTCCAGAGATATTTGCTTTTGTGATTCACTAGAACGGTTAAATAATTGTGCTTGTTCATTGACATCAACAAATAATATATGTGCTTTAGTTTGTCCTAAAATGATTGATCACTAACAAAAGTATGTCAGGGAGAACCTTTGCATCTCAAAAGGAGTTTAACAAGCATTCTCAATAAGCACTTAGCCATTCACAACCTTAGATATCAAGCTTTTGCTACCGGTAGATACAAAAGAACATCGCTACGCCCTCGTGTGAAGAGATATCAAATTCTTTTCAGCAAACTTGAGTAGTGTAGCTAAACTCATTTTCACTTTAACCCAGTTGGTTTAATGTCATTAAGAACCAATTTGATTGTATATTTGTCATTTTCACTCAGCTGAACTAACCTATTAACTCAGAATAGATAATTACATCTGTTACCAAAATCATATGCATGCACTTCAAACCTAAACTTAAAAGGTGTAATTATGTTCAGTTCTAATCAGTTTCATACTACCCACTCTCTGGGTTTTGACCAATTTAACATTAAAGTTGGATGCTTTTTCCCCCAAATCTCAATAAACATACATATTGTGCATAAATGTAATACTAATTAACAGATCCAACAACACATCAAACAAACCCTAATCCAAATGAAAACAAAATCATTATTTACCTACAAAAAAAACAAAATCGGATCCAAAGGGTCATACCTTCCTGAACTTCTTCACCAGCAGTCCGCTCACCGAAAACCTGAGAGAATTTCCAGTCTAGTGGTTGTGGAGAACCAACTGGATTAGAAACTTCATCATTTTTACCTCCGTTCATTCTATTTTTCTATCTCCAATTAAATATGAATATGAATTCTCCACCACCAAAATCAAAATAGAAAACCAAAATCTGGAGTTGAAAATAGAAAAGATCTTCAATCTATAAAACAAAGTTTCAATCAATCAAAAGATCGTTGATTTCGAATCGGTACAAAACTCCATGAAAATGCTGTTTTCCGATCTCTTCATTGACATAAAATAAAGGGGGAAACTGTGAGGCTCTCAAGTCTCTCTCTCTCTCTCTCCCTCGTTTTCTTTTCTTTTCTTTTCCTCTGTTTTTTTCGGGTGTACCTTTCGTTCTTTTGGGTGGAATTAAAATTTTAGAAAAACACCCTCGTAGTACATCGTTTGTGGCTCATGTAGCTAATACGACAAGAACTATTTTTGTCTTTTAACGCTTTTGAAAGAGTGTGTAAAGACGAAATTACCCCTAGTCATATTCAAAATGTACACAAGGGTAGGGGTGGGAAAAGGTCCGGACGGGTGGGAAAAGGTCCGGACGGGCGGGAAACGAACACTAACTCAACCGGTCCGGACGAGCGGGAAACGGACACTAACTCACCGGTCCGGGTGGAACGGGCATAAGTACTAAGTGTCCACTCAGACTTCTGGACAAAACGGACAGACATTTCAGATTTTTTCTCCAACAAAGTGCTCGTCCGTGACCGTTTTGATAGTCGGGCAAATCGGGTGTCAGTCGGTCGGATACCGGTCACTAATGAACAAATAAAGAATTTTTTATCCGAAATTAAATTTTTATAGTAGCTAAATATAACTTTCTAATTAAACTCCCACTTTACAATTCCAAAAAATAAAAGAATACAAAATTAAAAGATAATCATTGAGATTTCTCATGGATTACGACCGGTTATATTCTTCTTCTCATGGATTACGATCGGTGTATTGTGGATTTTTGGGTTACTAATGAGATATTGAGATTTTAGAGGAGAGAGAGAGAGAGACTAGAGAAGTAGAGAGGCGTGACAAGATTAAGAAAAGTGATTTCTAGAGTTTTATATTTTTATTCTTGAAATCTAACGGTTGTAGCTAACCTACAAATCTAAAGGCTTAAAATCAATCATATAGGCGGGCGGGTATAACAGATAGGATAAACGGACGGGTATGGACGGGATCGGTAGGCGGACTATATAAGCGGGCGGACTCGATCGGATCACCGGGTAAGGACCTGTGTCCGCGTCCGTCCGCTTAAGCTCTTTCGGTCAGCGGGTATGGACCGATTCGAGCATCGGACGGTTACGGACCCTTCGGACTAGGACGGTCGTGGGCGGGTTTCGGGTTTCCGGACCAAAATCCCACCCCTACTGACAAGGGTATACATGTATCACTGTTAAAACTTTTAAAATGAGTCAATGGTGTGCCAAAATTTTCTACGTTGGGTACGGGTGCTTCGACCAATCCAGACCAACTCTTTATAAATTAGGAAATTAACTCAAAATTTATGGACATGATAACTATAGGTGTCAATCATGTCGAACCACCGCAAACAAATGGGTCAAGTGGTGCAATCTGGGTGCCCGAAAAGGATTATGAGCTAGTTTATGGATGTGATCTGGTGTTTAACTTAGATATGTCGACCGAAAGCCTGCCTAAATTAAGTTATATTTTGGGCATTATTGCCTAAAAGAATTATGAGGTTTCCAACTCTCTGAAGCTCTTCTGTCTCCACCTTTTCTCGTAACTTCAAACTATTTTTATTTTCTACTTCCAATTTCATTCCAAAATGACTTAGTAACAAAAAATTTCAAACACAACAACTCAATCGTGATCCAATATCTAACTCGTGGCTAAACACTATATGCCCCGTATTATTTATATTTTATTCTTATTTTTTATATATTTTGAGGAGATTGTAAGTTGGTACAAAAATCTTTGATTAATATTCAAGCATGAATGAAACATAGACTTAGGCTACGATGTATCTATTTTGAAACCTCTTACTTAATCTATTCATTGGGGTTGTTGGTTCTCGAGCCTTGAATTAAAGACCCACCTTGTCATTAGATTTTAATAGGTAAAGTAATTCTATATTTCTATATAGGTGAAAAATATGAAAACCTTTGTTTAAGGTTTGGATAGATACATAACACGTGATGAGGTATATAAATATTATTACTCCATATTATTATATTTATTATTATATTTTTATTGGTGAACCCCAATTATGATTTTTATTGTAGTGATTTAGGAGGTGTTGGATTTTTAAGACTTACTAATTGATGGTCACTTACTAAGTGTTATCACCTGTAAATGCAATGTCTTTTATCATTAATAATTTGTGAGTGTGCAGATGTGTCTTTTTGCATCACTTCTGCGTACTACAAAAAATGAGTAATTATCCAGAGAGGTTTTAAAATTTTCCATTATTTAGTACTAATACATTAGATTTATATATGCACTAGTTAAAAAGGAAAAGTGGTATTTTGTATCGAAAACGACATCGTAAAAAGAAATTGGACTTACGGTAGTAGTCAACAAAAGAATTAGGATCTGCTGATGTCGAAAAATGGTTTTCCGTTGCTCAGTCAAGAAATAGGGAATTGATGTATGACAACGTCCGTTATGAAAGGATATTCCGTTAGGTTGACTGAGATTTGTGCTCCTCGCACCTTGCTCCCTACTCCTAGATCCTTGCTACCTGATCCTAGCTCATTGGAAATATGGGGGAAAACCTGCAAAGGATTTGGAAACCGCTCCGACGCTCAAGACAGTCAGATTGCTCTTTGCAGTAAAAGGTTGAATATTGATTGAACCTTTTGGGAGCGAGTTGTGATTACTCAGGGGAAGTGATTCTGTGACCGTAAGTCATCGTGTCTTGTGGAAGACGATTGGGGGGGGGTCCCCGATTGTGGTAGACGGTGTAGATGAGGCGGTTATGATCCACCGTTTAGGGAAGTTTTCCCCTATTCGTAATTAGGGTTTTCCTTTAGGTTTATCTCGTATCTAGGATAAATAGAAGCTCCTAAGTTCAAAGATACTTCGTAGATATCTTGCCGAGATGATAGATCTTCTAGGAAATGTTTCTTCCTTCGAGACTCTAGAAGTCCAAGTTTGCTTAAACACTTGAGATCTTTAACCGACTGGGATCTTTAGGAAGATTCCGGGATTAAGTCGGTAAGCCTGCGACGCGCTTCTGCCTCCCCAGTTTAGGGCATGAGGTACCGGCTACCTTACGTGGACCTCCCCTCACTCCTTTAGAGATTTCAGGGTTGATATGATCGTGTTGTAGACGAAACAGGACTGATACCTCTTAGTTGATCTTAGCCAACCTCCCAGTTCTGGGCGTAGGTGGCGGAGCATTGTGGGTTCAGCCATCCTGCTGCCTTAAGCTGGGTTGACCCGTTGGACTTCTGGTCTATTCTTGACTTATTAACGTTAGTCAACGTCTGTACGTTTTGTGCATCATCAGGATCCATCCATAAATAGGAGGTGGGAGAATTTGGGAAGGGACTTTGGAGAAGGAGAAAAGCAGAAGGGTAGGGGTCTTTGCAAAAGACGTGAAGGAGTTTCGTATTGTTAAGACTTTTAGTTTTTAAATGAGATTGCACTAGTCATTGTTAAATTAGACTAAAGACAAATTTCTCTTTCTTTAGCATATATGAAGAAGTGCAAAAAACTAAGCTCAAACTTATTTCTTATTGTTTTTCTTGGATTACTTGCTTTCGTCATAACAATTTTGATTAAAGATGATATGTTACTATTAGTAATTCTAAAATTTATCAAGGTTTATTCATGTCTTTTAAGAACTGCTTTGAAGTCAGTGTAAAAAAATTCTAGCGGGAGGTTATGATTTTGGACTTAGCCATATCACTTGACTTCTAAGTGATTTTCACTATATAATGAAAAATAAATGGCCTAAATGTGATCCACGCTTAATCAGTGAAAACCACTTGAGAAGTGTAAAAATCAAACAACGTCTTAGTGAAATTGAGATAAGGGTAAGTGGGGCGGGGAATTTTTTTTTATCTAGACGAGTAAGGTTGACATTTTGTCATCTTTGTCAGTGACGTTTATTGAAGAAATGGTGGTGGCCCAATAAAACAAAACGTAGAGCCACAACTAAACGAGCATGATGAATAAGTTACAGGGGCGGGCGGGCTAATACGAAACCACTAGAAGTAATATGCGCACATAAGATGTAGGCCATAATTATCCATTTAAGATGAAGACAGATAATGAAAGACAAATAATTATGGGGGTGGGCAGGTAAGCAACCACTACATTTAAGAGATAAAGGCAAACAATTCAAATCATAATTTTTTGAATTAACACATATTACTAGTAATCACATCACAAAACATTTAAGAGATAATGAAAAAATCAAGTAGGAGGTTGAGGGGAGCAAAGATAAGTAAGGAGATGAAGGGGTGGGTTTGAAAGAGCTCTACAACGTAAGTAAAACTCTAATCAGATAGGTTGTTAGGATGTTGGTATATTTCAACTAGGCACCGAGTGCTCTGTCACGACATGAAAGCAAGCAAAGAAGTAGATTTGAGTAAGTCACTTAAGCCCTGATCTAACTAGAAAGTCCGAGTAGGGAGGTGTGCAAAAGTAAGCTCGACACCTTGAACTCTGCTCTGCCTGAGAGGACAATCTTTACGCGGAAGGGCAGATTGTGCCACAGATCCGCTTACCATATGCAAAGTTGTTATTATGAGGAGATACGATCATGATCAAAGATTATTCTCTAACGGGCATGGCATGCGGCTGTCATCACGATAGTGTTTTAGCACCGCATAATCTCAAGTAGTGATTTACCACCGCCATGCAAATCTATATAATTCTTTGTCCTGAAAGGAGGCCCCAATCGAATTCTTAATCTTTGACACCTGATTTTTAACCTACATAGTAAATTGACCTGAGCGTCGAAGTTTCTTTGCAGGTACCCCCTCTCCAATCAAGTCACCGGTACTGTAAAAATAGGCAATCAAATCGAAGGTTACAACAGTAGTTTCTTAGAGATATCTGGGAAGTCACTTCTCGATATCATTATTTTGCTGCTAAAGGGAGGGGTTATCACTTCAGCAACCCTAACACATTCAACATCATGAATGCAATACTATTTTAGAATTTGATCAGTATAATTCACTATGGACGGTCGAAAGTCTACGAGTCAGAAGTGTGACAACCAACATGTCAATATTCAGAAGTCTTCAGGTTTTGGGATTATTTTGGCAGGCACCTACTACATAGTGAAATGACTTAAAAACAAAAAGAAGGCAAACAAGATTGCGAATCCTCTAGACACCGAGGTGGTGCCATCCAAAAGGGCCCCTACAGTCAAGTTAGTGACTGGATATGAAAAGGTGAAGTCGAAAGATAAGAAAATTAGATTTGATAAGGGGACTTCCAACCACACTCTCTTGTACATTCCATTGATAATGTTGTACAAGGTACAAAAAAAGGGTGGGAAGAAGACTAATATGAGTAAAGCCACCGTTAGACTCCTAATGAAGATAAAACCGAAAATCCGTGTATATCTGTGGGCAATTTCATAATTCTCTTTAGTGGTCTTAAGAAAGGTAGTACCCATCCAACTCTATCAGTGGGTAGAAACGAATAACGTCGAACTTACCAAAAACCCGTCCCTTGTTCCTTATTTTCAATCGTAGTCGTTGAAATTTCAACGACTATGATTGAATCTCAGATTTCAACTCAATATACCCTAATTTCACTAAAAACTCATTTCTTCCTCCAAAAACAACCACCATTCAAGTTTTTATTCTTTCTCCAGCATTTGAAGTTACTTTGTTGAAATTTCTTCCACAAGGTGTGTTAAGTTAATACATAAACTATGTGACCTTTATAATTGATTTTCCAACTATCTTATCTCCAATTTTATAGCATATTAGCTCTCTACACTTTATATTATCTTGTTGAAATTTCATGCTATTTATTGTCTCTCTAACATTTTCATCTCCATCTTAGCTCAAATTTCATGCTACATTAGCCTAAATTTTAAGACATTTTAGTGGGAACTTTTGTGTTTGTTGTTTTCTAGTTTTTTGTGAGATTTAATTTGAAATATTATATTGATTTTACCTTGTAGGTTAGATAACATACATGGAGGATGTGCGTGAAAAATCGATACTTGTAGAAGAGTCAGATGATGATTTAGAAGTAGAAGAAGATATCGATTGCGATGAAACTGAAAAAATGTGGATAGTTCAGAGGATTTAGAAGCGTCACTCTAAATTGGAACATTATACGATGATCCAGACAAGTTGTACGAAAATTTCAGAAATTGTGGCGCTATAACAGGATTTCCAATCCGAAAGCGAAGTAGTAAAAGAGATGTTAAGGGAGTTTTTACATACATTGCTTTCGCTTGTGGTCGAGAAGGGAAATGACCTAGCGATTCTAAAAATATCTTGCAACCTAGAGCAAAAAGTTAGGTAAATAGTGAAGTTTTTATCAGAATCACCTTGGCATAGATTATCATTGCAGACAATAATTTTTTGTCGGTAAAAATATTTTCCACGACGTTTGTAATTATTACCGTTAGACTTTTCCGTCATTGAAGATTCCTTATTAAAGAAATGGTAGCAAAAGAGTAAATCAAATAACAAACTTGTTTAAAAAATACATGCATTTTAATTAGAATGAAACAAATCAGAATCACCATATTTCCATAATTGAGTCGCACTTTTTATTTGATTTGGTAGTAATTGAACTTATGTGGCCATAATGTTACATGGAACATATTGAATTAAGCCTAAAGTTTTGTGCAAGTTAAAATAATGATTAAATTCATCTTCGAGTCTCAATCTTAACATTCTCAATTTAACCTAGAATAAGATGCATAGTTCATCAAAACAAGATAAAAAAAATTCACTTTGAGCGAAGTAATTAAAATACTATTGAGCGAAGTAATTAAAATACTTTGAGCGCAGTAATTAAAATACTATTGAGCGAAGTAGTTAAATTCATCTTCGAGTCTTGAGAAATAAGAAGACTATTGAGCGAAGTAATTAAAATACTTTGAGCGCAGTAAGTAAAATATGTTGATCGAATATTAGATGATCTAGTTTGTTGATTGTCCCCCTATTTGTAATGGTAGAAGGGGGAAGCTGTCTTGATTCGTTCAGCTGGTCGCAGAGGTCATTACTCCGTAATGTTAGTATATATATACGTGGGAGGTAATCAAGAGATTGTAATCAATGAGCTAATCTTTTAGATGATGTGTCAATCATCGAGACAGGTTGATTGATGGATCAACTTCATAGATATGCATTAGCTTACCTTCACCAACGAATACGATGCAACCGCGTGTGAAAGATATCTACTGGCTAGTAATGTACATCTTTACGGTGCACGTATGATACACTCCTCGTACTAATGAACTTAAGATAAATGTCGGGCACACATTACTTTCCACTCATGTGACGATCCTGCGTGTAAGTTGTAGTTGTGATACACTTATCAAATGTAGTAACTCTCTAATCAATGTAGAGCATGAACTTATCATTTTAAGGTTGGTTGCATACCCCATGGGTAGGGGCCCATGAGCCCGAACCTGGCCACAGGCAGCCGAGCCCAATGAGGACCATGGACACCCGCGCCTGTCTCGGGTACAACCCGCCAAGTTTTGGTGGGCGGGCATGGTTTAAAACCTCTACCCACACACTCGCCCATGCCCGTAGCCACTTAACATCACTCAATGATAACCAACCAAACTACGTAAACTTTTTGGGTTGATGAAGCCCAATAGTCAATGTTGCTAGGTCTAGTTGAGATGGTAAACAATATGTTTAAGGGCAATAACACGAACCCAATGCATTGCTTTGCAATGGCTTAAAAGAATTCCTAATGGGTTAGTGAAATAGTGATTGGCTTTGAGGCAGCAAGGAGGGAAATAAGTTTATATTGTCACTATCCCATAGAATTCTTCAATATTTTTCAATGTGGGATTAAATTCCTAAAAAGAACAACACAAATAACTTCTAGTTTTAGTCCAACATTACCTCTTTAGAATTAGGAAAGGTGTTTGGAGACTTTATAAATGGAGAAGAAGAAGTGAGCTTTTTCCAGTCATGGGCTTACCTATTACACACCCGCCCCATACCTGAATTACATAGCTTCTTAATGGGCTTGGGCAGGGAATGAGCATGGTGACTTTCAAAATTGCCTGCCCGATGAACCCTTTTAACCTAATAGCTATTTGAGATTGGGGCCCGACACGCCTGGCCCAATACTTCAAATGTCCGTGGACACCCATACCTGCCTATTTCCCACCTCTACCCATGGGGGAGTAACTCACTTCTACGACCATATTGTTGGGTAGTCTCTAGGTGGACGTATGACAAGAGCCCCATATTAACTGATGTGTGGACAGTTAACTAGGCCACTATGAGTAAGGGTGGTAACTAGAATGCCCTTGCCCCTATTATCTTTTATGGGCCTGCTAACGTTTGGGTCCAAATTAGGCTAGGTTTTTGGACATCCGGCTCAGACAAATTTTTGCCCTTAAAGTTTGCCCCCACTCTATAAGTCCAAGGAACTTAAGGATTACGAGGGTAGTAAGGTACATCCCTTGTTGAATGAAGATTTTGTATTCTAGTTGTAGCGAGATAGTGGGAAGTACCACAAGATAGAAAGTTGCTTTGGGACGAAGTGCATCATTTGCATTTTAGGAGAAAGTAAAAAAATATAATGAATTCCTATCATGGTGAAGGGCGCATTTTGCGTTGTGCAGATGTTGTACCTCCTGGTGTGACTTTAGTTAGGCAAAAAGTGCCACGTAATTGCCACGTGGTTGCTTAGAAGCCTCATGTGCAAAAAACACACATGAGCGCGCCATGTGGCATGCTTTTGGGTGAAATGAGCCGCCCATGAGGCTCCTGTGCAGAAATGAGCAGAAGTGCCCCACGTAGTCGCTCATGAATCTCTCTTTGTCTATCCTGGTCAAACACCGTCTTTCTGCGTGACATAGTTAGTCAGTGGCATCTCATTCGCTGCGGAGCTTGTAGCGTATTTTGATCTCATGGAGGTGTCACGTGTTGTCTCGTTGCGGTCGTGGTTCATTATGCGCTTACTGGGAGATATTGTCGCATAGGTCTTTTCCCCACAGTTCATTTGGATATGGCATTTATGCATGTGAAGAACTTCCAAATACCTGCCTACAATATGGTCGACAACATGTGATGGGCCAAATATTGGTCAACTTTAAATAGTCAAGAGCCGAGTGACTTGGGTGACACGTGTCGAAACCTTTGGTATACACGATCAAGACTTTGATGAAACCAATAGAGGGGTGGATCTGAAAAAGCTTTGCCACCTGAGCTCTGAAATGGACGGTCAACATGTTTTTCCTATGCACCTTAAACTCTATCACGACTTAAAGACCGACAGATGGATTATCTGAATGAGTTTTACCACTTGAACGCAACTCTAACTAGATAGATTGTTGGAAGATCGGTATGGGTCTTGTAGGCAACTAGAGCTTTGTCACAAAATGAAAGCGAGCATAGAGGTGGGTCCGAGTAAGATCTGACACCTGACCTTGCTCTGATCAGAGAGGCGGAGTGAGCTCGACACCTTGAGCTTTGGTCTGCCTGAGGAAACGCCAATTACGTGGAGGATCAGATAGTGCTAAAGATCCATTTTCCATATACGATACGTTATTGTCAGAAGATACTATCATGATCAAAGATTATCCTCTAACGACCACACCACATGGTTGTCATCAAGTAGGTGTTTTACCACCGCATAATCACAACTCGTGATTCACCACCTTTGCGCAAACCTATATAAACAACAAAGGTTTCCTTAAAGGGGATCCCAATCGAATCCTTAATCTATGACAATTGATTTCTAATCTGCACAATTAGTTGACTTAAGCATTATTAAAGGTTAGACAGGTAACTTCCTAGAGATATCTCAGAAGCCACTTCCCGACATCATCAGAAATAGTCTATATCTGAAGCCCAAAATGAATCAAAAGAAAACGTCACCCATATGTCTGTCTATTTTCTAATTTTCCAAAACTTCAATCTATTATTTTTAGCTTCAACTTTGTAATGAGGTATGTTTATACAGTTTTGGACATAATAAGATTTGGACAAGGTCACACATACTTTGTAATGAGGTATGTTTATACAGTTTTGGACATAATAAGATTCTCACAAGGTCACACATACTATGTAATATTTATACAGAAGTTTTGTACAAGTTCACACGTAGTTGCACAGGTTTGCACTAGGAGATGAAGATTGGAAAGTATTCATACGTACCTTTAACCAAGAGGAGCAAGAAATTCAACCCAATTTCTTATAATACAAACATATAATATTATAAATTATAAGTAACTAGATTATTTTCGTTAGACTTACATAAGAAAAACATTATTTAAGAAATCCTTCAAAACCTAATTAGTGTTATCTTCATTCTCTAGAGCAAAAGAATTAAGGAATCGTGGTCATTGATGTGACTTTTATTTTAATTATCATATATAGATTAGTGCATATTATCTATGTTCAAATATCATTTTACGTCAAATATTTTGGAGAAATAATCTACCATTTTAGTTCAAACTCTACGACCCTCTTCCAGAGTATCTCCTTAAACTTAATGGTGAAGGATCCTCATTAATTTCTGCAAGTGAGAGGAGAGGAGAGAGAATCGAGAGAGATTTGAAGGAAGGAGAAAGATAATAGGAGGCAAACTAAAATTAACCCTTTCAGTTAAGAATCTAGAGCCCCCTTGGCCACGGGAAACCGAAAGAGTGTAGAGCAGGAAGGCGAGCCGGTTGGGATATGAAGGTGTCTTTATGACAACACTACAAATAACATTTTTACTTAATTAAGTAGAATAGTTAGTTTCCTAATGTAAATTTTTACGTTCTCTCAAGTCAAAAATTAATTTTCTTATGAAGTTAAAAAAGTTACTTCAAATCAATCTCTAGAGCAATACTCCAAAGAGTACCCTATTTAAATACCCATCCTCACTATACCCACCTAACTTCTTTATCTGAATTCATTTCGATGGTTATATCGGCTTGTGATCTTGGGACATCTCAACCGCTTCTCCTTTCCGGCAGAGTAGTGCTCTGGAGTCACCACCAGTAGAAGTTTGTGTCAAATAAAGTTAGGAAATTGTAAGAAAACTTGGCAAATGGTGAAATAATGAATTGCATTCCTCATTTACAAGAATGTTCCTATTCGTTGCATCATTTTTGGAACAAAAGTTCATATTCCTTTTCGAAGATTATAGGATTTCTCTCGAGCCTTTTATACAGATCAAGACAAAACATGATTATTCAATAAATTTCTTTTGAACTTTTTAGCATGAACATACCTTCCATGATATATAGCAATCATCAGGCAGAAACAGAATATTGCAGAACTTCCCCAGATATCAACGAAAGCCTAAATGACAATAAACACTGGCAGTAATTTGAATTTAGGTTACATTTGGTATACAGTAAAAATCAGCAATTTGTGTGGAAGAAAATCTCTTAAATCAACAAAAAGAGGAGCAGTGAGACTTCCCCGTAAATTCTGTCTTTAATGCAGAACACATTGATAGGTAATACCGTAATAGAATATCAATGCAAAGTACGGTAGTCCTGATTCAGTTGGCTATCAAAGTATCCATAAACATAACCATTTAGAATGAAAAAAGGTTTTGGTTGCAGTTATATAAATATGAGCAGTTAAAACAAAAAAAAAATTGGTTATCGGTCGGTCCACTTTCTGCTTAAAATTAAATCTACTGCACATATAGCAGAATTAAAATGTTGACGTGTAACAAGATGGATCTTACCATCTTGCAGGTGACCCTGTTGTTTCATTGCCTGCAACCGCAATTTTAGCCCACTATTTTCAGTACTTAGTCCACTTGTATCTCTCTGTCCAGAAGCAACAGGAAAAAACACATATTAGTAAAAGCTGCTCTCACTCCAGACCTATAGATAACTCCAACACTAAATAAATGAGTCGAGCATTTACCGAAGCATCTTTAATATTTGAAAAGTGATTTCAGAGTTTATATTCCGCAATGATAACAAATCAACGGTTCAAACCGCACCTCTTAACAAAAAAAAAAAAAAAAAAAACGGTTCAAACCGCACTCAAAGGTAGGGCATTTCCCAGTAGGCAAGATACCTGCAACATTGTCAATTGAGCAGATAGTGTTGTTGCTTCTGTTTGAAGTGTTTGCACCTTCCGTTCAAGTTCAGATATGTAGCGCATCTTCCTCTCCTTCGATCTAGCAGCTGATTGTCTGTTTGCCCAAATCCTAAAACAAGATGTAATAAAGATATATATGACCTTATAATTATGTTTCAAATAACAATACAATTATACAAATTTTGGATCCACATAATGTATAATTACTCCAAATTTTCATCTATCCATCTTTCCAATCCTATATATGAGTTCGCTTCTGAGTTTTGAAGAGAAATTAACACATCCAAATGTAAACAATTTCAACCCACATGATTTACTAATCGAAAAATTACCTCTTTGCGCGCTTTGGATCAACAAGAGCTAGCACTTTGGATCAACAAGAGCAAGATCAGCAAACTAAGAAGCAGAAAGAGCTTTTTAGCTGCCAAAGACGCCTCTTCAGAACCAGACATGATTATTTTTAAATACCCACTGCAATAATAATCCAACTTGGATGAGTTGCAAAACCTAAACAACCTAGACTTTGAATTTTACACATACACATGTACCTAAGAACCTTCCAAAAATTTCATGAACAATTCAAAAGTTTCTGAATATAAACCAACCCCAACACAACACAACCTAATTAATTTCTCTCAGACAACTGATCGAACAGATATATGGCAGCTTAATTTCTCTCAGACAAAGAGAGAATGAGATGCACAATGCATAACACAAATTAGATAAATACAAAATGAGGTGCAAAACTACATGTATAAAATCGAGCTGAATGGATGGAGAAAAACCACTTAACCTCATGAAACGAAATTTTTTAGAATGAAATGAAGAAAAAAATTCATACCTGCAAAGTAGGAGATGAAGATGAAATAAGATACAAACCGAAAAACATTAATACTTGGAGAGAAGGAGATGAAGATGGAATACCGGAAGTGAAGGATTTTATAGAGTGGGAAAGTCGCATCTTCTCTGGAGACCAAGATGAAATAAGGATGTTGATTTTGAACTGTTTGGTTGGAGCAATAGGATGAGAGAGGAAATGGTTGCAGTGTCCTCTATTCTCCTTACCTCCTTCTTTTTTCACACAAATATATAATAGAAAAAAAATAGCTGACAGAGAGACACAATTACTTTTTCAAAGCAGCAACATACTTCAACGAATTTCATTAGAAATGAACAATAGTTGGTTAGTCGTTTTCTTGAAACTGTAGGGGCGTTAATAACACTCGGGCAAGACGCTTTTAGAACTTCACATCCTAACATTTATAATTTAATATTGATCTGGGCTGATGGGAGATGAGGGATGTGCAATCAATTATGAAGCACTTATGTGGGGTCTAATATTCACAATTGCGCTAATGGGTATAAATCTAGATTACATGACCTGTTCAAAAAACTGAATTTCATGTGAAAGTATATAGGAAATATAACTCTTTGCTTTGTCGACTTTTTATTTGAAACTACTTTGTCGACTTCAAGGTAATCTTTTTTTATCCGATTAGAATAAGAAAGCAATATACAAGTTATTACTTGATAGTTATGATCTAAGATAGATATACACAAATTGTTTTTTTCATTAGGAACTCAACTCAATAGTTTCCTATAATTAAAAGCGTGAAAGTATTCCGTCGGTAGAAAGTGATAATGGTTCTATTTCCGTCGAAGTATACGCATAGTTGGGCATCATCGCAACAGAAAGTTACGTTTTTAAACACTTTGGCGGAATACACTTTCCTATATAGAATCACTTCACAGTAACTCATTGAAATGAACACACTTCTATGAAATACAATTTCTTACAATCCAATACAACCTTAAGTCCTATAATCGAAATATAGAAGCATTTCTCGAAACTTGTTGAAGAGGTGTTGATAAAAATTGTGAACTTTCTACTAATATCTGTGCAACACAAGTTCTCATTAACAAGAAAAGAAAGGAAACATACATCACTACACAAGAAGAAAGAGCAAGTTCTTCACATAATGAAATATTAGTATTAAATCAGAACAAATGCTCTACTACTACAAAGGAAATTTACCTTTTCCTTCCCTTTGTTGTTGTAACATGAACTCATTGAATTGCCGAGATCTCTCTCTCATACTTGATATGATTTCATCTGTTCTTTCATGAACATATTTTGGCAAATCAACTTCCATATAATCAAACCATTCACCTAATGTTAGCTTCTCCCAATCTATCTTTTTGTAACCTGGTGGAACTAAATTCTCTTTAACACCAGAGCTACTTCCCGGTTCTTCACAAAATTTTCGCTCCAACTCTTCTTCATTGTTAGGATTACCTGAATCCTTAATCACCTCAATTCCCGCAGATTCAGGAGGCTCCTTCTCTTTTGAAGTCTTTACCTTCCTCTGAGCCACTCGTCGTGTCGACTTCTTCTCTAATGGAGCCATATTCTGAGGCTCATCTTCTCTAGGGGCACTGCCTCTTTCTTCCTTCTCCTCTGCAATTGGATCAACATTCGGTACTTCTTTAACACCCTCTTGATCTGCATTGTCGTTTTCCGAAATCGTTGGAACCTCTGAAACTGTAATAGGTCCATCCTTGGAACCTTCCACTTTTTTTAGAGCTCCCCGTCGCGTTTTCTTCTCTTTAACAGGGACAACAATTTTCGGTTCTTCACGGATCTCTGAAGCTAATTCCAAACTTTTGGGAGATTTCTGTACCACTACTGGCTCGTCCTTTGCTTTTCTGGATCTTCCTCGTCGAGGTCGAGTAGGTGCAGCAACATTAGCTACATTATCTGGTTCTTGTGAAACTTTTTCCATTATAGATAGTGAAGCTAACTCCGATTCTGTTTCTTCAACTTTTGAGGAAGCCCTAGTGTTTCTAGTAGCTGCTCGGCGACTTGGAATCTTCCTTACTTGTTGTTCTTCGACATTTTTAGCATCAATTTTCTCTGCTACTGCAACATTTTTGCTGGTTTTTCTATTACCTCTTGTTGGTTTATATTCCTCTTCAACATTCACCACTTCATGCTCCACAATCTGAACTTTAAATGATGTCCATTCTCCAATCTTAATCACATTTTCATCTCTAAGATGGAAATCCTTAAGTGGTTGAATTTTGGTCCCATTCACAAAAGTGCCATTTGACGAATCAAGGTCAGAAATAACCCATTTATTGTTCTTGAACTCTATTCTTAAATGGTTAGATGAAATTCCAGAATCTTTAATGGTAAATGTGTTACCTTTAACAACTCTACCGACTTTTATCACGGATCTAGTTGTACAATCTAGGGTTTGTCCTTCACGAGGACCTTTGTCTACTGTCAATTTCAACGTAGAGTGTTCCATGATTGACTCGATTCAAAACCCTAAAACGCAGAATTGGAAGGGAATTTGAAATTTAGGGGTTGTTATATTGACGGGTTTTAATGGAGAAATCAAAAAGGAAAATGAAATTAGGGTTACACGGTGCTCATTCATACCTGAGGATCGAGTTGGTAAGCTTGAGTCCGATTCTCTGTAATAAAGTCGAAGAGAGAGAGCCTTTGTCTCGAGTAGTCTTTTACTTCCAAAAAAAAAGAAGTGGCTTGATTTTCAGTAGAGAGAGAGACACATGGGCTTTTGTGATATTTCTTTTATTTTTTTGTGAAGTGGGCATATCTAATAAGGCTATTCTTTTTTTCGGTTATTTTTTTTTTAACTAGCTATTCATTAATTAATAAAAGCGTTATTACAGTATTTATCAACTAAAATACAAGGTACATTCTTCCACTTCTTGTTCATGTTCTTTTTCTTTGCCCATCTCGCTAATTTGTCTGCAGTCGAATTGAGATCTCTCCTGATGTAATTGAATTTAATCGCCTCGAATTCTTTTCTGCTTTCTCGAATTCTCCTGATATGGATAAGGGATTGCCAGTGCACTGTGTGATGTTTGTTGTACCTAATGCATCACAAGTCTGAGACTTTTGGGAAATTCCTTGAGTTTAAGGCTGAGTGTGAAAAGCAATTGGGTAAGCTCTTAAAGAAACTTCGATCTGATCGAGGTGGTGAGTATCTATCTGACGAGTTCTCTGATTAATACCTGTCAAGGGGAAGGTATTGTTTCACAACTTTCAGCACCAGGATGCCCTCAGCAGAATGAAGTAGCTGAAAGGAGAAACATAACCTTACTTGACATGATTAGGACGATGATGAGTTATTCTTCCTTACCAATGTCTTTTTGGAGATATGCCCTGGAAATTACAGCTTATATACTGAACTCGGTTCCGTCTAAGGCAGTCCAAAAGACACCCCGTGAGTTGTGGACAAGTAGAAAACCTAGTCTGAGACACTTGCATATGTGGGGGTGTCCAGCACACGTGCGAGTTCGAAAGCCTAGTAAGATAGAACCAAGGTCAGAGGTCTGCATTTTTGTGGGGTATCCAAAAGGGACCAAGGGTGGTTTATTCTATAGTCCAGCTGACAAGAAAGTTCTTGTTTCCACAAGTGTTGTCTTTCTTGAGAAGGATTATATGATAGATCACAAGCCAATGAGCCAATTAATCCTTCATGAGTTACTAGCAGATAAGCCACAAATGGTATGTGATTCCAATCGCACACCCGTTACCGATGAACCAGAAGAAATAATTTTACCTAACCCGGTTAGTGAGCCCGTGCTCCGTCGCAGTGGGAGAATTATAAGATCTCCAGACAGATTATTATACCTTGGGGAGTCTTTTCAGAAGATTCTAGAGGAATCTAAGGCAGATCCATTCTATTACAAAGAAGCTATGGAGGATGTAGACGCTCAACATTGGAAAGAGGCAATGAAACGGGAAATGGAATTGATGTACAAAAATGAAGTGTGACAGCTTGTGAAACCACCGACACAAATTATTCCAACTGGGTGCAAATGGGTTTACAAGAAAAAAAGGTCAAGATGGAAAGGTGGAGACCTACAAGGCAAGACTAGTGGCTAAGGGGTTCACACAAAAGGAAGAAGTTAACTATGAGGAGACTTTTTGTCCAGTAGTTAGACTCAAGTCTATCAGAGTACTCTTGGTCATTGCTGCTCACCATGACTATGAGATTTGGCAGATGGATGTGAAGACAGCCTTTTTATATGGACATTTGGAGGAAGACATCTACATGAAGCAACCAGATGGTTTTATTGCTAAAGAACAAGAAGACATAGTGTGTAAGTTGCAAAGGTCCATTTATGGACTTAAGCAAGCATCTAGGAGTTGGAATCATCGTTTTGATGAAGCAGTCAGTTTTTATGCCTTCATTCAAAATGATAATGATCAGTGTGTTTACATGAAGTATGAAGGAAGCATGGTGGTATTCTTAGTTTTATATGTGGATGACATATTGCTTATCGGGAATGATATTGGGGGTATGACAACCACCAAAATTTGGCTTACAAGTAATTTTGAGATGAAGGATTTGGGTGAGGCCAGCTATATACTCGGGAATGATATTGGGAGTATTAAGGGATCGGCAGAGGAGAATATTGGGGTTATCACAAGTGAGATATGTAAAGAAAATTTTGGCGAGATTTGCAATGGAGGATTCCAAGAAAGGTTTATTACCTTTCAGGCATGAGATCAGTCTTTCTAAAAAGCAGTCACCTCAGACTGATGTGGAAAAATTTCGGATGAGCAAAGTTCCTTATGCTTCGGCAGTAGGAAGTTTGATGTATGCTATGCTGTGTACAAGGCCAGATATCTGCTTCGCGGTTGGTATAGTCAGTAGATTTCAGTCTAACCCAGGTATGGCTCATTAGGAAGCGGTTAAGCACATATTCAAGTATCTTCGGATAACGAAAGATTATGCGTTGTGTTTTGACAATGAGGAGCTATGCCCGATTGGGTATACTGATTCTGACTGGCAGGCGGACGAAAGTAGGATAAAATCTACATCCGAGTATGTCTTCACTTTAGGTGGAGGAGCCGCCAGTTGGAGAAGCAAGAAACAATCGTGTATTGCACATTCAACGATGGAGGCAGAATACATTGCTGCAGGCGAAGCAGCAAAGGAAGCGGTTTGGTTGAAAAACTTTTTGATGGGTTTCAAAGTAGTTCCCAATGCAGATGGTCCAATGATTCTTAATTGTGACAATACGGGAGCTATAGCTCAGTCTAAAGACCCTAGGGACCATGAAAAGAGTAGGCACATAAAATGCAAGTACCACCTACTAAGGAGTATTGCAAAGCATGGGGACGTATCAGTTATCAAGATCGCTACTGCAAACAATCTAGCGGATTTGTTTACAAAAGCATTGCCAGAAAGAGTGTTCTTAACTCACATGGAGAGCTTGGGTTTGAATTCGGACAGACTCGCAAGACCAAGGACTTACTTCCACAAAGCCACTCATTTTCTTCAAAGATTGGTGTTTCTCGTCAAACTACAGGCGGACCTTCTAATACTGATGTCCTTAGAGGGCAGTGGATAGGGATTTTGAGGAATATTAATGGACAAAATGTCTCGTTCACATTTTAAAAATTTTCATTACATTTAATTATATACAAAATGTCTTTATAGACATTTCAAGACATTATATTTATATATGTAGACATTTTAAGACATTTGGTTAATAAAAAAACTCTTGTAGACATTTCAAGATATTAAGTCCATAGAAAATATGTGTATCGAATATTTTATTATTATTATGATATAAAATAACATATTTTTATTAGTATTTCTAAAATATATTGTTGGACTTTAATTTGCATTAGTGGATATCTATGGACATTGATGGACAATTGGTAAATTATTATTATTAATATTATTATTATTATATTATTATTATTATTATTATTATTATTATTATTATTATTTTTATATTATTATATTATTATTATTATTATTATTATTATTATTATTATTATTATTATTATTATTATTATTATTATTATTGTCTCATCATATGAATAACATATTTTTACGAAATATATATTTGGTGTTTTGTAGACATCCGTAGATATCTGCGGACATCGATGGACAATTGCTGGATATTTATTACTTTAGGGTTATTTAGCAACTAGAACCCACTTATTTAGCTATATTAGGACTTCACCCCGAACATGATAATGTGTATGGCGTTAACCCCCATTTTTATTTTGCCGTCAAAAACCCGTTAAGTAAGGGACGTGCAGTCACATGGCTTTCTTTTGACGAAATTGCCCTCTATCCATCCTACGGTGATTATGGAGTAGGTCCAAATTAAGGGTTTAAAATTTGATTTCTATTTTAAAATCTTCCTTTTCCTCATTTATATTTCCCAACTGCCTTAGTATAGGTGAAAACGCGGGAACAGAAGTGAAGAAAGATTGCTTCAGTAAACCCTTCGAAACCCTAGGGGGTTTTCACACTTTCAAGTTTTAATCGAAGTAGATTCAAAGGGTTTTCATGAAATTTTGTTCTTAATTCGTTTTCATCTCTAATTTCTCTGTCTTTAGCAGTTGAGATAGTCTATTCCATTACCGAAAACAAGTCTAGTGGATTCTCGCAATACCCGAAGCTCGAGAAGGCCTAATGGCAGAAGGTTCACCTCGGCGTGAGTTGTAAGTATCCTAAACCTAACTTGACGGTTTGTTCAACTTGAATCCATGAATAGATTTTAGTTACTCCACACAAACATTAGGGGTTTTGTTTAACATTTAGCTTTTTGTGTGAATAGTTAATTTGTTTCTTATCTAATAACATGAAGAAAACGAATTTTGGTCTCAACCCCGCACCGTAAAAGTAATATTTAGTGAAGGACCCCCGTTATAGTAAAGCTCGTGAAGACCAATAGTGGCTTATCTGATTTGTTTGTTCATTTTTAGCACCTCCTCTCATCGTTTTAACAAAGAACTAACAAGAGTGGAGGGAAGAAATAAATCTAACAGAATCCCTTAAGCATAAAATCTCTTTATAAGAGTCTTTGGTAAACTGACCATAGGAGGCAGGGGCATTTTTGGTGGATGGAGGGAAATTTCGTCACAAGAAAGCCACGTGACTGGCACGGCCCTTACTTAACGGTTTTTTACGGGATAACTGGAAATGGGGTTAACGCCATACGCATTATCATTTGAGAGGGGGGGGGGGGGGGGGGGGTTCTTATCATATGAAATAACCTATTCTTACAAAAGTATATTTTGGACTTTCGTAGACATCCGTTGATAGCTGTAGACATTGATGGACATCTAATAGATATTTATTATTTTAATAATATTATTATTGACTTTCACAGATATTTGTGGGTATAATTCCTAAATAACCCATTACTTTGATATTATTATTGTCTTATCATATGAAATAACCTATTCATACAAAAGTATATTTTGGACTTTCATAGACATTCGTCGATAGTTGTTGACATTGATGGACAGCTAATAGATGTTTATTATTTTAATAATATTATTATTGTCTTACAATCTAAAATAATATATTTTTACAAAAATATATTTCTAGACTTTCGTAAACATCTGTGGTATCTGTGGACATTGATGAACAATTGATGGATATTTATTATTTTGGTAATATTATTATTATTGTCTTATCATATGAAATAACCTACTTTTACAAAAGTATATTTTGGACTATTGTAGACATCCGTCGATATCTGTGAACATTGATGGACAACTAATAGATATTTATTATTTTAATTATAATATTATTAATGTCTTATCATATGAAATAACATATTTTTACAAAAATATTTCTAGACTTCCGTAGACATCTACGGGTATTGATGGACAATTGATGGATATTTATTATTATTATTATTATTATTATTATTATTATTATTATTATCATAAGAATAACATATTTTTACTAAAATATATTTCTCGACTGTCATAAACATCTGTGGATATCTACGGATATTGATGTACAATTGGTAATCATTATTATTTTGATAATATAATATAATATAATATAATATAAAAATATTGTGAAATTATTATATATTATTATTAATCTAATGTCCACAAATGCTTCCATATTTTCAAATACATTCTCTTTAAAAGCTTTCTAAAATTTATACTAAAATATCTACAAGTGTCTGTGAAACTAACTTGTCTTGAAATGTCTATGATTTTTGTGCTACAAATTAATAATGGAGACGTTGGGAGATATTCGGAGTGTCTCACACGAATAACGCAGACCTTGAAAAATATTTTTAGAGTCCTAAAGGAATAACATCGACATTTGAAATGTCTTAAACAAATAACACAACATTTCAAAACATTTGAAATATCTTAAACCAATAATACAGAAATTTGGGGACCTGTGTAAACATAAGTTTCTAGAAGGTCCCCGCCATCAATCAAATCAAACCCGTGGAAGTATCTCCCAATTTTCCTAAAAAAATGTAACTTAATGACGTTGACCAAAACGTCTTATCCAATGGATTTTTGTAAGGAAGTGGCTAAAGGCCCCTGATGGAGTTACTATTTGCACCGCGAGCATGTTAGCACTCAGTATGAACAGGGTGTCTAATGGGGAGGCACCCAGTCCGTCCAACCCTTTCTTTCTCGTATCTTTTTCATCTATTTTTCTTCTCTTTCTTCGTATCATCATCATCATCACCATCACGTTATCATGGAAACAACCTTGTTTCCAGGCCCATCATCATCGATCTATAATGAGTTGTTAGAGAGATAAACAACCTTGTTTTAGAGAGAGAAAGAGAATAAAATCACCGTGAGAAGAACTTTGATTCCAAACCAACCTTAATATACAATGAGGAGTTAGAGAGAGAAAGACTCTTAATCCAAAACCACCATTAAAAAAATACTCTAAGAAACCTTACTCTCAGATTGGTCACGGATTCGAACCAGTTTGAAACTCAAAACAAGGACTTGAACTGGGCTAGTCTCAAATCTCTTAGACTTATCCGAGTCCATAACCTTGCTTTGGGTTTTGGACATGTCGATCTGTGTCCGGGTACAAATAGATGTTTAAAAGAGCTTGACTTTAGTCAATCTCCTCCCCGAGTGCTGACATCCAAAAATTTGGGGTGCTTTTAGCTGGTCCTTTTTTTTTTAATATTTTTTAATGCGGTTTTCTAGGACACGGGGTGGAAATTTATGTGTAAACATAATTTTTTATGTTATAGAACGTTCCCACCAGGCACCAACCGCCTAATGATAACTTCTGAAGTTCCTCCCAGTTTTGTTATAAATATAGATATTATAGACATCCACCAAAACATCTCATTTCTTCACTTCAGCTCAAAAACACCTCTAGACTCCAGAAAGCATATTCATTGCCTTAGTCTTGTCTATCTCATCTTTCTCCCTCTAAAGAACAGATAGAATATCACACTGCTCAAGAGAAGTAAAAGACATGTCTATGAACATTGAGATGATAGAGGAAGGAGTACTGCCCCAAGAGAACACTAACCATCAAAATGACAACCTCTCTGAGTTTGATCATGAGCAGCAACTAAACCCTAACAAGTCTCTCTTTGTTAAATGGGGTCTTCTCTTACTATATTGTACTTGTAGTGCCGTTGGCACCATTGGAGGACCTTTACTTCTTAGGTTATACTTCTTACACGGCGGAAGCCGTAAATGGATATCAAGTGGATTACAAACTGCTGGATTCCCAATTCTACTCATTCCACTTGGATTTCTTTACTATAAACACGATCAAACACCCGGTTCTCCCAACTTCTTTGCGTCCCCAAAGCTCTTAATTTCAGGAACTGTATTAGGTCTATTACTTGGAGTTAACAACTTCATGTATTCTTATGGGTTATCATTCCTTCCTGTATCCACCTCTTCGATTCTAATCTCTACCCAACTCATTTTCACAGCTTTATTTGCTTTCATTATGGTGAAACAAAAGTTCAGTTCGTTCTCTATCAATGCCATTGTGATTATGACATTGGGTTCAGTACTACTAGGTATCGGAAAGAGCAGTGATCGTCCTCAAGGTGTTACTAGTTCACAATACTTGTTAGGGTTTATTCTAACTGTTGGTGCTGCTGGCGCAGGAGGATTCATTTTACCTTGTGCTGAAGTTGCTTATGCTAAAGCAAGTAAAATCCTAACTTATTCGATTGTCTTACAATTCCAATTTTGTATGGTCTTTTCCGCAACAGTTTTCTGCATAATTGGGATGATTGTGAACAAAGATTTCTCAGCTATGACAAGAGAAGCAAATGAATATGAGCTAGGTGCAACAAAATACTACTTGGTGTTGGTTTTTAGTGCAATTGTTTGGCAACTAATGTATATTGGAACACTAGGTATAATCTTCTGTACAACTTCGCTTTTCGCCGGAGTTATAGGTGCAGTGCTCCTACCTATGACTGAGATCGCCGCCGTCATTATTTTCCATGAGAAGTTCACAGGAGAGAAAGGAATGGCTTTTGCTTTGGGAGTATGGGGATTCACTTCTTACTTTTATGGTACTTATATAGAGTCTCAGAAGGTAAGTCCAGGGGCGGACCAAACTAGTGGCCCGTCCGGACACGAATCCCCACCTACCCAAAGTTAAATTGTTATTTCAAATAGAAGTACAGAACTCTTATCAAACAAAGTAGCATTTACTATCATGGAACAACGTTTGGTGTGGTGGTGTGGTGGTGTGGTGGTGTGGAAAGTAGTTGTCCACTTTATAGGCCCTCTGTACAAGTCTGTCTTTTGTAATTAGTTATCCTTTGTGCTCCTTTCCTTTGTAATTTGTTTGTGCCACTTTCCTTTGTGAGTAATTATTGTTTCCGCCATATATTTGTCTCTTTTGACCCTCTAATAAGTTCCCCTTTGAGCCTTCTTCGCTTTGTAAATTCGATGTCGACTCCCGTAACTTTGTTAGAATCATTTTCTCCATATTATTACGTCTTCTTTTTTGTTTCTTTTTCACACATATATATATATATATATATATATATATATATATTACATTTGTGACTGTTTTTCTAAACTCAGTCTACTCTCTCATTTCATAACTTCTTTAAGAAGATGTGGTGATCATTTTTCCATACTCACACTACTCTCTCATTTCGTAACTTCTTTAAGAAGATATGGTGATCATTTTTCTATACATAAATGATGGGGCCTAAAAGGTCTTCACCCGCAAGTATACAAACGTCAAGTAATAACTCGATAAGTCCGACATCAATTGCCGGAACAAGTAAAGGTTTGAAAGATGATATCGATGATGAAAACGATAAAATAATAAAGGTTTTTTTGAGCTTACCCCCCTCGTCACTAATTGGTCATTGAGTTTACCCTCCTTAATGATGGGTAATTGAGCTTACCCCTTAGACTTACTATTATTGACAAAAGCACAAAGGTAATTGAGCTTACCCGACACGAAGCAGACCGTGCAAAAGCTCTCAACCAGGTATATTTGTAAAGAGAGCTAGATGAAGTAGGCGCATTGGATCCGCGACGACTGTACATCCCGAGGCCCCTTGGAACCGGGCCCAGAGCTATGAACGACCCACTCATCAGCAATGTGCTCGTACATCAAGGGGCAGAGCTAACCAGAATTTGCGAAGGGAAAGATACCTCGACAAGGGCATTAACAAACCTCCTGCCTCTAAGCACATAGATATTAGAGGCCCCAAAGCCTAAAAACTTCAATGCCCCACTCTTGAACACTACAACATCACGGAGGACCCGTGGGTATTCATAAACAATTACGTCTCACTAAAGAGTCTGAGCACGCTCTACCGGATTGTGTGGTGCGTAGTTTTTGCTAGGGTTTTAAAAGGGCTGCGCAGGCATGGTACCAGACTTTTGAGGCTGGCTCAATAAAGTCTTTCGATGAGCTAGCGCAGGCCTTTTGCGCTGCTTTCAGAGGGAGTAGATCTATAAAAAGTAAAACCGAAGATTTATTCAACATCGTTAAATGAAAGAGCGAGTCATTGGCCGACTATTGGCAAAGGTTCCGAAACCTTACGATACAAGTTCCCGATCTTGATCAAAAACTCACCCTCGTTGCTCTGAAGAGATGTCTCAGGCAGGACGACATCGTTCGAGAGATCTCTGACAATGAACCCGATATTCTCAGAGAACTCATAGAGAAAATCCAACGCTTCATAAGGAAAGAAGACAACTACCTAAAGATAAAGCGGTCACTGGAATTCCTTATGAAACTGAGTCGCCTAAAAAGAAAGGACAGGAGGAAATCAGGCATGTTAGTGAACGAGAGCGGAGTAGGCGAGGGAGTCCCGATTTCACTTCCTTCACCCCTCTAACTCGGAGAAGAGAAGAGATTCTACAAATCTTCGTCAAAAAGGATGTAGTGCAGTTACCCAAGCCCAACGACGACAGAGAGGAGTTCGAGCCATAGACATGAATTAAAATGTCTGTCTTTGATGCAAAACACATTGATAGGTAATAGAATATCAATGCAAAGTACCTTAGTCCTGATTTAGTTGGCTATCAAAGTAACCTTAAACATAACCATTTATAATGGAAAAGGGTTTTGGTTTTAGTTATCAATGCAAAGTACCCGTGCTACTTAGCTGCTGTTCTCGCGATCTCGATGTGCTGTGAAGAACCAGACCCGAATCCCTTGCTCTGTAGAAAACCCGAAGTGCAACCGAGTAGCAACCTTCTCTCTCCCGTGTTCTCTTTCCAGCGACTTTGGTGTGCCGGCCAAGCTATGGCCGACACTCGTCCCCTTCTTCTCTCCCTTCCTTTCCAACCAAACTCCCCAAACCCTCAAACTTATTTCTTCCGTAATTTCTTCGTCCGAACTCCGATTCGACTTCCGTATTCGTCGTTGGACTCGCCATAGACTCCACTTGCCATGTAAGCTCTGATTTTCACAAAATTACCAAAATGCCCCTGGTGTTCTTTCATTGCGGTCTCTTCCACATGAGAAGAAAATGTGATATATGCTCCGTTTTATTTCGAATCAAACGTCAAACTCCAAGTAAGCTTCCTAACAAGAAAAACACATAAATAATTAGAAATAAAACCGGGAACGAACTAACTCATTGAAGTTAAGCGATCCAAATGTGGCATTTTAAGGCCACATCAAACACCTTCGCCAACATATTTGCAACCATTATCATCGAGAGTTCCTAAAGAGATTAGATTCCTTTTCAAATCTGGAACATGGCTGATGTCTGTTATAGTCCTCACAACACCATCGTGCATTTTAAGGCCACATCAAACATCCCCAAACTTAGAATTTGCTAGTCCTCGAGCAAATAAACAAAACAAAACAATAAAGTAAAATCCTAACTCATTTTCGGAGGAATCTCGGTTGCATTTAGCGTATGCAACAAGCCGTTAAACCCCTAGGTTACCCCTAGTGGACGAGTGTCATCTCGTGAGGGTTTCCAGTGAATATACCCACAAAATTCCAGTTTCAAAGAGATAAAAGAGTAGAAACTTCTTTATTTTATGTTGTAAACTATTTTCTCCTATATCTTCACGTGAAACTCTTTAATTTTCGAATTTGTTTTTATTTTTGAATTGCTATTCTATAGTGTAATTTTCTATAGTTTTATTTCTCGCAAAATTGTGATTGTTTCGATTTTTGTCTTTGACTGAATTGTAAATTCCTAATCAAATTTCGATCTTTCTGAGGGAGATTGGGATGGAAAAATATTTATTAAATGTCTAGCCCGTGTTTCATTGTAGTCTGATAGCTTAACAAACACAATAAGCTAAGGATATATATTATTATTTATATAATAGATATGTAATTTAATGAGTTGCATTACGTGTTATTGAAAGTAAGTTTCAAGTGCGGAAGTAAAGTCATGTTTTTATAACGTCAAAAATATAGAAAATAAAAAACGACATGTGATATACATATAAACTTGCAGAATAAAAAACAATGTGATAAATTTCTAAAGAAAATCCAAACGTAAACCTATGAACACGACTAAACTAACCTGATAAAGGTTGAGAAATAACAGACATAATATCCAGAGAGAAAATTAATCTAACAAGGGAAATTGGATAACCATAATGCATAATTAAAGAGTTTTGCTACACAAAGCATAAGACTAAGAAATGTAAAACTAAACAATGTGGACACTTCTTCAACAAAAAAAAATGTAGACACTTCAATTTTTTCGGTGAGAAACTATGAGAGACAAGGTACAATATAAAGTACAACTGGACAATTAATATAAAAAAAGGCCAGCGCTTTGGGGAAAGCTAAATAGTTTCCGGGGTGTGAAGACTTGGTCAAAAATTGGTCAATTTTGTTTGACAAATTTTTTTAGGGGGAAAGCAAAATACTTCTCCACCTCAGCTCTCTCTCTCCAACTCACCTCTTTATCTTCTCCGATTAGGTCGCCGGCCGGAAAATTTTTCGGCCGCCGACTATGAAAAAAAAAAATTTCACTCTCTCTCTCTCTAGAAACTCCGGCGAAGGAAATCCTTCGCCGGAGTTTCTAGAGAGAGAGAGAGTGAAATTTTTTTTTATATGGTCGCCGACCGGAAAATTTTCCGGCCGACGACCTAATCGGAGAAGACAAAGAGGTGAGGTGGAGAGAGAGTGAGGTGAGGTGGAGTGTTTTTTTTATTTCCCCGGAAAATTTCTAAAATTCTACATATTCTTTTGAAAATTTCAAACCCCGGAAACTATTTAGCTTTCCCTGAAGCGCTGGCCTAAAAAAATTGCACTTGAAGCAAAACACTAATCCATATTCTTGAAAGAAAAAATTAAGTTTGCAGAGGTGAATCAAAATGTAATGGTGTAATAAATTATCAATTCTTCTTTCCCCCCCTCTTCCCCTCTCTCTCAAGACACGCGGTATGTTTAGTTTTCTATGGATTCTCAACGAGTTCATTTTGTAAAATAAATTATTATTACTAACTCTTTCATCTTTATTTGCGAATATAATATGTTTTTACTGAAAGAAATTATAGTATAAGAAAGTTCTTTTGAAACAAATTTTCTAAATAATTTTAAGAACGTCAAAATGAAAAATAATTTTATAATAAAAAAGCTTATATTATTTAAGATAGATCTTACACATCAAGATTACCGCGCTTATTTTTAAAGACTATCAATCTGAAAAATAAAAATCATAATAAGAAAGTACCAAATATAAAAAAAACATAATAATCTAATAACACGTCTACTTTTACATGTCACGTAAAGGGCATTTCCCTGCCCGTAGGGCGGGGATTATGGCTAGTATATATATAGGCAACATCTTGCTTACATTTATCAATATACAACATCTTCATATCTGCCACCAACGTTCTCTTTATCAAATTCCTTAAAAAGAATAGTCACTGACCCATATTTCATAACAAGTAATAGATAATAAACCCAAGTTTCTTTCTGACATTTTATCATACAACTGAGAGACAACATCTACTTCCAAAGCAAACGAACACAAAAAGTAAAAATTAAAAAACAGAAGCATTAACAACACTGGAGAATGAGTTCTTCACACGCTTCACACTGGAAAAAAATAAAAGACGGAAGCATTAACCACACTGGATTATGAGATTGAAATTTACCAATAGATAAGAGAAGAAAGATGAGAAAATGAATTTGGATTTCTTCTTCGCTTTTTAACATATAGTGAATTCATCCGGTACCAAACTGAATGTGGAAGAAGTAGGAGAAAATAGTGAAGCAACAATTAAAGAATGGTGATAATGCAGACAGTAATGGTGAATTCCATTAGTAATACATTTTCGGGAAGGTTGGAAGGTTGGAAGGTTGAGAGTTCAATTTGGTGAATCCCATCAGTGGTATACTACCCATAAATTATAGAGGATGGGAAATGAGAAGTATTTCAACATGGGAATAAAGAAAGTTCTTTTTTAAGATAACAATTCTCTTTCCTATCTCTCGAATTTTCTTTATTCCCCAAAGCCGTGGCCTTCAGTAATTCTCCCTATAAACAAAAAGTTGCATTTTGTTGCTCTTTTACTTCCCATTTTCATGAGTTTCACGACTTATTAACTTTTTATTTGTTGAATTCCAGGCTTTAGTATTTTACCACATCTCCATCTATTTCAACACAATGTTATCTTATGTGCCTTCCAAGTTTTAAAATATCGTTCTATCTCAGCTTTTTCCTTTTTCACATCAATATAAATTTGAACAAAAATACTATTACTGCTTGCCCGTTGATAGAAATACATTTTATCAATTGATCCACAAATATTTGAAACACACCAACATGTATGCGAAGTATTTGAACAAATTTCACAATTATATGACGTCAAATAAAAGAACATACATGTTAGACAACATAATCTAATGACGTTGATGATCATTCTTTCACAAATATTATGATGAAGGAAATTTTATCAACAATGAAGAGACAATTTCAACAAAAAAAAACAATGAAGAGACAATTTTATCAATCATGGACACCTCACAAATATTATGATAAAGACTATACATAAGTTGCATCTTTCTCCCCCGCCACAAAAATATTTAAGAAGGTCAAGGACTGAGCAACCAGGGAGAAGAAACACAGACTACTATCAGATTTAATACAATAACTAAGAGGAAGAAGAAGATGGTGGCGCCGCCACAACAATCACTGCTTCCAGCCACCACCAGCACTACCAATGGTATCAGTTTTATTCCAACACCTCTTGATCTTGGAGGTAATACTATGTGTGATGAATTAATGTTAGAAATATTGAGCAGACTTCCAGCAAAGTCATTGATGCGTTTTAAGTGTGTACGTAAGAGTTGGTTGTATCTGATTCGAAAAGACAAAAGCTTTATCTCGTTACATTGTTCTCGATCATCAAAATCAAATAAAAAACTTCTCATTGGTTGTTTGCCTCCGGGTCATGCACCTAGTTGACCAACAAAATGCGTGGGTTTCACAATAATTTGTCACAAGTAGCTAGCTCAGTTGTTTATCAACCACCAATGATTGTTCAAATGATGATCAGATGAGAAGTGGAACTTTCTGAAAGCCAATGCACCATATTGGAGCACCATTCTGCACCAATATTTTCCACACATTTAGTTAAAGGGAACATTCAGAATACATCCACTCATGATGGACCACGATAAAATATTAGCATTTTCTTCCAAGTATTAGAAATCATAGGTGAACAACTCACAGCATAACCTTGCTGTAGAAGGATCATTCTTTCACAAATTTTGTATACCCATGGTTCTTTCACAAAAAATCGAAGCCAACTACGTTTTGAACCCATACAATTGTTTTTGTGAAAGAATCATTTCAACGTAGTTGGCTTTATTAATAATGAGAACCTAGTTAGGAGGACATCAGCCTTGGAACTCATTTAGCTACTTGTGACAAATTATTGTGAAACCCACGTGAGCTAGCAAACATGCAGATCACGTCGTAGGGAATAAATTATTGTGTTTCAAATATCAAGCATTTTGTTGTGAAACCCACGCATTTTGTTGGTCAACTAGGTGCATGACCCGGAGGCAAACAACCAATGAGAAGTTTTTTATTTGATTTTGATGATCGAGAACAGTGTAACGAGATAAAGCTTTTGTCTTTTCGAATCAGATACAACCAACTCTTACGTACACACTTAAAACGCATCAATGACTTTGCTGGAAGTCTGCTCAATATTTCTAACATTAATTCATCACACATAGTATTACCTCCAAGATCAAGAGGTGTTGGAACAAAACTGATACCATTGGTAGTGCTGGTGGTGGCTGGAAGCAGTGGTTGTTGTGGCGGCGCCACCATCTTCTTCTTCCTCTTAGTTATTGTATTAAATCTGAGTAGTAGTCTGTGTTTCTTCTCCGTGGTTGCTCAGTCCTTGACCTTCTTAAATATTTTTGTGGTGGGGGAGAAAGATGCAACTTATGTATAGTCTTTATCATCAATATAAATTTGAACAATCACAAACATCAAGCAACAAAATTTGATATATATTATATTAGAGGTGTGGGTGCTTATGGTGGCACCCATAAAAGAATCTAACCTAATAATGATATATCAAATACTGATAGATCAAATCAGAGTCATAAGTAATGAAACTGGAACAATCACAAACATCACAGAATCAATTTAAGTTTGTAATCAAATTAATAAAAGAAGTTTTATGTAATACTGATATATCAATATACAACATCTTCATATCTTGCTTATATATATATCAAGCTACAACTGATAAGTATCAACCATAAAAGAATCTAACCTAATAATGATAGACCAAATCGGAGTCATAACTAATGAAACTATATCTTCGACAAGCTTGAACTCATTTACCACATCATGGATACTAACTATTGTCTATCAACTTATCAAGCATCAACCATAAAAGAACCTAATCTAATGATGGTGGATCAAGCCTAGAAGCATAGACAATGGGAATAAATTCTCTATCAACGGGCAAACATGATCAATCATTTTAACATGTCTGCTTGATGTTTCAAATATTTGACGTTGATGTCCTCCTAACTAGGTTAAGAAAGGGGCCTTTCCCCATTATTAATAATAGATACTGCTTGCCCGTTGATAGAAATACATTTTATTCCCCACTTCTGATTATGTTTAAGTTTAAGAATAGGAGACCATACCTTATCTTCCCCCCACATAGGTATGGGTTCAAAACGAGGCCACCTCTTGAACTCATTTACCACATCATGGATACTAACTATTGTCTATCAACTTATCAAGCATTAACCATAAAAGAACCTAATCTAATGATGGTGGATCAAGCCTAGAAGCATAGACAATGGGAATAAATTCTCTATCAACAGGCAAACATGATCAATCATATTAACATGTCTGCTTGATGTTTCAAATATTTGATGCTGATGTCCTCCTAACTAGGTTAAGAAAGGGGCCTTTTCCCATTATTAATAATAGATACTGCTTGCCCGTCGATAGAAATACATTTTATTCCCCACTTCTGATTATGTTTAAGTTTAAGAATAGGAGAACATACCTTATCTTCCCCCCACATAGGTATGGGTTCAAAACGAGCACGACCTCCTCTCTTCTTTTCAGAGATACAGAACAGAGAGGAAGAAAATTCAGGTTCTAGTTTTAATACCTCAAATTTTACCATCGACCTGTTCTTGGGTATAACTTTTGGTGGTTGATAAATCAAAAGATCTTTCCTAGACCCAGTATTTTTTTTTGCAAAGACTGATGAGGAGAAGAAGTATCCTGGTTAATAATTGATAAATGTAAGCAAGATTCTTTTATGGTGGCAGATATGAAGATGTTGTGACTCCGATTTGATCTATCAGTATTTGATCTATCATTATTAGGTTAGATTCTTTTATGGTGGCAGATATGAAGATGTTGTATATTGATAAATGTAAGCAAGATGTTGCCTATATATATATATATATATATATATATATATATATATATATATATATATATAAATAGCTATTGTAATTTTATATATATATATATATATATAAATGTAATTTTATATATTCTCCTATTCTTAAACTTAAACATAATCAGAAGTGGGGAATAAAATTACATTTATATATATATATATATATATATATATATAAATATATATATATATATAAATAGCTATTGTAATTATATATATATATATATATATATATATATATATATATATAAACAGGATTTCATAGACCAGTTCACGTACATTTATATATATATATATATATATGTATATAAATAGCTATTGTAATTTTATATATATATATATATATATATATATACAGGATTTCATAGACCAGTTCACGTCCAACTGTTCCAAATTGCTATTGTAATTTTATTAGTGTCATACTCATAACCAGGGTATCTCCTGCAATTACTGGTTTTTGGAAGCTCACTTAGTCGATTCTTGCAAAAATTTATCTGTCCGTCTTCCCTTACATATTTAATCTATGGGTTATACGCTTATGCTTCTTCTCAAAATAGTAAAAAAAAATTTATAACACGATGGATTCATCATACCTTACTCTTGTACTGAGAAAATGGCACTATCTTTCTACTTCTCCTCATCAGTCTTTGCAAAAAAAAATACTGGGTCTAGGAAAGATCTTTTGATTTATCAACCACCAAAAGTTATACCCAAGAACAGGTTGATGGTAAAATTTGAGGTATTAAAACTAAAACCTGAATTTTCTTCCTCTTTGTTCTGTATCTCTGAAAAGTAGTGAGGAGGTCGTGCTCGTTTTGAACCCATACCTATGTGGGGGGAGATAAGGTATGTTCTCCTATTCTTAAACTTAAACATAATCAGAAGTGAGGAATAAAATTACATTTATATATATATATATATATATATATATATATAAAATTACAATAGCTATTTATATATATATATATAAAATTACATTTATATATACATTTATATATATAAAATGTAATTTTATATATATATATATATATATATAAATAGCTATTTTAATTATATATATATATATAAACAGGATTTCATAGACCAGTTCACGTCCAACTGTTCCAAATTGCTATTGTAATTTTATTAGTGTCATACTCATAACCAGGGTATCTCCTGCAATTACTGGTTTTTGGAAGTTCACTTAGTCGATTCTTGCAAAAATTTATCTATCCGTCTTCCCTTTCTGGTTCGTCTTCCTCATCTCTCTAAAACTCTCTCCCCAAGTCGATTCTTGCAAAAATTTATTCCCTACGACGTGGCAATTTATATTCATCAATATGAAAGATTCAACTTCGATACATACTGATTACTAACAGAATTCACAAAAGGATCATAAGCTTCTTCTGCAAGGCATGCTAAAGTTGTTCCAGAGTCCACCATGGTTCCTTGACTGCTTGATGTTTCAAATATTTGTGGATCAATAGATACTGCTTGCCCGTTGATAGAAATACTTTGCAGATTCAAATTATAGTAAGGCCTGAGGAATCAATAAACCTACTTGGTAAATATTTCTTTATTTTTAGACTGTCAATTAAATACTAAACCAATATTTAATGACGAAATAATTAAGTTTTATTTCTTTTATTGAATGTAGCTAATCAAATTACATAAAACTCCTTTTATTAATTTGATTACAAACTTAAATTGATTCCTTGACCTGGAACTTTCTTAATAATGGGAAAAGGCCCCCTTTCTTTTTGTTCTGATCTCAAGGAACACTGTTTATGGTCTAACATTGGCCTTAAGGCCCATGGACAGCTAGGGTCTGTTGTCTTCCTACCCTCAATTGTGGGTGCTTATAAAATCTAGGAAGGGGTCTCTCTGACTTGGGGGCCCAGTGATACATATTATATTAGAGGTTTACTTTTATGGTGACTTGGGGAGAGAGAAGTTTAAGAGAGATAAGGAAGACGAACAGATAAAATCTGACGGGATCAGTGAATCAGGGTTCCCAAAAAAATACTTGGTCATCTCCTTCTCTCTGATGCAACTTTCATAAGATAGAGGTGTACTTTTAGGGTGACTTGGGGAGAGAGTTTTAGAGAGATAAGGAAGACGAACCAGAAAGGGAAGACGGACAGATAAAATCTGACGAGATCAGTGAATCAGGGTTCAAAAAAAAAAGTAATTCGTCATCTTCTGAAACTTTCTTCAAACTTGCATATTTAATCTATGGGTTATACGCTTATGCTTCTTCTCAAAATAGTAAAAAAAAAATTTATAACACAATGGATTCATACCTTACTCTTGTACTGAGAAATGGCACTATCCTTCTTCTTCTCCTCATCAGTCTTTGCAAAAAAAAATAATGGGTCTAGGAAAGATCTTTTGATTTATCAACCACCAAAAGTTATAACCAAGAACAGGTCGATGGTAAAATTTGAGGTATTAAAACTAGAACCTGAATTTTCTTCCTCTCTGTTCTGTATCTCTGAAAAGAAGAGAGGAGGCCGTGCTCGTTTTGAACCCATACTATGTGGGGGGAAGATAAGGTATGTTCTCCTATTCTTAAACTTAAACATAATCAGAAGTGGGGAATAAAATGTATTTCTATCAACGGGCAAGCAGTATCTATTATTAATAATGGGAAAAGGCCCCTTTCTTAACCTGGAACTTTCTTAATAATGGGAACTTTCTTGACCTTGAACTTTCTTAAAATGACCCAATATTTTTGTGGTGGGGGAGAAAATGCTTCCTTGACCTGGAACTTTCTTAATAATGGGAAAAGGTCCCCTTTCTTTTTGTTCTGATCTCAAGGAACATTGTTTATGGTCTAACATTGGCCTTTAGGGCCCATGGACAGCTAGGGTCTGTTGTCTTCCTACCCTCAATTGTGGGTGCTTATAAAATCTAGGAAGGGGTCTCTCTGACTAGGGGGCCCAGTGATATATATTATATTAGAGGTGTACTTTTATGGTGACTTGGGGAGAGAGAAGTTTAAGAGAGATAAGGAAGACGAACCAGAGATGGAAGACGAACAGATAAAATCTGACGGGATCAGTGAATCAGGGTTCCCAAAAAAAATACTTGGTCATCTCCTTCTCTCTGATGCAACTTTCATAAGATAGAGGTGTACTTTTAGGGTGACTTGGGGAGAGAGTTTTAGAGAGATAAGGAAGACGAACCAGAAAGGGAAGACTGACAGATAAAATCTGACGGGAACAGTGAATCAGGGTTCAAAAAAAAAATACTTCGTCATCTTCTGAAACTTTCTTCAAACTTGCATATTTAATCTATAGGTTATCCGCTTATGCTTCTTCTCAAAATAGTAAAAAAAAAAATTTATAACACAATGGATTCATACCTTACTCTTGTACTGAGAAAATGGCACTATCCTTCTTCTTCTCCTCATCAGTCTTTGCAAAAAAAAATACTGGCTCTAGGAAAGATCTTTTGATTTATCAACCACCAAAAGTTATACCCAAGAACAGGTCGATGGTAAAATTTGAGGTATTAAAACTAGAACCTGAATTTTCTTCCTCTCTGTTCTGTATCTCTGAAAAGAAGAGAGGAGGCCGTGCTCGTTTTGAACCCATACCTATGTGGGGGGAAGATAAGGTATGTTCTCCTATTCTTAAACTTAAACATAATCAGAAGTGGGGAATAAAATATATTTCTATCAACGAAAAAGCAGTATCTATTATTAATAATGGGAAAAGGCCCCTTTCTTAACCTAGTTTGGAGGACATTAACGTCAAATATTTGAAACATCAAACAGACATGTTAAAATGATTGATCATGTTTGCCCGTTGATAGAGAATTTATTCCCATTGCCTATGCTTCTAGGCTTGATCCACCATCATTAGATTAGGTTCTTTTATGGTTGATGCTTGATAAGTTGATAGACAATAGTTAGTATCCATGATGTGGTAAATGAGTTCAAGCTTGTCGAAGATATAGTTTCATTAGTTATGACTCCGATTTGATCTATCATTATTAGGTTAGATTCTTTTATGGTTGATACTTATCAGTTGTAGCTTAATTGTGGACTTATCATCGTTCGAGAAATCCAGTTACGTAACGTAATTGATGATTAGGTTGGTATTTGACCACGATTAGGCGGATTCGAAACCCTAGGACTTCTCCCCATTGATTCTTTTATTTTATTCGTTTATTTATTTTATCACCAAAACCAATTTTGAAATAAAAACTGTGCTAGTTCTAGGTTGGAATAGGTTTCACTTAGTCTCCGTGGATCGACCCCGGTCTTACCGGGATATTACGACTTGACGCCCGTATACTTGCGGGTCACGCGGCAAACAACTGACCACATAGTATTACCTCCAAGATCAAGAGGTGTTGGAACAAAACTTGAACAATGGGTTTCAAATTATTGTGTTTCAAATAATTTGTTGATTCTGGTATTTTGACCAACATTGATGATCAGATGAGAAGTGGGGTCCATGACGAGTCCGTAGGCGAAAATGGAAGTGAAATTGGAGTTCGGGTTAGAGAAATAGAGGAGGTCAAAGATTGGGGTCAAAATCATTTGACCAAAACACCTAGAGCCACGTGGCGCAGATCTATCAGGAGGACACGACGCAATCTGACGGTAACAGGAGTTCGTGGTATACTTTCAGGAAGTTTGGTGGGTCTCTCGGGTGTTTTCGGGATGAGATATAGGCTCTGATTCAGTAATTCTCCCTATAAACAAAAAGTTGCATTTTGTTGCTCTTTTACTTCCCATTTTCATGAGTTTCACGACTTGTTAACTTTTTATTTGTTGAATTCCAGGCTTTAGTATTTTACCACATCTCCATCTATTTCAACACAATGTTATCTTATGTGCCTTCCAAGTTTTAAAATATCGTTCTATCTCAGCTTTTTCCTTTTTCACATCAATATAAATTTGAACAAAAACTTCAAAGTAAGTTCTGAGAAAAATTCAAAATTTCGCTGTCTTTTATCCATATTAACAACGTTCTTTTAAGGTTTAAGCATATTGATAACCGTGCAGTACTTAAACTCCATTTTTTATAGATGACCAAGAAACTTCAAATGAATACATATAATTGTGAAATTAGTTCCTTGATTTGACGTTGATGCTTGAACTACATGTTGGTGTGTCTTATTATTAATAATGAGAATTTTTTGTGAAAGAACCATGTATACAGGTTGATGTTTAGCTATTACTGTGAAAGAACTATTGTATGGGTTCAAAACGTAGTTGGCTTTATTAATAATGAGAACCTAGTTAGGAGGACATCAGCCTTGGAACTCATTTAGCTACTTGTGACAAATTATTGTGAAACCCACGTGAGCTAGCAAACATGCAGAAGGTATCCTATGCTTCGGTGATAAGATCCATCATGTATGCCATGACCTGCACTCGCCCAGACGTCTCATATGCTTTGAGCATGTATAGCCGTTACCAATCTAACCCAGGTGAAGATCACTGGGCCGTTGCAAAAAATATCTTGAAGTAATTGAGAAGGACAAAGGATCATTTGTTGGTGTATGGCAGGAAAGAAGAACTAATCGTGGAAGGCTATGTGGACGCGAGCTTCCAAACAGATAAAGATGATTACCGATCACAATCGGGACATGTTTTCTGTCTGAATGGAGGAGCAATATGCTGGAAAAGCTCAAAACAGACTACTGTAGTGAATTCTACCACAGAAGCAGAATACTTGGCTGCTTCGGAAGCAGCGAAGGAAGGAGTTTGAATGAAGAAGTTTATCTCCGGACTTGGTGTCGTTCCTAGCATCGAGAAGGGAATTACTCTCTATTGTGACAACAATGGAGCAATTGCCCAACCTAAGGAACCAAGAGCACATCAAAACTCCAAACATATCCAAAGGAAATACCACTTGATAAGAGAGATCATTGAGCGGAAGGATGTGGTGATTTGCAAAGTCCATACGGATGACAACATAGCCGATCCGTTAACTAAACCACCACCCCAACCCAAACATGAGAGTCATACAAAGGGGATGGGGATAAAGCACATCATAGAATCAATTTAAGTTTGTAATCAAATTAATAAAAGGAGTTTTATGTAATTTGATTAGCTACATTCAATAAAAGAAATAAAACTTAATTATTTCGTCATTAAATATTGGTTTAGTATTTAATTGACAGTCTAAAAATAAAGAAATATTTACCAAGTAGGTTTATCAGATGCGTGATCTGATAAATGAAACCCTACTAAGTGAACTTGGAAAAGATTCGTTATTGAATCCGTAGTCCAGGTCATTGCATGGACAACAATGACTCAAGACGACTAGCATGTGAGATTGACTGATGGCGCTGTTTCATGGGCCATGGGAATATAGTATTCAAGTCAATTACATGGGTGTATGATTGGGGAATTTACACTGGATTAACTCAAACATGAGAGTTCTTCTAGGAGTTGAAAAACGTCATGAACACTCATAGGCAAGATTGGAGAGATTCCTTAAACATGAGTACTTCACTCATCTTCTATAAGGAATGTCGAATTTTGGCACCGTTGAACGCCGCGCCGTAAAAGGAGGTTATAAACCGGATTGCTGGGGGAGACAGGATAGATATGAAGTTAAGTGGGAGTACAAGAGTGGATTATGTCCTCCTAACTAGGTTAAGAAAAAGTATCTCCGGGCCACTTGAGGAATCAATTACTCTCTATAGAGAACTTTCTTTCACAGAAGGTTGAGAGTTCTAAGACTTGGAAGTAAGACAGTTTTTTGTTTTTGAAAATTTATTTTGTGGTTTTGGTGATAAGATAATAAAGAACAAAATAAGAAAACAAATAATGATACAAGGAACTCAAATGGGGGGAGATGACCTAGGGTTTTTGGAATCCACCGAATAACTCACTTTTAAACACATGAAATCAACTAACTAACTCTCTCGTTTTATAACTCAGAATTTCGGATAATGAACTATCCTAATTCCGGGAGATGTCTTCGTTTAAAACCGATACAGTATAACAATGTTATTGTTTATTTCGAAAAATAAATCTCTAAACTATTGTCTATCAATCAATAAGCATATATCATCAAAGAATCTAACCTAAGCATGATATATCAAATTTAAAAGTACAAACAATGAAAAGAAAATCGATTTGACGAATTAAAACAAATAGAACTTTCAAGCACAATCGAGAGAATCAATCGATCAAAAATGTGTTTCTAAAAGGTCAAATATGGTTTCATAGTAAAACCCTAGATAGAGAGTCTTAGCTAATCATGATTAAAGAGATTAACAATAATAAATATGAAGTATAAGAGAAAAAAGAACTTAACTTTTCTTGCTACTTTTCAACCAAACAGACCCTAAGGGAAGTGGTTTCCTTCTGTTTTTATTGTTTCACAGACAAACAAACCCTTAGGAAAATCGATTTTCCCATCTTCTCAGAAACGATTTCCATGTGGGAAAATTATTTTTCTTTCTCTTCTCACTCTTTCTGTTTTCTATTTCTCACTAATAGAAACAGTAAAGTAAGAACAATAAAAATCAATCCAAATAGAAAAGAAGAAGAAAAAAAGGTTGAACACTGTTTAATTCTTATCTCTCTCTCTGTCTCTCTGTAATTTCTCTCTCTACAAACCACTCTTTCTCACTTTCTGTTTCTATTACTTCTCTCACAAGAATAAAGATAGCAGTAGAAGATAATGGTGATTTAGATATATATCTCTCTCTCTCTACATGAAATCTTTCTTTAATAAGCTCACAGCTCTCTGTTCTTCTTTTATCTCTCACACAAAAATATCTATACATTAAGCCTAGAGAGAAGAAGAAGAAGAAGGTTCTCTGTTGTTGTTCCCCCCAAAAGATGATCCCAGCCGAGATGCCCCATAGTTGATGAAGCTTCATTCCTAATATAATGGTCGGATTTCTCTTTGTTATTTTATGTCCAAGAATAAAAATCAATCGAATCCCTTTATCTCTCTCTCTCTCAAATATTATCCAGCCAGTTGAAGGAGTTGAAGGAGATGTCCTTCGACCAAGGTGACAATGCGAACAAATTGTCGGATAGGACAATTGATGTGGAAGATCATGAAGTCCGATTGATTTAGGGATCGTAGAGTTGTAGCTAGAGACCAACTACGATCGTCGAATTACGAAGTAATTCGCGGCTAACTTCGATCGGATCCTACAACGGGTTACACATAAGAGTGACAAATTGATCTAGGATATGACTAGTGGGAGTGAGATATAATCATGGGAATGTCCCATAAACATATCTCATAGGCCTAAAAAGGAATTAGGCAAAGATAGTACAAAAAGGCCAAAAACAGGGTTTTTGGGCCTAGACCGGTTCGGGTACTTCTAGGACTCGGATTGGGCTGAATTTTGGAGAGTTAGTTGCTGATATAATAAACATTATATCTGCCAATTTTCGTGGTGTTTGGGAACCTCCTCCTTAGGGAATTGAGAAAATACCAATAGTTGCTATTTTCGACTATTTCCCTAAATCTTATTCTAAAGGGTGTTTTAGGAAACCTAAAAGGAGGTGGATTCTTATTAGGGTTCTATATCAACACTCTTAGGGCAGAGAATAAGGTGTGGAATTTCTCTCTAAGCTTTCTTACTCTACCACATCAAGTAGAGAGGAGAAAGTGAGCTAATTCCCATTAACTATCTATCTAGTCAAGAAGAAAGGAGTTCTTCTTTTCCAACCACCATTGGTGTGCTAGCTATACAACAAGGTGGGAGATCAAATTGATTGCTCGTGTCCCAAGTAGAGGAGCTACACTTGAAGCTCTTGGTCTTCTTCAATCAATTCAACTAGTTCGAGGGAAAAGCGATTAAGGTAATCTACTATCTCCATTAGATTAATTACTAGTTTTGCATGTGATCCTGGGAATACTAGTGTAGACATTAGATGTCATATTTCCGCTATAAACACTAGTAGAAGGGTGTAAATCCCTACACCAGTAATCTTGAGAGAAATAGAGATAAGAAAGAGATAAATTGGATCTCTCTTTAACATTTCTATTCTTGCTTCTTGAATCGAATGATTCCAGCCATGTCTTTCCCTTTCAAGCTTTTATTCTCTCTCTCTAGATTTATGTAAATGTCCATAAAATCACAGCTAAGTGATCTCTCAATTTACTTCCACATAAAATCACACCCATGTTTCTCTATTTCATAAAATTTAGAATCTTCTCTGTTTATCTTATCCATAATCAAATTCTTCATACTATCTTCAAAATTTTTGTTTCTAAAACCCACATCCTTCTTAATCAAATCTCTCTCTTATCTCCTCTCTATCTTCTTTGTTAAGAAATTCCAATCTTTAAATATCTTAATCATCTCTTTCCATTGATCTCTAAAATCTTTCTTCTATCTCTTTCCTTTTCCAGAAAGAGTGTCTTTCTCTCTAGATATCTCTAACAGTAGAGAGAGATGGAAAAAATAAATGGCCATGAATTCCCATTTTCTCTCTATTGATAATTCCTAAAATAATGAGATATGAGGAAAAGAAGGAAACACGTTTGAAATTGGTCACGGGTGAGATTGCTGGAGTTGTCAAGATCATTATTCAGTGTGTCATGGAGCTATATAAGAAGTTGTAAACCAAACCTTGATGAGGCCACGTGTAGATAAAGCCTTCCAACCGTTAGATTTGGTTGGCTGGTCGGTTAGGAACATGGAGGTATCTTGCGTGTGGGTGTATGCAATCAGCGCCTGGAATACCCGAAAGGTCCCGCTGGTGCCTACATGTGTACCGAGATGCCCACTAACATTTCGTATGTGCGCCACGTGTGTCTGGAGTTGATTTAGTCAACTAATTTTTCTCCCAACTTCGACTAGCTCTATCTCCCTGATCCGGACTCCGATTCCACTTCCGCTTTCTCCGATAGATTCGTATTGGACTCTACTTTCGCATCAGTACTAATATTGACCAGAATATCCTTGTCATTAAAATGACCAAAATGCCCCTCAAGCATGTCTTTGTCACGATGTTTTCGCATCGAACTCCGTAAATGAGACCTGAGAAAGAAAATCAAACAAATCATCAGAGTAACCGCTCGAACTGGACTAACTAACCCGAGTTAAAAGATTCAGATGGGACATTTTCATGTCTCATCACCTCTACTTGACCACTAGTCTTGGATGATATGGGGTAGACACTTTATGGGTAATACCATATTTTTTTCATTAAAAGTTCAAACTGCCTATTACAAAAATGTGTTCTCCCGTCGCTAATGATTGCCCGCGGTGTACCAAAACGTGAAAGTATGTTTTCTTTTAAAAACTGGATCACAACTTTGTGATCATTCATTTTACAGGCAATATAGGATTACAGGTTTCCAAAAGAGTTGGGGAAGGGACCCATGAAATCGATGCTAGACGAAAAGATTAAGATCGAGGATTCGTGCCAAGGGACTATGAACGAGATACTATATCAGTCTATATTTAAAGTCCATAAACTAAACACAAGAAAGTCAAGAACAGTAATGATCATTGACTTTAGTGATTAGTAAACAAGCATGCTTCGGAAGATCCATCAAGGGATGAAGCAAGCTAGAGTTGGAATCTTCGATTCAAAAGAGGAAATCAAAGGCATTTGATTCCTAGAAATCGAAGAATATCTTGAATCTAAGGATCTCAAGAAGGTTAGTGGGAAAAATGCTTTTAAAGTTCGGTGTGCAGTGTAGACACAGAATTGAAACAACATGGAGATGTTGGAATCAATTAAGGATGGACCACAATGGATGAAAATGCTTTGGGCATCAATGGTCTATATGTATAGATCAAGTGATAATTGGACTAAGATAAGAAAACTTGGGATTCTTAATAGTCCGAACACGAAAGACTCTAAAGGAGATATTCAATCCAAACTCATGGCGGACAGCTCGCCAAGATTCAGAGCCAGGAAACTCTGATGAGCAAGCACGCATGAGAAAGATAATTATGCCATAGGCATAAGATTGGTCATGAGAGACATGATTTGGTACTTACCCAAGACATCGTAAATACTAAGAGTATTAAGAGATGTTAACATCCGAACTTAGATAAGACAATCTGAAACCATAACTAACATCCTAAAAGGCTAGGATGAGTTAGAATGGAGAAAGTTAAACATGTCAATGAAAACTTCTAGACATGGCAGGAAAGCAGGCAGAAAGTTTTTCCAGGCGGGAACTGTTGCAAACTCCATAAAGAAATAATATGAAGCTTTAACTCTAGTAAAGGGTTACTAGAAACTATCAATGGAAAATCAAAGGTATCGACCTTTGATTAGTTGGTAAGCAAAGTTTAAAATCGGATTACATCCATAGTCAACTAAATTGTCACCTAAGACAAAAGTATGAAAGTCATACTAAATGTCCAAGGCATAAGGTATATTCGGAGATTAACGTTGACTAGTAAATTGAGTATATAAAAGGTGTTTTACAGAAGAGGCTCATATATACAAACTCTCGTTATCTGAAATAAATTAATTATTTCACCGTCGTCTAAATTTGGTTTAGTATTTAAACGACAGTCCACGGAAAATAAAAGCATTCCGAATAGGTTTATCAGATACGTGATCTGATAAATGAAACCCTATTGAGTGAACTTGGAATATTTAATTGTTATGTCAATCGGGGTTAATGTGAACAATACAAGTAATCCAAGACAAGCAATAGGAATAGTAAAGAACAATCAAGAACAGAACACAGAGATTTACGTGGTTCGGTTGGTGAGACCAACTCCACGACGACAACGGCGCGATGATTTCCACTATGATAAGCAAACAAGTTTACACAAAAGATTCGTGAGAATGTGCTACTGATATCTCCTTAGGGTTTAGTTTATATAGCCACTAAACCTTAATCCCACCGCCTCACCGACTCTCTACATCTGACTCTCTCTACAACCGACATTATACACAGATAACACTAATCACCGACATAAGCCTAGCTTCTGCATCCCAGCTCTGTCTCGGAGTCCTGCTTTGTCTCGGAGTCCCGCTCTGCCTCACAGCCCTGCTTCGCATACCAGCTCTGTCTCAGTAATCAGCTCCGCTAACGGGTCCAAAATTCGGCACTGAGACTTGTAAGCGGGTTGGCGGGTCGTAAACCGGGTTCGATACCAATCCATATTCGTGTCACTTCTAACAATTCTCCACCTCGACTTGAATATGCTCCTCTTGACTTAGATCTGCCACCATCATAGCTCAGTGATGGGTCATGAAAATATCCCATCTAAGTCGTTCAATTTAGCCGAGTTAGTCTGCTTCGAGTCTTTATTATAATAAAATGGTTGATTTTCTTGATTAGGTGTCTTTTGCAGAGTTAGGTGTGAAAAACGGTTAAAAATGAGAAAATGGATGCATGAAGGGTATTTTGGTCATTTGGAGTCGAGGATATTTTTGTAATTTGGCCAAGTTCAGTGCATGGGTGAGAAGTAGAGCCCAAGGCAAACCCGTAGGAGGAAACGAAAGTCGAATCGGAGTCCGGATGAGTGAACTAGGCAAAGTCAAAGTTGGGTCAAATGCTGTTGACCAGGTGGAACACATTCGGAAGACATTCGGGTGTGCGGGATTATGCGGGACACATTCGGAACACATTCGGGTGTCCGGTAAGACCGGTTCGTTCCTCAGAGACTAAGTTAAACTAAAATCTAACCTTAAAACTATTGAGATTTAAAAATGGTTTAATGGAGGTTTAATAAAAATAAAACAAAAAAAATAAATAAACAAAGAAATAAGTCGGTATTCAGAAAAAGGGAACCTAGGGTTTTCGAATCCGTCTTCCTAATAATTCTAATGACAATTTAATTTTGATCTAATTAGAGAGTTCTTTATATAACTAAGGTTTTAGTCCATGAACGGTCTAAAAACCCAGAAGATTTTATCGTTAAAATGGTAAAAACTTTAATAAATTTATCGTTAAAATAATTATTACGACTTCATCTAAAACCCTAGATATAAAAGACTTAGCTATTCATGCTAGAAACGATAAATATTTGAAGTAATATAAGAAAAAGGAGAAAGAAACTTAACTTTTCTGCGATTTTCCCACCAAACAGAGCCTAAGGAAGTGATTTCCTTCTGTTTTCCAAGAATCTGCCAAACGCACCCTCTGGGAAAACGATTTTCTCGTCTTCCCGGAAATGGTTTCCCTCTGGGAAATTTGTTTTCTCATCTTCTTCAACCTTCTTTCTCTCTCTAACCTCCTGTTTCTCTCTTTATCTCTTACTCTAATCTCTCTATCTATGTTATCTCTTGCTCTCTCACTAAACAGGAAACAAAAAGAAAGAGAAATCAAAAAACAAAATGGATTAGTTATTCAAAACCGAGTTTCTCTCTCTCTACAGTATCTCTCTGTCTCTCTCTCTAACTTTCTCTCTTCCTCTGTAACCTCTCTCTCTCTCTCACTAAGAAACAAGGGTTTTCAAAGAAAAACAAAAATCAAAGTTAAAACAATTCAAATTACAACCTCTCGGTTTCTCTCTCTCTCTCTACTTTTTTCTTTAAACCGTGATCTATATTCTTCTTCAAAACCGTTTCTCTCTCTACTGTTCTATCTCCAAACCCCTTGATCTTTCTTAGCCGAGAGGACCCCAAAGATGAGATCCCCTTGCTCTCTGTTTTTTCACTGTTTTATAGACAAAAATCCAATCGAAATCCCTCCTCTATTTCTGTTTTGGTTTCTTCCGAGAATATCTTCTTCAATCTCTCTCTCTCGGTTATCAATTCAAAACTCCACTCACCTTCTCTTTCTCGGTCTTATATGAGACAGCTTCCATAAGCATTAGATAGAGACGAGAGAGAGAGAAGGAGATAATCTGTTTTGATTCTCTCTCTCTCGGTTTCTCTATCTAACTGTTCGAAAATAATGGCAGCTCAACTTTCACGTGAGGAGGGATCAAAATGATCCAGTGTATCGCGGAAGAGTTTAGACCGTTACTGCACTGCTTTAGATGTTGCCATTCTGTTCGGCTATTCTCTCTGTCGTTGGATCCTGATCCTCGTCCCACTGAATAAGTTTTCCAATATGATCCCAAATATCACCCGCCTGTGACCGAAGATAGCCCACAAGCGACCTGCTTATACCACGTGTCCCAGGATGCTCTTAAGTCAACCGACTTGGACCAAAACTTTGACCTTGCCTAAGTCGCTCGTTCGGATTCCGATTCGACTTCCGTTTTCGCCCACGGACTCGTCAGGGACCCCTCTTCTCATCCGAGCATCAATCTTGACCAAGAAGTCAGAATCAACAAATGACCAAAATGCCCCTAGTCTGTATTCTTTCCGACTTTATCCGTTTTGCACGCGTAACTCTGTAAAAAGGTACCTGAACATAAAAGAGAGTAATTCGTGAGAGTAACTGCTCTAGAAAGACTAACTCGTCTAAATTAAGAGACTCAGATGGGACATTTCCATGTCTCATCAAACATCCCCAAACTTAGATTTTGCTAGTCCTCGAGCAAAACAGAAAAATAAAACTAAACCCATTTCACCACTTTCGTAGGGACCCACGATTGCACTTAGCACGTGCAATAAGCCGTTAAACCTCTAGGTTACCCAAGAGGACGAGTTTTGTCTCGTGAGGGTTTGCAGTGAATATACCCACAAAATTCAAAGATCAAAAATGCAAAAGGGTCTAAATATGACGTGGACTAAAAATGTTCATCCGGTAGATTTTTGAAAGTTAATAGAAATGAAATCCAAATTAATCGAGCCATACAAACGCTAAAAATCTTTTCACTAGTAATCAAGACTTAAAGTGCACGTGACCAGCCAATATGAGTATCATTTCGGTTCTGAAAAGACAAGACCTCGATTACCATCTCAATACATTTCGCCTCGACTACTGCCTCACGGTCATACACTCAAAAATCAAAGTCACTCAAGAATGGTTCACTCTATGTGTTGGTATGAATATGAAGGAAAACTCAACACATTAAAAAGAAAGACTAAAAGTTTAGTGAACGACTGATCTCATCGGAAGGAAACAACCACTAATACGGAATGGGGAAGCTAACCAACTCTTCTCACCTGATCAACTATCTAACAATGCTTCCTAGAGGTCGATAGACACTAAGGATGAACTAGAACTCCTGAGAACTCGACGTCTTCAAATCTTCAAGAACTACTTCAAGGGGTAAACACTTAAACCAAACACACTCTTTTTTTTTTTTTTTTTTTTTTTTCTTTTCTCTTTTTTTTTTTTTTTTTTTTTTTTCTCAATACACTTCTGGTAATAAAACTCAAAATAAAAATACTTCTTTCTTAACACTTTCCTTGGGTATAATTCTCTCTACTTTGCTTCATGCCTTATTCTCAGGGTTCTAAATAATGATGGCGTTCCTATCTTCCTCTAGTTGACACTGTTTTCAAGTTTCTCAGACTACAAGAGAAGGTTTGCATTCCCGATGACATCCCTAGTGGTTGTAAAATTTGAACTCAAGAGATCAACTGAGTTCTAAGGAATACTGCGAGGTTGAGTAGCTCTTCATTCTACTCAGAATTAGCTCAGAAGAGATCACTCAAAGCAAAAGAAAGGCTCAGAATCTCACATAGGTTAAGTCTCCACTAATGATCGATTAAGTTCTCTTAGAAAAGTCTATTCTTCACCTATCTAACACTCACATGGCTAGTGCACAGACAACTTCAAGACTCGAAATTCATGGAAAAACCTTTAACAAAAGCATAGTACAACTAACTAGACTCTATAACTATTAACAAGCAAAAACAACTAGACTCACGTTTCCAATCCAAAAAATTAAAAATTTTGAAAATTTTTTAAACCCTTTTGAATTTTTGAAATAAGGACTAAAAATTCAATCCCCATCCCCAAACTTAAACCGAACATTGTCCTCAATGTTCTGAAGACTATGCAAAAATAACAGGGTGAAGGGAGAGATATTACCCGATTCAGCGTCCTCTGCATGGGTTGCCTCCCAGAAAGCGCTAAGTTTAACGTCTTCAGCCAGACGAAACAGATGGTTCGAAAAATAGAAAAAAAAAATTATACCTACTGGGTTACAAATATGTGATTAACTGTAAACCAATAATCGATACATCTGTGGGTCCACCCAAAACACAAAGTTATCAGTGAACGATAGTCTCACATTTTCGTAACTTAGTGATAGTGTAAGTGAGACTATCAAGAAAGAAGGGCAATCCCCAAACTTAGACGACAATAAGGTCGTTAAGTTTGGCACCGCACCAGAGAGATCATAGACCGGATAGAATGAGTCTTCATATGGATGATCGACAGAGGGAGTGAGTGCTTCAAAATCTACACATGGTTTTGAGGGACAAAATACAAAGCAATCTAGAGGACTATCAATGACACCCGGACTTAAACTAGGGTTCTCTAAAACAGGTACTTCGAGTTCCTTTAATGGAGAAACCCTACTATCAGACTCACAATCCCTAGAAGTCGAGTTAGATAGTCCTTCTATAATTTCTTTTATCATGTTATCATCGGTGTCCCTAAAGAATTCTAAATCTTCGCCTAAATCAGGCGAGTCAATCCTCTCATTTAGCAAATTGGTCAACCATGATTCATCATCCTCAGTTGAGTCAAACGACTTCAAATCATCTTCAACTCTAGTGAACTCTTCATTATGGTCTGAATGTATTTCAAGTTCGATACAATGAGAGGATATCTCAATATCGGGATCCATCGTTTCTGAGATTTTAGTCTCAATAACGATGTTGTCGGGAGAACTATACTCCTCTAAAATTGTATCCTCGTCATCATAGTACACAGGACACTGTGGACCGTACTCTACATTCTCATGGTGATCTTCTTCTATAATACTAGTTGTTATTTCTTGTAGAGTTCTATAGGTATTGTCATTCTTTTCTTCTAAAGTCTGACAAAACTCGAAAGTACTCTTTTGAAGATCACTAACAGTTTGGGCCAACGAAGATGATGTTAAAGATGGAGAGTCAACCTTTTCACCGTTATCCCATTGAGGTTGAGACACGTGTGGAGCAGAAGATTCTCTATTAATCCTCCTTAGCGCACTCATAGACTCTTCATGAACCTTCTTTAACATACTCATAGTTTCGGTCAACGAAGGTGATGCTAAAGATGAAGGATCAATGGTTTCACCGTTATCCCATTGAGGTTGAGATACGTGTGAAGCATAAAATTCTTCGTTATAATGCATGTAAGAGTCATTAGTTTCAATGTTTTCCCATTGAGGATGGGACACATTTGGAGCATAAGACTCTCTACTATAATGCATGTAAGATGATCTGTCAGGATATCTATAATATGGTTCATAACCTTCTTGAGGTTGGTAATAATCCCTACGACCATCATTATGCACGTTGTCTCTAGGGTGACTACTACTATTCTGCCCATTTGCTAAATACCACCATGGTAGATTTGAAAAACTCTCGTCCCTTCTGCCATTATGTTGGGACCACGATCTATCCATTTCTCAAATTTTTTTTTTTTTTTTTTTTTTTTTTTTTTTTTTTTTTTTTTTTTTAAATCGAAAACCGGGGAAGCCCTACGAAGATCTTATAGGAAAGCAAACACAATCAGGCTGACTCCACCAAGCAACCTAGACAAAATCTAGCAATGAGTGAGTTTGTCAGATTCACCTAAAAAGCTAGACAGCGCCTACTTCGCCACAACACTTGAACTTTGACTGTTATAAAGGTTACTCGATCAGAGTAGTCGGTAAACAATTCTCCAGGAAGACAACCAACGATGAACGTTGTGACAGCCGTCTTCCTTCGGCAAACGTTTCCTCTTCTCGAGGCGGCCTTTTTGACAAGAATTGTTTACAAACTTTCCTCTGAGAATGCCTAGATAAAAGTCAATTTCCCGAGTTGTTTTTGAAGGGTCCTATGAGCTCGATACCTTAGGGGTTGATGTCTAAATAATATTTTAGCTTTTTAAGTGAGGTTTAGGTTCGTGAATGTTGTTACCTATGTGGGCAAGAGAACGGTGATGAAATCTGTTTCTTATCTTGTAACTGGGTTAGTGCCCTTACTAGAATGATTACACTAACAGTTCGATCAAATCAATTAAGCACACGAATTCACACCAATACCCAATGACAGGAGATTCATGGGTGTTCAAGAAATTTACCTCCCGTTCAAGACGGACGATGACCTTTGTAGATGACCCGCGAATGTTCCGACCCGAGGCTTCGTTTTGGTTTTCGGTTACAATTTAATTAAGCCCTCCAATTTAGGGTCAAAACTTAAATAAAAAAAATAAAAATAAAACTAGAAAGTCTAAAAGTCTCTCTCTCACCAAAATAAAAAAATAAAAAATAACAAAAAAAAATGTAAATTCTTCTTCTTGAGCTTCTCTCCTTGTTGCGCCTTCTCCTTTGCTCCTTAGTGTTTTTTCTACACCAAAAACGGAAAAGCAAGTAAAAGTGTCAAAAAAATATAAACTTACCAAAAATAGAAATAAAATTAGATTAAATTTAAACTAAGTCCCCGGCAGCGGCGCCAAAAACTTGATGGGCCTAAAAGGTTACCCTAAAAGGTCTCCACCCGCAAGTATACGGGCGTCAAGTAATAAGTCCGGTAAGACCGGTTCGTTCCTCAGAGACTAAGTTAAACTAAAATCTAACCTTAAAACTATTGAGATTTAAAAATGGTTTGATAGAGGTTTAATAAAAATAAAACAAAAAAAATAAATAAACAAAGAAATAAGTCGGTATTCAGAAAAAGGGAACCTAGGGTTTTCGAATCCGTCTTCCTAATAATTCTAATGACAATTTAATTTTGATCTAATTAGAGAGTTCTTTATATAACTCAGGTTTTAGTCCATGAACGGTCTAAAAACCCGGAAGATTTTATCGTTAAAATGGTAAAAACTTTAATAAATGTATCGTTAAAATAATTATTACGACTTCATCTGAAACCCTAGATATAAAAGACTTAGCTATTCATGCTAGAAACGATAAATATTTGAAGTAATATAAGAAAAAGGAGAAAGAAACTTAACTTTTCTGCGATTTTCCCACCAAACAGAGCCTAAGGAAGTGATTTCCTTCTGTTTTCCAAGAATCTGCCAAACGCACCCTCTGGGAAAACGATTTTCTCGTCTTCCCGGAAATGGTTTCCCTCTGGGAAATTTATTTTCTCATCTTCTTCAACCTTCTTTCTCTCTCTAACCTCCTGTTTCTCTCTTTATCTCTTACTCTAATCTCTCTATCTATGTTATCTCTTGCGCTCTCACTAAACAGGAAACAAAAAGAAAGAGAAATCAAAAAACAAAATGGATTAGTTATTCAAAACCGAGTTTCTCTCTCTCTACAGTATCTCTCTGTCTCTCTCTCTAACTTTCTCTCTTCCTCTGTAACCTCTCTCTCTCTCTCTCACTAAGAAACAAGGGTTTTCAAAGAAAAACAAAAATCAAAGTTAAAACAATTCAAATTACAACCTCTCGGTTTCTCTCTCTCTCTCTCTCTACTTTTTTCTTTAAACCGTGATCTATATTCTTCTTCAAAACCGTTTCTCTCTCTACTGTTCTATCTCCAAACCCCTTGATCTTTCTTAGCTGAGAGGACCCCAAAGATGAGATCCCCTTGCTCTCTGTTTTTTCACTGTTTTATAGACAAAAATCCAATCGAAATCCCTCCTCTATTTCTGTTTTGATTTCTTCCGAGAATATCTTCTTCAATCTCTCTCTCTCGGTTATCAATTCAAAACTCCACTCACCTTCTCTTTCTCGGTCTTATATGAGACAGCTTCCATAAGCATTAGATAGAGACGAGAGAGAGAGAGAAGGAGATAATCTGTTTTGATTCTCTCTCTCTCGGTTTCTCTATCTAACTGTTCGAAAATAATGGCAGCTCAACTTTCACGTGAGGAGGGATCAAAATGATCCAGTGTATCGCGGAAGAGTTTAGACCGTTACTGCACTGCTTTAGATGTCGCCATTCTGTTCGGCTATTCTCTCTGTCGTTGGATCCTGATCCGCGTATATGGGAGTACCCTAGTACGATGCTTCTCGTCCCACTGAATAAGTTTTCCAATATGATCCCAAATATCACCCGCATGTGACCGAAGATAGCCCACATGCGACCTGCTTATACCACGTGTCCCAGGCTGCTCTTAAGTCAACCGACTTGGACCAAAACTTTGACCTTGCCTAAGTCGCTCGTTCGGATTCCGATTCGACTTCCGTTTTCGCCCACAGACTCGTCAGGGACCCCTCTTCTCATCCGAGCATCAATCTTGACCAAGAAGTCAGAATCAACAAATGACCAAAATGCCCCTAGTCTGTATTCTTTCCGACTTTATCTGTTTTGCACGCGTAACTCTGTAAAAAGGTACCTGAACATAAAAGAGAGTAATTCGTGAGAGTAACTGCTCTAGAGAGACTAACTCGTCTAAATTAAGAGACTCAGATGGGACATTTCCATGTCTCATCAGTTACCATCTTTGAATACTGTTAGATCATGGCCCGTTCTTATAACAGTTGGCCATTCGATGTTGATGATGATGAGCTTATTTCGAGGATTCCTCGCACTAACCGACCTGATATGACCTTAGATGAATACCAACGGATGTGGAGGGATGTTTCGATTGGAGAGGGGAATAGACCATTTGAGCATGATCGATCTCGTATGACACTAGCTGAATACCGACATATTGGATCCTGAGTATATACAAAAGAGATTTAAGTAATTAAATGTTTGTTTTATAAAGTGAAATTATGCGGTGGATTTTATAACCTTAGATATCCTCTCACCTCTCACTTAGATAGTTTCGTTAGTTTTATTTGTTTTCTTATTTCTTACAAATCAATCATCAAATCTATGAAGTGGGGTGTGTGTGTTTCAGTCTAAGTAGCTATTAACATCTTGATTATTGGGTTAAACTCGCCTTCAATATCCGAAGTTCCCTACTTATCCCTTGGGACGATTCACGAATTTATTAACATACTATAACTTGACCCCGTATACTTGCGGGAATAGACCTATTTTAGGCCTATCAAATTTTTGGCGCCGCTGCCGGGGATAGATTTAGTAGTTTGGATATCGTTTGTTTGTTTGTTCATTAGTTTAGTGTTAATTTCTTACTTAGACATTTCTGCTTTATTTATTTTTTCTATTTTCTTAAGTGTATATTCTTTTAAGTACCATTTCAAGGAAATAGCCAGAAGAGACATAGGAGCGAAGGAAAGGAAGGAATCGAGAAGTAAAGCGAAAAGTCGATAGTATCGCATTCTATCTCTTCGTTCTTACTTTTGTGCGATTGTTTAGTTCTATAATTGTTAGTTCCCATTTTGTGATTATGTGTTACCATCTTTGAATACTGTTAGATCATGGCCCGTTCTTATAACAGTTGGCCATTCGATGTTGATGATGATGAGCCTATTTCGAGGATTCCTCGCACTAACCGACCTGATATGACCTTAGATGAATACCAACGGATGTGGAGGGATGTTTCGATTGGAGAGGGGAATAGACCATTTGAGCATGATCGATCGTGTATGACACTAGCTGAATACCGACATATGAGCCTGATCTAGTGTGGCGCGCTGCAACTAGTTTCGGTAGTCCCATACCCACGTTTTAATCTTGACCGCTACCTTCCGTGTTTTTGAGATCCGACGGCTCCTGTGCATATGCTCCTTTATTACTTATCCGGTGCACCCGAAGTCACTTAGTTTCGTGCTTCCTTCACGCGTGGCGCAATATAAACCATCCAGATCCGTGCGCGTGAAGATCTAGCGGTGGTTGTTTCGTCTCATTGTACTATGCTAACTCCAGCTACACCCTAACGGCCAGATTCCCTCTCCCAGTTCACAGTCGACACATGGCACCTTACCCTAGCTGCTTGGAAGCTTCCCTCTTCACCAAAATTCCAAAATAACCCCCAATTTATCATTTTCTACCATTTTAACCCTACTCAAAACCCTAACCCTACATAACACACCTTTCTCCTCCATTAAAACCTAGATTTGAAAACCCTCTCAATCCATCTTTCTCTACTACTACTACTACTTCCTCACTACCACTATTATTCTTCCATTAATAGTCATCTCCTTCTTTCTTCCATATTCTTCTATCATTTTTATCCCCCTTCATCTCTTCTTTCTAACTTCTTTCTACATCTAATTTCTTCCTTTTCCTTCTTTTTCTTATTTGGGTGGCAATAAAATAACTATTACTTGGATTTCTTGGAGTAAAATTCTTGAGCACAAATGGAGCAAATCTTGGATAATATGAAGATACATGAGGATATGTATTTTGAACATTCTTGGTGATTTCTTTCCATTAATTTCTTAGTATTTTCATTTATTTTACAATGTCAATGAATGTTACTCTAGATTCCATGTATAGTTAACTTAGCAATCTAAGGTTGTAGATGAACCCATTTTGGATCTTTGTAATACATGTTCATATTAATTAAATCCCTTGATGTGCTTTAATGTCTATTGATTGTTTATCTATATGGATTGGATTTTCTTTCCATTACTCATGCCTCATAATTAGATATTTCATACTTTCGTTAAGTTGTTAGATGGAGTATGCTTTTTAGATGATGAATAATAGTTAAGCAATCCGAATCTCTATAAGGAAGACAATTAGAATTAGTAATTATAATATTGTGTTATCTAGAACATCATCCGGAATCCAAATAGTTCATTATATTGGATCCCGAGTATATACAAAAGAGATTTAAGTAATTAAGTGCTTGTTTTATAAACTGAAATTATGCGGTGGATTTTATAACCTTAGATATCCTCTCACCTCTCACTTAGATAGTTTCGTTAGTTTTATTTATTTTCTTATTTCTTACAAATCAATCATCAAATCTATGAAGTGGGGTGTGTGTGTTTTAGTCTAAGTAGCTATTGACATCTTGATTATTGGGTTAAACTCGCCTTCAATATCCGAAGTTGCCTACCTATCCCTTGGGACGATTCCCGAATTTCCTGACATACTATAACTTGACCCCGTATACTTGCGGGGATAAACCTATTTTAGGCCTATCAAGATTTTGGCGCCGCTGTCGGGGATAGGTTTAGACAAAAACAATTTCCTAGCAGATCTGTCTCTCCGTATCTCCATACCCAATATCTTCCCTGAGGCACCCAAGTCTTTCATCTCAAACTTACCCTTTAACTGACCCTTTAACATGTGGGTTTTCGACATATCCTTGCAAGCTATCAGCATGTCATCCACATACAGGAGTAGATACACATAAGAACCATCCGATAGTTTCCTGTGGTACACACAACTATCATACCTACTTCTGTCATAGCCGTTTTTAACCATATACGTGTCAAAACGCTTATACCATTGCCTAGGAGACGGTTTCAGTCAATACAAAGACTTCTTCAGCAAACAGACCTGGTCTTCTTTCCCGAGAATTTAAACCCAACAGGAGAAAATACTTCATTGAAGTCTATCCCTTCTCGCTGTGTAAATCCCTTAGCTACTAACCGTGCTTTGTAACGTGCATCTTCCACCCCTAGGATTCCTTCCTTCTCCTTGAAAACCCATTTGCTACCAACAATCTTCTGACCCTTAGGCAGCTCAGCTAATTCCCAGACCTAGTTCTTCCGAAGAGACTCAATCTCTTCATTCATGGCAAGAGACCACTGCCGTGAATCATCGCTCCTCATAGCTTCTTCATAGGTGCATGGCTCACCTCTATCTATGCTTTCTCCCATACTAAGTGCAAATGCAACCATATCTGTCATCCCATACCTTTCCGGTGCCCGGATGTCTCTCCTTCCCCTGTTCCTCGCAACACTGTACTGAACCAGCTCTGGTTCAGCTTGCTCATCTACCTGAGGCTGAACCTCTTCCGGAGTGTCTATCTCAAACTCCACCTGCTCCCTATGATCTTCCTGCTCCACCTGTTTACCAACACCCTCCCGAGCATCTACAAGCGTTACCTTCTGAGTTACCATGGCTAACTCATCAAAAGTAACATCTCTACTTATCAGAAACTTCTTTGATTTTCCATCCGGGTTCCACAATTGATAACCCATAACTCCAGGCTCATACCCAAGAAATACACATTTCATAGCCCTCAGATCAAGTTTACCTTCTTTAACATGTGCATAAGCATAAGCCGAACAACCAAAGATCCTTAAGTTCTCATAATTACCAGGATAACCAGACCATACCTCATTAGGAGTTTTACACTCAATAGATGTACAGGGTGAAATATTTACCAGATACGCGGTCGTGTTCACTGCTTCAATCCAGAACACCTCCGGCAGCCCTGCATTCGAAAGCATACAACGAGCTCGTTTTAATAGAGTTCTGTTTATACGTTTCGCCACCCGATTCTGCTGTGGGGTCTCTCTGACTATATGGTGTCTCACTATCCCTTCGTCTACAAAGAACCTATTAAACTCGTTTCCGCAAATTTCCATGCCATTGTCAGTCCTCAAGCGTTTGATCGATTTTCCAGTCTGCTTATCGATCAAGGTCTTCCACTGCTTGAACTTGACGAATTCCTCACTTTTGCGTTTCAGTATGTAGACCCATACTTTCCTGGAAAAATCATCTATCAAGGTTAACATGTATCTACCCCTTTTATAAGAGCTTACCCGAGAAGGACCCCAAACATCTGAATGGATGTAATCTAGAGTTCCTTTGGTATCGTGAACCGCTGTACTGAACTTTACCCGACATTGCCTCCTGAAGACATATTGTTCACAGAATTCCAGTTTTCCAACGTTCTGCCCACAGAGTAAACCCTGCTTGCTCAGTATAGCCATCCCCCTTTCACTCATATGCCCTAACCGCATATGACATAGCTTGGTAGTCTCAACTTCCTTGTCTGATGATGACACATCTATAGATCCGGTAACTGTGTTACCTTGTAGCACATATAGACCATTCTTTTTCTACCCCTTCATAACTGTAAGACTCCCCTTAGAAACCCGAAGAACACCACTGATGGGCCTAGAAAGTTTCCTAAATAAGTCTCCACCCGCAAGTATACGGGCGTCAAGTAATAACCCGGTAAGACCGGGATCGATCCACGAAGATAGGAAGGTAATACGAATATCGAGAAAGTCTAACCCACCGGTCCCTGTTAATGAATAAACTTGATGGGCCTATAAAGTTACCCTAAATAGGTCTACACCCGCAAGTGCACGGGTGTCAAGTTGTAATATTTCCGGAAAGACCGGTTCGTTCCTCAGAGGCTAGTTAAACATATTCTAAAACTTAGAGATAGTACGGTTTTGGTTTTGATTTTGGTTTTATGATTTTGGTGATAAAATACTAAAGTACTAAAACAAATAAAATAAATGAACTCAAATTGGGGAGAAGTCTAGGATTTTGGAATCCACTCTATAAAATCACTTTTTGGAACAAATACTTAAAATGATTAATTCTCTTTTCCTATAACTCAGAATTTCGGTTAATGAACTAACCTAATTCCGGGGGATGTTTTTGTTAAAATCGATAAATCATAACAATGTAATTGTGTTTATTTTGAAAAAAAAACCTCTAAACTATTATCTATCAAGAGATAAGTATACACCATCAAAGGATTTAACCTAAGCATGATGTATCAAACCTAAAAGTATAGATAATGAATAGAAAAGCTATTTAACAAACAAATTAAACCATGAAGCATAATAAAGAATAATCAATCAAAGATATATCTCTAAAAGATCAAAAATGAGTTTCATCGTAAAATCCTAGATGAGAGATTTAGCTATTCATGATCAAAACAAATATGACAAATAAGAGAAGAAAGGGAAGAACAACTAAACTTCTTTTTGCTGATTTCCTGTCTGGCAGCCAAACGCTTCTTTGGAGAAAATAATTTTCCAGCGTCAATGGAAAATGATTTTCCAGCAACACTTCTTGACCAAACGCGGTCTTCTTCTCCAACAAAATCTCCCTTTCTCTCTACTATTTCTCTCTCTGTTTCTATTTCAATATGAATCAGCTAATACATGGAAATTGAAATTGAAGATTGTATTATATAAAGAATTAAATTACAATCCTCTCTCTCTATATACAAATCACTCTCACTCTTTATTTGTGTTTCTCAATTTCTACTCTGTTAGTACTCTCTCTCACAAAAAGAACTACACAAGAAGAAGAAAAGAAGATAGATGATTCTCTGATTTAGAAAAAAGGACTAAGAATACAATTCGGAACTCTCTCTCCCCTTCTCTCTCTAATATTTCTGTTTAATTGAGCTTCAAAGAGGATTTGATCCCCAAAGATGAGATGCCCTCCTCTGGTTCTCCCTCACTCTGTTATATAGAAAAAGAAGAAGAAGAAGCAGAGACTTCAAAAATCCTCCAAAAATAATATCTCAAATCTTCTATATAAATTCTTAATCTCCAGCTCAATAAGAAATTTTCTGTTAATAACAAAAACCTTCTATGTTCGAATCTTGCTGCCTTGATTTTCTTTTATCTGTATCTCTAAAGCATATGGAGCAAATCTCTTTTTATTCTCTTCAATCACCTTAATTATCCCAGCTCACCCTCCATCTCTTTCTACTTTTATAGAATAATAGATTGAGGTCTTAGAGAGAAAGAGAATTTCCCTTTCTATTCTTTCCATCTCTGTAGAATATCTATAATCCCTCTTGATTTCTTTCTCCATCTAAAAATGAATTTCAGATTTATGGGAGATGATGATTATCTTTAGCTTTCTTCTCTCTCACTACATTTTCTGTTATAGAAGATATTCAAAAAGGGTTCTATAAGATGTTCAGATTTAGGAGAGAGAGATGGAAGAAAATCTCATCTTTCCTTTTATGTCTTGTAACTCCAGCCAACACCCTCTTGATAATTTCCATAAATTCCATGCTCCTGTCCTTGTTTAGTTTCAAACAGATTCAATAAATCAAAATAACTTCCATAAAAGTAGCTACCCAAGAAACGTACCATGTGCTGGTTATAAGGATTAGATATGGTGTCCCGCGGTTGACTATAGTAAGTTGCATCACAATCTCAGGTGCAGCCATTTGTTTATTCATTAACAGGGACCGTTCGATGCGTTTTTGGTTACGGTGACACTACGAGATCAGATATACTAAATCAGGACCCATATAGATTTTATCATTAAAAGCAATAAAACTCATTTGTCCCATCAAAACATGTTTCACGAATATCCGACTACAAAAGCTAGCTAGACATGGCGATACAAATAATAAACGGGAAGAAAATAAAGAAAGACATGAGTTAAGGTGAAAATCTCCCTATTTCGATGAGGCGCGAGACTAAGATCGACCAGAAAATGATGTGTTTAAGTGCTTCCGATCTCCCCTTAGCGAGGTTCTGTTTTCCCCTTAACTATGCAAATTAAGTGTCCCCTCAGTGAAACCTGGGTTCCCCTTAGCAGAAATATCTTCTTCTTCCTCTTACCACTAAACCACCATGAAACCTTGCTTGAAGCTTTCTCTCTCTAAAATTTAAGCACCAAAACAGCAAACAAAAAGCAAGAGAAACCGAAACAAAGAAGCTCCAAGTGAAACCCCTAAGTTTTCTGTTTTTCCGGAAGTACCCCAAATAGCTCCCATTAGATTCTGTTTTTCTGGCCAAGAAGTGATGAGTTCCGCCTAAGAAAAAATCCTCCTGTCCCGAGCTGCTAGTAGGGTCCCGAGCGCTGGAGCTTGAGCACGAGCTCTCTAATGGAGGTCCCGTGCTACTTAGCTGCTGTTCCCGCGACCTCGATGTGCTGTGAAGAACCAGACCCGAATCCCTTGCTCTGTAGAAAACCCGAAGTGCTTCAATGGCGAAGAACCTGCGTTTGCTGCTGTCACGTTCCTCTCTGCCCCGAGTAGCAACCTTCTCTCTCCCGTGTTCTCTTTCCGGCGACTTTGGTGTGCCGGCCAAGCTATGGCCGGCACTCGTCCCCTTCTTCTCTCCCTTCCTTTCCAACCAAACTCCCCAAACCCTCAAACTTATTTCTTCCGTCATTTCTTCGTCCGAACTCCGATTCGACTTCCGTCTTCGCCGTTGGACTCGCCATAGACTCCACTTGCCATGTAAGCTCTGAATTTCACAAAATTACCAAAATGCCCCTGGTGTTCTTTCATTCCGGTCTCTTCCACATGAGAAGAAAATGTGATATATGCTCTGTTTTATTTCGAATCAAACGTCAAACTCCAAGTAAGCTTCCTAACAAGAAAAACACATAAATAATTAGAAATAAAACCGGGAACGAACTAACTCATTGAAGTTAAGCGATCCAAATGTGGCATTTTAAGGCCACATCAAACACCTTTGCCAACATATTTGCAACCATTATCATCCAGAGTTCCTAAAGAGATTAGATTCCTTTTCAAATCTGGAACATGGCTGATGTCTGTTATAGTCCTCACAACACCATCGTGCATTTTAAGGCCACATCAAACATCCCCAAACTTAGAATTTGCTAGTCCTCGAGCAAATAAACAAAACAAAACAATAAAGTAAATTCCTAACTCATTTTCGGAGGAATCTCGGTTGCATTTAGCATATGCAACAAGTCGTTAAACCCCTAGGTTACCCATAGTGGACGAGTGTCGTCTCGTGAGGGTTTCCAGTGAATATACCAACAAAATTCCAGTTTCAAAGAGATAAAAGAGTACAGCATCAATGTAAATAAGATAATGACCACAAATGACACACTCAAGCATGCTAAGCAATCGAAACAAAATCGATAAACGCATATAAATGCTAAAAGTCTCCTCACTAGTAGTCACGTCCTAAAATGTAAGTGTCCAATCATAATGAGCATCATCTAAGTTCAAAGTCACAAAACTTTGATTACTATCTTAGTACATTTCGCCTCGACTGTAGCCTCACGGTCATACTCTCTGAAACATAAAATCACTAAAAAATAGATAACAATGGGTTCACTCTAAAGTGTGAGCATGGAATATAGTGAAACTCAACACATACAAAACAAATGAGGATAAAATGTTTTAGAACGAAATGATCTCTAAAGAATGGAAATAGCCACTAAAATGGAGTGGGGAAGCTCACTCACCCTTCTCACCCACTCTACCCTCTAATAATGTTTCCTAAAGTCAACGGATACGAGTAAAGAAATGGAAGTGATGAGATCCCGAGAATGTTGACGTCTTCAATAAAAAGTACGCTCAAACAACTTCTAAACTTAGCTTTCTGCTTTGAATACTTTATTTTTCATAACATTTGCACACATAAACACAAATAACAAATAAATTCATTTTATTTTTCTTTTTTTCACTTTTTTTTTTTTTTTTTTTTTTTACAAAAAAAATACTAACACCAGTATTCTCAACAAATAACTTTTTCTTCTTCCGGACTTTGCTTTCACATTCTTCTTTCTATAACCATATGTCTTCATTCTCGGGAGTAAGATGATGAATAGATGGTGGAGTATCTGTCTACCTAAAGTTGACACTGTTATCGGGTTTCATGGACTACAAGAGTAAGGTCGCTATCCTGATGTCACTCCTGGTGGCTAAGAAAGTTGAGCTCATGAGATCCTAAGCTCTTTTAAAAGTTACGAGGTTGAGTAACTCTTCATTCTACTCAGAGTTAGCGCAGAAGAGTACAGTAGAAAACAATATAAAGGCTCAGATATCTCACATGGGTTTAAGTCTCCACTAATGACTAGTATAGGTCCCTCAGAAATGTTTCTTCTTCCTTAGGATGTTACTCACATGATCAGACAACAAACGCTAAAGGACTCGACATTCATGAAAAAGACTAAGAACATGCATAACATTCACCAAAACTGAAACACATGCATCAACATACTTAAGCATACCATTAAAGTCATATCAAATCTACCAAAAAAAAAAAATTCAAATTTGGTTGAATTTATCGAACCCTCTTGTCTTTTGAAACCCCATGGTCATGGATAAAAGTCATACCCCATCCCCAAACTTAAAACTAACATTGTCCTCAATGTTTCAACCATATACTCACCAAAAGATAAGACATATTAATTTAAAGAGAAGAATGGAAAGATATTATCATAGCCGGAGGAGATAAAAGATACTACTACCGAGACTCGTGTATGAACAGGTTCCAAGTTGATGTCGAGCTCGTCGCCATCCCCAAACTTGGAACAAACTATGCCTCAGAAGCAAAACAAGTAAGAAATGCTCCTATGATCAACAAGAGATATGAGAATGAAACACATAAGATCATGACCATAAAAATGACCACTAACGCGGGTAAACACGATTGCATTGAGCTATGCAATTAGCCGTTGATTCTCTTGCTTTCGCAAGAGCACGAGTTCTGTCTCGTGGAGGGTTTCCAGAGATGATACCCACAAACATCAAGATCCATCTCAATCAGTCAAAGATCATACAATAAGAGACGGAAATCTTGGGGGCAAACCCAAAGAAAGCTATATGCAGGTGCTAATCGTCTCACAAAAAGATAAAGAATATGAAGTGCACATGAGACGATAAAAGAAAACAAGCCATCCCCAAACTTAGTGGGTGCACAGTCCACTAAGTAGGCATAAAAAGAAGGGACGACAACAAAGAAATCATCATAAGGATCGACGTACACGTGAAGGGTCAAAATATCAGTCGAAGGCAAAAAATCATCTGGAAGCTTAGTGGACAGAATATCCACTATGTCCATAGACGTCTTTGGAAAGACGTCTGAAATGTCCCAAAAGGGATCAACATTCGAGTTTGAGATCATGTGGAAAGTCGAACTAGACTCTAAGGGTAAGGCAATAGGCTTGGGGACCAAGTTAAGGTCCATGGTTTCCTTAGGTATATAGTCTGACAAACTATCCGACATGTCTCTAACTAATACGTCATCAATATCCTCAAAGGCATCTGGAGCCTCGCAGTGAGTTATAATATCAGCCCTTCCTAGCATTGCATCTAAGACTGACTCCTTACAAGTGTCAAAAATCGGATAGTTCATAATCGTGTCATCCTCAAACTTGCTCACAGAGCCATCATCCTGAACATCAAAGTCTGGTGGAGTCCTATCATAATGAGACGACAACAGTCGAGGTAAAGACGAAACAAGGTCATCAATATGTTCGGGCTCTTGGGTCCTATCAGTAGATTCATCGACATTTAACTTAGTACTAGGGTTAGACGTATTACCCTCGTCATCGTACCTAGTACCCTCTTGAGTTTGGGGTGGTGAAACCCCTTCCTCGTCGACGAATAACTGTGATTTAAGCATTTTTACCTGTTGAGCCATGGACTCAATCTCCTGCTGCATTTGAGTCGCAAATTGCGACATCATCTCAGTAAAATGACTCTTAGACTCTATTTGGGATCTATCCTCGAGAGTTTCCTCATAATAAGGCTCACTAGTATAATTAAGTGAAGACTCTTGATCATAACTCCTACCGTACATATTAGGATCATACCTGCCTCTAAAGTCATCGGTCTGAGAATAGTGTGGACTATAAGGTCTCTCATACATATTTGGTTTCAGAGACAGCGGTAAGTGCAGTACTCGTTTGTGCGGAAGACGGTAAGCAGCTGTCTGTCTACTAAACAAGCAAGTCGTTGCTCGATGCTGAAACTCGATACAGCCAGCGAGAGAAGCTAGCCCTTGCCCTTGTTACTGCAGCCAGGAAGCTAAGACCTTACTTTCAATGCCACCTAATTGTAGTGGTTACAACTTTCCCAATGAAGAATATTCTTCACAAACCAGAGCTGTCTGGGAGAACATCAGCTACCAGCCAAGGACAACGATCAAATCTCAGGTGGGCATGAGGATACTATGAGAAGACTATGACAATGAGAAGATCACTACGGGTTAAGCAACCCTCACATGTCCAACAGGCAACTAAAATCACCAAGCACCTAAATTAATTGACAAACACCTCTTCATTCGACAACAACGAGTTCAACATACCGTTCCTCAAAATTGGTTTAGAAGGAACAAAGTCCCGCACTTATTCCTCAAGTTCAATGTAATGTTCCTTAAGTCTAAGATTTCACTTTCAATGTAAACAAAAATTCTAGAAATAAATCTCAAGTATTCATCCAGTACTTACTTGTGTACGAATTTTATTCCTGATTCAATATTGGGACCATTTCACTACAAAGGCATTTATGTGCTTATCAGGAGAAGAACAGTAAGTCGACCCCCAAAGAAAAACAAAGTGTTGGTCGCATCACTTGTACGAGTCAGGATCGGTAATCCATCCAAAATGGGACAACAAACAGCTAGCCATCACCTGAACACAGTAAGGTGTTGGTTGTATCTCTTATATGCGTTAGGATTAATAATCCGTCCAAGATGGGACGGTGATGGGTCATAAAAATGTCCCATCAGAGTCGTTTAATTTAGCCGAGTTAGTTCTTTTCGAGTCTTTATTGTAATAAAATGGTTGGTTTTCTTGATTAGGTGTCTTTTGCAGAGTTAGGTGTGAAAAACGGTTAAAAATGAGGAAATGATGCATGAAGGGTATTTTGATCATTTGGAGTGAAGGACATTCTAGTAATTTGGCCAAGGTCAGTGCGTGGTTGAAAAGTAGAGGTCGAGACGAGTCCGTAGGAGAAAACGGAAGTCAAATCGGAGTCCGGACGAGGGAATTAGCCAAAGTCAAAGTCAGGTCAACATTTGGTCAGCATTCGGTACAATGTCGGGCAAGATTCTGGCCCGCGGTATACTTACGGACACGTGTCGAAGGGCGGAGGCCGGTATATACAATTCCCGTGTTAGCGCTAAGCGGCGAAGTGGCCCAAAGAGCTTGATCCAGTGTAGCGCGCTGCAACTTGCATCTGTAGTCCCGCTACCACGTTTTAATCGTCACCGTTACCTTTCGTGTTTTGTAGATCCAACGGCTGCTGTGTGTCCCGTCCTTTATCATTATCCCGTGCACCCGAAGCAGCCTAGATCCCGTACTCCCAGACGCGTGTCCTCACTCCCGTCCCTCCGGATCCCCGTGCCTCAAGATCTAACGGTGGCTGTTTGCAGTCGTATTCTATTTCAAGTGGCGCGTTTCACTCTATCAACCGAAATTGAACCCAGCAAACCCTAGCCGCCGGACTTATGAGAATGATTAGGGTTTTATTCATTTTTAACCCCTGTAATTCCTAAACTAACCCTCATTTTCCCACCTGCTACCATTTTAACCCAACAAAAACCCTAACCCATCTATAAATAGCACTTGCTCCTCCACTAAAACCTAGACTTGCAAACCCTCTCAATCCCTCTTCTCTATTCCCTTACCTTCTCTTTCTCTACTTTTCTTTCTCTAACCCTAAAACCTCCTCTTACCTATTTCTCTCTCTCTTCTCTACTACTAAATCCATCTTTTCCATTCTTTTTCCATCTTTCTCTAATACTACTACTACTTCTTCTCTACCACTATTCTTTCTTCCATTAATAGTCATCTCCTTCTTTCTTCCATATTCTTCTATCATCTTTATCCCCTTTCATCTCTTCTTTCCAACTTCTTTCTACATCTAATTTCTCCCTTCTCTTTCTTTTTCTTATTTGGGTGGCAATAAAATAGCTATTACTTGGATTTCTTGGAGTAAAATTCTTGAGCACAAATGGAGCAAATCTTGGACAAATTGGAGATACATGGGAATATGGATTTTGAACATTCTTGGTGCTTTCTTTCCATTAATTTCTTAGTATTTTCATTTATTTTACAATGTCAATGAATGTTACTCTAGATTTCATGTATAGTTAACTTAGCAATCTAAGGTTGTGAATGAAACCTATTTTGGATCTTTATAATACTTGTTCTTGATTAATTAAATCCTTTGATGTGCCTTAATGTCTATTGATTGTTTATCTATATGGATTGGATTTTCTTTCCATTACTCATGCCTCATAATTAGATATTTCATACTTTCGTTAAGTTGTTAGATGGAGTATGCTTTTTAGATGATGAATAATAGTTAAGCAATTCGAATCTCTATAAGGAAGACAATTAGAATTAGTAATTATAAAATTGTTTTATCTAGAACATCATCCGGAATCCAAATAGTTCATTATATTGGATCCCGAGTAAATACAAAAGAGATTTAAGTAATTAAGTGCTTGTTTTATAAAGTGAAATTATGCGGTGGATTTTATAATCTTAGATATCCTCTTACCTCTCACTTAGATAGTTTATTTAGTTTTATTAGTTTCCTTATTTTTTACAATTCAATCATCAAATTCATGAAGTGGGGTGTGTGTGTGTGTTAGTCTAAGTTAGCTATTGACATTTTGATTATTGGGCTAAACTCGCCGTCAATATCCGAAGTTACCTACCTATTCCTCGGGACGATTTTCCGATTTACAAATTATACTATAACTTGAACCCGTATACTTGCGGGAATAGACCTATTTTGGGGCCTACCAGACGGCAAGCAGCTAGCCGTCAGCCGAACGCGGTAAGTTGCTGACCGTATCTCTTATATGAGTTAGGATTGATAATCCATCCAAGATGGGACAGCAAGCAGCTAGCCTTCAGCTGAACACGGTAAGTTGCTGGTCGTATCTCTTATATGAGTTAGGATTGGTAATCCATCCAAGGTGGGACGGCATGCAGCTAACCGTCAGCCGAACACGGTAAACTGGCTGTATCTCCTATATGAGTTAGGATTGGTAATCCATCCAAGTTGGGACAGTAAGTTTCTAGCTGACACCTGAACACAGTAAGGTGCTGGCTATATCATTTATGTGAGTGAGGATTAGTAATCCATCCAAGATGGGACAGCAAGCAGCTAGCCGTCAGCTGAACACGGTAAGTTGCTGGTCGTATCTCTTATATGAGTTAGGATTGGTAATCCATCCAAGGTGGGACGGCAAGCTGCTAGCCGTCGCCTGAACACAGTAAGGTGCTAGCCGTCTTCCCTACATAAGATGATATCAAAACCACCCAACTAAAAATCATAGTATCATCTCTTTAAAGGAAGAATCGCAAAGAAATCCAATGGGTTCACCTGAACCGTCAAAATACAAGAAGTCTAGTTGAACCTGAAGACAACTCTACAACAACATATATCCGACGCGTATCGGCCAAACAAAAGAGCTTAACGCCTGACGACACACGACGACGACTACAGATAGTTCGTCAATAAAAAAAGGAAATCAACTTACATAGTATTTCTAGAAAGTCAAAGAAGCACTAACGAGGGGAACCACTATCAACTGCATCACCACCCCTCATCACCTCGTCCATATCTATCGTCATCTCTCCCGCCCGCTGCTCTGCTAAGAGCTCCTCGTGACGAACCCGCAAGCCACTATGTTATCATCCATATCCCATCCTTCAGGTCCATTCTCTCGGTACTCGACAAACAAGTCTGCACGGGTCTGTAACGCTGCGTCAGTCGCGATCTGATCCCTCTCACGAGGGAAGTCATCAACAAGTTGCTGGTTGTACGCCGCTGTTCGCTCCATCACGACATACCGCTCCCGAAGATCTTCCAGCTCTCTCTCCCGATCATGCAGCGTGTCGCCCTGCTCCTGCAAGGAAACCACCTGGCTGTCGTAACGAGTCTGCAATCGGGAAAATGATCCCGTCATCTCCACAACTCGGTCCACACTCTCGCTCAACTGACGGCGGGAGGAAATCGATGTCATGAAAGTCTACGAAGATCCAAAAAAAAAGATGAGCATATAAATATAACAAAGAATAGCTGCAACTTGAATGAGAGGCAAATACCTGGTATTGGTGCGAAACACCATAGTCCGCACCCCCGTAGGGACCGTAAGCAAGGAACTTCTGATGATCCTCAGTAGAGAGCAGTTGGTCCCCTCCAGAGACATTAAAGGGAGAAGCAGAGGGATGATGCCTCCACATAGGGCCCCCATCAGAAGAACCAGATAAGGGTTTTGCAAAGTGAATCGGCTCCGAGATTGGGGCCTCCTCGGTAGTGGGAGCAGACGAAGAAGAAAGTGGGTGAGAACTCGGACCGGTACCTGCCTTGGGTCTCTTCCTCTGGCCACCCTTCCGGATGTCCGCGTAAGCACCAGGGATGTAGCCGGAACCCACCATTTGTGACGACGCGAAAGACTCTGTACTCGCTGCATGAGGTGAGAATAAGATCGGCGCACCAAACACCTCTTGGTGATGATGAAGCGCACTCCGTATCTCGATAGCCGCAGCAGGAGGAGGAACTTGACTAGTCAAAGTTCTACCAGGGACGAAATCCCACAGAGGAGTACTTGAAACAAGAGAATGAGACAGAAGGAAAGCGCTACTTCTCTCTGGGTCACGACGTTCGAGCAGCTGGGAAATCCTCCCTTTCCAGCCACGAAGCTTTGCAACGTTCTGATTGTTGAACGTACAATCTATCAAGGAGATGATATAAGATTAGGCAACAACATACATGGCGTACTCAAAATAAACGGTAACATACTTACGGGCGTCTTGCCAACGGGAAGGAATCTGACCTACACTTCGGTCACCGAACACCAGGTCACCACGTGCAAGAAAGTAATTAGTTTTCCACTTTCGGTTGGTATCCGACAAACCAGTGATTAGGATAACACCAGGATTTCGGGGCTTGATGACATACCGACCCTTGTCCCTAGAGTGACTCGCCAAGTGGTAGAAGCAGAGGACATCGCTCGCTGAAAGTTCTATACTTTGTAGGTAGGCCAACACTTCCAAACACAACAAAAGCCTTCACGCGCCAGGCATGAGCTGCGAAGGAGCTATCTCGTAATGATCTAAGACCACGTGAACATAGGGGGATGGGGAACCTAAACCCCATGGAAAAAGGAGTCGAGTACAGTGCGGTCCAGCCGCCATGATCCTCGTCAATTAGCTCGTCGGGTTGAGGAAGTCTGAGCTCTATAGAGTCGGGAATGTTATACATGAATCTTGCATTCTAAAGTCCATCCTCCGTAATAGTGGAGGTCGGGTTTTCAGATAAGCGCTTCAAGGATGCGCGTTTTTGCGTCAACATCCGCCTAAATTCAGAAGAGTCTGGCGCATGAGTCGGACCAGAGGAACTACCGTGCTGACGATGACTCATCTCAGAAGGCAAAGTCTGTATGGAAAATGGACAAGGTTTTAGATCCTACAACGACTAAGGTTAAAACACGACAAATGCGTGAGGCTAAGGAAGTGAGCAATAGTTGGCTTGGTGTGTGCATTCAGTTAATCAAGCCCAGTGATAATTCACTCAAGGTATCAGACCTAGCAGTAACTCACTCGAGGTATCGATCGTAGCGATAATTCACTCAAGGTCTCAAACCTGGCAGTAACTCACTCGAGGTATCGATCCTTGCGATAATTCAGTCAAGGTATCAAACCTAGCGGTAACTCACTCAAGGCATAGATCATAGCGGTAATTCACTCAAGGTATCAAGCCTAGCAGTAACTCACTCAAAGTATCGAGCATAGCAACAACTCGATCAAGGTATCTAACCTAGCAATAACTAACTCAAGATATGAACCTCAAAAACGCATGCCAACAAATAAGGAAAGTAACTTAGAAGATCAAACGCTATGAACATTCAAGAACGAATCAAGAACAATTGAAGAACATTAAAATTTCAATCAAAGAACTCAACAAAGTCAAGTAGGAAAGAGAAAAATACCTTATCAAGGTGAAGAATCCCCAGAATCTCTCTCCAAGCTCCAAATGGCAAGTGAAACAATGGTCTTTCACCTCTTTTTATAGGGTCCAACCCAAGGGGTACCCCCACACCTCCTTCCCGCGAGGTGGTCTTTCGCGCAAATACATTTGAACACTGATACGCGAAGAACATAGGCGTCCCAAGGACCCACGACATATCTGGGGCATACGCGGGAACCAAGTGGGCGACACCCAGACAAAACGAAGCGAAAAGATCTGATCGTCGAAACGAGGTGCAACAGGCCACTGGCCGTCCAAACGGCCAGCACGCAAGAAGGAGCTGGCCGTCCGGACGGCCATCGCGCAAGGGGAAGCTGGTCGTCCGGACGGCCAACGCGCAAGGAGTTGGTCGTCCAGAAGGCCAGCGCGCGCGCAGGAGAGCGCTGGTCGTTCAACGGCCAGCGCGCGCTGGGCGTATTCCAAACTCCCTGCGCGCGCCACGTGGTGTGTTCCTGTGCGCGTGCGCCACGTGGCGCGCTCTTGTGCGCCCGCGCGCCGGGGCGCTCTTGGCGCGCTTTGGACGCCCTGCGCGCCCCCATGGTTCAATGCTGCTTTAACATCCTCCGTCTCAACTCCTTCGAGTTCAATGCTGCTTTAACATCCTCAAAGGTTGTAGTTGTTTTTCCAGACATAAAAGAATCAACAAAGCTTTTGTATGATGGTGGCAGGGATGCAAGCAATAGTACTGCCTTATCTTCTTTTTCGAATTTTACATCTATGTTTGCCAAATCTAAGAATACTCGGTTGAGTTCATCCATATGGTGTTTCAACGATTCCCCTTTTAACATCTGTAAACTAGATAATTTCTTCTTTAGATACAAACGATTAGTTAGAGATTTCGTCATATACATTGTCTCCAGCTTACTCCATAGCCCATCGGCTGTAGTTTCCGTCGCCTTTCCCGCAGGACCTCATTGCTCAAACAGAGTAGAATCTGACGAGGAGCTCTCTCTCCATGAGATCTTCCTTCTCTGCTTCCGAAAGTGATTCAGCGAGTGCAGCCTTCCCATTCAACGTGTTCAACAGACCCCGAGATTAAAATCGTTACTTCCATCGAACTTCTCTATCTCGTATTTCGCCATCACAGAAACCTCAAAACCTCAGCTCTGATACCAGTTTGTTATGCCAATCGGGGTTAATGTGAACAATACGAGTAATCCAAGACATGCAATAGGAATAGTAAAGAACAATCAAGAATAGAACACATAATTTACGTGGTTCGGTTGGTGAGACCTACTCCACGGCGACAACGGCGCGATGATTTCCACTATGATAAGCAAACAAGTTTACACAAGAGATTCGTGAGATTGTGCTACTGATATCTCCCTGGGGTTTAGTTGATATAGCCACTGAACCCTAATCCCACCGTCTCACCGACTCTCTACAACCGACTCTCTCTACAACCGACATTATACACGGATAACACTAATCACCGATATAAGCCTAGCTTCCACATCTTAGCTCTGTCTCGAAGTCCAGCTCTGCCTCACAGCCATGTTTCGCATACCAGCTTCGTCTCAGTAATCAACTCCGCTAACGGGTCCAAAATTCGGCGTTTGTAAGCGGGTTAGCGGGTCATAAATCGGGTTCGATACTAATCCATATTCGAATCACTTCTAACATTAATTATCATCTCCCTAGTCCAGGTCGTGCCCAGACCACAATGACTCGAGTAGACTAGCACGTGAGTCGATAAGATAGTGTCGTTTCATGGGTTATAGGAATAGGGTATTCGAATCAACTTCGTGGGCGTACTATTAGGAATATACACTGGATAACCCTTAAACTGAGAAGCATGTGAAATAGTGATTAACGTCGAAACGCTTCTCATTGACAAGACTGGAGAGGTTCCTCAAAACATAAGTGTTTCTCTCATCTTATGTAAGAAATGTTTGACTTTGGTTCTGCCAAACGCCGTGCTGTCAAAGGAGGTTATAAAAGTGGATTTTGGGAAAGACAGGATAGACATGAAGTTGAGTGGGAGCACAAGAATAGATGGTGTCATCCTAATTACATTAGGAAAACGTGTCTCAATGCCGCTTGATGAGTAGCAACTGAAAATGCGTGGCCGCGCTCAAATGGATTAAAAGTTAATCAGTTGTCTTTGAAAGTTGTACTCATGATCAAGAAAGTCTGAAAGACGTGAGGTATCAAATGAGATACAAATTGTTGCGGGAATCGAGCATTGCACTTGTTCCAAGTACAAGTGGGAGTCTGAAAGATATTCCTTTGTAAAGAAGAAGTCCTTGAAAGAGATGTCCTTCGATCAAGAATGCAATACGAGCAATTTGTCGGATAGGAAAATTGATGAAGAAGATCATCAAGTATGGTTGATTTAGGGGTCATAATGTTTAGCTAGAAACCAACTACGATCATCGAATTACGAAGTAATTCGCAGCTAAAATTCGACCGGACCTTACATCGCATTACACATCAGAATGGCTATTTAATCGGATGATATGACTAGTGGGAATGAGATATATAATCATGGGAGAGTCCCATAAATATGTCTCATATGCTTAAAAGAAGTTTAGGCAACGATAGCACAAAAGGCCAGGCAAGCGGGATTTTGGGTCGGGGAACCGGGAAGGGTGTTTTGGGAATAAAAGGGCGGCCGACCATGATCATTGGGGTGACCTAAAGGGGCCGGCCAGATCTGGACAACTTCCTCGAGAAGGGACGGCCATAACTATTAAGGAAAGGAAAAATAGAAACTAGTTTCTATTTTTGACTCTTTCCTTAATCTTAGGAATCTAATTAGGGTTGGACTCTAACTTAGAAATCTATATAAGGTCTCTTAGGGACTTGAATAAGGTGTGGAATTTCTCTAAGAGCTTTCTTACTCTACCCCATCAAGTAGAGAAGAGAAAGTGAGTTAATTCCCAAAAGCTATCAACCAGTCAATTAAAAAAGAAGAAGTTCTTCTTGTTATCAAACCACCATTGGTGTTCTAGCTAATAAACAAGGTGGGAGATTAAGTAGACCATTCAGTGTCCCAAGTAGAAGAGCTACAATTGAACCTCTTGGTCTTCTTCAAAGCGATTACAAAGGTTCGAGGGAAAACTAGCGATTAAGGTAAATCTGTAACTCTTAGTTGATTAGATTATGCATGACCTTAGGAATACTAGTGTTTGACATTGGATGTCAAAGTAATCCACATACAACCCTAGTAAGTGATTTCATAACCCAACAGTTTTCAGAAGCAATGACCGGGAATTAGGAGGAGAAGTATTGTCCATCCAGCCAGAGCATCAATCAAAAGGACGATCCAGCGTCAAGGTGTGTATTAAAGACAGTGAGGCTGGTCTCATTGCTCAAGAGAGAAAGATAAGCTCTCCCTTCAGACTGTCAGACGCAACTTTTTCGAGATGACTAGCGCTTATTGGAAGAAGGTGTTGAATGACTTAAAGCGTGGGGATGAATTTTCTCGCCTTATGAGAGGCAACGGAAGCTGGGCTTCAAAGCCGCATAGGAGTGTGCTCGTTGCTTCAAGAGTCTCAAATTCAACTGATCATCAAACTTGATTAGGTAAAGACACTAAGTTATATAATTTCAGTGGTAGTGCCAAACACAAAGGATGTCAGGTTTTTCACTTTTAGGCTATATAAACCATTACAGTATGAACTCTGATATCAAAGTTAGAATTGCTTACAATCCATAGAGAAATAAGGAAAAAATGCAAAGATAAGTTAGAGATACATAAACAAATCAAAACAAAACTTGCAAAGATTATAATCAGATTTTTGGGGGAAAAACTTACCTCTTCGTTAGATTTGGCATATTTGTTGGAAGTGGTCCTCTTGAAACTTGAGTGACTAACCAAAGATAAACAAATGTGACAGAAGCCTAGGAGAAACTCGTTTTGAGGAACTCGATTTTCCACCAGATTTGGAGGGAAGAGAGAGGGAACTCAGTTTTCACACAAGATGAAGAAAGGGATTTAGGTTTTTAGATTTTGCTGGTTCTAAAACTTTTAATTGGACACTTATTTTTATTTAAAAAGGTTTTTCAAATAAATATGAAATATTTTGATGGACTTGTTTCTAAATTAGTGTCTCTTTACTAAAAGTGTCATAGTTGCTGGCTTCACGACATCCTTATAGAAAAGGATCAAGGATGACAACACATTGTGAAAATACCTACTAACAGTCGGACTCGATCAGAAGAATTGAAACGTTGATTCTCTATTGCGTGTATCGTGAGCAACGGTATGTAAAAATAATGCAACTTGTTCCTCGACCTTAACCGACCGACCATCAACTAAGGCATACACACGTAATCGCTCACACAAGTTATGAAACATTGATTTGCTCATCCTTAGTTGCTCGTGGCAAATTATATTACTCTCCATATACATTCTTCTTAAAACGTCCCTCCTCTCGGATTTTTTTTCTATAAGGGCTCTTTGTGAAGAGTTTTTTATATACTTTATAAAAATGAAGCACTACCACAACTTGTATAATTATCATTGTTATGGCAATAGCTGCCCGCTCACAATCTCTTACACTACGCATTCTACACAAACTATAACATTATAATTTTAACATTAAATTAGTTCAAAAATAATAAGTCTTATTTGATAGACAAGAAAAAATAGGTGTTTTCAGGTTCAAGTCATACTGTATGAACCAACAAATGTAGCTTATGTAATAAGCTAACGGCGGAGGCGGGTATCCATACAAATAAAAAATAATAGAAAAGATTAGTAGCTTTTCTACTACTAACAGAAACTAGTGCACTTTCCAAAAGCATCTCAATACATTGTGGATAGGGTAGCACCAAAATATTAGTGGTAGTTTATAGTAATATTAATCAATCTGAAGCTACCCTTTCTCTCTTTTTGAATTTAATCAATCTGTAGTACTACTAAAGCTCTCTCTCTCTCTCTCTCTATAAATTTTAATCAATATATACCACTATCCATCTCTCTCTCTAAATTTTAATCAATCTGAAGCTATGTTATCCATCTTTCTTGCTCTAAATTTTAATCAATATGAAGGCTGAAGTTCTTTACCATTGGTTTTTCATTCAAAGATGAGAGACAGTTTGGGTTGTTCCACTGTTATGTGTAGCCCTACTTTTTCTAGCTGACTCAAGTTCCGACTGACATTTTCTCTCTCTAGTATGCAGGTTCGACTTATTTTTTCCTTCTAAATTTTGGTATTAGCAAAGTGTAGTAAGAAACAAAAATAAATTCATTGAATAACTTTTGATTCTACTTTTTTTTTTGTAAGCTATGGCTAATAAGATGTTATTTCTTTTAGGGCCAGTAATTATAAGGCTCAAAATAGGGAGAGTAATAGGAAATAGTAGCCCAATCTTAGAAAATATTTGATAAAAAACCCACTTTGTAAAAATACATTTATAACCCTCCTTACACAAAATAGAGTCCATCCTATCCTGAATAATATTCCCGCCCAAACCGGTCCATGCCCTCGCGTCAGACCTGGGTAAAATAACCCAAAAGTTTATCTCTCTTCGTTCACTCTTCTCTTTATTTCTTACCTGGGAAATATATTCTTCTTCTCTCTCTAATCTCTATATTTACACTCTCACTAACATCTATTTCACTCTCCACATATTCAACTTCTCTCTCTATATTTACACTCTCACTAACATCTATTTCACTCTCCACATCTTCAACTTCTCTCTCTAAATTTCTAGACTTTTCATGTCCATATTCAAAGATCTATTATTTCCCGTCTACACTTACACTCTCACTAACATCATCTATTTCACTCTCTACATCTTCAACTTTTATCTCTAAATTTCTCGACTTTTTATCTCTATCTTTAAAGATTTGGTAGCATTAGTGAAGCATGCTGAAACGAAACATAAAGATGAAATGACGTCTTCAAAGGAGCGTCCCTCAAAGGTAATCTCCACTTTTCTTAACTCTTCTCGACTTCTCTCTCTAAACTTTTTGATTTTTCTTGACTCTTCACTAAATTATATTTTGCATGTGATATGGTGGAAAACATTTTTCAGCACGGTTTCAATTAGGTTGGCATATTTTGGGTTGGTTTTACCTGGTTCCTGTTTGTCTTAACGTTCATAACTTTTCACAGATTTGATGTTATTGTCGTTGAATATTCTTCGTTGCATTCACTAAACTATGACTTGTTTTGAACATATTTTAGAATGTTACATTCTAGTTTTGCTTGTTGAGTTTATGGTGAAAAATATTTTTCAGCAATAATGAAAATATGTTTGTATATTTTTTATGGTTGCAAGTGAGCAAAATATTTGTTGTGAACATATTTCAAGATGTATTTTGGAAAACACAATGGGATACATTTTTTTCGAGATCTTAGACACAATTTATGTTGTTATGAACATTTTTAAAATGTTTTAGGATTTAATTGTGGAACTTAAGGTGGTTAATTTTTCACTACAATAATGCTTAACTGTTTGAATGTTTAAGGTCGATTTCAATAAATTTATTTTGGATATTTCAAACAATGTTCTATTCTTCCATAATCAGTTGTTTGGTGGATAAATTTTTCCAGCAAATATCATAATTTGTTCGCATATTTATGAGTGCTCTATGTCATTCTATATATTATGTCAACATTTAAGTAAATGCTTAGACTTTTAATATAATTGTGTTTGCGTGTCAAAAATTGGTTGAAAATGAGTGCTCTATGTCACAAATTAATATCTGTTTGAAATAGATATTAGAATGTCGATACCATTTCTGCTTGTGATGCTAACATAATTTTAAATGTCCTATGCAAAGGTGTGTCTACTGTGAACAATGGTACAGGAAGGTTAGATGATAAGGAGATTGAAGTCGGAGAAAGAAGATCCCTGAAGGTGTGGAGTTGAAATCATACTGGAAAGAAGTTCCTCAAAGAAAAAGGACAGAAATGACATTCTTGATCCTTGAAGATAATAGGATTGAATGGAGATTGGAGAACTTTATAAACATTATTAACTATGTTTTTGAAATATGTTTTGTTTAATCGGAACATAAACCAACGTTCTAGAATGATAACTTACGTGCTTGCAGCAGAAACCATTTGATATTTGTCGGAATTATTTCAATACGTGTTGTATGTAATCAATATTTATTCTGAATATAAAAATGATGTTTTTTGCGTAGCATTTCAAACATGTATGGAAGATCAAAATGTGAACGCATTTTTTTTGGAGCAAGCATTTTCGAGTTTGGTCGCTGAATCAACATCGTTTCTACAACAAATTTCAAATGCTTAAAACACAATAAATTTTTGTAAGACACGAAATCTGGGTTTTGATGGTAACAGTTATAAAATTAAAGAAAGCATTTTTCAGTTTGCTCATTGTATTAACATCGTGCTAACAACATATTCTAAAATGCTTAAAACACCTGTCAATTTTTCTGTTAAACATCAACATCTGCCAAAACGTAAATTGTCTGTTAAACATTGATGTCACACGAAAATGTCACATTTGGAGAGCCTAACTTAGACTAATTAGTCCTTTTCGAGTGTTATCAATAATATTTTATATGTTTTTCTTGTTACGTGTCATTTTTGGAGTTAAACATGTAATTTGGAATAAAGAGAGCGAATTATCACTATGATTTCATGTGCCGAAAACAAGAGAAAAAGATTTCAAACAAATCAAATGACAACTGGAGTCAATGACGAGTCCGACGGTAAAAACGGAAGTTGAATCGGAGTTCGGATGGAGAAATTATGGAAGATGCAAGCCAAAGTCGTCTCTTGAAATTACTCCCTCAGTCCCAAAAAGAATGACCTAATTTCTATTTTGGTCTGTCCCATTTTAGTGTCCTCTTTCTAAAATTAAAGAAGACTATTTTTTGTACTTTCCAGTAATGCCCATCCATATTAGTTTAAAGACAAATTTGATAAGGATGAGTCAAACTTTTTATTCTTTCATTAAAGACAAGCTAACACAAAACCCAAGTTTCACTACAACATTTTTCATTTTTCTAGGTTACTTCTAGGAGAAAGAGTCACAACCATTAAATTATTTTTCATATTAAAACTACTACAATCAGAAAAGTAAAAAAGACAATAACAATTTTTTTTAAACACTAAATTCATATCCTTTTCAATCTCTGAGTTGCAAATGTTGTTTCACATTTTGCACTAGCTCAAAATCACATTCAAGTTGATTCAGAAGACAACCAATTCTTTCAAATCTCGCCTTTCCCATATGGGGTAATTTATAACCGTTTCCTCCAAAATTCTTCATTATCTCAACCATACAATTGTGCAATGTTAAAAAAGTATAATTGAGATTTTCATTAGGTAATTCTTCGAATGCTTTTTGTACGGCACCAACAAGCTCTTCCGTTGTTTTTGCGGCTTCTTCTTGTTGTAAAGATTGAATTGCACGAAAAAATCCAAGATCTAAAACATTTAAATCTGGACTATTAGGCGGTTGAAATGTTAGTTGGATGTCAAAACCATCTTTTGAAGATGCTTCAACAAACTCAATATCATCCACATCAATGTGAGGTCTAGCATTATCTTGTTGTATAAATATAGTCTTCGTTCGATCTTGAACAGGCCATTTAGCTTGAATGACCGGTAAAACTTTGTTTATCATACAATCTCTCATCACTTCTTTCGTTACTGATAAAATAGGTTTTGTTTCAAGTGTAGCTGCTAAACGATTTTTGCTACTTCTTTTTGCCGGTTCTTTATAAATGAAAGGAAAAATTCCAATCTTACCTGAAAATATACAATTTCTCTCGTCATCGAATCTTGGCCGAGCTACTGCAGTTAAGAACATTACCTTAGGAATAAATCGTTTACTCTTGCAAGTGCGTAAGGTTCATTTTCTTCAGGGAGAAGGTAGTATTTTTGTGATTCCTTTGTCAAATAAAACCATTTCTCGTCCATATGTACATAGTCATACATGTCTTTGAAAAATAAAGAATTGTTACTACCTAAATTACCTTCTTGGAGAGATGATAAACAAAACAAAAGTCTAGCTTTCTTATTTTCTTCTGTCAAATATGGTTTCAAAGCATTTGAATGTGGCGTTATAACACCCTCCTTGATTCGCCTATGAATTGTAGATTTACTTATATTTAAAACCTTTGCAAGAGACCGAATATTACCACATTGACGTAATGGAATTCCTGTGAATTTGTTAATGTCGATTTCAGTTCTTTTTCGACCAACTCGTGAAGCAAAATTGTTGGATACATCGGACATCGAAGCACTGTTAATATATTTCTTCCCTTGATTCCATATCCGACGTATAGTACTTGCACTAACATTGAAAAGTTCAGCAATTTTTTTTTTCTGAACCATATTTCAATCTTCCAGTCTCACTATGTTTCAATAATTCTTCAAAAATCACGTGTCGTTGTTGATTTGTTAGTTTTCTTCGTTGCAATTGGGAAGGATTACTTGTTTGATTATTTGATTTCATATCTTCAATTGGGAAGGATTACTTGTTTGATTATTTGATTCCATAGAGAGATTTTTGTGGATGAAGGAGGAGTAGATAGAATGGTTTCTGCAGAAACAAAAGAAGAAGCTTTTATTTAAAGGAAAATTTGGCACACAAATTTACAATCAGAAAAAGTAAAGTTCCATTTTGAAATTTTTAAAAATTTGAAAATTTTAAGATTTCAGCAAATTTTGGCTTCTAATTGCTGAATATTTGGAAAATTTTAGGAGTCACTTTTGAAAAGAAATTTGACCGACTTTGGTATAAAATTTTGGCGGGAATTGCAATTTTTAACTCAAATTTTTAGTTAGTTTTAGGTGAGTTCTTTGGGGCATAAAGAAAACTCTCTAGGGAATAAAGACTTAGTCAATTAATATTGATTTAGGGAACATATTTATCTTTTAGTCCAAAAATTCACTTGATTGTGTTTAGCCTCCTAATCTTCATCTTCATCCACACTACTCCTCCACAGCCAAACCACCACCACATTTTGGACCACTTTGCACTCTCATTTCCGACCACTTCACACACACTCTCTCTCTTTCTCTCACTGATTTTACTTTCTCTAGGTCTTTCTTTTTAGATTTTCTCTGGCTGCCCTAAACCCTAAACCGTGAGAGTAGACCGTAAGAGAGGGAAAGCTACAAACAGAGAGAGAGAGAGAGGATTAGGTGCCTGGGAGAGGAGAAGAAATTAATGAGGAGGGGAGAAGAAATTAATTAGTATAGGAAATAAGTTGATGAGACAGCAGAGTTGGTGGTGACCAAGTAATTGATAAGATTCTTAGTTGGTTCATCATAATTTTCTGCTCCCCGTGAAAAAGATTCACCCCCTCTCCATGGCAGCTAGAAAAATGAATAGGGATCTTATTGGATATTTGTGGAACTCATACTCAAATCAAGGTGGTTCCAATTCTCCCTCAGTGTGAAGGAATTTCTCCCATGGATGATGAGGTCTCTTCAAACAGCTTTAATTAATGAAATCAGAAACCCTATTAGTTTATCTCAAGTCTTCTTTTGGATTTGGTAATGGAACCTTCCATAGTCATTTACTAGTTAGTCTTTGGTGGTCGGAATGGTGATGTTGGAAAATGATGGTTGTGGTGAAAGTGACCAGAAGATGAAGATTAGAGATCAAAATTCAATCAAGTGAATTTTAGGACTAAAGAGTGAATATGCCTCTAAGACTTTATTCCCCGGAGATTTTTGTTTATGCCCCAAAGTCGCGGCCTTAGTTTTATTAGTGCAACACTAAATTGGAAATTGTAATTACCATATATCCTTATAGATTTAAATTTAAAATTTTAAAAAAATTCTATCTCAACATTGGAAGATTTCGAATTTGGAAACACAATATTGGAGTCAATATTAGTTAAATTTCTTGCCAACTTTATATTATTGTTGAGTGCCAATTTTGAAAGCAAATTTGATTGAATTTGGTAATGACTCTAGGAGGAAAATGGAGATGAGTTTTAGTTCAAATTTTAGTTAGTTTTATTATGGAACTAATTGATGTTTCGAATTTCGAAATTGGAAAATTTAAATTTTCCATCTACTAGCTTTGAGAGAAATTTAGAATTTAGAAACAAATATATGGGTGCTCAGATTGGCTACAAGAATCTGTCCAAATTTTTGGAAAGTCGGGTGCCAATTTTTAAAGTTAATTTCTCTGAATTTAGTAGTGGTTTTTGGCGAGAAGGGGTATGACTTTTTGTTCAAATTTTTTGTTAGTTTCATTTCACTACTAAAAAAATGGAGGGAACTATTCACATACTTCTATTTTTTTTATGAACATTCACATACTTCTATGGTTATTGTTAAAGTAGATTTAACTTTTCAATTCTCAAAGAACATCATTAATTGTTGGGATTTAAAACAGATTTGACTATTAAATTATGTTGTGTAAGGGTATAATTGGAAATTACATGTTATTTTTGAAATGAATAAATGAATTAAATATGTTCCCTTAAAAAGTTGGGTTTTCAAAATAGGTCATTCTTTTTGGGACGGAGGGAGTAGATTTGTAGAGACCAAGTATGAAGGCACCTCTTGATTTCTAAATCAAAACCAAGTTCAAGCCCAAAGCCCACAAAAGAAAAGAAGAAGAACAAGACAAGGAAGGATCTTGGAGACACCCTCTTTATGGTTCAAAGTCAAGTCTGAGTCAAAGTCAAGATTGACTAGGGTTTTGAGTAGTCAAAAGGATTATACTATTCATCTTCTTCATATATTCATCAACCAAGGAAGAGAGAGAGAAAGGAGGCAAAAAGGGTTTGGGTTCTTCATCACTAAAGAGAGCTTGAAAGAGTTAGTGAGAAAGAGAGAAGGAGGCCGGCCAAGCTTGGCCGGAACAGAAGCAGCTTGAGACTGCTACAACAGAGCACGAGAAGCTGCAGCAGCAGCTGACCGGCACAGGAAGGCGCCAATGGGAGCTGCTGCAGAAGCTCTGGACGCGCACAACATGCACGGGCCGACGCGTGCAGCAGCATCTTTGGCCGGAACCTCCATGTTCTTGGCCGGATTTCTTGTCTCTTGGGTTGGATTTTCTTATGATTTCTGGCCACCTTCTTGGCCGGAAACCGTAGGGCTTTTGTTCCCCTTATCCTTGGCTAGCTTCCCATGTGGTTTGATTTGATTTTGGCTGAAGATTGTGAGAGAGAGAAAACTAGGGTTTAGCTTTAATGGAGGTTGAGTTCTAAATGGAGAACATGATGATGGTCGTTATGGGGAACCCAGAATTTTCTAAGGGGAGATCGGCTGCACCTTAATGACTCATTTTGTCCGATGATCTTAGGCTCGAACCACATCGAAAAAGGGGGATTCTCTCATCATTCTGTCCATTTCTTATTCAATCACCATGTTTAGCTAACTTTAGTGTGTCGATTATATGAGATGAAATGTCATGAATTCATGATTATGTTTAATATGATTTGATGTTTTGATTATAAATTGATGTTCATTTATTTCGATTATCGTTTTGATCGTATTTTTATGTGTCTTGTCAAGCACTTCGCATAGTTAATAGACGAAACGAAGTATTCGATATCGATCGTTGTCTAAGTCATAATTTCATGTGTCTAGTCACGCACTTCACATAGTTAGGCGACTAGACTATACTTTCGTTGACTCGGGATAAAACCGATTATGACGTTTGTTTGACTAAGTATGATCTCCGGATATACATAGTGCTTATAGACATTACTTTAGGAGTCGAACATCGATTGTACTTTGAAACATTAGATAGGACTACACGTAGTCGTAGGTTTATTATTATGGATTTCCGGACTTCGAGACATTAACTCTTGTATTCGGATACTCTTGAAACATGATTTGAATGTGATGAATGACTTATTATTTGTTTACATGTGAGTTTAATTGATTTCATCTAGTTTTATAAACTAGAAGCCTTGATCTTAATCGTCTATTGACACAAAGTTGGTTAATGCGTACTTAGTTTGATCATCGATACTTACTAACCTTTGATCGATTATTCTTAGTTTGACGTATTACACTTATTAGTGTCATACTTGTTCATTTTCAATTCATTAGATAGTGTGTGTAAGTTTGATAGTCGATGCTTAGTGACGTTTGATCGATTGTGCTTAGTTCGACACGTGATGCTTAGAATTGTCAATGTGGGTGAAGTTAATTATATTTTCATGTGAGTAGATTATTAATATTTGTCACCTTCGATCTTATGGATCGAAGTAACCCTCTCGATCGACTTTTGTCCGAAACGATTCTTACCCGTCTCGACTCTTGTTCCTCCGACACTTCTCTCGAATCTTTCTCGCCCGTTTACGTTTATTGTTTAGTTTAGTTTACTTGTTGCTTTATTCTCTTATCACTCATTCCTAAAACCCGCACGTTTATCTTTGTTCATTTCTTTTTTAGTCTAAGTGAGCCCTTAATATCTAGACAGGTGGATAAGGCCCTTCATTATCCGAACCACCTTCCTATCCTTGGATCGATTCCGGTTTTACCGGTTACTACTTGATACCTCCGCTTGGGTGTGCAACCTTTTCGGGTGTACAAACATCAACATCTGCTAAAACGTAATTTCTAGAGAGAGAAACCGAAAAATAGATATAAGTTTGTACTTTTTGAATTCTTTTAACAAAAAGTTTTGAAGAACAAATCATATGTTGGTGTTCATGATGAAGCTAAAATCTTTGAAAATAGATAAATAGATAAGATAGATGAATAATGCATTTGTTGCATTAAAAGATTAAAGATGAAGAACTAAGATGAAGTAAGATGAAGTAACATGTTGAAAATGAAGATAGATGTTGAAGATGGAGATAAATGTTGAAGATGAAGAAAGATTTCAAATATAAGTTGTTGAAGATGTTGTGATTTAGATGAATGCTTTAGACAATGATTTATATGAAGGATGAAGATAGAGTAAATAGATCAAGATGAAGCCAAACAAGTTGTTTTGATGAAGATGAAGATGAAGAATACATCTGTTGAAACAAAATATTACATATGAAGATGATTGTATCTTGGGTTTTCTGATCTTGATGGCGGTTCAATCACCTATTTCCGGTGAGAAATGTACTCTAATAAAGAAAGTGAGGGAATGGAGGGAAAGAAATAATTTGGATAAATATGAGGAAGGTTGAGAGAGAAAGGAGATTTATATGTAGAAGGGCATAAGGGGTATTACAAGAAAATTTGGGTTCCTGGATGAGAAAATATGCTCCGGAATCTGTATTTGGGTTTGATGTTAGGATATTTTTTTTAAAATTGATTTTTTTATGAAATATTAATGGATAGTGGGCCTAACTTTCTATTTTAGGCCCATTTTCTGGGTTTTCTACTAAAAAATTCTTTCTTTTATGAGTAGTAATGAAAGGAGATGGTTGTGTAGAAAGTGAAAAAGAAAAGAGAAAAGAAAACTTACGTATTTTGGAGATGGAGATTCTCTTTTTAACTTTGTTTCTTCTTCAGAGGAGACAATAGTTTTACAAGATGGAGGGGAAATTAAAAGTTTCTTTATATAGGTAAAAGATTGATGAAAATCGATAAATAATAGGGTTTTTTATTACGTAAATATAGAAATAAATTTGGAGTAGGATTCCCAGGAAAGTTGAAGCCATGTAAATACAATTTATATCAAACAGTGGAAATACCTATTTCTATGGAAACTCTTTTATTTCCATGAAAATAGGTTATATCAAACACACCATAAGAGTATCCCTAACGGCATTGGAAATCCCCAAAGTTTGGTGATTTCCATTGTCAACCCAATCCAACGGCACGGGAGATGACCAAAGATCACCCGTGTCGTGAACAGTCACCGGTCAAATATATATGGTCGGTCCATGTTTCACCCCACCAACATGGTAGGATGGTGGGGCCACGGTTAATTTAATTTCTTTAGATCCTATCTTGTTTTTTAATTTCGTTTTAGTCCTTTTTTTTGTTCTATTTTTTTATTTTAACTTTTTTAGTGTTTCTTTTTTATGTGTTTGATCCCATAAAAATTTAAATTATTTAATTATATTATAATAAAACTGATAATTAAACATTTAACTAAAATATTCGAAAAAATACTACCTCAAATATTTTTATTTATACCCTTAATGACACATAATCGAAGTTCTATGATTATCATCTCCACTGCTATGGATTTTGTTTCCTCCGGATTTTCCGATACATTACAATACTATTAGTCCCAAGTGAATAACTTATTGAAGAATCAATAATGTTCATCATTGCCTCTTTTTCCCCATAGATGATCAATCAGAGAGTCTCTTAGTTTAAAATGAGTGTTTTTATTTTTAATATTCTTGTGCCTAGCTAAGAATCGTTTGAAACGTAAGGCTTCATTTTCAACAATGTCATCTTAGTTTTAGTTTGTAGTTTAAGTCTTGTAATTTCAATTAGTTAATTTATTTTTTTAAAAAATGAATGTTAAAAATGATAAAAATGAAATTTGGTGTGATGAAAAGTGATTTGGTGGGAGTTTTAGTGTTTTGTCTTTGAATTCAAAATTTTAAAAACACCAAATAATTTGGTGAAGATTCTTTTTTGGTGATTTTTTTGATCCCAACCATGGGAGATGCTCTAAGCAAGGTTCCTAAAGACCTGCTGACATTGGTAAAATCTGGGGTTCTCTTGTAACTTTCTATAAGTGAAACAGATCCTTTGTGGATCGCCTACACAACCCACTAGCCCGGCTACGGCATTTGAGGCTCATGGGTCGCCGGTAGTCGGTATCTTGCTGGTAGTTTCACGGGCCAGTCCGCGGCACTCTTTAGTTGGGCTAGCCATTAATATATGCACATGTTCCTGTAAGTTAAGCAGCAGAATTAGAATCAGAAAGATCTGTAAGGATAATGAAAACACACCCAAAATGATTTGAGAGAGAGAGAGGGAGAGTAGTCCTGAAGTGATCAGATGTGAGATTCCAAAAATGTAACATCCCTCTCACAGCAGAAAGTGTCAGACAGAGTAGGCTTGATCATTCTCGTGAAGATTTGTTGGAGTATTTAGTTTGTAAATTGAATACTCCTTTAACCACTTCTCTTTCTATTACTTCTCCTTTACTTAACTTCATTGTTTTTCTTTCCTAAACTAACTATATCTCTTTAATTTGTTAGGAAGCATACCACAACACATAAACCAAAATAATTATATTGTATACCTTCTCTATTAATGTAAGGCAAGGACGACAATATGCAAACTCGTGTCTACCTATTCGGCGAAGCCATTCATCCAGGGCCGTGCCTGAGATTTTGAGGGCCCAGTGCCAATTTTTTTTTCTGGGCCTCTTATGTAGTCAGCTGTGAAAAAATATATTTCGGAAAGTTAAATAACAAACAAACTCTTTCTCAACAAAAAAAACTCAAAATAATTTGACTATAAAAGAAAAATATATTGTTTATTAATTTGTGTAGACACAATTACGATGAATAAATATACCAGAAAGAAGAATATATCGATTTAAATTTTAAAACTTGATGTTTTTTTTCCTTTTTGACAAGCTAGGAGTCAAAAACTTGAAAGAAAGATATATCTATTAATTGAAACTATAATTTCTATTCGGTAAAGTCTAACTCTTTTACTATATAGAGAAAATAAATTATAAATTTAATTAGAAAAATAATTTAGAACATAGAAAGAGAATAAGTAATAGATAAGCAAAGAAATAATTGTGTTTAAAGAGAGAAAGGTGTAATAGATAATCACAAATTAAGAAAAATAAACACTTAAGGAATGTTGAGATTTTGAGGAAGAAAATAATTGTGTTTAAAGAGAGAAAGGTGGAGAGAAATTTGGGCCCACGTTATAAAGTAAAAAAGAAAGTAACAAATTTGATAATTAAAGTAATTAGGACTTAGGAGTCAACATGGTTCATAAAACCCTGGTTCATAAAATCCCGTTTTTTTTATTTATTAACTTAAGAAAATGTGGTGGGCCCCTTGTGGCGGTGGGCCCCGTGCGGGCGCCCTGCCCGCACTGCCCACCGCACGGCCCTGCATTCACCACAGGTAATCTCACCAGATACTCAAATTTTGTTTTTTTTTTGTCGAAAATAAGATATCAGGGAACGATGACGTTATCTTTATTGATCTTATCAATCATTATGACTATCATTATTTAAATTGCCATATTTGTAAACTCAAAATTTATTTGAGAAGGGCCCAAAACTAAAATAATTAATAGACAATATTTTGGTGGGCGACAGTCATTATCTCATTGATATTGGCTACTATCGTCGGTTTCGCAGAAACTTACTATGATCTCATTCAATATTCGTTGGAGTTTTTAGGCTCTAAATACTATGATTGAGTTAGATATAAGAGATAATTCTCATTCGATAAACAATGTTGATTATAACAATAATATATGTAGAGGCTGACAATCACTTTTGGGTAACATCTTTATAATCTCTTAGACAACATCTTTATATGTGGTTGATGTCTTTATGATCCAACAGTTGATATTGTGCTCATTTACAAAATAAATAGTGTAAAAGACAAGTTGTTAGCAAGACATGTAGACCCAATTCAAATTTTCAAATGGCAAAACAATGGAGAAGGGAAAGGACTGGAAGAATGGACATGTATGAGACAACAAATTTGAGAACGAACACTTGTGACGTACTCCCGGTTGTCACGGGGACAGGCGGACAGCTAAATCCCTTGACCCTTGTTTCATGCATTGTCCAGCTAAAGTCCTTTTTGCTTAAAAACGGTGGCCAGAGGGGATATAATACAAATTCAAGGAACAGCATTAACTACTTCGGTATTAAAGTAATCCTCTCAAGTTTGAACAGTTTGAACTAATCACGTTTTTCTTGAAAGTCTGGACAAGTCACACCATATAGTGTGACTAAAGAAAATAACAAAATAAATTGCTGAACTTCACCTTAGAGGACTGATTAGAAGAGAAGGATGTGTTCACTTCGTTCCCCAATTTTTTCTAGTAATAGTAATAAAAATAGTGTTATATGCTTGTGTACATGTAGAAATTTATCCTAAAATAGTGGTAGTTTGGTGATTCTAGTTTTTTTTTTTTTTTTGAGATATATAAAAGAACTACAAATTACAATATTCATACATGGAAGCACTCCTTAATTAAAAACAGAAATAAAAGGCGTGATTACATTCCAGATTTGTTTTTGAAGTTTATGTCTTCCCCATTTAGTTAGTGTGTCTGCCTACTGAGATGCATTCTTTAGGAGCATATGTGGAGTTGATGGCTATGAAGTGATGCTTGAGATTTAGAATCTCTGAGATTATTTTTCTAGACTGCCAGTGTATCGCCTGACTTTGATTTTCGATGTACGTTATGATGTTTTGATTGTCACTTTCTATGTGTAGATGCTAGAGCTGAATCCTTTCGCTTATTTTTCGTTTTCTTTTGATAAAGGCTACACCCTCCAACTAATGTTTAATAACATTTTCTCCTTTCTATATCCGTTTAGGTTTATTTTCACATAGGAAAAGGGTGAAAAAGTTGTTGTTGTCCTTCTTCTTGTTTAAATTTCTTCTGTTTTTTCGTCTATTTGTCACCGGTTAGTTGTTTATAAATATTTTATTTTACTTCTAGTTATCATCGTAATACAACTAACTGTCAATTTTTATTTTTCTAATTTCGAATATTATGATTTTAAATAAATAATTTTTGGGCTTATGGTCCAAAAATCTACCCTTAAACACAAATTTAACCTCTCTAATCCTAAAATAGGTTTATAAACCAAAATATTAACATAAATGGATATCTAGTCCATTTGTATCCATCTCTAGAGAAAAAACAAATCTCTAGAATTCATACTAAATCATAATACCTAATCTAACCTTCTATATAAACAAAAACATCTTTTCCTTCAAAATCCTCAAATATCCGTTTTCCATTTTTATCTCTCATCTCCAATCACGATCATATTAATAGAAACTTTATCTCCATTCTTCTTCAAAACGGAAACCATTAATGTTCTCTCTCTAAAACCGAATCCTCTTTTCAACCTCCATTATTGAGTCTCGAAATCTGCTTCATCTTCAATCCACCAGCTGAAAATTTCATCGTTTATTTCGATTTACATCACCAAAGATTCAGGTTTATATCATCGTTAATATCAACAATTCCTTATGAGGTTTAAGTAACAAGTTTAATCTTTCTTTGTAATGTTTTCATCATCATCTTTAAAACTATTTATGATTTTCATTATAGTCGATTTGACCTCTATATCATCTTTTCAAGTATTCATCATTATTCATGATTTTCTCTCTCTAAGATCTTCATAATCGATTTATGATGTTAATGTAAATCCTTGTTTACTAATTCATTATCTTCGATTATGTTATGTTTGTATCCATGTAATATTTTGTTTTTCATTAGATTCAGGTTAAAGATCTTGAAGTTTAGAATATTTCTTGATATCAGATCCGGTAGTCGTACCATTTCTGATCCAGAGAAGATTTCGTACGTTTTTTTTTTGTAACAGAATGTAAACAATGTGTAATTTATATGAAATTATGTGTGCTTTATTGAACATGACACATTTTAACCAGAGAACATTCCGTACAATGTTATTGTAACAGAATGTAAACAATGTGTATTGTTCAAACAATTATATGTACTTTATTGTGCTTTACACATTTGAACTAGTGAAGATTCTATACAATTTTATTGTAACAAAAAGTAAACAGTGTGTAATGTTTCAAAAATTATATGTAATTTATTGCACTTTACATATATTTTTTTTACATAACAGTAACCTTGTTATTCAAACGAAAGTTTTGTTGTCTCCAACACATGATGAATTTTATAAAACATTATACATAATTTACTGTATTATACATGTCATTTGTCGTAAATTATATGTTTTATTGACTAATGTATATATTTTTCTTTTTGTAGTTTTGTTGTTACTGGTGGAATTTCCTACAGAATCATCCAACCTAAGTAAGACTACGGAACTAAAATCTGATGGTTGGGATAAAGTATTTCCTGAAGTTTGTTAGTTGTTTCGATTTCCATCAGAGAAGATTCAGTTCGTTTGTCAAGAATGATTTAAAGCGTGTAACTGTTGTTTGTTGAATGATTCAGATAGTTGAGAAGATACTGCAGTGTACCTGTGTAAAAAACATTAAGTTCTGGTATAAATAATGTGAACCATTGGATAAATTACGTTGTATACATGACAAATTATGGTTTCCTCGTCATAAATAACACATAATTTACGAACTTGTTTCATAATTTGTATTTGATGTGTGGTTATGTATGAGTAAATATGAAAACAAATGCTGCTGTAATGTTCGTAAATTGTACATAATTTATGAACATGTTTCATAATTTGTAAGGGATGTTTGGTTATGTATAAGTAAAAAACGAAAATTAAATGATAGAAAGTGATATATACGTTATGTATATTAACCCCCAAATCACGCTAAATTGATCCCAGAAAATATACTCTTTCTAAATCTGAAAGTTAACTGAGAGAAACTGATATATACGCTTTGTATATTAACCCCCAAATCATGCTAAATTGATCTCAGAAAATATAATCTTTCCAAATCTGAAAGTTAAGTGAGAGAAAGTGATATATATTTTTTGTATATTAACCCCCAAATCACACTAAATTGATCCCAGACAAATTTGGTCCTTGATTTGATTCGGAAAGAGGGAGATTCGATTCGGTTTCCAAATCTGAAAGGATGAGAGAGAAAATCTGTTTTGAAAATATTCGTTATTCCTATTTAGTTCCCCAAAATCACGCTAGAATCTTGTTGTTTCAAATTTGATCCAGCCCCAATTTTAAATTAGCGGGAAATCTGTTTGGGACATGGACGAAAATGTTCATTATATAGTAAGGGTTATTATGTCCTAAGTGCAAAAGGATTAAAAACCTATTTTCGGGAAGATTGAACCCTAAACCCTTTTTGAACATTATTTTGGGCCTTATACCCATGGACTCTTAAATAAAACTATTGTTCACTACTTGACGATGTATTTTGTGTTCAACTATTCTCAATTAATTTCAATGCTTTCAAATTATTGTTATTTTCTTATAAAACCAGAACTTTCATTTATATGCAGGAATTAACGCCTTTACGCACAACATGGACTCTTAAATAAAACAAATCCATTACATGGTTTAGAGACTTTGACGCCTTTACGTACAGCATGGATTTACTATGTAACTACAACACAAAACTTACAAAAGTAAAGACAACATGAACGTAAAAGAGTAGAATATTGTAAAAACAAAATAAAAAGACCCTAAATGCTACAAAATAAAAAGATACTGAAAATCACAAATGAGGGGCTTAAATAAAACAAATCCATTACATGGTTTAGTGACGCCTTTACGTACAACATGGATTTACTATCGTAACTACAACACGAAATTTACAAAAGTAAGGACAACGTGAACGCAAAAGAGTAGAATATTGCAAAAACATAATAAAAAGACCCTAAATGCTACAAAATAAAAAGATACTGAAAATCATAAATGAGAGGCGTAAAAGTCGTGAACTGTATTATTTTTAATTATATGTAATTAGGATGAACCAAGTAGAGACGAATTCTATTTTTTCCCCAAATAAGGAATAAGGGAAAACCTATTTCAACTAGGAGTCTTTATTATAAGGAGGGACCCCAACAAACTCCCCCTCCCGACTTATGAAGAGGGACCTACCATCCCCAAACCTGCAACACTGCTACGTAGTTCATGCTTGCCTTTGGGTAATGGTTTTGTCCTCATATCTGAACCATTGTCGTCAGTATGGATTTTCTCGATCTTCAACACCTTTTCTTCAAGAACATCTTGGATCCACTGGTATCTCACATTTATATGCTTGCACTTGGAATGGAAACTAGAGTTCTAACTGAGGTGGATGACACTTTGATGTCGCAATAAATATCATAATTATCCTGTTTCATACCAAGTTCTTCTAACAGCCTCTTCATCCATAATATCTCCTTGCAACATTTTGTAATGGTAATATATTCTGCCTCTGTAGTAGATAAAGCTACACACTTTTGTAATTTAGATTGCCATGACACTGCTCCCCTTGAAAATGTAAATAGGTAGCCTGATGTGGACCTTTTGGAGTCTATATCTCCTGCCATGTCTGCATTTGTGTAACCGACTAATACTAGCTTATCATTACCAAAACATATACGAGTTTTAGACGTACCTCTAAGATACTTTAGAATCCACTTTACTGCTAACCAGTGCTCTTTGCCTGGATTGGCAAGAAATCTGCTTACTACTCCAACTGCAAATGCAATGTCTGGTCTCGTACACACCATTGCATACATCAAGCTTCCTACAGCTGAAGCATATGGAATTCTTTCCATTTCTTCTTTCTTACTTCTAGTTGATGGACACTGATCACGAGTCAACTTGAAGTGACTGGCTAATGGACAACTCATTGGTTTTGTCTTGTCCATATTGAACCTTTCTAGAACCCTCTCAATGTATCTTTCTTGTGATAGCCAAAGTTTTCCAGCTTTTCTATCACGAGAGATATACATGCCAAGAATTTGTTTTTCTGGACCCAAGTCTTTCATATCGAAATACTTGTTTAGTTCCTTCTTTAACTTCAAACCCTGTTGGTTGTTCCATATACACATCTTCCTCCAAGTCACCATGAAGGAAAGCGGTCTTGACATCTAGTTGTTCAATTTCTAGGTTCATACTTGCAGCTGATCCCAATACTAACCGTATAGAGGACATCTTCACCACCGGGGAGAAAATCTCATCAAAATCAATACCCTTCTTATGCCCAAATCCTTTCACCACTAAGCGTGCCTTGTACCGTGGTTGTGAATTTCTTTTTTCGGTCTTGATTTTGAACACCCACTTATTTTTAAGAATTTTCTGGTTCTTAGGTTTTTCAACCAACTTAAAAGTGTTGTTCTTATCCAAGGATTCAATCTCATCTTGCATATCTTTCAACCACTCCTTCTTGTGTACATCATCTAGGGCTTCTTCATAAAACTGTGGTTCTCCACTATCTGTGACCATCACATACTCATGTGGAGGATACTTGGTAGATGGTGCTCTCTCTCTCTAGTCGATCTTCTCAATTCAGCTGGTGGTTCATGTTGAACTTCCATTCCTTGCTCAACATCATCACTCATAGGAACATCTTCATGAGCTTCATCTTCATGATTTTGTTCTTCACCTGCATTATCATGCATAACCTTAGAAGATATATGTGGATTTAGATCAATGAGATCATTACTATGATTCTCATGTTTCTCAACTTTCCCGAAGTCCTCAATAGTTTGATATTCAAGAAAGACCACATTTCTACTTCAAATAATCGTCTTATCGGTTGGATCCCATAACTTGTACCTGAATTTCTCATCTGCATACCCTAGAAAGATGCATTGTTTGACTTTATCATCAAGCTTTGTTCTTTGAATGAAGGAAATCAAAGTTGGAGCTACGATCTCGAATAAAAACCTATACCAATCAAGGAAGCTTTATTTGAATATTAGGCACATTATAGGGCAATACAATTTATTGGTTTAGATTCGTCAAAGATTTTATATAATTTATACGGGAAAACTATAAAAAAAAAAAAAAAAAAAATTTAAAAAAACTGTGTTAATTATTTAGTATGCAATTATTATTTTACTTCTCTTGTATAAAAGGATCCCGATTAAAATTTGTTTGATTCTTCCAAATCCAATAACACAACGAAAAACACAGGTTACACGCTTCGAATAAAACCGGATATCATCTTGAGCATGCATAAAAATATTGGAATTCCACTCTTATTATTAAAAATAGGGAAGAAGTGAAAAGGATGCTGACTCATTATGTTGCAAGTCCCAATCAAATTAGGGATTTATCTATGTAGTTTTAATGAGAGTGAATTGAAGAGGAAAAGAACTTGAATTTTAAAAGGAAATGGAAAGGGATTCTCCCACTTTTACTAAACCCTTAATAAAATGCGAGAATCAAATCTCCCACTTTTACTAAACCCTTAATAAAATGCGAGAATCAAATAAGGTTGGCTTTGGAGTGGGGGATTGAATGTGACCAATTTTAGATAACATACAAAACAAAATGAAAATAAACAAGGAATAAAGTATATAATACTATTCTTATCTATCCTCTTATACATTTATACCTTTAAACCCCTTTATAACATGATTGTTCCCAAAAGCTAAGTATCAATCAAAAAAAAATATAGTTCTCCTCGAATAGAAACTACTAGTGCTTATATTTATCTGTATCTAGTATTCCTACTATGTAAATCGAATTAAATTTAACTATTTATATAAAACATTTCATTAACATAAATTTATTTATATATTATATATTTTTTCTCTTTTCAAATTGTTTTAAACACAAATTATTTTGTTAGGAATTTTACATACAAATAAAGAATATTCTCATCTAGGTTTAAAACATGGACAATTTGATTAAATTCCTTGGAATATTCAATTATTATTCCAATACTCTCACGTGTTTCTAAATCCACAATTATGATGTAGTACAACAAGTAACATATAAATTCACCAATCTTGGGGTTACTAAATCATAAACATCACCACCATTCCAATCTAATGGCCAGTAAAACATGAGGTACAATATTAAATTATTGACGGTTTCATATATCATAAAAGTGTAAGAAGTGGGTGGTAGAGAATTTCTCACCAAGTTAGAAATAAGAACAGCTTATGGCATAAAATTAGAAAGTGGTGCTTGTGGGGGGAGTAATATTCGAATATGATCTAAAATCCGTTATGCTTTTTGGCTTTATCACTTAAATCAATTAAACTTTTTGTTGCTAATTCTTAACACTATAAATACATACTATAAGCTTGTTCTCAATATTGTATCCAAAATCAGCTTAATACTATCAAGTGCTTTTTTACTTCTTGTTCCAAGAAAACCACTGTGTTTTTTTTTGTTTAGAGATGGCTGGAATTGTAGTGGTTTTTGATTTTGATAAAACAATCATAGATCTTGATAGTGATAATTGGGTTATTGATGAGTTAGGTTTTACTGATTTGTTTGAAGAACTTCTTCCTACCATGCCCTGGAATTCTCTAATGGTTAGTTCTTTTTCTGTCTTTCTAGAACTCTGTTTTACTCTTTCTGATCTCTAAACAAGTACTTATACTATGTTTTCTTGATAACAGGATAGGATGATGAAGGAAATTCATTCAAGTGGAAGAACAATAGAAGAGATAGCTAACATCTTGAAACGAACTCCATTGCATTCAAATATAATTTCAGCCATCAAATCAGCTCATTCTCTTGGGTGTGAATTGAGGATATTGAGTGATGCAAATATGTTCTTCATTGAAACAATCTTAGAACATCATGGATTAATGGGTTATTTTTCGGAGATCAACACGAATCCGGGTTTCGTTGATGAAGAAGGGAGATTGAGAATACTTCCTTACCATGATTTCAACCATGGCTGTCCTCTTTCAGTTTGTCCTCCTAACATGTGCAAGGTACATTGTTATTCCTTTATTAATTCTAAACTTTATAACTTTGATCCTTAATTATTTTAACTAAATCCAAACATGACCACTAAAACTTAAGATATAGGAACATGGTATGTCAAGTGTTTGCTACCTTTATGTTCATAATTGATTTAAAAATTATTTTGGGATGTTTAATTTAATGTTTAATAACTAATTATTTGTGAATTCTGATAAAATAACTTTATAAACACATAACGATGACAAAGAATAGCAGGGGATCCAACCAAGTTAATTTTGTGAGCCCACATGAGAGAAAAGTGATCCTTAACCAATAATATTATGTCTAGGATCTCTAGCTTAATCGTGGATCGGTTTATAGTTGGATGACTACAAATTTAGCAAACTTTTTATATATTTGATTAAAGGGGACTCTACCAGTATACTTCATGATACATCTTTTGTTGGCCTAATTAGTTTAATTGTCCTTCTCGAATACACAATTCGATAATGATTCCACTCGACAGATTATATAACCAAGTAAGTAGAATAACAAGTAATAGTTTTATGACCGAGTCGAGTATTGGATACTCTCTCCTTAAGACGTTATTCGTCCCGCAATGGTGCTAGGCCGGGTTGTATATACGAATCGTCTCCCAGGATAAAACAGTCTTACCTTCTTGAAGCGCAGCACTTCTTTCTTCAAGAAACTTCGAACCAAATAAGTAGAGAACTCTCTTAACTTCTTAGACTTCTAATGCAAACTCTAAACTCAGAAAACTAATTGATTTTTCTATATGTAAAATGAAATCTGGATTATGTATATATAGAGATGATTGTGACTATATGGAGAGACATCTATATGGAAAGACATGATCCTAGGGATGTGTCTCTTTTAATTTTAATTCAACCAAGGCAATGGTTGAACCAAGGCAATGGTTCAAATTGCCAACAATCCCCCACATGAATTAAAATTTATTCTATATGAAGACTATGCAAACTGACAATGCATACAAACTAAGAGAGTTCAAATGGAAGTTGTTGCATCAGGAGAGGTGGCTTTTGGCTTTGAACCTTCCTTAGTGTATGACTACCGGACTTACTAATTGATTAGTGAACATGATGTCTTGAACTATTCAATTTTCGCAGTAAGTCGATACAATAGCCAACACACAACTTCTTCCGTACATATTTGATTCTTTGGTTGTGTCCTTTTCGGCCCTGGACAGCTCCTGGATTCATGAGTGCTTTAGAGAATTCCGCCTTAAGACATTCTCATAGAACCGGCATCAGTTCTACACTCACATAGGTGATGTCCTATGAAGAGTACCCTGACGTACCCCACTTGTTTACACAAGAATATAGGCATCATTAAAAGCATCGCTTATCCTATCACCTGACAGGCAACACTGATACTTAGGAATGGGTAAGAGAATGACTCTTTCAGTGTTACTGGCGAGTATTTCACATTTATGTTGTCCCTTTTGAACCTAGATCTTGGGATCTCCAGTCAACTAGGTTGGGTTTCTATTGCGATCTACTCATTTACTTTAGGCTTTAAGCCCATTCCCCTTGATAGCTTGTACATTTGCTCTTTCGATAACCCCTTTGTAAACGGATCCGCTAGGTTATCCTTTGATTTTATATAATCAATTGTTATAATTCCACTTGAGAGCAAATGTTTAACGGTATTGTGTCTTCGACGTATGTGTCGAGATTTTCCGTTATACATTTTATTATGTGCCTTGCCAATTGTCGATTTACTATCGCAATGTATTTTAATAGCAGACACCGGTTTTGGCCAAATTGGAATATCCTCTAGAAAATTACGAAGCCATTCAGCTTCTTCTCCAGCTTTGTCTAAAGCAATAAACTCTGACTCCATGGTTGATCTTGCTATGCAAGTTTGTTTTGAGGACTTCCATGAAACTGATGCACCACCTATAGTAAAAACATAACCGCTTGTGGATTTAGAATCGTTTGTATCTGAAATCCAATTTGCATCAGTATACCCTTCAAGAACTGCAGGGTATTTGGTAAAATGTAACCCATACTCCTTAGTATATCTTAAATATCTAAGAACTCTTATCAGAGCACTCCAATGACTTGTATTTGGATTGCTCGTAAACCTACTCAATTTACTTACTGAGTATGCAATATCAGGTCGTGTACAATTCATTAGATACATCAAACTACCAATTATCCGAGAATATTCTAATTGGTTAGTACTATGACCCGTATTCTTAGTTAGATGTAGACTAAGGTCTACTGGAGTTTTTACAACTTGATTATCATTTTTGTTGAATTTCTCTAAAATTTTCTCAATATAATATGATTGAGATAAAACTATTCCATTAGAAGTTCGACATATCTTGATTCCAAGAATTAAGTCTGCTTGACCTAAATCTTTCATATCAAATACTTTTGATATCATTTTCTTCGTAGATTTGATCATATCTAAATTGCTACCCATTATTAACATGTCGTCTACATACAAACATAGAATTATAACTCCGTTGGTAGTAGATTTAGTGTAGACACATTTATCACACTCGTGAATACTAAAATCATTTGACAGCATGGCTTTGTCGAACTTTTCGTGCCACTGTTTTGGTGCTTGTTTTAGCCCATACAATGACCTTACTAATTTACAAACTTTCTTTTCTTGACCAGATACTATAAACCCTTCTGGTTGTTCCATATAAATTTCTTCTTCTAATTCGCCATTCAAGAAAGTTGTTTTATCATCCATTTGATGTATCTCTAAATTATATAGGGCTGCTATAGCAATTAGCACCCGAATTGATGTTATTCTCGTAATAGGAGAATATGTATCAAAATAGTCTAATCCTTCTTTTTGTTTAAATCCTTTTGCGACAAGTCTTGCTTTGTACTTGTCTATGGAACCATCCGTTTTTAATTTTCTCTTGAAAATCCATTTATAACCCAATGGTTTACATCCCGGTGGAAGATCTACTAACTCCCATGTATGGTTCTGAAGGATAGACTCAATTTCGTTATTTACGGCCTCTTTCCAAAATTGAGATTCAGGAGAGGACATTGCTTCTTTGTATGTTTGCGGTTCTTGTTCTAACAAATATGTGAGGAAATCAGGACCGTATGTTTTGACAATTTTTTGTCTCTTGCCTCTTCGGAGTTCCTCTTTATTTTCTCCTGCTTGTGGTTCTTGAACCACATTCTCTTTATCATTTTGGTTTGTATTTTCATTGTTATTAATATTCTCAAATTTCCTCTTTTGAGAACTTTTCTCATCGTCTAATTTACATGGAAATATGTCCTAAAAAAATGTAGCATTTCTTGATTCGATTACCGTATTAACATGTAAGTCTTGAATTTCAGATTTATGTATGAGAAATCTGTATGCACTACTATTATGTGCATATCCTATGAAAATACAATCGATAGCTTTCGGTCCAATTTTGACCTTCTTTGGTGTAGGAATCGCCACTTTTGCTAAACACCCCCACACTTTGAGGTATTTATAAGAAGGCTTTTTTCCTTTCCATAACTCATAAGGAGTTTTATCCTTTTTCTTATGAGGCAATTTGTTCAAAATATAGTTTGCTGAAAGCAAAGCTTTCCCCCACAAATTTTGGGGTAATCCTGAACTTATAAGTAATGCGTTCATCATTTCTTTTAAAGTTCGATTTTTTCTTTCAGCGACTCCATTTTGCTGAGGCGAATAAGGAGCCGTTGTTTGATGGATAATACCATTTTCAGCACAAATATCAGCAAATGGCGATTCATATTCACCACCTCTATCACTTCGTAAAGTTTTGATCTTTTTATCGAGTTGATTCTCAACTTCACTCTTATATATTTTAAACTTTTCTACGGCTTCATCTTTACTTCTTAACAAGTAAACATGACAATATCTAGTACTATCATCTATAAACGTGATGAAGTATTTTTTCCCACCTCTTGTCTGAACCGTTTTTAAGTCACATATATCACTATGTATTAGTTCTAACGGTTCTGTGTCTCTTTCAACTGAACGGAAAGACGACTTAGTCATTTTTGATTCGACACAAACTTCACATTTATGATTGGGATTTAAATCAAATTTAGGTATAAGGTCCATGTTAATTAATCTTCTTAAAGAATCATTATTAACATGTCCTAACCTCTCATGCCACTTCATACACGAATCAACAATATAAGCAGAATCATTAATTTTATTAATCTTAGGAATAATGGTCATTACATTCATCTTGAACAGACCTTCACTTAAATATCCCTTTCCCACGTACATCCCATTCTTAGTAAGAATAAAATTATCAGATTCAAATACAAGCTTAAAGCCGTTCTTACTTAATAAAGAACCAGAAACTAAGTTCTGTCGGATGTCGGGTACATGAAGCACATTTTTCAGAGTTACTTCCTTGCCAGATGTGAATTTCAGAATGACTGTCCCGTTCCCTTCAATCTTTGAAGTTGCTGAATTTCCCATTAGTAAAGGTTCAGCATTTTCCACCTTTTTATAAGATGAGAATACTCCTTTATCTGAACAAATATGACGAGTAGCACCAGTGTCTACCCACCATTCTCTTGGATTATTTACCAAGTTTGCTTCAGAAATAACGGCACATAAATCGATCACCTTAATATCATCAGACAAGTTATCACTCACTTTGTCTTTTGTCTTTTTCTTCTTGAAAATTTTCTTCCAAGTTTTGGAGCGACAATTCTTAACATGATGCCCTTTCTTGTTACACGTATAACAAGTCCCTTTGAACTTCTTAGAGTTCCCTTGATATTTTTCTTTTCCTCCACGAAACTTCTCAGGATTTTCTCCATGAGTTGGAGGGACAGAAATGTTTCTGATTTTGCTTGCCATTTGTCTGTTAAATACAAAATTTAACAGACCTCATTAGAGTCCCACAATATAATATTGTAATTGCATTTCAACACACTGTTATATATTATATTCGTTTCAATTCAAACTAACTAGTCAAAACTAATTATATGCATATATAGAAAGCAATAAAATAGCACATCATATTATTGACGACTTTGTGTAAATTCAAACATGGTTACAGGAGAATCTAAGTTATCAAGACACCTTCGCGATAAAGTGTAATCTACATACTACTTCTAACATTATAATTGAAACCCAATAAGTTGTGGCCACCGCCCTGGTCTCATTGTTTCTTATGTGATAGTATGTTAACAAAAACTGATAACTAAAAGTTCATAGAACTCTCTGGACTCCTCGTGAAGGAAAGAATCAAATGTAACATGAATAATTAAATTGGACAGTAACTTTGGCAATCACTTGTTACCCAAACATTGCTACTGTCTACTCATATCTTATGGAAATAAGAAACCCAACTTTTCATGCATTGGTGTACTTGGGTATAACCCCATTAAGTTGAACAACAGAGTCAGACATCACTTAAGTAAGTCTAATGATAAATTATATAATTCAAACTTGAAATTACATCAACAAGTGCTAACATAAACCAAATCAATTTAACATTTGATGTCAGTAAGTCAACATACTGTAGTAGACATACTTATAACATTATATTGCCAATATGTGGTTGCCACTACATGGGTCTAGTTAGTTTTCTGAGATGTATAACAGGAATGTGATCAATGTCTTACGGAAATCGGATTTATAGGATATTTAAACTAAACAGTCAAGTCCTTATTCATTCCCTGTACTAAAGACAGAATATTCTTAGGTTATTATTATGGTAAGTTGCTCATGGTAGTTCTGTATAAGAACCATAACCTCTTGACAACGTGCAACCAATTTGAAATAGGCATATGACGATGATGAGGGAACACAATCTTGCATGTGTACTTCAGGCATGTCTTTCTTTAAAGTCGTTGCTATATTATTGATCATAATTATAATAGAAATACTTCAGAACTAAAACGTCCCTGGAATAGTGGTGCATAAGTAACCAGAACAGGAAACAACATAACTATGACAGACACTTATTTATTTAGGCAAATAATAGTAACATCGGGCATCATCATATTATAAGGGAATTAAATTGTCGAACAGAATTTCGAGAAAGTTAAAAGGAATAACGTCTTAAGATTGTTGGCCTAATTAGTTTAATTGTCCTTCTCGAATACACAATTCGATAATGATTCCGCTCGACAGATTATATAACCAAGTAAGTAGAATAACAAGTAATAGTTTTATGACCGAGTCGAGTATTGGATACTCTCTCCTTAAGACGTTATTCGTCCCGCAATGGTGCTAGGCCGGGTTGTATATACGAATCGTCTCCCAGGATAAAACAGTCTTACCTTCTTGAAGCGCAGCACTTCTTTCTTCAAGAAACTTCGAACCAAATAAGTAGAGAACTCTCTTAACTTCTTAGACTTCTAATGCAAACTCTAAACTCAGAAAACTAATTGATTTTTCTATATGTAAAATGAAATCTGGATTATGTATATATAGAGATGATTGTGACTATATGGAGAGACATCTATATGGAAAGACATGATCCTAGGGATGTGTCTCTTTTAATTTTAATTCAACCAAGGCAATGGTTGAACCAAGGCAATGGTTCAAATTGCCAACATCTTTTTCATCAATTGTGTGTTATTAAAATAATCATAATTAAGTATATCATAAGTAGCTAAACATAATTTTGTGTTTTATTATGCAGGGATTAGTGGTTAATCGTATTAAAGAAGAAGCATATGCACAAGGGAGAAAACGATTAATATATCTTGGAGATGGAAAGGGTGATTTTTGCCCTAGTTTGAAGCTTGAAAAAATGGACAAGCTCATGCCAAGAAAAAATTACCCAGTTTGGGAATTAATTTGCAATAATCCATCACTAATTAAGGCAGAAATCCATGAATGGATCGATGGGGAGGATCTCGAACGCATACTTCTTCAACTTGTTAACACAATAATCTATGAAGAACATAACGACGATATATCGACTTTAATTTCGACCGACTGCAAGTTTCACACTATTCCAGTTTCTAGCCATGAGTCTTTCCCTCAAGCTCTTCCAGTTCCTCATTGATTAGAAGATGAAAATTTTAACAAATTTGGCTGAAATTAATGTACCCAAAATTTGTCTGTTTTACTGGTTTAACTAAATTAGGTTTAGGATTTTAATTCTATATGTACTATAATTGTGATTTGTAAAGTTCCTTTGTTCCGATTATCCTATTGTGCCTCTTTACAACTTTATCAATTCACTTAGATTTTACACATCAAGTGTCGAACCTCCATCCACCTGGACCACCCATCACTTTGACAGGGCATCCTAAATTAATCAGAAAATGTTCTTTAACTTTGGAACACGAAAGCTTTGAAGTACAAATAAAGAACTCGTCCTCAATCTCCAAGAAAACATATTTTTTTCTCATTACTGGAAAATCAATAGCCATACTATGAAGTATGAAAAATCAAAACTCAAGATCATCAATGCTAAATAGATCAACTCAAACAATACTAAGGTGCTGTTTGTTTTTCTTTTTGGGTCTGAATCTGAACTGGCTGAATCTGAACTGGCTGAATCTGAAATGACTGAATAATATTACAATTTGGATGTTTGTTTTTAAATCTGAATTACAAAATCTGACTTACGATTTTGACATTTATACCCCTGTTTCATAATCTAAACAAACAAAGCCTAAAGCCTAAACCCTAATTTCTCAATTCTCATTTGAGTGAAATAAGGAGAAAATCAAAACCTAAACCTAATTACCATTTCTCTCTCTACCGTCTCTTTCCCAGACTCTCTCTTTAACGGATGGAGCTCCGGCTATGGAGCTCTCTCTCTCGGCAAGTGAAACCCCATCTCTCTCTAACCGATCTTCAGTCTCTTTCTCTCTAGATCTGCGAGTGAAACCCCCTCTCTCTCTCTCTCTAAATACCAAGTCAAAGAAAGATCCGTCCTCATCAACCTCTTCAACACCTGTTTCATGAATAGATTGGGTGGTGGTGGTGGTGGTGGTTTTGGTAGAGGTGGGCTCTGGTGCAGTGGTGGTGCTTAAATGATCATCAACAATGGTGGAAACACATCCAGCAGCAGCTGTACCAACTCGCCAGTATATGAGTAAACCAAAAGCTTTCGTGGTTAAAAGAGACAGTGCAGTAAGTTTAGGATATTGGGTTGGTTGAGAAGAAAAGGTATGAAGCTTTTTCTAGGGTTAACTTGTTGAAGTGAGAAAATGGGTGAAATGGAAAATTGAAAAGTGAAAAAAAAGGAAGGAGAGTATTGTTCCTGTCTCGGTGGTTTTTTCAGGTGGTTGCCTGGGTGGTGGTGGCTTGTTCCAGTGGTGGTGATGGCGGCTTGTTCCGGTGGTGGTGGTGGCTTGTTCCAATGGTGGTGGTGGTGGCTGTAAGTGTTTGGCTATATGAGAATATTTATATTTTATGGGGCTATTAGTGTCATTTAAATTATTTCAGATTTGGGTCTCTATATTCAGACTTGTTATGAAGTCTGAAAAGTGTGAGCTACTTTTCAGCCTATTCAGACATTTACACCATTCAACCAATATTTCAGATTTTTGTAAATAAGAAAAACAAACATATGAAATATGAACTGGGATCAATTCAGATTTCAGATCTGAATTTTTTAAAAAACAAACAGCACCTAACATAACAACAGATCGAGCTAAATGAACAGAGAAGAAAAGTTAACTCATGTTTTTAAAAGGTCCGACAGTTAGTAAAAACTAATATTTTTGTAGATTTTCTCATGTTTAGCTCTCTTGATTGAGTTCGGTGGGACTTACTAAACGAACTGTTCGATTGACCTTTTGATCGGCGCGACTTGGACTGACGATTCAGCCAAACATCCATTGATTAGTTTGACTTCGGCTGGAGCCAAAATTGTTGGTAACCATTATTCACCCCTACTATGCAATCTTTTCTCCAAATCAGGGACTGGTTTACAAAAGTACTACTGTCATTCATTCTGTAGTGCCTTAAAAATTTCTTATGGAGGAAACCCAAATGTTGATAGCTACTTCTTTACGAAGGTTCTAATTGAATTATATTATTAGGGTAGCCGTATGGGCTACCCGACCTGACTGGGTCACACCGACCCGGCCGGTTATAGTAGTTTAGGTTTGCATGGTTTATCACTAATTAAGATAACCATGATATATATGAGTTTTGTATGTATCAAATTAGGATTCCAAATTATATTAGGATTACTATTGTACTTCTATAAATAGGTTGTACTCACATTGTATCAATACACAAGAAATATTTTACCAATCTCTTCCTCTCTCTCTCTCTCTCTCTCCCGATCACTCAAGGTCGATAATTCACATGGTATTAGAGCAAGTTTAATTGTTCAAAATCCTGGTTTAATTTTTTTTTTCTCTCTATTTGTTCATCATGACACATCTTCCGAAGCTAATCAAACTACTCCAAATACTATCTTCGATGTCCATCATTCGGATTCTCCTACATCAATTATCATCACCCCACTATTAAACGGAGATAACTATGCCTCTTGGTCTCGTGGGATGAAGATGGCTTTAAGGGCAAAAAATAAATTCGGTTTTGTTGATGGAACAATCACAAAACCATCATCTCCCACCGAATTACATGCATTGGGACGTTGCAATGATTTAGTATCAAGTTGGTTAGTTAATTCGGTTACTCCAGATAATTGTCAATCCATTCTCTATGATGAAACGGTTGCCGCTATTTGGCAAAATCTCTATGAACGATTTCATCAAACTAATGCACCTAAAGTATTCCAACTTAAACGTGCAATCTCATCTCTTAAGCAAGATGGAATGGATGTTTCTACCTATTTCACGAAGCTTAAAACACTTCAAGAAGAACTACAGTAACTTATGGTTCTTGAACCTTGTCTTTGTGGACAAGGCAAATCAATTCTCGATCGAACAAATCAAGATCGGGCCATGGAGTTTCTTCAAGGTCTCCATGACCGTTTTTCGGCTATTCGTAGTCAAATTCTCCTCATGGACCCGTTTCCTTCTCTCTTAAAGATTCATAGTTTGATCAAGCAAGAAGAAACTCAACAAAATATCATCCATGATACATCTCACTAAACCGAAGCGGCTTCACTTGCCGTCTCTCGGTTTGACACTTCTCGGAGCGAGAAGATGACCACCACGACCGACCACGACAGAAGCGAGCCCGCCCCTTCTATGATCACTCTCAGATCCACGGACATACCCGCTCGACTTGTTACAAAATCCATGGCCTATCCGCCAAGGAATCGCGACCACCCGACAACAGCAACCGTCTCGGTTTCAACCGGTTCAGAGGGGCCTTTAGCAACAACAATGTCCCAAGAGCAGTTCGATTTTCTAAACACACTCCTGGACCAGCAACGCGCCCACGCCAGCAACCCGACCAGCAATGGTACGAACTCGTCTGCAGGCACCTCCATGGATACTTCGGTGAACTTGGCAGGTATATTCGATGATCCTTCGGCCTTTCTTGACCCGCCAATCAATCTAACAGGTACTTTGCTTTCCCCATCTCCGTGGGTTGTTGATTCAGGGGCGGCAAAGCATATTTGCTTCTCCCTTTCTTCTTTCACAAATTATGTCCTTGCTCCTCCGACATATTTTGTCTAACTACCAGATGGGTCCCGTTGTCGAGTTTTTCACATCGACACGGTCTCTTTTAATGATGACCTCATTCTCTCGAATGTTCTACACTTTCCAACTTTCAAATTCAATTTAATCTCTATCTCCCAAATTACCAAATCGTTATCATGTGATGTCACTTTTAACTCATCTTCTTGTGTCTTTCAGGACCCAAAGAAGATTCGGACGATTGGAATTGGTGATCAACTGGATGGCTTATACTTTCTGAGGACGGAGACTAAAGTTTTTTCTATTTCAGTATCTAGTAGTAGTAGTAATTTTTATGTTTGGCACTGGCGTCTTGGCCATCCTTCTTTTGATCGTTTTAAGTGTATTTTAGACAAATTTCCATGTGTTAATTCGAAATTAGTTAATAATAGTTTGAGTCAGTGTTTTATTTGTCCTTTATCTAAGCAACCACGACTCCCTTTCACACGTAGTACTTCACGTACTTCTCGACCTTTCGAATTAATTCATGCCGATATATGGGGACCTTTTTCCATCCCCTCTCTCTGGTTGTCGATTTTTCCTTACATTGGTTGATGACTATTCCCGATGTACGTGGATATTTCTCATGCACTCGAAATCCGACACCAAACGTCTATTATCTAACTTTTACAATTACACCAATACTCAACTACGGATACGAACCTCTTCCGTTCATTACGGGTCAGGCGGCCCCTTCTTCCCGTCTCCTCAAAAATTCCGTTCAGATAATGGTTCTGAATTCATGTCCCGCGAGTTACAACATTGGTTTCAAGATCTAGGTATCCTCCATCAACGAAGTTGTACATACACCCCTCAACAGAATGGGGTGGTTGAACGGAAACATCGTCACATTCTTGATGTGGCAGGATCACTTCGCCTTCAAGCGAATCTCCCTCTCTCTTTTTGGGGAGAATGTGTCCTCACGGCAGTTTATTTAATAAATAAACTTCCCACTCCTCTTGTACATGGCAAATATCCCCATGAAGTTCTCTTTGGTTCACCTCCAACCATCGATCATCATCGGGTCTTCGGATGTCGTTGTTTCGTCCATAACAACAATAAAAAATCAAAATTAGATTCTCGAACGATTCCGGATATTTTTGTTGGATACCCGTATGGACAAAAGGGTTATCGTGTTTTTTATCCTTCTTCAAACAAAATTATCACCTCTCGTCACGTTACTTTTCATGAGAACGTGTTTCCCATGCACGATCCTCCTCCGGACTCTTCCATCATCCGACCGTTCGTCTCCATTCCCGATGACGGTACCTTCGGCTTCTCCCGAACCAATCAGGTCTCGGCTCTTCTACAAAGGAGCGCCTTCATCCACCTGACCCGCAACCCGCGGCCATCAGTGGGCCTCCTTCCGTTTCAGAATCGCCTCTATCAACCGCCTCTTCGTTAGGTCGGGTTCTCCTGAAGGCACTCCTCACACCGCTGTTGACAGCGAGTCCACTGTCAGCCCAGTTGCTGATTCCAGAGGCACCGCCACTGATCCAACAGCAGCTATTCCACTCCACGTTTCCGCTATAGACGCCACTTCTACTATCCCTGTCGACAGTGCCCCTCTCGAAATACCTACTGTCGATCAGACAACAGTCATCTCACGGCCAAAACGGACTCACCACCGGCCAGCTCATCTGGACGATTTCGTGTGTAATCAAACATCGATTCCTTTTTCCGATCCTACAAGTCCGGTCCGACATCCGCTGGCTCTCGGTATCCGATTTTTCGGACTCTCATCAGGTTTTTCTCACATCTGTCTTATCGACGTCTAAGCCTAAAAATTTCAAAGAAGCTATGACTTCTCCTCATTGGCGAGATGCCATGTCTCAAGAAATCAAGGCATTAGAATCCAATAAAACTTGGACTCTCATGCAACTCCCTCCAAATAAGAAACCCATTGGTTGTAAATGGGTTTACAAGATAAAGTTCCGATCTGACGGTTCGGTTGAACGTTACAAAGCTCGCCTAGTAGCAAAGGATATACTCAAATCGAAGGACTTGACTACCACGACACTTTCGCACCAGTCGCCAAACTGGTTACTATTCGAGTCCTTCTCTCTATCGCGGCCATCAATGAATGGCCCCTCCATCAGCTTGATGTGAACAATGCCTTTTTGCAAGGCGATCTCGATGAGGAAGTCTACATGAAACTTCCACCGGGTTTCTCCATTAAGGGGGAGACTCGTGTCTACAAACTTAATAAACCTCTATATGGCCTTAAACAAGCCTCTCGTCAATGGTTTTCGAAATTTTCTACCGTTCTCATCTCTCACGGTTTCACTCAATCTCTCACTCATTATTCACTATTTACTTACACTCACAAATCCGTCCGCATATATGTTTTGGTATATGTCGATGACATAGTTATTACCGGAAACGATACCAAGGCTATTTTCGCGTTACATTCTTGGCAAACAAATTCTCTCTCAAAGACCTTGGACGTCTACAATATTTTTTGGGAATAAAAGTTTCCCGCTCTTCTCATGGTATTTTTCTTTGTCAAAGAAAATACATTCTCGACATTCTCAAAGATTCCGGCCTCACGACGGCGAAGATCTCTCCATTTCCTATGGAACAAAAATCCCGTCTCTCAGAGACTGATGGTTCTCCCTTAGAAGATCCCTCTTCCTATCGCCGTCTCATCGGCAGTCTCCTCTATTTAACTGTAACCAGACCAGATATATGTTTTGCAGTAAACAATCTGAGTCAATTTCTTCAGAAATCGACCGATCTCCATCTCCACGCCGCTCATCGCGTTCTCCAGTACCTAAAAGGTTCGATCCGTAAAGGACTTTTCCTCTTTGCTTCCAGTTCCTTGACAATTTCGGGATACTGTGATTCTGATTGGGCAGGTTGTCCTACCACCCGTCGTTCGACTACTGGCTATTTTACTATGTTATGAGATAGTCCACTTTCTTGGAAATCCAAGAAGCAACACACTGTTGCAAGATCATCTGCTATTGCAGAATATAGAGCTCTAGCCACATTAACCTGTGAACTACAATGGCTCAAATATCTCTTACACGATTTCGGGATACCCCACAATCATCAAATGTTTGTACATTGTGACAACAAAGCAGCTTTGCATATTGCTTACAATTCAGTATTTCACGAACGTACCAAGCACATTGAGATCGACTGCCATCTAGTTCTTGAGAAGATAAAGACTAATCTCATTGTCCCTCAATATACGCCGACTTCCGAACAAATTGCTGACATCTTTACGAAGCCGCTAGGAGTTGAAGCCCTTCAGAAGAATGTCCGCAAGTTGGGCCTCATTGACATTACTGCTCCAACTTGAGGGAGAGTATTAGGGTAGCCGTATGGGCTACCCGACCCGGTTGGGTCACACCGACCCGGCCGGTTATAGTAGTTTAGGTTTGCATGGTTTATCACTAATTAAGGTAACCATGATATGAGTTCTGTATGTATCAAACTAGGATTCCTAATTATATTAGGATTACTATGGTACTTCTATAAATAGGTTGTACTCACATTGTATCAATACACAAGAAATATTTTACCAATCTCTCTCTCTCTCTCTCCCGATCACTCAAGATCGATAATTCACATATATACTTCCTTGCATGGAGAACATAAAAATATTTAGAAGAAACAAATGCATCAAAAAGAAATGAAAAAAGATAAAGACACGAACCCCATTACGAAACTATCCTTTTGACTTTTTTTCTTTATAATTGAGTAGCTTGATTTTAAAGTAGTCTAACTCTTACTAAAAGAAAACTAAATTTTACTTTTATGTTGTCTGACGAGACCTAAAAGTAGTCAATTTTATTCTTTAGTTACATTATGGCTCTCGGTTGGTCATTTTCTCTTTTAGGCACCTAAGAATTTGGAACATTATACATAAAACTGCGGCCACCAAAATTTGCTGGCCCAAAACAAGTTTTTTCTTGTTTTAGATCTAGGGCCGATCCTGATGAAGATGGATAGAGAGGAAGAAGATAACTATATATTTACTTTTCTATATCTCTATACCTTTCTTGTTGTCAAAGGAGCGTTGCTGACATCTTCTTACTTTCATGTCGGAGAAGGGTTACCGACAGATTGCCATTGTCGACTACCACTAAAAAAAATCTTTTTCTTCTCCTTCCCCCACCACCACCTTTGACTACCACTTCGTCCGACCTCCGAAGCTAATCCCTCTAACTCTATATCTCTCTTTGTTTCGGTAAAGGGGGACTTCCCTTCGTTGGAACAGAAAGAGATAGAAAGAGAGACGGGGAAAAAGATTAAGCAGAGAGACAAAAGAGGAAAGAAAATGATAGGGAGAGAGAGAGAGAGAAAGAAAGATAGAAAGAGATGGAGAAAGAGAGAGAGAAAAAAAAATGATGGTGGTGGGAGGAGAAGAGGAAAAAACTCTCATATTTTTATAGGGTCGCCGACAATGACATCATGTCAGTGATCTTTGTCGACGTTAAGAAAAGGAGTGGTGGCGGGGTTGATGGACATTTAAGATTTTTCACTCAAAACCTTAGAAATTTCAAAAATATTTTATGATGTCCAAAACTGCAGCTGTTGTAAAGCAAGCCCACATTGGTGGGAGACGGAGTGTGGTGCTCCTCCTAAGAGGTTAAGCACCCCTCCCTAGTGAGGCCTTTTAAAACTGTGAGACCTTTTAAAACCGTGAGACCTAGGTGTGTCAAAGCGAACAGTATCATTAGCAGCTCAGAAGGTTGGTCCGCACCATCCTATAACACGTTATCAGCACGATTTGCTCTACTATGATGTGGTCTTGGGAGGGTGTGTTGTAAAGCAATCTCACATTGGTGGGAGACGGAGTGTGGTGCTCCTCTTAAGATGTTAAGCACCCATCCCTAGTAAAGTCTTTTAAAATCGTGAGATTCAGGTGTGCCAAATCGGACCGTATCATTAACGGCCCAGAAGGCTGGCCCGCACCATCTATAACATCAGCCATATTCTTTGCTGATAAAAATTAGGAGGTGCATTAATTATAAGGGGTTGTGTCAGGTGTGTTTTATAAAAGTGAATTTTGGGTGGGTGGTTCTTACCGGGTGTTGAAATTGGTAAAATCCTGGGCATCTTATAACTTTGCATAAGTGAAAAGGATCCTTTGTGGATCGCGTACACAACCCACTAGCCCGGATACGACATTTGAGGCTCATGATCCGTCAGTAGAGAGAGCTCTCCAGAAGTGAGATTCCAAAAATGTAACACCCGTCTCACAGCAGAAAGTATCAGACAGAGTAGGCTTAATCATTCTCGTGAAGATTTGTTGGAGTATTTAGTTTGAAAGTTGAATACTCCTTTAACCACTTCTCTTTATATTACTTCTTCTTTACTTAATTTATTGTTTTTCTTTTCTTAACTAACTACATCTCTTTAATTTGTTAGGAAGCATTATCAAAACACATAACCAAAACAATTGTATTGTATGCATTCTCTAATGTAAGGTAACCAATTTGCAAACTCGTGTCCACCTATTCGATAAAGCATTCATCAGTGAACAATGATGTAATCTTTATTGATCTTATCAATAGTTGTGACTAATATTATTTAAAGAATTAGTTTCTTTTTTGGCCTCCTGTTTTTTGTAAATTTAAATTTAGTCTCCTGTTGTTAGCACGACCACTCTTATTTAAATGACCATATTTGTTGTATGGGCCAGAACACGTCATCAGGAGCGCCCCGAGAAATCCATGATTAGTGGACCCACATAAGAGCCAAGTTCATGAACCAAGTGGGCCCATCCCATTCATCTTCAAGCACCAGGGGTGGCACACGCATTAAACAAAGAAGTCAGCCCTGGATAAAGAAGACAACCCTGCACAAAAAGGTTGGTCGTTATTTCCTAAGCGGACCTTCCTCCCATATGTCCGTTGAGGCGTTACTGTTATTCAAGATAATGGTTGGCTAAGGATATCATCAACATATCCGTTGGATGGGAGTTACGATATCTGCATTCATGCGTTACCGTACTCAAGGCAACAACTCACCACAAGCCGATAGTTGACCAAAGGAGACAGTGAACCACGAAACACAATATAAGGACGACTCCAACTATCGATTAGAGCATCGAAGGACGGATAACAACACCCGACATCCAATTTCACCCGCAATCAACTGACCACTTACTTTCCCTCTCACATCGATCATCCAAACCTCTGGCAGTCAACCAACGACTACTACTATCATCATATTTCTCTTGACGACCACCTGATCAAGGAAGACAGCTGATCTTTCTCTCTCCAAATGACCACCTGATCAACGAAGACGACTGATTTTTCTCTCTCCAGGCGACCACCTGATCAAGGAAGACGACTTATCTTTCTCTCACCAGACGACCGCCTGATCAAGGAATAACGACCGATCTTTCTCTCCTGACGACCACTTGATCAAGGAAGAGCGACTGCTCTGTCCCTCTCTTGACAACTACTTTGTCAAGGAGGACGATAGACCTTTCTCACTCCTAACGACCAAAGGGTGTAAGCACTTTATCTCACTCGACGATCAGAGAATTAGGCAAGCATACACCTGGTTATATCACCTTCTCTTCTAACGATTGTCTTGCTCAAACAACATATTTAACTCGATAGCTCGAACTCTGATTTATTATTCGTATCCAATATTTGTCAAGTTTACTAACTTGACCGTCAGAGCCCCCTAAAGCCGGCCCTGTCCCGGTGTCCGAGGGATCTTACGGCCACGTGTTTTTGTCTCTTGTCACAGGTTAAGCTCAAAGACGTCGTCGGTGTCCGTAAAAATATTAACAGATGGAGGTTTGACTTGCAGTCAACGGCCCAGTCCTCTTGACTTCTTGATCCGCGATTTCATACCGTCACATTTGTAAACTCAAAATCTATTTTGAGAGGCCGCGACTTTGGGGAATGAAGAAAAACCTCTGGGGCATTAAAACTTTAGTCAACCGGATTTAACTTAGGACACATATTTATGTTGAATCCAAAAATTGTCTTTGTTAGTTTTCTCCCCCTAATCTTCATCTTCTCTTTTTTTCTCTCATTGTCTCTTCCTGTCATTTCTTCTACTGCTACCGCTCTCTCTCTCCCTCACGATTTCTCTCTCCCCCTTTCCCATTTTTACGACCTCTCTCCCGCTCTTGTCAATTTCATCTACAATTACTCCAATTGGCTGACCTTCTCTACATAGGATTTCTCTTAAATCACCAAAAGATAAAAGTAAGATCAATACTTTCAAATGATCAGATGAAGATTCTAAGCGCCCCTTCATTTCTCGATCCAAAATCTTGTTCTTGTGGGGTTGTTTAAAACAGGAAATAGTTTTTGAAATCAAATAGGTGTCAGATGTTCTTGAGAGAGAGAAAATGATTTAGAGGAAGGAAGAGAGACTGAAGCAGAAAGCGCAGCCGCTGTTATTTTCATAGATTAATTTAGAAATGGAAGAGAAAGAAGAATGAAGTGGTTCATGGGATCTTGATGAAGAAGAATGGTAGGAGATCATTGTGATTAGGGTTAAGGCATGGTTGTTGGGAAATAAGGTGAGATTGGTACGGGTAGTAAGGATACTTGTTATAATCTCTTGGTTGCATCTTCAATTAGGGATTAATCTTAGATTCTTCAATTGTAGAAAGAGAAACAAGAACAAAATCGATAATGAGACAAAGAGATGAAGATTAGGGAGCAAAATTCAATAAAGTGAATTGTTCGGTGTAAAAATAAATATGTCCCTTAAGTCAATTTTTGTTGACTAAGTCTTTATGCCTCAAAGATTTTTCTGTATGCCCCAAAGAATCCACCTTTTGAGAAGGGCCCATATGTTATACTAAAAATTTGATATTCAAGTATAACTTGTCTCCTTTGTTATAGTTGACAGATATAATTTTTCACCTTACAATCAATACCTCAACGAAAATGTACTTCATTAATATTTTATAGATATAATTATTTGTAAGAAAAAACTAATAGACAATTATCCGCCGACGACGGTCATTGATATACTGCCTTCAGTTTCGCAGAAATTCACTAGGATCTAATTCAATACTCGTTTGAATTTTTAGGCTCTTAGATACAATGATTGAGTTAGATATAAGAGACAATTCTCATTCGACAATCAATGTTAATTACAACCAAAATATAGATAGAGGCTCACAGTCACTCTATTGAATATATATAACTTTTATAATCTTGCGATATATATGTGGTTGATTTCATCATGATCTTCATTTACCACATAAATATCGTGTCAACCTGACAAGTTCCTAGCAAAACATGTAGGTCCAGTTCAAATGGCAAAACAATGGAGAAAGGAAAAGGATAAAATAATGGACATGTATGAGAGATGAGACAACAAATTTGAGAACAAACACTAGTGACGTACTCCCGGTTGTCACGCGGACAGCTAAATCCCTTGACCCTTGTTTTTTGCATTGTCCAGCTAATAAATTTCTTTTGCTTAAAAAGGGTGGAAAGAGGGGAATATATATAATACAAATTCAAGACACATCATTAACTAGTTTCTGTTTGTCCAGAGCATTAACTATTTAGATAATAAAAGTTAGTTCTCCCAATTTCTTCTACTAGTAGTAGTAACACAAATAGTTCAAAAAAAAAAAAAAAAAAGTAGTAGTAACACAAACATTGTGTTGTATAGTTATGTACATCCAAGGGCCGATCTATATGGAGACTAAATATCATATTATGAGGTAGTGTTGTGGATGAAACAGCCAGGGTTAGTTCTCAAATAACTATATTAGAAGGTAATATTTGACAAAGAAAGTAGTGTGGTTCAGTTGGTATTGACCTTGGTTGCATGTGTATTAGGTCACGAGATCGAATTTCTCCATCCCCATTATTTTGTTCCCTATTTTTCTTTTACCTTTTTTCTTTCTTTTTCAGATTTTTCATCTAGAGGTTAGCCGGGGCTAGGTGTGGATCCTGGATCCGCCCTTGTGTACATCTAGTAATTTATCCTAAAAATAGTCGTAGCTTGGTGATTCTGGTTTTGTTTAAGGCATAAAGATCCTAGGGTTAAATCCCTTCTTTTGGTTTTTGTTTTCTTTGAAGGAAGGCTATACCCTCCCACTAATGTTCAATGAGGTTTTCCTCTTTCGATAACCGTTTAGATTTATTTTCACACACGAAAAAAAGGTGAAAAGGTCATTGTTGTTCTTCCCTTTGTTTAAATATCTTCCATTTTTTGACTATATATCACTAGTTAGTTGTTTATAAATATTTTATTTTTTTTGTCGATTACCATCGTAATTTGTGTACCTGTCAATTTTCATTCTTATGATTTCGAGTATTATGATTTTAAATAAAATTATTGTTCACTAATTTTTTTTTTTTTGATGAAGGATTATTGTTCACTAATTGATGATGTATTTTGTGCTCAACTACTTTCAATTTTCATTATTTTGTTCCCTATTTTTCTTTTACCTTTTTCCTTTCTTTTTCAGATTTTTCATTTAGAGGCTAGCCTGGGCTAGGTGTGGATCCTGGATCCGCCCTTGTGTACATCTAGTAATTTATCCTCAAAATAGTCGTAGCTTGGTGATTTTGGTTTGTTTAAGACATAAAGATCCTAAGGTTAAATCCCTTCTTTTGGTTTTTGTTTTCTTTGAAGGAAGGCTATGCCCTCCCACTAATGTTCAATGACGTTTTCCTCTTTCTATAACCGTTTAGATTTATTTTCACATATGAAAAAAAGGTGAAAAGGTCATTGTTGTTCTTCCCTTTGTTTAAATATCTTCCATTTTTTGTCCATATATCACTAGTTAGTTGTTTATAAATATTTTATTTTTTTTGTCGATTACCATCGTAATTTGTGTACCTGTCAATTTTCATTCTTATATTTTCGAGTATTATGATTTTAAATAAAATTATTGTTCACTAATTGATGATGTATTTTGTGCTCATCTACTTTCAATTTTCATTATTTTGTTCCCTATTTTTCTTTTACCTTTTTTCTTTCTTTTTCAGATTTTTCATTTAGAGGCTAGCCGGGGCTAGGTGTGGATCCTGGATCCACCCCTGTGTACATCTAGTAATTTATCCTCAAAATAGTCGTAGCTTGGTGATTTTGGTTTTGTTTAAGACATAAAGATCCTAGGGTTAAATCCCTTCTTTTGGTTTTTGTTTTCTTTGAAGGAAGGCTATACCCTCCCACTAATGTTCAATGACGTTTTCCTCTTTCTATAACCGTTTAGATTTATTTTCACATACGAAAAAAGGTGAAAAGGTCATTGTTGTTCTTCCCTTTGTTTAAATATCTTCCATTTTTTGTCTATATATCACTAGTTAGTTGTTTATAAATATTTTATTTTTTTTGTCGATTACCATCGTAATTTGTGTACCTGTCAATTTTCATTCTTATGATTTCGAGTATTATGATTTTAAATAAAATTATTGTTCACTAATTGATGATGTATTTTGTGCTCAACTACATTCAATTAATTTCAATGATTTCAATAGCTTTCTAAACTATCTTTGGCAGTTGAAAAAGTATATGTTCAACAATTAATAGATACAAAAAAAAATGTATTTACACTATAAATTTCCTCATCCAGATCTAGTCATATGAATCACTTTTTCTTTCCTACCGATTTAACAAGTGCTCTGTCATATTTCATAAAAAAAAAAAACAAGTGGCCAGTCATGTCTTACATTAAATCCTCGTTTCGTCATTGATTTAACACACACTTTTAATACTACATGCTATATAACGTATTTGTGTTCATAACTTCACTTTTATTAATTATTGTATTTGCAATATTTTTGTCGGATGCGTAACTTTGCTCCTTCTAGGCTCAAATCCGGTATCCATCACATGGCAGCCTAAGAGTAGGAAGACAACTTTATGTGTAAATGGACTTTTTTTTTTTTTTTTGTTGAACATGTGTAAATGGACATGGTAACACCTTTTTGTATTGGATATTAGGATGGTGTACCATACACGAAATGTGGGATTTTATTTCATCTTTTTTGCTTTCTATATCACTAGGAGTAATATTATGAACTAGAAATAACATACTTCAATGTTTTCAGGAACTCCTAAAATGTAGTGTGTTAGATGACCTTTAAAATTTTTTCAAACCTGTTGTTTACTGATTTTGTTGAAACGGTGGAAATTAACTCCAACTACCCATATTCGATCTTGATCATTAGCTTCCGTTCTGGTGATCGGAGATAAGGGACTCCTGGCCCAATAGCAGGAATTTTGTTGCTTCTATCTTCTTAGCTCTAGTGTGATCAGACTCTGTTAGCCTCCTCTATTAAGCAGACGAAGAACCCTAGCAGCTGAAAAGCTCCTCTTATTCTCATTAAACTATTTAGGATTCAACACACAACTCCAACTACAATCTATACTCTTTAATACCTTCTTCTTCTACTCCTAATATCCTCTTTTCCATCTTCTTTTTCAGGTGGTTTGCTGGTTTCTCCGGCTGTGAGAGGAAGGTGATGAATCACAGAGACAAGTGTCAAAAGTATAGTTTTGTTCCCCATAGACAAGTGGCAGGACAGATGACATCAGCTGAGATCATCCCTTGGGGTTTGGGGATTCATTATAATCTCCTACCTCATCCATATACCCTCGAAACTAAGCAAAAAGGGGTTCGATTACCAGTGGTTTACCAGGGTAGATTTCTTGAAACTACAATACAAAGGCCTACATTCTCTATTGGCTGCAGCTCCATTCCCAAGACTCACCACGTAGAGTATTATCTATGGCTTGCATGCAAAATTGACATTACTACTCTTCCATACTTAATTAACCCACACGCTAAACCCTTCTCCTCCTCTAACCCTTCATCTTCTTCTATTACAGTCTGCATCGATCAAATGGTAAACACAGCAACAAACCCAACTCATAACTCCACAGACATTACTCAGCTAACCTCAAACATGGAAAAGCAACTGAACCTCCCAAAATCCTCTGAAACTACTGTCTTCCTTGATAAAAAACTTACCCATAACAAACCAATCTCAGACATAGACAGGAAGCTCATAGGGAGATTGTGTAGTCACCATTTCGTCCCACTGTACAAGATTCAAAATCAGCTAAAAAGGAAATGGGAGATATCGTTTCCGTGCTCTATTGAACCCATACCAAATCGCACAAACTGTTTCATCTTCACTTTCAAATGCACCAAAGACAGAGATAGAGTCATTATAAACAAACCTTATGTAGTCCTTGATTATCTCCTCATTTTGCATGTCATAGATGTGGATACTAACCCTGAAACTATTCCCCTAAAGCATGAAATCTTTTCAGTTCAGCTATCTCCTTTACCTCATTGTCTTCAATATGAATCTGACCTTAGAGTTATTTCTAGCCCTCTAGGTCATGTGCTTCGTTTTTTTCCTGCTCAATGGGGATCCCTTCCTGGAGATAAAGTTAGGGCCGATATTGTTTGGGATGTCACAAAACCATGCCCTACGGGTACCTCAGTTCAACTTGATGGAGATAAGATCCGAATTGAATATCGTTTCTTCCCCTTTCCCAAATCAACTTGCTTCTACTGTCGAGTGATCGATCACTCTCCATTCCCATGCCAAGAACAAGAGATTCAAGCAGCTTCCTCATCCCCACAACCATCTGTTAGAAATACATCCCTTATGCCCACCACTTTGGAATCTCTTCTCTACTCAAACCCAGCACTAATTACATCCATTATGCCTACTACAAACTCAGATATAGGCACCTCCAACACTCCAATTTCAGTAGAAGAAGAAGCCCCTCAAGGAACCTTAACCATCACACCACCTATCATCCACACAACTCGAACCCAAGTCCCACAAGTTACGAAGAGTCTCCCTAGCTGGACAAAGGCCTTTATCAAAGAAACTCATAGTCAGGCAGGAATAACCATGGCTCCTAAAGGTATTCACATTCAAGAGCCACAGCCATCTTCAAACCAAAATGTGGGAAAGAATCCCTCTTACTCTGGAAAAGGTAAGGAACCTATGCAACCTCTAGACTTTAGCAGGCTTGATAGTAGGGAGAAAAGAAAAATTCTTAGTGACGAGAGTTTGGTTAAAGGGACTATCTATGAAGACACAGACTCTTTCCTTGTTGGATTAGAACAATTATGGAAAAAACACAAGGATAATTCGTCCATTAACCATCTCAACTCTCCTTGGACTTCTGATTTCAATATGGGAACCTTTACTTCGATTGGTATAGACAAACCTTTCTCCTGTGCCCCCTTCACCTCTGCATACATTCCATATATTCCTACTACTTTCCCGGATGTCAATTTCGATCAAATCTATGGAATGGTCCCACCTCCCTCAAGCAAACAAAACACTCAAGCAAAGCCAAAAAAGTACAGAACACCAAGAGCAAAAATGTCAATTAGACTCAATACTTCTGCTACTCAGGCTCAAGTAGGTACTATAACTCAGGAACAGAACAATCAGGACAACTGCAATAATCAAGACAAAGGTATTACTGTGATTCATAACCAAACTCCCACAAATGGTCCAACTAGCAATCCACCGAACAGCACAACTCAGGTACTCACCCAAGTTCAGATTTTGGTTAATTCCTTAGTTCTTATTATAAATTTTAACCCTGTCTACTATATACACTACATAGACCCTTCAGCCATGCATCATTATCCTTTATCTATATTAAGTTGGAACTGTCAAGGTTTAGGGGGGAAGGTAACTAGGCACCATCTTTATAATTTAGTTAGAATTCATTTACCTGATTTTATTTTCCTTTCAGAAACAAAACAGAATGATAGTTTTGTTAGGGATGTACTGAGTAAGTGTTCTTATGCCAATCATATTATTCAATCTCCTATTGGGCTTAGTGGAGGTCTAGCCATTGCTTTCAACACAGATTATCAATTTTGGGTTCTCCATCAGACAAAGAATTGGATCCATATTACCACTACTACTCCACATGATAATCTACAAATCTCTCTCATATTTATCTATGGAGAACCAAATAATGCAAACAAACTAGATTTCTGGAATAACATCAATGAATATCTTCACCAAACAGAAACACAACTTTTACCACAGCTTATCATTGGAGATTTCAACATCATCTTACATCCTCATGAAAAATTAGGGGGTTCAATTCTTTCAAGTCAGCAGATTAACCAATACAGCTCTAAGGTGCTTGATTGTAACTTTTTTGAGGTTCCTTACCTAGGTTCTCCTTTTACTTGGACCAACAATCAATCAAACACCAACACTATCCAACAACTATTAGACAGAGCCTTGGCAAACCCCTATTGGCTTGATCTTTTTCCTTCAACCATAGTTACTCATCTGCAGAGATTAGGTTCTGACCACCACCCAATTCTTCTCAATACCACCAAAGAGCCTAACCAGAGAACTAAACCCTTTAGATATAATCCAATTTGGTTCTCTGATTCAGAATGTGCTTCTCTCATCCAAGCTCACTGGAGTGAATATAATCCTTCTCACCCAGCCATTATGGCCCATAACAAATTGATGGATCTTCAACCACTTCTCCAGCACTGGGATAAACATCATTAAAATGCACTCCTAACTCAAATCAAAGATGTTTCAGCCCAACTTCAAGTGTGTACTGATAACAGGCAATACCCTTGTCTCCTTAAAAACCTAAACACTCTGTTAGACACCCAAGAAAGGTTTTGGAAGATAAAATCTAGGGATAATATCATTACTTTAGGAGATAAGAACACAAAGTTTTTCCATGCTATGGCATCTTCTAGAGCAAGGAACAACAGAATCAAAGGGCTAAGGAATAATCAAGGAGAATGGATAGTTACAAACCAAGATATGGACTCAATTTTGCTATCTCATTTTCAGTCAGTCTTAACAACCCAACAAACAGCCTCTCCAGCACTATTAGACACCCTGTTTCAACCCATTATATCTCTTGAGAGTAATAATATGCTCATTTCTATACCTTCAGCTGAAGAAATTGAGCTTACAGTTCACCATCTTAAGGCTGACAAGTCCCCAGGTCCAGATGGTTACTCTCCATCATTTTTCCATCAAAATTGGAATACTGTTTCATCTGACATTATCCACATGGTTCAGCACTTCTTTGAGTCAGGAAATATTGTTCCAGAAATCAATGAGACACACATAGCCCTTATCCCAAAGACTTCAAGCCCTGCCCATCCCTTTGATTTTAGACCTATAAGCCTTTGCAACACAACATATAAAATTATCTCAAAAATTTTGGCTAACAGATTGAAACCATTACTGGAGTCTTTCATCTGCCCATCTCAGTCTGCCTTTGTTCCTGGAAGATATGGGTCTGATAATATCCTGCTAGCAAATGAAATAGCACACTCTATGAAGTATCAAAAAGGAAATCAGAAGTATCTTGGTTTAAAGTTAGATATGAGCAAAGCTTTTGATAGAGTTGAATGGAATTTTCTTTTGGATATACTTGTTAGGCTAGGATTTTCAAGCTCATTCTGTAATCTTATTCAACAATGCATATCTACTTCCAAAACTTCTATCCTCCTCAATGGAATTCCAGGGCCTTCATTCACTCCTTCCAGAGGTCTAAGACAGGGAGATCCCATTTCCCCCTATCTCTTCATCATCTGCATGGAAGCTCTTAGCAGAATGCTTCACCATGCTCAATCCCTTGGACTTCTCCAAGGATTCAAGCACTCTAGAACTTCTCCTATCATCTCTAACCTCTTATTTGCAGATGATTGTCTATTGTTCATTAAAATGGATATTCCATCTGTTCATACTCTTCTGGATCTCCTTCATCAATTTGGAGAAGCCTCTGGACAGATGATCAATTTCCAAAAAAGTGGTATATTTTTCAGCTCAAATGCACATAAGAAACATTGTAGGATCGTTTCTAGAATTCTTAAAGTCAAAAGTATAAACAGAAATGACCCTTATCTTGGCACAAATATCTTCATCTCCAAATCCAAAACTACTCCTTTTCTTCCTCTTCTTGATAAACTCCATAAAAAGCTCAGCATTTGGAAGAAAAATCTTCTTTCTCAGGCAGGTAGAGGAGAACTCATTAAATCTTCTCTATCTGCTGCTCCTAGATATCAGATGGCGATCTTTAATCTGCCAAAAAAGATTAAGGTAGCCAAAACATCTCTTCAGAGAGATTTCTGGTGGGGGAAAAAATCAAATTCTAGGCCTCTGTATTTAAAAAACTGGCACTCCATCTGTAAACCAAAATCTCTAGGTGGTCTTGGTTTCAGAAATATAAATGAAGACAATCAATCTCTTAGAAGCAAACTCAATTGGGATATTAGAACAAATTCTAACTCATTGTGGGTTAAGTTCATGGCTGACAAATACAATTTTAATCCAAAGTCACATTTATCCTGCCCCACAAATGCATCTTGGGTCTGGAAGAATATATCTAAACATCAACAGCTTGTTGATCAACATATCACTTGGGAAGTAGGAGATGGCAAACTAATTGACATTTGGAATAGCTCTTGGATTCCTGGGATTCCACCTTTGGGAAATGCCTACTCAGACATAGAATACACTAAGGTTTCTCAACTCATCACCTCCACCTCTACCTAGAATCTACCTATTCTTCAGCTTTTATTCCCACCAGAAATCATCACTAAAATCACCTCTATCCCTATAGTCCCTCAACAGGATAATCAAAAATGGAACTTATCTCAGGATGGCTTATTCTCTGTTTCTTCAATGTATAAGTCTCTTATCCACAATGGAACTGATCCAATATTAACCAACTCATCACAATGGAAGCAATTATGGAGTCTCAGAGTTCATCCCAGAATTCACTTATTTCTTTGGAAATTGGCTCACAACATACTCCCTGTCAACACAGTTCTCATAAGATTCATGGATAACATTACAGCCACTTGCCCTATGTGCACAGATTCTGATGAATCAATTTTACACCTCCTTCAAGACTGCAAGTTCACAAAAGAAGTGGTGAAAAAGTTTTTTCCTTCACATAACTTTGACTATCACCACACTTCGTTTGAAGAATGGTTCCAAGCTCATAATGTGATAGACTCAAATGCAAATTATGATAACTCACTCAAACCCATGGAGATCCTATCTGCAATCATTTGGAACTTATGGAAGCATAGATGTGATATAGTGTTCAGAGAGAAACAGCTAGACCTCACCTATCTTCTATCTGCCATTCAGAATTATATAACTACACAAACTGTCACTCTCAGAACTTACATGCCAGATCAACCACAGCCTAGCTCAGTACGGACGCCCCCCCCACTAGGATACTACAAAATCAACTATGATGCCTCAATAGATAAAGCCTCAAATCTCACTTACATTGGTATTATTATTACTGACTTTTCAGGAACTCAACTTGCCAAAGGATCCTCCAGGATCCTCAGCAGGACAGTAGACGAGGGGGAGAGCAAAGCTTGCTTTTTTGGAATCAAATGGGCTAGAGATCATGGCCTGAAGCGACTTTTTCTTGAAGGGGACTCACTCAATGTAAATAAGTTTTTGAATGGTCGGAAAAACTCGTGCACTGGACAGCTAAACATATTTTGAAAGAGGCTCGGAGCATGGCTTCTTCTTTTGATCACATTTCATTTTGTTATGTAAATAGGAAGCTTAATGGCTTAGCCCACAACATAGCCGTTAGCTCTAGAAAGACTTCGTCTACTTTTTTCTCTTGTCTTTCTTCATGCTCATTATCTCACTGTAATATCTATAACAATGGTTTGAATCAATAGATATTATCTTGTCTCAAAAAAAAAAATACACGAAATGTGGTATTGATTGCTAAAAACCTATGTATATATAATATACTATATTATGAAAATAAATCTACACAACATCAGCTATCAGCTACTTTTATTATGTCAATCTTGAAGCACTAACATTCTAGTTATTTATAGCGAAGGAAAAATATCTACTACATTTGAATTGATTTTCTAATAGTTTTTTTTTCATTTTTGTTGAACAAATTGATCCATGACAATGAATCTAAATTAGTCGAAGCTGTCTCATACACTTCAAGAAGCAGAAACCCGGAGGAAGGTGAAGCCATTGCGATTCTCAAAGGAACGGAATGGGCAGAATCTCATGAATATAAAAGAATCATTATCGAAAGTGACAACATTAATATCATAAAATATCTACAGAAAGGAAAGAATAATATTCAATGGCAATCCCAAATACATATCAATAGAATCCAAGAAATAAAAAGGAGGTTGGAAATAGTTAAATTCTCACATACAAGCAGGAACTTCAATAAAGCAGCGGATAAGTTGGCTAAATGGGCAAGAAAGAAAAACAGATCGAAGGTTTCGAAAAATGTACCTTATTTTCTTTGTAAGTTGTATTGTAATAGAACTCTAATTTCTAGCTAATCTATATATTACTTTTCAAAAAAAAAAAAAATAGTTGAGTTTTTCTTACTTTTACTTTCCAAATACACTTTTTTTTTTGAAATTTTTCTAAATACACTTGGCATGTGAAAATTTAACACATTAGACCATAAAAATGTTTTTTTGTTGCTAGGACCATAAAAGTGTTGCATTATCAACAATTAAAAATGAAAATAAAATAAAAAAGATCATTACAAAATTTATCTTTGAATTTTTTTCGAAAAAGACACTGATTTATTCTATAATATCTTAAAAAGGCAGCAGATCACTTCCTTAAAAGAAGGTTGTATAGTGTTAAGATTATGTATCCCTAAATATACAAATTAGTAGTAGTCGTATTATGGCTGGCATTCAATCCCACGTCACATTGTCAAGAATAACTTCACATGAAGTTGATTTATGTTGAATCCATTAAGACCCCTCTTATCCCTTCTCGTCACAACTACGTGGATCCGTGAACGAAACTTCCACCTAAATTAATAAAGAAAATAGTCATATACTCCAGTACTTACTCTCCTATTCTATTGGTAGCGTCAAAATGGTTAAGTATAGTTCAATTTTGTGTTATCACCACTGATGGAACAAAAGAAATTTCAGATAGATTCTGAGAGAATTCCAATTCTACAGTTGGAGATTTGTCGACATCCTCTTAGTTTGTGTTCTAAATCAAGAAGAAATTTTGGTCATCGATTTAAAATTGTCTCCCACGTCTGTCTTAGATTTTCTTGATTTTATCACTATAGACTATTGTCGTGCTATGCACATCTCCAACGCTTCTTCTTTCCTTTTCCTCCCCATGGGTGTCGATAAGCATTGCACAATGTCCTTCGTTTCGGTTCACTGTTTATCTTGCAATAGACAAGTATATCAATATTTCTCTCCGAATAAGATTTATTGATTGTTGGTAGTGGTAAATTCGATTTTCCAAGAGAAAAGAAAATAGAAAAACATAAGTGGTAACAGAAAAACACCCAAAACTGACCTCACCTCTTAAACCTAAATGTGTATTTCTTTTTTACTTCCATTTATTATTTTTAAACTACATAATTAAATCCCTAATTTGATTAGGACTTGCAACATAATGAGTCACATCCTTTTCACTACTACTTCCCTACTTGTTTTTAATAATTAGAGTGGAATTCCAATATTTTTATGCATGCCCAAGATGGCATCCCTGTTTTATTTATCGTGTAAAGTAGCATTTTTTTTTAGTTCAACAAAAGAAAAGTAGTATTTTTTTTTTTTGCTTTATGCTATCTGATTTGGAGGAATGAGACAATTACATTCGAAATGCAATGGAAAGCTTGGGAGTTACTAAAGTTGGTTCGTGCTAATTGTGCCGGTACATGTCGCTAGCTTAATTCGTCTCAAACAATTCAAAATTTAAGATCTCCTATATTAATAAATAATTTGTAAGACTGGAAAGTTATTCAGATTGTTACAGTTACCAAACCATTAAGAAACAATAGGAACCATTAAGAAACAATAGAAACTCATACGGCAAAAAATGTAAAATGTTATAACTATTTTGTTAGTGAATTTTTCGGATAGTCCACCTTAATTAATTATAAGTATTTGAGTGAGAGTGAATTGAAGAGGAAAGGAACTCGGAATTTTTAAAGGAAAATGGAAAGGGATTTCCACCCTTCTCCTAAACCCTAATAAAACGCAAGAATCAAATAAGGTTGGCTTCGGAGTGGGGGAATGAATATGCGCAATTTGGATAACATACAAAATAGAATGAAAATATATCAAGGAATAAAGTATATAATACTATTCTTAATCTATTCTCTTATACATTTATACTTTTTAAACTCCTTTATGACGTAATAGTTCCAAAAGATTTCAACAAAAAATGTTCCCATCAAATGCTGATATTATAAATGCCGATTTTATTCGGGTTTTTATCTTCCTATTTAGATCATGGTATCAAATTGAACTATTATTTGTATAAATCATTTTAACATTACTTTTTTTTAATTTATATACATGAGTATTATTTTTCTCTTTTCAAATTATGCGAAACACAAACTATTTTAGGGAAGTTTTAAAAGGGCTCTCCATTCTTGTTAAAACGGTCCTTCTTGTGAATTCGGTGCGAGCCCACCGTATTCACAATTCGGTCCGAGTCCACCAAAATCACAAAATAGGCTATTGGAGTAGAAATTCGGTAGGCTAGAACCGGGAGGTCTCTTGTACAATCAGTTAGCTTTCGAGACTTCTCTTATGAATTCGGGAGACTCTTACCGAATTCACAAGGAAGGTCCTTTTAAGTTTTAACAAGAATGGGAGGGACCCTTTAAAACTTCCCATTATTTTATGGGGAACTTAACTTTACATGGTAATTCGAAATCTCTCAAGAAGAAATGTAGTACAAATAAAGAATATTCTCATCATAAGTTGGTAAGTAGGCTTAACTCATGGACAATTTGATTAAATTCCCTCGAATATTCAATTATTATTCCAATATTATCACGTGTTTCTAAATCCAAAATTATGATGCAGTACAACAAGTGACATTTAAATTTACCAATCTTGGGGTAACTAAATCGTAAAAATCACCACCATTTAAATCTAACGGTCAATAAAACTTGAAGTACGAATTTAAACACTTGACGGTTATATAGTATCATACAAGTGTAAGAAGTGGGTGGTAGAGAATTTCTCACCAAGTTAGAAAAAGAACAACTTATGGCTTAAAATTAGAAAGTCGTGTTTGTGGGGGAAGTAATATTCGAATATGATCTAAAATCCGTTATGCTTTTTGGCTTTTTCACTTAAATCAATTAAACTTTTTGTTAATTCTTAACCCTATAAATACATACTATAAGCTTGTTCTCAATATTGTATCCGAAATCAGCTAAATACTATTAAGTGCTTTTTGGGTGTTTCTTTACTTCTTGTTCCAAGAAAACCACTGTTTTTTTTTTCTTAGAGATGGCTGGAATTATAGTGGTTTTTGATTTTGATAAAACAATCATAGATCTTGATAGTGATAATTGGGTTATTGATGAATTGGGTTTTACTGATTTGTTTGAAGAACTTCTTCCAACCATGCCCTGGAATTCTCTAATGGTTTGTTCTTTTTCTGTTTTTCTAGAACTCTGTTTTTTCTCTCTCTAAATCTCTGTTTTCTCTCTCTCTCTAAAACTCTGTTTTCTTGATAACAGGATAGGATGATGAAGGAAATTCATTCAAATGGAAGAACAATAGAAGAGATAGCTAACATCTTGAAACGAACTCCATTGCATCCAAATATAATTTCAGCCATTAAATCAGCTCATGCTCTTGGGTATTTTTATTCTATCCTTATTTGATTCTTGGATTATCATATTCTTTTTCAAAAAAGTTTTTTTGTTACTAATAAGATTACATATATATCTTTATATAGGTGTGAATTGAGGATATTGAGTGATGCAAATATGTTCTTCATTGAAACAATCTTACAACATCATGGATTAATGGGTTATTTTTCGGAGATCAATACGAATCCGGGTTTCGTCGATGAAGAAGGGAGATTGAGAATACTTCCTTACCATGATTTCAACCATGGCTGTTCTCTTTCTGTTTGCCCTCCTAACATGTGCAAGGTACATTGTTATTCCTTTATTAATTCCAAACTTTATAACTTTGATCCTTAATTATTTTTATTTTAACTAAGTCCAAAAACGACCACTAAAACCTAAGATTTAGGAACATGGTATGTCAAGATTTGCTACCTTTATGTTCATAATTTACTTAAAAACTATTTTTGAAGGTTTAATTTAATTTGTTAATATCAAATGATTTGTGAATTCTGATAAAATAACTTTATAAAATAACTTTATCAACACGTAATGATGACAAGGAATAGACGAGGAATGGACTAAGCTAATCTAGGAGAATACTCCCACATGAGAGAAATGTGATGTTAACCCATCCCTAATTGATTTTTAGTTAGATGACCACAAACTTAAAGAATTTTTCATATATTTGATAAAACTCTGTTAGTGTACTTCATTCATACGTAGCTAAACATAATTTTGTCTTTGTTATGCAGGGATTAGTACTCAATCGTATTAAAGCAGAAGCATATGCACAAGGGAGAAAACGATTTATATATCTTGGAGATGGAAAGGGTGATTTTTGCCCTAGTTTGAAGCTCGAAAAAATGGACAAGCTCATGCCAAGAAAAAATTACCCAGTTTGGGAACTAATTTGCAATAATCCAGCACTAGTTAAGGCGGAAATCCATGAATGGATGGACGGAGAGGATCTCGAACGCATACTTCTTCAACTCGTTAACACAATAATTTATGAAGAACGTAACGACGACATATCGAGTTTAATTCCGACCGACTGCAAGTTTCACACTATTCCAATTTCTAGCCATGAATCTTTCCCTCAAGCTCTCCCAGTTCCTCATTGATTAGGAGATCAAAATTTTAACAAAATTGGCTAAAATTATGTACCCCAAAGGATGTCTGTTTTTCTTTTTCAAGAATATTTACACTGGTGTGGTAACTTAGTTTATTTATGTTTCTGTTCGGTTGTGTCATTTTTGACAAAATTCATATGTAATCCAAGTAAAAAAAAAAAAAATGAAAAGTAGAAGTTTAAATTCAAATGTGTAATCACCCTTTGTCACCTCCAATCTTGTTAGTATTTGGGGTCCATAAACATGATAATAAGTTTATATAAAAATAAACAAGTGATGATCCTTAAGTTTATTAATCTTGTTAAACCATGTGAGGGACTATTCCACTCTAATTAGGTAGTACATGTTTGACATAAAAAATGTTAATTTTGGTTGAAGTGTGTTAAATTAACGATTATGTCAAAATCGGACATATGAATATAAAGTAAAGACATCATAGTTCAACAAAAAAAAGTAAAGACATCATATTTAACGAGGTTCAGTTCGGATATTCATGATCTACATCGTTGGAGAAAACCACAACGACTATATAAAGAAACTATTTCTCCGTGGATGTAGGTCGTGATTATCGGACCGAACCACGTTATGTTATCGTTTCATTATTCTAATGTCTATATCCAATTATCACATAATCGTGTATCCTATTAGAGTCAAGGGCGGAGCCAGTATCCACGCCTAGCCCTGGCTAGCCTCTAAATGGAAAATCTGGAAAAGAAAGGAAAAAGGAAAAACGAACGAAAAATAGGGAACAAAATTATGGGCACAGAAAGATTCGAACTCGTGACCTAATACACGTGCAACCAAAGCTAATACCAACTGAGTCCCACTACTTCTTTGTCAAATATTGCCTTCTAATATAGTTATTTGGGAACTAAGTCTGGCGGCGCCAAAAACTTGATGCACCCGAAAAGGTTGCACACCCAAGCGGAAGTATCAAGTAGTAATCTGGCAAAGCCGGGATCGATCCAAGGATAGGAAGGTAGTTTGGATATCGAAGGGTCTTATCCTCCGGTCTAGGTATCAAATACTAACTTAGACTAAAAAAGAAAAGGACAAAGGTAAATGGGAGGTTTTAGATCGAATAAGCAATAAGAGGAAAACAAGTAAAACTACTTAAATAAACAAAGTAAACGGGCGAGAGATATTCGAGAAAAGAGTTGAAGGAAAGAAGAGTCAAGAGGCAACAAGTGTTGGGAGACAAATAAGTGAGCGAGGTGTCGAAGTCCGAGAATCCATAATGATAAACCTACGACTATACGTAGTCCGATCCAATGTTTCAAAGTATAATCGAAGTTCAACTCCTAAAGTAGATGTCTCTAAGTACTACGTACACTACAAAAAATATGGTCATTAGGGACGGTAAAAAATCGTCCCCAAAACAGAAAATTCGTCCCCAATAAACTATTGGGGACAGTTTTTGTCTGGCCCTGAAAGTGGCGTCCCAAATAGTATTTGGGACGCTTGTGGCGACGGTTGGGATCTGTCCCCACTAATGTTTTGGGGACGTTTTATATTCTGTCCCTATAGCTACGATTATTAGGGACAAAGATTAACAGTCCCTAGAAATTTGACCAAAGTTTCTCTCATTTGTATTCGGGACAAGTAACATCTGTCCCTAAACGTTTGGCGGGAACTTCTCTTGCTTGTTTTCGGGACAGTTAATAGTCGTCCTTACAAATTTGGCGGGAAATTTTTGTACCTTACATTTGGAAAGCTAAGAGCTATCCCTGAAAATGTTGCAAAAATTTTCTTTGCAATGGATATTTGTAAACAAAAATTATCCGTAATCAAATAAAGTAGACGCTTCAACTAAAAACGAGTTCAAACACATCAAAATATTTTGTTCATTGAAAACATAATGTATTTCGTTTGTAACTATTGTCAACCGAAACCTTAACTAGAGTATTTAACAAATATTAACAAACAACATCCAAAAGGTATGTTACCAAACCGGTCTGACATACTAAATCGTATTTGTTAGTAACAAGAAACTTGCATACACTATCATTTGCATATCTATCGGTCTCATTGAACACCACTGCTCGACATGATTAAAACTCTTCATGCAGTAACATTGTAGTCAATCTGCAAAACCTCAAGCACCAGTATGCATCAGATAATAAAAAATCAAAAAAAGAATATAATGCAAGAAGCAAGGCATGTGAACTTACCCCTCTAACATCATGTAAAAATTGAAACCAAACTTAAATGCACTGAAATTTTTACACAAGATAAGAAATAACCAACAAAGACAGAAGGACAAAAAGGCGCAATGAGAGAGGCTTGGACTGCTGCGACACATCAGATCTTAGAATCCTGATAAATTTTCGCAACTGCAGCTCTTAGAATCCTAAAAATCTAGGAATCCTAACCCTAAAAATCTGAGGGGGCTGCATATCAACTACAATGTGCCTATATCAATCAATCAACTAGAATAATTAATATAAACGAACCCTTCTTTATATCTATATATAAATTCCTAGTTCCATCCCTATAACTGAAGAAGCTCTCCAGAAGTGAGTGAATGATAAATTTTCATGTCTTGGTATTAGAAGTAATTGCAAACATCATGGCAGTACGTTAAGTCTTTAACATTTTCTGAACAAATAAAGTTATAAATGATATCGTTACACTCATTCAGGTCATCAATTAAAGCGGACTGAATATAGAAGACAACAAAAAAAAGTTTTTTTAGGACGAAAGATACTGTTATCGGTACTTCCAAATGTTACTACACTTGAATAAAACTTTCTCTTATTCTCTTAGTTAAGTTGACGTAAAGTTTCTAATGTTATTTTAATAGTTCATTATTACTTGGGCTAGACCTATATTCGATGCCATGCCACAAGCTACAGTCACTGTATAGAGGTAATTTGCAAACATCATGGCAGTACGGTAAAACTTTTGCAATTTTCTGAACAAATAAAGTTACAAATGGTTATGGTTGCACTCATTCAGGTCATCAACTAAAGTCGGATGAAAAATAGAAGACAACAAAAACAGGTTTTAGAGGACGAAATATAATGCTATAGGTACTTTCAAATACGACTACACTTAATTAAAACTTTATGTTATTCTCTTAGTTCAGTTATGTTGACGTAAAATTTCTTTTGTTATTTTTATAGTTCATAGTTACTTAGGCCAGACCAATATTCGACACCATGCGACAAGTTAGAGAAAGTCATTGTATAGAAAGAAGACGTGGAAAATACCTTTTTCAGTTCAGTCTTTGGAGGAGGAGGTTCTTTGTAGAAACTATGCATATATGCTGCGTTGAATCTCAAGCTCTTTCTTAGTTGATTGATTTCTGCCTTCTTACTCTTCTGCAGATTAACATAGTAAACATGTATAAGTTAAAATGGTCATATCACATTTCGACCACATAGGTTGAACTAAGACATTTGAAATTGAATTAGTTTTGTTTCCAACCTTCGACTTTGCCTGCAAATTATTTTTTTCCCCCACTTCCTTGGCATGAATCCTCTCTTCTAACTTCGAATAGAACTAGTCAAAGAAACATAAGTCAAATCTAAAAATTTAAATCTAAAGCAACTGAATAATGATAATAAGAAAAAAAGGAAATAGTCAATAAATACATTAAGATGGTCTCACCAATCTTCTTTTCTCAGCGAGTCCGCCCAATCTAAAGGTAATTATATTTAGAGATCATACTTAGTCAGAAAAACGTCTAAATCGGTTTATCCCGAGTCAACGAAAGTGTTGTCTAGTCGCCTAACTATGTGAAGTGCATGACAAGACACATGAAATTATGACTTAGACTACGATCGATATCGAATACTTCGTTTTGTCTATTAACTATGCGAAGTGCTTGACAAGACACATGAAAATAAGATCGAAACGATAATCGAAATAAGTGAACATCAATTTGTAATCAAAACATCAAATCATATTAAATATATTCACGAATTCATCACATTTCATCTCATATAATCGACACACTAAACTTAGATAAACATGGTGATTGAATAAGAAATGGAAAGAAAATGATGAGAGAATCCCCCTTTTTCGATGTGGTTCGAGGCTAAGATCGTCGGAAAATATGAGTCTTTAAGGTGCAGCCGATCTCCCCTTAGCAAAATTCTGGATTCCCCATAGCGACCATCATCATCTTCTCCATTTAGAACTCAACCTCCATTAAAGCTAAACCCTAGTTTTCTCTCTCTAGCAATCTTCAATCAAAGTCAAATTAAACCACATGGGTAGCTAGACAAGGACATGGAGAGTAAAAGCCCTAAGCTTTCCGGCCAAGAGAGTGGTCGGAACACCATGAAAATCCGGCTAAAGAAATGGTGAAATCCGGCCAAAACCCTAAATCTGGCCAAAGGAAGCTTGCTCCGAGCCCCGTGCGCGCGTCCTATGCACGTCCGAGCTGCAGGTGTCGTCCTTGGTCACGTCTCGAGCTCCCATTCGTGCTTGCTGCCGTCCCGTGCAAGGATCTTCAGCCCGAGCAGTTGAAGAAGCTGTTGTTGCGTGTTTTGTGCATAGCATGTCTGTGCACGTCCCGACAACAACTTCTCCCGAGCCGTGCAGCTGTTGTGCTTCCCGTGTCGGCGTCCGTGCAGCAGCTTCTCCTGAGCCAGCCAAAGCTTTGGCCGGCCAAGCTTGGCAGGCTCCCTATTCTTTCTCTTCCCTCTAGTTCCTTCAAACCCTAGAAGCTTGAACCAAAACCCAAACCCTCTTTTTCTCTCTCTTCCACCTTTGTTGCTTGGTTGATGAATGAAGAAGAAGATGAATAGTAACCTCTCTACTACTAAAACCCTAGGTCAAGACTTAGTCAATTTCTTTACACTTTGTTGACTTGGATCCATAAAGAGAGGGTGCCCCTAAAATCTCTACTCCTTTCTTTCTTCTTCTTTTTCTTTGTGGGCTTTTGGCTTGTCTTTGGGCTTGACTTTGATTTCAAAGTAGAAACAAAGGAGAGTGCCTTCAAATAAAGACCTTGGCTTCTATCCTTCATATCATCCCCGTCCGGACTCCGAATTGAATACCGTTTTCACCGTCGGACTCGTCATTGACTCTACTTGTCATTTGATTTGCTTAAAGTCTTTTTCTTTCGTATTCAGCACATGAAATGATAGTGATAATTCGCTCTCTTTATTCCAAATTACATGTTTAACTCCAAAAATGATACCTAACAAGATAAACACATAAACTATTATTGATAACACTCGAAAAGAACTAATTAGGCTTAGTTAGGCTCTCCAAATGTGACATTTTCGTGTCACATCACCGACCCTACATCTGGCTCATGGTGAACTCCACATGTCCGTTATGCAAGTGTGTCGTCTTACCTCAACGGTGTGATTCTCCCGTTTGACCCTTCAACTTCAAGTGGGTGTGTCTATATAAGTTTAAATTAAGTTATATGTATAAATAAAATTAATGAGAAAATGTTTTTTCATTGTTCAAATGATTATCCAAAGAATTTTTTAAATTGTGCAGTTTTCAATTTGATCCTAATTTCTGCCCCCTATTTCAGACTCACATAATATAACAAATCCTTTTTTTTTTTTTTTGCCAAGTGACGTTTTACCCATTCTTAATATTTCATCCTATGTTCTAATAATTTCTTTGTACCCAAATTATCAATGATCACATACATCATAAAACATACACTATAACACTTACATTATAAACTCTTAATAGTTAATTTTTCTTAAGTTTTTGTTGTTTACACTATTAACGGAATTTCTTCTATTGTTAAGTTTTAGAATTATTTGTTTTGGATCGTAAATTTATATATATATATATATATGAGAATAATATTCGAAGCAAATATTTTATGTGGTAAATTTTTTACTTTTGAAATACTAATTTTCAATGCATATACATCGGAAATGAAATTTTTGTTCTCTTAGTAATTTTAGGCTAGTCCGGGTTAACACAAAAACCTAGCTCTGCCCTTGGTATTGACACATTATTTGATGAAAACAGATTTACGATCACAAACTTATTACGGTAATAACATAAAAAAAAAGACACAAATTGCTAAAATGAAAATTTGTATTCAGAAAATGTGTGCTACTACATGATTTAACTTTACTTAAATAAAGGCACCCCACTGGATAAGGCACGCATGCCTTATATTTCTTATTCCCAATGATGTACAAGCTCAACGACATTGCCTTGATACTGATTTTTCTGAAAAATACCATCTTGACGAACATACAACTCACAATCATCACAAACATCACCATAGGTCCCTTGGTTGAACACATCGTGTGAAGCCGAAACCCATTTCTCCGTTTGTTATACCACTTCATTGAGCACCAATAAAGCGTGTTCCCCCAAAGGCTTCATGTGAATTCCCACTCAGAATAGACCTTATAAGCAAGTGCTTTCTCTACAAAATCGTCGTCTCCAGATTGGCAATGGAGAATTAACTCTGTATTCCTCATCAAGTTCAATATAGATACACGACAGGAGGATAATAGGTGGGTCGTTGAACACTCTTTTGCTAGTATTGGAATAGCCATCAAATAAGCAATTATCAACCCTAAAGTTGGGCTACTCCGCTATCTTCTTGCACCCATCCTCTTGATAAATTTGTTTTTCTATTCAGTGTCTATCTCTTTAAATAGGTTATTTCATTCTTTGCTCCCCTGAAACACTTATCATCAAATATTTATTCGTTATTTTGCACTCATCACTTTCCCTCTATACATGTTTCATTTTGCAAAATCTGATGGAAATTATCTTTCAACATTCTTTTAACTCGCTTTGGGCCACCAAAATATCGGGGTCGACCCTGCATGTTTTTACATTGTGCAATTTTGACTTTGAACGTAATTTCTGCCCCCTATTTCTAACTCGCATACTATTTCGAATCCTTTTTTTTTGCTAACTGACATTTTACCCATTTCTTAAGATTTTATCCTATGTTCTACTAATTTCTTTGTCCTAAAATTACCAATGATCACATACATTATAAAACATACAATATAACACATACATTATAACACATACATTATTAACACATACATTATTAACACATACATTATAAACTCTTAATAGTTAATTTTTCTTAAGTTTTTGTTGTTTAAACTACTAGCGGAATTTTCATGTAAATTTATTTCTTCTAATGTTAAGTTTTAGAATCATTTTTTTTTTATCGTAAATTTATATATATATATATATATATATATATATATATATATATGTGAGAATAATAGTCGAAGCAAATATTACATAGGTCCCTTGGTTGAACACTTCATGTGAAGCCGAAACCCATTTCTCCGTTTTGTTATTATACCACTTCATTGAGCACCAATAGAGCGTGTTCCTCCAAAGGCTTGAAGTGAATTCACACTCAGAATAGACCTTATAAGCAAGTGCTTTCTCTCTAAAATTGTCGTCTCCAGATTGGCAATGGAGAATTAACTCTTTACTCCTCATCAAGTTCAAAATAGATACACGGCAGGACGATAATAGGTGTGTCGTTGAACACTCTTTTGCTAGTATTGCAAAAGCCATTAAATAAGGAATTATCAACCCAAAAGTTGGGCTACTCCTCTGTCTCCTTGCACCCATCGTCTTGATAAATTTGCTTTTCTTTTCAGTGTCTATCTCTTTAAATAGGTTATTTCATTCTTTGTCTCCTTCTGAAACCCTTATCATCAAATATTTGTTCGTTATTTTTCATTAATCACTTTCCCTCTATACATATTTCATATTGCAAAATCTGATGGAAATTATCTCTCAACATTCTTTTAACTCGCTTTGGGCCACCAAAATACCGGGGTCGACCCTGCATCTGTCGCTGGCTCATAGCGAACTCTACATGTCCGTTATGCAGGTGTGCCGTCTTACCTCAACGGTTTGAGTCTCCTGTTTGACCCTTCAGCTTCAAGTGGGGGTGTCTATATAAGTTTAAATTAAGTAATATATGTAAATAAAATTAATGAGAAGAATGTTTTTTTCATATTATCCAAAGAATGTTTTTACATTGTGCAATTTTGACTTTGATCGTAATTTCTGCCCCCTATTTCTGACTCACATACTATTTCGAATCCTTTTTTTTTTGCTAACTGACGTTTTACCCATTTCTTAAAATTTCATCCTATGTTCTAATAATTTCTTTGTCCTGAAATTACCAATGATCACATACATTATAAAACATACAATATAACACATACATTATAGCACATACATTATAACACATACATTATTAACACATACATTATTAACACATATATTATTAACTCTTAATAGTTAATTTTTCTTAAGTTTTTGTTGTTTAAACTACTAGCGGAATTTTCATGTAAATCTTATTTCTTCTAATGTTAAGTTCTAGAATCATTTTTTTGGATCGTAAATATATATATATGTGTGTGTGTGTGTGTGTGTGTGTGTGTGTGTGTGTGTCTGTGTGTGTGTGTGTCTGTGTGTGTGTGTGTGTGTGTGTGTGTGTGTGTGTGTGTGTGTGTGTGTGTGTGTGTGTGTGTGAGAGAGAGAGAATAATAGTAGAAGCAAATATTTCATAGGTCCCTTGGTTGATGATGGGCCTAAAAATTAGGTCTATTCCCGCAAGTATACGGGGTCAAGTTATAGTATTGAAAATAAGATCGAGTATCGTCCCAAGAGATAGGTAGGTAACTTCAGATATTGAATGCGGGTTTAACCCAATAATCAAAATGTCAATAGCTAACTTAGACTAACACACACACCCCACTCATAAATTTGATTTGATTTGTAAGAAATAAGAAAACGAATAAAACTAAATAAACTAACTAAGAGAGAGGTAAGAAGATATCTAAGGTTATAAAATCCACCGCATAATTTCACTTTATAAAACAAGCACTTAATTACTTAAATCTCTTTTGTATTTACTCGGGATCCAATATAATGAACTATTTGGATTCCGGATGATATTCTAGATAAAACAATTTTATAATCACTAATTCTAATTGTCTTCCTTATAAAGATTCGGATCACTTAACTATTATTCATCATCGAAAAAAGCATACTCCATCTAACAACTTAACGAAAGTATGAAATATCTAATTATGAGGCATGAGTAATGGAAAGAAAATCCAATCCATATAGATAAACAATCAATAGACATTAAAGCACATCAAAGGATTTAATTAATCAAGAACAAGTATTATAAAGATCCAAAATGGGTTTCATTCACAACCTTAGATTGCTAAATTAACTATACATGGAATCTAAAGAAAGCAATACTAATAGACTAATGAGAATGAAATCAAGATGAGAAGAAGAATCTAGGGTTTTCGATTTCACCACATAAATGGACTACTTAAAACATGCATTAATTAACAAATCCCTTTTCTCATGTATAACTCAAAATCTAACATAATAAACTATTTAGATTTCGGAATATATTCTTTAATAACACAATTCAAAATCAAGAATGTATGTTTGACTACCATATAAAACTAATTTCCTACACTATCATTCAAGATCTAAAAGGCATATCTCATCTAATAAATCAATAAAAGCATGAAATATCTAATTATAATACATGAACGATAATAAGGTTATAGAATCAACATGAAATGACAATCAATAGGCATTGAAGCTCAAAATAAGGATTCATTGATTTATAACATATCTCAAAATAAGCCCAAATATGGGTTTCCTCTACACCCTAGATACAATATTTAGCTACTCATGGAATCTAAAATAATATTCATTGAATTCATAAAATAAATGGAATTACAAAAGATTAATGGAAAGAAATCACCAAGAATGTTCACAGTCCATATTCCCATTTATCTCCATTTTGATGTCCAATTTAAGCTCCAAGTATCTCAAGAATATTGCTCAAAACTCCAAATAATAGCTTATTAGAAGATAAAAGAAGAGAAATTTAGAAGAGAGATAGAAGAAGAAGAGAGATAGAAGAAGAAGAGAGTTTAGAGAAGAAGGTATGGAGAAATTAGAAGGTTAGAAGAAGAAATTAGAAGGAGAAAGTAAATCTAGAGAAAAGATGAAGGTGGTAGAGAAAAGAATGGTGGCTAGGGTTTTTTTTTAGTTGAGAAGAGGAAGAGAGAAAAGGAGGCTAAGAGGAAGTTAAGAGGGGAGAGAAAGTATGAGAGGGTTTGCAAGTCTAAGTTCTAATGGAGGAGAAAGGGATTTATTTATAGGGTTAGGGTTTTGGTTGGGTTAAAGTGGTAAAAAAAGATAAAAGGAAGGGTTAAAATTGGACAAATGGGGGTTTAAAGGACAATCTGGTCGGCGGCTAGGGTTTGGTTGTGATTTCGGATGCTAGGGTGTGGTCGGGTATAACTTAATAGCTTGCGCTTGGTTCAACAGCCGTCGGATGGAGGGAGCACGGGATCTGGAGGCTGCTAAGGTGACACGCGTCCGGGACTACTTAAGCTAAGCAGCTTCGGTTCACGCGGAATACGCAATAAAACACGGGATGCACAGGAGCCGTCGGATCTTGAAAACGCGGTAGCGGACGACCAAGATTAAAACGTGGGCTCGGGATCATGGGAGCTAAGTTGCGACGGGTAACACGGGATTACAACAAAGAGGTGACGCTCAGCAACCGTCGATCTGGGACACGCGGAAGATTGCGGTCCAGATTAAAACGTGAGAAGGGGGCTACCGAAGGAAGTCGCGACGCGCTACAGCGGATCATACTCATAGGTCTCGTTTTGTTGCTGAGCGAGAATACGGGAATTAGATGGACCGGCCTCCGGAGAGCGCCACATGTTCCTTTGTGTACCGCGTGCCAGAATTTCTACCGAAAGTACCCCACCAAGTCAACAGCATTTGACCCAACTTTGACCTTGGTTTATTCCTTCGTCCGGACTTCGATTTGACTTCCGTTTTCTCCTACGGACTCGTCTCGACCTCTACTTTTCAACCACGCACTGACCTTGGCCAAATTACCAGAATTTCCTTCACTCCAAATGACCAAAATATCCTTCATGCACCTTTTCCTCGTTTTTAACCGTTTTTCACACCTAACTCTCCAAAAGACACCTAATCAAGAAAACCAACCATTTTATTATAATAAAGACTCGAAACGAACTAACTCGACTAAATTAAACGACTCAGATGGGACATTTTCATGACCCATCAGTTGAACACATCATGTGAAGCCGAAATCCATTTCTCCGTTTTGTTATTATACCACTTCATTGAGCACCAATAGAGTGTGTTCCCCCAAAGGCTTGAAGTGAATTCCCACTCAGAATAGACCTGATAAGCAAGTGCTTTCTCTCTAAAATCGTCGTCTCCAGATTGACAATGGAGAATTAACTCTTTATTCCTCATAAAGTTCAAAATAGATACACGGCAGGAGGATAATATGTGTCGTTGAACACTCTTTTGCTAGTATTGCAAAAGCCATTAAATAAGCAATTATCAACCCAAAAGTTGGGCTACTCCTCTGTCTCCTTGCACCCATCCTCTTGATAAATTTGCTTTTCTTTTCAGTGTCTATCTCTTTAAATAGATTATTTCATTCTTTGTCTCCTTCTGAAACCCTTATCATCAAATATTTGTTCGTTATTTTCCATTAATCACTTTCCCTCTATACATATTTCATATTGCAAAATCTGATGGAAATTATCTTTCAACATTCTTTTAACTCGCTTTGGGCCACCAAAATATCGGGGTCGACCCTGCATCTGTCGCTGGCTCATAGCGAACTCTACATGTCCGTTATGCAGGTGTGTCGTCTTACCTCAACGGTTTGAGTCTCCTGTTTGACCCTTCAGCTTCAAGTGGGGGTGTCTATATAAGTTTAAATTAAGTTATATGTGTAAATTAAATTAATGAGAAAATGTTTTTTCAGTGTTTAAATGATTATCCAAAAAATGTTTTTACATTGTGCAATTTTCACTTTGATCCTAATTTCTGCCCCCTATTTCCGACTCACATAATACTGCGAATACTTTTTATTTTTTGCTAACTGACGTTTTACCCATTTCTTATGATTCCATCCTATGTTCATAATATTCCGAAGTTGTTTTACTCATATCATCTCCAGAAGAATAATGAGATTGATATCTAGAAGATTCAATCATGTGAGCATTATGCTGACTTATTCACCAAGTCTCTGCCTACTACAACGTTTAGGAAACTAGTAGAAGGCATCGGTATGCGGCGTGCGAATAATCTGACGATGTAAGACTATATTATTATATCTGATATTCATTAGGGGGAGTCTATTATCATATGGAGATTTTCACATTGTTAGTACTGGATATCTACGCTCTGTACTCTTTTTCCTTCGTCTAGTTTTTATCCCATTGGGTTTTTCTGGCAAGGTTTTCACGAGGCGGAATTTCACGTATCCAACGCCACTCAACATCTATGTTATTGTACTCTTTTTCCTTCGTCAGATTTTTGTCCAAGTGAACTTTTCTAATAAGGTTTTAATGAAAAAGATATTTCATGTGTTGGTAATCCAAGGGGGAGTGCTATATATGTCTGCCTAAAGTATAAGTTGATGTGGATCCTTTAACAAAAAAAAAAAAAAGTTGATGTGGATGCCCAAAGTCAGACAAATTTCATGGGTGCTTAAAGGATTACCTGCCTATTGACCAACCGATTAGATGGTCAATACAATTACATGCTTTAGACTCAAGTCTCTTGTTCAGGCGGTTCGTGTATATGGGCGGTTTAGAGATGTGGATAGACGGTTTATCTTAGATTACCACGTCGCACCTCCTCAATGTTACTATAAATACCCGTGCTCACTTGATTATATGATATCTTACCTTTCCCTACTTATTCCAATAATAAGAGTATTTTTACTTTTTTTTTTTGTTGAAACAGAGTATTTTTACTTTGGTTTTTCCTCTCATCCCTTCTAGTATTTATATATGGGGGTTGAGATTATTATTTTGTTTACATTAGTGGCTTGAGATTTCTATCCTTAAGTTCTACATGTTTCTCTTAACGAAAGAAAAAAAAAGTTCGACATGTATATAACATGGCAAATTCAAAGGATACAATTTTGGTTTGATTTACACAGAATTCTGCATTGAAGGTTCGCAAAAGCTTTCAATAGCCATGAATTCTATCAAAATATCATGGCAATATTGATTGCCATTCTAACAGCTAATGCAAAAGATGATATGCCAACTCAAATGCTAACAAGCTAAAATACAGTGTCAAATCACCCATATTCATACAGACCTTGTGCTGCAATTTCTTGACCATGAAGTCTTGCAGAATAATCTACCATTGGCTTGGTCGAGCCCCAGTCGATTCACTATTACCTCGGCCAAGCCAGACTGCTTAGATACCAACTTAGTAAACATGCCAAGAAATCCTAAAACCTTCAATCCAAATCAATCACTTAACTTAAATTTGGCTTGAATCACCCTTAACATCATATAACCATCACTTTCACATATACCAGATTACCAGATGAGTTTGTTCGCAAATAAACCAACATAGTAGGAGTTCTGCTGGCTAAAAAATACATTTGCAACTACAACGAATGTCTTCTTCTATATAGGTTATGAGATCCTTAGATGGTCAGTTCCTTCGAAGATGTCCAAAAAAAACAAAACCATTTCACATGTTATTTCTTCCAATCCTGATTAATACTACATATACTTGCAAATAGAAGTCACTCCAGTTAGGATCTTTATAGAACAGAAAAATTTTACCGAAGCTGTTCGCCTCAATTATTTTTATGTTGCTGATCGAGATGTTCCTTTACAGCCTCGAAAAGGATCATACCTTAACTAGCAACTACTCATTTTCAGGAAATTATCAACAGCCAGACATAAACTCTACTTGCTGATCCTAATTTCTGTCCATCTAGTACTTTTATAAAGGACAATATCATCAATTACCAAAATATGAATATATAATGCAAAGAGGGTAGACATGCCCAGGCAAAATCTGTACGTAGTCGATATTTGGGTATATGGGCAGCATATCAGAAATTTCGGTTTTTAATAGTTATACCTGTGGCTGTGCATATCGTGGATGGGTTGATGCACAATATATTGGAAGAATATAAAACGATATCAACTATATAGCAGCAAAAGTCATGAAACAAATGAAAATAAGAAGAGGAACCTCACCTTCAGTAAGAATAAGAAGCCATCCCAACTACACAAAGACTAGTTCATGGCTTGATCATCTGACAGATACAAATGGTGTTTCTTCTGCTTTAATTTATTATATGTCTAGAGGTCTTATCGCTTAATGTAAGACATTAGGTATTTCAAGTACTGGTGTGACTTGTGAGGCAACACCTACTCACTTTAGTTAGAGGTAATGGTCAAAATAAAGAAACCCTAGTTCTAATCAACTCTCTTCTTCTAATAAATATTGTGGATTCAAGTTCGTGTTTCAATTTTAACACAAGGAATTGAGAAAAATTGCAAATCATTCTGCTGTTCTGAAGTAACAATAGTGAACGAAAACGTATCTCATTTCAAATTCAAACCATAATGTTCACGAACTACTTCATCTCTAAAAAAAACAACTATACGACAATGTCATCTGCTCAAACGACAGCATAAATGCAAATAAACATGTTCCAATTCTATAATCAGCAACTTATGCTCATATTTACAAACTACGACTAACCAAATCTTAAATTAAATTATATCTTAGTTGAGAATCGACAATTAAAAAACCATATACCCTCTATGGAGAAGTTCTTTATCATTTAGACATGTTTCCTTGATAGAAAAATAGAAAAAAAGGATTAAAAATTTGACACTTTCACGATATCTGGTATTTGATAATCTTTCTACCAAAGTTCTATATTACATAGACATATACAAACAATCTCTTTGATCAAACATTAGCAAACAAATACACAAAGCAACCAACTTACAACTTAATTGAAACTCACCCAACTAATAAATCATTAATCTTCTTCAATACAAAGCTCTTATCATATAGAGATATTATATTCACAAATCAACATAAAAGCTAATCAAAACACCAAATTAAGATATCATAAACCTTCTTCGACAAAAACCAGATATAAAATGCCATTTTCTATCAAAATTAATGGGTTAATTGAGTATGAATCATCAAAATTTACTATCATACAAACCCAATTCTCTGACAAAAAACATTAGCCATCCAATCCAATAATAGATTAAATGAGACCCACCCCATTATTATATGATTCACCATTTATCGTTTCGAAAACAAAGAATTGCCCTAAAAAGACAAAAGTCTCAATCACATAGCAATGTCATCTTTGATAAAATGAAGAGAAATCATAACATTATTCTATTACTTTTATAGTATAATGGGAGACAAACTAGCATGGCGTAAAGATTCTTAGCAACAGATATAGATAACATTAAGTAAGATAATATGTAAAATTGGAAATCAAATTATATAATCTGACCATTCAGAGATGAAAGATGTATGATCCATTGATTCCCCAGGTACATCTTCATGAGTTGAGGGTTTCTCTTTACCTCCAACAAGTCTAGCAGGATTCCCAACTGCTGTAGTTCTTGGAGGAACATCAATCAGAACAACTGATCCAGCTCCAATCTTAGCACCTTCACCAATCTTGATATTCCCTAAAACTGTAGCACCAGCACCAATCAAAACTCCATCCCCAATTTTAGGATGCCTATCTCCACCAGATTTTCCAGTTCCACCTAGGGTTACATGATGAAGAATTGATACATTATTACCAATCACAGCTGTTTCACCAACAACAACTCCAGTAGCATGATCAAACAAAATCCCTTTTCCAATTTTAGCAGCAGGATGAATATCAACAGAGAAAACATCAGCAATTCTTGAATGAAGAGCAAGAGCAAGAGGACGACGTGATTCAGTCCAAAGTTTATGAGCAACTCGATGAGCTTGACAAGCTAAAAACCCTTTATAATTAAGAAGACAGTGAGAGAAAGAAACACATGCTGGATCACGAACTCGAGCGGCACGAAGATCAGCGACAGTAGCGGATCGGAGATTAGGATCGGTGGAAAATGAATTGAGAAAAAGATCATAAAGGAGAGTTGATAAAAGAGTTGATGAACAAAGTTTGTTACCGAGATGAAAAGAGAGAGAACGTTCAAGTGATGAGTGAGAAAGTATGGTTGAGTAGAGATAACTTGCAAGTGCTGGTTCTGATTCAGCGTCACGGCGAGCTTCGGCTTTGATTTGACGCCATAACCATGATTCATCTTCAACTATCTCAAACGACGGTGGCTGGTTTAGGGCTGGAGTTGCAGGTGGTGTAGGATAACGGATTTCTCCGGCCGGCATTTTTTCGTCTGGAAGTTTTCTTCTGTTTATGTGGTAGAAGATGATTTGACCAAAGGAAACGGATATATTTCCCTTCCTTTTCTCATTAATTACGTATTATCCTGGTAACCATTTTTATTCACCCACTCTTTTCTTTTTCTTTTCTTTTTTGTTACTCATCCACTCTTGTGATCCTTGTTTTCTTGTTGAAATGGTTAACGAGTAGAGGTGCTCTAAAATAGTCCGGCCCGGTTGGCTATGTTAGCAGGTACCAACACATAATAAGTTGTGTCGTGCACATTACGGGTAAAAATATAAAATAGCTTGACGCGGTTAACTTTGAACTCCTCATCCAATTTACTTCAGTATGAAGAGGATGCTCCTTACCATCTCTAAACAGTCGTGTCGTGCACAAATTGGCTATTGGGCATGGTAGCACGCACCAACAAATAATATATCATGTCGTGCACGTCACGAGTGAAAACATAAAAAGACGTGGCTAAGTTGAGTTTAAACCCTCGTTCAGTTCACTTTTGCATAAAGAGAGATGTTCGTTATCATACTCTACACCGATATCAGTCGATGAACGACACATGAATGACTTTGGTGCATGTCACTTGTGCAAAGATCTGTCGACGATTAACCTTCTACAGACATGATAGACTTGCTAGAACACATAGATTAACTTTGACTATTAAAATAAAGTGTTTTACATTTTTTTTGGTTGAAAGCTGTAAAGTGTTTTAATGGATGAGTCAATACATCAATTTATGTTGTAAAAAATAGAGTACTTCAACTCATGAATATGCCTCAAAAAAAAAAAACTCATGAAGAAAGTCTCCTGTGATGCATACTTTTATAACTTATTCTCTTTGCCTCATCTATATCCATTTTTTATGTTGGGACAACTTATTTTATGCCTCTAGTACAATTGTGTCTGGATACACTTCAATGACCTGGTGCATAAGCTATTCTCTTGAAAGTTTGAGAAAACCTCAAGGGAAATGTTATATACACTCACCATTTTTACCTTATACACTAATCGTTATTTACACTCGCACCTTAAAACCAGATTGGATATTATTGCTAGACAAATTTGTTGTTAGTGAGGTTATTAATACAACCATACATCAATAGCCCTTGTGTCTTATTTCTATAGATTGAAATTGAGTACCATGTTTATTATTGTTTCCTGGTTGTAAGGTAACTATTATATTTCTAACTTCATTTTCACCTGTTATTGAGCTAAAAAATATACATAGTGGTGCATTTTGACCATCCTAATCCATTAATATCTTGGAATATGTTTTAGTCTACAACTTACCTAAAATTTATTAGTCCTTTTTGATTTCTTAAAGAATTATACGATAACATAACTTCTTTGTTATGTCTTCCAGAATCTATAAATCAACATTTTGATGGAAGTCTTTCAGAGTTTTAATCTACAAGTTACTTGTAATTTAATTTAATAATCCTCTTTGTTTTTTTTTTAAATTATTCGAGATCATAACCTCTTTGTTATGTCTTCCAGAATCTATAATGAATATCTTGATGGAAGTCTTTCACAATTCTATACATGAACATTTTGGTGTACAATTTTAAGTTAGTGTAATCTCCTTACCATAGGTCGTCATAAACTACTTATTGAGACAGTGGGACATAATTACTCCAATACATTTGGAGTAGTTGAATTTGGAGGTGGTTCTACTCAAATGTCTTACGTCATCTCAAAAAGTCTGCTGGAAAAACTCCAAAAGAATGGTTTGGTTCGGTAAGTGGGTTTGGTTCGGTCTAGTTGTGTGTATCTAATGTTGCTTCCGACTTCTTGATCCTACAAAATCTATAAATGAACATTTTGATGGCTTACGTCATCTCAAAAATAAATATAGTACCGAATCAAACTATGAAAGGTTAAGTAACGGTTTGAGAAATCATTAACCAAACCATGAGCGGTTTGGTAACGGATGATTCCAAAATACTGGATATCGAACCAATGAACACCCATAGAAATACATTATGTAAACGCCTAAAATATTTAAAGGAAGTAGTCGTGCCGAAGGCACGGGTTATGCCTAGTACTTATTACGAATCAGACAAGAAAATGGGTGAATTACTTTTTTTTTTGTTACAACTGAGAAATATAAATTAAGGAGTACAAGAGTCATTAAAATACTTACCCTCAATACTAAAACAAACCAATTTCAAGCGGCCCAGCTCGAAATTTATCGTCAAGATTGAAGAAAAAGAAGGTATTTGAAGCTATGAAATCTATATTTGATAAGAATGATATGAAGGTTAAAATTTGCTTGAAAGTGGGTCTTCAGTTAGATCAATAATGATGTTAAAGGTAAAACACAATAACTTTAGGCCTTCGCGGAATCTCCTTTTCCAACTAAAGGGAGCAGGGGTGGGAAACGGGCAGCCCCGTCTGGGCTAGGACATCCTCTCTTTTGAGTTGGTCATTGCGGACACCTTCAGGTCACATGCTCGGGGACCGTTTTCCCGATCCTAAAAGGGAGTACCTCTAACAACATCCCCTTTGGCCCCTCAAAGAGGTTCACATCTTTAAGAAAATCGATTCAAACTTGTAACATCCCGTGTTTTAAAAGGTTGGTTTAGGGACTATTTGACATTTAGGTCAAGTCGAAAGAGGGACCAAATCAGCAAAGAAGACAATTTAGGGGGTATTTTGCAATTGGGACAAAAACAGGGACCTAACTGTAAGTCCGTGGGAATGGATAAGAGAAGAAAAATCAGACCTTTTATCCCTCTTTTGCTCGACAGAAATTGAGGGTTAGGGTTTGGGTGAAAGAAAATTCGATTTCTATGGAGATTTCAAGTTGATTTCAAGGGGAAATCTGATTTTTTGTTGAATTCAACTTCAATGAGTTGATTCAAGCTAGGGTTTGTGGAATTTTGGTAAGTAAGATCCTATTTCTCTCTCCAGACAGAATTTTAGTTTTGTTTGATTTTAATGGAGTCTTGTTGCTTCGAATTTGTAGAAGTTTGTGAAGGATTGATCAAGGGAAAGCTATCCTAACTAGAATTCAATCGAATCAAGGTAAGAAATCAACCAATTCGATGATTTAATGTCAAAATTCTTAATTCTAGGGTTTAAGGTTTATGAAAATTGGGGATTTTGATGATTCATGTTGTTTTAGGGTTTATCTAGTTGAGAATTATACAATTTTGATATAAAAGAAACTTTAGAGAGATTATGTGATATAGGTTATCGATCGAACGACAACTCGAGGGACTGAATTAAACCTACTGTCCGAGCCAATCTGGGATTGATATGTTGCTCGTACGTACTTTCATAAAACACGAAAGTCGTAGCTTAGGTTGTTAGCTTTCCGAAAAGGTATGGTACAAGTCATTTCGATATCGGACGAAAGAATTATGACTGTTTTACCGAACAGTGCGCAGTTAGGAAAAATTCTGCTTTGTTGTTTGTATTTTTGCAAACTTCAAAGGCGATTCACTTGGATTTTGGGGAATACATCTAATGACTAAATGTTAAGGTTATAAGTCAGTTCAAACAGTGATTGATCGACCCCGATTGGGCATGGTTATGAAGTTAGAAGATGAATCGATATTCGGTTATAGTTGAAGTCTTCGTGAGTTAGCGGTTTTGCTATTGTTTTAAAGATTTCATCGTTTTCTTTTAATTATTGTTTTTGTCGTATGAAGGTTCTTATCGAAGAACCTAATGTTTATCTCTTTTATTTATGGATTGGTAGAGGGGGGAGCCGGAGCTTATCGTTGACGATGATGCTACGGTTTCGGCGGAGCAGAAGTACCGCCAGGTAGGGGTTCTGAATCCATTTCTTAGCATGGTTTTATAGATAATGAAATATTTTAGGTTCTACAGTTATATATGCGTCATTATAACTAGATTGAGGGAGCATGAAACTCGATATTTAAGTGATGAATTGAAATATGCTTGAATTGTTTTGATGCGATGTGAGAAATGTTTTTCGAACTGTTTGCGAACTACTTGGGATTTTGTTGTATGTACCCGACTGCGGATTATGTCAACCTACGGGCACGTAGCCATTGAGGGTAGGTGACATGTGGACACGGTTGTGATCCGTGTGAGACCTGTGAGGTGGGCGACACTAGTCATGAGACCTGTGGGAGTAGAGTGCTTCACTTGCTGGCCATTGGTGCTCGTGCCTCCAACTCGAGGCTCAGGGCCGTACACCCTGACCGCTCGCCTGGGAGGTGACATTGATTGGGAATCCCTCTGCTTTGTGGCGATATGACTCTTGGTTGTTCCACTTCCGTGTTTGATAAGATAATGAATCGAATGTAATATGGTTTTGATATACGAAAGTAAATGGATTTTGAAAGTTTGCATTAGATGCATGACAGGGTACCGAAGAGAGTAAGGTTCAGGTCCTACCATGGGTATTGGGGGACGGCTCTATTACTCGAACTCGGTGATCTAAAACGTATTTAGATACTTAAGGTATATATGTATCATGAGGTAAACTTTTCAATGATTGCGGAGTCCCTTAGTGGGAGAGGGACTTACCGGCTAGGGGTAAGTCTCTTTCTCGAGGAGACGTAGTGCATTAGCTAGTGCCATAAATGGGCTGGTACTATCTAACGCACTCTAGGTTCTCCTGAGGAACTCTCCTCTTATTGGGAGCGCACCATGGGTGGGCAGCTAATCACTGCTATTGCTTGTTAGATTAAGGAAAACGTTTTGTATATAGTATATACAGTAACTGGTTTGATAACTCGTTTTGTCATGATGTTTACAACTTATTAAATGAACTTTTGAAAACGTGATGGGTTTTGGATTAGTCTTCTACCAGAATAACTCGTGTCGGTGAGTATTCTGACCCCCTACCAGTTGTTAGTGTGCAGGTTCTTGGTTGTAGCCTCGAGGCGGAGTGTGTATTCCAGCCGGTGATCTTGTCTGACGAGGCTAGCAGGGTTATGTCGTTTTATATGATTTTTCGTTATTTTAAAGTTATGTAGTTATTGCAGAACTGAACTCTAATATGTATATACGTAAAACTTAGAGTTGTTTATAAGTTGTATCGGTGTTTTATGAGGCGTTTGTATGTTTGTGGTTCGGGTTTCGACCCGAAACTGAGTTGGGTTTGTTTAGCTTCCGCTTAATAGTTTATTCTTGTTTATGCGAATGTATGGTTTGCATGACAGGTTTTGCAGGTGCGACCGGTTCGATTTACAGAGGAGACTCTGCCGGATTTTAGTCTCGTCTGTGAATTGCCGGGGCGTGGTCGTGTCTATTTTGGGACACGGGGCGTCACAGTTGGTATCAGAGCAGTTAGTTCTGGTGACCTATATCAGAGCAGTTAGTTCTGTTGTCCGATAAGTCTTGTATAGTGTAGAGCATTGACTGCTCTAGACTTTAGGGAAAGATAAAATTGGCCAAGATTAGGTGTCTAAAAGCTTCAAGATTAAAAACTACCAAGAATAAAAGATGTTATATATGTATTTGTTTCTTTTGATTTTCGTTTCTTGTTTTGTTTTTTTTCGCGAAAGGAAGACTCGGGATGGTGTAAGATTGTATATTTCCTTCATTGTTGTACAAGATGGTAGAAGAGCATAACCAAGGGTTAAGAGGTTTTGATGATAAGTTTTGGGTTGGTCGACATATTGATGATGTTGAAGTATCGAAGACTGAACAGTATGAGGAGGTTAAGTGTGATTGGTATTTGACTGTACACAAGGTTACAACGATCGACAACAACGAACTGTTAAGGAACTTTACAAGATACATGTATATATCGGCTCATTTGGGAAGGATGCTATATGTGGTCAATTTGTTTGATATATATGGACTAGTGGTAAAATTTATGAGCCTAAGTCACTCGAGCAGGTGATTCTCATATGAAGGCATTGCCAGGAGTAGCTAACCTAGGTGAACCGGTAATATGGGAAATGCCATCAAGTGATGAAGAAACTACATATTAGACCATTTAAGAAGTATGTTGACCACATTGGTATGACCATGACTTCAGCAAAGACCACAAAATTGGGTTTGTAGATTGATCCGAACATTCAGATGCATGAAGAATGTAAGAGTGGTGAACGATATGATTTTATCTGAGTAAGGTCATAAGTAACAAGAACAAGAGGAATTCTTATAGAATCAATTTATGGGTCAGAAGTTCATCATTATAGTGGGAAATGATGAAGACGAGTTGTAGTATGATTTGGTTAAAAAACGATGAAAGGAAAACAAGTCGATTCGAGAGATGCATTGAGATAAAGTGTGAGTCGATCAAAATTTCGAGGACGAAATTTCTTTAAGGGGGGAGGATTGTAACATCCCGTGTTTTAAAAGGTTGGTTTAGGGACTATTTGACATTTAGGTCAAGTCGAAAGAGGGACCAAATCAGCAAAGAAGACAATTTAGGGGGTATTTTGCAATCGGGACAAAAACAGGGACCTAACTGTAAATCCGTGGGAATGGATAAGAGAAGAAAAATCAGACCTTTTATCCCTCTTTTGCTCGACAGAAATTGAGGGTTAGGGTTTGGGTGAAAGAAAATTCGATTTCTATGGAGATTTCAAGTTGATTTCAAGGGGAAATCTGATTTTTTGTTGAATTCAACTTCAATGAGTTGATTCAAGCTAGGGTTTGTGGAATTTTGGTAAGTAAGATCCTATTTCTCTCTCCAGACAGAATTTTAGCTTTGTTTGATTTTAATGGAGTCTTGTTGCTTCGAATTTGTAGAAGTTTGTGAAGGATTGATCAAGGGAAAGCTATCCTAACTAGAATTCAATCGAATCAAGGTAAGAAATCAACCAATTCGATGATTTAATGTCAAAATTCTTAATTCTAGGGTTTAAGGTTTATGAAAATTGGGGATTTTGATGATTCATGTTGTTTTAGGGTTTATCTAGTTGAGAATTATACAATTTTGATATAAAAGAAACTTTAGAGAGATTATGTGATATAGGTTATCGATCGAACGACAACTCGAGGGACTGAATTAAACCTACTGTCCGAGCCAATCTGGGATTGATATGTTGCTCGTACGTACTTTCATAAAACGCGAAAGTCGTAGCTTAGGTTGTTAGCTTTCCGAAAAGGTATGGTACAAGTCATTTCGATATCGGACGAAAGAATTATGACTGTTTTACCGAACAGTGCGCAGTTAGGAAAAATTCTGCTTTGTTGTTTGTATTTTTGCAAACTTCAAAGGCGATTCACTTGGATTTTGGGGAATACATCTAATGACTAAATGTTAAGGTTATAAGTCAGTTCAAACAGTGATTGATCGACCCCGATTGGGCATGGTTATGAAGTTAGAAGATGAATCGATATTCGGTTATAGTTGAAGTCTTCGTGAGTTAGCGGTTTTGCTATTGTTTTAAAGATTTCATTGTTTTCTTTTAATTATTGGGAATCCCTCTGCTTTGTGGCGATATGACTCTTGGTTGTTCCACTTCCGTGTTTGATAAGATAATGAATCGAATGTAATATGGTTTTGATATACGAAAGTAAATGGATTTTGAAAGTTTGCATTAGATGCATGACAGGGTACCGAAGAGAGTAAGGTTCAGGTCCTACCATGGGTGTTGGGGGACGGCTCTATTACTCGAACTCAGTGATCTAAAACGTATTTAGATACTTAAGGTATATATGTATCATGAGGTAAACTCTTCAATGATTGCGGAGTCCCTTAGTGGGAGAGGGACTTACCGGCTAGGGGTAAGTCTCTTTCTCGAGGAGACGTAGTGCATTAGCTAGTGCCATAAATGGGCTGGTACTATCTAACGCACTCTAGGTTCTCCTGAGGAACTCTCCTCTTATTGGGAGCGCACCATGGGTGGGCAGCTAATCACTGCTATTGCTTGTTAGATTAAGGAAAACGTTTTGTATATAGTATATACAGTAACTGGTTTGATAACTCGTTTTGTCATGATGTTTACAACTTATTAAATGAACTTTTGAAAACGTGATGGGTTTTGGATTAGTCTTCTACCAGAATAACTCGTGTCGGTGAGTATTCTGACCCCCTCCCAGTTGTTAGTGTGCAGGTTCTTGGTTGTAGCCTCGAGGCGGAGTGTGTATTCCAGCCGGTGATCTTGTCTGACGAGGCTAGCAGGGTTATGTCGTTTTATATGATTTTTCGTTATTTTAAAGTTATGTAGTTATTGCAGAACTGAACTCTAATATGTATATACGTAAAACTTAGAGTTGTTTATAAGTTGTATCGGTGTTTTATGAGGCGTTTATATGTTTGTGGTTCGGGTTTCGACCCGAAACTGAGTTGGGTTTGTTTAGCTTCCGCTACATAGTTTATTCTTGTTTATGCGAATGTATGGTTTGCATGACAGGTTTTGCAGGTGCGACCGGTTCGATTTACAGAGGAGACTCTGCCGGATTTTAGTCTCGTCTGTGAATTGCCGGGGCGTGGTCGTGTCTATTTTGGGACACGGGGCGTCACAAAACTTCCACGAAAAAGGGTGATATTAGTTTTCTACTAATATTAGAGAAAGAGGACATCTGTTACAGCCACAAAACTTCATAAAATTATTATTGAAGAACTTATTAACAAATTATTCATTCTTTTTTCATTTATCACGCTTATTTCCTTCAAGGAAAGTCTATATATTTTTGTCGCATTTTGTTATCATTCATCAAATTTTCTATTTTGCAGACGGCTTTAACTCAATGGCTTCTAAAACTAGCTATGATACAATTCTTTATGGTAATTTTTTGAATGAAAATGGGATGTTGGAGAATGCTAAAGGTTTTCGAAACTTAATACATCGATCAGGGTCGTGTGGTGGAGTTACAGACAAGGCGCCCGTATTGGCCCCCCACCACCAAGGGTCCATTTACTAAAAAAAAAGGCAGGAGGTGAAGTAACATACAAACAAATATAGCTAACTAAGCATATAATGTATACTAGCCCCGTTGATAACCTCTGAGAATTTTCAAGCAAAAGAAGCAAGTTTGAATCTCATCGCCATCTGCTTCAATATTTTTATTTTTTACTGGTATACGAATAAAAAAGACTACTTCCTAAAAGTAAAGGTTAATAATTTAATTTGTATTAATGATGAAGAAATTTCAACAAAAAGTGAAGACAATGGGAATTGAACTCATGATCTCCTGGGTGTTGAAAGAAAAACCTGCCAACTTAGCTAAATGTACACATGTGTTCCTTTAATGTTTAGTTATTTATATACTGTATTCCGTTGTTTTTCGTTTCCTTTGGGAGCCTCATGTGTTCCAGCAGGAGTTGGGGGCTAAGCGGTGGCTTTGGGCCTAGGCCGCCCCTGATTACAAGTATGGTTTACTCCGACTTAAAACCAGATTGCTGATATATTTACTAAAAGTTTGCAAAAAGCAAAGCATAAAGAACTTTGTATCAATCTCTCTCTGTCGAATCCCAACTCAACTTGAGGGGCGGTGTTAGATTAAGAGCATCTCCAATGCAAAACTCAGTCTTAGAAACTCGGAGTGCCACATAGGACTTTTAGAGTTTTCATCTTAAAATTCATCTCCAATGCAAAACTAATTCAAATCTCAAAGATGACGTGTCGAGGGTGGAATGGAGATATCTCAAGAGGACACCCCATTTTTAGAGTGTCCTCTTGAGATATCTCTAAGTGCCAACTCAGCATATTCATATAATAAAAAAAAACAAACAAACAAATAATTAATATTACCTAAAACTACGGAACACAATTAAAAAGGAATCATGGCTGCTCGGTCTCTTCTCTCTCTTTTCTTCACTGCTTTGAACCAAACCTCACCAAAAATTGCTCTCATGTTTTAACGTCATCTTCATCTTCTTCCTTTAATTCTTAACTTCTTCTTCATTATCCCAAACAACAAAATTGAAGGTATGATGCTTGTTTCTCTTGTGATATTAGATTACAAAATTCAAGTTTCTTAAAACTCAATTCTTTCTGTTCTCTAAATTTTTCAATCAAACTAAGAAGGTATGGTTTCGCTTCTTCTTGATTTCTGGAATCCTAATAATAAAATCTCTCTCCTTATTTCTTAGTAGAATAATGAAAATTCTGGTTCAATAACTCTATTAAATGTTAGATTATAGGAAAAAATCCTAGAAAGTATGATTAGCTAAAGATATTGGTCCTTCGATATATAAATCAAAATTAATGTTCTTTAAAATTTCAACCTACAATAAAAGAATCCATAGAAGAATTAGGCCACCATTGAAACTCAAATTAGAAAACAGTAGAACCGAAATTGAAAGTAGAATAAATACCTAATAGAGATTAGTACCAATAAACAAATGGCTGAAAGAATATGATATTATGTAAAATCATAGGGTTTGGAGATGAAAATATAAAAAACAATCTATAAAATCAAGGGTTTGAAGATATTATCAACAGTTGATGATTATTCTAACAATACACCTTCAAAGATAAGCAAAATTTTGAAAAACTTCAGTAATCTTACAAGTCTCCAAATGAATTTGGTCGAACAATTAATACGGCTTCCCTCCAAAATGTCGACTTCCAAAATGAAAACATTCGTGAGATTGGTTTTGGCGAGAATATATTGGTTGAAATTATTGGGATTTTTGTATTTCTTTTAATGAAAAAAAATGCCACACTAGCAATTTTTAGAGTTTTAAAGTGTTGCATTGGAGAAGTCCTTCGAATAGAGGATCTCAATCATGACAAATAGGAACGAAAAAATTAGAGATTAACATTTGAATCTCGACACATAGGATTTTTAAAGTTTTTTTTTGAATTTTGCATTGGAGATGCTGTAAGAACATCTCCAATGCAACACTCAACCTAAAAAATCTCTGAGTGCAATATATGATTTTTGGAGTTTTTAAGAACAAACTGTCTCTAATGCAACACTCTATTTCTAGAGTGTCATCTTGAGGTATCTCTATTTGTCCAACTCATCAATAATTATTTTTCAACCAATAGAAATCGAGTCTTTTATATTTCCTCAATAACTAATTATTTATTTACAAAAATAACTGTGCCACATAAGTAAATAACATAATTTAGAGTTTTGGAATGGAGATAAAAAAAAAATTGAGGATCTCTATTTTAGCCACCTAGGAATTGAGAATCTCAAGTGGAACTTGACAGATAGGAAAAATTGAAGATCTCTATTTTAGCCACCTAGGAATGGAGATATAAAATGTTGTCAACTCGAATGGAAAAGCAAAATGCTCATATTTATATACATCAAAAACAGAAAAACATACAGTTATCATAACCCCATTACGGGAAGTACAGAAGAAAGAACAACTCTATTACAAATAAGTACATGGCTTTTGTAGAAATCAATATTCAAAGAGAAGAGAAGAAGAAGAGAAACACTCTAAAGGAAGCTAGGGATTTCATTAGTGATAAATTAGGTTTACAAGATAACAATATATAGTAAAGATAAAAGACTAAAAGGCCCTCAAAGGGCAAATTACTAAACAACCCCTAACTATTATATATATATTATTCTAACACCCTCCCTCAAACTCACGGTGCGTTGTTGAAAAGCATCGAGAGTTTGCTAACTAAGAAACGAAAGCGTGGAACCGAGTGTGACTTGGTGAACAAGTCAGCAATCTGCATAGTTGATGAGACAAACGGCAAACTGATGGTGCCTTGAGCAAAATGATGTCGGGTAAAGTGACAATCAATCTCAATGTGTTTGGTGCGTTCGTGAAAGACCGAATTATGCGCAATATGGATAGCACTTTGATTGTCACAATACATAGGAGTAGGCTCTAAAATCAAAACACCCATGTCTGCAAGTAACTCACGTAACCAGACTATCTCAGCTGTGGTAGATGCCATAGCACGATACTCAGCTTCAGTAGATGATCTAGATACAACAGTCTGTTTCTTGCTCCTCCAAGAAATAAGAGAATCTCCCAAGAATACACAATAACCTGTAATAGACTTGCGATCTGTGCAATCGGTCGCCCAGTCTGCATCTGAATATGCTCGCAAAGTCAAAGAAGAAGTCGATGAAAGAAGGAGACTTTGAAAACAAGTACCTCGAAGATATCTCAGAATACGGAGAACAGCTGCCCAATGAACTGTAGTAGGTGAACCCACAAACTGGCTAACAACATGCACAACATATGCGATATCTGGACGAGTAATAGTGAGATAAACCAAACTGCCAACGATAGTGCGATATAGTGTAGGATCTGCCAAAGGAGTACCATCCGTAGAAGAATAACGAGCATTAGACTCGATAGGAGATTCGGCCGTCCGAGTATCACTGATACGTGCACGTTCAAGAATATCTGCAGTGTATTTGGACTGAGAGAGGAGATAGCCTTGTGGGGTAGAGGCTACTTCAATCCCCAAAAAATAACGGAGAGTGCCTAGATCCTTCATTTCAAATTGGCTAGCTAACTGCAACTTCAAAGATCGAATACCATCAACATCATCACCAGTAATAATCATGTCATCAACATACAATGACAAAAGAATGCGACCTGCAACACTACATTTGACAAAAAGAGCCGAATCATGATTGCTAGAAGCGAAGCCAAGAGATGTAACCACAGTTGAGAACTTCTCAAACCAAGCTCGTGGTGCCTGTTTGAGACCATATAATGCTTTCTTAAGCTTACAAACTTCTCCAGGTTTATGTGAAACACCAGGAGGAGGAGTCATATAAACTTCTTCCTGAAGATCTCCATTTAAGAAAGCATTTTTAACATCCATTTGAGATATATGCCATTGACGAACCGAGGAACCTGCAATAAGCAAACGAACAGTAGTCATTTTTGCAACCGGAGCAAAAGTCTCCTCATAGTCCATCCCGTACTCCTGCGAAAACCCTTTAGTAACTAGTCTTGCTTTGTACCGCTCAATAGACCCATCAGACTTTGTTTTAATTTTGTATACCCAACGAGAACCAATAGTACGTTTACCAGATGGCAAAGGTACTAAATCCCATGTGTCAGTCTTATGCAAAGCAGAGAGTTCTTCAGCCATTGCCTTTTGCCAAAGAGGATCAACAACTGCCTCCTTATAGGAAGAAGGCTCAGAATGACAATGAATAGATGCCAAGAAAGAAGTAAAAGAAGGAGAAAAAGTAGAATAAACATAGTCAGGTAACTGAGTGGACTTACGAACACGATGAGGATAACGAGATGGATGTGCAATCTCATCAGGAGTTTGGTCAGCCGTAGGGGTTGGAGGGACATCACAAGTGAGAGGAGCATCAACAACATCAGGTGCAGCAGGCTCAACATGGGCAGTAGGAGTATCATAAACATCAGAAAAAGGATCAATATGGATTAGGTTAGAGGGAGTCACATCATGAGCATTGGCAGGAATAGAAAAATAAGGTATATGCTCTAAAAATACAACATGACGAGAGACATAAAATTTATGAGTAACTGGATCATAACATCCATAACCCTTCTGACCTTCACCATAACCAAGAAACACACACATGGCAGAACGAGAAGATAACTTGCTACGCTCAACACGAGGACGAAGAACAAAACAAGTACACCCAAAGACTCTTAAGGACGAGTAGTCAGGGGCATGCCCTGTCAATTTTTGAAATGGAGACAAACCTGAACAGTGGGAAGTTGGAATTCTGTTAATTAAATTTACCGCAGTGAGAACAGCTTCGCCCCAATACTCACTAGGAACAGAGGCAGACAATAACAAAGAACGAGCAGTTTCAACGATGTGCCGATGCTTTCTTTCAGCAACACCATTTTGCTCAGGAGTATCTGTACACGAAGATTGATGGACAGTTCCATCCATAGCAAGCAATTCACGAAACCTATTTGAAGTATATTCCCCACCTAAATCACATCTAAAACACTTAATGACAGAGGAATATTGTGTTTTAACTAAGGCTTGAAATTGTTGATAAATATCATAAAATTCAGAGCGATGTCCCAATCAGCTTCTGAGATTGTACATCCTGCACATAACAACCAGTGGAAGAAAATAAAACCAAACATCCAGAATCACACAACTGACCAATAGAAGCAAGATTTAAAGTAAGTTCGGGAACATGAAGAACATTCTGAAGAGATAGATTAGGTGTGACAACAGAACCAATACCACCTAATGACATTGGTGTACCATCAGCCGTTCGGACTGGAAGATCAGATATATGCTTTAATGAAACAAAAGATGATACGTCAGGGGACATATGGCGAGAGGCTCCAGAATCTAAAATCCAAACTGAAGAAGGCATACCTGAAGAAGAAATAAGAGAAAACAAACCTTCAGAAGAGGACAAGGCATGGGGCTGCATAGCTAAGAATCTCTGAAACTGATCTGATAGTGAGTCTAATGTAGTACTAGAAGACTTTGGAGCTAAAGAGCCTTGCGGAGCAGAGGTGGACATAGCATGTGGCTGCATAGCAAGAAATTTTTGATACATTTGAAATTGATCAACCACATTATCACTTTTGGGCATATAAGAAGACGAGCCACTAGAACCAGACGAGTCAGATGGCGGTATAACGGCTGCTGTGTTATGCTGATAAGGCTTCTGAGGTCTCTGATTCTGTTGTGACTTGTTCGTTAACTTGGGACATTGAGCCTTCCGATGACCCTTTTGCTTACAAAAGCTGCATTCATCCATAGCAACTTTTGTATAGGATTTGTTCTGATGATTCTGATTTGACTTCGAATGTACAGCTAACACTGTTTCAGTAGGTGTTTGCAGAATGCCTTTTCTTGCTTGGTACTTGAGACGTGTCTCTTCAGCCATAAGCTCATTTACAACTTTAGCAATAGACGGAAGTGGCTTACTGTGCAAAATTGTACTACGAATTGATTCAAAATCACTACGCAAAGCCATCAAAAACTGAACCAAACGACCTTCCTCCCTACGAGCAATATAAGGAGGACAAGCCTGCAACTCTTCGGATTCTGTAAGAGCTAACTGATCCCAAAGATCAGTCATTGCAGCATGAGTTTGAGGGAGGGTGTTAGAATAATATATATATAATAGTTAGGGGTTGTTTAGTAATTTGCCCTTTGAGGGCCTTTCACGAACGCACCAAACACATTGAGATTGATTGTCACTTTACCCGACATCATTTTGCTCAAGGCACCATCAATTTGCCGTTTGTCTCATCAACTATGCAGATTGCTGACTTGTTCACCAAGTCACACTCGGTTCCACGCTTTCGTTTCTTAGTTAGCAAACTCTCGATGCTTTTCAACAACGCACCGTGAGTTTGAGGGAGGGTGTTAGAATAAAATATATAGTAAAGATAAAAGACTAAAAGGCCCTCAAAGGGCAAATTACTAAACAAATCCAGCAAGCACCAGTACCCACTTTTCAACCTATCCTTTAATTCCCACTCAAAACCAAAACCACTTCTCAAAAAAAAAACTACCTATAAATCCTTTCCCACCAAAACCAAGCAAATCCCTTGACCGAAACCGTCCAATAGTTTCTTCTTTGCTGCCTGCGTATTAATGGGATCAAATCCCACAAAACCAACTTTAATTTCAAAAGAAAAGCTACTCCCAAATTCTCTAAATCAAAAAAGAAAAATCAAACCCTAATGCTCTTGATACCATGTAGAAATCAATATTCAAAGAGAAGAGAAGAAGAAGAGAAACACTCTAAAGGAAGCTAGGGATTTCATTAGTGATAAATTAGGTTTACAAGATAACAATATATAGTAAAGATAAAAGACTAAAAGGCCCTCAAAGGGCAAATTACTAAACAACCCCTAACTATTATATATATATATATTATTCTAACAGCTTTGAGGGCTCTGGAATTATATGGATATTAAACTTACTAACCACTTGAATTAACAAGCTAGTTGACTCCTATAGTATAATCAGGAGCCTCTTTATTGACAATATAGTAGCTAATATTCATCTTATCAGACAAAGATTTTACAAGTTCTTTGCTCAGAGGAACTGCAACTCTAAGTTCTTCACCAATGATCTCCAATGGTTGGTACCATCATAGGTTCATTAGGAAACTTTGGTCGTGTATGACTGCGTTTTTGCTGTGTTCACTGCTAATCTCTTCTTCGGCTTGATAGTTCTGCTTATTGTGAAGTTCAGTATGCATTTCTTCTATCATTGGTTTCCAAAGACGAACACGCGCGTTAATGAACCAATTTGAGACCTGAAATTGAAGAATAACAATCCGAACTTGAGATCGTTTCACAAGCTATCATAAAAAAGAGTTATGAGATGCATAATAAGTTGCTATAAATGTAAGTTCTTGTGTAATAAAATGTAGTTTGAGCTGTGAAAATTACCTGGCTCCTTGTCAATCCGCTTCTTATGGAGAGTAGATGCTTCTCCGTGTCGTCTGGATACCTGATAATGATAACCATGTAATTATGATCGACTACTGAAACAAAAATGAAACCGATACTAAAACTATGTCTTTGTTTATTTCTCTTTTGATTACTAAGTTTTCTTTTTCGGTTATCTGGGGTTCTGTATCGGGCAAAGCCAGTAGTGGCCAATCGAGGACTAGAACTTGATCTTGGGGTATAGTGAAGGAACTTACGGATAAAGGAACTTACGGATAAAGGAACTTACGGGTAAAGGAAGTTTTGAAACATCCAAGCTCGTAGAACTGAGACCGATTTTTCGGGCAACCCTCTCTGTGGTTTCCATAAACGCTGACCTCTTCTCCGGAGCTGCTGCATAGCCCATTGATTTTGGATGATAGAAGATTTAACCGATGTCTCCTCCTTTGCACTTTGACGACCAATACATTCTTCGTTCAATATGATTTGTCTTTCAATTTTGTTCCTTAGGTGTTTATATACCGAAGAGATTGTATGAAGGGTAAAACGAGCGTGTATTTGTGCACCCAACTCGGTTGCACCTCGAAATGCAGATATTACTTTGTTAATTTCATCTTGGACTTGGTCATATTTATCATCAACCTGAAAATCAATAAAAGGAATCCAATTTTTTCTAAGCCTTTAAAGAGATCAAAACTACCAGAGAAGAAAGAATATATACTCCATTAACACATACCAATTGTAGCAGAGCCACAAGTTGAGCTTTCTTTCCTTCAACTTCAAGGTGTGGTATCTCGAGAATTCTTCGACTGTCCTTATTCCGGCTTTCTTCAGAGGAGAAAAGCTCATCAGACCCAGTTAGTAAGTTACCCGTTTCGGAAAAGTAGTTTGAAGAAAATGATGTATCTGTCCCGGTTCTAGACGGCTCGGGTGACTCATATATGTTTTCAGAATCACCAAGTGAGAAACTTGCAACTTCAGCTAGTATTTGTTGCAGTATTTGGACATATTTGGAACCCGGTAATTCATGCGAGAGAATGATTGGTCTGTAAGAACTAAGATCAAGAGATGGTTCCTCGTAGTTAGAGGCTTGTTCCGAACCAAACCCGACGTCTCCTAGAGAACCGGAACAACTTATTTCTGAGGGCCAATCTGGGATAGTTGGCATATTGAGAATTCGTGGTGGAAATACTAGTCCTGTGTGAATTTTTCCTGCAAATTCGGAAGAACCCAAAGATTTTTCAAATCCCCATTTGATATCCGGTTGGTTGCTAAAGCTTGCACAGTTTATCGGTTCTAGAAGGTCGTGAACATTATGAAATCCACGATGATCCCAATTCGAAGAGCTGGCAAGAGAAATATTTGAAGTATCAATATCAAATTCATGTGAAGTGTAAGAACTCAGATTTTCCAATGGTAATTCTGACATAGAGGATATCTTCACCACATCAAAATTCTCGTGCAGATCAAAACCTCTACGCGAACCATTACCAAGGCAATTAGCAGAAAATGGCGGTCCTCGATAGGTTTCCTCTTGAAGATCATGATTAGAACTCAAGTTTGAACTTCTTAAAGAACCATTTCTTAGAACTGATGTTTCTTGATCAATAATGGGGTTGAAATTTTCGAAGTGTAGATCATATATTGGTTCTCCTTGAAGTGTTGAATGCGAAGACATAATCTGGGTGTTACTGGTTGAATCTAGCGGAACTAATGAACCCATACCAAACATGTTTGTATCGATAACCATGGGATTTTGATCAATATAACCCGAAGAATTGAACATTTCATCCTCCATTAAACTAGTAAGATACTAATTAACCTGAGAAACAGAAGGCAACAATACCAAATTCAGTATTCGAATTCTCTTTTGACAAGCAACAAACTAGTAGATCATAGTTCATGTCATACTAATTCAGTATGTGATTTCTCTTTTGACAACCAACAAGCAAAATGTAATAAAAGTTGAAGGATCACTGGCGCCTTGACGGTAGTCAATAACGTCCATACCGCGTATTTTGCTTCCTTACAATTCGTGGATACTTAGATGATTCAGTACTTTTAATTTTCTGTACAAACATTTTCAGCCTTAGTTAACCCAATCTCTTGTGAACATCTATAGAGTTAACTAGGTAAGAAAACGAATTGAGTTACTAGATGTTAGGGGAATTCTTTAGGCACCTCCTAATTTGAATATAGGTACCACCGAAACCGAGGTTGCCAAGCCATTTGACCCAATTAGGTCAAAGAGGGCTAAATGTGGGGCGCGAAACCTATTGCTGCGTCTATTATATGTATCGTAGAAATCAGAAGATAATCTAAAAGCTAATGATATCCAAACTAGTGAACTTAAGTGGTATAGCGCTAGTGTACTACATACTAAACAAGGTAGGGCAACATACATGGGTACCCATACTATCGACGTTCCAGGTAACATTGCTCATAACAATTTAACATACGAAACAAAAAAACTTCACTCGTAATCAAACTGTTAATGGGAGACTACTTCAAGTTTGTAGGAAATTCATGACAGTTTGAACAGTATTTGAACAAATATTTGTGTGCTAAATTTTGAACTAATAACAATTAGTAACTATAACAGTTTTCTCCTAAAACCCTAAAGTTTAAACCTCAAAAGTTTGAAGATATTATCCAAGATGAATACCAGAATTACAGTTAAGAACAAGAAGGAATCATGTACAGTGACCAACCTCCAATATAAGAGCAAAACAGCAACCACCCAAAGTGAATGAGCTGCCAAAACTACAATTTGCACCTCAAAACCTGTAAACAAAGAGTGGAAATTGAGCTCAGAATTCCATAAGATAATCAAACCAACCAAACCAACAATTAATTTATACATATTCTCTTCACCAACCAAGTACATAAAAATGGAAATTTTCCTTTTTCCTTTCTTTTGAACAGTGATTAACATCAAAAGTAAGACAACTCAAAAACAAAATTATTACTTGATAACATTTTTTACCCTTGTCTTGTGAGAATAATCTCCCATCGACATAGCTTCGCGCGCAATTATTATATAATTTAGGACTGATGCTCAACTCATTGTCAGTTATTTTTTTATTTTGAATGTTCGAAATTTGTATTAGAGCTAAGCCAAGATATGATAGATCGAATGATGATACGAGGTTAAAACCACTGAGAGGGCACGTGAAAATAGTCCCACATAGACAAATCGAAATGTCGTGCCTAATAGTATAAAGATTTAGAGGTCTCTTTATTGCCAATATGTTTTGAGTTAGAAGTTGTGATAGACTAATCACTAAACAAACGTTTTCTTACAAAAAATGAAAAAGAAAATCTAAAGTGAAAAACAACTCTATGAAAGAAGCAAAAGAGGAAGTTGTATCTTCATACCCTTTTAATTGGTTTGAAACTAGGGTTTCAACAGGAAAAGCCAACAGGAATTAACACATGTTGTGATGTTTTCCACTTCTATCAAATCACAAAATCAAATATATCACATTTAGAAAGTAGGTCTTTCTCTTTTCATGAATATAGAAATTAGTTTTTTCTTCTACACCACCACTAACAACCCAAAAGACCAGAGAACCAAAAACATCAATTTTGAGACCCTATTAAAGAAGAATCATTCATAAACCCCTCTTCCTTTTCTCACTCAACCCACAAACTTTAAAGACTCAAAAACAATAATGAGTCTTCAATAAATAGTAGAAAACCCCACTGATGAAATGAGTCAAAAAGCCAGAAAAATCTAGTACAAAGATGTGGGTGCATATGAAGTATGAACTCATAAACATTTATTAGAGAGAGAGAGAGTGAGAGAGAGAGAGAGAGAGAGAGAGAGAGAGAGAGAGTTAAGAAGAGAGAAGATGGAGAAATGGGTTTGGAGAAATAATAAAGAAATTACTGTTGGTGCAGAAGAGGCACTCATTTCTGTTACAGGCTTTTGAGGACCCATCACTCTCTGTATCAGATCTTCTTTGTCTTCCCTCACTCTCTCACCTCTGATTTGATTTGTTTTTTTTCTGTAATCATCAAAAGCAAAATATCTGGAATCTTGCTGTTTGGATTCCTGTTTATGGCTGGTAGAGTGAACTGCATTTTCTCAGACATAAGCTTTAACTTTTTTTCAGCTGTTTTTGGTTTAACTAGTACATGGGTAGAGAAAGAGATGAATAGAGAAGACAAAGAAAAACAAATCCTCCAAAGTGTTCATGTGTGTGTCTTAGAGAGAGAATCATAGAGAGAGAGAGTGTACAATATACATTGATGGGTAATAGTATTGGCCATTGGGTGAGAAAAATGATGAAGTAAGCAATGAAAAAACAAAAGAAAGAAACTGTGAAAATCTAGTGAAAAGATATAAGATAATGAGTGGAATTTAACAGAGGAGGAAGGGATAATGACAAGATTTCTAGCTTTATGCTAAGTATGGCAGCACTGTTTTGTACGGTTGAAAGAGTGTCAGTTGCCTGAAATGGAAGGCCTACTCGCCTAGTTTTTACAGCATCTTGCTTGTAAACTTTGCTTTGGTATCACAAACAACCATTGTGAATTATTAATACAAACACTCACACACGTACATAAATGTGTGTATTGTTTGTGTGCAATCACATGGGTCATTGTATTGTTATACATCAACTCATGTTTTAAAGTTGGTCGAAGAATCACGACTTACATACGCAATCGAATTTTATGGTTACTCTCTTTACAACTTATTAATGGATACAATTCTTTCAACAACAAAAAAAAATCGATGGATACAATTCTTTTGGTATGCTTAGTTTATGAGTTTGGACATGGATGATCTTATTTGGGTACATCTTGTTTGGGCTATTGAATTTATGTTTTTTTATTTCCTAGCGTGGGTGTTGGTAGGAATTGACAGACACTTTAGCATGAGCTCTGATTTGGGGGAAATCCCAAAATTCAACTTTTTTAAAATATATTTTTTTCAGTAACAATACAAGTACTTCCTTGGTGACTCCATTCTAATAAGACGAGAGACATCTTGGTCTTTCACCAAGAGAAGACCAAAATACCCTTGGTCTAATTCACCACATAGGTAAGGAGGTCACCCATGGAGTCATCAAAGAGGTACTTTTATCATTTTTGTACATTTTCTGAAGTTGAATGTGATGTTTTGAAGTTAGTATTGTGAGGGGTTGAAATAGTGGGTCAAGAAGTCAACGGGACTGGGTTGTTGAACGGAAGTCAGACTTTCACCTGTTAATATTTTTATGGACACCAACAACATTCTTGGGTTTAACCTATGACAAGAAATGAAAGACACGTGACCGTAAGATCTTTGGGGACATCAGGATGGTGCCGGCCAAAGGACTCTAACGGTCAAGTCAGTAAGCTTGCTATAAAAGTAATGAATGTGTGAGCAATGTCCCTGGAATGTTACTGTCGAGGGGATGGTCGGAGAATGGCGCGACTCGTAGAGTGGTCAGAGCTCGATCTCTACGGGTAATCTGACTTGCTTGGAGAGACAATAAGAGATTTTATAAGGCATGGCGTTGAATAAGGTAACCCTCATGAGGTCTCTCTCGTTCAGGGGTATGTGCCATAAATAAAGTGGGAGGTTTGCCTTAGGGAAGGGTCGACCTTGTGTCTTGTGAGAGTAAATCACGTGGGTGATGGTGAAGGGGTATGACCTCTCTATAGGAGAGATAAAGTAGGCAAACCCTTGATAAAGTAGACGACTTCTGGCAGGGAGATAAAGTAGGCAGACCCTTGATAAAGTAGACGACCTCCCTGGGGAGATAAAGTAAGCAGACTCTTGATAAAGTAGACGACCTTCTAAAGAGATAAAGTATGCAGACCCTTGATGAAGTAGATGACCTCCTGTAGAGATAAAGTAGGTAGACCCTTGATATCAAGTAGACAAACCCTTGAGTAGTTGTCAGGAAAGAGAAAGTGTATGCTTGCCTCCTCTAGATAAGTCTTATATTCTCTGAGAACAGTACTTGATAAAGTCTTGTACCGAGGTGCAAGACCGTACTTGGATGTGAGAGAGAGATTGCAAGATTCTACGAGAGAGAAAGTAGTGTCATAAGTTGATTGCGGATGGTTTCGATGTCAGACAGTAATATAAGGCGAATATACGATGTATTAGTCGTAACCAGAAGTATTAGGTGATCGTTCGATGATCCGTATCATCCCCTTCCCAGTCATTTTATAGTGTATGTGGTCGACTATCACCTGGCGGTAAGCTATCGTCTTTAATGCTGTAACACATGGAGTTGTCTCCATAAATACGGATATCGTAACCCCTTAACGGGTATATTCGGGTTGTCATCTTGAATGACAATAACATCTCCTCAACGGATATACGGAGGGAGGTCTGCTGAGGAGGTGAGGATTGATATTTATCCAGGGTTGGATGTGTTTACGTATTTTACCGTTGCTTCGGGTGCCCGAAGATGGATGGGTCGGGCCCATTAGCCATTAAGTACATGGGCTTGGTCATCTCGTAGGCCCATTAATCGTGGATTTTATAGGCGCTCTTGATGACGGATTTTGGCCCATACAGATTTCAATTTTATTCATGTTTTTGTAGCCTTCAATAAGTTGTTTGGGTTGATTTGGGTGGTTTTAGGTTAAATTCTTTACGATCACAATCGGTTTAACCAAGCCAAGATTTTCATGCTATTTCAACATTGCCTCACGATTTGTGCAATAATAAGCTATGTGAGTTTGTTGGAGTTAAAATCGCACCAATTTTAACTCCCGTAACCGCATTCTGTTACTGAAGTTAAAATTGGGGGATCATGTCGAATTATGTACAACTTGTGTTATTTGTTTTTATTGATCATTGCTTTTCTTAAAATGCCTTACTTTTATATATGTTTAATGCATTTTATCTTTATTTGGCTTAATTTTAGTCATTATTGGTTGGTTCCTTCCCATGGTGAAGGAGTGAAAGCAGAAAGAAAGAGCCTGAAAGAAAATGAGGCACAATTCGTCGCCCAATGAAGCAGGGGAGTCATCCAATGTTGGAGATTGTACACTTTGGTTGTAGAAAGTAATTGTACTCAAGTTCGTCAAAAGGTGGAGGCATCCGAAATTCTACAAATCGTGAGAAGGTGGCTGCATATCGGTGTTTAGTTGGATGTTTTTTTATGTTATTAGACTTTGTTTAGTTTGAATATTTTGGTGAGAATTTTATTGAGTTTTATATTTTTGAGTTTTAAGTGTTGATGTACATACAAGTTTAGGCTTGCATCCTGGATTTGGGATGAGTTTGGCATTAACATCTTCCTAAATGTTGGAGTTACATAAATTGTCTGTTTTCTCTGAGGAAATTCGATGATCTCTTACTGATTTCCTCTAGGAAATTCGACTCGAAACCACTGATTTCAACTTCCCATGATTATACTATGTTAGTTGCGTTGAATTCGGTACGATGCAACCAAATTTGTCAAAAGAAATTGGTTGCATCAGGCGGAATTACTGCTCGTGCTCGAATTTTGTTTCACATACCAAAAAATACGTCAGCAAACATGTAATATATGTGTAGATGTATATATATATATATCTGTGGAGGTTGAATCATATCCGAAAGTCGATTTAGTAAAGCCCTTTGGCATTTCCCTTTTTTAGAATTTCCTTCATCCATAGTGGAGGTTGAATCATATCCGAAAGTCGATTTAGTAAAGCCCTTTGGCATTTCCCTTTTTTAGAATTTCCTTCATCCATAGTGGTTTTCAAGATAAAGACGACAACTTAATAAGTCGTGTATGAATTCAGTATGGATAGGAGGTTTCAAGAGATCACCAACGATGGGTGACACTGGTGATCCCAATTAGAAGAGGATGAGTGCTTAGGGATTTGAATGTTTGTGAGATTTAGGGTTCAATTTTTTAGGGAGAGAAAAAAATAATGTGTGTGAGAAAACCCCACGAAGCGAGTTTTTATACCTAAAGCAAAGGGAGGTTTTTCGAACCAAACTTGGTCAAATGGAACTGACCAAGTCAACAGGTGTATAGGAGGGTTTTTTAACAAAAGGGAGGGACCATAAAATTTCCAAAGAGAGTTTAGGTTTTCACAATATTGTAATAGAAAAATAATGGCTAAGTTAGCTTTGAGCTTTTATAAGGAATTAAGCTAACTCCCTTTAAGTTTCTCTGAGGTCGGCCCCAGGGACTAACCAGTAAAGCCTCGCTTCGAGTCCCCAAGACCTCACAGACAAACTACATAGAAAGAATTAAACGACCCCAATTAATTTTATCTCTATAAATAGATCATCAAAACTAATAAGTCGTATTTTAGCTCAATTGTAGAAAGCATGTTAGAATGTTCAAACAACTCAAATCCAATATCTAAGCATAACTTTTTTTCTTCTCAAATTGTTTTTTTTTCAATTACTTTAGTTGACACTTCTACCAACACCCCACCCCCCTAACACGATTACTAAACCTCCCTCTAACATCACCACCACAGTTACTTAGCCTTTACCATTGTACCTCCACTACCACCACCATTACTAAAGCTCCACCATTAAACCACCATAAACACCAATTGGGCTCTCTTCTCATATAATCATTTTCTAATATTAGTTTTGATTTACATAGAAAGGAAACTGAACAAGCTACTATAGTTGAGTTCCGAACTCGCCGAACCACTTAATCGTGAGGTCAACTAAGGACCGACAAGGGGCTCTCTCCGAACTCGAGCCGATTTCTGAGTAATTCAATCAACTCTTTCCTTTCAGACTACAAGTTATGAGTACAAGTTTATGTTTGAACCTCACATTATGTTTGAGGAAAATGTAGAGGGTTCCCATAGACAAATTTTTTTTTTCTTGTGAAATGCGCGTGGGTCACATTCTTCGAACTCGCTTTGGGCTTCCGGACAGTGGCAGATACAGAAATAATTTTCAGGGGAGGCCAAAAATAAAATTTGACTAATTTCTAATCTACGTAAACAACTTTCTTTAAAATTGTCTCTAAGTAAACTTACATTACACCATAAACTAATATTTATTGGAAGTGACGAAAAAGAAAAAAACCTAATCTGGGGATGACACTCTACGACTCTACTATAACTAAAGTATTTTCAGACATATATATCACTATTATGTTTATCGTTAATTTAGACTCTTCATTTGGAGTTTCAAATTTATTTAAAATCATACCTATATGAGCTCATTTCTAGTAAATGTAAAAGTAGTAACGTACAATGATATAGCCTTTGTCGACTTATCGTTCATGTGAAACAAAAAAGAAACAAAGTTATAGACAATAATGGGCACTAAACTAAGCTAAATAGATAAAATTGAACAATAAAAACCTCCCTTTAACATAAAAATTTTGTTAAACTTCATATATTTAATGAGTTCATTTTGAGCAAATAAAGTTACTTGAATCATGCTTGAAACAAGATTTACAAAGGTACAAAAGTTTCAACTGCTACATTTAAAAATGAATCATAATAAGGTATAAAAGAAATAAAAACAAAAATTTGGAGAATAGGGGACTCAAGCCTGGGTGTTTCAAACCCACAACCTAACCAAGGACCACTTCATTAAATCAACGTTTATGACTGTATATTACAGGAGGCATTATACATTGGGTCAGCCTGTGAACCCGAGGTTCATAGCCTACCCTCGCCCCTATGTAGATCCGCCACCGCTTCCCGCATCTGAACTCCGACCCGAGTTTCACTATTCAAATCTGAATAGTTCTCTTTTCACAACTAGAAAGAACCCCTCATCTTGGATCTCCGAAGAACCTTAGATGCCTAACTAACATCAAATATCTCCCTTGCCTCTTGGAGGTCAGTTCGGGCAGTAACTTCGTATAGATCCTCTTGTAGATTGACTACTACAGTACACACATGGAACAAATTAACACATACCCATTTTCTACCAGATTAGCACTCAAGCTTCCAACTCTGTTATCACTTGGGGATCACTTCTTGTTGGATACTTAAAGATAAATTTTTATGCTTGGATTGTGTCGTCCGTTCCTGCCGGATTAGGATTCATAGATAGAGATGGTTATGGTGCTTCCTATATTAGCCTCCTTTGGCCAAATTATTTCAACCTTGGGAGTCTCCCTGTTCAGGTATATCAATTTGAACCCATTCGGTACTTGAAAGAATGGATATGCTATGTGATCAGGGTTGTTGAGCCCATTCGATACTTGAAAGAATGGATAAGCTATGTGATCACTGCAACCTTGATTTTGAATTGTGTTGCTCAGAGTGGTGTATAGATCCAATACAGTAGATAGTACGGTAGAGAAAACTAGATGCACCTTTGTACCAGATGAAGCTGATGCTTAAGGACCCGCCTATGATTTTTTTTTGATGAGAGAACATTGCATTAAAAACGAACGAAAGTACTACAACCACACAAACGGCTAAAGAAAAGCCGACACAAACAAGAGTACTACAAACACACAAAACAACTAAAGTAAAGCCGACACAAAAGAAGGTACAGAATTCCATTCTTTCCTTTCTTCATTTCTTCTCCCCCATTTTGCAATCGCATCAGCTGGAGCATTGCAATCCCTAGAAACATAGGTGAACATGATTCCTTCGAACTTGTTTATAAGGGATTGAATTTGTTGTATCATCTTTAAAGATTGCCAGTGTAGACCAATATTATGACCGTTGATGAATTTGATCAGTGCTTGGTTATCGCTTTCTATATGAGCCTATGATATAGCGGGTAAATTAACGTATTTTGAAGGGGAAAATCTAGCGGTGACCTCAAACCTCAAACAAAGAATAATCAGTGCACAATGTACTTGGCAAAATATAATTAGGTAGATTTAATTTTTATCAAAATTCCTTCTTCTTTGCATCCTGAATAGAAATAATATTTTATCCAATATTGTTGCCAAAACAATTTAATAGATAACATAAAAGCAACAAACTGTAGAAGACAAATCCTAGTGTTTATACTTGCACTTTCAGTGAAAGTATAAGTAATAAGCACAAGCATAAAACTTCCATCTTTTAAGGGTTTTTCCTTTTAGAGTGCCATGACAAGCAAAAGTTGTCCATCACTTCTCCCATTACAAACTTTTAAAACCTGATAAGAGAGTTACAAAAGCAAACTCATCTTCTCTAATTTGGAACTTTCATTGTTTCAGGATGTATTTAACTCCAAATAGAAAATTCTTTTAAAAACTATGGTCGAGTACATTAATAGAAAAAAGTAATAATGGAAACCCAATTCATTTAAATCTAGATCATTTGAAATAAAAATCAAATCCCGAAAAGAATACATGATCTAAAACTAAAACTACTTGTTTTAAACTTAGCAAACTACGATGATAAACTCAATAATTATTTCAGTGAAGGAGGATCTTAACCTTTCAAAATTTTCCTAGGTTAACAAACGAAATGTAGAGTTTGATGTAACCAAAAGCGAAGTTTTTCTAGTCTCTTTTCTTACTTCTTTCCACCCAAATTGGGAAATTGAGCAGGATCTTGAATAGATGGAGCAGCAGCTGAGCTTGTAGTATTATAACTACCTCGGAAACTTCTTGGTTGTTCACGATCACCACGCCCTCTGCCACGTCGACCTCCTGGTCTGTAGTGCCTTTCACCCTCAGCTGGTTTCAAGAACTCGTTGATGCTTACAGACTACCAAAAAGGAAACAAGTTTTCATCAGCAAAACTTGTTCACGTAAGAAAGGGAAACAAGGAATTTAGCCAAGATTAGCATAAATAGAGGGGATAGGGATTATGAGGTCCGCCAACACCGAGGAAAGGGGATAAAGTAAGTCGTTTGATCGTAACAACAGAAAGAGCAGTAGTTAATGTGTTCATATACCTTTTTAACTCTTTCATCGCGATCAACATCTTCTTTCCGTTTTCCAGAATCCTTGTCAGAACCCTAATAAAACCCACGATTTGAATCAGAAGCCAGATAGTAATCTTCAAGGTACGAGTAGGACTTAACGAATGATATAAATTACAAGTTTAACTGATAAACAAATCTTACCAACTTAATGAAGATTTCATTGTTTTCTTTCTTTACTGAAAGCTGCTGCATTGATTCCAACTCCTTATCAAGATCAACTTTCCTCTCCTCTGACTTCATTGCAACTAAGGCTTTTCGCTTCTCCTCCAGTACTTTCTCGTACTCTTCCAATGTCATCTCCTAGAAAACATACAAATTGAAGCAAAAGAATCACAAAGTTGTAGAGCTTTATTTACAGAAATAACTTCTACCATTTTACGGGATTGTCACTCTCGTGAGTCCACAAAATAATAAATCCACGCACAAAATGTTCACACAGACAAGCATGAAAAGGGTACCTTGTCCTCGGGTTCCTTCTCTACCTCATTTGTCTCTCCCTCCTTAACTTCCTTGTTTGCTTCAATTGTTGGTGCATCGCCAAGCTCCACCTTCTCGGGAATCAATTCCTTGCCTTCGGTTTCCTTAATCTCCTCAGATTTCCTAATTCAGCAGAACTTTCAAATTGAAGTAACATACTAACATTCACAAAGGATATCAGAATTCGACACCCGAAAAACTAGACAACATCATTACATTGTTACAAACAAAGCCTCCATGTATAAAACAAAATCCCTATACGACACCATAGATGTCCCCTGTTTTCTCTTTGCTCAAAAATAAAGTAACCTCAACATATGTCAGAAACTTTATTCCATCTAAAAATCGGAATGCACAGCACAGAAAACAATCCGAACTGAAAACATTTTTACAGAAATTTTCTGTTCCATGATGTTTCTAGAAACAATAGTAACATCTCATTGTGAACCAATCACCACATTTAGATGTAATTCAAGGCTCAAGCAAAGATAGAATATACTCTAAGAAAAGGAGAAATTTTCTTTCAAGAATATGAACAAAAAGGAAAGCAAGGCTTAACTGTTCATGCTGCCCGTCCGATGGTCCCCAATTACCACGTCCAGCCCCATCACGTTTGATCCTGTCATAGCCATGACCATTTCTGCTCTGACGATCGAACTGTCTTTGTGAAGTTCGATCAAAATCTCCACCAGACTCTCCATTCACATGACCACCACGGCGGCCACCACGACCCCCACGGTATGGCTGACGTGAACCACGGTAGGAACCATCTTCCCTATCCAGTTGTCTGTGTTGCTTGTTATCTTCTGAAACACCACCATTAACTCCAGAGAAACCATTAGCATTTCCATTGGAATCAGAGTTTCTACGGAAACCACTTCCTCGACCACCCTGGCCACGTCCAGCACCATCACGATACCCACCACGTGGCCCAGAAAAACCTTCTTTCCTGGTTTCCTTCCCTGTCGATGCAATAAATACCCGATTAAGTGGAAAATCTACATAATCTTATATACCATGTCTCGTATTGCAAAATACATCAGAAACAAGATTCAGTTTATGTCGATTTTTTCCACTAATTTAACGTATTGTATTTAATAAACTTGAAAATCATTGAAAACAACAATTACCAAAATGTAGAATCTACCATATAATTGTTGTAAGTTTTTTTTGTACCAATACTATAAACATCTATTACCCATATTTTCTTTGAAGTAGGAACATGGTAAACCATGGCTAACTAACAAAAAGCAGTTGAAAACATATTCCAATGATATACAAGAATGGGATCACTTTAGATTCAACACTCACAAAGACCTCCATTCTGAAATAACTTATTAAATTCAATCTCTTCATTATTTCAATGAAATACCACTGATGTTTTGAGATTTCAATATCACTTACTACTGGAAAAGCCATAACTTGATACTCCAATCAGTGACAAATCACTAGTTTATGTACATTAAAACGATTACAGAATCATCTACAGATGTAACTAAATAGAAGATGAAACCGAATACAACTATATACTCTCTCTATATCCCTATCTAGGGTTAAAACAGATGATTTCAAAGTTCAAACTAAGAATAAGTAAATCGGATGGGTGAATCGGATGTTACCGGCTTGTGAAGGTTTGGAAGGAAACTTGGCAGGAGCAGCTTCCTGAGTTTCATCAACAACAGATTTCCTGTTTGCAAGCTTTTGCTGAATCAAAGCAATAACTTGCGTGGGATCGTCATTGTCGACGTCTCCAAGGAGATCAAAAGAGTTCATTGTCACCATTATCAATGAAAGGGAGGAGATAAAATATCCTAGAGGGTTTGAAGATAGTTATTGATAATGGAATGTTAAACCCTAGTTTTGCATCTCCATTGTTGAACAAGAAACCCTAATAAATAAAGGAAAACCTAATTGTGGTTTGGTCGTGGTGGCGGCTCTACCGATGGGCGAAGTGATATAAAAATCTTACTTGAGCCGTAATTTATGCAAATCGTCTCCCTTGTTATATGATAGCCACAGTTTTGCTACGGGGTGACCACCCAATCCAATCGTTAGCCCTCTCTTGTGAATCATCAATGAGAACCAAAAAAATAACCCAAAATAAGTTAATGGCCCAAAAAGTTTGATATATTATATATATGGCTGACCAATGAAATTGTGCCATGTATATTTACTAGCCTAATGTCTATACACAATATCATTTAAAAGGATAAAGCTTCAATTTACTTGTGTACTAAGTATGAGCTTTAGGCTAGGATCAAAGGTGTCAATGCATGGTGATTGATATCCATGCAAAGATGCCTATATATACCAATCTCTCTTCACTGTTATGGGATGAGAAACCATTAATCAAAAGTTACTTTCTATTTCCAGCAGAGTTGTTTTTTTTGTTAAAGGTCCAGCAGAGTTGTTAGTTCACTAAAGAGTTATTACTTGATTTTCATCTTTTCTTTTCATATTTCTTTTAGCTTATAAAACGTTATCAGCACGACGCTTTGGTCGAAGAGAAGATTCCAGTCAAGTCAAGAAGACTATCAAACTTTACAGGTATGAATTCAAGAAGTACATTTTTGAGAGATGATGAAGATATTTGTTTGGCAGACAGTGGAACTACAAATTCCATCTTTCGAAGTAAAAAAGTATTTCTTGACTCTGAAATTATTTAAGGCTAATGCGATTACTATCGCTGGTTCTTCTAGTCTCATTGACGGCTCTGGCAGAGCAATTGTAATATTACCAAGTGGTACGAAGTTAACCATTGATGATGCATTGTATTCGAACAGATCTTTGAAGAATCTGTTAAGTTTTAAAGACATACGTCGAAATGGTTATCACCTTGAGACCAGAGATGAAAATAATGAAGAATATTTGTATTTTACTTCAACTGCTTCGGGCCAGAAGCATGATCTCGAGAGATTGGCAACTCTCTCTTCAAGATTGTATATTACAAGGATAAAAACGGTTGAATCTTATGTTGTCATAAACCAGAAGTTTTATGATCCAAGTGTGACGACACTTTGGCATGACCGTTTGGGACACCCTGGATCTACCATGATGAGTAGAATAATTCAAAATTCTCAGGGACACCCACTACAAAATCAAAAGATTCTAATAAGCAAGGATTTTACTTATACACCTTGCTCATTAGGGAAATTAAGTGTAAGACCATCTCAAACAAAAGTTCATATCGAATCTCCTAAATTTCTGGAAAGGATTCAAGGAGTTATATGTGGTCCTATTCATCCACCATGTGGACCGTTTCGATATTTTATGATATTGATAGATGCTTCCGCGAGATGGTCTCATGTTAATCTTCTGTCTACTCGTAATAGGGAGATTTGCTGTTTAGACCCCCTTTCGTATAATTGACTTGTTGTTTGGACTCCCTTTTTCCAGAGTTGCATTTTGGACTCTCTTTTGACAGAATCTTCTGAGAATATTCCGTCTCTAAAGTTATACTTAAAAAAATTCAAACTTTATCCTTACATAACCAATATTGTAGTTTGGACTCCCTACTTTATTTAACTCAACTAGTTTGGAGTCGTTGGACTCATCTATTTAAGTCATCTTCTTCCTCCACTATCACACATGTAAAATCAAGATAAGATAATATTCAAAATAAAAACTTGGTTTACCACTAAGAGTTACTTGCCTGAATTCAAGAGAAAATAGAGGAAGAAATCAACAAAATAAATAAAAGTTATAATATCAATTCAAAATAAGAACCAAGTAACTATGAAATCAAAAATATCAGTAACTCCATGAATCCTTGGAGAAGATGCAAGATGCCTTCAGCTGCTCAAGTTGTTTAATTTTGATAAGTTTACAACCCATGAAAAACAAGATTCATTGAAGAAGTATGAATCCTTATAATCAAACGGTCACTACCCAAAATCCCATTTTATCATCCTAACCCCAATTGAGGTAATGAAAAGTAAACAAGGGTTCAATTTCCTGTCATTAATGAACTAATAGAACTTGGAAATAACCTCATGATTTGAGTTGGCAATTAACCCACTTTAAATATGATTTGAGCAAAATTTTGTAGGGTTCCTGGAGTGCATTTTTAGCTCCTTCTGATTAGGGTTCTTCTAATTTGAACACCCAAAGAAAACTTAAGATTTTATAGAACACAACCCCCAAAACAGAACATCTCTAGGATGTCTAGCAGAGATTTCACTGGTTCTTGTCAGGGCAAGAAGCCATCGACTGAAAACTCGCTGAAATTGAAGGTTCGATAAGAGATGGATCTTGAGGAATTGATGGTGGGGAATTGGAGATAGAGAAAGGGAAGAAGACTCAGATCGGTAATTAGGGTTAGTCAGATTGGCCGAGTTTTCATATCTGATCAATCTCATTTTGTGATATATTGAATTTTCAATTTGGACCCCCTAGTTTATCTAACTTGTGGAGTCAACAACTTGGGTTGGGTTAGGTCAAGAGAGGGTAAAATGGTATTTTTCTTGGCCATGGATTATTCAACTGTTATATTTAACATTTTTTCTGAAAAAGGGAGTCCAAAGCGCAACTTTGGAAAAAGGGAGTCCAAACTGCAAGTCAATTATACGAAAGGGGGTCGAAACAGCAAATCTCCCCTCGTAATAATGCATTTGCAAGGTTGCTTGTCCAAATTATTAGATTACGAGCTCATTTTCCCAATTTTCCGATTAAGTCCATACGCCTTGATGGAGCAGGCGAATTTACATCAAAGGCTTTTGATGCGTACTGTATATCAGTTGGTATTGATGTTGAACATCCTGTAGCTTATGTTCATACACAGAATGGTCTAGCAGAATCATTTATAAAACATATACAACTGATTGCACGTCCAATGTTGATGAAACTAAGTTGCCGGTCTCTGCATGGGGATCTGCAGTATTACATGCTGCTGCTTTGATCCGCCTACGACCTACTGCGAATGGTCAACATTCTCCTTTGCAACTTGTTTTGGGCCATCAACCAAACATAGCACATTTGCGTATTTTTGGATGTGCGGTGCACGTACCAATTACGCCTCCTAAACAGATAAAATTCGGACCTCAACGGCGCCTGGGGATATATGTTGGTTTTGATTCACCATCTATTATCAGGTATCTAGAACCTACGACAGGTGATACTTTCACTGCAAGATTTGCAGATTGTCATTTTGACGAGACAATTTTCCCGCCATTAGGGGGAGAAAATTCGTCTGCAGTGAATAACAATCAAATGGAATTATGTTGGAATACACAAAGTTTATCTCATTTTGATCCTTATACAAATCAGTCTGAGCTAGAAGTAGAAAGGATAGTACATTTGCAAGACATTGCAAATAAACTACCAGTGCATTTAACGATGCAGCAAGGGTAACAGAATCATATATCCCTGCTGCTAATGCTCGTGCACGAATTAATATTCCTAAAGGACCAGGAGAAACTGCTATAGCGAATGAGTCATCTAAATTACGTCAGAAACGTGGACGACCAATTGGTTCTAAAGATACTATCCCTAGAAAGAGGAAGAACCTATCACAAAATAATAGTTCTCTAGAAGAGACTATTAATGATACAACCACACTTTCTGAACAAATACCACTTGAAGAGGGTGAAACCCTTGATGAGGCAGAGATACCGAACAATGAGGAAGTCTCTATAAATTATGAATGTTCAAAAGAAGTGTGGGACCGAAATGAAAGAATTGTGGATGAGGTTTTCTCTTTTGCGGTGGCAACCTCAATTCTGAAAGAGAATGATGATTATGAGCCGCGCTCTATTGAGGAATGTCGACAAAGACCCGATTGGTCAAAATGGAAAGATGCAATTCAGGCAGAATTAGATTCACTCAATAAGCGAAGTGTTTTTAGACCAGTGGTTCTCACACCTAAAGATGTAAACCCAGTTGGGTTCAAATGGGTTTTTGTAAGAAAACACAATGAAAATAATGAGATCGTTCGCTATAAAGCACGACTTGTGGCACAGGGTTTTCTACAAAAACCGGGAATAGATTATGAAGAAACATATTCTCCTGTTATGGATACAATTACATTTAGATATTTAATCAGTCTAGCAGCTCAAGAAGAACTTGATATGCATCTACTAGATGTCGTTACTGCTTATCTATATGGCAATCTAGATACTGATATTTATATGAAAGTTCCTGAAGGATTCAAACTACCAGAGGGAAAACCACGTATCATGTATTCACTAAAACTTAATAGAGCTTTATATGGTTTAAAGCAATCAGGGCGAATGTGGTACAATCGCCTCAGTGAATACTTGACCAAAGAAGGATATGTAAATGATCCTATTTGTCCATGTGTGTTCATTAAGAAATCATATACCGGATTCGCTATCATTGTAATATACGTTGATGATATAAATCTAATTGGGACAGTTGAAGAAGTCTCAAAAGCCGTGAGATATTTGAAGAAAGAATTTGAGATGAAAGACCTTGGAAAAACAAAATTCTGCATTAGTTTACAAATTGAGAGAAGTCAAAGTGGTATACTTGTCCATCAAAATTTATATGCAGAAAGGGTTTTGAAAAGATTTCGAATGGATACTGCATACCCTCTTAGTACTCCAATGGTTGTCAGATCTTTAGATACTGAAAAAGATCCTTATCGTCCTAAGGAAAATAATGAAGCACTACTTGGTCCTGAAGTACCATATTTAAGTGCAATCGGTGCTTTATTATATTTGGCTCAATGTACTAGACATGATATTTCTTTTGCAGTAAATTCATTAGCTAGATTCAGTTCAGCACCAACAAAGCGACATTGGATGGGAGTAAAACATATTCTTCGATATCTTCGAGGAACTACTGACATGGGATTATTTTATTCGAAGAATTCATCCTATGGTTCACAAGTAATAGGATACACTGACGCAGGATATCTATCTGACCCACATAAAGGAGTTTCACAAACAGGTTATGTTTTTACTAGTGGTGGTACAGCTTTCTCATGGCGATCAAGTAAGCAAAGTATGCCCGCTACATCTTCTAACCACTCAAAGATTATTGCTCTTCATGAAGCTACCAGAGAATGTGTATGGCTCAGGTCCATTATTAGTCACATTAGAATTTCGTGTGATTTTCCTAGAATTACATCACCTACCATTATTTACGAAGACAATGCAGCTTGCATTTCTCAAATCAAAGAAGGATATATTAAAGGTGACAGAACGAAACACATTTCGCCTAAGTTATTTTTCTCGCATCATCTACAGAAGAATGGTGAAATTGATATCAGAAGATACAATCATGTGACAATTATGCCGACTTGTTTACCAAGTCTTTGTCTACTACAACTTTCAGAAAACTAGTACAAGGCATCGGAATGCGAAGCTTAATAATCTGATGATGTAAAACTACATCGGTCCAGGATATGATATTCATCAGGGGGAGAATATTATCATGTGTAGATTTTCACATCACTTATACTGGATATCTACGCTCTGTACTCTTTTTCCTTCGTCCAGTTTTTATCCTAAAGGGTTTTTCTGGCAAGGTTTTAACGAGGCAGTGTTTTCGTATCCAGCACCACCTGGAATCTATTCAGACAGATTTTTGGCGAGACAATTATTTCGAAGAATGGTCATCCAAGGAGGAGTATTATATATATGGCTGACCAATGAAATTGTGCCATGAAATTAGGTGGTATATTTACTAGCCTAATGTCTATACACAATATCATTTAAAAGGATAAAGCTTCAATTTACTTGTGTACTGAGTATGAGCTTTATGCTACGATCAAACGTGTCAATGCATGGTGATTGATATCCATGCAAAGATGCCTATGTATACCAATCTTTCTTCACTGTTATGGGATGAGAAACCATTAATCAAAAGTTACTTTCTATTTCCAGCAGAGTTGTTAGTTCACTAAAGAGTTATTACTTGATTTTCATCTTTTCTTTTCATATTTCTTTTAGCTTATAAAATGATACTATTAAGGGTGAGATCCAGGTAAAAGTAGAAATGAGTTGCAGGTCCAACTCATTAGTAATTTGTGGGCCAAAGAATAAAAGTAACAGAGTATGTACCAAATTTTGTTAAGTACCCCTACTACCATTTTTTTCTCTCTCTAAATAAGAAATTTATACATATCTCACTCTGTCACAAATTTCCTTTTTTTTTTCTTTCTCTCTCTAAAAGAGTTCTTCACTTCTCTCTTTCTCTTCCATCGCCCTCCATCTCTTACACAATCTGAATCTTGATAAGAACCCTAAATCCAGATTCGTAGAGATCTGGAAGCAACAAATCTGGATTTAGGGTTTAAAATACTAAATGTTGGCTCTCTTTTCTACATGGATATGTTGAAAAATGATGATTTTGAAAAAAAATAACGGTGAAGAAATCAGACCTAAGGTTATTGTTTTTGGAATAGTTTGATTTCTTGGACAAGTTTGGTGAAAGTTTAATGGTGAAAAAATATTGAAAAAAATCTAATGAAGTGAATTTTGTTGAAAAAGTCAGATTTGGTGAAAATTTAATAGAGAAGAAATCTTTTTCTTGAACAGGGATTTATGGGATTTGGAGAAATTCATATTTGGGTTCAGAAACAAAGCTTATAGTGAATATAGTGAACAATGAAGATTTGATAAACATTTAATGGTGAAGAAATCAGATCTGGGGTTATCCTTAACTTGATCTACTTTTACTATTTTTGTTTTTTTACTTTACATATTTGTTCTAGGAATATTAAAATGTTGAGTGAATAGAATGGTGCGCTAAACATCTCCCGGTTCTCTTAGATATTGTACCAATTATTGTTATATTTAACGTCATAGATATACGTTTACGTGTTGAAATGTAGTGTACATTCCCCAGTTCCCGATACATTTTATCGTTCCCAATCCTTTCCCACGTTTCGTTGTTATGTGGAAGTTTATACAGTTTTTAGTTTCCTTCGCCTTATATTTCTATATTTTTCCTTATTTTGTGAAGGTTGCAACGTGAAATCTTTTTCTTGAACAGAGATTCATGGGTTTTGGAGAAATTTCAATTTTAGGTTTAGAAACAGAGCTTATAGTGAAGAATGAAGATTTGATAAACATTTAATAGTGAAGAAATCAGATCTGAAGTTATCCTTAACTTGATCTGCTTTGACTATTTTTTTTCAGTTCACACATTTGTTCTGGGAATATTCAAATGTTGAGTGCATAGAATGTTGTACTGAACATTCCTCAGTTCCCGCTACATTACCAAGTTCCTGTTGTCTGTGTCTGTGCATTGTAAACACTACATTCTTTCTCGAGGGATTATTGAAATTTAATGTGTACAAAAATATTTACTATACATTGATAAGTTCCCTGTATCATTTTTCACTATACATATTTTGTCTTGTAATATTGAAATGTAGGGTGCATAGAATGTCACACCTAACATCTTATCAATGACTAGCACATAAAACAACTCCCGGTACACAAGAAAATTCTCAGTACAAAAGTGTCTAGTACATAACCAAATGTCCAGTACATAAAAAAATTCCCGGTACACAAGTAAATTTCTAGTACAAAAGTGTCAAGTACATAACCAAATGGTTAGTACATAAAACAATTCCCGATACACAAGATAATTCCCAGTACAAAAGTGTCCAGTAAATAAAAAAAATGTACAGTATAAAGAAAAATGTCTTATAAATTTTCCTTGAAAATGATTTACGTTTTGGGAGGAATGCCTATAATTGTCCATCATATAAGGAGATAATGTTTGAGAGAAGGAAAGAAGTTAAAGATTGGAGAGAAAAATATTTTAAAAAGAAGAAAAGATACAGATAAAATCAAATCAATGGGAAACTACCAAAAAGTACATGGAAACAAATCAATGAAAAACCACCAAAAATGAGGAAAGTAGTTAAGATTGGAGAAAGAATATTTTAATTTTTAACAGAAACCTAGTGTTCAAGTTTCTCCTTGTAGATTTTTTTACCAAAACAGTTTCTCTTTGTACATATATTTGTTTGTACGTTAAAAAATTTACCGTCCATTGAACCTTTTAGAGTGATTTGTGTAAAAACCATTTGAAATTTTCCAATGTACCATACAGTTAAACATGTCCAGGGAATTTTATTATGCAAGATATTAGAAAATGAACATCCACTCGTCTGTACATATATTTGTTTTTTCCTTTTGAATAAAATACATATATTTGTTTGTACATTATTAAATTTACCGTCCACTGAAGTATTTACAGTGAAATCTAGTAAAAACCGTGAATAAACTAGTTAGAGAAATAAAGTAGTTAGGGAGATAAAGTAGTTAGAGAGAGAGAAAAATTACGGGAGAGAATAAGGGGAGATAGACGGAAAGCATAAAATCTGGGAAGAGATAAGGGTAGGAAAGACACGTGTCGCGCTAGAAAAGAAAGAATGTGGGTTTGCACGGGTTTTGTATGAGGGACATCATTTGTAATTTTTCAAAAAACAAAGCCCAAAACGGTAATTCTGCCCCCATCCTGACCTGTTGGACCTGGCCCTAAATGATTTTATGACTTCGGTTGTCCTCTCATTTCCCTTTACTTTTTTGGCGTTTTGTCCAATCTCTAAAAAAATAAAGGGTTATTTCCCAGATAGCCCCCGACTTTATGACCAGCTTCCTACCTAGCCCCCTACTTTATCGAAAATACCCAGATGACCCCCTTTTTTAAGTTACCGTCCATTTGACTGTTAACTTTTCTTCTAATTTTCCAAAACTACCCTCTTTTTTAAATTTGTAGTCAACTCTACCTAAAATCTCTCACACTCTCTCTAAGAACTTTCTCCCTCTCCCTAAAATCTCTCACTCTCTCGACCTAAAAACTTTCTCTCGCGGCAAAAATGCTCAGTCTGTTCAACATCTCTTCCCACCTTCTTCTTCTGAATCAGACTTTAACAAACCAAAGATAAAAGAAGATCTAGAGAGAGAAAGTGGGAAAAAAATAAAGATAATTCTAGAGAGAGAAAATGGACATTGACTGAATACATCATCCATCTTCAAAATCTTTAGGTACTACAACTTCAACTACTTCTTCAGATCTACTCACATTATCCGGCTCATCATGGCCATCGGAGATAAGTTTAGGAATGATAATTTTGGTTATCGAATTTTAAAGAAGCAGAGACTAAGTGAAATTTGAGCTTGAGAAATTTTTGGGAATCTCCATGGATGATGGGAATAGTCGAATACGAGAGATTGAAGAATTGACTACACTATAGCTGGAGTTTCTACGAAAACTCTGTATAAGATTATGTAGTTTTCTTTTAAGTAAATATAAACCCCAATGAGACCATGGTAAAGATAAATTACATGATAATCATATAACTCTCGAAGAAATAAGAAGAAATCAACACACCTAACTTTCACCATCCTCATCATCATCATGATCATCCTCACCATCCTCATCATCATCATCATCCCCATCATCATTTTCATCAACATCTTCTTCTCCAACGATGGCCTTATGTTTCATAGTTTTAGGATTTGGGCGTTATCCTAAAAATCTTAGTTCATTATCATTACACTCATCATAACCATAATCATAATCATAATAATTATTATAATCATCATCATCATAACCATCTTATTTTTCTTGTTGCTCTGATTTTTCTTTTTCTTTAGCTTCCAGTTCTTCTTCATCTTCTCTAATTAATAATTTTACTCATCCATAATAAATGTTCTGAAATGTATAAGAGAAAGAGAAAGAAGATGAAGAAAGATGAGAGAGAACTAAGAGAGAATAGGATAAGGTGAGAACTCAGAACTGTGAAGAAGGGAAGAAGCTGTTTGTTTCATGTTGCGAGTAAGGAGAGTAGAAAAATCAATACTTAATTGAAAATGGGTGGAAGTTGCATGAAAACAGTAACAAAGAGAAGAAGAGAAGAAGTTGTTTTTTTTTTATGTTGCAAGTAGGGAAACAGCTGTTATCTGTTGCATTAAAGTGAAAAGTCAATACGAAACTAAAATCAGAGTTGCTAGAAGAAGAATTTTTTTTTATGTTGCAAGTATGGAAGCATCTGTTATTTATTGCAAAAAAGTGGAAAGTCTGTATCCAATTGAATTCAGATATGCTATCTAGTGTTACAGAATCAAACATACGACTAAATTCGGAAGAGACACGTGGCTTTGACGTGAAACATACGACCACCAGAGGCCCAATGCTGGCGCCCTACCCGCACCCCCACCACATGACTGATGAGGGGGCAATGTTTTCTTGTTCCACGTTCTTTCTAGTTTTAGGGTTCTGGGGAGATTTGATTTCAGAATTTTAGTATACCCAAACATTTAAAACACTCTATAAAGATGGAGAGTTGTATTTCATTAAAAATTTGATTATTTCTCAAATAACCCCCAACTTTATGACCAGCTTCCTGCCTAGCCCGATACTTTATCAAAAATACCCAGATGACTCCCTTTTTCAGTTACCGTTATAACTCCGTTAACTAGTCATCACCTTTTTATATCAACAAAGTTACATTTTTGCCCTTATTTTGGCAAATTGTCCTTTTTAGCCCTATATAACAAATGACATTTCGTCACTCTAAAAGAGTAAGAATGTAATTTCGATAACGTAGGGTAAAAATGTTATTTAGGTAAAATAAGGGTAATATTGTTAATAGGGTTAATTCTATTTTGGCCCTTAAAGTGACCAACTCACCAAAATGTCCGCCTAAAGATGAACAACTTCCATTTTGGCCCCCTTTTGATTTTTCCGTCAGTCAACTTTAACTGCTGACTTATCTTTTCTTTTTCTACCCTTATCTTCAAAAAAATTTCCCTGTCTATCCTTTGTCATTTTCTTCTTGTCAGTTGCAGGAGGTCGTCTAGTCACCAGACGACACATCATTTAAAAATAACTTTTTTCTTCATCATCTTTTACTCCTTTCTCTCCTCGTCCCACCACCACCACTTACTCTGGCCAGCCACCATTACCTCTCTTCTCTCTCTTAACACCCTCGTCTTGTCTTTCTCTACTACTAATTAGTTATATATGAAAAATATCTAACTACTCAGAAAAATAAAAATCAGAAAAATAAAAATTTTGGCTTTACGATGCAAGTGAAGAAACAGATTCGGATCTGCCCAAGATGGGCATGATGTGGTCGGCCAGGCTATGGGAAACAAGGAAATAACAACTAGTTGTTATTTTGAAGGGTTTCCTAAATCTTATTCAAAAGGGCCTTTTAGGAAACCTAATTAGGGTTGTACTCTAACTTAGGATTCTATATAATGCCTCTTGAGACTTGAATAAAGTGTGAAAAATTCTCAAGAAGCTTTCAATCTCTACAACATCAAGTAGAGAAAGAAAGAGAGAAAATTCCCAACTATCTATCTAGTCAAAGAAGAAGGTGTTCTTCAATCTAACCACCATTGGAGTTCCAGCTAACAACATGGTGGGAGATCAAGGTGCTTGCTCGGTTCCCAAGTAGAGGAGCTACAATTGGAGCTCTTGGTCTTCTCGAAAGAGATTGGAAAGGTTCGAGGGAAAACTAGCGATTAAGGTATTTATCGAACTAGTTAACTTAGTTATGATTATTAGCTTGTGCATGAGATCCTGGGCATACTAGTGTTAGACATGTTAGATGCCTGAGATTCCGCTACCAACACTAGGAGACCACATAACCCAACATAAGGCTCATGCTCCTCGAGTAGGATCGACTACGACTCCTAGATCTCGACTTATACTCCTTCACCTGTAAATTTCGTAATAGATATATGACATGAAAAGTTAAGCTTAGTTTAGCTATTAATAATTGAAATTCAAAGCCACCATGCCCATCATAATCGAAGGCATAAGAAAACACACCCGATCAGGCCTTAGGAAATGCATTCTAGACTCACATACATCAATTTTCCATATCTGCAAGATGGAAACAAAAACAAAAGGTTCACTAATCTAATGGTCAACATTAAAACAGTCGAACTTATTAACCACATGGAACATAATTATGATTTATCTTGTGACAACAATTCTAAATTCTAGAAATTAGACCAATAATAAATTTCTGAACAACTGCAACGCTATAAAGTTACCTAAAAGCCGTATAAATGAGACGAATTAAAGAGAAAAACTAAAAATACTTGAAGATTGAGAAGAAACTGCTTTACATTTCAGAGAAGAAAAAGATGAACAAGAACTAAATACACTCACCAAATATTTATTCCCATAGCAATAGTGATTGTAGATAAAGGTTGAAATGACGGCGAAAAACACTGGGAAAATGCTAGACTTTCCATTTTCTTAATTCGGAGTTGAGATTTTTCTTCAAGAGTTATAGAGAGAAACTATAGTGAGAAAGAAAAAAAAAGGGATTATGAGAGAATATTTACGTTTTCTTTTTCTTTTTTTTTTCTCTGATTGTTAAATCAATAAAGTTGTTGATTCTCGTCGTTCTAATGAGCTTCTTAATGGGATTTTATAAACCAATCCAAATTGGTAGTGACATGAGGTCATGACCCTCGGCGAAGGGGTTTCCGACCCCCTTTGCCTCCAAAGTTCATGGCAAACCATTACATATTATTTTTGTTTTTTCAGTAGTTAAACGTACAAATAACCCACAGTAGAGAGAGATGTGAGGAGGGTATTGAAAGAGAAGAGAGGTGATGGTGGTGCGATGATCGGGTAGAAAAAGTGGTGGTGGTGAGAGGAAGGAAGAAAGGAGAAGAACAAAAAAGAAATTAAATGATGGTCGTCGGCTGCTGACCAGACGACCTTTAGCGGACGACAAAAAGAAAGTGACAAAGGATAGATAGAAGGAGTTTTGTGGAAAGGGGTACAAAAGAGAAAGATTAGTCAGCAGTTAAAGTTGATTAACGAAAAATAAAATCAAAAGAGGGCCAAAATGGAATCTGATCATCTTTAGGGGGTCATTTTGGTGAGTTGGCCATCTTAAAGGGGCCAAAATGAAATTAATACATACAAATATTATTTGAAAACATAAGGATAAAAAAAAAATGTCATTTTGTATTGTAGAGGGTAAAAATGTTATTTTGTAAACTAAAGAAAAAAATTGTTACTGTAACAACACAAGGGTGGAAGTGTAAATTCGACAACATAAAAGTAACAATGTTATTTTTGACCACTAACGAAGTCATTCGATAGCGGAAAGATTAAAACATCATTTAGACATTATAAGAGGTAAAAATGATAATTTGACAACACAAACATAAAAATGTAATTTTGAGAATATACAGAGTAACTGAGGGTTCTTGATATCTACCAAATATCAAACCTAAACATTAATTATCCTTTCATAGAAACTAGTTGTCAACTAAAAAGCAGAATTAGAAATAGTAAAGGATTAATTTTGCTTTGGCCCCCTATTTGTGACCAACTAGTCGTTTTAGCCTCTGTAAATGTCTGCCATTTTGATTAGGCCCCAAAAGGAAAAAAAAAAACAACTTTTTCTTGAAATACCCTGAAGGCCACAATAGAATTGATTCCCAAAAAGTCAACGACTTTTGGTTGGAGCAGTTACCAAGTTGGTTTCCACCCTCTTGACCAAGGGTTCGAGACACAGAGTCATACTCCTTACAATATGCTGACATTTTCAAAAAAAAAAAATTAATTAATTCCCAAAAATATTTAAACCATTAAAGGGCACATTGTTTCTTTTTTTCTCCTCAATTTCATCATTTCATCTCTCCCTCTCTCCACCTCATCATCTTCTCTGACAAAAGTCGTCGGCTGACCACTTTTTACGTAGACCCTCAAACTTTAAATATTTCTTTTAAAATTTTTTCTTCATCTTTCTTCTTCTTCTTCCATCCTCTTTCTCTACTCTCTAGGTTCCCCTTTGTTGACAGGAACCCTGACGAAGGGGAACCTAGAGAAGGACATGGAAAGAGAATTAAGAAGGAAGAAGAGTAGAGAGGAAAAGAAAAAAAAAAGTAAAAGAAAAAGAAAAAAATATATTTATTCGTAAGTTTAAAAGTCACGGGAAAAACTGGGCAGTCATCGTCTTTTGTTGGAGAAGATGGTGTGTTAGAGGGTTTAGGGTTTTAGGGTTTGCAAAAAACCTCTTTTGCCTCATTGCTAGATTGAGCGGAGTTCTGTCTTCTTTCGCCTATTGAGAGACCAACAAAGAGCATTTTCTCGTGGGTCAGATGAAGAAGAAAGGAGCTCTCTCTACTATTCGAAGCTTCATTTTGATCTGCTGTTGGAACCAAGTGAATCGCTTTTGTGGTTTAAATGCTGCTCGCTTTTTATCCGGTGGATCAATGGGTTGCCGCATCCCCTTCATCAGCAGTTTGATCGGGATACTATTACCTAGGTTCCTAAACCTGTGGGGGAGATGAAGTGGATATGAGAAGTGATGAAATGAAGGAGAGATGATGTGAACTTTAATTTTTTTAAGGTTTTTGGGAATTCATTCCATTTTGGCCCTACGAGTATTTCCTTAAAAAGTTGAATTTTTTTGGCCCCTGGAGGCCAAATCAAACTGCCAAATACTTATAGGGCTAAAACGACGAGTTGGTCACAAATTGGGGCCCAAAATGGAAGTAACCCAATAATAATGAGAAGTATTATTTCCTAAATGACCCCCAGGGGCGGACCTATGTGAAGACCAGCCTAGGCAGTGGCCCAGGCTGGTATTTATAGTTTTCTATTAAAGATATAGACAGAGTTGGGCAAGTAGCTCTGTGGGTAAGACTCTAACTTGCGCCCCAGAGGTCGTTTGTTCAACTCACATGATCTACAAAGACTTTTGTTTTTTGGCTCCCTTATGGTAAAGGTTAAAGGCGCTCATAATACTTAAGAAAGGCGCCTCCATTAAGTCAAAGTTTGTATGGGGAAGAGGTGTCCTTACAGTTTTTTGGGGGCGTTTTTAAGACTTTTTGAGACTAATTCTCGTTTTGCCCTTGCAACATAAATAAGTTACAAAAAAGACCTCCGAATTTTACCATCTTCTACAATTGACCCTAAAATAACTTTTAAATTTTTTTTCTTTAATACATCATATTTAGTCTTGCCCAGGCTACCTAAAAATCCTGGTTCCGCCCCTGATGACCCCCTACTTTATAACCAGCTTCCCGCGTATCCTCCTACTTTATCAAAAATACTCAGATGTCCCCCTTTTTCCGTTACCATAAGATGTCTGTTAACTCTCTCCACTTCATCACCTCTCTCTGCCACGTCATCTCTCTCGCCACCTCATCATCTTCTCCGATCTGGTCAAAATTTCCGACGACCTTCACATTAATTTTTTTTTTCTCTCTCCCTCTCTCCACCTCACCTCTCTCTTCTTCGACCACCTTAAAACAAAAAAAGATATCCTTGAAGTGTAACCGACCGAGATCCGACAAATGATTCTTCGTCAGCGACATCAGAAGAAGGATGTGTGGAAGAGATTTTAAATTTCTAGTTTTTTCACCTTGCGAAATTTTATACTTTAGAAATTTATTTCCCCAAAACATCGAGGTGCCCAAATAGAAAAACTCTTCCTCGTTCTCTTTTTCCCTTGACATGAACTCTAATGACCACTTGCAAAAAAAAGAACAGACTTCTAATGACCAAGTGCCCTAGATTTGGGGGGTCAAAAATATAAATCTCCCTTAATTGGTTAACAAGTTTATACACATTCAATTAATCTCCCCTTTCAACATCAAAATACTTGAGATTTTGAAGCTAGTGGTGAGAGTTTTTTGAGGAGTGAGAAGCTCCAGGGTGACGTCAGCCCTCCTTCTTCCCTTTCCACTCTCTGCCGCACTGGTTTTCCCCATCAAAACCCTAATTTCTTCTTCGTCACTCCAATCCGTCTTGGGAAATAGCAACATCAACCCACATTAATCACGACAGAGGATAATCATAACCACTCAGCCTAGTGATTAATTCTTCCCCCAATCGTTTTTGACAAAACTTCCAGATCCATCATAATTACCTGCATGCAATCTTAACCAACCCTAAAAGGAAGTTGTGCGCGTTGGTGGAACATCAGCTCGAGGTGTTAATCAAGGCAGTCCGGCAGCTACCCCGAGATATTATCCTTCACGCTTAAGATAGCATTAAAGGTATTCCCCCTCTAATACCTTTCATCTTCTTTGTCTTTACTGGTTTATCTCTCCTCTTTCTTCTTTTTTGTTGGTTTTTCTTGTCGTTTCGGTTTTCTGTGTTTCTCTCTCTGCTTTCTGCGTCTTAGTCTTTCTCTCCGGTATGTCAATCGTCTTGTCCGACGAGTAGACAAGTCGGGTGGTTGGCTCCAACCAATCCTTGAGCATGCATGGTGATTATAGGCTAGCTTTTTTCTTTTGGGCTCTCCCCCTCTTCTCCTTATATACCCTCACTTGGTCTCCTTCCATTCCATCTGCTTTCATACCTCTCCCCTCTACTCCTCACTTAATCACCACACTCCCCCCTTCAGTCTATACCTCCATCCTCATGGCAACCCACTTCGCAATCTCTCCTAGAGGCCACCTTTCACTTCGCTATCAAAAACCTTCCACCAACCATGAACTTCAAGAGACTTCAGAAGGATTTGTAGCAAGGTGGTGCTGTCCCGAAGAAGCATCACTAGCTCAACTCCGAAGGATGTTGTACCCCCTCACTGTGTTCTTTCGAGACTGCTTCTACTCCTCTGTGGAGGGTCCTATCAACACCTTCCTCATAAAACCCAAGAGTCTCTTTGTCCTAAACACTATCAACGCTGGTCGACCTTGGATAATGAGGGGAAGACTTCTGGTTCTTAAGCAAGTAGAGCTCCCTCTTAATGAAGCAGTAGATGACCTATATTATGAGCCGATGTGGTGCACTTTGTATAAGTTACCATTAGCCATCCAGAACAAGGAGGATCTTGATGTTATTTTCGAAAGGACGGGCAAAATCATTGAATTAAAACCTAGGAGTTTAGGATTCATCAACAACAAGGTCATCAAGGTTCACTTTCTGTACGATGTTCGTACCCCTCTCCTAGCTGTCATCAACCTCCTCTTTGCTGATAGAGAGTGCAATATCAACATTAGCTACCAGAAGTTCCCGGGAGCTATTTGCCAAACTTGTAGGATAATTGAGCACCCTCTCGGCCACTGTCCTGATTTGGCTCCAATTATGCAATCGGATGATGATGACGACTCAAGCTACGAACCGATGGAAGATATTGAGGAAGATCCCCAGAACTTCATTCCGGAAGAACCAGTCATTAGGGCACCACCACCATCTCCAGTACAGGCCCATAACCATGTTAGTTTGAGGATTTCTACCACGGGCAAGAGAGTGCGTACCAGCTCCTCCCATTTGTCGATTAGTTCGTCTGATGAATCCCCTCACTCTCCTCCACTTCGAGCTCGCTTGATAGCCGAGGATGAAGCTAATCAAATGCTTGAGGAGTCCAATGTTCTGTACCAAAGCCTTGACATCATCACTGCTCAAGGAGAGGAGGGTGCCTCCAGACCACCTGCCTAGTCTACTTCGTCTGTTTGTTTTCTGGTTTCCTTTCTGTGTTGCTTAGTTGGTTTTTGTTTTGTTTCTTTGTTCCGGTACATCTGCAAGAGAAAGGTCCCCTCGGGTTGATAGTGTGGTGGCTTGGTCCCCACCTTTTGGTTTCTCTTGCATAGTGTACCGGAGCCGGTTGTGAGCCTGCTCGTTTGAGTAGGCAGTTAGTTTGTTCTTAGGAGGTGCCTCTATATAGTGGAGTGCCTTCAGTTTGGTCCTGGTCTTGTGCTTGTTGTTTTTGGGGGCGCCTCTGGTTTAGGGGCGGGCCTTGTGTTTAGTGGTTTTTAGTTGTAGTTAATTCTGTTACTCTGTTTTTGTTTTTCTGTTCTTGGCGTTGGTTTTCTCTTCCGGCCCTTCTTGATGGACTCCCCTAGGTCTGACCCTATGAGACTTCAGCCCACTAATCTTATTTCTATCCCCATCCACAATTTTATTAACTCCACCCACTCAGACCCCTTCTCATTTCTGGCCTGGAACGTTAGTGGATGTGGCAACTTTCTTAACAGAAAACATCTCTGGACTATGATCAAAGAGCACACCCCAGACCTGGTTTTCCTATCTGAGACGAAATGTATGAACATGAATATAGATAGACTTCTCAATCTTCATAAAAGTTACAAGAAGTTCACGGTTGAACCGATCAACAAAAGTGGGGGTCTGGCCCTTTTTTGGAACCCGAACATTGACCTCACTGTGCTCCATGCAACCCAAAACATAATCCATGCCTCCTTGAATCTGGATGAGTCAGTGGATGAATTACTGCTAACTTTCTTTTATGGGTGCCCTTATAACAAAGATAAACTTAAGCCTTGGGAGACTCTTCAGAACTTTTCACCTAGATCTCCTACCCCTTGGCTAGTTATCGGAGACCTAAACACCATTATGCATCCGTCAGAGAAAAGTGGCCCTCCCAAACCTCTCCCTACTAAGGCCAAGCAAATTTCATCTATTATCCATGAGCTAGGTCTTCATGACTTAGGCTTCAGTGGATCTCCTTACACCTGGTCCAACCGTCAATTTCACGGCAATCTGATTCAAGAGCGTCTTGACCGAGCTCTTGCTAATTTGCCGTGGCTCTCCTCCTTTCCTCACTCCAGCATTAGACATCTCCATGGGGTGGGATCAGATCATTTGCCTATTTTACTCTCCACCAACCCCCCTTCTTCTGTGGGCAAAAAACCTTTCAAATTCATCAGAACCTAGATGTCCCACCCAGATTGCAAAAACTTTATCCGTGAAAACTGGAGTGGGAACTCTTACCTTATCCAACAAAAACTCAATCACCTCGCCATTAAGTTGTCTCAGTGGAATAAAAGGGTCTTTGGTCATGTCGAGCAAAAAATCAAGACCCTCACTTCCTTAATCCAGTCCACGCATAACCATGAAACTCTCCTACATCTGATGTCCCAGCTGGAAGAGGTTTACAATTTTCAAGAGAGCATCGGGAAGGAAAAATCCAGAGTGGCTCATGTCCAGCTGGGTGACAGAAACACAAAATTCTTTCATGCTAAAGCTATCACCAGAAATCGAAAAAACACCATCACGTCTATTAAAAGAGAGGACAACTCGTGGTGCTCTGATACCCAAGAGATTTATAACATCTTCACCCTCAACTTGGGGAAAATCTCCACCTCCACCTCCCAAGCCTCCCCAGGCACCATTAAACTCTTGTTCACTAACCAGATTTCTGCCTCACAGAATTCTATCCTCGTTGCGGCTCCTAATGACGAGGAAATTCAGAATGCTACTTTCTCCCTTAAACCCGAGGCGGCCCCCGGGCCGGACGGCTATCCCCCATTCTTTTACCAATCCAACTGGGACACGGTGAAAGCAGATGTTGTCCAGTCGGTAAAATCCTCTTTTCAGTCTTCCTTTCTTCCGCCCTCCACTAACCACACTCATATCTGTCTCATCCCCAAAACCAAATCCCCGCAATCCACTGCAGATTTCAGACCTATTAGCCTGCTCAACACCACGTATAAAATTATTACCAAAATTCTGGCTAACCGTTTGAAAATTACTCTGCCAGATATCATCTCCCCCTTTCAAGCTGCTTATGTTCCGGGTCGTCAAATCACGGACAATATTATCATGAGCCAGGAAATAGCCCACTCTTTCAAAAATAAGCGCGGCTCTAAAGGTTTCTTTGGATTAAAACTTGATATGTCTAAAGCCTTCGATCGGGTAGAGTGGAACTATCTTGAGGACATCATGATAAATTTGGGTTATGATAACCATTGGATCAAGTTGATTCATTCTTGTATTTCTTCATCAACTATGGCTGTGCTTATCAATGGTAGACCTGGTCTGTCCTTCAACGTTTCTAGAGGTTTAAGACAAGGAGATCCTCTATCTCCCTTCCTGTTCGCTTTAGTCATGGAAGGCCTTAGCCGATTGCTGGACTCCCCGGATAGCCCTCACAAATTCATCGGCTTCTCTATCCCTCGTTCTTCCTTCTCTATCAACCATTTACTTTTCGCCGACGACTGCATTATTTTTGGGCGGAACACCCTCGATAATATCAACAACCTTATCAATATTCTTACCTTATTTGGCTCGGAATCCGGACAAATCATTAACTATAACAAATCCACTATCTTCTTCTTCAAAAACCCCCACCCCAAATTCAAACGCCTGATTACCAAATCACTCAAAGTGCACCAGGCCTCTTCCCTTGATAAATATTTGGGCACAAAACTGTTCATCGGCTCTAAGAAAAACCTTGCTTTTGAGTCACTAATTGATCAGATTCAGCATAAGCTCTCGAAGTGGCAAACTAACCTCCTCTCTCAAGCTGGCCGCACGGTAGTCATTTCGACTATCACTGCGGCAGTTCCCCGATATCAGATGCAATGCTTCGCCATTCCGAAAGGCATTAGCAATCGCATAGAGACCATTCAACGGTCGTTCTGGTGGGGAAAAAAGAAACCCATTCACACTATCAACTGGGCAGCCATCTGTCGTCCTCGCAAATTAGGAGGCCTCGGCCTTCGGAATCCTCTTCTTGACAACGAAGCTTTCCTTTGTAAACTGGGGTGGCGACTCCTCAAATTTCCCAACGCGCCTTGGGCCCGACTTCTTCAAGCTAAATATTTCCCGAAATCTGCCAAACCCTCTTCACCTAAACAAAACCACTCTTGGATTTGGAAATCGTTGGCAGAACCTCTCAGTAAAACCTCCAATCTCACCTTTTGGGATGTCAACAAAGGCACTAAAGTTAGTATCTGGGATGACTTCTGGATACCTAATCATAAACCTCCTACACCTAACCTTTATAACTGTCCCTTCATTACGGTAGACCAATTGATATCTAACAACTCATGGAACGAGACTTTGCTTCAGCGGTTCTTCAATGAGGAAACTGGCAGGGCTATCCTTAGTATTAATCTTCACCAGTCAGCGGATGACACAATGGTATGGACGCTGACTAACTCAGGTAAATTCACTATTAAATCTATGTACCACTTTCTGAGTTCAGGCAATCGGGAAGACGAGACAATCGATTGGTCTTTTATCTGGAACATTAGAACCATTCCTAGAATTAAACTCTTCCTTTGGAAGTGCTGCACTACTAGTCTTCCAGTTAAAGATAAAATCGGTAAATACATCGGCAACAATTACAAATGTTCGTTCTGTGAGGAACGGGAAACGTTGGCACATGTTCTTCTTCACTGCAACTTCGCGAGAGCAGTTTGGTTCCATTTCAACGTGAGAACTGAGGGCCTAGCCTCGGTGCTAGAGTGGATTAAGTATTGGCCTTCCCTGGACGATCACACCATGGCGCTTCTCGGCAAAATTATGTGGTTTATCTGGAAAGCAAGATGCGAAAAATGTTTTGGAAAAAATGACAGTACGCCCACGCAAGTGATAAGGAAGATTCAATGCTATACCACTAGTGTCCAGGACGATCATATTCCTAAACGGGTGGCCTCCCCTCCGACATGGCGCCCCCCACCACAATCCTTCCTCAAAATAAATGTCGATGCATCCTTCAGCAAATACACAGACCCGACAGGTATAGGTTGCATTATTCACGATGCGAAGGGAGACTTCATTATAGCTAAGGCAGAATCCATTAGGGGACAGACGGCAGAGGAATGCGAAAGTTTGGCGATACTAAAGGCAGTTCAATGGGCACAGGAGCTGACCATCGCCCACCTCATCGTCGAAAGTGATAATAACAGTCTGATCAACCACATCCATGATAGTACCAAGTCCATCAACTGGCAGTCTCTACATCATATGGAGCATATCAGAGCCCTCTGTACTAACTTCGAACGTATTCAATTCCACTATAGCCCGAGAAAGACTAATATTTTAGCTGATGCATTAACTAAGTGGGGGAGGAAACAAAGGGTCGATCGAACGTGGTACTCGAAGGAAAGCATGAGGAGCGATTTGAAGTTGTAACTCTTTTCTGTTTTGTTGTTTGTTTGTGTGTTTATTCAACAAAAAAAAAAAAAAAAAAAAGTGCCCTAGATTTGGGGGACAAGGAGATAGAGAAAAAGCAAATAAGAAGAAAGACGGTTTAGAGAGAGAGAGAGAGATGAAACGTCCGAGATGAAGGAACCATGGAAGCTAAAGTGGGGAAGAAGTTGGTTGGTGGTTATTTCCTCTCACAATAAGTTTATGTGGATGGGGCAGTCAGTTTTCTACTGAAATCCCATCAGATACTACATGGTTGTAGAACCCAAGGTATGTTTCCATCTTTCTTCTCAACCCCTGCTTGATTTTCTTGGCCGAACTCTCTTTCATTGAATTTTTTTATTTCACGAATCTTTTTGTCTTAGGATTTTAGGGATTTTGGGTTTTGACTCTTTCATCAACTTATCTCTGATTGAACTAGAAATAATTGAAGAACTATCTTAGCAGTGATACTGGTCAGTGAAATAAAGTGACTACAAAAGAGTTTGATTACAATATAAATGAGTGAGGGAAAACGGAACTATGTTCCAAATTCGCTCGCCATATTGCTTAATGAACCATTTTGCTATAAGATCAGCTTGAATGTTACATGACCTATTGATATAACTAATGTTGACACTAGAGAAGGATTGGATGAGCTTTCAGATCTCTTTAGTAGCGGTGACCGATTGCCATTGAATTGTTCGCCTAAAGTTGAAGTTTTGGGAGGCGGCCTATCGCATTCCTAACAGGATGGCTTTGGCTTCACTTTCTTCGCTTGTACGAGCTCTGAGGGTAGTTTTTATTGCTACAATGAAGTTTGAATAATGACCATGAAGAATTAGGCCTCATGTAGTATCACACCTTCCAGTTTCTCTGTACCTATCACATTAATGAGTTAGATAACTCCTCCATAGATTAGTAATATTTTAAGGGTGCTGCTAAAAGCACCCGCAAAAGGGCTATTAGCCGGCGGCCTAAGAACTCAAAACTTTGTAGGTGCCAGAAATTAAACCGAGTACCCATGCTCCTTAACGCCCAATCCTAATAACCAAACTCTCTTTTTGAATCTTCTGTCACTTTTCTTCTGTTCCTTCCCCCTCTTTCTTAGTCATGTTCTGTCCACTTCTTTGTCTGATTCTATTTCTCTTGCTTTTTATTCTTTCTTCTTGCAAAAACACTAACAACTAAGACGTGTTTGCATGAAGAAATTGACATCAAAAGACTGAAATACAACCTACATTTGCTTATGAAGGTTGGTTTAGAAAGCCTTAACTTATGAGATTTTTCCCCTTTATATGATGTTTGAATGATTTGAGAAGTGAATAACACATTACAAACTGTTAAACATGTTTTCTGGTTTGATTTCGAGTAAATTTTCAGTGTTTATAGAGATTAATGATGAGAATAAATTTGCCCTAAAAATCTATCTGACAACTGGTCAGTCTGAGATCTTATTGCAAACAAAATAGACTGGTCTGTGACCCTCAGACTTGTTAGTATGTGGTTGTCGGACTGCACAATCCACATCTGTTCGCTTGCCATTTTTTTGTCTTCTTATACTTTTACCTTCCTCTATGAAATAGGTGATTATGACATCTCGTATTCCTCCTACTGTGTGTGAAAGGGCTCGTAAGCAACAACGGAGAACAGATGATGATAACCCAAATTTAAACCCAAAGCTTCTTTTTTCAACACCATCTTTGGAACTTCCTGCCCGAATGGAGATGAATCGCATCGGTGAGGTTACGGAGAATTTTTTACATGATCTTTCGACTAGTAGAAGCACTCTGGTAACACAAACAGAAGAACTGGGAACTTCTGCTGCTGCAATTTGGTCAGACCCTTATTTAGGAGGCCCATCTGATCGTAGTTTGCTGACATGTTTCAAAAACCATGTTGCTTTCCAAATATGGAACAACCCGGTGAGCTTATTTACGAATTTTAGTATAAACAAGAGGATTGTGTTAATCATTAGTTTACAACAATTTTTTTTTTGTTTTCAGGAGAGGCAAGTTCTAAAGCTACACAACCATGCCTCTGCTGTACTTGTGGGTTCTGAAGCGAAGAAAGATAGTGTGTGGGACTTAGAGAAGGAGTGTCATGGTGTTCAAGAAAGAGTTAGGAGGACTGGGTTGGCGTACATTGCCAAATACTCGTACCCTAAGTTAGATCGGGTTCTACTCACTGCATTTACGGAGAGGTGGTACGAGGACACAAATACTTTTCACATGCCGTTTGGAGAGATGACGATCACTTTAGAAGATGTGCATCGCATATGCGGTCTTCCAATTGAAGGTCGTCCGATTGTTGAGCACGAGATGAAAGATGAAGATGAAAAGGAAGATGCACATGAAGATCGAGATGACGATGCTTTACTGGTCAGCAAAACATTAGACATCGCCTATAACGATGTTAAAGCACACATGGGTAAATCGAAATATGTTCAACTTAAGTGGTTGAGGGAACAGTGTTGTGGGTCGCATGATAGTGACAGTGACAGGGTAAAGGATGCTTGCGCCAGAGGATACTTATTATATCTATTTGGTTGCACACTTTTTGTTGATAAGAGTGCAAGTAAGGTGTCTGTCTTTTATCTTCACTATTTGAAGAACTTAGACGAGATCCCTAGCTTCTCGTGGGGAACTGCGGTGCTTGCTTATCTTTATCGACAACTTGGTTTTGCCTCGATGGGAGGAAACCAATTGGCAGGCTACCTTACCCTATTTCAGGTAATTCTAAGTTATTTTTTCATTTTGTTATCTATTATGTTGTTTTAGTGAATAATCATTTTTTATTTAACTTTGCATTTGTAGGCGTGGATCGATGACCACTTCAACCTTGGGTTATCTGTTCCAAACCCAAGTTACGTTCCTACAACTAACATCCCCCGGATGTACAAATGGGAGGAACACATCATGAAAAGCAACAGGCAATGTGCTTTAGAAAGCCTCCGTGAGCAGCTAGATGGTTTGACAGAAAGAGATGTAAGTAACTTATTTTTCATGTGAACTAGTTGATATATCTGCGATATATCCGTGAATGTTGGATTATCATTTTTCAAACGTTCATATCACGTAGGTCATTTGGGACCCGTATCGTCCCTTACTTTCTGATGATGTATTTCCGTTACCAGAATACTCGTTCTACACCGGATGCATCTTAGTGAATGAGATCGCCGAGGCTTATAACCCCGATAGAGTGCTTAGGCAGCTTGGTTTGGTTCAAACCATTCCTAAAGATCCCATTAGACCGCAGGTGTCGAAGAATGGTGAAGTGAAGAACTTTGGTCTTGCAACTTTTTACTGGCGGCATTGGGAAGATCACTTAATATACGTGGATGATAGATCAAGGGAAGTATCTTTGGCTCAGTGGGAAGCTACATCAAATTATTTGGATTGGTTCAAGAAAGTTTCTCACCCGCTAGTACAAAATCCAGATCGATGCAAATCAAACCAACCAAACCAGTCCGTAGGTTCAGTGGCTTACTACGTGAGTATTTATTTGACTTTGTTATGTTTTTAATTTTTAGCTATTTGTAATATGAGTTGGTCTGAATCAGTATATGTTTTTCTTAGAGAGACGGAATTGATCGCGCACTTGCTTCACTTGACGCGTCAGATTTGGCATTGACACGTGAAATCCTAATTAAGGCAAGGGCTGAATTACCCCTTCCAGATTGTCCTCATTCAGATCCCGTCGTAGAGAGGTCGGCACGTAAGGTAACCGTGAAAAAAACAAGGGGGTCCCAAAAACAATGAAGCCACTGTTTATTTATTTCTTATATTTTGGCTGTTAGAAGTTTATATATTCTTTTGGATGTTAGGAACAATGTTAATTCAATGGATTCTTGGATGTTGAAAACATATTCATAAGCCTCTTATTATTTTTTTTTTCTTTTGGATCATGTTCTTGGGAAATAAAAAATCCCTGAGGTACAGGTTTTGGATTAATCAGTCTTAGTTTAGGTCCAAGATTGGATGATCCGTTAGCATTTGGTTGAGAAACAAACACCACTCGCGGACAGACGTATAAGTAGGCTTCTAAACACTCAAACATATCTCTTAGTCCATGCCTTTTGCATACGCTACGGATTCTCACTGCCAAGAGCTACGAATATGGTTTTGCCGGTTTCTCACCGCCAAGAGCTACGAATATGGTTTTGCTTGGATGCAGACCGTCTAAACGGATCAATGAGTCTATACCCTTCAAGTAGATCAAGATTACTCAGTCCCTTTGTTGATGCACGCTAACGAATAGGCCAGCGTGTTTGTGACGACAGTATTAATCAACACATTAAACAAAATACGACTAATCACACATTACATTTTATTTACATTTTAATAGTTGATTTGGCTTTAGTTACAATGTAGATAAAATAAATATTCTACAGTATGTATTTCTTACAAAATATGACTTCTTCCTTAACCAGTATTTAGATTTATCACTCTGCTTGATTCAAGCGAAACAATTGGATAAAAATTCGTTACTGGTTCTATCTTTAACAATATCAAGCCAACCAGTTGCCTCTTTCGACGCATATGTAAACCACTGTAATGTAATTGGAGGAAGTATAACTTGTCTTATGAGTTTAATGCACGCAAAATGTCCACCATTTACAAACCTAATGTATATCATTTCACAACTCTCTGAAAATGGACCATCAATGAAGGCTAATGATGTTTTTGAACCTCTTTGAACCAAATGAACCAATATGCAATTGTAGTGAGTTGCAACAACGATACTGATAGACGGGTGACGATAGAGCCACCACTCACTTTACACTATTGGCTTGAAGTTGTTCGCGCCAAATAATGTCCTATTGTAATCAAATCAATTGAATATCTTCTAGTAGAACTCATAACGAAGCTGAAGTTCTTCCACGACCTTTGCTCGAATATATTTCCAACCTGTCTATGGGAAACCAAAGTCCCGTGCCAACTGCATGAAATCCTCAATGGCAATCACTCGACACATCTACAATGACATTTAAGAGCAGATACATAACTGACAATTGTTAACTCTTAAACATGTTACCACTCCCTCTAGGAGCTCTATGAACTCTACGTAGTGTTCGAGTCGAAGGAATATTTTTATCAAAACATTTGGCATATTAGAAAACAAATGGGTTCCTCTTCGACGATTTTACAACTTTACTTTTTCGGGAACCCCTTTAGTCTCACTCTATTGCAACGGCTGACACAAGTTTGTCATGGTCAGACACACAATAACCCTCAAGTTTTCAAGTATTGCAGATCTTTAAGGACTGCTCAATCTATATCCCACATTATATAAACCTGCTCTTGGATCTATGATATTTAGAAGTTACCTCGCTTAAGGATACTTAGTGTTTAGGATAAATTGTGTCTGATCTTGCAAATTCTTAAGAAGACGTTTCCTCCTTGTGGCACTGTAGAAGCACAATATATACTTAAGATCCTCGCCGACTGGGATCTTTGATAGGATTTGAGATTAAAGTCGGTAAGTATTAGGCAAGCTTCTATCCTCATGTTCCGGGATTGAGGTATTGACCCTATTTACTCGGACCCCTTAGTCTTCTCGTAAATCCCAAGATAAACCTGGTGGTATTTGAGTCTAAGCAGGGCTTAGGCACTTAGGACGATTGTACCGACCCCCAAGTTTCGGACTTGAGTGGCAGACTTTCATCAGATTCAACTTCCTTTTTGACTTGACAAGGGTTGACCCGCTTGACTCATTGGTTGTAGTCAATTGATAATCATTTTCTGAATCATCAACAACAAAGGCGTACCTTTGATAAACTTGGATGAGCACAGTGGTAGTTGTCCTTCTAGCGTGAAACCCATTCTCCATGATCCTGTTTCATAATAGTCTCCCGTCAATATACATGTCGGAGGCGTTACACTATCTACATACCAGATGACGGCTGACCACATAGACATTATGAAAGGAGGAGGCGAACAATAGAGAGGATCATCCCGCTGCCACTAAGAAACCTATAGACTGCCTCTTTAGTCTCTCTCTCTCCTTCTCTATCACCCTCAGTCCCTCCCACTCTCACCCTCACTCCCTCCCTCTCACTATCACTTGTATCTCTTATAGAGTACCTTTTGTATTTGTTAATCATACATACTAGGAGCTCTTATTTTAACATACAAATCAAGCTACCCCTATTTCCACTTACAGTGACAAGCGTCCATTCTGACAAGCAAGCAAACCCTTGTTTAAACACCATATCCCAATAGAGTTTCTCTCTTTTGGCGTGGAATTTTTTTTTTTCCCACGATCAAAGAATCACGACAGATAGTCCCTCTGCCAAATCACATTCTCTATTTCCTAACGACCAAAGGGTGCAGTCACTATCACTTTTGTCTCATAAAGATCGAAAAGTTAGGCAAGCAGTTACTTTACCATATCACTTTCTCTCTCCTGATTATCACTTTATATAGGTAACCTAGATTTCTCTATTTTACCGAGTAAACTACATTAAGGTACCCTTCACTTGATACAAACCACTATTGAGTCGTCATATGCACACCAGTTAACATTCACTTGATAAACTGTCAACTTTGCTGATGTCAAAATTTGTCTTTCTGAAATCGTCTAAGGAGTTAAGGTTGTTTTGTTGAATTGCGATATGCTCCACACAATATGGGGGCGAAACCTGCAAGCAAATCAGAAATCTCTCCGAAGATTAAGACAGATTGAACCTGCAGTTAAACAATTGAATATTGAGTGAACATTGGTGACCTACTCTTTCGATTGAGAAAATTTTTTCGCTTGTTGTGATTATGTCCACTTTGAGACGATTTGATTACCTTTTTTAGGCTGCTTTGACCGACTATTCATATGCAGTGATGACGTGGCGACTGATATCCACCGTGTTGGATTAAAACTACTATTTTGTAGTCTGAAGATATTAGGATTCCTCATTCGGATTATCCCGTACATTTGATAATTAGAAGTTACCTTATTGGAGGATACTTGACATATTATGTTTCTAAGTTTGTAGATTCTGTTAGGAAAAGTTTCCTCCTTGAGGGACTCTTGAAGCTCAAGTTTGATAAAAACTTAAGATCCTCATTGATGAGATATTTGATAGGATTTTAGAATTAAGTCGGTTAGGCACGTTTCTACCCCCCCATGTTTCAGGATTGAGGTATGGATCACACTTATGCGGACTCCGTAGTCTTCTCTTAACTCCTAGGGCAGGGCTTAGGCGTCAAAGAAGATCGTACCAGTGACGCCCCGTGTCCCAAAATAGACACGACCACGCGGCAACTCACAGACGAGACAAAAATCCGACAAAGTCTCCTCTGTAAATCGAACCGGTCGCACCTGTAAACCTGTCATGCAAACCATACATTCGCATATACAAGAATAAACTATAAAGCGGAAGCTAAACAAACTCAACTCAGTTTCGGGTCGAAACCCGAACCACAAAAATACAAACGCCTCATAAAACGCCGATACAACTTATAAACAACTCTAAGTGTTACGTATATACATATTAGAGTTTTGTTTCTGCAATAAATACATAACTTGGAAATAACGAAAAACCAATAAACGAAAACCAAAGAAAACTACACAACGCCACTAGCCTCGTCAGACAAGATCACCGGCTGGAATACAACTCCGCCTCGAGGCTACGACAAATCACCTGCACACTAACAACTGGTAGGGGGTCAGAATACTCACCGATACGAGTTATTCTGGTAGAAGACCAATCCAAAACCCATCACGTTTTCAAAAGTTCATTTAATAAGTTGTAAACATCATTGACAAAACGAGTTATCAAACCAGTTACCATATATACTATATACAAAACTATTTTCCTTAATCTAGCAAGCAATAGCAGTGATTAGCTGCCCACCCATTGTGCGCTCCCAATAAGAGGAGAGTTCCTCAAGAGAGCCTAGAGTGCGTTAGATAGTACCAGCCCATTTAGGCACTAGCTAATGCACTACGTCTCCTCGAGAAAGAGACTTACCCCTAACCGGTAAACCCCTCTCCCACTAAGGGACTCCGCAATCATTGAAGAGTTTACCTCGTGATATATATATACCTTAAGTATCTAAATACGTTTTTGATCACCGAGTTCGAATAAGTGAGCCATCCCCTAATTACCATGGAAGGACCTGAACCTCATTCTCTTCGGTACCCTGTCATGCATCTAATGCGATCTTTCAAAATTAGTTTCATTCGTATATCAAAACCACATTCTCATATTCGATTCAAATCAATTTCATTCGTATATCAAAACCAATATTCTCATTCGATTCATTATCTTATCAAACACGGAAGTGGAACAACCAAGAGCCATATCGCCACAAAGCAGAGGGATCCCAATCAATGTCACCTCCCAGGCGAGCGGTCAGGGTGTACGGCCCTGAGCCTCGAGTTGGAGGCACGAGCACCAATGGCCAGCAAGTGAAGCACTCTACTCCCACAGGTCTCATGACTAGTGTCACCCACCTCACCGGTCTCATACGGGTCACAATCGTGTCCACATGTCATCCTACCCTCAATGGCTACGTGCCCGTAGGTTGACATAATCCGCAGTCGGGTATATACAAGAAAATCCTCAGTAGTTCACAATCATCGTAAAATCAGTTCGAAAACATTTCTCATATCGCATCAAAACATTTTAAGCATATTTCAGTTCATCACATAAATCGAGTTTCTTGCTACTTGAACTCTAGTTATAATGGCGCATATATAATTATAGAATCTAGCATATTCATTATCTATAAAATCATGCTGGATAAAGGATTCAAAACCCCTACCTCAGTCCTTGCATCACCAAAGACCTCCCGCCTACCAGACGACCTTATTCCTCCTCATTCGCATACTCTGGGATAAGGAAGAATAACCGGAAACACCGAATAAAAACATTAGGTTCTTATACTAAGAACCTTCGTAAATTAAAAGAATCATGAAAACTTAAAAGCAAATTCGCTAACTTCGGAAGACTTCAAGTATCTATCGAATCGATCTCTAACTTCCTACCTATGTCTCCTGAATATCGGAAATGCCTATGAACCAATCAACCAACTTCTCATAAACTCTATTTTACATGTTAGAGTCTTCATAAGCTGACAAATCATATAATGAACCTCATAATATAAATCTGTAACTGAAGTTTTCCATTCATATGAAATACGACAAAATTCGGGGAATTCTTTATATTCCAATTCATTCTAAAACTGGTCCAAATATGAAATTCGAGCACTAAAATAATTCGGCAGCACCCCGTCTATATTTGGACACCCTGAAATAGTCTACAATCTCCTAAACATGTTTTTGAACACAAATCATTCGAAGAAATAGAATAAAATCGTCTAAATAGCTTCAAATTTTGATCCCAAATGAAATTAGTACAACTATGGATTATACGAAATAGTTATCATAAAACCACCAAATTCGGACGAAATTGGAACTTCTGAACCGCTAAATATGTAGAACGAATCGAATAGATTTACCTGAAACAAGTTTCATTGAATTCCGACCACGGGACAGCTGAGATATCGACGAAAGAAACTCTCCACCACTTCACGGTCAAAAAACCCAATTTGCTTCTCACTAGCTTCTCACGGTTCTGTTGTATGGTATGTGTGTTTGAATACAAAGGGAAATGGGTTTTTAAGTCTTGCATGCCCACTGAGGTTTACTCAAAATAATAAAAAAAACCAAATTAATCCCCATTCTCCACGTTTGGATGCAAAGCCACCACAACACCATTTTTTATTTCTTTATTTTAGTTTTAAATTAATTCTTAGTCCATAATTTCTATATACTTTACAACAAGTCCAACCAAAAATATAAATTAATAATTCAACCTCCATTAATTAGCAATATAACCCCCACTTTAACCTTTTTCTTTTCTATTGCTCCCACAACCAATCATAAAGAAACTATATAGTTCCTCGTCTAACCTTAATCTTCTACGTATTTGACCGAAAAACATGGGATGTTACAGTACCGACCCACTAGTACTGGGCTTGAGTGACATAACTCATCCGGACGACCTCCCTGTTGACTTGATACGGATTGACCCATTGGGATTTTGGTATTTTTCTTGACTTATTGACCTCAGTCACTTGATGACTAATTTTTGGATCATCAAACTTGACCTAGTCCACACACACATACAAACAATATATTTCCCATTTCTTATCCAAATTTATTTGCAGGGTTATCTCTGTCAGACACTTTGTTTTTCTCCTTTTTTAATTTAAATCTATTTAATCGACCATAAGAGCTTCTTTAACAGGAACCACCCCGATGTCTCAAGGATCTTATGGTCACGTGTTTTTCATTTCTTTTCGCACTTTAAGCTCAAGGACGTTGTCGGTGCCCATAAAACAAGTCCGATCGACGATCTGACTTCTGGTCAATGGTCCAATTCCTTTGACCTTGCACCCCGCGATTTCAGCCTCCTACACTCACAAATCATTCTTTAAATCTCAACCAAGTCTTCTCTACATAAGTAACATCAGTTTGATTAATGCACAACCATATCATCACAAAAGTTTCTATCGCCTTATTATAGTCAGGTTCAACCTCTGTATACAGGATTTTTGGATACGATGTCATAAAACTTTTGAATTCTTCTTGTTTGAAATTAGCTTTGACATTTGTTACCACATACTTTTCGATGTGGAAAGTACATAGTAGCCTTTCCGCATATGGAAATACTTCCTTAGTAGTATTAATTGGTGCAAGTTCAATACATCAAATCACACTTACCATTGAGTTAATAGGGAATAAAGGCCTTAGAAAATTAAAATACACGTGTACTGCCTTATTGTGTCTCAATCGATAAAAATAAGCACCGTGGTGTGATGGACACTGTATTTTGGGAATCACGAAACAAATCATTTTTGCATGAAAATGAATCTCACTGCATTAAACAAAACGTAAATAATCCTACTCCTTAGACTATTTAGTTTCATTCAACTCAATTTGTCTTGTGTAAAAAAAAAAACGTGTTCATGTAGATACCTAAACTTTTGCTAAACAATTAACACATTAATGATGCATTTCCGTCTTTGCATGACAATAAACATATTTGGTTTTTAATGGGCTTATTATCTATTTTTGATTAAGCGTGGTCCATACACTTAATATATTTTTTTGGGGTCTATCGTCTAAGACACATTTTATTATCTCCCTATTTTCTTTCCAATTTTTTTACTCTCTCTCCATCTATTTTATTTTTCTAGTTTTTTTTGGAATCATGTAACTTCATTGAAGGGCAAAGCCAATTGATTCAAGGTCCCTTGGGGAATAATGGAGAGGCCTAGGAAGTAAATACTAATGGGACTAAGAGCCATTTTGATAAGAACGGTTCTACCTGCCTGGGAAGTCAATTTCTTTTTCCAACCTGCTACCTTTGATTGAAATTTCTGGATGAGGAAGTTATGTGCATATAGCATGTTCCTTCGCTTGAGCATAAGTATCCCTAGATATTTCTCTGAGTCTGTCATTAGGGGAGAACTTAGGTGTACCTCATATTGAGCTTTAACTACTTGGCTCATCCCAACACTGAAAAAGAATGAGGATTGTTGTAGTTCACTGCCTGACTAGAGGAGGAGCAATAAGTATCCATAATCTGTGTCACTGCTTCGAAGTTTGAACTTGTAGCTTCGCCAAAGATGAGTAAATCATCCGGGAATAGTAAGTGGGTGACCCTAGGAGCAAACCTGTTGACCCTGTATCCAGTGAAAAGTGACCTTCTCTCAAAACTATCAATTAAGAGAGAAAGGGCTTGGGAAGTAAGTATGAATAAGTATGGGGACAGAGGGCACCCCTGCCTAAGTCCACGATAGGATCTGAAGTTTCCACATTGCTTACCATTCACCAATACACTGAAAGTTGGAGTAGTGACACAAACCTTGATGAGAGAGATGAGTCTGCCTGGGATTGTAAATTTTTCCAAAATGGTTTGTAAAAAGGCTTTTGCCATATCCATCTTCAAAGCAAAAGAACCTGTTGCTGCATTAGCACAGTTCATCGAGTGTATACATTCTTGGGCTATCACTATATTATCAATAGTTTGCCGTTGAGGTACAAACACATTCTGATTCCAACTAACACAATCTTCCAATAGTGGCCTCAGCTTGTTAGTGATCAACTTAGTGACGATTTTGTATAACGTGTTACACAAAGCAATTGGTCGATAATCAGTGACTAGCGATGGCTACTTATACTTGGGTATGAGGACAAGGTTTGTTTTGTTAAGTTCAGGCTCAAAGGTCCCCTGTTTGAAAGTATTTTGAATAAACTTGATAAGATCAGATTTATTTATCTCCCATTTGGTTTGGAAAAATGCAGAGGGAATCCATCAGGGTCCGGACTTTTCATTCCACCCATGTTAAACATACCTCCCTGATATCCTCCTCTGTTGGTATCATTGCTAGTTGTTGCTAATTTTCAACTGATAATTACTGATAGCTTTGTAACACCTCCTCTGGTACCCGTGTAACCGGTGTGGATCTGAAGTAATTCTGAAAGTGATCGACTAACAAGTCCTCTATATACTCTGTTCATCTGTAATAGTCACCCCTGCCTCTGTCTTGATGGATTGGATGTGATGTTTCTTTCTACGAATAGCTATAGAGGTGTGGAAGGCTTTGGTGTTCCGATCTCCATTTAAAGCCCACCCTTGTTTGGTTCGCTGTTCCAGTTTAGTTCGTTGCACTTCCTCCAAATATATAAGTTCTTCATGAATGAGGGATTCCCTTTGTAGTGTAGCAGGATTCGGCAATGAGCTCTGAATTTGGAAAAGATGAGTTTTCAACACCTTGAGTCATTTGTCCGTGTTATCGAAAGTATGCCCACTCCAATCTCTGATCTCTGTTTTTGATTTTTTGAGTTTTTCTACCATGGTAACAGATCGTGAGTTCCAAGATTGAGCTAGCACATCTTTACACTTATCATGCTTCCTCCAAAAGGCCTCAAATTTCTCTGATTTAGGGGCCCTGATTGTTTGTAGCTCAATTTTTAACAAGATCGGGCAATGATCACTGTTATATCTAGGTAAGTGGAAAAACCCGACATGTTGGTAGTGGTCTAGCCATTTAGAGTCCACCATAACTCTGTCCAACCTTTCTAATCAGATTAGTAAGGTTCTTGTTGTTGGTCCAGGTATAAGCCTGTCCATTGAACCCCAAGTCGATTAACCCAATATCATTGATGAAAGCCGAGAATTGAGATCTAAAAGGGGTGCTGTTCGAACCTCCCCATTTCTCTTTTTGAGATTCAATGGCATTCATGTCCCCAATACATAAGTAGGGGGAGGACAGAACAAATAAACCACCCAGAAAACATGTCTATCGGATACACGTGGAGGCCCATATAAACAAAATAATTCGCAAGTAAAATTATTATCTATAACCTGAGCTTGAAGGAGATTCGAGTTACTTGACCTGATATTTATGGATACAACTTTCGTCCAAAATAATGCAATGCCACCTCCTCTGCCAATGGATGATATAATTGACTTGTTGAATATGTCATATCTGTCTAGGTTCAAGTAAAAAGATGATGATTGTAGGTCGGTTTGGTACAGAAGAAGTATGTCTGGTTTTACTGCCCGGAGGAATTGATGCAAAGTGTGGACTGTCGCAGGACTCCCCAAACCTCGACAGTTCCATGAGAGTACTAACATTTGCCTTGCGGCTCTTTGGGAACAACCACCACGACCCTAAACATACCGTCTTGTGATTCTCCTTTAGCCAATTTGACTCCAAGTTGTGTTTAGTTAGATTTTGCCCGTCGTTTTAGATTTTTTCCCACCATTTCAAGATTTGCATACTCTACTCAATGTCAATAGCTTCAGAATCTATCGATAGTGGTATGAATATCTATTCTCATGATCTTTCACTTGTCCCTTGGACTAGTCTTCTTTTAGGATCATTAGGGTCCCTAGACCCGGCCCAATAGCTTTGTGGGTCTGGTGAACTGCACGGATAGTACTGGCGGCAGTTTGTATGAGATTGTGGTTTACCTGGGAAATAATCGTTCCACCCCCACGATCCGGCATTTGGGTTTGTAAACAGTTTTGTACCGGTGGCTCAAACCTGCCCATGGGTGGGCAATAATCCTCCTCCGTCGTCTCCAGTCTTAACTACCTAATCTTAACTACTTAATCTTTTTTCTCGAAATGATACATGGAATACACATATTTGTTTCCATTTAATGTATTTGTAAGAAGTGACTCGAATTTGGATTGGTATCGAATCCGGTTTACGACCTGCCAACCCGTTTACAAGGCAATGGTAATTGCCTGCCAAGACCGAAGGTCTCTGCGCCGAATTTTGGACCCGTTAGCGGAGCTGATTACTGAGACAGAGCTGGTACGCGAAGCAGGGCTGTGAGGCAGAGCTGGACTCCGAGACAGAGTTGGAATGCGGAAGCTAGGCTTATGTCGGTGATTAGTGTTATCTGTGTATAATGTCGGTTGTAGAGAGTCGGTGAGGCGGTGGGATTAGGGTTTAGTGGCTATATAAACTAAACCCTAAGGAGATATCAAAAGCACAATCTCACGAATCTCTTTTGTAAACTTGTTTGCTTATCATAGTGGAAATCATCACGCCGTTGTCGCCGTGGAGTAGGTCTCACCAACTGAACCACGTAAATCTCTGTGTTCTGTCTTGATTGTTCTTTACTATTCCTATTGCTTGTTTTGGATTACTCGTATTGATCACATTAAACCCCGATTTGGCATATTAGTATTGTACAACTTCAAATGCACAAAAACAACTCGGATTTCATAATATTATGAATTATTTAGTGGACTGGTTATGTGTGGTGCATCGGACAAAAAATAGCATGTTAGTTACATATCGTATATTTGTTTATTGATGCCTCGTGCATAGTCAAATGCGCTGGCATTACATATGTTTGGAATCTATCTCTGTACATAATACATCGGATAATGTAAGGTGTATCCGATTATTAAGGTACATATGTGAATGTACTGTAAATATTATTTAAGATTTTTCTCTCTCAAATCAATGAGACATTGTTTTCTCTACAATCTCAACTTACTATTTGGTATCTCAATATCTGAGATTTCGAGATAGAAACTCTTCCTCCCTTATCTCCCGGATTTGATTTCATTCTTTTCTCTACAATCTCATCATATTGTTTTGTCTCTCAAGTTTCAACATTTGTCTTCTCTCGAATCTATGTGACATTTTCTAATGTAAAATGCATATTACTCGAGTTTTTTTTTCTCTGTAAATACTTTCACTTTTCAAAATGTATGAACATCTATAAAAATGTAAAAAGCATTTAGGAATGTATCATACATACCATATTTTTTGGCCGCAGCTTTGTGGAATAAAGAATATTCTCCAGGGAATAAATTCTCGAGGGAATCCAGATTTTTTTGAAAGTTCTCCGAGGAATAAATTCTTATGGGGAATACATAATACATTTAAAATTAATAAAATTAGCTTAAGTAATAAATTCTTCAATTATTTTATTTCAAGTCCTTCCTTCTTATTTCTTCTTCCCTCATCTCTTTCTTCTTCTATAGAAAATCATAAATCCCTAGTTCATCTTCTCTCTTTAACATCTCCTATTCTCCTTCATAATTTCAACCAATTTTTCTGTTCATCTCCTATTCTCTTCTCTGAAAGATCAGAAACTCTCTTTCTTCCACTCTTTCCCTAAACTCTCCAACATGTTAGAGAGATAAAGCGGGAAAATACTTGAAATCAACAAAATATCTTGAATCTCTTACAATGGGGCACCCAAAGAAGGTATATTCATCCACTAATCCTACTCAAGAGAGGTAAGTAGATTCTAAACCCTAGAAATCAAGTTATTTTTAGCCCTAAAATAAAATTTTCAGATCTACTAAACCCTAGAATTTTGTGTGATTTGGACCATTTTTTGGTGATTCGAATCATTTATAGCCTTGTATGATCTATATTATTTAATTTCGAAGCATATATAGCCTAGTTCGATGGTTTTTTTGTCTTTCGATTTGAGATTGGGGTTTTCTGTAGTTCTGTTTCGTGGGTTGCGGTCGACGAAATTTGTTTCAGTTTTGTGGATCGCAACCTACGAAACATATTCTTTTGTTAAATCTTAGATAATGAAATAAGACTATTTTGAGTGTTCATATTGAAGGAGTTTAAGGAGATGTCCTTCGACCAAGGTGACAATGTGAACAATTTGTCGGATAGGACAATTGATGTGGAAGATCATCAAGTCCGATTGATTTAGGGATTGTAGAGTTGTAGCTAGAGACCAACTACGATCGTCGAATTACGAAAACTTCAATCGGATCCTACAACGGGTTACACATAAGAGTGTCAAATTGATCTAGGATATGACTAGTGGGAGTGAGATATAACAATGGGAATGTCCCATAAACATATCTCATAGGCCTAAAAAGGAATTAGTCAAAGATAGTACAAAAAGGCCAAAAACAGGGTTTTTGGGCCTTAGCCGATTCGGCCACTTCTAGGGCTCGGATTGGGCTGAAATTTTGAGGGGAGATTTCTGACATATCCAGTAGTATGAATGAAAAATTTTGTGGTTTTTGGACACCTCCTCATTAGGGAATTGAGAAAATATCAATAGTTGCTATTTTCGACAATTTCCTTAAATCTTATTCTAAAGGGTGTTTTAGGAAACCTTTGAGGAGGTGTATTCTCATTAGGGTTCTATATAAACACTTTTACGGCAGAGAATAAGGAGTGAAATTTCTCTCTAAGCTTTCTTACTCTACCATATCAAGTAGAGAGGAGAAAGTGAGCTAATTCCCATTAACTATCTATCTAGTCAAGAAGAAAGGAGTTCTTCTTCCAACCACCATTGGTGTGCTATCTAAACAACAAGGTGGGAGATCAAGTTGATTGCTCGTGTCCCAAGTAGAGGAGCTACGCTTGAAGCTCTTGGTCTTCTCATAAGCAATTGGAAAGGTTCGAGGGAAAACTAGCGAATAAGGTATTTATCTCTCTAGTTTTACTTAGTATTATTATGGTCTTATGCATGTGATCCTGGGAATACTAGTCTAGACATTAGATGTCTTATTTCCGCTATAAACACTAGTAGAAGGGTGTAAAACCCAACACATATTGATTATGGGTTTGAGATATGATGTTTAGTTGTTGAAAAGAACATGGATTCTTGAGTATAATTCTTCAATTTTAGCAGTTGTTATGTTTCGTGGGTTGCGATCCAAGAAATCAGTTTCAGTTTTGTGGATCGCAACCTATGAAACACTTTATGTGTAGCACAAACACGAAAATTTTCGTGCCATTCACTGCTACAAAATGTACATATTCAGTTTGATACCATTAGTATCATACTCTTCTGATTCAGATTCTTTTGTTAAAACTTCGATAATGAATAAGACTATTTTTAGTGTTCATATTAATTGTGGGTTTGAGATATGATGTTTAGTTGTTGAAAAGAATTTGGATTCTTGAGTATAATTCTTCAATTTTAGCAGTTTGTTCTTTTCAATCGTAAGTTATGATATATCTTTTTGAATTTTTTCTTTTCTACTTTTTTGAGCTTGTCATTTTCAATTAGGACTTAGATTTCTGTTAAACTATCTTTCAACGGTGAAGCACTCACGCAGATTTGCTTTGTTTATGTTTTATAGGCGTAAAAAGTATAAAGAGGATGTTCCGGCTCAAAAGTCTCGGGTTCATAATGAGGCAGTTGATGAGACATGAAAATGTCCCATCTGAATCTCTTAACTTGGGTTAGTTAGTCAATTTCGAACAGTTACTCTGATGAATTGTTTATTTCTCTTACTCAGGGGTCTTTTAAGAAATTAAGCACAAAAAGCGGATAAAAACGGGAGAAAGACACACAAGAGCATCTTGGTCATTTGGTGATGAGGGTAGTTTGGTAATTTTGTTCAATGTTGATACTCCAATGCAAGGTAGAGTCCAAGAAGAACCTAACGACGTAGGCGGAAGTCAAGTCGGAGTCCGGACGAAAAAATTATATCATGTCAAAGTTGGAATCAATGTTGAAACTGCAATGCAAAGTAGAGTCTCGAAGAAGACAACCTCTTACTATGTCTGAACGTCGTCGGCGTGGGGAGATACGCTCCAAGGGCAACACTGAGAGGCGATCACAAAAAGACAAACAAATTCACGAGCCGACAGAGTCGGATGAAGAGTCGGGCGAGGAGTCTGCAGACCAGCCTGCCGACCAGTCTGGCGAGGAATCCGGCGACGAGTCTGGCGATGAGGGGGCCACAACCAGGGTCACAAGATAAACATGGAGGAATCACCTGCTGGTTCGAGTGATCACTCAGACTCCAATGGATTCCCGACACACCGTTCCTTACTTCAATATTATAGTTCGCACATTGCAAACCACATATGGAAGGGCTACGTGACTCTTTTTCTTTGCCGAACTCAACCATCTTGGTCTAATATTTTTTTGCATAGTTTTTTTTATGAAACTTCTATTTTTCAAGAGTTTGGATCGACTATTAACTGTTAAGCCCACTGCTGGTTGGATTGATTGATGGGTGTTTTATGAAGAGTGTAAGTTCGTACAACAAAAGGTAAATGATGCTGGATTTTTACCAATCATTAATTATGTTTACCAGAGACCCGACAAGGCTCTTGTCAGTGCTTTTACGGAGAGGTATTATCTTGAGACCAACACCTTCCATTTACCATTCGGGAAGATGATGATTGTGGACGGGTAGAAAGTCACACGGTTAGAGAGAGTGTTAGGTGGGCACCAGCAACTAGGCTTCGGGCCTTCGAATGGACAAGTTGACGGGCAGAAGGTCGGGTCTGGTACTCGGGTAGATGGGTAGACGAACATCCATGTAGAGAACGGCTACTGGTAGACCAACGTCTGGGTAGGAAGCGGGTACTAGAGACCTGTTGACCTGCACAAGAGAAACAAAATCGTGAAGTCCAAGGGGCACCGGAGATGGTGTCGACCAAGGACCCTCCGACGGTCAAGTCAGTAACTTAGTTCGATAACGTAAATGAATAAACCGAAAGTGGAGTTACTAATGATAGTGGAATCGTTGAAGCGTCGGAGGTGGCGCGACTCGTAGAGTAGCCGGAGCTCGGTTCTACGGAAAAATATGAGTCTGATAGCTTTTGGTCTACTCGGACGATAGAGTAGACTTCTGGTTAGGCAGAGTAGACTTCTGGTCACGGCAGAGTAGACTTCTGATGACGGTAGAGCAGACTTCTGGCGATGGCAGAGTAGGCTTCTGCTCACGGTAGGATAGACTTCCGATGATGGTAGAGCAGACTTCTGGTGATGGCAGAGTATGCTTCTGGTCACGGTAGAGTAGACTTAACGAGATAGAAGAGGAACAGAGAGTCTCTAGTAAGATCTGGTGAGATATCATAGACACTTCTGGCCGGAACTTTCTCCTTCGACTAACCTAGATAAGAGGTTACCGAAGTAGATGGATTCTAGCCAGAGCTTTAGTAAAGGGTATGTGCGGAGATCGGAGTAAAAAGGTTTCTAGAACGCCAAGTTGAGAGTAAGTAAGTAATTTCGAGGGAGAGTTAGATGATCCTTTCTGAGAATGAGGCATCCTCTATTTATAGAACTTAGAGAAGGATAACAACCCATGGGCGCGGATTTGTTAGATCCGGAATAATAGGATCTCATTAGAGTGCCTTCGTAGCCGTTGATCTCTGGATGGGGCGTCGTAGCCCTACGATGCCTGCCGCCTTAGTCTGCTTGTTACCAGTAGAAGTGGCCTACTACTCCCTTAAAGTAGCGCAAGACTCGGTCTTCTACCATGACCTCAACGTATATCGAAATGTTAGGGATTGAGGAGACTCGTTCTTTAACTGCTAGCCACGTGGTGGCGTGACCATACGGAGTCTGAGTGAGTTGACACGTCAGACTAGGGTTGTCACGCTAGAAGAGTGGGCTAGGGCAAGCACGCCAGACTGACTGAGCCTACTAAGCGTGTTGGGCTTGCTAGTGAGGAACTCTCGACAGGCTTCCATGCCAGGCTCGCTGGGTTGCTAGAGGCGCACACCTCATGTTGTATGAAGGCGGGCGTAGAAGGAAGGCCCAACACGAATTTCGTCTCCATTAAGCCTAGATGCCGTTTTTGGCCATACAGTTTGTCCCCCACTCTCTGAGTTAGCATGTGGCTTGCTTAGAGAGTAGTGATTCGAGGTGGAAGAGGTCGGCTCGGAAGCTCGCCTTGTCGCCTTGGGCGGTATGTCGAGATTGAAATTCGAAGGACCACGAGATGTGCTTTATTATCATGCCTTGTATGTACGTCGCAGGGAGGTCTGGTCAGTGTTTTGCCCTGTTGAGCAAGAGTTGCACTCGAGTCAAGGAGACTCGTACTTCGGAGGAAGCGTCGGACGATAGAGTATTGAGGCACGCTCGTGGTTTGCCGCGGAAAGGGAGATGTTCCCGTCGACCGAGGCGAGGGGGTAGCGAGGACACGCGCAGGCGAGAATGTCCACGCAGGGCATGGCGTCCTTCCCTGCACAGGTGCGGCAGGGCAGGAACGCTCTACCCTGCCTAGGGAACGGCAGGGTAGAATGGTCTGCCCTGCCAAGGTAGCGGCAAGCCAGGAACGCTCTGCCCTGCCTGGGCCGCGAGAGGGCAGAACGTTCTGCCCTGGCTGGAACGCGACAGGGCAGAAACGTTCTGCCCTGCCTAGGTCGCGGCAGGGCAGGGGCATCCCGCCCTGCCTTGGCGCGGCAGAGCTTTCCCTTTTATTTTTAATATATATATACATGTATGTTATTGTACAAAAAATACGTATATATATGTATGTGCTCGTATGCCCGCTTGTGTACGTACATATATGAGAATTTCAGAGTTACCTTGGCGAACGACTTCTCATTTCTTCGTCTAGGTTGTCGGGTAAACGAACTTTAGTAGTGCCGCGAGTTGTGCCCGCCCTAATTTCCTTTGCGATAATCAATCGTGAACCATTTTGTACGGATGGGGACGCGCCATGTGGCGATGTGACGGGCAGGACGATGTGGTCCGTTGCTTTTACCTCCCCACCCTTATATAAGGGGGTCTTGGACCCTCATTCTTTGGCTTTGGTTTTAGGGGTTGGAGAGAGAAAGTTTGGAGCAAACTTAGGAGGAGTGAGAAATTTGGAGAAGTTTGAGCTTTTTGAAGGTAAGCCTTGAATTTTCTCATCTGTTCTTCGCGTTCTTCGTTCGTTCTTCGTAGTTTTCTCAAATTTCAATCTTTCATTGCAAGAATCGAAGTGAATTTATATGTTTTTGTGTTTTGATCTTGTTGTAGTAGTAGGGTTCCACCAAATTATGTTTGTCTTACTTGTCATGTTAGTGTAGTGAACCTTATAATTGCTTCGTAGGATTTCTAGTATGCCTGTTTTGCCATGTTAGCGTAGTGAACTTTTACACTTGCTTCGTAGAAATTCTAGTATACATTAGTTGTAGTGAACCTTAGCATTTGCATCGTAGAAATTCTAGCATGCCCTAGTTGTAGCTAACCTTAGCATTTGCATCGTAGAAATTCTAGCATGCCTTAGTTGTAGTGAACCTTGGTATTTGCATCGTAGAAATTCTAGCATGCTTCAGTTGTAGCTAACTTTAGAGGTTTGCATCGTATAAATTCTAGCATGCCTTAGTTGTAGCTAACCTTAGCATTTGCATCGTAGAAATTCTAGTTTGCCTTAGTTGTAGTGAACTTTGGCATTTGCATCGTAGAAATTCTAGCCTGCCTTAGTTGTAGTGAACTTTGGCATTTGCATCGTAGAAATTCTAGCATGCTTCAGTTGTAGCGTTGTAGCTAACCTTAGCATTTGCATTGTAGAAATTCTAGCATGCCTTAGTGGGCCAACAACCACGGGTGGTTGCGCTTGATGTGCAAGTCTAGAGTGGCCGAGCATGGTAGGATTTGGCGTCGTACCAAACTAAGGTTGGTCGTGTATGGCAGGCTAGGTTCAGGTCCCTTCTAACCCAGTAATGTTAATTGTAGGATGAGTAACCAGATGTACCCGGTGGCCCTATGTTGACAGCGTCCCTTCGGAGCGAAGCGACGGTAATTCGAGTGTTCCCGGAGTGCGGTCAGAGTTACCCAAAAACCCTTCGTCCACTTTAAGCGATCATTATTTGAATGGAGTGTTTAGGGAAAAACATGACGTACCAGACGACGTAGAGCTTCAGGCGCCTGGTCCGTTAGAGTTCGTGGACGACGTGCTGGGTTGGGTATCTTTTACGAGCATAACTTTGAGAGCGGCCTAGAGCTCCCTATCCCGTTCACAGTCTACGATGTCCTTAAGGACTTTGGGATAGTACCGTCGCAATTGACCCCCAACGCTTGGAGACTCCTACTTTGTGTTCAAAGGTTGGGGGATGATGGCCGAGTTAACAGAGTATTTCATTGCGATGACGTAGCTGCTCACTACTCTCTGAAGTTAGACAAGGGGCGCTACCAATACCGCCGTCGTAAGGATAAGAAAGCAGTGGTTTTGGGTCTGCCCGTCTCCGAGAAGAAGTGGCAACGTCGTTATTTCTTTGCTATGGGCCCTAGTTTGTTTGGCCATCGTGATATTTCGTGGTTGCCTTCGGGTTGGAGGAGCGCCAGTAAGTTGTCGTTCGACTTGGTCTCGTCACAGTTGTACAGTTTTGTTGTTATATGTTCATTACCTTCCCTTGTTTGTTTTTGCAGATTCTGCTCATGGTAACCGCCGCAACCTCTCCGAGCGCTTTGCCAATTTTCCGCTTGCTAGTTGTTTGCTAGTTCCTAAGGAGGAGAGGATTTGGGAGAGTTTTCTAACCCCTCGCGAACCTATTGGTAAGCCCTTTGAAATTTTCCCCTTATGTGTCGGGTTGGTCTGACAGTTCGTACTGTGCTTTGTTGATCGGAAGTGTATGCTTTGTAGAACTGGAGATGTCGGCGAAGAGGCAGAAGAAGGCTTTAGTCATACATCCACTTCCTATGCGCGGAGTGGGGTCGGTACCGGGGGTTGGATCTTCTTCGCGTCGAAGTTCGCCAGCTGCTACGGTTCTTCCTGATGCTCTTGTTACTCCTACTGTGCCGGCGCCTGGGTCTACGGCGCTTTCGGCGGGTAGCACAAATGCTGGGCACTTTGAGTTGCCTTCGTCGTCATCAATATTCGGGGATGACTCGTACGTGCCCCAAGTGCTTTCCCGCATAGCAGGGAGCGGGGACGACACTTGTGTTTTCGAGATGGGAGCTGCCCGGGCGTTGGATTGGATCGAGGCTCGCGCATATCAGGTTGGCGTTTGTACTTCTGTTTTTCTTGGTACGATGCAATTTTTCTTTCCAGTAACGAAGTGTCCGAATGACAGGCGGCTGCGTGTGCCAACCTCACCAAGGGCCTGATAACCGAGAAAGACAGGCAACTTGCAGAGTGGGCGGAGAAACACGCGGCTCTGCAGTCTTGCTACGATGCAATGGCCGGGAAGATGGCGGAGTTAGAGTTGGAACATGGTAAATGTTCCGCTGAACCCGACGCGTACGCGGAGCGATCGACAATGTTAGCACGGGGCCAGGTCATCAACGAGGTAGCCAAAGGGAGGCACCACACATGGGATATGGCTGGAGAGCTCGCTCGTTGGAAGAAGTTTAAGAGGGAGGAGGGGATACCCGATGAAGAGGAACCTAGCGATGCCGCTTGAGTCTTCACAGGCTAGCTAAAGGAGTATGAGTTGCCTAATTTTGTTCGCCTGCCAGGCTTGGTGGGAACTCTCTTTGCATTTGGCTCCTTAGTACTTGTATTAACTCCGGTTTATAAGACATATGTGTGCTTTAGTTGCCCTTGGGGCGTGTTAGACTTTTGGCGGAGTGATTCCCGCAGCACTTGAACTGCTTTGGTAGTGTTGACAATGACAATTTAGTAATTGCTCTTTATTTGCTAATTTGGTATTTGTTAGTTCTTTGAGAACTTAGTACATAACATGCTTATATAAAATGCAATAAGTGCTTGGTAGAGTAGACTGAAGAATGGCGTGCCAGGGTAGCCCAGGGGTGCCAAAATTACAATATCATGTCTTTTGCCCCGTTGTTTAGGGGTAAAGAGAGTGGTACGTCAGGATAACCCGAGGCGTTGGGACTGGCCTCGGTCTTCTTTGTTGCTTATCTTGTGCCTCGTTGAGTTGAGGGTAAGTAGAATCGATTCGTGTGATCTGTTCGCCTTGGCTTGGGCAGAGGTGTGCGAGTTAGGAGGGAGGAGGCGTTGTTAAGGCAGGGATGTCGATTTGCAAGCTTGAGCCATCTCTGCGGAGGCATCGTCTGGGCAGAGATGTCGATTTGCCAATGTGAGTTGTCTCTTGTCCCCCCAGCCTAAGTGTAGAGTTAGTTCACTCTGGACTTAGGTTGTTATTTTGGTCGCCGTCGTAGGATGTGAAGAACGTGTCCTTTCTCCAGCTTGTCCAAGTCCGCCATTAGGTAGTTGATCCTGCATAGCGAAATGTTACGGATTGAGGTGACTCGTTCTTTAACTGCTAGCCACGTGGTGGCGCGACCATACGGAGTCTGAGTGAGTTGACACGTCAGACTAGGGTTGTCACGCTAGAAGAGTGGGCTAGGGCGAGCACTCCAGACTGACTGGCCTACTAAGCGTGTTGGGCTTGCTAGTGAGGAACTCTCGACGGGCTTCCATGTCAGGCTCGCGGAGTTGCTAGAGGCGCACACCTCATGTTGTATGAAGGCGGGCGTAGAAGGAAGGCCCAACACGAATTCGTCTCCATTAAGCCCAGGTGCCATTTTTGGCCAATACAATGATCAAACTTGAAGATGTCAAGCACATAGTCGATCTCCCCATAGATGGGAAGGCGGTACATGGAATAACAGGTAGTTCAATGCACCCGGATTTTGTGTTGAAGTTGATGAAGAGAACCTTGGGACTGGAGCCCGCTGAAGCTAGAAATGCACTCAAAGATGGTTGTCTAAAATCGGTAAAACTTAAGTGGTTGATAACAAAAGTTTCGAATTAAAAAACAACAGGTCACAGAAGAAGAATGAGTATTGTGTTAGAGCTTATTTACTACATGTTGTTAGATCATGAATATGCCCTGATAAAAGCGGCAATAGGGTAAATGTTCAATACCTCCAGTGCTTTGAAAATTTGGACGAGGTAAAGAGCTATTCTTGGGGGACCGCATGTCGCGCAAACCTGATGCATCAGCTCTGTTCTGCGACTAGATTTAGAGTAAAACAGATGGGTGGATGTTTTACACTTTTTATGGTACGTTACAAATACATGTTTAAATACTTTTTTATATTTATTTTTACAAAATGTTTACTACTTTATAAATTTGTTTAAGGTTGGATTTACGAACACTTTCCTGATCTCTACTCTGAATGGAATTAAAACGTCGAATTCGAAGAGGGTTGGCCATTAGTTAGGAAATGGGAATTTAGGCCGTCTACGAATAAGAGAAAAATACTACAAGATCTTAAAGCTTTGAGGGGAACACTTGATGAGTTGGAAACTACAGATGTAAGTATTAATACCTTTATGTGTTGGATATATAAATTATTTTAAAACTAATTCATATTTTATCTCTATTTAAAGGTTATCTGGGATTCTTACGCACATAGTCAAAATCATTACCCAGTCCATCCAAGCAGTTACTACAGTGGGATGGTGGTATGTGTCGAACTTATTGGTATCGTATATCCTCAGCGGATACTCCGTCAATTTGGATATATTCAATTGATTCCAGGCCCACCTCAACCTCTCGATGTAGTGAAGTCAATAATGACAAACAAACACTTCATAGCTTACTACGGTTCAAGTGCTGCATGGGAGTGGAGTAATTGGCAAAACCAACTCCGTTCTGACCAATATCGCATGCGTGCCACTATTCCTGATCAAACATTAAAAGGTTACATAGAATAGTATCTCATGGTCTCCCACCCAAGGGTAGGTAACCCGATCCATCCGAGCAGAGAAGAAGAAACAAAAGCTATTGTTGAGTCACCACAAGACACTGATAACATCTTGCAAAGAATGGTAAAAACTACTCTATTTTCTTGCAATTTTTTCATTTTTTACTTTTAACACATACTTATAATGTATATATCTATTTCAGAAATCCCGCTTGAAAATTTTTACGGATGCTCTTGAATACATGTGGGGGTGGTGAAAACATGGCTATTTCTTCGAGGTCGAAAGCAAAGATAGTAAAGAAGGCGAAGATGATAGCGGATGACATTGAAAGCGACGACCAACCCGGATAATCTTAAACTTCGTCATTTGCTGTGTAGAACATCATTTTTTTGTTTTACGTATTGAATGGCGAAATGTTAACTCTTGAATAGTTAAACTGTTAAATGATGAAATGTTTTGGTTTAATGGTGGTATGTTTTAACCTTGAAATGTTACCTATTGAATTTAAAAGGCAGGAACATTTGGGATGTGTTGAATCTAAAATGTTTGAACCTTTGAAAAGTAAAAATGATGAAATTTCACTCCACAATTTCGTGTCTAGGAAATGTTTCATTTTGGCGAAATGCTTGGAAAGATGCGAAAAGGGAAAAACCAAGTAAAATTCCAATTTCACGAGAGAAAACAACTTACTGTTTCACCATTTTTTCGGGCCCACGAATCATTTTGCAAGCACAGAATAGTTCGTGCTGGCAAAAACATATGGGAATTTTTTTTAAGTAAAGTTCATGTTTCGTGAGAAAAAACACCTTATTGGTTTGCCTCATTTTCGTGCTCACGAAATGTTTCGTTAGCACGGAACATTTTGTGCTGGCGAAATAACATATGGGAAAAAAAACTAAGTCAAATTCTTGTTTCACTAGAAAAAACATCTTATTGTTTCACCCTTTTTTTGTGGTCACAGAATGTTTCGTATCTTAGTGTGTACGAACAATTTCGTGTTTGCGAAATCTGTTGTTTTTCCCGGAACAAAAGTCTTTTACACTGATAATTTGTTCGTACAAAACTTATGAACATCGAGCCAATGTAACAAAATAAAAAAGCATGCACATTTCACATTAAGCTTAAATTGAGAATAACTCGTGTTACCATAATATAGCTTTTATTACATTGATCCGAAATGAATAAAATACTTATCATTCTCAGAAAGAAAATCTAATTTGAACTAATCAAAACTAATTTTGTGGGTCGTCAATATTTTCCTCCGGACCTATGCCGGTCAACTTCTTGTAAAAGTAAAATCTTACTTTAAACAACTCGTACTAAGCCCAATAATTTTCGTTCTTGATTTTTTCGTAATATGTAAATGGTGGAACATACAGCAAGGGGGCATATGCCTTCAACATGACCCAGACATAATGGTTACCATTGCAATGAGCAAGAACGACCATATCCCATTTTTTTATAACTTTGTGGCCTTGTCAAGGTCGGCAAGAAGGTAAAGTTCATGTTCCTAGATAGTATCACAAACGGAACTGAAAAGGTTTCTGCCCCAACATATCCATATAGTGGCATACAAAACAAATTATTTTTCGGGGTTGCATCTTCGTTACACATGATACGGTCATTTAGTTCGTCCATTGTATTACGATGCACACGACCCTGTAAAAGTCTCCATTCTCAACAATGTGATCATACATCATTCGACCAATTTCTTTTCCAATCTCGTGACGTCCATCAGTAATTGCTTTACCAACAAAATGAAAACCACAATGTCCATCCCCCGAGACATCTACTATGTTTTTAACGTACTTAGGGTGGAAAAGTAATTTCTTTCTCTTCTGTCTCTCTCCAATCTCTCCCTCAAGTTCTTTCTCGAACCTCTATTTCTCTAATCATGTCTCTCTCTTTGTCTCTCGAATGATCTCTGTTTCTCTCAATCGAATCTCTCTCTCCCATCTCGACTGAACTAGGTGTCTAAACAACTGAATCCATCTACATAACAACTCATCGAGTTTGAGTAATCTTTTATCGAAGCCACAAATAGTCATAATATAGAACAATCAAAACCTCTAGATAATGAGGGAGATCCATCTAAATTCAAGAATGAGTAACTTTACAAAATCCTAACATGGTTAATTTTTTTATTGTTTGTTTGTGCTTCGATGATTCCGTGATGGGAGTTTTAGATTATTAAAACTCAAGAAGAAGATAAAAAAAAAAAAAAAAAACAGAGAGTCGCGTTCATAACACAGTGAAGTATTTTTTATTACATTTATACCACGCAATAATTCCCATCTCTCTTTCTCAGTGATCTTTCCTTATTCTGATTATGATCATTCCAATCGTCAAACAATCAGATAAGAAACAATCAGACAATCATACAATGAGTAAGAGAAAGAAAGATCTGAAAGAGATAGGTAAAAAGAGAGAGACAAAGATAGTTCTGAGAGAGAGAGAGAGAGGAAAAGAGGGAGAGAGAGATTAATCGACAGGGAAAGACCTAAGATAGAGAGAGAGAGGAGGAGAGATTAGTCCGAGAGAGAAATCAAACATGGAGGGAGATCAGAGAGAAAGTAAGAGAAAGAGGAAAAAATTATGTTCCTAGTGGTCGGAAGGGGTGGGCGGAGGTAGTGGCCGAGAATGAGAAGAGATGGAAGAAGAAGAAACTAAAAATAAAAAAAGCACTAAGGGTGGGTGGTGTTTGGTGGAAACAAAAACTTACAAAAAAAAAATTTAGTTTCTACACTAGAAAATTTCTTCATTTCTCCACAACATGACCTATAGAAAATTTGTGGAGAGAGAATTAAAATAAAGGTAGGGAGGGTGTGACCAAAAATTGTACTGACTTTTTTTGCATTGAACCGACCAAAATTAACACGTCCACCCCATTTATTTTCTGGTGTGGATCTTACCCTCCTCAATAAGATCCTAGTTTTTGGACTAAAGCAACAAATATTGATGAATGCAACTTCAATGACTACCTTCTAATTATAAGATTGAGAGGATGATTATCGGTAATCTTATTTGATATATTTAAATAAATTGATTCAGAAATTTCATTATTCAATTTTCACCATCCATCTTTTGTGACTATTGGACCCGGAGAAGAGTATAAATAGAATTCTTTGCAGTAGTAAATTAAAATAACTTAAAATATTATTTGGGTCATATGTGACATAATTTAGGTGATATTTGACAGAACCTGACAGCGAAATGAGTAAACCTAATTACCCTTTAAAAAAGGGACAAGTACAAACGACCCTAAGAAAAAATATCAAACTTGTCAAAGGTTATTGTGCTGCATTATTGAAAAGAAAGTCACATGATTTAGTTTTTCTCAATTTGGAAGCGAACTTAATCTTCCCACCAAAAGTTTTTCTCACAAGAACTAGAACATCACAACATGGTTTTTTTTCTTGAATGACTAGCGTGCCTAAAACCCTAGTCGTCTAGGGTGGAAGACTAAACATCTTACCATTCCAACCAAGAGTCGTCGACATGACTACAAATTACAATTAAAGAGCATATACACCACCGTGACTTTGGTACTTTAATTTTTGAAGGTCTTGGATGAAGGTCATCTACCTACTACATATAAAGGGTTCAGCCATTTATACTATTGATATTTTATTTACACAATAAAGTACGATAGTGCGTTTCATCAAAAAAAAAAAAAAGTACGATAGTGGGGGAGAATAAGAAGTCATCACAAAAACAAAAAATCTCACCCATAATTTTTTGTTTTTTTTTTGAGGGATACATAACCAAGGGAGCTATGTTTTTCCAACCAATATTAAACCCTAGTTAAGTGATTCTCTTTCATTCATAAGATCTGTACCAATCCCTGGCCAGATCGGCCTCTGGCAGACTGTATAGGCATAAAAGTGAGGTTTATGTGTATGAAAACTCCAACACTGGTTGAGACTTCACTGCAATTATTTCTTAAAAAAAAAGTGAGGCATGATTATGTCCAATCATATTTGTCTATGAACATAACATGTCAGTTTAACACCTCTATCTCTTTCTCAATAAACCATAAAACCATTAAAGTTTGCCCATTGGAAAATTGATGATGTTTCTTTTTTTCCTTTACCCTTTGTTTGAGTGTTTGGAAATCAACTCATTGATGCAATCTCTGACCAACTTTTCTCAAATTTTAAATAATAATATCATCATACAAGTGTTTCAATTAGACAAAATTGCCTAATTTCTAGAGAGAGGGATGAGTAAAATAGTTGAGAAAGTGAATTTAGACACTAAAAATTCCAAATTGTGCCCATCTCAAGGTACCCAAAGAACTCTTTTCCCAAGGAAAAGATTTTTCTACTGCAACAAACAATATTATAAGAATAGAGTTGTGATCTTGAAATGCCTATATATGTGAATCACTTGAGTTACTCTTTCCATACCAATATAGTTAAAAGAAAAAGTCATGGAGTTACCTGTAATAGATCTTGAAGGTCTCAGTGATAACTTGAAGAGTGAAACAATGGAGCTTCTGCACTATGCTTGTGAGAAATGGGGATGCTTTCAGGTTGGCCCAATGAGATTATTCATCTTCTTCAATTACTACTCTCTGAATTTCTCTTATATCACAGACCCATGTCTCAGATTGCTTGATTTATTTATACATACCATCAAATAACATTTGCATTTCTCAATAAATATAAACATCGATCACATAATACCCGTAAGGATTATGGGAATACTAATAGTCTATCATTCTTCAAAATTGTGACATTTGCAGGTGACTAACCATGGAATCGACGTGGAATTGATGGAGAAGGTGAAGACTTTAGTGAACTTGCACTATGAGGAGGTCATGAAAAGAAGGTTTTATGAATCAGAGTTAGCTAAAGGATTAGAGAATGGAGGTGAACCAGCTATAGACAAAGATTGGGAAAGCACCTACTTCATTTGGCATCGCCCTAAGGCTAAGTTCGACGAGTCCATTAATCTACCAGACGATCTTCGGTGAGTTTTACTTTAATACATGCCTCACTTCTAAAATATGGAAAACAAAAACTAAACTATGAAATTTCTACCCATTTTCAGGAAAGTAATGGACGAATACATTAACCAGTTAATTAAGTTAGCAGAGAAACTATCAGAGCACATGTGTGAGAACTTAAGGTTAGAGAGAGATTACCTGAAAAAAGCTTTCTCAGGACCAGCAGGACCTTCTGTTGGAACGAAAGTGGCTAAGTACCCACAATGTGATCGACCAGAGCTAGTTACTGGACTTCGAGCACACACTGATGCAGGTGGTATCATTCTCTTGCTCCAAGATGATCAAGTTCCTGGTCTTGAATTCTTAAAAGATGGAAAGTGGGTGGATATACCACCTTCAAAGAATAACACAATTTTCATTAACACGGGAGATCAGGTAGAGGTGCTAAGTAATGGAAAGTATAAGAGTGCGGTCCACCGAGTCATGGCTGACAAGAACGGGAGCCGGCTATCAATTGCTACTTTCTATAATCCATCTGGTGATGCAGTCATTTCTCCTGCTCCTGAATTGTTATATCCTAATAACTACCGCTTCCAAGACTATCTTCACCTTTATGCTACAACCAAGTTCGCGGATAAAGAACCAAGATTTGAATCCATGAAGAAGATGGTTTCTGGACAATCAAATCTACCAGTTTAAAGGAGGCCTAGTTACTCACAACTTTATATCAATTTATGTTGAGTTTCTGTGTTTGTTTAATGACCTTGGGATCGTTTTATTAAGTTATTTTCTACTGTTTAAGGAGTTCAGAAAAAGATTTTAATTGATATTCTCAAACTGGATAATATAGAACATAAGATCGACATTAGTGTAAATGATATACACATGCAGTTTAAGAGTTTAGGTCAGAACTGATAAAACGAACAGCAATAACATCCTTCAATAAAGAAACTTAACACCAACCAAACAAATCTTAAATCATAATCACAAGCTATCCAATTTTGATAATATCGATTTAGTGATGAAAGTATTAGTTCGCTCGACTGTTTCAGTCAATGAAAGCTTATAAGGCTTCAACAAGGAGTGATATTTTGTAACCAAACATAACAAAAAGTTCCCAAACTTCAAAGATTTTGAATACCTATCAGCTAATTCTCGAACAGCAGAAACAAGATGATCGACTGAATCCTGGGTTAAATATATATTCTGATTAAATATGTTTTGAAATAGACTAAATAAAGGTTCTGTCCATACCAACTTATCAGAAATCAGATATTGGTGGCAGGGAAGACACAGAAATCTCCTCGCTTTTTCTTCTTCTTCTCCATCACAGAGCACCTTATGGCAGAACGCAGAAACATGAGCTGGATGCAAGCATTCTTTGAAAATTCTTGTGATTAGATCACACATATGAGTGTTAATTCCTTCTTTGTTAAAAATCAAAGGAAACAAAAGTGCTTTCTCAGCAGCACTTTGATGGAGCTTGCAGAACTCAACCGTAGATTTTACAAGCAAACGAGAAGCTGGTTCTTTGAGAACCAACAATCTTGGTAGGATTATTGAGCACAAGATGCTGTTCGGCCATAAGACATCGTTATCTTCTCCACTCGAAAGATGAGATATCAAAATTGAAGCAGTTTCATCATCTGCTACCCAAGGCTCAATCATACTTAGAAACACCAATGAATTTTTCCCTCTTCCTTTATCCAAACAAAATCGCCGAATTTCATTTGCTAGCCCTACAGTTTTCGAAGCAGTTTCAAAACTTAAGAGTTGGGTTTTCAAAAAAGCTGCCCTCTTTCGATCTTCCGGGTCTACAAAATTTTCCACTTGATTCAAAAGTTCAACTTCTCTTTCTTCTTCCCCTCCTTGGTCATCTGATTCTGCAACTTCCATTACTAAATCTTCATCTTCATCCTCGTTCTCGAAACAACTTACTCTGGTCCTTGAGCTAACCTCATCATAAGATAGAGGAAGCCATGGAAGAAGTGAATGGATAGAACTATCAGTACTACTCTGAAGCCAAGTGGGTAAAGAATGAAACTCATTTTCTAACGTTTCTTCCATAGAATCCAAGCTAAGAGAAGAAATCCAATTAGAACCCAAGTTAGACATTTTATCGAGCAGATTGTGAGCAGCTTTCTTAACCCAAAAATCAACCTCTTCATTTCCTTTCAACAGATTTTTGGCAAGTGAAGATAATTCTTGAGAGCTGAATATTTTGCTTTCCATTGTTAGAAATGATAGAATACGAGATTGTGTTGCATTTGGGAGAGTCTGTATATACATAATTCTGTAAAAGCAAAACAAATTCAATCAGTATAAGTGACACAATGAGAAGAAAGATTAATGGGTATTCTGAAATTTTAGTTACCTTTTCGATTGAGAAGAAGATGAAGGCAATGATGTTGAAGAAGAAGAGTCGAGATTGATGATATTGGTGGGTTTTGAGAGAAGGGTAAGGAAGGAAGAGGTAGAAGTGGTGATGGTGGTCGATGGGTCTAAGGGTTTTTGAAACCAGAGAGATGCTTCACTCTCTGGGGATGGTGAGTTGAGGAAGATGTCGAATAGAGGAACCCAAGCTTCCATTTTTCAAATCAATGTTACTTCAGTTCTCTCTGGTGCTTCCCCGCGTTTCATTTGGGCGCAATTTGAAGAGCACTTGCTCACACGTTTGAGCAGTTTATGTGGATCAGGCCTTTAGGGCCTAAACTAAAACAACTATTTTCTCTCTAAGATTTGAGATCTGGCATACTGGGCTCAATATTGGATTTAATTAGTTAACACACGGTTGTCCAAGTGGTTAAAGTGTTAGACATATACTCCAAAGGTCTCTAGAGGTCCCGAGTTCGATACTCAGAGGAGGTGGAATCTCTAGATTATTAGGGCATAAATAATGTAGATGGACTTTAGGTCATAGTTAGTTGAGCTTTAGGCCATTCTTTAGTTGGACTTTAGGCTTGTTCTTGTTTAATCTGGCCGTTATCGTGCTTATCACATGTTTGATGTATCGATGTCATTGTAATGACTATCGCTTCATTGAAGTTAAATTCCAAAAAAAAATATTAGATTTAATTCGAGTCCATTTCGAATTATTAGTGCTTTTGTGATTAGTAATGTTAGACTTGTTTCAAATGGTTGGTTTATTATTAATTTATTTGAGTCCAACCATTCAAATTGAGAAGAAAAGAAAATAAAAAACCACCTAGGCACCTACATCATACAAACACAAGAATGCTTTACGAGAGATGGTAAAGTTACATTAAAAATATTGAATAAGAACATAAGCTGTCCTGACATTTACACAGAGTAGGGATGATAAACACTGAAACTATGATGAAGAATCTTTCAAGTTTATGATACTACTTGCAGTTTTTTTACGCCAATAGTTACATGACAGTATGAAAAACCAAAATCGATAACTACAACTGCACGAACAACGACCTTTTAGATTTTAGAAGCAAATGAATGTCGGTTGGAGCCTGTTGGGCTACAACAACAGGTGCAAGAGATTTTTTTTTTTTGTTGAACTAACAGGTGCAAGAGATGACTATTATAAATTGTAATAATCAATCTTTCATAACTAATCTAACGTTTCCTAACAATACTAAACTACCACAAATATGGCAAGCCTTTTTTTTGTTTTTTTCTTTTTTGAAACCATTGAAACCCTTTTCATTCATAAGTGATTAAATCACTGGTTTACATGAAAAAATTAATTCCTCTCTGTTCAGCGACATGAGAGTTACATAAGTAAATTCTAAGAACTTCGAAAGTAAAGTACTTCATGAGGTGAGAGAACTTGGACTAGACTCTGACCAAAAAGATAGAAAAAGATGAAAGGATCTTAAAGATCACGAATAAAAGGACCCTAAAGGTCAACAAAAAATTAAATAATACAGAATAAAGAAAAAAACTAAATTAAATCCCCGTCGCCTTCGCCGGAAAACCGCCATTGTCGTCGAAAACCGTCGCCGGAAAACCGCTGTCATCACCGGAAAACCGCCACCACCATAGAAAAAACCGCCGTCATCATCAGAAGACAAATTAACTCAGCAAGTCTCAACGAGTCAATTCCTTTTTTTTTGTTACTGATGAAAGCGATTCCTTGTTCTTTCAACCCAGATCTTTTAAGTGGTTTGATCTCATGCAAGGTAGTTATAAACATCAGAGTAAAAAAACCCTTTTTCAAACTTACTTGCATTAATGTTGGAAAGGCACCCAAAAGTTTCAACGGATCATCTATTTAGTTTTATAGATAGAAACTTAGCCTGATCCTTCCTTCTTCCATCAATGGGGTTAACCACCAAATTACTATTAAATAAACATAAGGGTGATCCACATGGATCTATTACTTCTCAGTATTTGGTGGTTTGAAACCAGACTCTTTATCTGAGATTCCTTGATCTCGTAAATGAGATTTTGTCACTACATGCATGCTTCAAATGATTATTGTGAAAACTATTTTTATCTTAATCATCTTCAGCAACGGTTTCTTCTTTGCTATTTACTATCAATATATCGTGGCAAGCCTTTTCTTATGACAATGTTTTCAAGTAATAAGTGGCTTGTTTCAAAGGGTTACAAGACCAGTGCTTGGTAAAAGTCACGCTCCATAGTAATTGTAGCCAAATAGGGGGGCGCCTGTAAAATGTACATTGGTTTATGGTCCAACATCATGAGGAAATTACAAAAAGCAATAGGAGCAAATCACAAGGAAAATTTTATGGAAAATGTTGAATGCAATCACCATTTTTTATATACTCACTCACATTTCCTTTTAACTCGAACAAAATTATATGTAGGTTGTGTTTGATAGTAATTTGGAGTAAGGGGAAAAAATAGAGAAAAAATTACTCTGAGAAATATTTTCTCTAAGAATTTTTTTCTCCACAAACACCTTCCATATTTTCTATTGTTTGGTTCATAATATGTTGTATTAAGCGAGAGGCGACGCGAGGCGACAAGGCTGTCGCCTCGCCTTAGCGCGCTTAGGCGAGCGCCTCAGGTTCAGGCAGAACCTGCCGACCAGCATTTCCTGCAAATACTCAAAGTACTGTTGCAATTTTTTTTTTTGTTAACTACTCATCCAATTGATTGGTTTAATGCAAAACAAAGTGAAATAAAGCATCCAACACATGACACAATCAAACAACTAAGTTAACCAAACAAAATTAAACAAAGTTGAAGTTAAGTTTTGAGTTTTGACTAAGTTCAAATTCTAAGAAAAACTTAATAAATCTAGAAGTCAATGTCTTCATCATCTCCTGATAGTTGATCTTCATCCTCATCGTTGTTGTTTTCTCCTTCTTGAGCAACTTGTTGACTAAAATCTACGTCTTCATCTGTTTCAGAATCCTCATCAACAAGTCGAAGCTCTAGTCCACTCCTCCGACTTAGGGTTTGGCTTTGTGCCCTTCTTCTCTTATAAGTTCTCGTGCCTGTACTTGGACCAACTTGATCATCATCATCTCCTTCAGCCTCATCAACAAGACCATATATTAGGTCGGTGTCACCTACACGATCATCAGCCGCATCAAAAGGAGCAATCCACTCATTGAGCTCGGCACTTTTCAAAATGATTGGGTCTTCATCTCTTCCAGAAAGACTAGTACGATCTAAGTATCGAGCTTTCAATTTGTTGTTGTGTTGGACGAACACAAGATCATTCAACTTTTGATGATCTAACTTGTTACGTTTCTTTGTATCCAACTATTACACATAAAAGAAAACATTGTTACTGACTAATTTTAAATTTGAATTATAAATTTATAATCATTCACTTACGTTGTTAAATGCACTCCAGTTTCTTTCGCATGGAGACGCGGAACAAGTCAAACCAAGAACTCTCATGGCAAAATCTTGAAGCTCGAAAGTATCGGAACCCCATTATGGCCACCATTGAACTGCATCTGTGGATGAATAAATTGAAACCAAGTTAACTATAAATTCTAATTGAAACCAAGTTAAATATAAATTCCAATTGAAACCAAGTTAACTATACCTGGTGACTGTGTGTTTCTCCTCACTTTTGTTGCAGGCGAGCCTAGTAATCCAGTTTCGTTCTGGTAGTCTGCAAGTTGATCAATAACGAGAGAACGAATAGCATCATCCGCTATAATAGTATCAATACAATTCATCAACCCTCTTTTTATTTCTCCATTTCTTTCCATGGGTTTTTCTAGTGATGGATCATAATAGATGCTAGGATTGAGGTAAAAGCCTGCTGCATGTAAAGGTTGGTGGAGTTGATCAGCCCACCTATTCTCAAAAATCTTAATCACTTGAGTGATCACCTCATCCGTTTTCTCGAGATAATGAGCATTCAACTTCTTCTTGCATTGATTCATTGCAAGATAGATGTAGCCCATGCAAGGTTTTTCCTCCTTATCAACCAACCTAATCACATCCACAAATGGTCCAATGATACGTAGAAAAAAATTAATGCAAGTTGTTCCAAAAGCTTGACCATTTCAAAATCTTTGTAACTCTTTTACCATCAACTGATTTGGCCCATTTGCTTTTTCTCCAACTTTCGAAAATCATCATCGTTCTCAACCCCGATCTTTGATTGAAAATACTTTCCATTGACAAGTAACTAGTAGCAAATCTAGTTACTGCAGGCCTCACCAAATCCCGATTGTTACAAAACTTTCTCATCATGTGCAACACCTAACCGTGGTTGTACATGTATACAACAATAGTCTTGCAATCTCTCACGATTCCAGTCACCCTTGGAATGTTGGAAATATCTTGGCACATAAGATTCACACAATGTGCTGCACATGGGGTCCAATAGAAGTTGTAGTTCTCATCTTCCATTGACCATTTACCCGCAAGCTTGTAATTTGATGCATTATCAGTGCAAACCTACAAAATCAAGTACGACAAACAGAAAACATAAAGAAGAAAGATTGGCAAAATGATAATTATTGAAAATTAATCAAGGTTCTTACTTGAACAACATTCTTAGGGCCTACTTCTTCAATGACTTCTTTCAATAATTTGAGGATCAGTTTTGCATCCTTGACATGTTCGGAACCATCAAGACTCCTCAGAAAAATAGTTCCTTTTGGACAATTCACAAGAAAGTTAATGAGTGTTCTACGCCTTCCATCTACCCACCAATCTGTCATGATAGAACACCCAAACTTAACCCACTCATTTCTGATTGAATCTATCCATCCCTTAGTAGATTTGACTGCTCTAACCAACAACGGAACCCTCAACTGATGATATGTAGGAATATTCAACTTCGGTCCATATTGTCCAACATCTACAAGCATCATGGAAAAACTAGTGCTTTTTATCATATTAAAAGCAATCCCATTATCATAGAAGAACCTAACTATATAATCATGAATATTATCTTGCGCTATCTTCCTATCAGGATCTTTCGCATCAATTTGTTGTTGTACCAACTTTGAGAAGTCAGGTGGGAATGCGGTATCTATCGGCCCCTTAACCTTCTCTCCAGGAGGCATTCTGGATGTTGGTGTACTACCACTACCACTTCCCGTGATTTCCACATCTTCAAACCCTTGATTGCAAGATGGACTAAATATATTAATCCCTTGAATTGAAGCCTTTCTAACAAGACTCTTTTACTCTCTCTTTTTCTTCGATTCGGCCATATAATTCTTTATCAAATTTTGTACGTCTTTAGGAACCTTCGTACATACTCTAACATCTCTATACCCACCGGCTAAATGTTGTTTTTGTCTATTAATTCCACCATTAGAAATCACACCACATAAGTCACATTTTACCTTATTTTTGTCTCCATTTACAGGTTGCGCGTAATCCCGACCCGGATCACTCGACGGTTTCACTCGAGCAGTCGAAGAAGTGGCAGACATTAGCTTAAAACAGAGTTATAATACACATCAATTCAATTCAATAATAATCAATTCAATCAACTCAAGAATAAAAAACAGCATTATAATGAAGAAGCTTTAGTTGAAGACTTGAAGTTTATAAAAATCAGTAACTATGTTCTGTTAAAGAGAAAATAAATCAGAAATAACAGAGTATACTTACTGTTAGAGAGAGAATAAATAAGAAAAAAACAGAGTATAGTTAGTAGTTACTGTTAAAATAAAAGAAGTTTTAGTAGAAGAAGAAGAAGCTTTAGAGAGAGAAAATTTTTGAAGAAGAAGAAGAAGAAAAAACAGAGTATAGTTACTGTTATAGAGAGAAAGAAGAAGAAAAAACAGAGTATAGTTACTGTTAGAGATGAGAGAATAAATCAAAAAAATTAGAGTATAGTTACTGTTATAATACAATAATTTGTAGTAGAAGAAGAAGAAAATAGAAGCTTTAGTTGAAGCAAAGAAGAAGAAGAAAATAGAAGAAAATCGTTGAAGAACTGAAGAAGAAGAAGAAGAAAACAGAGAGAGCATTGTTGCAAACTTGAAATCGAATATAATGAAGAAGAAAAGAAACAAAACAAAACAAAGAGAATAGTTAGAGATGGTACCTTTTAGAGCTTTACTTCCAAGGTTGTCTTCAATAATGGTGGATAGAGAGAGAGAAAGTCTTCTTCGATAGTTCAACGTTCAAACTGGTTTGAACATTGAAAACCCTAGATTTTCCTATTTTGGTCGACTAGGGAATAGGAACTCGGGTTTAGACCTAATATTTGGGCTCTAACCCAATAAACAAATAGAAAAATCTGAAGGCAGCCAAGGTCGCCTCCCATCGACTTAACTACTCCCCTAGTCGACCTAAGTCGATCGCCTAAGCGCGCTGAGGCGATACCAGGGGAAACAAGGGTAAGACTATTTGAAGCGAGTCGATGGCTTCAAACACCATGCGCCTTGGTCGCCTCAGGCGCGCTTAAGCGCACCTTTGACAACATATGGTTCATTAAGGGAAAAATTTGTAGTTCTCCATTTTCTTAATTTTCCATTGTTTGGTTTGTTAGGGAAAAAGAATATGTTTCTTACTTTTTTAGTTTTTCCTATGTTTTGGTAACCAAGGAAAATATTTTGTTAAACATCAAAATAAACCATATTATCCATAAAAGTATACCTTCAAAATGTATAACAACTACCAAACCGAGTCAAACGGATACGCAATAAGTGCCTAAAATTATTAAAATGCAATCTCCTAAATCACTAATACTAATGCTAAGTTGAGTCATACTAAAAGTATTTCAATTTGCGAAAAAGGTGCAGCTAATTGACCCTCGATTAACCGTTGGTTAACTTTTTCTTTAACCATGATGTTCTTCTCGATTGAGGAAAGTCAAGGAACATACGTGTAAGTTCGGGTTTATTTCCGAACATATACATAGCATCTTCAATCTCTCGTTCGCTCAAGTTTGGAATGGCCATCAACGCATCTTCACACCACGAACTGAAGGAGGTTGAACTGCTTCGGCAAGTTTGTTTGCAGCTTGCGCAAGTAAAATAGATGTTTCATCTAATTCTGATCGTCGTCTACGTTTTGGAGCTATAAATTGATCTCAATTAACGGAAGTTAGAGAGCATAGCCCTTCATCTTCATCTAGATTGATGGACGTCATATTAGCATTTTCACCTACAGGGAGATTGAAATAGACATAAATAAAGTTACATGACTTTTTCTTGTATGGAATACTTTGATGGGAATGTTATAATGGGGTTTATAAAGGGAAAAAAATACTCTAACTTTTTTTGGAATAATTTTTCTCTTATAAAACGGGGGTCATAAGATTCCTTTTTTTTAGGAAAGTTAGGGAAAAAGAGGTCACGTGATGTCATTTTCTTTTTCTCTAATTTGCCAACCAAACACATGAAATATTTCTATTTTAGAGAAAAAGTTTCTCTTTTCTCTGGGAAACAGGGGCGGAGCCACTAGTGGGCTCCGCCGGGCTGCAGCCCGGGTGATATTAGTATAATAAAGGTTAGTTGGTACCTTTATTCACGTAAAGATCTTTGGCTGAGTGGTAAAAGCTTTCAAATCTTTAGCTTGACACCTGGTGGTCACGAGTTCGAGCCCGGCCATACTTAGTTTTTGAGACTTTTTTTATTACTTCTACTTTTCAGCCCGTCCCTTAGTTAATTCCTGGCTCCGCCTCTGCTGGGAAAGTCTCATATTAAACAGCCCGTAAAACGGTGAGAGCATTTATCATTCCTAAATTTTATATACACTCATCCCTTCTACATGCGACACTCACATTCGGGCTGATTCAATTTGTTTTGGCGGAGGCAATTTTCACTCACTCCCACTACTCAATCAGTATTGGTCAAGCTGATTAAAAATACAACAATGCTACTTTTTTTTTTGTTGAAGGATACAACAATGCTACTTGATATGCGGTGGCCTAGATGCCCGACAAAGCCAAATTTGCACGTGCCGTCATTGTGACACCATTATTTTGGCCGTATCTGGCCATTCAGACCCCTCTTTGTGAGACCAAAGAGCATTTTTTGTATGAATATCTCCAAAAATTTTCACAACTCCCAAAATCTAGGAATCACTCCATTAACTCCTACATTAATCGCATTCACTATCCCACCACCTGAAGTTTCTCTGTCGGTAGAAATATTACAAAATCAAACAACCATCTTTCTCCAAGATCATATACAAATTATTGAAGCTTTACATTTGATGTTTTAATGGTGAAAATCATGAAAAAAAAAGAGAAAATTCAAATTTCCATTTTGATTCAAATAAAAGCAAAAAAGAGAAAAGAATCACCCACTAAAAAAAATATATGAATATTTTATGGGTGTTCATTTCAAGTTTTTTCATAGTGGAGTTTTGTTGGAAAACAAAAAACTTCATGAATGTAACCTACTAGAGGTATCAGTCCCATATTTTGCATTACCAATCAGCCCAAAGCTACCGATTTTGTTCAAATGGCGTCGGTAATTGGCTTACTGGTGAAAATTGAAAACTTTCTCCGAAAATATTCCTCTAGGTTTTGCATTGGTAGGGTGACATACACCGCCAAACATTAAAATCAGGTGCATCTTTTCGATCTTGTTTAGATAGTGTCAGGTAACAATCTTATCGATGGCAAATCAAAACTACCCTTTTAAATTATTACTCTCGTTTTTTTTTTCATTGGTAAAATGAGTAACTACTGCCAAACATTAGAATCAGAGGCATCCTTCTAATTTTGCTTAATAGACGTGAGTAGTCGAGAATCGCCACTCGTAAATGTGAGAATAGGTAACTAGCAACCAAGAATATAAAGTATAGGTCCTCTCCACTCATTTGCCAATTGGTTTTGAGTTGGATGGCCACAAACTTAACATGGTATCAGAGCTAGGCCCACACGTGATAGGCTTAAAAGTCACACGTGCTCCACGTCACCCGTAAAGAAAAAAACACACGTGTTAGGCTCAAAGAACGCCACACGTAAGGGGGTGTGTGAGAACAGTCCCACATGGGAGAATGGATAACTAGCAACCAAGAATATAAAGTATAGGTCCTCTCCACTCATTTGCCAATTGGTTTTGAGTTGGATGCCCACAAACTTAACAGTAAACAATCAAGATTCTCACATTAACATAACACAAATTCATATCATAAACATCTAAATCATCCATAACCATAAAAGGTGGTATTGTCTAGATTTTGAACATCAAAATCATCCATAATCATTGTAATCATCCAAAATTGAAAATGAAAACTGAACTCTCTAAAATGATTAAACGGCCGAACATTAAATTGGAGCCTCAACAACAAGATTGAAACACGAACTGCTTGTACTCGACCCTGTCTTTGAAGTAATATGAAAAAAGAGAAGAAAATTGAGAAAGAAATTGAAGGTAGAACCTTCAGCCGGATCAGCCCTATATTTTTTATTTGCAATATATTTAAAAAGAGAGAGACATACAGTTAATTTTTATGTAGGACTGCTTCAAGCCTTCAACTTTTACCTTTTGTGTGAATGGTTTAAAATGAGACAGACACGCAGATTTTAAGCGTATGAAGATAACAGACCGTGAGTATGAATAACTGTGAGTGTGGCCGATACATTCAATTTTTCAAACTCAAAAGGCACCCCTAAATAACTCAAAAGCCATATTCGGGATGGCGTTAGTTACTCTAGTGGTGCCTTGAGAATTTTCCATATATACATGTCAACGCTAAGAAGTAAGAGGTTGCAGCGTGTCGAAAACCTTCGAAGTCGAAACACGGTAAGGTATTTTAGTCCTTCCATAAGTAGAGTTATCAGGACTGTTTCTTTTTGTTTATTAGACCATCCCATACAAAAGTAAAGGCAACAACTAAAACTCGAATTAAAAGGCCTACTGAGTATTTTTTTTATTGTTGAACTCAAAGGCCTACTGAGTATATAAAGTTGAACCTTATTTCCAAATAAACGAATATGTGATAATTATAGTCAGCATAAAACGAAGTTGGGTGAAGCAAGTAAGTTCAAGATTGAGATATGACATCAATCCAGAGTAAAGATGGGTGGAACAAGCAATCTTCACTTTATTAAGCCTTTTTCTCTTTCGGATAAAGAACCAATTAAACCACGTAACCTAATTGTGGTCCATCTCAAAACCTAGGAAAGCCAACTTGTGTCACATAGACCATAGTGTTATCCACCTCTCTTTCACTCTTTTGCTATTACCTTCTTTCAAATGAAGCACTAAATCTAGTACAACTAGAAGTCTAGAATTTTCACTAAAAAGACAACACAAAACAAAACAAAAAAAAACTAGAATTTTCAATTTCAATGGCTAAGGAGATTTTGTCATAATTGAACAAAAAAATCGGAGATTTTGTCATATAATAAAGCTACAAACAAATATAGTTATTCATTTTATTTAGGCCGCGACTTTGGGGAATAAAGAAAATTCTCCGGGGAATAAATTCTCGAGGGAATCCAGATTTTTTTGAAAATTCTCCGGGGAATAAATTTTTATGGGGATTACAAAATATATTTTTTTGAAAGTTCTCCTCCATCTCATCACCTCTCTCTGCCACTTCATCTTCTCGACGCCTCATCATCTTCTCCGTTTCCGGCCGGCGACTTTCAAACATAAAAACAAAAAATAATAATAATTTAATTTTCTCTCTCCTCTCTCTCTCTTTAAATTTTTTTCTTTTCTCTCTCTCTCTAGAACAGATCTAGAGAGAGAGAGAAGGTCTGTTCTCATTGAAGAAGCTGCAAACTTAAGTTTGGATACTTTTATATAGAAGGTTGGCTCATAATCACAAAGATGGGGAAGACGATATAATACTCTCACAACCTTGAAGAGTTGGTCACCACATTCTATATAATGCTTTTCCATATAGTAACGACTAGATTCTCCCTCCCATGGATGAGGATTGTTGTTGTTGTTGTTAGTAACAGTGGACAAGTTTAAAGATATTTCAGGCTCAAGTTTTTCTACTCGGTGAATCTCGTTAAAGTAAAAATTAGCAATGTAAAAATTGTTAGTTGTTTTGGACCAAATAAGATCATAACAATTTAATTCCAACTCTCGTGTTTTCCACTTTTTATCTCCAGGACTAGAAAATAAAAGGATTTGATCAGTAGAGATGTCTCTCAAAGAAAATAAAAGGAAGAAAACCATAGAATTAGGGTTGCTGGGAGGGGAGGATAAAATACAACAATCCCTCTTTATCAAAGTGTATTCATCGGCAAGCCAATGAAGAAGAGAAGGCAACATAATCGTTTGACCAATTGAAGGATACCAGAGAAAGCAATCACCCTTTTTCCATCTCCGCCGCCGCCGTGAGTTGGATTAAATTCTTCATCTGCGAATTGATGATGTTCATCACGTTCACAGAGTACAACTAACAATCCTTCAAGAGAAGGTGATTCCCAATACTCAAACAAGGATCTTTTCTCCTTTATGCTCTTTATGTAAATTGGTCTGTTCTCAGGAACGTGAGAACAAACCTTCTCTCTCTCTAGATTTGTTCTAGAGAGAGAGAGAGAGAAAAGAAAAAAAAAATTAAAGAGAGAGGAGAGAGAAAATATTTTTTTTTTTTTGTTTGAAGGTCGCCGGCCGGAAAATTGGCCGGCGACTTTCGTCGGAGAAGATGATGAGGTGTCAAGAAGATGAAGGGGCAGAGAGAGGTGATGAGATGGAGGAGCTTTTTTTTATAGCGTCTTCTAAAATTAGAAGCCCCTTAGCAATAAAAAGCAACATAAAAAGTCAACCTTATTTGACTAGTTTTAAGAAAAGTCTTTATTCCCCGGAGAATTTTCTTTATTCCCCAAAGCCGCGGCCTTTATTTATGATTACTTTCCTATTGTTTTCGAGTTTTTTTTTTGTTTTTTGAGTAAAACCAAAATTACATTCATAAGTAGAAATCAATCCACAACATTACATGGTTTGATAATTTTAATTCCTCTGAGAACTACATGAGAGTTACATAAGTAAAGTTCTACACAGAAGTTTCGAACGTAAAGCGCCTCATGAAGGGAAAGGAATAACAAGACAAAGACTAAATGAAAAGACCCTAAAGGTCGTAAATGAAAAAATCATCAAGATCGAGAATGAAAAGACAAAGACTATTGTTTCCGAGTTACAAATTGCAATTCAAGATATAAATATTTCTTGGTTCCTAAACAAATAGTTTAAATTGATTTGTAGGAAAGTAGTAAAATGATCATATGTATGAGATTGTTTATGAACATCAGAACTATTTTATTAGTCTGTTCATCGACGGATCCAGGATTTGAACTCAGGAGGTGTGAAGTTATATACTAAACAGAAAAAATTGCAAACACAATAATTAACGAGAGAAAAATTATTAACACAAATGCATTATACAGTATATAGTCGTATATCAAATCAAGGGCGGTGCCAAAATTTAATGCAATTTCTTGTGTGAATTGTCCAACAAATATTTTTGTTTGTTTTATAAAAGCCAAGTGATAGTTTAGAAAGCTAGAACTCATACTCAAATTATCTTTGAAAACAAAATGTGTGAGAGGGTTTGAACGTAGGATAGGACCTGTTATACCTCGACTAAAATAACTACCTCCAAGTTACCATTCTTTTAGCACACATATATAAATTGTAGGGAATTTTATAGGCCCTCCCCAATTTTGTTAAAAGGCCTCCCCATGAGAAGATCCCTAAATTGTATACATAATTCTTTTTTTGGTTTTTTTGTCGCAAAAGTGGGTGGAGCCAGGGGCGGCGGCACCTCTGGATCTGTCCTCGGTTGTGTTTGATAATTTCTGTTTCCTATGAAGTAGGTGACTTCTAATAAATAGACTAGTATCTTTTGTTCCATTGCATTTCATTTTTATAAAAGTGTGTGCCAATTAATTCAAATCTATCAGAAAAATGTGATTTTTTAACAACATGTGAATATACATCGTTCCTCGGCCACAAAATCACTTTCTGTTTTTTTTTAACAATACGTGAATATACATATTTTCCTCTGCCACAAAATCACTTTTTCATAACTCGTGGAAATTGCCACCCTCCCACAAAAAATACTTCTTTTATATACAATCAGGGACGGAACCAGAACTTTTGTTGGGAGGGGGCCGAACCATTTGAATCATAAACTAGTTCGAAAATTTTATATAGCACTTTCGTTCAAAATTATACATAAAAATAACAATTAAGTCATAAAGATTTCGTAGATTTAGTCCTGCTTTTAACGTTTGTTTATGTTGTGGACGAATTTGTAACTTCATTTTGGTTTAATTAAAGGCTTTTTCTCAAGAAAAATTATAAGGCAAACATTTTTCGATGCCACTTTTAGACCGTCATTAGTAATTCGATTGCTTTTACTATCAATTTAATTCGTTATACTTACTTACGAGAATTTTTTTGATCGTAGATTAATGTCTACTTACAAAAACATATAAAATTATTCAGTAATTTGAAACTTATAAGAGTGGGAAACATAGAGAGGGAAAGAGATAGAGAGGTCCAACCAATTAGTCATTAAGATATTTAAATAATATAGATTGGTTTGGAATTTAGGGTGATGAAAAGTTCAGAAATAATTTTTCTTTTGGTAAGAATTCAGATGGAAGATTTAGAAGTAGATATTTTTTTGTTAAGAATTTAAGAATAGGTTGGAAACTTGATTAACTATGGTGATGAGTCTAATGACAAGTGATCAAAGTATTTTAGACAGGGTGCCTCTATAGGCGCCTGCATTAATTGCTGTAGGGGCCTCCCTCTGTTGGCGCCTCCCGTACAGAGGGTTTTAGCACCAATTTAGTGTGTGTAGTAATGAACAGAGACAAATCCAAGAAGCACTTCTAAGAATTATCATAGCATCAATTATTTCCATACCTGGTTCTAGGGTTTTAGCATTTGAAATATCACTAATTAATATTTGATCTCTTCAAATGATAGATCAATCACTTATTCTGATCTATTCAAACCACTAATCTCAAATTTGTTTAATCTTTCTTTCAAGAACAATAAGCATTTTAGATGGATCGCCCATTTCTAGAAGTAGAAAGAGAAAGAAAAGTATGAATAAAGAAAATAAGAAGAGGTGCGGGAGGAGCCTTTTGGTACGATAAAGGAGGCGCCAACAGAGGGAGGCCCCTACAGCAATTAGGGGAGGCGCCTATAGAGGCAGACATTATAGGTTGTTTAGATCCTTGGATCGGACTGGGTATGATAGGTTTAGATCGAATTTGGTTGGTTAAAGGGGCCCACTTAATTTTAAGGTAAAAAATTCAAAAGTTCATTAAGGCAATAGGTGGCAATTATAATGCTGGCCTAACATGGATACGTCCCTGTATACAACTTTATTTTTTGTTGAATATCTTTAGTCCACAAATCGGTATATTGTTCATCGCCATGATAATCTTCAATTATTAATTTCATTCTTGACCTACTCCTCGTCTTCTTGCACGAATTCCACTTTGTTATATGCAAGTGACTTCCAATCACTTTTTCTTGTACATATTTTCTTTTCACACTCTCCTACTTCATAAATAATAGAGGTCTAAGTGAGAAAGACGAATAAATAAATAACGAACAAAATATTATCTAATTCGTTTATTTTGACTTAATCATATATTTTAAATCAAGCACTACGTTTTTATTACAGATTTGATAGATAAAATAGGTGGCCAATACGTGGACAACTGTTTTTTATATGGACAACTATTTTTGGGTCCGGTGCGAGTCAATTATTCTTGACTTAGTTGACTTTGATTTAACAAGGGGACAACTCCATAAAGTCTTCAATACTAACAGTTACTAACTTGTGGACCATTAACAAAATAATAGTTCAAAATTGAAAACCTGAGTTGTCTTCTTCTTCATCATCTTCTTCATCATCTTCTTCTTCTTCTTCCTTCTTCTAATTCGTGTACTGCCACCACTTCCTTTTGTTTTTTTATCAAACCCTAAATGAATGAAGAAGATAAAACTCATCAATCTCCACTTCCTTTATTTTTTAGTAAACTATAGTTTCTACCACTTCTCTTTGTTTTTTTAGTGAATTATAGTTTCTACTACTTTCCTTTGTTTTTTATCAAACCCTAGATGGGTTTAATCAAACCTTACATTGATGAGATAAAACTCTAACTTTTTTAATTTTATTTTGTATTTTCGTTTGGGTAGTTTGAAAGAATACAAAACGATTTCAAGGCAAAAAATCGAAAGTGAAGAAGAAATTCCCAGAATTTCGTGGGAAATCTACGAAAATATGCTAGATTTTCGTGGCAAGTTTCCTTCTGTCTTGCCAAATTTTCGTAGGAAATCTACGAAATTGGAAAGTCAGATTTTTTATTTTTATTTTTTACAAAAACTCAGAAATTAAGATCTCTCGTGTATTGTCGATTTTCCACGAAGCACGAGCAACTCTACATGTTTGTAAAAAAAAATCTAGGGTTTTGAAATTTTTGATTTCTAGGTTTTAAAAGTTAAACGGGTTTTAGGGTTTTTAGATCTGATCTTTCTGGTTAGGAATATCCTTCAACAATTCCCTTCCCTTTGTTTGATGTCATAATCTTCTCCAAAAAATTCTCTCTCTAGAATTTTGGGTTGATGATGAAGATGTAGTAGTAGAAGAAGACCAAACTTACTTAAGGTTTATGAGAAAAGAGGGAGGTGTTAAAATAATACATCTAATTATAAGAGGACTTGAGTGAAAATAATAGAGAGTTGTCCCCTTAGAACTGGTGTCCATATAAAAAAAATAATTATTTTGGTTGTCCACATAAGATAGTTGTCCATATAAGAAAAACGGTTGTCCACGTATTGGCCACCATAAAATAATGTAAAGCTATGCATTAAAAACATATACATGAATTTTATTTTGAAAAACGTCTATTTGATTTTTAGATTGATATTAAAGACATATGATAGGTAGTTCCATCCTTGGCCAAAACGACTAAATCAGTTGTCTTGAGTCTCATGTTTTAGGGAGGCCTGAAACTTAGGATGCAAACTGAGTAAAATAGCGTCCATTGTTTAACATCAAAGAGAAGTCATGGACTTTGATTTGGTAAAATCAACACCAAAAGGGGTGGTGGCACAGTTGGCTAGCGCGTAGGTCTCATAGCTTTGCAGAGTAATCCTGAGGTCGAGAGTTCGAGCCTCTCTCACCCCAAATATCTGTTTTTAGAATGAACCTGTCTTGTGTACACGTTTTTGAAGTTGCAAAGCCTCTATCAACCGACACAAAGTGTCGTTTGGCAACACTAAAATAAGTTACTTTTTTGTTTATTTGAGTAGAAAAATCAAAAAGTTAGTTCGAGCCTCTCTCACCCCAAATATCTGTTTTTAGAACGAACCTGTCCTGTGTACACGTTTTTGAAGTTGCAAAGCCTCTATCAACCGACACAAAGTGTCGTTTGGCAACACTAAAATAAGTTACTTTTTTGCTTATTTGAGTAGAAAAGTCAAAAAGTTAGTTTGGTACGCAAAAATTACCGACTTCATTTAAGTTAAATTTTGACTTTCTTTTAAAGTTAAATTTTTAGCTTTTGACTTCAAAGTAAAGTAACTTTTTTTTTGAGATATACATGAATTTTACTTGAAGTTATTTTTTTTGTCTATCTCCGCTCCACTACCACAACTAATCTTCTACCATACCATTCTACCCCCAACACCACCACAACAAGCATTGCACCTCCCCCACCACCCTACCTCAACTACCACCACCACACCTTAACCACCACCTTCGTACCACCACCACCACCATACACCTCCACACCTCGACAGCAACACCCACGTAGCTCCACCACCACCACCACGGTACCTTCACCACCACCACCGTATCCCAACCACCACCGTATTTCCACCAACACCACCACTGTACTTCCACCACCACCATCGCCAGGGGCGGCCTAGGCCCAAAGCAGCCAAAGCGGCTCCTTTGGGCCCCCAAGCCAAAAAGGCCCCTAAAATACTTATAAGCACCCATCTTGAAAAAATCTTATGGGATTTCTTTCCTCAATTCCAACATCAATTGTGGGAAACCTATAGCTAATCTACCAAAAAAAAAACCTTCCTCACCAATTACCATTTCCAACATTATGTGCAATATATTTCTTCCCTTAATTCTGTCTATTTTCTCCCAAATTCCATCTCTCTCTCTCTCCTCCTATTCTCTCTCTAGAAAATATATAGTTAGCGTGCCCTCTTGTTATTCGATTTATTTTCTTCTTCCTTTCTCTTTTAAATTTAGTTCCCTTTTAATTTTAGTACTCTTTTCATTTTTTGGAGTAACAAGATATTTATTATTTACGGTGGAATTCTTTCAGACTCTTACGATTTCTCATAAGCTAATGTCTTAATCTCTTTCGAAATATTTTCTTTTACTTTTATGAAATAATAAGTTCAAATCGTCATCATTGTCATTTTTTTGTCACAAATTATCATTGCTAGTTAGTGATAATAAGTTATAGTTACATACTCATTTGTTATATTGGTATCAGTTAGATACGTTTTCGAAAGTAAAGTCTGATTATGAATCGATGTTTTTATCGTGTTCTATGTTTATAGTAATGTCAGGGAGAACTATTTCTTATAGGTTCGTAAAGGGCCCCATATTTTAACTTTGCTTTAGGCCTCCCAGAGACTTGGGTCGGCCCTGACCATCGCCACCATCATACCTCCACCCCCACCACCCATACCTCCATCACGACCATCACCGCTGCCATTGTCATACCTCTACCACCACTACCACCATCAAACCTCAACCACCACCACACCCCATAACCATACCTCCATCGCACCAGCACTACCACCAATATCACCACTACTTCGTTTACGAGAGTAATCGTGGAAATCATAAACAAATTCAATTAAAATCTAGTATCTCTATGAGAAACAAAAATAAAAGTATCAAAAGTAAATTGAGTTACCAAATTAAATTTTTGACTTTTTTTTACTTATAAGTAACATTTTTGGCAAATATACTTTTGAAATTTTTTTAAAGCAAAATAACTTCTACTACAAACAAAAGTACTTCTACTTTTGGTTGCCAAACGACACCTTAGTTTTCTTGTCTTCTTTTTGGTTTTCATGTGTGTTTCTTTGAAACTTTTCAACCCAACTCGTTTTAAGATGCATGTTTGTCTCTGGCCCGTTTTTCATTACTTTCGCATAATTTATTTATATTTCAATAGATCTACTCCGATAGACTTTAGACCTGGTCTTTTTCTGTATTTTAGTTTTTTCTAATCTGTTTTGTATTTTTGGTTGGTTTAATTTAGTATTCATATATGTGTACTTGCTATATTTTGTGGTCATTCAGTTATCGTTCATATCTTCCTGCTAGCCTAATAATGGTTAGCCTTGACCAGTCAAAGAGTGAGTTGATTGACTTCGGGTGACAAGTGCGGAATCTCTAAAATCGCACAAGAGACTTTGACTAAACTAACAGAGAGGTGGACTCGAAAAAGCTCTGCTACCTGAACTCTGGTATGGGAGGTTGGCAGGTTGGTGTCTAAAGTCGGTCATGAATGAAACAGGAGAGAGAAAGAGAGAGAAAGAGAAGAATAAGAACAATGACACTAAAAACCAAAAATAATTTAGATTTGAAGCTTTTGATATCATGTGAATTGTTGAAGTTAAGATACCCTCAATGTAAAGTATGAGTTGTATTTATAGACAAAGTAAAGGAGTACAATTACATACCATCCATGGGCAGAGCTTGGATTTTAAGCTAGCACAGACTAACCTAAAATTACTGAGATAACACTCACATGTAGTATTTTAAATGTAATTTTTAGCCGAATACGACATATTTGCTATCATGATTCTTATATGTATCTTAGCTTTTAAATCCAAAACAAATGATTCAAAAATTCTTATTAGTATAAATAAGATCTACGTGAAATTTTCTTTAATATTTCAAACATTAAGAATTTAAAAAAAACTTCACACTCATTAGAATTAATATATGTGATCATCGTTTGAGGACAAAGAACTAGAACATAACACAAAAGATAAAATTTAATTAACAAGAAGAAGGGATCAGAAAAGAATCTGGTTAAAAAATAAGAGGCATAAGTTTGGACCAAAAGTAAAAGAATACATAATGCACAAATAAGAATAAAAAACTTTGAGGGGGAAATGACTAGAACCCATGACATTATGCACACTGGGCTTAAGAAACAACAACCCGAGCTGAAACTCCAATATATATATATATATATATATGCCATTTGAGTCACATATATTCTACAAGTAAGTGATAGTGTAACCCCTAGCTCCGCCCATACATACATGACCTTGAATAACTATATGAGTTAGAACCATATACATCTTACAATAACATGCGAGCCTCCTAATCACTTTAAGCTCTGCCAAGACTTAAAGGTCAGAAGAAGGGTGGATACGAGTCAACTCTGTGCTGAACCCTGGAACGAAAGGTTTGTAAAAGTATGCTCCCCACCTGAGAGAAATATCAGTCAAACAGTTGGTTAGTTAACGTGAATATCCTATTGTCTTATCTCAATATACGATGATATCCGATTTCTTCAGAAAGATTCTCTTAACGGGCTTTCCATGTGGTGATTATCATCAATTTCTGGCTCGGGTTTAGTTTAGGTTGTTTTCAATTGTTATGACTTATAGGATCGAAAACTGCTGGACCGTTGGTTATGATCTTCTCCTTTTATTGATGTTCTTTGTTTCTATTGCATAAAATAACAACAAAACAAGTAAATCAACAGAAAAATAGTTTTAAGTTAATGGTATATCGAAACAATGGAAAACTTATCTTACAGACTGAACTAGCAAGCCATTCGAATCAGAAAATTATAAACCTGTATTCGAAAGTAAATTTGATGGTGTAATAGATACAAGTTGGACTCGCTTTTCTAACGACTTAATTGCCCATGCTGCCGATTGTTAATGCTTAACAGTGTTGGACGTAGTCCCCTAGGATTCAGTTGTTCTAACACGAATAAAGGAAGCAATCCTTCTGCATGTTCTACTGATCTTGACAAAGAAGTTTGCAGGGAGACGAAAGATGAAGATAAAGAGATAAATAAGTTTTTGGTGTATATTTCTTCTGAAGATAGGAGTCTTAATTATAGACTCAGATATCTAACTACCCTAAGATTCGACGATTCTCAATCATCGGGAACTGACGATCTAATGGTTAAACTTAAAACTGACGATCTAACGGTGAAATCTTTATTTCATATTTTGTTGTGAAAATTAGTTAAAAAGATATCCTCATGTTCTTCCTTTTCTCTTATCATTTACTTCATATTATGCAAGGTTGGCCCAAATATTTGGGAGGCCCCAAGCGAAGTTAGAATTTGGGCCCTAATATGGTGAAAAATCAATAAATAAATAAATTTTCAATGATGCTTATAAGAGGGATCGAACCCGTGACCTCTTGCATAAAACACATGCTATTATCCACTAAGCTACAACTTAACTTATGTTTTAAATCTGTTTGAAGTATAATTATTATTACGAGAATATCATAAAAAAATCGAAATTTGAGGCCCTTAACTACATTGGGGCCCAAAGCGACCGCTTTGGTGGCTTTGGGCCTGAGCCGCCCCTGATATTATGCAAATAATGCTTTTAATATCCATTAAAACGTATTTTTCAAGATAAACGTTAGAAACATATTCTAAATTTTTTTTTTAGTTGTTTGTTTTTCTAAGGGATAATATCAATAACTAACATACATTGACCAAACTCATGTTATTTTAAAAATTCGAACTACAATTTTTCTATTTTCTTAAAACGATACTAGATAGGTAACATGATATAGTTTATTTGACATAAAATAACATAATTTTCGTAACTCACTAATTTTTTCATTTTCAAACATTTAAAATAAACCCGAGTAAAAAAGTCAAGCAACGTCTTACGAAAGGTAGAGAACTTCCAAACTCCATAACTTAGATAAAAAGAACTACTTGTATCATCTATGGGATAGTGCAAAGTAGGTGGAACCATCAGAGCTTCTCTCTCTAACTTTTAGAGAGAGAAACTAGATCTAGTTTCCTTGCAAGAATAGAATTAAAGATCAGAAGTAAAGGATTAACTCTAGTTTTGATCCTTATCATTAGCTTGTGATTTCGGTAGAGATCTCTCCAGAAAAATCCTTCTGTTAATAACCAATTTCATCTTATTCTAGTTTCGATCAAATCCCCAGTCTAAATCTTACTCAAACCCTACATCAAAGAATCCTTTCTCTTCATCCAAAACCCTATCTTCTTATTATGACTTACAAACCACTCAAAACCTACTCCCATCTTTTACCATAATCTTCTCCACCGAAAACCGTCATATATTAATAGGAACCCTAAAGTTAAGTATATCTACTACCGAAGATCAAATCCAGGAAGCGATATGGGGCAATATCGAGTAGTAGTCAGATTCGATTCCTCGACGGCGGCAGTCTTGCATGTCATCAAAGGCAACGGTGAATCAACGACAAAGCAGAAGCATAGGTTTTTCTAGAACCTAGCCTTAGGCAGGGAAGTAATCTAGACTTGTTTAACTTTGTTCCAAGGTTAATTAGTTAGTTCCTAGCTTTTATTTCCTGTTGGTAAGTTTTGTTGCATTTTGGGCCTAACTCATATCTTTCAGTCTGGTATGCCGTTTAACAAGCATATAGTCCACCATCGGAGGGGGATTTTCTTCCCACTCCGGTTAATCGAAGATCACACCATAGGTTCCAATTTCTCTTCTATTTCAATTGAAAGTTTCTCAAAAGTTAATCCAACTCCTATCATCTTACTTTTCATCTCCAAGAAAGATTGTAAAGTATGTAATAATTTCATGTTTGTTTGGATCCATCGCTTAACCTTATGGATCATGAGCTCGTATCGTACGTCTTATAAGAGATTTACTATTAGCATTAACTTACCTTTCGACCCAGGTAGACACTTCGATTCACATAGGTATGGCCATCTTAGTAGCGCACCTTTTGTCTCTCACGCTTCAGCTCAATCTCTGTCGAATTCTTTCGCTTTTGATTTTAGAATAGATTTAACTACTTATCCAAGGTCCTTAACATGCTCACTTCCACCCCTTGTCGCATCCCATGTGCGATCTTTTGTCGAATTAGCCGAGTATTTATACTCGGGCTATGACGGCGATCCCATTTACCAGGTGTCTGATCAGATTCTACTTTGTGGAACTCGAACGGATATGGTCTCTGCATACGGAGAATACTGGCAGGATATCCCGGAACCATCTTTTGGCTCCACCCTACAGACACCCTTGTTTCGTTATGGAACTTCGGGTGTCTGTTTAATCCATCTTACATGTTACAGGAAGGAAGGTACTAGTTACATCTTTCAATCTATCGGAAGAAATCTCAAGACCAACTTTCACGTAATCATCTTGAAGAGCTGCCAGACGTCTAAGCTACAGAATAAAGGAAGATCCACTACACGAAATTATTTTACGCAATTCTTTATTTCTGTATTTTGGTGTATTACTTTGTTTTTTGTTTATGTTTATCTTTTAATTTGGATGTTGTAATAGACGCTTAAGTTAATGTATTTGATTTCAACAAAAAAAAATAGATAAAAAGAACTACTTCATTACTTTTTAGCAAATATATTATAACTAGGTTATTGTGTTTTTTTTGTAACTTTTGTAATGGAATCTTAAGATAGAAGAAGATTGATTCTTTTTCAGATAAACCAAACTTCTCTAGCTGCTTTGCGCCTCTCCTAGGACAGGCCTGGTGCTTTCTATATATCATTACTTTTTTTTTTGTATTTAAACTAGAATTTTCATTCATATGTAAAAATTAAATTCAACACATTTTACAAATACATTTTACATGGTTTTGAGAGTTTTGACTCCTTTGAGTACAACATGAGACTTACGAAAGTAAACTACAGTAAAAGACTTATAAAAGTAAATTACAACATGAAGCTTAAATGAGTACAATATTGCAATAACAAAATATAAAAAAAGAGTTATTTCCCTAATGGCCCCCTACTTTGTGACCAGCTTCCCGCCTGACCTCCCACTTTACGAGAAATACCCATATGGCCCCCTCCCGTTATACCACCGTTACTCTCTCTCTTTCATTTCCTTTCTCTCTCCTCCAGCATGTTTTCTCTCTCCTCCAGCATGTTTTCTCTCTCTGCCACCTCGTTAAAACCAGGCAACTCATCATCTTCTCCGGCTAAGGTCGCCGGCCGACCAATTTTTCGGCCGACGACCTTCAAACCTAAAAAAAAAAAAAAAAAATTATTTCATCTCTCCTCTCCCTCTCTCTAAAAAAAAATAATTTTTTTCTACCTCTCTCTAAACTCCGGCGAAGGGGGTTACCCTTCACCGGAGGACCTTGAAGGTCTGCTCGAGCAGATCTCAAAGGTCTGCTCGGGCAGACCTTCAAAGTATCCCGACCTCTGGCGAAGGGTAACCCCCTTCGCCGGAGTTTACAGAGAGAGAGAGAGAGGTGAAAATTTTTTTTTTTTTTTGAGAGAGAGGAGAAATGAAATAAATTTTTTTTTTTAGGTTTGAAGGTCGTCGGCCGGCGACCTTAGCCGGAGAATATGATGAATTGGCTGGTTTTAACGATGTGGCAGAGAGAAAACATGCTGGAGGAGAGAGAAAAGGAATGGAAGAAAGAGAGTAACGGTGTCATAACGGAAGGGGGCCATATGGGTATTTCTCATAAAGTAGGGGGCCAGGCGGGAAGCTGGTCACAAAGTAGGGGCCCATTAGGGAAATAACCCATGAAAAAAGGTCTTTACACTAAAAGAGCGTTAAGGGCCTGTTATTTTGTTTTGTTGAACTAAATCTTTTTTTGTTCCGGACCTCTAAAGATGTCATAGTTTATAAAAGTTCTGACACATAAATGTTTAGAACTTTAAAGGTTCAGAAACTTTAAAGTTTTGAAACTTTTAAAGTTTAGGACATTAAAAGTCCTAGATTCATTAAGTTCTGAAATCTCTTTATTAAAATTTTACAGATCCAGAACTTTTTGTTAGAACTTTAAAGGGTCCGTTTTAAATTTAAACCGTCTAAATTTATAGTTGAGATTAAAACGAAAGTTATATTGTTTTAAGGGTGAAATATTAAATTAAAATTTTAAATATTAAAACTTTTAAGATTAAAGCTTTAAATTTTAAAACTTTTAGCATTAAAACGAAAGTTATATTATTTTAAAATTAAAAGTATAAATATTAAAACTTTTAAGATTAAAGCTTTAAATTTTAAAACTTTAGGATTAAAACGAAAGTTATATTATTTTAAAATTAAAAGTTTAAATATTAAAACTTTTAAGATTAAAACTTTAAATATTAAAACGTAGGGTTCAAATGGTGTTTTAAGACCACATATGTGATATGCGGCTATTTAGTTTCATGTTCCTAGTGTTTAGTTCATGTTACGTAGTAGTTGGTTTTTATTGTCTCGTAGTTAATTTAAATTTTAAATTATGTAAATTAGGGGCGTGTAAAGTATATATTGGGTGCCTTTAGAATTTTCCTATTTTTTTAATGTAAATGGGGTTTTTCTTAACCCACCCACCCAACCCCCCTCATCCTCCCCCTTTGGTCATCCTCGGTCTTCGGTCTTGGATGGTGACTATTGTAGGCAACAAAAGCTGTGAGTGCAGTAGGGTGTTTTTTGCGTTGATGGATCTTTCTCTCTCTACCCTGCCCTCCCTTTATAATTGCTAATCTATTTTGGTTCAAAAAATATACTCATTCAAAAAAATGGGAGAGGTGTGTAAAACCCCTATTTTCTTATTTATATCAAATTAAAACTTTAAATATTAAAACTTTTAAGATTAAAGCTTTAAATTTTAAAACTTTAAGGATTAAAACGAAAGTTATATTATTTTAAAATTAAAAGTTTAAATATTAAGACTTTTAAGATTAAGATTTTAAATATTAAAACTTTTAAGATTAAAACTTTAAATATTAAAGCTTAGTGTTCAAAATGGTGTTTTAAGACCACATATGTGATATGTGGCTATTTAGTTTCATGTTCCTAGTGTTTAGTTATGTTATGTAGTAGTTAGGGTCTATTGTCTAGTAGTTAGTTTCCATTATCCATGTTTAAGATAGTGGGTTAAGTGCATGATCAACACGAAGTTATAGTTATTTTAACTGCTAGTATGGTTGTAAAGTGAGCACTATAAAAGATGCTCTTAATCAATGAAAATGAGACAATCATTCAACACTTAATCCCTCCTTTACCTCTATCTTTCTCTCTTTTCCTCTCTGATCTTCCCACTAACATATCAGTGGTATCAGAGCCGTAAGATCCCCATGGATACTAGGGGTAAGACTAATACTGAATTCAAAAATGAGGTTACTAAAATCCTGGCTCGCCATGAGTCAAGTTTCGATCAATTCACTGCTGCACTTAAATCAATACAAACCGAAATTCAGGCTCTAAAGTTTGCTCACCACCACACTCCAAGCCTAGAGATGCCTGACATCAACCCCTTTGGCGCAAAGGAAGTATGCCACCCATCCACTTAATCTTCAGATGCTACAAATCAGGCTATTGCTCCAATTTCTCATATGAAACTCAATGTTCCAAGATTTGCAGGAGAAGACCCAACAGGGTGGATTTAAAGGGTTGAACAATATTTTGAGTTCCAAAATATCCCACTGCAGTAATGTGTTTTCATTGCATCTTTTCACCTGGAAGGTGTTGCCTTACAATGGCATCGTTGGCTAACAAAATTTCGAGGTCCATTATCATGGGAAGAACTCACAAAGGCAATGTTGCGAAGATTTGGTCCCACCGAATATGACGATCCATCTGAGGCCCTTACTCGCCTCAAACAAACGTCAACTGCCGATGTTTATCAACAGAAATTTGAGTGCCTGTCACAATTGATCGATGGATTACCTGAAACTTTTGATTGGTTGTTTCATTGTAGGGTTAAAAGATGAGGTGCGCCTGGATGTTAAGATTAAAAAGCCTCGTACTTTGTCCGAAGCAATTGGTGTTGCGTGACTACTGGAAAAGAGGAACACAATCGAAAGAACAATATCTATCTCTCGAATCTCTTCACATGCACCACCAAAAACATCCAGCGTCCTTGGCTCACCACCTACCCCTTTTCACACAAAGTCTGTGGCAGCCACCACACCTTCATATCCACCAACCTTCAAAAGAATCACTGGCCAGGAAGCACGCGAACGTCGAGAAATGGGTTTGTGCTTTTACTGTGACGAAAAATATGTACCACGACACCGCTGCAACAAACCGAAATTGTATATGATTGAAGATATTTTACCAGAAACTCCTCAACTAGAAGACCAATCAGACAACCAACCAGATCCGGTACCAGAGATTTCATTCCATGCCATGACTGATACCAACCATCCCCAAACTATTAGGGTGATTGGGAAACTCAGAGATCATGACATCACAGTGTTGATATATGAAGGGAGCACCCACAACTTTATTGACCAAACTATTGTAGCCAAATATTCCTTACATGTTGTGAATGATACATCTTTTCAGGTGATGGTTGCTAACCGTGAACGTATACTTTGCTCCGGTCGTTGTCTTGCTTTCACATTGAAGATACAAAATATTATGGTCACTGCTGATTTTTATGTGCTGCCTGTTGCGGCTTGTCAAGCAGTTTTGGGAGTTCAATGGCTGATGGCCGTTAGGACCGATCCAGACCAACTATAAGGATCTGACTATGAAATTCCTGAAAGATGGTCAATCTGTCACATTTAAGGGGCTACAAAGATCTGAAATGGAGATTCTTACAAACAAGCAACTTCAGAACCTAAAAGGTGTCGGTTATTTTTTACAGATCATGTTATGTAATGTATCTGAAACCACGACTAAGAATGGAAGTGACATAGACGAGTTGTTGCAGAAATATACCGATGTCTTCATTGAGCCTACTGACTTACCGCCACAACGTGACCATGGTCATAACATTCCTTTGGAGGCTAATTCTGGACCGGTAAGCGTACGACCTTATCGATACCCATATTTACCAAAAAGCAGAGATTGAAAAAATTGTCAAGCAGCTACTCGTTTCTGGCTTGATACGTCCAAGCTCTAGTCCTTTCTCCTCTCCGGTATATTGGTTCGTAAGGCAGATGGAGGATGGCGTTTCTATGTAGATTATCGTGCTCTTAATGCTATCACCGTGAAAGACAAATACCCTATTCCCGCAATAGATGAACTGTTGGATGAGTTACACGGTGCTAAGTTCTTTTCCAAGTTGGATTTGCGTTCGGGTTACCACCAAATCAGGATTAAAGATGCAGACTCCACAAGATGGCATTTCGTACTCACGAGGGCCACTACGAGTTTATGGTTATGCTTTGGGTTAACAAATGCTCCTTCCACCTTCCAGAGCCTCATGAATGACTTGTTTCGACCACATCTTCGACAATTTATTTTGGTATCCTTCGATGATATCTTAATTTATAGCAAAAGCTGGGAGGAACACCTACACCATTTAGAGACAATATTGGAAATTCTGTTAAGCAACAAACTCTATGTTAAATTGTCGAAGTATCAATTTGGAGTTTTGCAGGTGGAATACCTTGGCCATTTAATTTCAGAGGAAGGAATTGCTGGTGATCCATAAAAAATTAAGACTATTTTGGAAAGGCCAACACCGACAACTCTTAAATCATTGCATGGTTTCCTTGGATTAGCAGGATATTATCGCTTTTTTCGCTGTTTTGGAAGCATAGCTGCACCATTTTACCGTCTCCTTACAAAGGATAGGTATCATTGGACTTCTGAAGCGGAAGCAACATTTCGGAACATAAAGCACACCCTTACATCTCCGCCAGTTTTGAAGTTACTTGACTTTTCACGGCCCTTTGTAATTGAAAGTGACGCTTGTGGTGTAGGTATTGGTGCTATTCTGATGCAAGATGACAGACCTATAGCCTATTTTTGTGAGTCTTTGAAGACTTCGGCTTTATCAATGTCTATATATGAAAAGGAAATGCTGGCAATTGTAAAAGCAATCAGAAAGTGGCGCCCTTACTTGTTAGGGAAGCCTTTCATTGTTTGCACTGATCAAAGAAGTCTAAATTTTTTATTAGAATAGAGAAACACAACTCCAACGCAAACACGTTGGCTACCTAAGATTTTAGGGTATGACTACGTGGTTCAATATAAAAAAGGGAAGGAAAGTCAAGGTGCTGATGATCTTTCTCGAAGAGCAAAGTTGGAGTTGTCTGCAATCTCTATCCCAATCTCGAGTTGGTGGGCTTAATTGCAGAATGAGGTAAAAAATGATTCGTTTTACTTAAAATATTAGGGGAATCATATCAAATGAGCCCACAAAAATACTTTGAACGTGATGGTGTATGGTTTCGTCAAGGAAAAGTTGTAGTAAGTCCTACTTCATCTCTAATTCCAGTTATTCTAGCAGAACACCATTCCACACCAGTTGGAGGACATTTTGGATACCATAAGACCCTTGCACGTATCAAATCGTGTTTCTTTTGGCCCAAATTGCAGGAAAGTGTAAAGTAGTTCATACGAAATTGTGATACATATCAACGATGCAAAACTGACTGTTTGGTACCATCTGGACTTCTTCAACCACTTCCAATTCCAATTAAGGTATGGTCTGAGGTATCAATGGATTTTATTGAAGGGCTCCCAAATTCCAAAGGAAAATCTGTCATAATGGTGGTAGTAGACAGATAAACAAAATATGCTCATTTTGTTCCCTTACGACATCCACATCAGTCATTGTAGCTCAGGCCTTTATAGATCAAGTCGTGCGTCATCACGGCGTTCCAACTTCCATTGTAAGTGATCGTGATAAGATTTTTTTAAGTTCTTTTTGGCGATCTTTATTTCAATTACAGGGTACTGAGTTATGTATGAGCTCAAGTTATCACCCCCAATCTGATGGACAAACCGAAGTTACCAACAGAACACTTAAACAATATCTTCGTTGTTTTACCCATAATGAGCCAAAGAAGTGGGTGGAGTGGTTAGCATGGGCTGAGTATAGTTATAGTACTGTTGTACATTCAGCTTCCAAAATGTCACCCTTTGAAGCAGTTTATGGAGTTCCTCCGCCAACCATGTTATCTTATGTTTCGGGTACTACAAAGGTTCAAGTTGTCGATGAACACTTAAAGTCTCGTGAAGAAATTTTGAAAGAATTACGCACTAATTTAAAATTTGCCCAAGAGCGTATGAAGTCCAAGGTCGATCAGAAATGACGTAAAATGGAATTTGAGGTCGGAGACATGGTATTTCTCAAGCTTCAACCATATCGTCAAACTACAGTGGCTTTCCGAAGTTCAATGAAACTATCTCCACGTTTTTTTGGTCCTTATCGAGTCTTAGAGCGTATTGGGCCAGTTGCCTATAAATTAGAATTGCCTGCTGAATCACAAATCCATGATGTCTTCCATGTCAGCTTCTTAAAGAAGAAACTCGGCCCAACTTCGCCACTCTCTCAAGTCCTACCATCGGTTTCAAACACGACAGAGCTCTTTCCTCAGTCGAAATCTATTCTCAGCAGCCGGATCATTCGTAAAGGAACTTATCGCCCGAAAACCGAGATATTAGTAAAGTGGAAAGGTGCACCACCACAATATGCTACATGGGAGAATAAATGGCGCTTCTCAAAGACGTATTCTGACTTTGTCCTTGAGGACATGGACATTCTGGGCGGGAAGGAATGGTATGTGGTTATTTAGTTTCATGTTCCTAGTGTTTAGTTCATGTTATGTAGTAGTTAGCTTCTATTGTCTAGTAGTTAGTTTCCATTATCCATGTTTAAGATAGTGGGTTAAGTGCATGATCAACACTAAGTCATATTTATTTTAACTGCTAGTATGGTTGTAAAGTAGCATTATAAAAGATGCTCTTAATCAATGAAAATGAGACAATCATTCAACACTTAATCCCTCCTTTACCTCTATCTTTCTCTCTTTTCCTCTCTGATCTTCCCACTAACATATCAATATGGTGCAATGAAAGATGATGCCTTCCATTAAATCATAAGTTCCCATAATTACTTGGTGAGGTTTTACTTCTTCGCTAACTATGTATTTCTTCAAACAACGAACACATAGCATAGAATATTTCTGCAATTTTCCCATACGAAAATGTCATATGAATATCAAAGTTGGAACTCAACAGTCTAAATGTATAAAGGGAAAGTACAACTCACCACAATAGTTAATGGAAAAGGAATTTTGTAAAGCGACACCATCAGGTGTAATTTTCCCATATAAAGTCCTACAATCATAGTTAGAAGTCGATGACATCATCAAGTACATGAAAGTTAAGTTAAATCAATGTAGTACTAGTTAAAGTTAGTAGGTATGATTCATCTTTGCTTAACAGTAAAGTTTCTAGCAATAAATTTTAGCAATAAAGTTTAAATGTACAAATTTGAGGGCATCATGTTCAACTGTGTACCTAGAGATTGTAATGCTCCAGCAGATGCGCTTGCAAAATGGGGAAGAAGAAATGAGGATCGAAAAGTGTGGAATTCTGTACCTTCTTTTGTTTCGGTTCTACTTTAGTTGTATTGTTTGTATTTTGTACGCTCGTTTTTTCTTTAATGCAATGTTCCCTCATCAAAAAAAAAAAAGTTTAAATGTACAATAAAGTTTCTAGCAATAAATTAAATCAATGTACTGCCTGAGCAATTCTTACCTTGAGATTAGCAAGGAGGGAGACATGAAGGAAAAAGTGGAGATACAACCGTCGGAGAAGAAAAAATAGGGTTTCACATGGTCTGGTCGTTATTTATATAAATTAAAGAGAGAGAAGTTTTTTTTTTTTTTTTTTTGGCTATTTTAACCCAATATTTTCATGTACACCCTTGGTAGAAAGAATTTCAAAGATCCACCTAAACTGGTGAAACTTTGGATTTGACAAATTTGCTATAAATCTGTCTCCAAAAGTGCTTGGGTCGGATCTTACGCTAAAAGTTCTTAATTTTTTTTATAAAAAATGTAATTTTAAAGTTCTTAAAAAAAGTCCAAACCAATAACACTAAATTTCGAAGTTCTCAAAAAAAGTTCTGAACTAATAACGCTAAAATTCAAAGTCCTTAAGAAAAGACCTGAACCAATAACACGGATCTCCAAAGATCTTAAAAAAGGTTCAAATCAATAACACCAAACTTCAAAAATCTTAAGATCTCACAAGAGCTCCGACGAATAACCCCCACTAAAGGATTTGATCCTGTGACCACAGTCAATCCAAGCTCAAAACAAGCTTTAACAAATCCACCAAAAAAGAAGGGTTAATTCTGTTTTAGCCCTCAATTTGTGACTGACTCACGGTTTTGGCCTCCACAAGTCTCTGACAGATCGATTTAACCCCCAAAGGCCAAATTTTTAACGTAATTATCTTCGGGGGTCAAAATGGAATTATTTTTTAAAAAAAGGTTAAAGGCATAAAAGTCATATCACCTCTTTCTTTCTCCTCCACCACACCACCTCCTCTCCACCTCACCTTTCTTCTCCGGCGGATGGCCGCCTTTAATTAAAATAAAATATTCTTTTTCCTTTTTCTCTCTCTTTCTCCCTCGTCTTTCTTCTTATTTCCCTTTTCTCTCTCTCATTTCTCTCTCTACAACCTCCGACAAAGGGGTTTACATCGCCAGAGGTTTTAGAGAGAGAAATGAGAGAAAGGAGAGCGAGAGAAATGAGAGAGAGAGAAAAGAAGAGAGATAAAGGAAGGAGATGGAGAAAAAGGAAGAAGAATTTTTTTTAGGTTAAAGGTGGCTCCAGAATTTTTCATTCCAACCGGTGACCATTCGCTGGAGAAGAAAGGTGAGATGGAGAAGAGGTGGTGTGTTGGAGGATAGATAAGGTGAAGTAGAGGAGATCGAAAGAGGTGATGTGGCTTTTATGCCTTTAACATTTTTAAGAAAATAATTCTATTTTGGCCCCCGAGGATATTTTGGTAAAAAAAATTGGTCCTTGGGGGCCAAATCGAACTGTCGGACACTTATGGGAGCCAAAACGGTGAGTTGGTCACAAATTGATGGCCAAAACGGTAAGTTAATCACAAATTGGGTGTCAAAACGGTGAGTTAATCACAAATTAGGGGCCAAAACGGTGAGTTGGTAACAAATTGAAGGCCAAAACGAAAATATGTTATTACGTTGAGTACTTATTTGTCTACATACGTCCAACACAATTAAACATTTGAAAATGTAAAAAAGGTGAAGTCGAATCCGTGACCTCAAAGATAATAATGCAAGACTTATACCAACAAGCCAACAAGATCTATTGTTTTAAAAATAACGCACTTTTAGTTATATTGGCAGTACTCTCTTTCTTAATCTCTTTTTTTTTCTCTTAATTAAAATTCATATAATTGTTTATATAAATTGAGGATGGGCTATAGACCCCCTGATCCCTTCTTTCATCCGCCAATGTGTAGGAGCGATGGAAAAAACAGAGGTTTTTTTTTTTTATGAGAGAAGAAAAACAGAGGTTGTTAAGTGAATAAGATGTTGTCCTTTTGATCTAATAAACTATTTTGCGGTCTTCTTTTAGTGTTTTTTTTTCATCATTGTTCTAACCAAATCAAACAATTACTTTAGCGAATTAAAACCACTATTGATATTCTCTTTCTCAATAGTTTACTCCCAGATCTGATTTAGACCCGTTTAAATTTGATAACCTTCGAAAAAGAAACAAAAAAGCTATAGAAGTTTTGAACATGAAGAAGGAGAAGATAGATGATCATAATTTAAGAAGCATAATATGACAACAATGATGAATACATAGTTGACTAGCTGTTTGCACATTATTACGAGGAATACTTTCATTAGGAGTTTTCCTTCTCATTTCCTCTGGATCTAGACACAATACATTATCTTTCTCCATGAAAGAGAAATAACAACACTGTAGATTACTCAATTAGGAAACAGATGAATAGTATATTGTTGTAAAGTCTTAGACCACCAATAATGATCACAAAATTATAAATTTTATAATAATTTTAGTTTTTTTTGTTGAAAATTTGTAATAATTTTGGTTGGAATTCGTAGAAGGGGACGAGAAATACAGTATTTAAATAAGCTAAACATACATGATCATTTTTATATTATTTATATAATGGGTAGGTTAAAGTTCTCCACAAAGCAAGCCAAAATCAAAACTAGAATCTCTTGAAATATAGTGAAATAGAAATCTGAGTTTAACATCAAGGGTCTGTTAATGATTATAACTTTTTAGTAGAATTTCAAACTGCAAGGGTATTAAAGTTCTCGAATTTGTAGAAAGACTTTTCAAGTGTCTCAAAAAAAAAAAAAAAAAAAAGAGAAAGACTTTTTAAGTTCTAGAATTCTAAAATATTGCACTTCTAGAACTCTAAGTCACAGGACTTTGAACTTAGAAGTTAGGAGAGAAATTTTTGTTAGAAAACAGTAGAAAGAAAGTTCGGTTAGAGTCAGAGAGAACAATTAGGAGAAAGAGATCAGTGGCTACCCAGGAATTTTATACTGTGGGGGCACTTTTAGTTATAATAGATTAAGTTTAAATCATCTAAGAATCTAGATGTAATGTTCAAGCGAGTTTTTTTATATCTTATACCAATGCCTCTGACCTACTCGACTACTACTAACTTGCCAGTTGCATTCACTATCTCAATATACAATTAATTTTGTATACATTCGAATTTTTTTTAAAAATATAATGTGTAAATTTTATTTCAAAAGAGATATAACTTTTTATGTCTTGAAAAATGATCACCGTAAAAAAAAGACAGTAAACGGAGTTTAAAAAAAATAGTCAAAATATATATATATATATATATATATATATATATATATATATACGTACACGTACATAGATAAAAAAAGATACGTAATAGTATATAGAAAAATGACTTTAACAAATTTAATGGGAGTCAACATCCTATTAACATTCAGAAAAAGAAAACTTAATGAATAAGTGATTTATAAGTAGGAGTTGAAGTAAAAAAGGTAAACATCCAATTAACATTAACCAAAGAAACTTAATGAAAATGAAAGAAATATACTTAATAGTATATAGAAAAAGGGCTTTAACAAATTTAATGGGAGTCAACATCCCATTAACATTGAGAAAAAGAAAACTTAATGAATAAGTGATTTATAAGTAGGGGTTGAAGTAAAAAAGGTAAACATCCAATTAACATTAACCAAAGAAACTTAATGAAAATGAGAGAAAGGAAAAATGATGAGGGTGGGTGTCGAGCCAGGGTATTAAGCACGGACAGCTCAAGCTCAAACCGTCCCACCAAACTATATTGCTTGTCACGAAATTGTATTCAGTTTTATATAACAACTTCTATTTGTTTTTTTGGTTGACAAAGATACTTTTTTTTAGGAGATTAGATTTTAATTGTGGGGCTTGGGGGCACTAGCCCCCACAGGCCCCTACGTGTGTCCGCCCTTGAAAGAGATAATGGAAAAGTAGAGAAAGTTAGGAGAGAAAAATCTTAGAAAGAGCCGAGGGAGAGTTATTTTTGTTAGTTCAGTGGAATTGCCGTAATATCATGTAAAGTCATTGTAACTTTCGAAAGCCTACTGTCAAGACTTTAACATTAGGACTATTTTTTTTGTTGAAATTAACATTAGGATTACAATTCATATTTTTATTGTCATGGACCCTTCCCCATTTGAACCTCACTTATTAGACTATTGGTCCAGTCCCCCTGAAAAGAAGACCCTAATATGCTTTTTCTTTTGACATGATTTCCAAGAGTCAAAGCAACTCCAACAAAAGAGGGGCTTATGCCTAAAAAAAATAATTACTCAAAATTAGATGAAGTGGTTCAACTTCAAAATCAACTCCAATTAGGGGTGGGAATTATACCCGATTATCTGATACCCGCCTTGTTCACCTGAGTCCGACAAGTCCCGTGGACGCCCGCACCCGATGATAGGTAGTACCCGCCCGGCCCGAGAGAATTTAGTGGCCGGGCTTGGATGAAAAGACCTACCCGACCTCCCACCCACACCCGTTGATACTACTCGAGAAGTGCACTACAAATTAAATTAAAGAAGTTATTAAGGTCATGTGGCCCAACATTCATGGGCTGCAAAACCAAAACTCAATGTTTAAAATTGAATCTTTGGGTGGGGCCTATAATAGAGCTCTCACTAGTTGTAATGAATGTGAGGAATGGGTTCCTCCTATATGTAAACTTAACTCTTTACTAATTTTTTATGAACTCAAAGATGTGGGACTAAACAATTAAAGGTAAACTTTCTCACAAGTTCTTATGAATAGTCCCACACTGCCCCTTTATACTTGATAAAGGTGGAGAATGCGCTTATAATATTTTGTAGGTAGCAGCTCATTGTTATGAACTCATCTTTGAGTGTTGAATCAAAGCACGTGCACTTCGCACATGTAATTCAAAACTCTTAGCCACCCAACAAAAAGGAGTTACTTGATGCCTGATTTGCCGGCTATGTAAATGGGCATGGGCGGGCTTTGATCATAGGAATATTAAAATTTGGCAGCCCGATTTGCCCAAGTGGTCAAAGAGCCTAAGTACCCGACCCTTCCGAGTCTGAAACCAAGTTATCCATAGTACCCATACCCGCCCGATTCCCACCCCTAACTCCAACCCAATAGGGGATTTGGCTTAAAATATGTGCATGCGAGAAACACGTGTGTGAATTTTTTTGTAGGTGTGCGACAAACGTGTGTGATCTTGTGTATGTGCGAAACACGTGGGTGATTTACTTTTAGTTTTTTCTCTTTAGAGTTCATATTTGCTTTTTTGAAATTCAATTTTTTTTGAAGAAATATGGGTTGATTCCCTATAAATAGGGAACCAACCCAATTGGGGACGTTGGATTTAACTCCAACAGTCAAATTTTCTAAATTTGACTCTTGGAATTAAATGCAACGACCAGAGTACGGTTATGTAGGGAAGGCCCTCAGTCGACTCTACAAGTAAAGTCGACTGAGGGTTGTCTTGAAGGCTCAACTCCAAGAGTCTGGGATTGGAGTGAGGGGTTGAGGCCTAAAATTTGAACAAATTTTGGGTCTCAACCTCTTTACAATATGTCATGGATACATCATGAACAATTCCATGAATTGGATAAGCTTTATAAGTACTATCATACATCTTAAGTCCTAAAGGTCATATAAAAACCCTTAAAACTAGCGGGACATGAAAGTCTTTTTCTACCTTCACTTTATTTATACCTATCAATATTAGACGAAAAAGATGGATTCTACTTCCTTCGTGAATTGAATATTTGACCTCCAAATTTTCAGAATAGATGAATATCCAACTGGTCAAACACTTATTGGTTCCTAATTTGCTCACATACAATTACAAAAAGTAATCGGGTTCAGTCCAAGTCGGGCTGACCCATGTAACACCGGTAAGTTTCCCAATGGACATGGTTGACCACTCAATCACATCACCCACTTCACCTATCCATCTCAATCATGAATCCTCCCCTCAAAATCATACACACAAAGTTTCTTCTACCCACCCACCCCTTATCTCTACTATTTAAACTCCATTAACAAACCCTTCTTTCTGTCTACTCAATTTGTATTTTACTCGATCCCTTTCCACACCCTCTCTCTCTCTCTCCTCATTCACAGTGATAAAACAGAACTCTGTTTTGCGCCTCTCCTCCCCAAATTAAAATCAAACCCAACCAAATTTTGATTTCTTAAGATGGAAAGAGATAGATTTGTAATCGAAGCAGCCGAGGCTGAATCAATGGCAAAAGAATTAGGGTTATCAGTTCTTGAACTCCTTCCTTTATTAGTTAAATCTGCACAAAAATTAGCTAGACCCCCAATTTCTAAATACCATGTTGGAGCCGTTGGATTAGGATCTGACGGTCGAATCTTTTTCGGTGTAAATCTTGAATTCCCTGGTCTTCCTCTTCATCAATCTGTTCATGCTGAACAATTTTTAATCACTAACGCTGTTATCAACGGTGCTACTGATCTTCAATTCATCGCTGTTTCAGCTGCACCTTGTGGACATTGTCGTCAATTTATGCAAGAAATTCGAGGAGCAAATCAACTCAAAATCTTAATTACTTCCACTGAAACTGGAGATGAACAAAAAGACCTAATTTTTCGCCCAATTTCTTATTTTCTTACTCATCCATTTGGACCTGATGATCTTTTGGATAAAAATGTTCCTTTACTTTTGGAATCAAGAAACAATGGGTTGATTCTCAATCATCAAATCAACGATCCAATTAATGGAATCAATTCCAATGGAATAAATTCAGATCATGATAACGATTATGAGAAATTTCTAGGTCTTAAGAATGAAGCTCTTGAAGCAGCTAACAATTCTCATGCTCCTTATAGTGGGTGTCCATCAGGAGTGGCTTTAATGGATTCTAAAGGGAAAATCTATAAAGGGTTATATGCAGAATCGGCGGCGTTTAATCCGAGTATGGGTCCAGTACAGGCGGCGTTGGTAGGGTTTGTTGCCGGTGGAGGTGGTGGTGGGTATGAAGAGATTGTTGCCGGAGTATTGGTGGAGAAGGAAGGAGTTGCTGTTAGACAGGAAAGTATAGCTAGGTTACTTCTTCAAGTGATTGCTCCAAAATGTGAATTTCGAGTTTATAATTGTGAGAAAAATGTGAGTAGGAAAGGGTAGTGGTGGTGGTGTTGAATTTGTGTTAATAATTTGTCACGGTTTTTATCATTTGTCAAGATTTAATTGGAAGAAAGTAATTGAAGTTTATGATTCAATTGAAACCCTCTCTATAAATGCCATTGTGTAATGATTCAATTTTTAATGATATATTATTATAAAAATGTGAACTTTTTTACTTGATTCATAGTTAGTTAACTAGGATGTCGATTTTGCCACAGAGTTCATGGCATGTAATTGAAGAAGGGGTAAGCGGCTAATGGTTAGGTCGAAAACGGGACATCATCACCTAGATGTTGAGGGGAAAAGGTGCAGAGGCAACCTTGCTTAAATTCTGAACAAGGAGCATTCATAAAGATGATCGACAAAGCTTCGTCATACAACAAACGAAGGCGACATATCGGATCTTGTGATCCAATGTAAAGCTTTTCGGATGAAGCATCATACTGTCCTAGCTACCATTCAACTCGGACATCAAAGCATACATAGTCGTGCCTATCGACAAAAGAGAACTATTAGTTTGGAGCTAATGCTGAACTACAATTTTGTTTAAAGTGTAGCGATTGAGAGATTCCATTTTGTTTTTTCATATTCGTTTTAGCTATTTAACATGTGGAGGAAGATAAAGAAAAGAGACTAACTTGAAAGCTCTTTTGATATTAAAAGTAGAAAATTAAAAATGGATAATACCTCCATCTCCAATTCAACTTTTTTCTCAACATTCCATTGAAAGTAGTAATTTAGATAACTTTGGTGTCCACACAAGAAAACACTTAATATAATGTCAAACAATGCAGAGTCAGGATAGCAAGAACTTTTTAGAAGGAAGAAGTTTCTATAGACTAAAGTTTCATGTAAAGTTGAAGTAATCAATTTATTGAAAGAACTTTTTCACCTCGCTAATGGACTACGAAAAAGGCGTACTAATAATGTTCGATGAAATAGTTAACTTTTCTCTTGCTGATGCTTTTTCGTTGCAAAAAGTTGCGTAGCCCATCCATACTTGCTAAATTTGTTTTCGTTAATGCTTAGAGCATAGACATAGTAGAGAGTATCTTCCTTTTTCTTTTTCTTTTTTGTTAAAGAGTAGAGAGTATCTTCCTGCTATATGATGTCTTTTAGGGCTTGTAGGATAGTTACCACTGTAATACACAAAATGTTGGTCATATTACTAGATTCCAAAGCCCTAGTTTTGCTGTTAAGAAGGATATTAAATAATTCCTACTTGGATTTATTATCTACAACACTATCAACAAAATTATGATTTTGCAGTATTTTTCCTTGGAAAATGAATAAAAACTTACATCTCAAGTTCGCTAGAACTTAGCAAAATTTGCACTTCCTTCAGGAATTTCAAAGTTTGAACCTTGAATACTGATGCTGAAATTGGTTCAGCCATTTCAGGGGCGGACCCATGTTAGAGCAAGTCCAATCCCAGCCTGTCTTAGGCCGAAAAAACCACTTTTTCACCTAAAATTATTGGCCTCAGCTCAGCCTCTAAAATTCAGCTCCAGTCCCAGCCTCTCTTGAGGCCGAAAATTTGAATTTGAAATTTCCCAATCGTTTTCTCCGCTTTTTGGAACTTTATTTATTATCCTCAAAGTCGATATAAAACTTTGACATTCCGAGCTTATCTCACTGAAACGAGATTTACAACTTCTAAGTGTGCGTTGAAACTTTGCACTCGCATTATATTCATCCGATATTTTTTTGCCAAAATACTTTATATTTTTGGCTATTTCCGACAACCGCATCAAATGTGATTTTCAAATAACCTCTCTGACCTCACTGTCCTCTCCTGGAATGTCAGAGGTTGTGGTAACTTTGTTAACCGTAAACATCTTTGGTTTCTTATCAAGGACAAGAATCCCGATATGATTTTTTTGCTCAGAAATCAAGAGTATCAACACCAACCTTAGAAAAATCCTAAACCTCCACCATTAGTTTGAACATTTCACGGTAGAGCCACTCAATAAGGCAGGTTGTCTTTCCTTCTTTTGGAACAAGGCTTTACATATTGATATTCTTCACTCAGACCACAATATGATCCTCACAAAATGCACTTACTCATCACAAATACTCTATCTACTTCACGGGATTCTATGGATGCCCTTATAAACATAACAAAATTGGACCATGGAAAAAGCTGGAAAGTCTGGGTCGTCCTATCTCAGAACCTTGGACCATCATTGGGGATCTCAACTGCATTTTTCACCCTAGTGAAAACCAGAAAGCAAGGAGGCGCTCCCATCCATATCAGCAAAAAAAAACCTCACTACGGAGATGGCCTCAAAGATCTTGGCTATTCGGGCTCTTCGGTCCAACAAACAGTTATAAGACACCCACATCTGAGAGAGACTCGACCACGCCCTAGCCAACAATCAGTGGCTTCTTGCCTTCCCTCACTCGATGATTTCCCGCTTGCCTGGACTAGGTTTAGACCATAACGCCATCCTCCTCACCACCAAAACTCGCACTAATCGAACCCCTAAGCGTTTCAAGTTCATCCACACTTGGATGTTTCACCCGGAGTGTCCACAATTCGTAAGCAGTAACTGGGCAAAACCCCCTATTCAGATTCAGTATAAGTAAGCTTAACTTCCTGGCCATCAAATTAGCCAAATGGAACAAAGAGGTCTTTGGTCACATTGACACGCAAATCAGAAACCTCACTCATAGGCTCCAATATACAAATGATAGAAATTCTTATAATTTTATGTAAAAACAACTAAAGGATCTCTATCATAAACAAGAGAGTCTTTAGAAGGAGAAATCACGTAACGCCTCCATTACATTAGAAAACCAGAATACTAAATACTTACACTCTCTTGTTGTCATAGGAACAGGAAACATAACATTTCCTCTATCAAAAGCAATGAGGGTAACTGGATTTTGAATGAGGTCGATATTGCCAACATTTTCACTAACCACCTTCTCAGCATCTCCTCCTCCGTCGAAACCCATATCTCAGATGAGTTTCTCAACCTCTTTCAGCCCCACATATCCACTACTCAAAAACAGTCTCTCACGGCTCTTCCCTCAGTTGAAGAAATTAGGGTAGCCGCCTTTAGTCTTAAATCGGATGCGGCACCAGGACCTGATGGATACCCCCCTTTCTTCTATCAGACAAACTGGGATACAGTCAATTCGGATATAACAAACATGGTTTAACCTTTCTTTCAAACTGCACGCCTCCCGGCGCACTCCAACCACACTCACATCTGTCTTATCTCCAGAACTAAAACTCCTCAAACTCTGACAGATTTCAGACCCATCAGCTTGCTCAATACCACCTACAATACCAGCACCAAAATCATGACCAATAGACTCAAACTGATGCTTCCCTCGCAGATTTCCCCCTTACAAGCGGCTTATGTTCCTTGCCACCAAATCACAGATAACATCATTTTAAGCCAGGAATTTATACAATCATTCAAAAAGCAGCGAGGAGCTAAACACTATTTTGGTCTAAATCTAGACATGTCTAAAGCCTTCGATCGTATTGAATGAGTGTGTTTAGCTAAGACTATGGATAGGCTAGACTTCTCTAGCCACTAGATCAAACTCATAGAGTCATGGCTTTCCACTTGTTTTAATGATTTATCTTGTTATTTTATCGTTGTTTTTTTTATTTGCGGATCATTACATTAGCAACAAATAGTGTTAGGTAACCTGAGTCGATGATTACGATTTCTGTTTATGTACATGGACTGAGAATTACCAAACTTGGAGATTGAGTCATACTGCTAAAATGAAATCTAGATGTCCATTAGAGGAAAATATTGCATGGATATGGCTTTTGGTTATAATTGTTAGAGATTGTCGTTTCCTTTTATAAATCAATGATCCTGAGGTTATTAGAGATTTTTTTGGTAAAAGGGTATATTAATATCAGGCATGATACATCTTATGTAAGCGATTAAGCAAGGCAACACAAGTGGCTCTGAATTTGGTCATATTATATTGACACTTTTTTCTGAAGTTATTTACCTTAATTTTTGACATTTTCCCTACTTACCACGTGATCAATGGGTCCTATCAGTGAACGGATCTACTGACTGGCATTTATCAGTGTTAACTCTATTTATTTCGTCTAACTGTTCTAGTTCAAACTTACTTTTTAATAAAAGTCACTCACATATCTAAGGGTTTTATGGGTTTATCCGTTTAGAGTAGGAAGTTTATCAGTTTGAATGCTATTTAATTGTTTTGAAATCTATTCACTCAATTAATATCACTAATTCCGTTAGAACTCTCTACTAATTGCTCGATTGTTCTTTGTGCAGGTTTGTTGGTGTTTTAGAGAAGAAGAAATGATAAGATACTTGTTGGTTTCTTTCGTTACACAATGTGTGTTATGAACCTTTCGCAATTTTAAATTTTCAAACCTTTCATGGTTTTCTTTTTGTTAGACCATGTGTTATGAAAATAATGACTTGTTCTTAGATGTGTATTACAAATTTTTATAGTTATGCAGGTTATTGTTCATGATGTTTCTGCACTTCATGAATTAACGGGTGCAACAACGGGTACAAAAAAATAGATTTAAAAAAAATTGTTAACTATTGGCGACGGAGTCCAAACCGTCTGCCAAACAAATAGTCGCCGACGGTTTTTGTAAACCCAAGCCGTCGACAGAGGGCAATAAATTCGCGGGAAATGGGATTCTCGGGAAATTAATTTTCTTACTATCGATGGAAATAGGTTTAACAGAACCGTCGGCAAAATATCTACCGACGCGCTATCTCCGTCGAGAAGTTCGTTGGGAGGTTATTTCTCGACGCATTTTCTGCCGACCGCTTACATGTCGTCGGTAAATACTTCTGCCGACGAAAATTTTAACTTACCGACAGTTTCCTGGCGTTGGTAATATTCCCGATTTTTGTAGTGTCTCTAACTTGTCATTTCGCTGGTGACCACATTTCAGCGTCTTAGTGCATTGGTAACCACATTTCTGGATCGTCTCATTACCCTGAGGACGCTCATTGTACAATGTCTCGTTGCACAGATGTCTCCTATTCATCAATGACCTAATACATTGGGAGACCCTTTTTCAGCGATGGTTCTAGTACAAGTGTTGCATTCTATCGTGTAGATCAATGACAAGGTGGCGGTCGACAGGGGCCTAAACCCATATGTACTGTTTTTCTATAGACAGGTCTTCGCGACACTATCTATAACCCCACTAGCGTATACTAGTTTATTGTTATAAGTTCGTTTCTTGTCTATAGTTCTACTAGGGAATGGCTTATTTTAAACGAGATGCTAGGTTCACAAAAAAAAATTTCCGAAATGACGTTGTAAGATTCCTTTCAAAGTTTGATTCAATCTGAACCATTCTCTTTATCAGGATTCAATCAAACTTTCAAAAGAGACTTGCCACATCATTTCTGCAAAAAATTTGTTAAATTTTTTTGGAACTTAACATTTCCGTTAAGTTAAAGATAGAAAGAAACCATACTTAACTTAATAAATAGTAATAATAAAGTTAATGTATTTAATATATCATATATTATATATCACATACCACATATAAGACTATTTAATAGTTTTAAGTGAAAATTAATCTTTTTGCGCAGGGGGGGCCACCTTTCTCCAGCTTCTCATTACGCCGGTGACCACATTTCTGCAGCGTCTCAGTGCATTGGTGACCACATTTCTGGATCGTCTCATTACACTGAAAATGCTTATTCTACAATGTCTCGTTCCACTGATGCCTCTTATTCAACAATATCTTAATGAATTGAGAGGTTCTTACTCAGTGATGATTCTAGTACAAGAGCATTCTATCATGCAGATCAGTATTACGGTGGTCGTCGACAGGGCCCTAAACCCATTTGTACTGATTTTCTATAGACAAGTCTTCGCGACATTGTCTATAGCCAGGGGCGGAACTACAGCTAGGCCGAAGGGGGCCATGGCCCCCCTCGACCTAGGCGTAGTGACATCCACTATAATTCACAATAGCCGTGATTCACAAGAATTACCACATATAATACTTACTAAATAACATAAACTCTTTGCAGCTTCTTGGTAAGACTTTGTGGTTATAACTCAAGTGGCATGTGTTCGACCCCACTTGATAGCGTATTTTTTTTATTTTATGTGTTTCAAGACTTCCAAGGTTATTGATTACTCTACATTGGCGCCCCTTCATCTTTTATCCTGCTTCCGTCCCTGCTATAGCTCCACTAGCGTATATCGAGGAGTGGTAAATAATTTTCTTTCTGTTTTACTAGTTTATTGATATAAGTTTTTTTTTATGTCTATAGACCCATTAATGAAGAGATTAAGTTAACGATATAAAGAAACCGTACTTAAATAAATAATAATAAAGTTAATATATTTAATATATCATATATTATATATCACATATCAGACTTATTTGATAGTTTTAAGTGAAAAAATAATTTTTTTACGTTGGAGCCACCTTTCTCCAACTTCTCATTGCGCTGGTTCGCACATTTCTGCATTGTCTCAGTGCACTGGTGACCACATTTCTTGATTGTCTCGTTATAATGAGGACGCTTATTCTGCAATGTTCATTCCACTGATTCCTCCAATTCAACAATGTCTTAATGAATTGAGAGGCTCTTTCTTAGCGATGATTCTAGTACAAGTGTTGCAGTATATCATGCACATCAGTAACAAGGTGGCGGTCAATGGAGGCCTAAACCCATTTCTTTTTTGTTTTACTAGTTAATTGATATAAGTTCTTATCTATCTTTAGCCCTACTATCGAAGGGATTATGTTAAACATATAAATAAACGACACTTATTAATAAATAATAACAATAATAAAGTTAATATATTTAATATATCATATATTATAAAGGGTAATGCTACGTTGACGAAGATTTGTTACAAAAATTTTTATGTAATGACTCACGCGCCCACGGGGCATGGAGTTTGAATATTTGACCTTGATCTTGGTCGTTCGAAAACGAATGACTCCTATTAAATCCTAACATATCTCTCGTATAAAACTCTCTCTTCCGACGCTCTCAAATTCTCAGGTTACTTTCTCTCTCCAAAACTCTCTCGGTGCTTCTCTCCCCTAAAACTCTCTCATACCCTACATCTGCATATGAACAAATAACTAAAACTGAGTTGAGGGTAAATAAGAATATTTATTGATCTTTGTATGGCCAACAAAAAACAGACTCTTCATCAAGATCATAAAACCCAAAAAGTATGAATTCTTTGAGTGATCTCACTATGCAACTTAGAAATGGGTCATGAGATAGTTAAGTTTAATCCGATTGTTCATTTACCAGCGGTAAAGATCATGGTAAAATTTTCAAACTCCATGCCATATGAGCGTGTCAGTCATTCAGTCAAAAATTTCGTGAAAAACCTCTGTTAACTTAGCTTACCATATTTTATATGACATATCATATATAAGACTTATGCCATAGTTTTGAGTGAAAAATAATTTTTTTGCGTTGAGGGACACTTTTCTCTAGCTTCTCATTGCAGGACGCTTATTCCGCAATGTCTCGTTCCACTGATGCCTCCTATTCAGCAATATCTTAATGAATTGAGAGACTCTTTCTCAGCGATGATTTTAGTACAAGTGTTACATTCTATCATGAAGATCAGTAACAAGATGGCGGTTAACAAGGCCCTAAATCCGTCTGTACTGTTTTTCACGTCTTCACGACACTGTCTAGCCCCACTAGCGTATGTCAAGAGGAGGTACATAATTTTATTTTCTGTTTTATTAGTTTATTGATATAAGTTCTTATCTGTCCATAACTCCACTAGCGAAGGGATTAAGTTAAAGATAAAAAGAAAACGTACTTAAGTTAATAAATAAGAATAATAAGAGTTATTTTCTTTTTAGTCCCCTACTTTGTGATCAGTTTCCTTCTTGGCCCCCTATTTTTTATAAATTCAAATTTGGCCTCCTATTTTCAAGTAAATGTCATAAATACCCTTCCTAATTTCAAAATAAAAATATCAACAAAATATTAAAAAAATTCAGAAAAAGGGAGAAAATTTTCCGAGTAGTTATGGCATTTACTTGAAAATAGGTGAGGTGGAAATAACTCTTTTTTTAATATTTTATTTTGAAATTAGGAAGGGTAGTTATTACATTTACTTGAAAATAGGAGGTCAAATTTCAATTTATGAAAAATAGGGGGCCAAGAAGGAAGTTGGTCACAAAGTAGGGGGCCAAAAAGGAAATAACTCTAATAATAAAGTTAATATATTTACTATACCATATATTATGTATCACATATCATATATAAGACTTAATGACTTATGTCATAGTTTTAATTGAAAAATAATTTTTTTTGCGTTGGAGGCCACTTCTCTCTAGCTTCTCATTACGTTGGTGAACACATTTCAGCGTCTCAGTGCACTAGTGACCACATTTCTCGTCTCATTACACCGAGGACGCTTATTCTGCTACGTTTCGTTCCACTGAGGCCTCATATTCAGCAATGTCTTAATGCGTTGGGAGATCTTTCTCAGCGATGCTTCTAGTATAAGTGATGCATTTTATCATGAGATCAAGCTAAGTTCGACACTCTTTGTCCTGTTGAAGCCCACTTCAAAACTTTACCTCTTTGTACCGACCACTCACATTCGAGATGAACAAATCATTTCATACTCAGCAAGTGGCTTCATATTGACATTTTTGCCAATTTCTTAATGGAACATAAAACAATATGAAGTAAAACAATCAATGTGGCAACTTATTAAAGATAAAGGGTTCAGCTAGGTATTTTACAGAACATTAAGTCATGTGTATTAAGCTATTACAAAACCAAACTATTAAAAACCCAAGATGTTCCTAATCAGGAGTATCTAATTCATAATTAACTTACCAACCTAAATCGAATGGTAAAGAAGAACAAAGAAAACTTTAAATAGATGTAATTTATGAATATATGTGGCCTTAAACTACAGAAAAATCATAACAAGTATAGGTACTACGTAAACTCATTCTCAGATTACTTAACCAAATACCCTCAAATCGAATTGAAGAAAAAGATTTTATTCGAATCCATTGAGCCTACAAATCAACAAAAATGCACAAATCAGTGTATTATAATAGCAGAAAAGAAAAAGTGTTCAAGACGGAAATTATATATACCGTTCTTCTTACTTATGTAACATAAGAATCAACCCTTTTCTCTTCTTCCTTTTCTTTCGGCAATTAAGGCCAGAAATTGAAGGATCTTTGTAGGAGATTCATAGAATGTAACGGTTGGAGAATGATAAGGGTGAGATGTAGCGTTTCAAATTTGGGGAGACAGTTCACATTAAGTGAATTGGGACGTTAATGAGGGAAGGTGAAAGATCAAATGACCAATATTTGAGATCAAAAGAGGTGGACGACTTGATTTATGTTTTTGTTTGTCCTAGCCAGCATTCTTCCACCTGTTTTAGTATATAGATGGTTCCTTTTTAAGATAAAAAGTCATTTTATTAACATATTCATACATATTAGTTTTTAGGTTATTTCTTGATTGACCCCCTAAAGTGTGACAGGATTCCCGCTTGACCCTGTAACGTAGGAGAAATACCGAGATGGCCTCCTTTTGGTTTTTATTTTTTTGTTTACCCCCTTTTGGTTTTTCTATGCATTGATTAAAAAAAAAAATCAGATTTCGACTTTCCAAGATGGTCCTGTTTGTGGTTTAATCCCTAATATTTATTTTTCTTTTACTTTCTCTTTCTAAGAGAGACCTCCATTAATGAAAATTCTTCTAAAAAGAAAAAAAAAATCAAATTCTAAATATGTGATTACATAAGTTTTGTAATGTTGAAGAATCAAAACTTGATGAATCTAACGTGGTTAGTATTTATGATCATTTTCTCTCTGGTTTTTCTTCTTTTTGTATTTGAATTAGTTTTGAAATTCTGAATATTCATGGGTTTTGATTTGATTTTGATACATTTAAGCTAAAACTAATATAATATTACTAGCATTTAAGTAAAGCAATGAATCTAAGTTTTGCTATGATGGTTACTGGAAGGTATCGCAAGGGTGGAACCAGGATTTTAATCTTAGGGGGACTGACTTCTGTGTTGAAGTTAGCAGATTTTTTCCATAAAAAAATTATTATGAATTTATCTTCTACATATCAACATATGACATATCAAAAGCAACCAAAAGGAATCTAGACATACAAATATAGTCAAAACTATAAGCAATAAAATGAACAAAATTAGTTATGCATGGTAGATGTCTATCGGACATTTTGTCAAACACTTCATGTGCAGAAGTAAATTGACCAAATTATTAAATGAATCTGAATACCTAAACCCAATTCTTTATACAGAAAAGTATAATAAATAAACAACATTCAAATTTATATACGATTAGTAAGTAACAATCTTGTCAGCTTAGTAAGTAATTTGATTTTGAATATGAAACCCTTAATAACTCTTCAAATTTGAACATAAAATCAGCAAACTATACAAATAAATCAAGCTTAAAAAATAAATAGGATGAAGTGATAACTACTATTTGAAGTTGAAACCCCCAATTTTTTGAATTTGAACTTGAAATCAACAACCCAAGATTATATGTACTTGACCAAACGAAAGTAAAATTCATAAAAACTTTCAAAATATTGTTCAAATATGTAAGAACTAGGTTATATTTTCAACCAAAATACTAACTTTTCAATTGTATTGAATATCAAAGATTGGTTCCTAAAATTTGAAGCATTAACAATGAAGATTTTCCATGATTAAGTGTATTCGTCTATCCCTATTCGGCTATTCGGCAATTCTCTTCAAACAAGTCTCGTAACTCTCTAACCCATAATAATTAGACAATGAATAGAAGATACTAAACTAGTCCTCCTTCGTTCAAAAATTACAAAATTGCCACCAGACAGTTGCCCGGTTTACCCTCTTCATAGTTCTGCCCTTGGTTGTCGCCACAACAAAGATCTCCGTTAATGGAGGTACCCCTTAGAGATACAAATGAAGAATTTGATGAAGATGAAAGTGAAGGGAGATAAATATTAGAGACTAAAACAAAAATAAGAGAAGAAAAAGACAAAATAAAATCTGACTTTTAGTCAGTTTATTGAAAAAAGACAAAAGGGAGAAATCTCGGTATACCTCCTATTTTAGGGGGCCACACGGGAATACGATTACACTTTAGGTGGTCAATCGGAAAATAACCCTAGTTTTCATATGATTGGGAGATTTGCTGTTTGGACCTCCTTTCGTATAATTGACTTGCTGTTTGGATTCCCTTTTTCCGGTGTTGCATTTTGTACTCTCTTTTTCAAAAAAAAAAATTAATACCTATTATATTAAAACAGGTCAGTCGGTTACTCAGGGGATAAATCTGACTGTCCATTTTATTTTAGAGATTTGGTTGGGAACACATCCGACGGATGATATAAATTTTTTTATGTAAATAGACTACAAAAAGAAGGGTATCTATGTAAATCAACTAAAATTAGTTAGAGTAACTACTACCCATATATTTCTCTATTTTTTTCTGTTGAGTAGAAAAACGTGAGAGGATGAGAAATAAGTGGGGAGAAAATCTCTCTTCCACATTCTTGATCGGTTTTTTTATGAAAAACTTCCCAAAGTAACTACTTCGAAAAATATATAAATAAGACTCTTGCCAGACTGATATCTTTTCACTGTAAGAAAAAAACAATCTCTCACATCTATTTATAGTTCAGGCTTCAATGAAATATTATTTTTCTTTTTTAAATGTAATTATCTTTTATTAAATGTAAATAGTTTAGTATTTGATTGCTCCTCTTGGTTGTTTAATATATAATTATTATTTTCTCTAAATGTAAAATGGCTATTCAACTGTTACAATATTCTTAACACGATGGCGCAGCCAAAAAGGATCTACCGCGTCCGTAGGACGCGGTGGGAACCTAGTAACTATGCAAGAGGCGAAAATACTATTTTGCACTTTTTTTTTAGTAGGAGAGTTGTTACAATGGGTGGAGTCACCACTTATGGTGGTGGTGGTGGGATCATCAATGTTGAAACTTCCATTGATTTAGTGGATCAAGATTTCTATAAATTAACATAAATACTAAATAAGATTCAAATACTAAACAGTGATGAATTACAATTAAAAGCAATACCACCCATTAGAGAATTAATTACCTGTAAGTGGAGGTCTTTTATGTGATTGATCATTAATATTTTTTTGTTGCAAGCATGACAGTGAGAACAAGAATATTGTGGTGATCAAACAGAGTGTTAAAAGGTACCACTCATACATGATACATCCTATTTATTTTTCATGATCTCGATTTTATTCAAAGCCTAAAGAAGTTTTGCACACACCATTAAACTCTCTCTACTCAACAACTAACTTCAAATTAACATCCAACTATCCCTAAAGCGTCAATCTCCTTCTTTCTCTCTCTAATCAAAATCAATTCCTCATTCTTCTACAAAAAAAGGGCACTCAAATCAAATTAACTCCTTCTAACATTGATATTTTAGAGATCAAGTGATTAGGATTTGTAAGAAATAAGATGAGTTAAGAAAGAAGAAGATGAGTTGAATAAATTAGGGAGTCCAAAATGCAATATTAATTATATAAGGGTAAAGTGGGGATTTTTTAAAGTATAACTTTAAAGACGGAATATTCTCGGGTGATTCCGTCAAAAGAGAGTCCAACAAGCAACACTAAAAAAAGGAAGTCCAAACAGTAGGTCAATTATACGAAAGGAGGTCCAAACAGCAAATCTCCTCATATAATTTAACCATGTACATTAATTATTGGAACAATAACTAAAAAGGTCAAAATAATATTGAAAATAACTAGAAAAACACATAACATTAGAAAATTATTATTCAGGTAAAAAAATATACAAATACTAAAATAATTTTTTTTGTCATTTTGTGTAACTAAATTCTTTTAGTTTTCTTTAAACTTTAAATCGGTATAACTTTTGTTTGAGATATCGGATTTCTATAAAAATTATATATCTAGAAATGATTTTTCATTAGCTTTCTAACAAAATCCACTTTCAATACTTTTTTTCAAAAAGAAAAACCTAGAAAAAATTGACGTTTTTTCCGTTACATTTTTCTGCAAACATGTGTTTGCAACAATCTGTTCTACAAACAAGTTCTGCAAACATGTGTTTGTAACAATCTGTTCTGCAAACATGTGTTTGCATAATGTAAACTGCAAACAAGTTCTGCAAACTGTGTTTGCAAAATATAGATTGCAAACATGATTTGCAAGCTTTGCAGAATATAATCTTGAGTTGCATATCTCGCAAACTCGATTTGCAAATTGAGAATATAAACTAAAAGTATTGTCTACGAAATCTTGAGTTTGAAATTGATCTCATCATTCATCATATAAAACTGATGAAGAATTTTGTGGTCGACTTTAAGATCAAACCTTCAAAATTGTTGTTGATGACATTGACATACATAATGCTTTAACATATAGAACCTCCATATCCTTTACACATAATCTAGTCATGTTAGCAGACAAGATTAACTCCGTCTTGCTAATTTCGGTTGTAATGACTCTTGTAGTTGTAACACTAATGAGTCATTTTGCTAATGCTGGCACTCTCACTTCTTCGAGTGGACCACAAAGCGATTTACAATCATTGTGGCTGTTTCAACATTAACTACCATGGAAGAGTATATTTATCGAGTGTTAAGTTGGTTGATTCAATTTAACCATTTAACCAAATCGTCCATATATACATAGTAAGCAGTCCAAGAAAGAAGATCCTTATGAGACAATTCATCAAACAGTTTCTGGGCATGTTCAATTTCCCCACATTTCACATACTCAACTGTTCATTCAAGCTATGTATTGCTACAAATTACTAATACTAAATCTCAAAGCGGTTGAAGGTAATGAATTTGAAGGAAACTTCATCGTCGCCATTATTTGTCAGAAAAATCAAATCCAGATCTAAAAATATCCAGACCAACTTTTTTTTCATATAAACTTCATTCTAAATTTGTTGGTTGCTTTGTTCGTCTTCATATGAATCAAAGAAGAAGAATAAGTGAAGAAGAAGAATCAAAGATGACGAACATAAGAAGAATTAGAGAGACGAAGAAGAAGAATTAGAGAAGATGTAGAAGAAGGAAAAACCTAAAAGTTTCTGGAATTTTTAGAGAGAAAATGAACTTTTGTGGGTAGCAGTGTTTTTGGAACCAAAATATTGAAAAATGATTTGATTAACAATTTCTCATATTATTTTGGGAGATTTGCTGTTTGGACTCCCTTTCGTATAATTGACTTGCTGTTTGGACTCCCTTTTTCCAGAGTTGCAATTTGGACTCCCTTTAACAGAATCAAAAGAGAATATTCTGTCTCTAAAGTTATATTTGAAAAAAAATCCAAAATTACCCTTATATAATCATTAACAGTATAGGGTCAGCTCGCGGGTCGATGATCAGCCTTCATCATCTTCTTCTCCTTGTATAATCGATTGGCAGTCCAAAATTACCCTTATATAATCATTAACAGTATAGGGATGCCTCTTCCTTCCATTTAACATCCCCCACCTCCATAAACATCTTCACAGAAACCCCAACGAACAACCAAAAAGGAAAAAATGGATCAACCTTCATCTTCTTCTTCTCCAGTTGTTGAACCAGTAAATGAAATTTAAATTATAAACGAATCCTTACAAAATCTCAAAACTTCAATGGGAAGAAGTAGCTATCTCCATCGCCTGCTCGTTGTGGTTACGACGTTCCTTCGAAATCTGGTACTCAATGTCGCCATAAAATGGAAAAACTTCGAAAAAAAACGAAGATCTACAATTTCTTCTTGTTTCCTTTTTAATCTTATGGATCAAATGGAACAAGGTCCTTTCCCTATTTTTGTACTTCCAAATCCAATCGTTTCAATTGTTCATCCTAATCAAATTTCTGAATCAACTGAGGAAGATGACGATGCGGGTGATCATCGTAATCATTTTTTATCAAATGGGTCGAGGATTTTTGAGTCAGATTTACCTCGGAGATGTAATAATTGTATGAATAAGAAAAGAAGAAGGTCGTCTGAGATGGAGGAAGAAGAAGAAGAAGAAGAAGATGATGATGAAAGAGGAAGAAGAGAGTTGTTAATGGAATTTGGTTCAGTTGTTAGAATATCTGAAGAACGGATAATGAAAATTGAGAAAATGAAGATATAAATGATGAAAGAACAGAGAGATGTGAATGGAAATGGAAGCAAAAACAACTGAAATGATTATTGATTCTCATAAACGAATGGTTGATGTCATTGCTAGATCTTTTCATACCGAGAAGAAATTTAAGAAACCTGTTCCAGGAGATGTTAATTTGAGATATTCCCGTTAGATGAAATTGAGATTCAACTTGTTTTAATGACTTTTCAATCTTACTGCTTTTGCCTTGTGATATAATTCCCAAACTAAAACTAAAAAGAACAGAATTTTAGAGAAGAGAGAGAAATTACAGATTTCTTTTTTTTAGAGAGAGAATGTAAGAGAGGTGAAGAAGACAATCAAATTGCATACAAGTATATGTATATGCAGATAATTAGAGAAGACGAATTCTTCAGGTATCATTAAGGGAGTGAGTTACTTGAAGAATTTGGACTCCCAATCGATTTTGTTCGCAGGCTATAAAGAGAGATGGAAGAAGATGAAGGTCGACGGAGATTTGTTTTGGCAATCTAGGGTCAGCTCGCGGGTCGTATATTTAGGTTTAATTAACTTGTGGGTTAAAAATGGGTTGGGTTAGGTGAAGTAGGGGTTAAATAGTATTTTTCCCATCTGCCTAGGGTAAAATAGTATTTTCATCTTCAAAATATTTTTAAACTGTTATATTTAACTATTTTTTTCAAAAAGGGAGTCCAAATTGCAACTCTGGAAAAAGGGAGTCCAAACAGCAAGTCAATTATATGAAAGGGAGTCCAAACAACAAATCTCCCTATTATTTTAAACCTTATGTATCAATACCCATAATATTTTGACAACTTTTGGTTAATAGAAAAAGTTACTTGTTTTTTTCTTAGTTATTATGAATAATATTTTCACCTAAACAACCATTTTCCCTTAATTATTTATATTTAGATTTTAGTGAACGCAAATCAATGTTAGTCGTAGTTTAATTAGTTGAGAGTATTATTACAACATATAAAGATCATTAGTTGGACTACATATAATTTTTTTTTTAACAATTCATGAATAACTAATTTTAATAGTGAATCGTTTTCTAATGAAACTAACATAAAAAGAGGATCATTGTTTCGTGATTATCCACGTTCTTATGGTGTGCTGAGGATGGTAAGTTACATTGAAATAGTATATATCTAAATCACCTTTAATGACGTATTAAGTGACGTTAAGCTTTGGCAAGAGGGAAAGTAACGGGGAAGATAATGATGTGGAATGTTGAAAGAAGGATGGGGTTTGATTAAACGTAACTAAAGATGGGGTTTGATTGTACGACACCTGCTTTTATGGCAACACTAGATGGCGCCACACATCTCGCTAGGGTTTATAGTGGTTTCCATGACACCTTGAGTCTTCCGTTAATCTTTTGGGAAGTTTTATAAGGCCTCCCCATGAGCCATTTTACTTGCTACATTATCACTGAGGGAAGATCTTTTAACAAAAATGAGGGGGCTCAATAAAATCTCCCAAATCTTTTTAACCACATTGGGATGCATTTCTGGTTTGGCAATGTTTCTTACTTCTCCAAAGATATTATGCGACACTTTAGAGGTTATTTTGACGATTCTTATTGACATTTTTGGTGTGTTTTGAGTCAATTTTAACAATAATTTTACGTTCTTGTTTAACTATACTTTTTCTAACTTTTTTACCTCATTTTTGCGGCATTTACTCCATGCAGCTTGATACCACTTTTTTACCTCACAGTTAAGCAATCCTTCGCTTTGCACTTCTAACAACAATTGGTAGATTTCAAACCTTTTTCTCATTGTGTGAATTTGGTTCTATTGAATCTTAATCGTCTGACTCAAATAAACATTCGAAAATACCACTCAAATTTGGAAAAAAAAAAATGTAAGTAAAAATTCAAGAAGAGATTCACAAAATACTCATCAATCAGTGAGTATAAGAGCAACCAAATAGTACAGTTAATGGAGCATAAAGCTTCGTTTTTTTTGGAAGAGTATAAAGCTTCTAGCCTTATAGTTGGAGTTTTTTTTTGGAAGTCCTTATAGTTGGAGTTGGATAACCCTTGGTGTGATGTGATTTTCATCCAATTGCTGTTTGACGTAATGATGATGATTACATCTTCACATTATTTTCCATAGTTTGCCTTAAGGTCGACGAGACCAACATTGCTTTCACAGACTACTCCCTCGTTTAACATAACACATTGCTTTATTTATAAGTTTTCTACAGTACAGCACCAAAATAAAAAAGGGTTATTTTCTTAATAGTCCCCAACTTTGTGATCGGTTTCTTGTCTAGCCCCCTACTTTATCGAAAATATCCAAATGACCTCCTTTTTCAGATTCCGTTATAACACCGTTAACTAGTCATCATCTCTCTCTCCTCCATCTCATCTCCTCCACCTCATCTTCTCTCTCTGCCACCTCATCATGTTCACTGGCGAAGGTCGCCGGCCGGCGACCTTCAAACATCAAAAAAAAAAATTTCTCTCTCCTCTCTCTCTAAAAAAAACAAATTTTTTTTTTTAAAATACAAAGGTCTGTTCGTGAAGAAAAGACTAAGATCTGGTTTGTTCCTCACGAACAGACCAGGTCTAGGTCTTTTAAAAAAAAATTGTTATTTTTAGAGAAAGAGAGGAGAGAGAAAATATATTTTTTTTAATGTTTGAAGGTCGACGGTCGAAAAATTGGCCGTCCGGCGACTTTCGCCGGTGAAGATGATGAGGTGGCGAGAAGATGAGGTGGCAGGGAGAGGAAATGAGATGGAAGAGAGAGAGATGATGACTAGTTAACGGAGTTATAGCATAATCTGAAAAAGGGAGTCATCTGAATATTTTTGATAAAGTAGGGGCTAGACAGGAAACTGGTTACAAAGTTGGGGTCTATTAAGGAAATAACCCAATAAAAAAAATTATCGATAAACCAATTTTGAACCCCGTCTGTTCATTAAATTGTAACTTTGTACTCCACATTATACGGATAAAATAAGAACATAAACGGTTAAGATAACTCTTGATTATTATGATAATCTGCTGTTTATTTTACATATATCCGTAAATTACATAGAAAAATTCAGGAGGTTTACTCAGTCACTTTAAAAAGAATACATCTCGGTTGCTACAAATAAAATCTCATTCAATCTTGAATACAGTTGAGAACACAATTTTATATAAGTAGGTAGAATTAATTCATCTACCAATATTTAATATAATTCACCCGATTCAATTTTCTTGTGTTGACCGATATTTTGTTCCTTCACTCCAAGAACATCTCGTCACATTAGCTTATCTGTTTATCAACTCAGACAACCCTAAACTTAGAAGTTAAAGACGCCAAAAATGATTTTTAATAAAAGAAAATTAAATTGGTTTCGAAAGCAACTACAAAATTTTAATCAAGAAAATATTATAAAAAAATTAAAACACAGACAAATTGAAGAAGCAAGATATAAAACAAAATGTCTAATAAACAAATTGTAACTTATTACACACTTGAAGGTCGCCTCTAAGACATGTAGCATTAAACACTTTTTTTCCTAAATTAGCTTCCAAGTCTGCAGTTACATAAATATATATATAGACACAAGTTGCAGAACTTAAATTCAATAACTTTCTTCTCAAAGATTTGATTTTAAGAAATATGTTTTTGATGGAAGCTAGGCAGAACAAGTTCTTCCATGGAACACTTGAAGCTACCATCTTCCATGCAAGTCCCTATAAACCAACTTTCCCCTTCAATGTAAGTACATAAGTGCATATATATGACGTGCACGCGATCTTGTATAAATCAAAGCTTCTTTATTTCTTTGTGTTATATTAACGCATTAATTTGATTATCTTATGAAGTGAAGAAGAATATTATAGTCTATACTCTATAGTTTGCGAATCGAGAAGAAGTTATTAGTGTTTTCGTTAAAATGTTTTGACATAAGATTCTAATTTGGGTTTGCTCACAATTTCATTTACTTGATTTTATGAATTTCTCAAACTAAAACTATGGAATTCAATTGTGTTCACAGTGTGCATGTCTGAGTGAAAAAGAAACCTATGTAACTATAAAGATAAACGAGAAGAAAGTAGGAGAGACAAATCATGAACAAAATCGAGTTTGGAATCATACCTTTCAAATTTTCTGCGCTCATCCTGCAGATTCAAGTATCACCTTAACGATGAAGACGAAATGCTCTATCTTGGGAAAGATTCACATCCCGGCAAGACGACTGATAGAAGACTCGACTCTAATTGAAGGATTCTTTCCTACCTTCACAGACAAAGGAAAGCCAAACCCGGAGCTCAAGCTTCAATTCATGTTATGGTTTAAACCTGCAAATTGTGAACCAAGTTGGGAGAAAGTATTCCATCATGGTGAATCTATCGGACTAAAAAACGTAACATTTCCACAAAGATCAAACTGTAACGTTATACTTTATCAAGATGCTCATCATCGTTCTACTTTCGAACCACCTGTGAATCTTCATGGAGGAAGCCCAAGAAAACTGTGGGAGGATGTTTATAAAGCCATTAATGGTGCTAAGTATCTGATATGTATAGCAGGATGGTCTTTCAATCCGAAATTGGTTCTTGTAAGTTGATATTCATACTTGTTACCCGTTTCTTATTTCATTTGCCAAACATATTCTTGGATAACTTAATGTGTTTTTGAGCAGGTTCGAGATCGAGAAACTGATATTCCACAAGCAAGAGGAGTAATGATTGGTGAACTATTAAAACAAAAGGCGGAAGATGGAGTGGCTGTGAGAATAATCCTTTGGGATGACGAAACATCCTTACCGATCATCAAGAACAAAGGAGTAATGAGAACCCATGACGAAGATGCTTTCACTTACTTCAAGAACTCTAAAGTGGTGTGTAGATTATGCCCAAGATTACATCATAAGTTCCCCACGGTTTTCGCTCATCACCAGAAGACCATTACTGTCGATACACAAGCAAAATCTATGTTAGCGAGCTCTAGTAATAGTAATAGTAGTAGAGATATTATGAGTTTCCTCGGGGGATTGGACCTCTGTGATGGACGTTACGACACAGAGGAGCATTCGTTGTTCAGAACACTCAATAGTGAATCCCATTTTCAAGATTTCTACCAAATCAACTTACCAGGAGCCCGTCTTGACAAAGGGGGGCCAAGGGAACCATGGCATGACACTCATGCTTGCATCACTGGTGAAGCGGCTTGGGACGTCTTAAGCAATTTCGAGCAACGATGGACCAAACAATGCAATCCTTCTTTACTTCTTCCTGTAAGCAAGATTCCAAATTTATGCAACAAAGCTTTCCGACCTCAAGTTGGAGACTGGAACGTCCAAATCTTTAGATCGATTGATCGGGTTTCAGTGTCTTCTTTGGCGGATAATGTCTCAGTAGAATGCAGCATCCATGATGCATACGTAAAAGCAATTCGACTTGCAGAAAGGTTTATTTATATCGAAAATCAATATTTTATTGGAGGTTGCCATATGTGGGAGAAAGATAGGAATTCTTGCTGCAGTAACTTGATTCCTGTTGAGATTGCTCTTAAGGTGGTAAACAAGATTAAAGCAAAGGAGAGATTTTCAGTATATATAGTGATACCAATGTGGCCAGAAGGATTACCGGATAGTGAACCTGTTCAGGAAATACTTCACTGGACCAGACAGACAATGTCGATGATGTATAGATTGATTGGAGAGGGTATCCGAGAAAGTGGTGAGTCGGTTCACCCAAGGGATTATTTGAACTTCTTTTGCCTTGCAAACAGAGAGAAGAAAGGTAGAGAAGAGTTTGTTCCTCCGCATTCACCGCGACATGAAACCCAGTATTGGAATGCCCAGGTTCACCGAAGATTCATGGTATACGTCCATTCCAAGCTCATGATAGGTACAGAAACAACACTCTTTCTTCATCTTTTTAGGCAGTCTTTGTTTCTCCTTTTCTAAATTCAGACATGAATACGACTTGAGATCTAAATGACTCGAGTCAGATTTTAGACTTCGTTTTTTTGTCTAACTCAAGCTGATTTTGGATCCATTGTCCGGAAATAACTAGAGATCAAAATTATGCGCCTGACTCAAGTAAATCAGATTCATACAAAAAATAACCAACGTAGTTTAAATTTCAACTATTATTGAAACTTGCATATTTGTTGCTATATCTGACAAACTGTTGTCTAATGTCCAGTTGACGATATGTACATCTTAATTGGATCTGCTAACATCAACCAACGATCAATGGATGGAGGACGAGATACAGAGATTGCAATGGGTTGCTACCAGTCTAAATTTCTAAGTAAGAAAATGAATGATGGGGATATTCATGCATACCGAATGTCACTTTGGTTCGAGCATACCAGACAGATCGACAAGAGTTTCCTAGAGCCCGAAAGTTTGGATTGTGTGAGGAGAATTAGAGCTATAGGGGACGAGATGTGGAATATATACAGTGGAGAAGAAGTAGTAGACATGGAAGGTATTCATCTGGTGACTTACCCTATAAATGTATTAATTGATGGTACAATCGAAGATCATGTTGAAGGTGGAGGTACCTTCCCTGACACTACAGCGTCCATTAGAGGGAAGAGATCAAAGGTTCTGCCAGCAGTTTGTACAACATAATAACCAGGATGAGATGTGATAAATCCACAAAAAGATAAATGCCGAAACGAAAAATTGTCCAAAAATACATTCAAAACATCTTATCTAACTGATTATCTAGAACATTTTCATCAAGGATTATAGCTGTGTCTATTGCTATAACCATTTTGAGCGATTTTCTACACTATATTAAATAACGTTATAACGACTAGTTTTTCTGTATAATCTTATAACGACCATAAATAGTTATGGATCAACTGTACTTTTAGCGATTTATACACCAGTTAATGAGTAGTACTAAATTAAAATGTTATTCAATTGGATGAAGTACCTAAGAAAGACGATCATCTTGGAAAGTAAAGCCCAACAAGAAGCTCATTAAGTGCCATAAAATTCAAAGATAAGTAGTTTTACTCCTGCTTTGCTTAAGAAATTATATTCTTTTTTCTCGAAGGAACGATTAATGTCTAAAACAAACATCTGAATAAGGTAATAGATTAGCGGATAGGGAAAAAAATTCAAATTGGTTACTGAAGACTTCACTAAACTTGAGGACGAAAAAAGAAACAAAAGGTCGAAAATTCAACATGGTACATTGGTATAAACAACAGGTGTGACTATCTATTTTCATTATTCTATTAGAATGTGACATCAAAATGTAGAAAAACACAAATTAAAGAAACAAGTCTTACTAGGAAAAATAGTAAAGAGACGCCAAAGTAAAGCATCATCACGTGAAAATAGTCGCACATGGGAGAATGACCATCTAGCGACAAGAATATAATGTCTAGGTCCTCTCCACTCATAGCCAATTGGTTTCAGTTGTAGCTAGGCTCAAAGAACCCCATAGGTGAGGGGCGTGTGAGAATAGTCCACATGGAAGAATGACAGCAACTAAGAATATAATGTTTAGGTCCTTTGCCCTCATAGCCAATTGGTTTCGAATTGGATGACCACAAACTTAACACATCATTGCCAAGAATAGAACTATAGATATTGGTTCATGGAAAACTGGATTTTCTATAATGTGAATTGCAGCTTGATTGTCACAATGTACTGGCATAGGAGATGAATGATTAATGCCAAGATCAAGAAGAAGTAATTTGAGCCATTGAAGCTCACAAGTGAGAGTGGCGAGAGCCTGATATTCGGCTTCTGCAGAAGATCGGGCAATCGTGTGCTGCTTTTTAGATTTCCAAGAAAGCGGACTTGAACCAAGCATGGTCACATAGCCCGTAGTAGAACGACGGGTTGTCGGGCATCCAGTCCAATCAGAGTCACAAAACCCTCAAATAAGTAACTTGCTAAAGGAAGACAAAAGAATTCCTTTCCCTATATGGCCTTTTAGGTAGCGAAGGACGCGGTAAGCGGCATCTAAGTGAGCGGAGCGTGGGTCCTGCATGAACTGACTAAGACTATTTACAGCATATGTGATATCAGGACGAGTAACTATTAAGTAAATAAGACGACCAATAAGGCGACGATACACCGAAGGATCCTAGAGTGGATGATCGTCGGTGGGTCCAAGCTTCGATTTCTGATCCATGGGAAATGGAGAAATCTTGGAGGTCGTGAGGCCAGAATCTTTGAGGATGTCAACAATATATTTTCGTTGACAGAGAAATATTCCCTTGGAGGACCGAGAGACCTCAATACCCAAAAAGTATTGAAGGCGGCCAAGATCTTTGAGGGAGAATGCCGAGCGTAGAAATTTCTTGAGAGAGGAAATGGCAACATCATTATTGCCAATAATGATGATATCGTAAATGTAGACCAGAACATATAAGGAGGTGGAGGATTTGCGATAAGTGAAAAGTGAGTAGTCAGAGAGTGACTGAACAAAACCTCGTTTGAGAAGAACGGATGAAAATTTGGGAAAACCATTGACGGGATGCTTGTTTGAGTCCGTAAAGTGACTTGTTCAGTCGACATACCCTTGTCTCTCCCTTAGGAGAAAATCCGGGTGGCAGTTTCATGAACACTTCTTCATCCAGGTCTCCCTGGAGGAAAGCATTATTGACGTCGAGTTGATGAAGGGACCAACCTTTGACAGCTGCGATGGAAAGAAGTACTCGGACAGTGACTAATTTTGCGACTGGAGCAAAAGTGTCATTGTAGTCAAGACCTTCGACTTGAGTGTACCCCTTTACGACCAGACGAGCTTTGTAGCGTTCAATGGACCCATAGGCTCGGAATTTGATTTTATAGACCCATTTACAGCCAATGGGTTTCTTACCAGTTGGAAGATGAGTAAGAGTCCAAGTTTTATTGGATTCGAGAGCTCTAATCTCAGTAGTCATTGCTTCTCTCCAATGAGGTGAGGTCATGGCCTGAGTGAAAGAGGTTGGTTCGGAATGAGAGAGAACCGATGTTAAGAAGATTTTGTGAGAAGGGGAAAAAGAGTCGACGGACAAAAAATCAGTGAGAGGATAAGGGGTATCTGATTTTAAATTCGAAAAAGGCAGGGAAATGTTGTTACAGTCGTAATCCGCGATATAAGCCGGAGGTCGGCGATGGCGAACTGGTCGACTTGTCATAGAATCATTCAATTTATCGGGGGTGATGTTACCAGGGGTGTCTGTAGGAGGAGGAGGACCCATAGGAGTGCTCATGACGGAAGGAGGGTCCACAGTGATAGGAGTACTTGGAAGCACAGGGGTGCCTGTAAGATCAAGGCCAGCGGGTGTGTCGACAGAAGCCGAAGTGTTTGTAGAGGGAGGAGTGGCTCTAGAGGAGGTAGAAATGAAGGTGCCTGTAATATTGTCCATAGAGGCAGAACGGTCCAGAGATGGACGTGGACTTGTTAGGGGCTCCCCCTGGGAAAGAACCGAGGGGTTGCCGGCAAGGAGTGACATCGGTGCAGTGGGCTGATCAGAGCCCAGTAGGCCAGGAGATCGCGGTGCCGGCAGAGGACTATCTCGTGGTCAGTAGAGTAGTCGAATGAACCATCGTCCTGAATGGACAGGAAAGGGGCTGATGGTGATGAGATCGGTCGATTAAATTGTTGCATCGGGAACCGATCTTCTTGGAAGGTGACGTTACGAGAGGTAAAATTCTTATGTCTAGTCAAGTCATAGACACGATATTCCTTTTGTCCGTTAGGATAAACGATAAACATTCCACGTGAAGCGCGAGGATCAAATTTGTGTCGAATATTCATGTTATACGCATAGCATAAACAACCGAACACCCAAAGATGGTCAAAGGACGGCGGAGAACCGAGAAGGACTTCATGAGGGGATTTCCCTTTAAGAATGGGTGTCGGAATTTTGTTGATTAAGTATATAGCCGTAAGAACACATTCCCCCCAAAACTTGAGAGATAAGTGGGCTTGAAAACGTAGTGCCCTAGCCACATCAAGTATATGGCGGTGTTTGCGTTCTACCACACCATTTTGTTGAGGTGTGTAGACGCAACTTCGTTGGTGAACGATTCCTTTGTTGTGAAATAATAGTTGGAGTTCACGAGAAAGAAATTCCGAACCATTGTCGGAGCGTATTGTTTGTAATTGGGGAAAAAGAGACTCACCATTACCGGAATAAACGTTTGAAATATTAGAACGAAATTGAGTAATTGTGTACTTGATAAAATTGGAAAGAATAGTAAAGGTTTCCGATTTAGAATGCAATAAATAAACCCAAGTACATCTTAAGTAATCATCAACTATGGTGATGAAATATCGACAACCAGAATTTGAAGTAATATTAAATGGTCCCCATAAATCTACATGAACTAATTCGAAAGGTCGAGATGAAATCGAAGTACTAGTAGAAAAAGAGAGACGCGGTTGTTTAGAGATCGGACAAACATCACACGGAATTTTATTCATAAATCCACTCTTAATACATGGATTTTCAGAAACAATAAAATTAAAACGATCTAAAGATGGATGGCCAAGACCCCAGTGTCAAATGTAACACTACAATCAAGAGATTTGGTAACTTCAGAAACAGAAATAAGATTGAACTTAAACGATGGTATATGTAATACATTAAGTAGAAGGAAATCTTTACTAAACGGGACGGATCCAATGTGAAGGACATGAGAACGGGATCCGTCCAGTAATCGAACATAGTAATGTGGAGGTGCTTTAGTATATGAAGAAAAAGATGATAGGGTCGCACAAATATTCTTAGCAGCGCCCCAGTCGATGACCCATGGTAATGAATAAGAAGAAATACCTGCGAGGTTGACTAACGGGTCAGTGGTGCCCATAACCGAGGTGCCTCCAGCAGCATTGCCTTGTTCATATAAACGAACAAGGTGATGGTATTGCTCTTTGGTCATGGAAGTTGCTGAAGGCGCCCCATGTTGTGACAGTTCATAAACCGAACCGCTAACTACCGAACCGACTAGCTGAGTTGGACGCTGACGTGGCGGGTAGCCATGTAGTTTGTAACACGTGGCCTGGAGGTGACCATGCTGATGACAGTTGTCACAGTAGGGTCAAGTTCGCTTTGGTCAGATTCGGTCTGGACGACCGGATCAAACCGTCCGCCCGAGGACTGCTGTCCGACAGCAAGGGTGGCAGCTTCTGAGCTTGCGAGATCCGAGTTCGTTAAGTTTTGTTGAATCCCCTCCTGCTTGACCATGCTATGAATTTTGAGGACCGATGGAAAAGGATCCATCAGGAGTATTTGACTCCGAATAGCGGCAAATCGATCATGGAGTCCTTGAAGGAACTCTATAGCTCGATCTTGATTTGATCGATCAATAAGAGCTTTTCCGTGACCACATAAACATGGTTCAATGGAAAAGAGAGATTGAAGCTCATCCTGATGTGATTTGAGAAGAGTAAAATAATTTGAAACATCCGAACCTTCCTGTTTCAAGGTGGAAATAGCGCGCTTAAGTTGAAAAATCTTTGGCGCGTTTGTTTGATGAAATCTTTCATAAAGATTTTTGCCAGATTTCTGCAGCTGATTCATCGTAAAGAATGGACTGACGGATGTCGGGATTGACCGAGTTGACGAGCCAGCTTGACACAAGGTCATTACAGATCTCTCCCATGCATGTAAGTCAACGGGAGTTGTTGGTTTTTTAATAGAACCGTCAACAAAGCCGAGCTTATCTTTTGCTCGTAAAGCCATTTTCATCCCTCGAGACCAGGAGGCATAGTTATCTCCACTTAACAGAGGGGTAATCAGAATGGTTGTAGGTGAATCAGAATGGGGAATACCAAACATAGCAGAGGAGTTTGGTGGAGTACCAGGAGTGTAGTCAGAACCAGCATCAGTAGTCATGGTTAAATAAGAGAAAAAGGTAAGTTAAAAAAAAATTATGGCTCTTATACCATGTGAGAACTATCACTTTGATAGTTCGATGGAGATAGAACGTGAGAAACAAAGAGAGAGAGATGCTGAATTAGAAAAGAAGAAATAAAGATTAATTGTTCTCTTGTGTTTATTATCAACAATGATTACAAGTATTTATAGCCTACTATAATACAATCAAGGTAAATCTTTGGATAAAGATTACGTACAAGTGATGTATATCTAAGATATCAATCTAAAATACAGTTGGTCTTCTGGAATCTTCTACATGGTATAACAGGTGGGGCCGGTTTCCTTGATCCGACCGGGTCGGTCGTGTGTGGCATATGGATCGGGTGGCCGCCATATCCATTACTCTGACAGGGTTAACAAACTTCACTCGGATTACCTAAAGAAACACCTAATTAGAGGAGCAAGTAGAACATGAAGTATTTACCTTCCATATCTTCCGGTTCTTCAGGAAAAGAGGGTAAGGGAGCTATAGGAAAAATCGAGGTATCTGAGGATTTCTTTGCAGAGAGAAGAATAGGTTTTGTTGAACAAGAAAAGGTTGGCAAGTAAGATCGATAGAAATGAGGCATTATAGATTAGGTAGCCAATACGTGGACAACTGTTTTTTTATATGGACAACTATTTTTGGGTCTTGACTTAGTTGACTTTGATTTAATAAGAAAACAACTCCATAAAGTCGTTAAATACTAACAGTTACTAACTTGCGGACCATTAACAAAATAATAGTTCAAAATTGAAAACCTAAGTTGTCTTCTTCTTCATCATCTTCTTCTTCTTCCTTCTTCTTAGTCTTATTCTTATTCTTGTGCTGCTACTAAAAGTAAACTATAGTTTCTACCACTTCCTTTTGTTTTTTTATCAAACCCTAGATGAATGAAGAAGATAAAACTTATCAATCTCCACTTCCCTTGTTTTTTAGTAAACTATAGTTTCTACTACTTCTCTTTGTTTTTTAGTGAACTATAGTTTCTACTACTTCCCTTTGTTTTTTATCAAACTCTAGATGGGTTTTTATCAAACCCTACATTGATGAGGTAAAACTCTAACTTTTTTAATTTTATTTTGTATTTTCGTTTGGGTAGTTTGAAAGAATACAAAACAATTTCAAGGCAAAAAATCAAAGTGAAGAAGAAATTCCCAGAATTTCGTGGGAAATCCACGAAAATATGCTAGATTTTCGTGGCAGGTTTCCTTCTGTCTTGCCAAATTCTGTAGAAAATCTACGAAATTGGCAAGTCAGATTTTTTTTTTTACAGAAACTCAGAAATTAATATCTCTCGTGTTTTGTCGATTTTCCATGAAGTACGAGCAACTCTACTTGTTTGTAAAAAATCTAGGGTTTTGAAATTTTTGATTTCTAGGTTTTAAAAGTTTAACGGGTTTTAGGGTTTTTAGATCTGATCTTTCTGATTAGGAATATCCTTCAACAATTCCCTTCCCTTCGTTTGATGTCATAATCTTCTCCAAAAAATTCTCTCTTTAGAATTTTGGGTTGATGATGAAGATGAAGTAGTAGAAGAAGACCAAACTTACTTAGGGTTTATGGGAAAAGAGGGAGGTGTTAAAATAATACATCTAATTCTAAGAGGACTTAAGTGAAAATAATAGAGAGTTGTCCCCTTGGAAACTGGTGTCCATATAAAAAAATTAATTATTTTGGTTGTCCACATAAGATAGTTGTCCATACAAGAAAAACGATTGTCCCCGTATTGGCCACCATAGATTAGTCACCCGATTGAAACAACGTTTGGATGGTGGGAAGTTTTATAGGTAATGTCCAACTTTTTTTTTTTTTGTTAAACTAGGTAATGTCCAACTTGTTAAAGCTAATATGCTTTTTAGCCACAACTTTGTTTTTTTGAAAATTGATCACGATCTACGATAGTCATCACAATGGCATTGATACATCAAAGATGTGATAAGCACGAATACCGCCTAATCCAAATTCTTACAAGAACGGGTCAATAGTCTAACTAAACTATGACCTAAAACCTAACTACATTATTTATACCTTAATAGCTCCAGTTCAATAAATCATGAAATCTGCCTCTTTTGACAATCGACTCTGGGACCTCCAAGGATTTTGAAGTTCATGTCAACATTATCCACCACTTGGGCTACCAAATGTTTTTATCCAAGACTTGGTCAATACAAGTTGACTAAGTATAATTATAGTTGAGATTGTTTATCACCCACTTTTTTATCCCGTAAAAAAGTCACGGGTCGGACTTCTTATTCTTCTCCTCATTTTTGCTATCTCCACTCTATTTCCAAACTCTCCGGCAAAGGGGCTCCCCTTTGCAGGAGAGTTTAAGGAGAAAAAGTAGAGAGAGATTAGAGAGTGGCAGGAGAAGGAATAACCAAACTAGGCATTGCCTTTAGGGAGATGATTTAACAATTTTGGGCATTGCCTAAAAAAAATCTCCATTGGAGAATTGAATATAAGGACTAAAAAAACATGGTCAGGGATGATTGGGATACCCAACCTAATTAAAATGAGGCACATGGTCCTAGTGCCACAGTAGTGATCGAGACGTTGTGGATATTATGGGGTTTCTTTTTCTACGAAGCTGTCATTTAGAAAACAATATTACTACTCGGTGTGGGCGGTAAAAAATTACATGGTCAAAAAGGTGTTGGGTAGGCACCAACAACTTAAGTGTCAAACTTCCAAGTGGACAGGTAAGCGGACAAAAGACGGATCTTGGTAATTAGGTAGCAGGGTAGGCAAGTGTTTGTGTAAGAGGTAGTACAGGTATACCTGCACAATTCAAACAAAACCGTGAATCCAAAGTTACGAGATAGTGCCGACGCTTTAAAGTTTAAGTCAGCAATCTAGGATAACAAAAAAGAGATTATAAGTAGTAGTTATATTATTTGTAATATCAATGTAGTTATGGCGTCGAAGTGTGGATCACCTTGTTGAGTAGTCGGAGCTCAGTTCTATGAAGTAACATGTCAAGACAGATTTGTAGTCTACTGAGTCGACGAAGTAGATCGTTAGAGTAAACTTAAAGGACTTTGGTAGAGTAGACTAGTGGAAATTGAGGAATATAGGGCGTCTAGCGAAATCTAACAAAGCGGAGTAGATGACTTGTAGCCAGGACCTTTTTGTATGGCTAGCTAGCGAGAGATGATGGGCCTAAAAAGTTTCCTAAATAGGTCACCACCCGCAAGTATACGGGCGTCAAGTAATAGTTCCGGTAAGACCGGTTCGTTCCTCAGAGACTAAGTGAAACCTATTCTAAGACTTGGAAGTAACTTGGTTTTTGGTTTTGATGAGGTTTTGGTAATAAAATAAAATAAATAAAATATTAAAATAAAACTACGGAAAGAAAATAATTACAAATGATACAAGGAACTCAAATGGGGGAGAGCCTAGGGTTTTCTGAATCCGTCTTCCTAACAATTCTAACGACAAATTAATTTTGGTCTGATTAGATAGTTCTTTATATAACTCAGGTTTTTAGTCCATGAACGGTCTAAAAACCCGGAAGATTTTATCGTTAAAATGGTAAAAACTTTAATAAATTGTCGAGAAAATGATTATTACGACTTCATCTAAACCCTAGATAGAAAATTAGTTCTTCATGATAAAGGATGGAAGCTTAAATATATGGAAAAAGAAAAGAAAAGTAGAAAAGTTGAATTTCTTACTAATTTTCCAGCCAAACAGAGCCTAAGGAAGTGATTTCCTTCTGATTTTCCGAGATTCTGCCAAACGCACCCTCCGGGAAAACGATTTTCTCGTCTTCCCGGAAATATTTTCCTTGTGAGAGAATAAGTTTCTCACCTATTTTCTCGTCTTCTCCAATTCTCTTTCTCTCTCTATGTTTTCTGTTTTCTCTCTATTTTCTTAATCTCTCTGTTAATTCTCTCTTTCTATCTCTCTCACAAAGGTAGACGAATTATAATAAAAAAGAAAATCAAAAATCAAGAAGAAAACTCCATTAAAGCTCTCGGCTCTCTGTTTCTTTCTCTCTCAATCACTCTCTGTTTCTTTCTCTCTCAATCACTGAATCTCTCTGTCTCTCACAAAAAGAAAAATACAGAAGATGAAGAAGAAAGATAGAAGATGATGATGATGATGATGATGAGCTCCTTCCCTGTTTCTCTCTCTAACTCCGTTTTTGTCTAAAACCGAGGGCCTTTACATCACTTTCTCTCTCTCTAATATAGTCGGTTTTGGTTGAGCTACCAGAGGAAGACTCTCCAGTCGAGATGGTGATTGTTTTCGACCCCAAACCGAGATGCCTCCTCAGTTGTTCTTCTTTGTTTTTTTTTATATTCCATGGCCGACTCCCTCTCTCTCTAATATTCCTTTTTAGATGAATCTCTCTCGGATTTTCTTTCTAAAATTCAGCTACCACAAATCCACAATCATCTTAGAATTAAATCTTCCTTAACCAGTCGAATATCTTTCCTTCTATCTCCAATATATCTCCACTTTCCTTCTCTGTTCTAAATCTCTAGCTGTTTCCAATTAGGTTGTCAAATGGAGATGGGAGAGGATAATAACCAATTTACGTGCATGTAGCTGGAAGTAGGGGCTGCTATGGTGCTTCACGGATCAACGAAATAAATTGAAGTAGCCGCTGGATGGTATAACTACACACGTGTCGCAAGGAAGTTTGCTGTAACGTGTGGGGATCACCGAGCTATTAGTTACCGCACCACACCGAATCAGAGCCTTATGTTGTCCCGAATATCACCCGTGCGCCCACCAGTGTACCGAGAACTTATCCCTCACCGTCAGCTAGCGCGCCACGTGGCACTGAAAAACCTAATTTGACCCGATTTTGACCGAAACTTTGACCTCGTATAATTTTCGCACTCGGACTCCGATTTCACTTCTGTTTTCGCCCACGATCTCGTCTTGAACTCTATTTTATCGGAGTATGAACATTGGTCAAATTTACCATAGCACCCTCACCACTAAACGACCAAAATGCCCTTAGTATGTCTTTTGTCCGATTTTAGCCACTTTTAGCGCATAATTCCTTAGAAGATACCTGGACAAGAGAAACAAACAAATCATCAGAGTAACGGCTCGTACTGGACTAACTAAACCGAGTTAAGAGATTCAGATGGGACATTTTTATGTCTCATCAAGAGATGATCAGAGTAAATGAATGAAGGAGATGTCCTTCGAACAAGCTAGCAATGCGCTCAATTTGTCGAATAGGACAAATGGTAACGAAGATCATCGAGCCCGGTTTTCTAGAGATTGTAATGTTTAGCTACAAACCAACTAAATTAGCGGATAACATAGGTGATTCGCAACTAAATATGATCAGATCCTACAACGGGTTATACTAAAGAGTATCGACTCGAACGGGATATAAGACTAAAGGGATATGCCATATGGGTATGAATTAGATCCATAAATATGGCCCAAAACGTCTAGTGAGAAGCCTAGAGAAAGATAACACAAGCCCGAACCGAAAGGGAATGGGTTAGATATAAGGCCCGACCCATGGGAGGGTCGGCCATGGCATGACTGCCCATACTAGTGGGTTAGGCCTAACCCATTAAGAGCAAATCTGGCCAGCCATACTTGTGGATGTCCAAGATGGGATAAACATCCCATCTGGGAATCCCATTCTAAGTGCGACTTAGAAATCTGCTTTGTGGTCAATAATGAATCCTAGTCCGAATGAGATTCTGACTTCAAGAGTTCTATAGAAGGACCTCATTAGAACATAAACAGGTGTAGATTTTTCTCAAGAGGATTTTTCTCTCTCTCTCTGCTACATTGAGCAGGGCGATGCGCCCAAAAAGTTGCAAACCCAAGTAGAGGTATCAAGTAGTAACTCGGTAAAACCGAGGTCGATCCACAGGGATAGCTCAAACTAGCTTAGAGATCAAGTGTTAATTTCGTCACTAAAATAATAAAAGAAACTACACCTAAACACCTAACTAATGTAACAAGCAAAGAGAAAGGGTTTTGTAGATTAGGCACGAACCAAAAGAAACTAAAGTGAAATTATTAAACTTAAATTAAGTAAGGGCTCAACCGGAGGCCTAGGGTACTATTCTAAGTATGAGAAATGTTGGGGATTCGGGAATCCATCGAGATATACTTATATAAATGCTTGTTTAGGTCGACTCTTGAGTTTGATTCTTCTCGACTCTAAATTAGATGCTTTAAGTGCTAGATATACCTAGTGGTCATAACTAGTCAAAAGGTCATCATATTTCATTGGCGTCGAGTCTAAAATTGAAAAGATCGATTAACCAGTAATTATGACAAATGCTTGATATAAGACATGAAACAAGATTAAACGATTAACCGCACATGGGAGAGACATCAAACATACTCATTTAACCAATACAAACACATATATAAGCATATCAAGATTTCATCTTAATCCTCAACAAAAGGCTTAGCTAGACATAGAGGGGTTATTGCATTTAAGCCCAAATGGGAGAGTGATTAAGATCATAAATGTCATGGAATACATAAGCATACTATCTTGATTTCTAATTTCTCTATACATAGGATTTATTTAGCAAATGTAATTAACTCTAGATTGGTTATTTGTTAACTTTGAATCAAGCATGAGAGTAGTTATTCACAAACATAATAAAATCTAAGCATGATAACCTATATCACTCATAAAAAATACTTTCTCTCTCTAGAATTTATCACAAACAAGTCTAATTAAGTATCCAAATATAAACCTAAGAATAACTTGAAAACCTTAGAAACTTAAAGGGGAAGAAGGTACAAACAAAAAAACATCAAGAGGACCAAGATTTTGACCTAGCCAAGCCTTGCAAAGGGGTGGCTCGACCTTGCAAGCTGTTGTCCGGTCAGATCTGGCCATAAGGGAGGCAACCCATGCTTCTTCTTGATGATCCGACCCTTACTCCACTCATGGCCGAGCCTTTGATGCTCCTTCCTCTGCCTTTTACCCTCCTTCTTGCTCGTTTCTCTTTAGATCCTCAAATCTCCATGAACCCTAGCCTCCATTGTCATTTTCTCTCTAAAGTTCAGACATAAGGAAGATGATGAAGTGTAGAGTCCAAGTAAGGGCATTAATTTATATTTCCTACCCAAAAGACCACTTTCCCTTCCTTAATAGTTATAGCCACTCCTTTGTATAGTTAATTCTTCAAGCTATTTTGACTTCTTATATGACTCCATTTAGTTCTAACTTGACTAATGGAATCTCTAGCTTGACCAAAGGGTCAAAATGGCAATTTTCCCTTGTCTCCCAAGTTGGTCATTTTTTATCCTTTCATCTCTAGTCTTCACCAGAGTGATCATCATGCTCCCTAGACTTTCTTAAACTATATTTTTACCCTCTTAAGTATAAAATGACCAAAATACCCTTCGTGATATTTTCTCTCCCTTGTCTCCTTTTTGCTCCTCAGGCTCTAAGGACCTCTTCTTAGATTTTTTTAAGCGTCCTTGACTCTTCTAGGGATCTCCTTAATTCATTTCCTTGCATAGTTCTTTTATGGTACCTTGTCATGAAAATAAACATAACTTATTAGAATTGAAACATAAAATGGTTGAATTTATCTAAGTTAAGTGACCTAAATATGATGTTTTCACATCACATCAAGCAGAAAGTGAGAAGATCACAACTATCTATCGAGTCTAAGAAGAATGAGTTCTTCATTTAACTGCTTATTAGAGTTCTAGCTAACATAAAAGTAGGAGATTAAGTCGATTTCTTAGGTGTCTCAAGTAGATGAGCTATAATTGAAGCTCTGAATGTTCAGGATAAAAGCAGTCAATTCAGTCCGTGGGAAAGTGATTAAGGTATAATCTTATCCTTAACTAGTTCATTATTAGTTTATGCATGAGACCTTGAGAATTAGTATGAACTTCTGAGACTCCGCTTAAAACACTAGGAGACTCCACAACCCAACAATGAAGATTTCTGGTATGCTAATCGGAGACTGAGCATTAGGGATTTCGAATGATAGTTTTGGAACCCCTTGCATGTAGGAGACCTTCCCCATTTTTAAAGTGGGAAGAGCGTAATTGCCTTTGGAGCGTCAAACTTATTATATTCGAAATAGTAGGATCCTATTAGGATTTCCATTGATCTCCCAGGGAGAGTAACTCAATCCTACGAAGCACATCTTTCTTAGTCTGCTCGTTTTGGTAGAAACAATTTACTCTCCTTTAAAGTAACATAAGACTCGATCTTTTACCATGACTCTGATGATGTGGTTAGCACGTGACCACTTAACTGATATTTGATAGAAAAGTCGAGAATGAAGGTCAAGTCCAGACATATTTTCATTGTGGGTGTGTCCTAATATCACACAATAGTTGGGGTTCGATGTCTAAACAATTTCTAAATATTTTGTGAAGGGTACTTTGTCAAAACTCACGCATGTGGTTGGCACGTGAACCATTTAACTGACATTTGACGAAAAAATAGAAAATGGAGGTCAACCCTAGACATATTTTCATTTTAGGAGTACAAGCCTACTATCGCTAAATAGATGGGGGTCGATTTCTAAATAAGGCAATATTTTTTAAAGGTCTAATCACTTCAAAAACTATTTTAAAAATATGGCAACTTTTAAAATAAATTAGGGCTTTTAGAACCGACCTTTTTGAAGAAATGGAATTTTACTCTTTCTTCAATTTTTTCTCTAAAAAGCAAAATACAAATTTAGGAATTATGGTAAAGATTTTAGAAGAAAAATCATGTTGAAATTGGAATAAGATGAAGTAGAATGTAAATGGTCGTCGGTGAAGAGGCGTTCAGTTTGTAAATGCCAACGCTTTTTGTCAAAAATTGGTCAACTACCCCAATTTATTTTCCAATTGTTATATGAAAACAACTTTGGTTGATCATTTCTTCTCCATGCTTGCAAGGGTCACCTTTAAACTGTCATTACGGGAAACCTTTAATAGTTTTTCGAATCTCTTTCTTTTCCCCCACCAACCACATTCGATCACCATCACCACCATTATTTCTCTCTTCCTTCCTCTTAATCTCTCTTTCCTCCCTCTTTATTTCTCTTCCCCTCCCTCTTTCTTTCCCCTCATCTTCTCTCTCTAGCCGCTACGACAAAAGGGAAGATCCCCTTCGCTAAAAAATTAAACGACACTGGTTTGGGGTATATGTGATTTTTTGAGTCTTAGCAGTTATTAATATTGTCAGTGTTTTAGACACCGTAGGGCCAAACCTAGAGGTACGAAGTTTTGTTCTTGGGGAAGGCTTCATGTCCCACCCAAAAGTGATCGACATTTACAAAGCTTGAGCATACACCTATAATCTATGTTGCAAACACCCTCGCGAGCGATGCGAGACTATCACCATCCCCACCCTCAGCGAATTGAAGAGCCGTCATCGGCTCTGATAGTGCTTGTGACGTCCCAAGTCTTAGCAGTTATCAATCTTGTCCCCCCTTTAGACGCCCTAGGGAAAGCCTACATGTACGGAATTTTGTTCTTGGCGAGGGCTCCACGAGCCCACTCAAAAGACCTTGACATTTACTAAGCTTGAGAAGACACCTATAGCCCAAGCTCAGACACTCTCGCGAGCGATGTGGAACTACCATAGTATCCCCAAACCAGTCTAGTTTGGAGGATTTCAAAACCCAAAACTGGTTGGGGATTTCCCTCAGCCAGTGTACTAGTTTGGGAGAAACACCCCATACCATATCTTTTTTCTGGCAAAGGGGAGGACTCATCGGGTTAGATAGGGAGAGAGGATTGAGGAGAGAGAGAACAAGGATAAATGGAGGTGGTGGTGGTGGTGCCAGAAGGAGAAAGTGAGAAAAAAAGAGGGAAAAATGGTGGTAGTGGACAGTGTTGGAAGTAAAAGATGAGGAAGAAGAAGTTTTCTTTCCCTTTTAGAATTTTGCACCCCAAAAAATTTGTCAGACCCCACAATTTCCCGTTAAGGGTCCGTTTGTTACGTGGAAAAGTCACGTACGAAAAAACTAATTTTCATAAGAAAATCGATTGTCCACCATTTGGTAAGGCTAAAATGGGGAGGAAGTTGTTTTCCGTTGGAAAAATAGGTTAGAAAATAGGTTCAAAAAATTTTCCACCCTCAAAATAAACGCACTCTCTCTTACTCATCTCGTGCTTATCTCTCACTGCCTCGTTTCTATCCCTCTCTAACATCAGCTTATCTCTCAATCTCTAGTCTCACCCTCCCTCTTAATCTCTAACCCCATTAATGGACGAACCAATCTCCATTTCTCTTTAATCCTTCTAATAGATGATTCGTTCTCATGGATGAACAAATCAATTTGGGAAGAGACTAAACCCTCTTACGTTTCTTCACCAATTTTTGCTATCGAGGACACAAAACACAAATAAACTGATTCTCTTGAAGATAAAATAATCTAACTTTGTAGTCAACCATTCCCAGTTAAATATTTAAATTTCAAAATTCCTTGAAGACAAAAAGGATAACAATCATCTTTGACTTGTTGAGGATTTGTTAAGGATAACACCTCGTATTTGACTTGGAACCACTTCATTGCATCATCTTTTATGACTCTTGAAAGAAGAAGCATACATTCTCAAGCAATTTGGGAATAAAAGAAGTGATTTGGGGAAGAGAAGAACCAATCGTTCGGAGAGGGATGGGCTTAAGGCGCACAACCTAATTGCTATAGGCGTCCAATTTACACAATACTAATTCAAATTACAATTATTACTGCAGGTCTGCAGCTGCCTTTAGTCCTTCCCTCTCAGAGAAGCATCCAATCTGATTTCCCCCTTAAATTTGCAATCTTTTTATCTCTCTATTTCTATCTCTTAGCGATTTGAGGAAGAGAATAAGCCACTCCATAAAGCCCAGTTAGTACATATTTATCTAAAGAAAGTTCTTTTTCTTACGCACTTATCAAACACTTTAAACCTAATTTCACATGTAAAAACTTAGTTTTCTTTCCCATCATAAAAAAGTGGGGATGGATCAATAAAACTTCCTTCTTATCCTGGTTTTTGAGGAGAGAGAGGGTCCAGAGTTACGTCAGGTAACTCAAGACGTTTTTTTCCCTTTCTCCCTTTCCCCTTCAATCTCAGCACAAATCTTGCCTTCAAACTTTCCAAACCATCTCAAAATCAACCTAAAGATCAATCACTTCTTCAATCTCAACTACTATGTGCAAAAGAAGCATCAATTTTCAACCATTAACAGTTATATTTTTCATTATTATTCCCACCTGAAAACCTAATCTCAAAATCATTCCAGATCAGAAAACAAAATCCAATTGAACTACTTCAACAACAGATTTGTATTTGATAAAATCCATTTCTCTTCATCCAAAACCCTATCTTCATTTTTGACTTCCAAACCACTCTAAACCTACTCCCATCTTTAACCATAATCATCTCCACCGAACACCATCATATATTAATAGGAACCCTAAAGTTAAGGGTATCAACTACCGGAGCTCAAATCCAGGAAGCAATAAGGGGCAATATCGAGTAGAAGACAGATTCGGTTCCTCTACGACGGCAGTCTTGCATGTCTTCAAAGGCAACAGTGAATCAACGACAAAGCAGAAGCATAGGTTTTCTCGAACCTCGACATAGGCAGGGAAGTAATCTAGACTTGTTTATCTTTGTTTTAAGGTTAATTAGTTAGTACCTAGCTTTTATTACCTGTTTGTAAGTTTTGTTGAATTTTGGGCCTAACTCATATCTTTCAGTCTTGCATGCCGTTTAGATACGAAGCTAGTGTTCTTCATTAGCATAGTTGTTTTTGTTATCTATGTCTAGTTCTCCTAGTGCCTCAGCATGTTAGAAATGAGTGTTCTCATCTTAGCTCTATTATTCTCTTGTTTTCTTTCTTAGATTTTATTGTTGCTTTGATCTCTGGTTCCTTCCTCTCTTTCTTTGTGTTCTTATCTTAGCTTCAGTATTAGTTCATCTCACTTTACTAATTTCTGCTCGTTTAAACTAAGCTTGCTTGTGATTCCATTTGCTACCTTCTGTACCCTTCTTAGAGTAGCTTAATGTTCACCCAATAGGCTTTATGTGTGTCATAGTGGGTAATTTATTAATTCTTAGTTACCTCTTTGTGTATTATTTAGTTTAGCTGAATGATATCTGTTTCATACTAGTACAAAAAATAATAATAATAAATTAATAAATATATAAATATCTGTTGCATACTGTTTTTTACTATAGTGATTCTGGCTAGTTTAGTCTCTTTAGTTTTTACTTCAGTGTTTCTGGGGAATGCCGTTATACTTTGGGTCACCGTGACCTTAGGCCTGCCTCATTACATTAATATGTATAATAACACACCCACCATGGAAAATCCATCCATTTTAAGCTGGAACGTGAGGGGAGCTTCCTCGTTCCTCACCAAAAAACACATTCTTAATCTTATCATGAAAAATCAGTCGGACATCATTTTCCTGTCGGAAACAAAAAATAAATCCAATAACATGAACAAAAACATTCCCATCAACAAAAACTACTCTAGTCATTATGTCGATCCTATTAACAAAGCAGGAGGACTTGCCCTTTACTGGAAGCACCATCTAGACATAAAGATTAAGTACTCAGACAACAACATCATTTATGCGTATATGAATAATGTCAGGATACCTAATCCCATTAAGATTACTGGATTCTATGGGTCCCCCTACAGCAAAAACAAGCTAAAACCGTGGAAAACCCTTAGTCAGCTCAATCAGGACAAGGACTACCCTTGGATTGTGATAGGAGATCTGAACTGTATTCTTGACCCCTTGGAGAAAAGTGGTGGATCAATTGGGTCCAACTCCCACACTCCTAGGATTATTGGACTTGGGTTATCGGGGCAATCCATACACCTGGAGTAACAAACGATTCGGAGAACACCTGATACAAGAGAGACTAGACAGGGCAATAGCTAATCTTCCTTGGCTTCATCAATTTCAATCTTTCGAAGTCACCCACCTGGAGGCTGTGGGGTCAGATCATCTGCCTATCCTCTTGGATAACAAAGACTGCTTCAACTTCATTGCAGATATTTGGAATCACATAAAAAACAATCAAGACCCGAATAATATCCAACATGACCTAAAGAAGCTTAGCAAAAAGCTCACTAATTGGAACAAAAAGGTGTTTGGTAATATAGAGAATAACATCAAGAGGATCACTAAGAATCTTCAGAATAGTAATTCCAAAGAGGAGTACAACCGCCTTAATCTAGCTTTGGAGGAACTCTATAACCAGCAAGAGACCCTATGAAAGGAAAAATCGAGAAACAACTTTATCACCTTGGGAGATAAAAATACCAAGTACTTTCACTCCCAAGTTATTCAACGTAATAGAACCAAAAAGATCAGCGTTATCAAAGATAATAACGGAGATTGGAAGGAAGACGTTAAAGACATTCAAGATATATTCACATCCCATCTCCTTAACATCAGCACCTCTATCAACCCTAGGGAGGATCCCAATACCCTTAACCTGTTCAACCATTCTATCTCCCATAACCAAAATCTAGACCTTCTGGCTATCCCAAGCAAAGATGAGATTGACTGGGCTATTCAAAGCCTGAAAAAGGTGGCGGCCCCGGGTCCAGATGGTTACCCGCCTTTTTTTTCCAGTCTAACTGGGAGACGATTAGCTCAGACATTTATGACCTGGTTCAGAACTTCTTTCATACTGCCTACCTCCCCCCTGAGATAAACCACACCCATATCTGTCTCATTCCCAAAACGCCCACACCACAAACTCCCGCGGACTACCGTCCAATCAGCCTCTTAAACACCACCTACAAAATCATCACCAAGCTGCTGGCCGATAAATTTAAAAATACTTTAAACCCTATCATTTCACCTTTCCAAGCAGCCTATGTCCCCGGAAGGCAGATAACCGACAACATTATCATGGGTCAGGAAATCATCCACTCGTTCCAGAAGATGAAAGGTTCCACTGAATATTTTGGTCTCAAGTTAGACATGTCCAAAGCGTTCGACAGAATTGAATGGAAATTTCTTACAGACATCATGAGAAGTTTAGGTTACGTCGATCATTGGATTAGGATGATCCACACTTGTATCTCGACCTCCTCCATGTCAGTGCTCATTAATGGTCGGCCAGGTAATGCTTTCTATCCTACTAGGGGTATTAGACAAGGAGACCCACTCTCGCCCTTTCTCTTCACGCTTGCTATGGAAGGTCTTAGTCGTAAGCTGATGTCGAATAATAACCAAGATAGGTTTTTGGGTTTTCCGACTAATCACACTGATCTTAAAATATCACATCTCCTTTTTGCAGACGATTGCATCATCTTTGGCAAGAACACTATAGACAACATCCACAACCTTAAGAAGATTCTTCAAGACTTCTGTGAGACCTCGGGACAAATGATTAACTATACTAAGTCCAATATTTTCTACTCCAAGAATTCGCACCCAAAATTCAAATGCCTCATAATGCGTGCCCTTAAAGTCAAATATGCCTCCACATCTGAGAAATACCTGAGGCCCCAACTCTTCATAGGAGTTGAAAAAACCAAGGTTTTCAAGGACATCCTCGACCATATCAAGAATAAGCTGAATAAATGGAATCACTCTTTTTTAACCCAAGCTGGTCGCACTGTGGTCATCTCGGCCATAGCATTTGCTATTCCTAAAGGAATTAGTAAAAGCATCAAGTCCTTGCAACGGAACTTCTGGTGGGGTAAGTCGAAGGGTATATGCACCAAAGTCTAGTCATACATTTGTTTGCCGAAGAGCATTGGAGGTCTAGGGATCCACATGCCAGATCTAGACAACACCGCTTTAATTTCAAAAATGGCCTAGAGACTCAAAACTGAACCAGAGGCGTTGTGGGCTAAACTCCTCAAAGCTAAATACTTCCCTCACTCCGATACCCCGGGCCCAGCGAAGGCTCATCACTCTTGGAACTGGAAAACTATCACCTCATAGAAGATTTATTCACTTGGGAGGTGCACTCCGGCAATGATATTAACATTTGGACAGATAATTGGATCCCAGATATCAATGGAACAGTGCCGAACAACAACAACTCCAATCTGACCAAAGTGGCACAACTTATCAATAATAACAACTAGAATAACGAAGCCCTTAACGCCAATTTTGATGCCACTACCCAGAACCTTATCAGAGCTATCCCAGTGAATAGTGAAGGTAAAGATCAGCTAAACTGGAAGCTTACCAATACGGGTAAATTCACGGTTGCTTCAATGTACCAGCACTTAAGCACCAATAAAATCAACCAGAATCCTAGCACTCAGAACTGGAAGTTCATCTGGTCGCTACCGACCATTCCGCGAATCAAAATCTCCATCTGGAAAATCTGCACCAAAGCTCTCCCGGTTAGAGAAAGAATTGGAAAATACATAGACAACAACACTACATGCCCAAATTGTATGAATATTGAATCTATTGAACATGCGCTTTTACACTGTGCTCTAGCTAAAAATATATGGTTCAATTTTAATATCATCTTAGAGAATATTACTTCCATCTCGGATTGGATCTTCTCGTGGGAAGAAAATGCTCATCTTTGTTATACCAAAGAGAATATTCACTTTACAAGTATTCTGTAGATTTTATGGAAAGCAAGATGCGACCACTACTTTCAGCACGAACTCAATGATCTTAATAAGATCATCAAAATGATAAAAAAATTTCCGAAAATCAACAAAAAACCTGAGAAAAGCAAACAAAAAACAAATGAAAAATGGCAACCTCCTGCCAATAATTTTATTAAGATTAATGTTGATGTATCGTTTAAGAATGTAACATCCAATATGGGAATTAGCTTAATTGCTCACAATGTAGAGTCAAAATTTATAGAAGCTCAGGTAAAATCCGCGAGAGCTAGAAATAGTGAAGAAAGTGAAGCTATGGCAATCTTATTCGGAATAGAATGGGCGAAAGAAACGAAACATACGTCTATCATAATAGAAAGCGACAACATTAATCTCATCAAACATCTTCACAACAAACATCACACAGTGCACTGGCAATCTCTTATCCATATCAGAAGAATTCAAGAAAGCAGAAAAGAATTCGAGGCCATCAAATTCAATTACACCAAGAGAGAACTCAACTCGAATGCAGACAAATTAGCGAGATGGGCAAGGAAAAAGAACATGAGCAAGAAGTGGAAGAATGTAACTTGTGTTTTAGTTGATAAATACTGTAATAACGCTTATATTAATTAATGAATAGCTAGTTCAACAAAAAAAAAAGAATCATAAAAATGTTGGTTTCCCGTGGGAAAATATACGTGGATCCGAATAGAATGGTAGACCAATCGACAAAAACACAGGGCGCCTTTAGAAGCACTCTACGGCAAAAAAGGTCACCCCTTTGACCTGACTTTTGACCAAAGTTTACTAGACCACGAAGAACAAAGAAAGTTTTCGAAGGCTGTTGCTTTGTGTCTCTGGGAGTAAACCAAAGAACAAAAATGGCGTACCTAACCATGGGGGAAGCTCACAGACGAATCACAGATTACCTAAACCGCTTCTCAGATTCCGTTTCTTACGAAGACGGTCCTTCTCTAAAAACCCTAATATCCGTCTCATCCAATTCATCTTCTCTCCTCTCTCTCGCTGATGCTCTCAACGTTTTCCAGGTTCCCTTTTTTTTCTCTCTCTCTCTCTCTCTCTATGACTAATGTTCAAGTTCTTTCTACTGTTAGTGAATCTGATTAATGTAATCTCGTTGTTATTTAGTTCAATCCCTTTTTCTCTTTTTTGATTTGGGCCAGGATGCAAACAGATTGATTAAACAATCAGATAGATTTTCTCAGCTTGGTGAAATCATAGCTCCTCTACTTCGATGTTTGCAGAGTTATAGACTCGGTCGTTTAGTTGATGCTTCTAATGCATTCGAGAAATTTGCCAAGTATTTCATTATTCCTAATTGAATTGATTTGATTTGATTTTATTTGGGTGTTTGATGAAGTTGTTGTGGAAATAATGTGTAAAAATTAGGGTTTTAATTGTTGGAATTTCAGTGTGTTTCTTCAGGAATTTAGGAACTGGGAGTCTGGATGGGCCATGGAAGCATTATATGCTGTTGCTTATGAAATTAGGGTTCTTGCTGAGAAGGTAAATGCAAGTATTCATTTTTCTTTTCATTAATTAGAATTTTATTAGGAAGGAAACTAAAAGGGACTATTCATATTGAAACGCTCTAAATGTGTTTACAGGCTGATAGGGAGCTAGCTTCACTGGGAAAAACTCCAGAGAAATTGAAGGGTGCTGGTTCTTTTTTGATGAAAGTGTTTGGAGCTCTTGCAGTAAGCTTCTTTAAATCTGATATCCATTATTCTATAGTATTATGTATCATTGAATGTTACGGCTATTTGATATACAAAAATTAGTCGGTGGAATCAAAAGATAAATTATATGTCAGAGCATCCCCAATGCAACCGACAACAGTCAATCTTAGAAGTATTGAGTATCATATAGGATTTTTTTGTTAATATTCTGTCTCTAATAGTCTAATGCAAGATTATATTTGGATCTCCACCATGACATAAAGGTAGTTACTGTACAGAGCCTCAACAAAACACTGTTTTCAGAGATCTTCATATTGAGAGTATGGAAGTTTAGAAATTTGGAAGGATATTATATTAGCCCAAGGGTCTCCTCTACTCCAACTGTATAGGATGCTTTGTACCCCAAAAATGATCCTATGCCATGTTATCTTCTCTGATTTAAAGATGGCATTATTTGTTTCCTTTCAAATGGTCCACATGATCGAGTGAGGTATAAGATTCCACACTTGTTTTCCTTGCTTTGGAAATGGTTGGTTGTTCTGTTCTATTCATTGACGCAGTCTTCTATGGTTTTAGGACATATCCATGTGAGATTGAAACTCCTTGAGAAAAATTGCCGAATCTGAGTTGTGAGATGACAGTGTAGGAAGAGATGGTTGTTTGATTCTCCATCTGTCTTGGACAAGAATACTCCTATTTGGTCTGATTATGCGTCTTCATAATTGTAGTTTTGCTTCTCTTGCTTGGGTTACTTCCACTGATTTATTTACTATATGAATTTTACTTATTTTTGTCATTTATTATAATAAACATATTAGTTCTTTTACTATCAAATAAAATAAATTGTAGGTCAGGGTTTCATTGGTAATTAGTGATTCTTGATTATTTTATATCACAATGGGACGATTGAGACAGGTTTCAAATACAAATGTGTACAATTAGTCATATTTTTCATCTTCGTGACAATTTTTTTTGTTCGATTAGTCTATAGATCAGATAACATTGGCAAAGGAATATACCTTTTTCTACGAAAGCAAAGCATTTGAGGACTTCATTAGACACTTCACACTTATAAAGCATTTTTATCCTTAGGAGGGTAAAATAAGTTCCGGTATGCTGCAAATTGTAATAGAAGGTGCCAAACAATTTATAGTTTTAAACAATACAATTTAGTTGGATTAATAAAGAAAGACCTCATTACCACGTAAGAAAAGCTTGAGTTTTGGAGTATTGCATTGGAGACGTTCTCCGAATAGAGTATCTCTATATGTCCAAGTAGGAGAGACACACGCGTTACAACCCTCTTTTGAATCTTGACACATTGCGCATCTAGAGATTTTTTTGAGTTTTACATTTGAGATAGTCTTAGTATATTTACCAAAAAAGATAGAAATAATGCAGAAACTCTGCGAATTTGTTGCTCGATTGAGTTTTACATCCTCATGTAATACTAATATACTATTGCAAAATTGTTGCCGACGCGGCAACTTCAACGAGGTATTAGTCATAAAGAAATTCACCACTAGAATCTCTCTAGCTATCTTTGTTTGTAATTTTCCTTTGGTATCATTTGAACTCTAATTAAGTAGTTAGTTAAAGTTTCATTCTTATCATATCTTTGGAATGTCCTGATCGATTGATTCTACTTTGTAGGGGAAAGGCCCCAAACGTATAGGAGCTCTATATGTTACCTGCCAGTTGTTCAAAGTTTACTTTAAGGTAATTTTTGATTAATCTCGTATTCTCTCGCTCAAGTTATTTCATTTCTCTTGTAGATCATTTTGTGCTACATATACTATACTGGTATAGCTCCTATATATGTATTACTTAGTCAAGGGAGAGAGCGGCTTAAGTTACTCTTTGGAGTCTTAGTAATACGAATTTTCAGCTTGGGACAGTGCACCTATGTCGAAGCGTAATAAGAAGCATTGAAACTGCTCGGATTTTTGACTTTGAGGAATTCCCTGTAAGAGACAAGGTAAGAATTGACCTTGTTAAGTAACAAACAAACATTTGCTTAGTATCAGATTTTATTTTCATGTTTTGCTTGAACAATAATCTAACTTGTTTGCTATCCCCTTCTATTTTACTACAGGTCACCTACATGTATTATACAGGTCGCTTAGAAGTATATAACGAAAACTTCGTTGCAGTAAGTTATTTAACCCTTCAATAGGCATGTGATGTGGATAGTGCTCATTGCATTTTTATCCTACATTTTGTATTCAGCAAGTATTAAAATGAAACACATGGAAAAATTGGTTTTTCTCTATTTTGTCCGAACTGGGATGGCTCGGGGCCTCGGGCATAGAATGTAACGGCCTGGCCCATTACAATATAATCGAGGCAGTGTAGGTACTCCCGTTACGGTTTGAGACGCCCGTGGACTGCCTGGTAGGTAATCCCATTACGGGTTTGAGACGCCCGTGGACTCTGCCTGGTACTAGGCAGGTATGCTGGGAGCTGGGTATTGAATTTTTGGAACATCCCCCACCCTAGTGCCTAGATTACCAGTCCTTTTATGTGAAACAGATTAACAGAAAATTCTATGGTTACAAACAGAACAAATTTTCTACAACTGAACGAAAATAGGTATTTGCTATGCGTTTTGGTTTTATCAAATTCTTCATCTTGAACTGATGTAATGAAAGTCGGTTAATCATATTTATTTATTAAAGCATAAAACAGCTTTGTCATTGCAAGTTTTAATTACTACTCTGAAGTGTAAATGTTCTACTTTTTGTTCACCACAGGCGGATCAAAAGCTCACTTACGCCTTAAACCATTGCAACCCTAAAAATGAAGCAAACATAAGGTTTTGTTTCTGTGTGCCTGATTATAAATTTTGAAAGTGATTTTTCTTTATGTTTAGATAAGGAAAGTCGATTTACTTGTTAATTAGTACTGCCTTCCGAGTAGATTTAGCAATTTATGGTGTCTAGGTTACTCTTTCTGGGTATTAAACATCAAGGGCCTCACAGCCAATCCAAGTTCCATTCTTCCAAAAGTGTTGTCCCTTTTTTTTGGTTATTTATGATAAACTTTTCTAGGTTTTAACATGAAATATATCATGTACATGATGATCTATTTGTGGGTCCTATATTCAAGAGGAACGTAATTCATTGTCTTCTGTTTATAATGGAGCAGAATGATCCTGAAATACCTCATTCCTGTAAAGCTTTCAATAGGTATTTTACCTAAAAAGTCGCTTCTGCAGAAATACAACCTTGTTGAGGTATGGATTTATTGTTGTGCTTTTTCTTTATTTCGTAAACCAGCTTTAGAGTAAAATCCCAGTAGACGAACGTTGTTTTCCAAAGCTGAATTAGTGGGCCTGGTGGTGGGTCCTTGTACCCAATAGTCCTATAAATATTGCTCGCCATAATTTTCTTTTGAACTAATAATATTATGCAAGTTCTTGTATCTCTGGAATTCATAAGACACACTCATAAATGGGATAAGTATGACATCTAGGAGTAGATTAATTAATGTAGAGAAACCCCAAAAAGAAAAATAAAAATCCACATAGAACTAAAGGTAACTAGTTCCTTTACTTCTAAAAATAAATTTTGAATGAATATATTAAGAAAAACATTATGTACAAAGAGCTAACTCCCCAACTATTCGATCGAACACCGAGGAAACAAACCCCGATGTAATTGCTTTTTACTAGAGCTCTGAAATACATCTAGGTCTCCCGCAGTATCTTTTTCTCAATTCTTGTGTTCAATTAATTGATTTATTAAGTTAAATTTTTTGCTTCAGATAGTGACAGCTAATGTCGTGCTTAACTAGATTCGTCAGAAACATAGACGAACATCTTATAATCGAATGACGAGTTTTCTTATGGAGTAAGAACAACTCTAAGCTGGAGCATTTCTGTGTTAAACCTGTGAAAGTTACTTAAGATATGAGACAACTGTCACTTTCCCCTAGCCCCTGTATTGTATCAAAAGTCAATATTTCCTATTACGTTTAATTATTGAAAGAAATAGACAAAAAAAATGACAGAATATTAATCACATATCAGTCAATTGAATAGTCTATACGACTCATCTGATTCACTTTTCCAGCTGTGGCTTTTTTTTTGTTAATATCAATAAAGGAGTTAATCGTTCTCCTTTTGCAGTACCATAATGTTGTAGAGTCACTGAAAAAAGGTGATCTCCGACTACTTCGAAGTGCACTACAAGAGCATGAAGACCGGTATGTTTCCTCCTTACTGTTGCACTATGCTTATTAGTTGGTATGATACCAATTTTTCTAAATCTCCATATCATCAGATTCTTACGCTCAGGTGTGTATCTTGTCTTGGAGAAGCTCGAGTTGCAAGTTTATCAAAGACTAGTAAAAAAGATGTAAGTTCCAGCAGAGCCTATAGTTCTTTTATCCGTTGCTAATCATCTTCGAATGTTTATTCACTAACTCTTCGTTTTTTGCTTCATTGCAGCTACATTATCCAAAAGCAGTGGGATCCTAGCAAGGCACACCAAGTGAAGTTGGAAGTGATTGTTAAAGCCCTAAAATGGCTTGAAATGGAGATGGATGTCGATGAGGTACTTTATTACCTATCCTATAAACTTTTGTTCTTTTGAGTTGGGGAGGCTAGAGAGCGCAGAAAATCTTCAAGCTTGCTGGAGCTCAATTTATAGATCAGTTCATCCAAACTAGACGTACAGAGAACCATAGTTTATGAATCAACTCTAACTCGAATCTGTTGGCTGAACAAGCCAAGGTTGGTACTTAGCATGGATCCACCACTCCATCAATCAACCCTGGTTTGCAAGGGCAATCTGCATATCGAATCTATCCTGAGCTCAGGGTTCAGACCTTTTATTTTTGAGAAATGGTTCAGACCTATTTGACCCACTATTGGAACGAGTTAGAAGTTAGAACTAGTATTGGACATTCTAATCTATTTCCCCCAAACCGCTTATTCTTGAAAACAAACTAATTTTTTTTGTTGAACTAGAAAACAAACTAATTGATAGGAAAATACAATTGCACTTTTCCTCTTCCCCCTTTTTCTTTGCAAATACACTTCAGAATAAAATCGCTTATTTTTTAACACAAACTAATGGATAGGAGAATACTATTGCACTTTTGAAGGTGGAATGCATAATGGCGATTCTTATATACAAGAACCTCGTGAAAGGTTACTTCGCACACAAGAGCAAAGTGGTTGTTCTCCGCAAGGAAGATGCTTTTCCTAGATTAAACGGTAAGCCTGTCAATTCATAAATGTTGTAATGAACAGACCTACTATTAGTAGTGCTGCTCCGAGATAAGTTACTTATCATGATTAAAAATTCTCGGTCTTCCATTTTGAAGTGTTTTAGTGTAGTACTACATGATGTAAGAAATTCTTTCACTCGATTATATAGGATAAACATCTTATATTCGTAAAATCATTATCTAAGATAAAAATATATTTTTTTATTTTCATCCCTCAGGTTATTAGTTGCGTAAGAGAAATGTATGCATAAACTGATAAAAGTAGGAATAAATTGTAGTAGGCCTTGTCAGTGTACCCACAGTTTAACCCTTGTCTTTTTTTCTTTTAGAGCAAGACAAGTTCCCCATTTTGGATTCGAAAAATGTTAGCGAAAAATTCTATGATCTTCGTTACCTTTCTTCATCACTTCCAAAGAAATTCGGACAGCAATCATAAATCCATTGTAGTTAACAAATATAACAACAGAAATCATAAATCCATTGTAGTTAACAAACATAACAATTAACTTCGTCACCTTCCTCCTCAAACTTAATAGTTAATTCCACTCTCCAATTCCTCCTGTCTAATTTACGGAGTTGAGATGAAGCACACTTTGGGGGAAATAAAACAAGATGGGAGAGTAAGGTTGAAGAATATGAAAATACTTGTAACATGCTTGAGGTCATCTGTAAGATGAAATCCATTCATAACTCAAATAACATCAAAATACGATGTTGTTTGTTTTTTATTTTTTCAGATCTGAAATCTGAACTGGGATGTTGGCTGAATTGAGTCCATGTCTGAGTGGACTGAAAAATAACCTTCAAATTTCAGACTTCAAAACAAGTCTGATATAAAGGCATAATATCTGAAATATGTTAAATGACACTAATGCCCCCATGAATTACAAATATTTCATACTCAAATATTTTACCACCAACGCCGCTAGACCACCACCACCGCCGGAAATTGCAACCACCATCACCACCAGAAATCGACAACCACAAAATTAGCCAAAACCAAAGCACACACCACCAGATTCAATTTGTTAGAGAGAGAGAGGAACTGAGAGAAAGAGAAACAGAGACGGAACCCTCGCCGGATCTGGCGAGGGTTTAACTTCGTCGATCGGTTAGAGGGGTAGAGAGAGATAAAGAACTAAACCGCCGGATCTTCATTTAGAGAGATCTCGTCGAAAGGACAGAGAGAGAGAGAGAGAGGAACTGAGAGAGACAGAGATAAAACTTAACCCGCCAGAGACACAGAGAGATCTCGCCGAGAGAGAGAGATCTCGCCGGGCTATACAGATTCCGCTAGAGAGACAAATTTCGCCGGACTGAGGGCGAGAGGCTGAGAAATGGAGAAAGAGAGATCGAGAAATTTAAGGTTTTGCTTTTCTTTTTATTAGAGAGAAAAAGTATAGGGTTTTGAGAAATTGGGGTTTTTCGTGAAAAATATTAAAAGGTGTATAAATGTAAAATTGTTAATTCAGTCCTAAAGATTCAGATTTAAAAAAACAAACATCTCACTTACAAAATAAATCAGCCAATAAGACGTACAAAAACAAACAAGTAGCACCTTAATAATCTGAAACCGGAATATACTTTTTCTGTAATCTTAGTTTAGTTGTTTTCCGTGATTTTGCATTCCGATGGAATTAGATCTTAAAAACAAGTCTTCGTGTCCAGTGCATGATTTTTTAACTTAAAAATAACAGTTTCGAATTTGAGAAAGAACTTGCTCGAAGATTTGATTTTACTAGAGAAGTACAAGAACTAAATTATACAAGTAAATTACACAGAAATAAAACTAAAGTTCAGGTTCAGATCTTAAAAGAAAACAAACATAACCGAAGCATCTTAGTTCAACAATTTCGAAAGAGAAATACAGGTAACGAAACATCAAGCCAAATAAACCTCAAATTACAAACAATTCTTAACACAAGAAAAACCCCATTTATTAGATGGAACTTAAAATGAAAATGCAATTCGGTGAAGAAGAGTTTTCATTCATTTCTTCTTGAAAAGAATTTGTGTGATCATCCATTCTTCTCCATTGTTATATGAGAATTGTTCATACCCACCTATACAGAAAGTCCTTATGTGAGTAATGACTTGGTTAACTGCTTCTTTACTTCCAAGGCCAGGTTCAAGTATTTCTCTTGCTGCTTCAATGGTGTTATCGAGTTTCTTCCTCCATGCCTCTCTGCAATCAAGATAAATATCAATGACCATAATCATTTTTTCTAGTTATGTCTTGGGGTGAATTTGAATTCATCATCAATGATTCGATTCATTTCCTTCTCTGGGTTGAAGAAATTAAACTTATGGATGTTTGATCTTTACTTACACTGAACGAGCCATGTGCATTCCGTTGACAACCCAATGATCAAGAGCTGAAACATCATCCTACAACCACACAAAAAATCAAAACCTCCATGAAAATCCAGTCTAAAACTGTCGGAATTTCATTGCAGTTAATGCAATATGATTTACCTGAAAGTAGAGAAGAGTAGAAGATGACAGTATGGTCACACAACCCTTGGGGAAGATGAAACCTGAGTACCAGTCATCTTCGTCGAGTGCCTGAATCAAATAGACATCGAAAAAGAAATTTTAGATATTAGGAGAAGCATAATTTAATCGTTATACTTCAGAATAATACTTATGAAAGCATATTAGGGCCAACTTCTTAATGATCTGACCTCAAAGTTATGGTTGAAAGTTTTGTGGCTAATGTGATCCACAAAAAGAAGACTGTCTTCTGTCATCCAAGTTGATAATTTCTTCATGAACAGTTGAATGTTCTTCATGTGCTGCGGAAGAAAAACAGAATCAGCTTCTGATTACTAATTTGTTGATTACTCGTTCTTTTTCTTTGTTTAGGTTAGGTTTGTTTTTCTCTTATTGTCTGAATCTGGCTTCAAAATTTACAGAATAATTATTCTGAAAGTATCTGTAACCCATTCAGATTCGGAATCAGATTTCAAATCTGAATCAGACAAAAAGCAAACACTACTTAAATTAAGTTGTAGTAAAATAAGTAGAAAATATATACTTCTATAGTTTCAACAACGAGTATCCGATCATATGTCTTGTCCGTGTCAAATTTAGTAACATCTGCGAATATTACATCAACGTTCGTCAACTCAAGCTTCCTGTAAACAAATAAAATCCCAAATAAATCATAGATTCGACATAGAGTTCCGGTAAGTGCTTTATCTTTGTTATGATTTGAAATATTGTAGTACAATTAGAAACTTACTCTGCCTGTTGTTCGATGTAGTTTGCTTGTGCCTTTGAATTAGTAAGACCTGTAACATGACAGTTCTTGTACTTTTCCGCAATATAAAGAACGAGACCTCCTTGACCGCAACCGATATCAAGAACTGTTTGCCCGTCTTTGATTTGTGCTCTTTCACAGTATAATTCGTGGGCTGCTTCCTCTGCTTCGTCAATTGTCGAGTTCTCATCTTTGAAGTAACAGCAACTACATCAAATCTTTTTCTTTAAGATTTTTATAATGGAGTAATCAACTCATGATCACATCAATTAACATAATAACACAACTAAAACTCTTTCAAATTTCAAATTTTCTTAGTATAAACATGGTTTACCATGTTTTGATCTGTTTTTCTCATACACCTACCCGCCTGTTTGACCTCATATTTTGATATGTAGACTGTTCGACTTGATAATAATTGGGTAAGAAATTTATCATAACTTTCCGCTTTCCTTCTGTTGAGGGGTCAAACAGCTCATAGTGCTAGGGATACTAATCTTCATCTAGGGGATCAAGTCGTCTAATGGTCCAAATATGGGGCTAAACGAACAAAATGATCACAATATGAGGGCTAACTGAGATTTAGTCCTCTTTTGTAAACTGATCCATAAATTTTCTTTTGAATCAAATATTTCTTAATCCATACAAATGAATATTTATAAAAGGGAGATGCTAGAGTGCCCAATTTTTTGGGCATTTTAATGCCGAGCTGATGTGGAATCACTAAAAGACAAGGTTTTTTCAAAGTTTGATTACGGTGGGGACCGCTTTTATTTCTAAATGAGGAAATATGTCACCCTCTAAGTACCAATTTCTAAGTCACTCTATCATTTCCCTTTATTTTATAAAAATGAACCTAGTCAACACTTGGTTGCCCAGATGCTTGAAATTGTTGGCATGAACTCCAAAATTCAGGAGATCTTGGGTTTGATTCTTGGAGGAAGTGGAATCCATGATCATTAAAGGTATACACAATAAGTTAGTCAGACTTTAAGCCTCTTTAGTATGTTGTTCGCCTTTAGGCCTTTTCCGTTCTTAATTTATCTTAGGCGGTTATCGCGCTTATCACATCTTAATGATGTATTAATATCTTGTAATGACTACTGTAGATCGGAGTCCATATTCGAAAGAAAATGAATCTAGAAAAAAGGGTTGATCAAAACCTCTGTTTGACAGTTTTGCCAAAAACTGCCTCCAAGAAAGCAGTAGGTAATTCATAAGTTTCTTTATTCATTGTGTCTATCTCCCCTGACATAACCATCTCTTTCAATCCTATACAAAAATAAAAAAGAAACAGTACAAATTTGAGTGTTTCATAATTTCAATACTTTAGAGAGAGAGAGAGAGAGAAAGACAGAAAAAAAGAGAGAGAGAAGGAGACCTTTAATGAAGTCTAAGTTGAAAGCTAATTGTTTTTCATGAGTGGGTTTGTAACCCCATTGGATACGTCTGTCCCATTGATGTCTAATTAGCTTCTTAAGTTCTTCATCTTCAATTTCTCCTTTCATCAACCTCCCCATGATCTCCGCAGCTGATGATCCCATCTTTTTTTCTTTTTCCTTTACTAATCACAGAATTTGCTTCTCAATAACAAAATCTAGAGAGAGACAATTTTGCAGAGAAAGAAAGTATTGAAGAGCTACTAATAGGACTCGACTTTATATAGAACTTAATTTTGGTTTATTTTATTTAATTGGTTGAAAATTGTGTAATTTTATAATTCATTATTATTGCTCACGATCCAAATAAAAAAATATGTTGCAATTACACTCACTGGCATTTTTTGGTAATATATCAAATATAATAATTCTCCCATTTGGTTGGTAAACCCTAGTCATTTATGGCGGCTTTAATGGACTGGAAGTCCAAAACTAAGAGAAAATTACTCAGGAAGTCCAAAAGCATGTGAAGGTGACCAAATTACCTTGTGTGTAATTCCCTTGCATGTATTCACTTTGTGGGGTTTGTATGTTATGCAAATATTGGACGGAAAAAAATAAGTAAACGGTCCAAATTTTGGGAGGAAATTCGAACATAGGGAAGACAAAAAATTCGTAACAGGTTCGTATGTCAGGGAAAGTGCAATTTATTTTTATTTTTTTCTTCCACTCTTGCCCTTTGACGAGACATTTCCAGTTTTTCTAACAATCTGAAGTCGAACAGATCCAAAAAATTCGAAATGAGCCCAAAAATCAGAAATTCCTGTTAAATGGGGAATATATTCCTTCTCTTTCTTTCTCTAAAATATTCTGTTAAATGGGGAATATATTTCTTTCTCTTTCTTTCTCTAAAATATTCAGATCTTATCTTCTTCATCTCTTTCTCTCTCTCAAATTTTGATATGTGGTGCCATATTTTTTGAAAATTTGGCTGAAATTTTTGGATTCCACCCATTATTTTGTTTCAATTCCTTCTTCCTTCTTGTTTATACATCTAAAAGTTTTATGTTCTTCTTTTTCAGGTGAATGATTTCCTTTAATGTTTATTATCCAAAATCGATATTTTGGGTTTCTTTCTCTCTCTAAAACAAGATCAAAGATCGACTTCATACGGTTCAGAAGATCAAGAATCGTAAATCATTTATGATCGGTTTCGTATGGTTATGTTCTTATTAAGAGATTTCTGAATGAAATATCTGACTTTTCTGGATTCATGGATCTTAAAATCTTAAACTCAAGATCTATGATTTCTTAATTAAGAGTTTTGTGATTTATGATCTATTATTTTTTAGTTCTAATTAGGAGTCGTGTGAATGAAATCTAATGAAGAGTTGTGTGAATGAAATCTATAATTTTTTAGACCTGTTACCTTTTACTAACTTTTTAAATCTGGTCCATCATATTTAGTTTCCCTTTAATTTCCTATACTTTCTATTCAAACAGTGTCCAGTACATAACATAACGTCTAATGAACTTCATTGAAATAGGTTACATTTTGGAAGGAACATATAGGAAATTTTATTATGTACCGTAAATAACAAAATGTCGTACAAATCTTCATTGAAATAGTTTACCTTTTGGAAGGAATGTATAGGAAATTTTATTATGTACTATACATAACAAAATTTCCTACTTTCTATCCAAAAAGTGTCCAACACATAACAAAATGGCCAGTACGTAAAAAATGTCCTGTACATAACAATATGTCTTGTGAATTTTCAGTGAAATAATTTAAGTTTTGGAAGGAGTGTATCGGAAATTTTATTATGTACCGTAAATAACTAAATGTCCTATAAATTTTCATTGAAAAAAAAGAAAGGCCAACGCTTTGAGGAAATCAAAATATTTTCAGGGATGTAAAATTTTAAAGGGAATATGCAAAATTTTGAAAGTTTTTCAAAGAAACAAATTTTCGGGGAATCCAAAATTAAAGTTTTATAACAAGTCCAAATACTTTTACATTTTTCTGGTAGGTCCTTTTCTCTTTGGCCCTCTCCTATTCCACTTTCTTTATAACACTAACAGTCAACATTTTTAGAGAGAGAAAAACCTAGAAAACCATCAAAAAATTTGGATCATTTTCAAGTATGGTGCGATCAAAGGCTTCTTCATCAAACAATAATCTTCAAGAGAGGTAATAATTATTCCCCTTCTTCATCATTAAGATCTCTTAAACCTATGGTTTTGATTTTTGTAACCTAGGGTTTTAGGATTTAGATTTTGTAAACTTAGAATCTATTGTTGTTTAGGATGTATTAGTTGTTTAGGGCTTAGGTATTGGACGAATTGTTTGTGTTTAGGGTTTAGGGATTTGAATCTAAGTTGAACTGTTCGTGTTATGAAGAAAGTGGCTTGAACTTGAACTGTTCGGAGAACCATAGATTCACGAACATTTCGTGGTTCTCGAACTCAGGAACATTTCGTGGTTCTCGAACTCACGAAACTTTCGTGATTCTCTGACTCACGAGAGGTTTCGTGGTTCTTGAACTCACGAAACTTTCGTGGTTCTACAAGCCACGAAATTTTGGTGGTTCTACTAGCCACGAAAATTTTCGACAATGTACAACCCACGTTCTGTTTCGCATTGATGCTTTACTACACTGCCTTTGTATGGGCTAATTCATAGACCATACATATTGGAATCATACTTATTTGGAATATTACGTTATGTAGGCGTAAAAAAACAGAGAGTGGACCAACTTGCTCAAGTGTCCCCCCCACGTGTTGTGGTTTGTCGCGGTAGAGGAAACCCCCTACTATGTTTTAACGTGTCCGACGTCAGGAGTTACACACCAAACAGAATATTCAGAGAAGTACGAGGCAGCAACCTAATTTGTCGGATGACGAGTCGAACGAGTCGGGTGATGAAATCGTGAATGAAGAGCAGGCAAAAGAATCACGCGACGTCTCAGGCGAAGAGTCGGGCCACGAGTCGGGCGACGAATCGGGCGAGGAGTCGGATGAGGAGTCTGAAGAAGGAGGCGAAGAACAAATAAAAGCAGGCGAAGAAGCAATAAAAGGAGGCGAATAAGTGAGAGAAGGAGGCGAAGAAGCGAGAGAAGAAGGCGAATAGAAGAGGCAAAACAAGTTCAAGAACCCTCTCTGGCTGACGAGGACGGATTCCCTGTGGACCGATCGTCACTTAAGTTCTATAGGTGGCACATTGCCAACCATATATGGCATGACACGGTATATGTTTATATTTGAATGGTCAATTATTTTAATCTTTTCTCTTATGTATTTTGTTTTATTTTCGTTAATTATGAGTTGGTTTCCAGTTTCTGGATCGAATTTTGACCGTGAAGCCCATGGCTGGGCGGATTGATAAATGGGAGCTCCACTAAGAGTGCATCTTTGTACAAGAAACGGTTAAAAAATCCGGATTTTAATCAATTATTGATCATGTGTATCGAAGGCCAGACGAGACACTTGTTAGTGCTTTCTTAGAGAGGTTTTATCCAGAGACCAACACCTTCCATTTACCGTTTGGGGAGATGATGATCACACTTAACGATGTGAAACACATCGTTGATCTCCCTGTTGATGGGAATGCGGTAAATGATGTAACAAGTGGTATAATGAACGTGGAAGAAATGTTAACTTTGATGAATAGAACCCTGGGACTTGCTCGTAATGAGGCGAGGGAAGCTTTAAAGAACGGGCATTTGAAATCAGTGAAATTAGATTTTCTGAAGGAAAAATTTAGAAAGTCGAAGAATAATCAATCGAGGCAGAAGAAGGAGTATTCGACGAGGGTGTATTTACTTTAAGTTGTCGGATCTTGTATTTGCCCCTAGGTTTGAAGTGAAACAAATGGGTGGATGCTTTACCCTTCTTATGGTACGTGCGAGTTTCGTACTCAATCATTTTTTTAAGTATTTTTATAATTAGTTTACTAAATCTCTGAAGCATTTTCTTAGGTTTGGATTTACGAGCATTTTCCGAGTCTTAATAAATGGGGTGTAATCGGAATTTCAAGAACGGTTGTCCATTGGCTGGGAAATGGTTACCTAAGCCTGCTAGGAATCTCCAAGCTAGAAAGAAAACACTTATAGATTTTAGGCAGAAACTGGGCAACCTGATAGCTACAGAAGTAAGTCATATACTCCATATAATTTTCATACGTAAAATAGTTTCAGTTTCTTCAAAATGAATATTTATAATGTAAGTTGTTTGGGACAGGTTGATTGGGATCCTTATGGGAAGTACAGAGATCATTATGAGGCCGACGAGTTGTTATACTACCATGGGATGATTGTATATTTCGAAATCACTGGCTTATTATACCCTTAACGAACCCTCCGTCAGCTCGGATACGTTCAGTCTATTCCAAAACCTCCTCGCTCTCATGATCCACTGAAGTCTGTATTGACGAACAAGAGGTACGTGGCTTATTACAATCCATCAACTGCTTGGGAATGAGAAAACAAATAAGACCGCACCAAATCTAATTCACATCGTCTCCCTATCACTACTCCCGGACAAATTGTAGAGGATTACATGTCATGGTATGCAACGGTTTCTCACCTTAAAGTATGTAACCCAACTTATGTAAGAGTTCAAGAAGTTCCTCCTCCAGACCCAATAGACTATGAAAGCATGTTCAAAAAATGGTAAGTAATACAACTTACGGGGTTGAATTTTTATTAATCACCGAACTTTAGTACTAAACTTAATTTTATATAAATTCTTTTTCAGAAATCTCGTTTGGTAAAATTTGCTAAAAAGTTGAGGACATATGGGGGTGGTCAAAGCGAGCCTATTTCTCCAAAGACGAGGGAGAATATGATGCACATCGCGGAGTTGATAGCCAAAGAAACTGAAGATGTGCTTTTAGATTAAGAAAGTTGAAGACGCTCTTGTTGAGGAAACTTTTTATTATTTTGAATACATGTCATATTTTGAAAGGGGGTTTTGATGTAAGACGACTTTTATTTCAATCAAAATATTTATTTCCCGACTCGGTATTTTGAAAAGTTTATATGAAAAACACCTTGACCATAGCTTATATGCTCAAAATAAGATAAGAATGGTGGTTATATGTGCTCAGAAATATGCCAAGTCCCATTTTGTGGGTTCAGTGCTCACCCCCCGGGACATTTACTATCTTGTAGACAAATGATTTCATGTGATTAGTGATTTAGTTCAAAATATTGAATCTATCATTGGAGGATATATCATTTTCGACTAGCATCTCTGTGGAATGAGTTCATGTCTTTCAAATACCACTCTCTTGTTTTTTATCCTTTAGATACAGTTCTTCTTAATTCATTTGGCTAAAGTGGTTAGTCTTATTTGATCTTTTTGTATCAGACATAATCTCTGCATACCTTTTTCTTTGCACAACATCATCATCTTTTTCTATTTTGATCTTCACTTCTTCTCCTTTTTGCATATCCGCCATTTCTTTTTTGGCTTTATCTTTTGCAGTATTTTTATCCAATTTCTCCTCTAATGCTTTTTCTTTTTCTAACTTCTTCTCTAATTTCTCTGTTAATGCTTTCTGTTTTTGTAAAATCTCAAAGCTAGATGGATTCCTTTTAGTCGACCTATCATTCTGACTTTGCTTTTTTGAAAGTCGACCTTTTCCAACAATCGGTTCTTGAGGTTCTCTCATGTTTTTTGTTTAAGGAACGCCCTTAGTTCAATTCTCATTTGCCCCCTCTCTGGTTGTGAGGCTTTTAACCACCTTTCTCTGACTATCATATGTTCAGGTAGGTCTTCATAGTTCGCTTCCTCGACCTCGATCAAGACATCATATGACAATTGTCTCCAATATCTATCGATGATATCAAGTGGTACAGGAACATTACTGGCAAGTTGCTCAACCAACTCATGTTTACATGGTAAACCATGTGTACAACTAAGTATACAAAGGCAAACATTCTCCCTCCCATAATAATCAACCCGAGTCATGCAACCACATTCCTTCATTTGTCGAAATGCTTAATTTGATGCGCATGCATCACTTTCTCAAATTATCCTTAAATAAGTCTGTGATCCCAATAAAATGAACATCTAAGCACTTTGAGCAGCTTCCCAGCATGAAACAAAATTTTCTAACGAATTATTCAAGAAACATTTCAGTGTCTCGTGTTCTCCCTCAACTCTACTTATTGATGTGGTGCCGTAATGTCGTATCTGGTTTGTCCAAAAATTAACAAATTTCTCTTTGTAGAGTGACAACCATTTATCTTGACAATAACTTACTAACTCTAGGGAGTCTTTTCTCGATTTCTCTACGAGCTTATTAACCCGGGTCTTGTATAGTTTCTTAGTATCTGCCCACATGACAAGCTGCCATTCATTGAAAAACTCATCTATAATTTTATCTTTCTCAAGTTTCTTCTCACTTGCATCCATCTTTTTATCCTTATCTACAATTTCTATGTATTTTTCAGCCTTGGCCCGGACATTCTTGTTTATATACTATATACAAAGTATATGTTTCGCATCTGGAAATACGATCTCAATTGAATTTATCAACGCGACTTCCCTGTCAGTAGGAGAGTCACCAACACTATATAACTGTCGCAAACATTGCACAACCCAAGTTTAATGTTCCGTCTTTTCGTTGCTTATAAATGTGTTTGCCACTGTGAAGGTCTTCCTAGTCGAAGTGGCTGAGACTACCTGGAGCAAAGGGTGTTTGAACTTGTTGGTTTGATAAGTGCAATCAATGACAACAAACTGAGGGAAACACAACGCAAGCTGAACAATCCTACGATGTGCAAAAAAACAAGTCCTTTACCGCTTCGAAACTTTCATAGCATCTATACTTGACTACATAGTGACAATCCATGCACAAGTTCATAAACTGTTGCATTACTTACATACCTTCACTTTCCTCACACTTGACCTTTCGTTGAGCATTTTACACATTCTTCATTGTAGAAAAGTTATCTTTTTTCGTTCGTTTCATATGCAACAATATATCTTTGGGGCGTGATCCACTTTTAGCTAATGAAGTAACTTATTTTAGCTCATCTTCTTTATACCTAGCTGCATAGGCATGACCCGTGAGGCATTTCTCCAGCTGGTGGTTGTGGTGTCCATCGAGTAATTCAATAATCCACTTGTCGCGAGGTACGTTATATATGACCTTTATACCAAATGGGCAATCACATTTAGAATAACCCGTATGCCTCCTTTTATTTGGGTCCGTATTAGAAACTCAATTTTCCCTTTGTGGTTATCAAAAACACCGCTTCGACTACACCGAAACAAAGGTATACGACCCCTTTCCTTCATTGTTTACTGACTTCCTCCCTTTTTTCACAATAACAAATCGAGCTTCTCTAATAGTTTCGCTATACAAAACTATTGCCGCATCCCTCGAATCAAACAACTGCGACACATAAAAAAAATACATTACATGTTTTACAAGAATGAATCAATTCATACATCGGTAATAACGGTAACAAGGTGTTCCACAAATTACATACCACGTCTTTTGGATATAAATGTGATACATCGACAAACATTGGAATAGTTGCTCCATCTCCGGACATTGAGAAGCATTTGAATCAAGTTTAAAAAACTGAAAAGAATGAAAAGGAAATAAGTACATAAAAAGTCTAAAGGAAGAAAAATGTCACTGATGCATTTCGTGGACTAAGTAGACACGAAGTATTCCGTATTTTCATAACCCACGAAATGATTCGTGCTTTGCCAGTTACGGTATGGTTCGTGAGCCGTACAACCACGAAATGGCTTTTTTCTGTTTCACGAACCTCCTTCGAAGTTTTGAACCAGCTGGGGTTTTAGGGTTAAAAAATGGGTCCGTGGGTATATAGACCAAAATAATATTCAAAAAAGGTTTATGATCCAATCTTCCCAAAACATGGATATTTAGTCCTTTTACATTATGGACATAATAACCCATTCTTTATGAGAAAACTACCGTCCATGTCCCTCCTACAAAAATCACGGGATTTTTAATTTTCCAGGGTGAATTTGGAATGTTTCAAATGTAGGCGTGATTTAGGGGATTTAAAGCAACTAACTATAAATCCGAAATTGATTTTTATCTATCTTCTAACAGTTTTGGAAAGCAAATCTATTTCCAAAATCAATTCAAAACAAAAATCGTAACCAAATCAATTTTCTCTCTCTTTACAGATTTGGAAACCAAATCAATTTTCTCTCTCTTACTATGTAAATTTTTTTCGATTCAAATCAATTTTCTCTCACTTAACTTTCAGATTTGGAAATAGTATATTTTCTAGGATCAATTTAGCGTGATTTGGGGGTTAATATACAAAACATATAAATATCATTTTCTCTCACTTAACTTTCAGTTTTGGAAATAGTATATTTTTCTGAGAACATTAAAGCAACATATGTTTTCGTTTTTACTCATACATAAATACACATAGAATACAAATTATGAAACAAATACGTAAATTATGTATTATTTATGACGAGGAAACCATCATTTGTCAAATATACAACATAATTTATCAAATGTATGTGGGTCTTGTTCAATAAATTACACATAATTTCTTTTACATTACATATAATTCCTTTACATTCTGTTACAAAAAAAAGTACAAAATCTTCTTTGGTTCAAAAATGGTGTCCGTCCATGTACTCTCCATTAGTTTCGTTGACTCACTTTGATTTGATGATTCTCTTTGAAATTTCATCTGGTATATCAAATCTACACACATAAATACACATACATTAAAGAAAAAAAAATCATATATTGTATTATAAACTACATGTACAATTTCGTAAATTATATATAATGTTTGTCAAATTTTGGCAACATTTGAAGGCTTTGAGTAGTTTGGTAAACTTATCAAGGCTACTGTTTTTGGTGAAAAGTACACGTAATGGTAAATAAATAATACATAATTTATGAGCACTTATACGTAAATTATATACATAATGGTAAGAACATGAAGATATACGCAAATTATATATACTTTATTGCAAAGTATACGAGATTTGATAGTAAAGCGAAGTATTTTTACTAATGAAATGAGTACTGTTTTGGTGTTAAAGCACGGGTAATGTTCTGTAAATTACCCATAATTTACTATAGATTGTGGTAATTTACGATACAGTACATGTACTGTAAATTCTGTTATTGAAAACCAGATCTGAACAAAAAAATGAGAATATCATTAAGCTTAAACTACAAATCTAAAGATATCTGCTATGATGATTGATTGCAATAATGTCAAACTCTAGTTGAAGGATTAAACATCAAGATCAAAAACATAAATGAAATTTTAAGAGAGGGAAAGAAAATAAACATCAAACATTCGATTGATAATTGATAATCTGATCTCACGAAATATCAGAAACAACAGAAAATTAAACGTAGATCTAAAGAAATATGATATTATCACTGGATGCAAACATAGCATACTAACTTTGAAGGAATCATTGAATAAGGAATAAACATAAAGATCTTAAACAGTTATGAAAATTTTAGGGTTTTAGTTATAAATCATTGAATAAGGAATAAACATAAAGATCTTAAACAGTTATGAAAATTTTAGAGAGAGAAAATAAACATCATACATTCGAAATTAATGAATTAGTAAACAGATCTATAGATATGTAGCATAAATCTGATACGTTTTATAATAGAGCGAAATAATTAGGGTTTTAGTTATAAGAAGAAATATTAGATATTAACAATGGTGTTTATAAAGATTTCGAAAGTATTAAACCTGATAATGATGAATTTGGACAGCAATATAATGTAGAAGAAGAAGATTTTCTGAGTTTAATGGAGGTTTGTCAACTAAATCGGTTTTAGAGAGATCAAATAAAGAGTTTCCGTTACTGAAAATAATGAAGATATCCTTACTTTGAATAGAAACATGATTGGAGAGAAATATGGGAGATAATAATGAAGATATCCTTACTTTGAATAGAAACATGATTGGAGAGAAATATGGGACATAAATATGGAAAAAGATATGCATAGATTTCGAATATAAATTAGTTATAAAATATGGAAAGGTTAGATTGGGGATTATGAAATAATATTTATTCTAGAGATTTGTGTTTTCTCTCTAGATGAGACCAAATGGACTAGATATCCATTTATATTATTTTTTTGGTTTTAAAACCCTTTATAGGATTAGAGAGGATTATATCTACTATTAGGACCCGTTTTTTGGACTATAAACCTAAAAATTCTTAAAAAATTCGAAATAAATAAAGTAAAAAAGCCATTACCTCTTCAATGTCATCTAAACCCAACCATAATTCTTAATCTTCTTGAGTGAGGCTGTCTTGAGCTCTACTTCCATCAACATTATCAACTTTGTTAAGTTCTTTCGCCATATTTAGGATTTAAGAGAGTGTAACTGATCTGAAATTTTTGAAGAAAAATAAAGTTGTTTAATGGTTCAAAGATGAAGATGCAGTGTAGTTATGAACAAAAAAAAGTTAATGGAGGTGTAATGGAGTTGACTACAAGTTTTAAAACACAACTTTTTTGTTTGATCCCTAGGAAGATTTTGTAGGTTTTGTTTGCTTATTGGAATAGTTAATTACTAAACCATCCAAAATTAGAAATTTTTTTTGAAGTCCCTAAATTTATTTCCCCATAATAATTTACAAAAGAAATTGGTCAAATCAAATTCACCAATTTTGACCAAGTCTTCACTCCCCGAAAAATATTTTGGTTTCCCCAAAACGCTGGCCAAAAGAAAATATGTTTGAGAAAGGGAAAGTAGTTAAGATTGGAGAGAGAAAATATGTGTAAAAAGAAAAAGAAATATGGAGAGAATCATGAAACAATTTCACTAAAAATTATGTAAAAGAGTGAAATTGTGTAAAAGATTATTTTTCGTTCATTGTAAACAAAGAAACAAATCAATGGAGTAATCATGAAACAAATCAATGGGAAACCACCAAAAATGAGGAAAGTATAAATTCAAAGTAGAAAATCTGGGACAAAAAAGTGAAAAAAGAGAAAGAAATCTGTTGAGATTGGAGACAGAAAATATGTGTGGGAGAAAAAAAAGAGTAGAGAGAGAAAGTTTGTAAATGACAAGTTTGTATAGAAAAATCTGGAAAGAGAATTAGAGAGAGGAAGTAAAAAATAAAGAGGGAAAGTAAAAGAGTAGAGAGAGAAAGTTTGTAAATGGCAAGTCGGTAAATTTTGCAATGGTAATTCCTAGAATTCGTGGAAAGTACAAGATTTTGTTGGGAGTGGCGTCAGATTCTTTTTCATGGCATTTTCGTGATTATTGAAAAAACCAAGGTCATTCTCATTTTTTGATTTGGAAGCCTGATGTTATGGACCTGCAACATATTGTTTCTCTGACACGGGTTGGGTTCTTATACTTGGGCCCATTTTGGGCGTTTTGCCCAACTCCTTAATATTGAACACATATTGTAAAATGTTGATGGCATTAGTGTTACCCCTGTAAATGAAAGCAAATTTGTAAAATTTAGAAGAGCATAGAGGAAAGTATAGTGAAAAGAACGACGTAAAATACTTAGTTTTGTTCACAAGACATTAACCAAGATTATTTATTGTGATACCCCATGTCTTAGTATTTGGCGATTATTGTACTTGCTTTTGGCACCTTAGGCCCAAGCCCAAAGGTACAGGAGAGTTTTGTTCTCAGGGAAGACTTCACGAGCCCATCTAAAAGGCTCCGCCACTTACTAAGTTTGAGGGTACACCTGTAGTCTAGAATCTGGGCACTCTCACGAGCGATCTGTGAATATTATGGCTTGTGATAGTCCGATATATTGCTCGCAAGAGTGTCTAGACCCTAGACTATAGGTGTACGCTCAAATTAATAAGTGACGAGATCTTTTTGGTGAGCTCGTAGAGTCTTCTTCGCAAACAAAGTTCATTACCTATAAACTTAAGCCTAAGGTACCAAAAGCGGAGACAATAAGGCTCGCCGTCACAATTATAAAGGAAGGGGAGCCGATATGTAATGTATATCAGAACTTTTTCTTTAACTTTAAGTAGCTTCAGTCACATGTTCTTTTGTAACAGGCCGCAGCTTTGGGGAATAAAGAATAATCTCTGGAGAATAAATTCTCTACGGAATCCTTATTTTTTTGTGCATTCTCGGGGACATATTTTATATTAGTCCAAAAAACCCACTAGATCAAACATTGACCCCTAACCTTCATCTTCTTTATCCTCTTCAACACCTCAACTTCCCACCACCGTCATTCCGACCATCATTGCCACCTTTTCTGTTTCCTCTCTTCTCCTAAGAACTTCGTTATAAATTTCAAGCCTCTTCAATATCATAATCCTTTAACGGTTTGATTTTTAATTGGTGCACTGATAATTCCTCTTCTTAAAAGAGTCGGATCTTATCGGAAATCTTCGATATTTTTTGTTTTCAGAAAAAAATTTATTTACTCTTAGATTTGTAGGGTAATTTGCTATGTTTCCAAAAAGAATTTTAGGGTTTTAAGGAGAATTGATTCTATCCATATGATATCTTTAAGATAAGATTTCGTTTGGCTGTATAGTTTGTGTGAATCACTTGTTGGCGCCTGACATCTTAGTCTCTTAATTAGATACATACATAGTTTCCATGAAAAATCCTTTTTTAGGGAAAATTAGTTTTGAAGTATTAGTGTCTATTTAACCTAGGTACTTTTTTTTGTAGATTTAATGCAGGTATAATAGATTTCTATAGTTAATCGGTTGTGATGTTTTTACAATCATCTCTTGGTTGAAAAACATTGAGATCATGATTCAAGAGTTTGGCTTATGAAGATTTTGTAGAGAAACAAAATAATAAAGGTTTCGTGGTTAGAGAGAGAAAACAAAGGTATCATGGTTAGAGAGAGAAAAATGATAGGAGAGACTTGTTATTGTCACAATAAAGAAGAGAGACCGCGAAAGAGAGAAAAATTAACTTCAGAGAGAGAGAGGGAGATTAGTGAGAGGTATAAGATGTAACTTTTGAGTTCTCTTCACTGTGAGAGACTCAATAACATTCTTTTAATTTATAGATGATTACACTCATTACATAAGGAAGGAATACAAAGATCAATGGACTATACAAGAAAATTGTGATACAATAGAAAGAAAAATATTCTTGCATATATTATATTATTTGGTATAATATCAATCAAATATCTACCATAATCAATTAGTTGCTTGATTGGTGTCAATGATATCTTGGGTTGATCTAATATGCCCCCTCAAGTTCAACGGCCTATGGAGAACGTTGAGCTTGTCACGTAGTAACCTAAACTGAGGTGTAGATAATCCTTTTGTAAAAATATCGGCCAATTGATCTTTAGTGGAAATGAGCTTGACTAAAAGATGCTTTTGTCTTATCATTTCTCGAACAAAGTGAAAATCAATTTCGACGTGTTTAGTACGTGCATGAAAAATTGGATTTGAAGTTAAATATGTAGCACCAATATTATCACACCATAAGGTTGTTGGACAAGCAATTGCCCGATATTCCGCTTTAGTACTAGATTTTGCTACAGTTCTCTGTTTTTTAGAGCTCCATGATATAAAATTTATTTTTCAAAAATGCAGCATAACCACCAGTTGATCTTCTATCATCAGGACAACCACCCCAGTCGGCATCAATGAAGGAGACGATTTATAAAACTGTAGTCCATGGGAGACTGTTTGTTTTAAATATCGTAATATACGCTTAACAAGTTGCCAATGCTCCGTCCAGGGTTTTTGCATAAATTGACATGTTTTATTCACTACATGGGAAATGTCGGGGCGTGTTATGGTTAGATATTGTAGGGCCCTTACCACACTTCGATATTGAGTGGCATCAGATAAAACCTCACCAAATTCAGAAGAGAACATATGTGATGATGAAATTGGTGAGGAGATAGGTTTAGAATCTTCTATCTCTATCTTTATTCTTTTCAAAAGATCTACAATATACTTTTGTTGAGAAAGAATAACACCAGACTGATTTCGAGTAATTTCTATACCCAAAAAATAATGAAGATCCCCAAGGTCCTTCAGAGCAAATTCTTCACTAATTTGTTGCAAAATTCGTTGAATAACTGAGGTGTTATTTCCAGTAATTAATATATCGTCAACATAAATTAAAAGGTAAAGAAGATTCGTCCCTTCTTTTAAGATAAACATGGAAACATCAGTTTTGGAACTTTCAAACCCAATAGATAATAAATATGTGCTCAATCGAGTATACCAAGCGCGTGGAGACTGTTTTAAACCATATATAGACTTCACGAGTTTGCATACATAATCGGGATGGGAAGAATCAACGAAACCTGAAGGTTGAGACATATAAACTTCATCTTCCAAAACACCATTTAGAAAACGATTATTAACATCAACTTGCTGCATACACCAATTTTAAGAAACCGCTAAAGAACTAACAGCACGAACTGTTGTAAATTTGACAACTGGACTGAATGTCTCATTATAATCCACTCCGAACTGTTGGTTGAACCCTTTCGCCACTAGGCGAGCTTTATACCTTGCAATGATGCCATCAACATGTCGTTTAATCGAGAAAACCCATTTTGAACCCAATACATTCATATTTTTCTGTCGCTGAACCAAAACCCAAGTACCTTGTTGTAGCAATGCATTTAATTCAGTTGTCATTGCATGCCGCCATTGAGGTACCTTAACCGCTTGAGATGCACAAGTCGGTATTTCTTCTTCTTCGTGATCGAAGACAGTGGAATAAACTAATGGATACTTCGTACAATTAAAATTCCGTTTCTTGAAAATCCCATCCTGGGCACGAGCCTGCATGGGATGAACAGAGACTCCTGTGTTTTCACTTGAAACACATGGTGTAGTACTTTGTGGAACATTATCATTAGTTGTTGAGAGAAGACCTGAAGAAATTTGATTTGGTAAGGAATCTTGAGCCAACTCTGACCTTGGCAAGAGACTCTCATCAATTGGTAATGGTGGAGATGATGTATCTAACCTTACGTCAAATGGGGGTACTGTAGATTCAACTTCAGTAGGGGTTTTTGGTACAATTGGAGCCTGTATTTTTGGAAGAACCACTCGTGACTCGGTAGATGAAGAAGTACTATATTTTTCATCTCGGAAAGGGAAAACAAATTCATTAAAAACAACATGTCGAGCAATATAAATTCGTTTACTTGAGAGATCAAGACATCAATAGGCGTGGTGGTGAAGAGAATAACCCATAAATACACAACGTATTGAACGGTAATCCATCTTATGGCGGTTGTACAGTATAGTGTACGGATAAAATTCACAACCAAAAACCTTCAAAAATTTGTAATATGGTTTTGTCTTACACAAGAGTTCCAAAGGTGTACGTCTATGTAATACTTTAGAAGGAAGACGATTAACTAAGTATACCGCACTTTCAAAAGCATGATGTCAATATAGTTTTGGAACGTTTCCTTGTGCCAACATGGTAAGGCATGTTTCAACAACATGGTGATGGCGTCGTTCAACAGCCCCATTTTGCTAATGAGTATGGGGACAAGCAATGCAATGTAAAATATCATGATCCCGAAAAAATACATTTAGTTTTTGAAATTCACCACCCAATCAGATTGTACCAACTTAATTTTAGTACTAAATAAATTCTCCACCAACAACTTAAATTTATTAAAAATACTAAATGCTTCGGACTTCAATGTCATCGGATAAAGCTAGCAATATTTAGAAAAATCATCCACGAATAAAATAAAATACCGATGTCCATCGACAGAAGCGAACGGAGTCGGTCCCCATACATCAGTAAAAATTAAATCTAATGGTGCACTTGAAACAGAGTGTGTCTGAGCCAACAGAAGTCGATGACTTTTACCAAGCTGACATGAGCCACATATTCCCATTACTTTATTTGAGCCGACTGGCAACTTATTATTATGTAGAGCAAACCGCGTGACCTGTTCAGCCGGATGGCCAAGACGATTGTGCCACATTTCTACCGAACAACGTTCACCTACTCCTACGAAAATCTCCCCTCTTTTATTCATACTGCAAGTGAGGGGGAGATGATATAAACCATCTTTACTCTTTCCTTGTAATATAACTTTCCCCCACGATTGATCCTTTATATAGAAGACATCATCAAAAAAGACAAAGTAAACATTATTATCACGACAAAATTGTTGAACCGATAACAAATTCTTTTTTATATAAGGTACCCGTAGAACTTTATGTAATATAAAATTATGGCCAGAAGAACATCTGCACTATTATAATCCGAATGAGTTATAAGATTGTGAAGATCAGGTGTTACATGATGAGAAGCCCCAGAGTCAAGGCACCAAGGTTAAATGGAGTCTTCTTCGTTACGAGTCAAAAGTGATGTTACATGAGCATATGGTTGAGAGTTGAAAGTCTGTTAGCGATTAACATATTCTTGAGGCTAGTCGTCATAACGGTTATAACATCGCTTGGCACTATGTCCATTTCTTCCACATATTTGGCAAGGTACTTGAAAACTAGAAGAACCATGGTTTCCATGGGAACGAATTGGGTGAGGTTGACAATGACCTTGATAATGTTGGCCTCCTCGACTATAATTCTTGTAATTACCACGACTCCCTTGTCCGCGGCCACGACTAAAGTGTTATTGTTGGGGTTGGTTAGAAAACTGTTTTGAAGAGCGATTACTTTGTTTTCCTGCAATATGAATCTGAGGAGATACATCAGTGGTCATAATTTCTTCGGCAATACGAAGTTCCTGGGTAAGGAGGTAAATCAGGAAATGTGATTGGAGAAGTCCTTATAGTAATAGAAGTCACAAATGAACTATATTCTAGTCCAAGACCTCCAAGTACATGAAGGATTAATTCATGGTTAGAAACATGTCGTGAAGCAGCAGCAAGTTGATTAACGACATTTTTCATAGTGGTAAGGTAATCTAAAATAGATGAAGACCCTTTCTTGGTTTTGTGTAACTGTAATTGAAGATGCATAAGACGAGCTTGAGAGGGAGATGCAAATGTTTGTTTAAGATAACACCATGCTTCACGAGAAGTTGTAGAGCCAACGATTTGAGCATGAACACTTTCACAGACAGATGAATAAATACAACTTAGGATCAAGGGATCCTGCCGTTCCCATTTTTCAAAATCAGGATTAATAGTAGGAGTAGAATCCGAAGAAGATTTATCAACACAATGAGACGGGATGGAAGACTACCATCGACATATCCGAATAAATCATTACCACGTAAAAATGCAATAAAGTGTGAGTGCCATAAGATGTAATTGGTGGGTTCAACTTAACAGTAATGGCGATCCCATAGAAACAGACGACAAAGAAGACATTTCTCAACAATTCTGAAGACCTACCAAAGCAACTGATACCATATAAGATGTAACTTTTGAGTTATCTTCACTCTGAGAGACTCAATAAAATTCTTTTAATTTATAGATGATTACACTCATTACATAAGGAAGGAATACAAAGATCAATGAACAATACAAGAAAATTGTGATACAATGGAAACAAAAATATTCTTGCATATATTATATTATTTGGTATGATATCAATCAAATATCTACCATAATCAATTAGTTGCTTGATTGGTGTCAATGATATCTTGGGTTGATCTAATAAGAGGATGAGCATGAGTGAGTGGATGAGAAGGAGATGAAGATAAGGTGGTAAAAATTAAAAAAACTCAGTTTTTGGGCTCAAACTTAATATGCCCTCTAAATCAAATCTAGTTAACCAAAAACTTTATCCCTCGAAGTATTTCTTTATGCCTCAAAGCCGCAGCCTTGTACTAAACTATTGAAGAACATTATCTACTATTCATATGCACAGATGTACATTGGGCAAGTGATGATTGAGAAAAAAATACTTTGATTACCAGTATGACAGTTCCCATGACCCAGTATGAAAGTATACTCCTTGGGAGAGAAATCAAATATGAAGGAAAGACTATTTTTGTTCAAATTTAGTGAAAATTCAACTTTCCGCCAAATATTGAAATATTTTTCACAAAATCTTAGTGATCAATATTTATGTATATCAACTCCTTTGCCTCTCTTCAACAAAAAAAAAGGTTATTTCCCAAATGGCCCCCAACTTTGTGACCAACTTCCTGCCTAGCCCCCTACTTTAGCAAATATTCTCATATGGCCCCCTTTTTCCGTTATCTTTAACTTTTCGTTACTCTCTCCCCTCCATCTCATTTTCTCTCTCTGCCGCATCATTTTAGCACGCCACATCATCGTCTTTACCGGCAGGGGTCGCTGGCCGGCCAAATTTCCGGCCGGCGACCTTTAAACTTTTCTTTCTCTCTCTCTCTAATTTTATTTTTTTTGATTCTCTCCTCTCTCTCTCTCTCTCTCTCTAAACGCGAAGGGAAACACCCTTCGCCGAGTTTAGAGAGAGAGAGGAGAGAATTAAAAATTAATAATTTTTTTATGGGGTATTTAGCGATACCCCCTCATCCCTAATGTCCAATTAGGGATACCCCCTTTTTTAATTAGATATTAGGGATACCTCCTTTTTTGTACTTAAAAGCACAAAACTACCCTTGTCTTTATTGTTTCTTTTTTTTTTTCGATATCTTATACCTCTTCGATGTTATGCTTATCAACTTATTTTCGTTTCTCATAATTTTTTTTTTCTCTAATCTATCTTTTTTTAATTTGCCAACAACATTTATTGAAAATTTAAAATTGATAAATCACAACGACCGACATATTGTATTCGCTTTTTTCCCTTTCATATCACTACGACCGACACAACACTCTAACTTTGGTCTTCTCGTTAATTTTTCTATCTAGTATGTAAATTCACGACTAACATAACACTCTAATTTTGCTCATTCTAAGAATTTGGCAATCTCATTTGCAAGTTAATTGAGTAATTTCAATTGAACTTTTTTATTTTTTGTTCGATTCATAATCTCAATGTTCATTTGTATTTTTTAAATGTATACGTATTATAATTAATAAAAAGAGCCATAGATATCAAGAGGTTTTCTTCAAATCGATCACATACATCAATTTTAAGGTAAAATAAAAAAACAAGTCGAAAGTTAATTTTTTTTAAAAATTTGCGATTTTTATTTCGATTGTTGTGATTTATCAATTTTAAATCTTCGATAAATGTTGTTGGTAAATAAAAAAAAATGGTTAAGAAAAAAAAACTATGAGAAACGAAACATAACATCGAAGAGGTATAAGAGATCAAAGGGAAAAAACAATAAGAACAAGGGTAATTGTGTACTTTTAAGTCTAAAAAAGTGGGTATCCCTGATATCCAATTAAAAAAGAGGGTATTCCTAATTGGACATTAGGGATGAGGGGGTATCGCTAAATACCCTTTTTTTTTAGAGAGAGAGAGAAGAGAGAAAAAAAAATTTGAAGGTCGCCGGCCGGAAATTTGGCCGGTCGGCGACCCTTGCCGGTAATTACAATGATGTGGCGTGCTGAAATGATGTGGCAGAAAGATAAAATGACATGGAGGAGAGAGAGTAGCGAAAAGTTAAAGCTAACAGAAAAAAGGGGCCATATGAGAATTATTGTTAAAGTAAGGGGTCATACGGGAATTATTGCTAAAGTAGGGGGTCAGGCAGGAAGCTGGTCACAAAGTCTGGATTTGAATGCTCCAGTCATTTGAGAATCCTCAAATGTCTACAAATGTCTCCAACCACTACCCCCTATAAGTATACTCCTTGGGAGAGAAATCAAATATGAATGAAAGACTATTTTTGTTCAAATTTAGTGAAAATTCAACTTTCCGCAAAATATTAAAATATTTTTTACAAAATCTTAATGAACAATATTTATGTATATTAACTCCTTTGCCTCTCTTCAACAACAAAGAAAAACTTGTTTGCCTTGATGAAAGAGAACAAGATGAGGCATATTTCAACCAAAAAGCCTTGATGAAAGAGAACAAGATGAGGCATATTTCAACCAAAAAAAAAAACAAGATAGAGACATAAATAAAGATCATTATTGTTGATAGGACTGAACCTTGGACCATCAAGTAATAAATGGGATTTTCAACCAAAAAAAAAGTAATAAATGGGGATTATTCTCAAAAAAATAAAAAAAATAAAAAAAGTAATAGACTGGGACTACCAACACTCCGGTGCATCTGTCCACTAGAGTTTCATAAAAGCATGTAGGTATTCATAATTCATTTGCAACAAAAAAAACAAAAAGAAAGGTATTCATTAAGCTTCTCAAAGTCATCGGTAAAGTTTCAAAAGGGCAGGGAAGATGGCTTCCCTTAGCCTGTAGCTAGTCCAGCCCATAAACTACATCGTCTTTTTTCTTGCTGCAATATAATACAACATTATGTCTTGAACAAATAAAAGTATGAAGTTATGGATTTCAACAAAAAAAAATATATAAAACTATCGGCTTCAAATCGTAAAATGTTGAGATCATATTTCAAAATATTGGGGACTATAATACAAGTTGTCAACAATATATAAGTTTGTCTACCACCTTTCTGTGCAGCGGTCTCTTAAGACCATGAGATCCTGAGATCGAGTCTCGGTAGAAGTAATTTATCATCCAAATTTATTTCATCTAGACAATAAATAGAGTAGATCTAAGAATAAATGAGCTTTCATGCCTCATAGGATGATCCTAAAAATTTTTGTATAACCTTTAAGATTCATAATATCTTAATTGGCGGTTATAGTGTTTATCTAAATTCATGATATAATGCATATTACAATCATAATGTATCAATATCATTCAAATGTAATGACGTACTCTTACAGTTCAATCTAAAAAGAAACAATACATAAATTTTCTTTAATAAGTTGAATTTCTGATAAAGTCGAATGAAATAGGTTTGAGATAGTATTTTATTTTGTCGAATTGTAAATCAACATGAATGGCGAGACTAAACAGTAATAGTATTAATAATTAATGGCAAAGTTTCCTAACAGAGGTATTAATAATTAATGATTTCTAAAAGTGCACTATTAATTGAATTTGTTTTTTAATTTGAAAGCATAAAGGCCCACGGGAGGCACGTTTTGGCACGCCCTTGACAGTTTACTTGGCACAAGTCATAGTGAATAAGTTGAATAAATCTCTTCCTTCTCAGCCAAGAAGACACTCCTTGACTTATGTGGATTAATTTTATTTTCTCCCAAAAGAATACCAATGCATTATAACAGTCTCCGATATGAGTTATTTTTGTTATATGCTATGTTTTTTTTTGTTGAGATCGTTATATGCTATGTTAGTTGTCCATACACAAATTTATAGTTGTTTTGAGTACTACCGGATTTTTATTGAGGGAAATAAAATTTGCTTCGGAATGAAGTGTTTGAATTCTTATTTTCTCAACGTGTCCCTGTTTAGAGTTCTCAATTCCACACATTACCACCTCCTCAATGTATCCCTCTTTAAAGTTTTTACTTCCACGCATTACCACCTCTTCAACGTTTCCTTCTCCGGAATTTTTTTCTCCCAAGGATGAGCCCACATGGAGGTCGAAGGACACGTATCCCGACGTGCCCAAATGTGAGCTTTCTTTATAGGGACTTTTTTGCATTTGAATGCCCACAAAATTAGTTTGTAATTAAAAAAAAAATGTGCCAGTCCAATCTTTGACATAAAACTCCCCCTCTTTCAATCCCAACCCCACTTGGATAACCCAACCCATACTTCACCGTTTTACCCTCATCACGCAATTTTGCATTTCACACAAAAGCTAGTTGTAAATCTGTCCAACCCTTGAAGTTTTTTAGGTTTTCATGTTTGGCGAGTCTTGTCTCTTTGTCTTGTGACAACTCATATACTCACTCTGTCTCATATTCATAATCTATTAACGAAATTCGTCCGATTATTTTCGTTTTGTGTGTTCCCGTATTGTCCTTGTTAAGCAAGAATGCTAACATTTATTATCATTCAATCTAATGAATTTTATTGGACTGAACTAGTACATGTATTATCTTTTCTCATAAATGCACTTGCCATTGATAAAATTAAAGAAAGATATATTTGTCAAAATATTGAATATTATAAGTTGTGTATGGGATTGGACTTTCATTTTGAGATAGCCCAAAAAAGAATAATGGACTTTCATTTTGAGACGGAGGGAGTATAAAGAATTTTAGACATTATTCTTTTTTGGTTCTCTTCTCATTCCAATATACTTAGAATAGTTTTTAATTCAAATTAAAGTAATTTTTTTTATTTCTCTCTCTTAATTTTGTAGTATTGATTTAGTTTTTCTTATACCTTAGGGTTTATAGTAATTCTAACTATGCAAAATATTAATTAATAGTGTCACAAGTTTTTTTTATTTCAGTGTATTTCAACTTTTTTATCGATTTGGAGGACATTTTAGTAGGGCCGCGGCTTTGGGGAATAAAGAAAATTCTCCGGGGAATAAATTTTCGAGGGAATCCAGATTTTTTTGAAAATTCTCTGGGGAATAAATTTTTATGGGGAATGCAAAATACATTTTTTTGAAAGTTCTCCTCCATCTCATCACCTCTCTCTCCCACTTCATCATCTTCTCCTGCGAAAGTCGCCGACCGGCCAATTTTCCGGCCGGCGACCTTCAAACATAAAAAAAAAAAAATTAAAATTAATTTTCTCTCTCCTCTCTGTCTCTCTAAATTTTTTTTTTTGCTTTTCTCTCTCTCTCTAGAACAGATCTAGAGAGAGAGAAGATCTGTTCTCACGAATGAGTTTATGTTTGGAATTGGAACCAGGGGCGAGCCCACATAGGGGCCCGTGGGGGCGCGTGCCCCCACGACCCTAATGTGACTCGTATGTGTTAAATTGCACTTGTTACTATATTATGTATCTATAGTTCCACCTTTCAAACAGAATTCTTCTCTAGCTCAAGTGGTGAAACGTGTGGTTTACATTGTGGAGGTCTTGGGATCGATCCACACACACAACACCTTTTTTTCTAAAATTTTCACTAATTACACTTTTTTCGTAGAATGTCTACTATTTACGTTAGTTGAAAGTATTGTTTGGTTTATGATGATGCTTATTGAAAATATTTTGTAAAGTGCATATTTGGTCTAAAATTGGTTCTTATTAATTGAACTAATTCAATTTTGGCCTCCTCAAAATGACCAACTTAATAAAACGACTTCGTAGATATGATGAATTTTCTAAATAACTCTTTTAATTTTGATTATGTCTGATTTTTCAGTAACTTGTATTTTGGACTTCAAGATTGTTTTTTTTACACGTTTGTTATAGTAAACATGTTATTAGAAAGAAAAGTTTATCTTCATTTTTTTCCATTACAACCACTTGCTCTTCATCATCCCCACCATCAATTTCTTAATCTTCACCACCATCTCTTCATTCCTACCTTTGTTTTTTATTTTAATATTTTTTGGGAATGGAGTTGAGGGAAAGATCCCCAACCCATATTGATGAGAAAATTAGAGATTACTTGTTGTACATCAAAATTACCATGGAATATCTAAACTATAAATAAAATATTGTTGAAATTTTTTTTTTGATTCCAGCCTGATCGTATACTATGGAATTCTTTCACTAACTAATAAAGTGCCCCCACTCATAAAATTTTCTGGCCTCGCCACTGATTGGAACTCTCTAGTTACATAACTGAAACCCTAGAAATTGATTGACAAGTATTTCTCAGCTGCAAACTTTTGCAGTTTCACTTCAAATGGAAGCCGTTTTCGCGTCTCTTTACTCACCATTTTCTCTCTCTAACCGTCCTTGCCCAATTCGAGCTTCAATTAGCTCCAGAGTATTTTATCCTTGCCAGAGGAATTTAAATAAAACTCCTTCTTTGGTTTCTAAAATCAGAGGTAAATTCTCTCACCAAAAGTTTATTTCTTTAGTTTAGTATTTAGGTTTTGTTTAGATGGTGAAACTTAGATGCATATAAATGTTTAGTATATCCGTTTTTAGTGACAGTAGGCAAGGCCGGCCTAAGTATATCGGGGGCCCAAAGCGAAATTAAAAATCGAGACCCCATAGGCCCATACGATACATATTAGAAAAAAATTAAATAAAATTTAAACAATGCAAAGGGTAAGAATCGAACACTTAACCTTTTACGCAAGATATAAACTATTTACCACTAAGCTACACCTTAAATTATGTTTGAAATTGGTTTAAAGTATAATTAGTTTTTCGAAAGTTACATACGAAATAGGAAACATGAGGCCCTTGATTATTTGGGACCCAAAGCGATCGCTTTGGTGGCTTTGGTCACGGGCCACCCCTGACAGTAGGAGGTGAAGTCTGAAGTTGAATTTCTATTGGTATGGAAAGATGGAGTTTTTAAGTTAATTCAGATCAATTTGAAGGGAGCAGATGATTAGAATCATTGGTTACTTATACATGTTTGAAATTGGATGTCAATAACAGACTAGGAAACCTAAAGTGAAGGATAAGGAAACGGGTCTCCTTTCATGAAGTCATTTATCATCTAAAGTTTGAACTTATTTACCTAATACAGAAAAGAGTTGCGACAGATATACACGGATTAGTTACTTGATTATATAAACCATGAGTTTTATAACTGTGAGCAATGCCACTGTGTCAATTTCTTTGTTGATTCTTATGTAAGCCGATTGCGTATGACAAACACATTGTCCCAGTGAGAACAAACCTTCTCTCTCTCTAGAACTGTTCTAGAGAGAGAAAAAAAAAATTTAGAGAGAGAGAGAGGAGAGAGAATTTTTTTTTTTTTAATATTTGAAGGCCGACGACTTTCACCGGAGAAGATGATGAGGTGTCGAGAAGATGAAGTGGCAGAGAGAAGTGATGAGATGGTGGAGCCTTTTTTATGGCATCTTCTAAAATTAGAAGTCCCTTAGCAATAAAAAGAAACATAAAAAGTCAATCTTATTTGACTAGTTTTAAGAAAAGTCTTTATTCCCCGGAGAATTTTATTTATTCCCCAAAGCCGCGGCCTTTAGTAGCTAATTGAACTCATCAACGACACAATAAAAGTATGAGATATATTAAAATCGAAAATTTGGCCAAAACTCCCTAAGAAGTTATGACTTCGGTTAAAAAAGATTCATCAAAGTTTTTAGGCTTCACCTCCCTGATGGCAATTTTGTAATTTTCTATTTCAGTGAAAAGACCAACCTAACCCTAGTCTAAGAAAATACCTTGCAAACACCTTGCACTGCCTTGCAAACACCTTGGATATCCTTGCACTGCATTGCAGAGCTTTGCAAACACTTTGCAGAGCTTTGCGAACACCTAACATGACTTTTGCAAACACCTTGCATAATCTTGCAGAGCCTTGCAAAGCTTGCAAACACCTTGCAGAGCCTTGCAAACACCTTGCATGGTTTTTACAAACACCTTGGATAGCCTTGCAAACACCTTGAACTGCCTTGCAAACACCTTGCAGAGCCTTGCAAACACCTTGCACGGTTTTTACAAACACCTTGGATAGCCTTGCAAACACCTTGAACTGCCTTGCAAACACCTTGCAGAGCCTTGCAAACACCTTGCATGATTTTTACAAACACCTTGCATGGTTTTTACAAACACCTTGGATAGCCTTGCAAACACCTTGCACTGCCTTGCAAACACCTTGCAGAGCCTTGCAAACACTTTGCAGAGCCTTGCGAACACCTTGCATGACTTTTGAAAACACCATGCATAACCTTGCAAACACCTTGCAGAGCCTTGCAATGCGCTTGCAGTGCCTTGCAAGTAACTTGTTTAACCTTGCAAATGGTTTGATAATTAGTTTTTGAATTGATTTAACATGAAATTTGTTACAAATTGTTATATTAATAGAATGTTTTACCAAAAAACTAGTCAAATATCCTAAAAATTCATAGTTGTCATTTTAGCAACTCTAGCACCATCCTTTTACATTTCTTTGAAAAACTTCCATGAAAATCTTAATTTGAACATAAGCACCTATCATGATAGTTCAAGAGGAAGCATTTTTCAAAGGAATTTCATCAAACAACTTTAGAGCTATTTTAACCAATCCAAATTTTGTATAACCAACTAACATTGCATTCCAAACAACATTTTTTTCAAGCATTTTATCAAACACATTCCTTGCATCAACTATACTTCCATATAAATTCAACAAATAAGTTTGAACATAAACATCAAAAATAACAAAACATCAAAACTAACATAGCATAAAACTTACTTAAACCCTAAAGATTCGAAACTTGGAAATTGCAACTTTCTCTCTCTAGAATTTTTCACCAAAACTAACTCAAACCCTCCAAATCATCTTCTAACAACAAGTAAGAGATTCAATCACAAAAACCTAAAATAGATTGATGATCAAAACATAATGAGATCGGCCCTATAGAATCAGCTCGGAGAAATCCACCAATTTCCCACGTTCGTTTTTTTCATGAGTAGAAAAAAAAACTTCCTAATTTATGAAAAATTGATTTTTTTGGTATTTTTCATCACACAAACGGTATTTTTGACCCTGAAAATGAGAGTGCCTACAAAATTGTCCTTCAAGAACATTTTGAAAAGTTATATGGAGCCTAGCTCTTTAATAAGATGAGATGTCTTTTTAACAAAAAAAAAAACAAAAAATTGGGCCTTCGGCCCAATTTCCTGTATTAAAAATGCATTTTAAGATTGCAAATTGAGAATTAAAATTTAATTTTTTTTTTCTTGGCTTTTCAAAAGTCATGGAGACATCTTTCAAGAAAAAAAAAAAAACGAGCGAAACGTTGCCAAAATCTAAGAAGGCCAATACTAGTTTGACAGAGAAAGACACGAAAAACAATATGAAATAGAATTATGATGACATTGAGGTCCCATTACCATCATCGAAACAAACAAATTCTTCACAAAATGCAAATAATACAATTTTTGTTAGAGACCTTCATGCGGATCTTAGATGTTAAATCCGAATTCTAGATTATCATTCTAAAATTAGAGACAAGTTCTAGGACCGTATCTACTTAAAGGGCTTTGTCAACCTCAAAAACATATTTTTTGGACGAAATCTTTTAAAAAATAAAAAAACACAAATGTAAAATCTTGCTTTGTTAGTTAGTGAATATATTAATTGGTTAGAATATAGTGTATTTACAGATGATGTGTTTTGCTTGACGAATTAAATGGCCTAAAGCCTATTGAAACTAGTTTATTTATACTCAAGTTCAATGTCCTTGGATGAGAGCTTCCATGAGATCGAATCTGAGACCTCCGCATTGCAGAGTAGAGACACTTACCAACTGGGCTACCAGTTGTTGGCTCCTCCCATGCATTAATCTATATATATATATAACCCATATCCAGAGGCGAGGGTGACCTCCCTTAAAAGATTGGAATCTGAATTTTGCTTAACTTTATAGTTGAATTGTAGTGAAAATTTTAATTTTGATTTATATTGTTGTGTAATTTAATTGGCAATCAGTTGGAAAGAGATCAATTTTTTTTTCGAAAATCAATTATTATTATCGATGGACGGTAATCCCTACTGAGCACTTTCTTTGTAGTGCAAATTGCTTCATACTTGAATAAATACTGCAACAAATTTGTTTAGTCACTGAAAACTATTATAGTGACAAACTAACTTTTTGAACAAAAATAATTTCTAGACAATAAATTTTTGTTATTAATAAAAAGAAATTGAGACAAAATATTTTGTCACAAAAATATGCTTTGAGGACTAGATCTTCACCAGTTAAAATATTTTTTCGAGACAAAAATTTTTGTTGCTGAAAATACTTTCAACAACAATTAAGTATTGTCGTTGAAAATATTTTCTATGACTAAATGGCTTTTGTCATTAAAAATTATTTTCTGCAATAAACTTTTATTTGGCCATTAAATACATTTCCTGACAATGATACTGCGATCAAGTGACGACAAAATATTTTTCGTCGATAAAATTTTTTCGCAACAAAATTATAATGTTTAGCGACAAAAGACTTTGTCGTTGAACCCATTTTTTCTTGTAGTAAGATTCATCCACTTTAATTATGCTTCGTTTTCTTCCCTTAACCCTTTCGAGTCTCTGTTGTTATCAACTGGTATCAGAATCATACTTTTTTTTTTGTTCCCTTTTAGTTAGGGATTTCAATATATATGCCCTTAATAGACAGAATTATTGTCTGGGTATCTACTGGAATTTCATGAATGTGTAGCAATTAATGGTCATTCTCAGTTTTTTATATACTCTTTCCAACAACAAAATTTAGAAAAAACAAGGGTTAGAAATGAACCATTTTGATTTAGGTTTTCAGTATTTAATATTGTAGAGAGTTCCACAAGTGTGATAACACATATATCAAAGACCTAATTGAATATGGTGATAACATAAAAATCATTTTTAACTTGAATGCCGTAAAAAGGAAGCGGAGCATTTTTTTTTTTCTCTGAATTTCGAAAACATAAATAACTTCCAAGTCATTTGGTGAAAGTGTCTTAAAAACATTTCTTTTTAAATCTTAAACTAACGAAAACCGTCAACCACTGCTAGCCATACTTTCCATAGTATTATAACCCGTTACGTCAGATGAGATTCTCATCCATAATCCATTCATGTTTCATAATCTTTGCTTGAAACATAACTCAGATAACTGTAGTAATCCTGATTGGAACTGCACTTAGCTATGATGGTTAGTGGGTATGGTTTGTAATTGAATGCTATACATTATATTTATCTTGTTATTGAATTTCCCTATAGTTAGTTTAGATGGTGCTTTAGTTCGATTTTCCTCTATATATGTTCCAGAGTGTTGCTGCTGGAACTAAATTACAAATCATAAAATGGAACTAAGTTACTTTATGATTGTGTATTTCGACTTTTGAGTAAACCAGAATCATACAAATAAATTTTGAAGAAAAGGGTACTTTAGTGGCTAATAATGTTTCGTTCTGTCGGCAGGGAACTTCTCAAACCCATGCAAACTGGTACACTGGAACCCAAAGTAGCATTTCTAAGTGCAACAACACTTGTAAGATTTTTACGTTTTTCTTTTCAAATTAGTATTCGATTAATATTCTCTGTTTGCTTCTATTTGATTTCTGTTGATCAAGATAGTGATAATACTTCGACTGAAACAGTAAATCAATCTCTATCTTATACAAACTTATGTTTATGTTTTGATCCTCTTTTGATTGGCAATACGTCTCAACTTTGGGTTCCTATTTTTCTAATTGATCTCGGAATCTTTGAAAAGATGTGGCATCTCAGATAGCTCAACTTACGTTCTTGCTACTCGTTTTGGTGCTTCTGTTGATGAGGGGAGAGACCATTGTCTTTTGTCATAAGTGTTCTTGTATTTCTCTTCCCTTTGTCTGTAGAGAAACTTATAGATGAGAAAGAGATCGACTTGGAAGAATTGGCAGCAGTGGCGAACGTTGCCCAGATTCAAAAGGTATTTAATTTCATCCCTCTAAATCGAAAGTCTGTTAAATCCAAAATAAAATAATTTAGGCTGACTATATTTCTTTAAGTGCCATATTTCTGTGGTTTCTCATCAAAGTAAACCAATTACGTCTATAAGTAGAAGACAGAATGCTAGTAGAATTTTATAAGAAAGAAGAAAAACATGGACCGACACAAGTGTTTCCTCTCTGCTGTTACTTTTATCTACTAATATACTTGGATCTGTTATCTCTTTTTAGCACTTAAGATATCTGGTCTGGAACTAGGGATATCATCACTTGCAGATGCCATTACTTGTTGAATCGCTGGTCAAGATGCACTTTGAGGACAAACGTAAAGAACATCATGTTGCTTGTTCACTTAATGGGGTTGTCCATCTTCACTACATTCATTTTGATATTTATATTTGTATTTCCAGAATGTTGATTTGGGTATGCTTTTAGATGAATTTGATAGTTTTACATTGTTTCCGAACGTGTTGAATTGAATTTTATGTTCATTAGGTTGCTGCAGATTATGGGCCACCCGTTGCAGTAACGGGTGCGGAAATATTTTTTTTTTTATTGCGTAAACTATTGCCGACGGTTTTATTTTGTCAGCAAAATCAACAGTCTGGGTTTTCCAACATCGTCGCCAGTAGCTCTTCTGACGGTTTATTGTTGTCGGGAAGTTCGTCGCGAATAGTTTTTGCCGACGCCTATTTGACCGACGTTTTTCTACCGTTGAGAGTTATTTTTGCCGACGGTTTTTTTAAACTACCGATGTTTTTATGCCGTCAGCAATAACTTCACGACTGATGCGATAACAAACGTTGGTTCATCAGGTCTCATTGAGGGCCTAGTAGAGCTACTATAATTTTACCACATGGTAGAAAAATAACCATTGACGACGCACTGTTTTCAACTAAATCTTTGAAAAATTTGTCGAAATGGTTATCATTTTGAGACTAGAGATGAAAATAATGAAGAATATTTATATTTCCAATGCCTCTGGCGAGAAGCGTGGTCTAGAGATACTATCGACTCTCTCTTCTGGATTATATCTCGTAAAGATAGAAATGGTTCAATCTTATGTTGTCGCAAACCAGAAGTTTTACGACCTAGTGTGGTGACACTTTGGCATGACTGTTTGGAACATCCTGGATATACCATGATGAGTTGAATAATTTAAAACTCTCAAGGACACCCATTACATAACCAGAAGTTTCTAATAGGTGAATTTACATCAAAGACTTTTGATGTTTATTGTCAGTCAGTCGGTACTGGTGTTGAACATTCTGTAGCCTATGTTTATACCTAGAAGTGTCTAGCAGAATCATTCATAAAACATCCACAACTAATTGCAAGACCAATGTTGATGAAAACAAAGTTGTTTGTTTCTACATGAGATCTACAATTTTACATGCAGCAACTTTGATGCGCCTTCGGTCCAGAGTGAATGGTTATTCGCCGTTACAACATGTTTGGGTCAACAACCAAATATTACACATTTATGTGTTTTTAGGTGACCAATGCATATCCCTATTCCACCTCTCAAATGTATTAAATTTGGATCTCAGTGGCGGTTGGAAATATATGTTGGTTTTGATTCACCATCTATCATAAGATATCTCGAACCTATGACAGGTGATACTTTTACCACACAATTTGTGGACTGACATTTTGATGGGAGAATTTTCTCCCCATTAAGGGGAGAAAATCCGTCTACAACAGATTGTAAACAAATTGAGTTGTGTTGGCATGCACAAAATATGTCTCATCTAGACCCTCGCACTAGTCAGTCCTAACTAGATGTATAGACGATAATACATTTGCAAGTCATTGCAAATAAACTACCAGATGCATTTAATGATACAACAAGGATAACAGAATCATATATAGCTGCTGCTAATGCTCGTACAAGAATTAATATTCATGGAGGACCAGGTGAAATATAACAAATGAGTCGTCTAAAGAACGTCGGAAATGTGGACGGCCAACTTTGTTTCAAAGATACTATCCCTAGAAAGAGGAAGAACCATCACAAAATAATAGTTCTCTAGACGAGACTATTAATGATACGTCCACACTTTCTGGAAAAATACTCCTTCAAGAGGGTGAAGGCCTTGATGAGGCAAAGATACCTAACAATGAAGAGATTTTTATAAATTGTGAATGTTCAAAGAAGTGTCGGATCGAAATGAAACAACAGTCGATGAGGTATTCTCTTTTGCGGCGGCAACCGTAATTCTAAAAGAGAATGATAATTCTGAGTCGAGCTCTATTGAAGAATGCCGACAAATACCTGATTGTTCGAAATGGAAAGACGCAATCAGACAGAACTAGGTTCACTGAATAAGAGTTGTGTTTTTGGACAAGTTGTCTTCACACCTAAGGATGTAAATCCAGATGGGCTCAAATGGATTTTTGTAAGAAAACACAATGAAAATAGTGAAATCGTTCGCTGTAAAGCACTACTTGTGACACAGAATTTCCTACAAAAACTCGGGGTAAATTACGAGGAAACATATTCTCCTGTTATAGATGCAATTACTTTTGGATACTTAATCGGTCTGACAGTTCAAGAAAAACTTAATATACGTCTACCACACGTCGTTACTGTGTATCTATATAACAATCTAGACACTGATATTTATATAAAAGTCTCTGGATGGTACAAATTACTTTAGGGAAAACCACGTGTCACGTATTTACTTAAACTTAGATAGAACTTTATATGGGTTAAAGCAAACGAAAAAAGTTGAATATTAGTAATTTTTTTAGTATTACTTTTGTGTTGTATAATTTGAATTATTGAAATGATAGAGTGCCCAGCAATTTTGCCCATTAAATTGCCCAACTTTCCTTATTTAGAAATAAAAGCGGTCCCCACCGTAGTCAAACTTTGAAAAACCCTTGTCTTTTAGTGATTCCACATCAGCTGGGCAATTTAATGGGCTAAAAACTGGGCACTCTAGCATCTCCCATCCTTATGGGAAATGATAGAGTGCCTAGCAATTTTGCCCATTAAATTGCCCAACTTTCCTTATTTAGAAATAAAAGCGGTCCCCACCGTAGTCAAACTTTGAAAAACCCTTGTCTTTTAGTGATTCCACATCAGCTGGGCAATTTAATGGGCTAAAAACTGGGCACTCTAGCATCTCCCTATCCTTATTTAGATTGTTCTTTTGCCGCGTCAAATACTCAGATATTCGAACAGACTGATAACAGTCTTGGACAGTTCTAATCACTTCAATTGGTATAATACTAAGAGGTATATGCATCTTGTGGCACATCAATCTCGTATAATATTCCAATTATGTTTTTTTTAGTTGTCAGCGTGCCTCGAACTCTTTGACCTCTAAATGAAAAACTAGACATCTTACAACTCTTTATTGGCATATTCCAATTAACTTACAACTCTTTATTGGCATATTCCAATTATGTTATTCTCTTTCAGTACTCTTTTACACTTTTTTTTTTTTGTTGAAAATACTCTTTTACACTCGACCTTATTGAAGTACATTTTATTTTTGAGTAATAAATAAGATATTAGCGAGGTACTTTTTTTTGATGAAGTATAGCGAGGTACTTGGACGAACATAAAGAAATTTTGACATAATTGGTCCCAGTTTGGATTTTCATTTTTGAAATTTTTGTTTAGCGGCTAAAGGCGACTCTTGAAATTGCTATTCGCACCCCAGAAAAGGAATTGACTCTAGTCAATGTCTTTTGACTTCCGACATTTATATGCGGGTGGGTGATTTGGTGCAATAGAGATATTTTCCAGGGTACAAAACTTTGAGTGGAAATAAAACATTTTTATAGTATTTTGTTTCTTCCAAACAACACCCACCTTCTTTACAGATTTGTTCAGAACCAATTGCAGGAGATAGAGAAGATGTTATGAAACCAATTTCTTGAAGCATGTCACTTACTTTATTAAATCTATGAAGATAAAGAACAAACCAAACTCTCAATCCAAGAGTTGTTCCAAATCTAAGAGATAAAGCAAGTGCTCCATCAAGAAAATTGATTGCCCAAGCTATTTCTGACTTTTCTTTTGTTTTTTGAGAAATCGACTACGATCTACGTTAGTCGTTACAAGGCATTGATACATCATGCAGATGTGATGAGCACGATAACCGCTTAATTTAAACCATAACGAAAGAAATATGAAAGGGGCCTAAAGCCCGACAAATTTTATTATAATATTTACTTTATATATTGCCTAAATTACATGAGATAAATCTTGATGGTAAACTGCTTCCACCGAGACTCGATCCCACGACCTCATGAGCTTAAGAGAGGTGTTCAACAAAGACTGTTCTTGAGTTGCTATAAGGATGCTAGATTCTAGCATCTTCCACATAATTTTCACCTATCGGTTAGAGAGAGAAAGTAAATTAAGTTCAGATAGAGGACCCATTTTGATCATCAAATAGAAACAAAATCCAAAAAGCTAAGCTAGTAATATTAGTAGATTAAGAATATCTCTTGAATCTCTTCACCATAATACCATACACTCCAACGACGGTTACGAAGAACCATTGAAACCGAGGAATTACTCATCTCCGAATACTGTATCAACATTTGCAGTACAAACTAAAGCTCAATCATGTTGCTTCGTCTGGATCTAGAAGCCCCAAATCCAGATGGAGGGTTCCGGCGAAAGAGACCTCTCCTCCGCCGGAACTTACAGAGAGAGGAAGGCAGGTAGAGGGATAGAGAGATAGACAGAAAAATGGAGATGAGAAGAGGTAGAGGTCGTCGGTAAGAAACCGGCCAGCTATTCTCTTCCGACGACATGAGAAGGGTGTATTTGGAGAAAAAATTTGAATTCTCACCCTATAGAATTTTATACCGCCGAAAAACTTTTCTATTTTCTCATACCATGGGCCTTATATGGGTCCTTTTTGGACGGACGCAATTGAACTCTTTGACACAAAATCAAGTCCACATCAAGTATGAGAAACTTTTTTGTTCCGTGTACTTAATCAAAATATCTATTAATGAAGTAAAAATTTGAACAATATACTTGCTATCACTTAGATCTTCAAAAATGTCACAAAAATTAATTATGGTCATCTTGTATAGGACCAACCGAGATTGAGTTACCGAATAAATGTTATGCAACTATGGGAAATCAAATTTTTTTATTTGGTCCACCGAGAAAAAGAAAAATCAGTTAATAATTAGATTTGTAGGTCGTGCTGTCTATTGGACATGCTTGATAAGAAGATTTTGGGCCTCCAAATACCTCTAAGTGTTGGGCTTGTAGTAATTGTGTCCGGGTGGACTTGATTAAGTATGAAATAAAATTGCCAACACTACCTTGCCCAAGTAGTTGAAAGTTTTGGCATAAACTCCAAAACCATAGAAGTCATAAATTTGATTCTCATTGAGTGGAACCCATGGTTTATTGAACTTGAATTTGAAGTATAAATAATGTAAAAAATTAGTCGGTTGAACTTATGCAGTTATCGTGCTTATCACATCTTCATGATGTATCAATGTCTTGCAACGACTAACACAGATCGTAGTCGATTTCTCAAAAAACAAAAAGAAATTACGAAATAAAATTTAAAAATTGGCGGAGTCAAATGCGTAGAGGGAGTCATATTATGCCCACACGCCCTAATGTGGATACGCTCATGGCGCCAACTAGGGCGCCTTTGGCGGGACCATTTAAATCTGGATCACTTCCATGTTGACCCTGAAAACAGAACCTTAAGGAACCCCACTTGTGTCCATTATTGCGAATTACTAAAACATCATTAATGTAGTTAATTATCCTTAAGTTATTGTCTCCTTACTATGTCATCACTAAGTGAGAGCAGGTGGATATTAAAATGCTTAAAGAAACAAAACTCTAGTTGTTGTAACGAAAAAAACAAAAACTCTAGTTGAGACGTCGGTGACAATTTTCTACGTCAACAATAAACAAATATATAGCTTTCTACGTCAACGATAAACAAGGAGTATATAGCTACCTAGAAGGCTAAAATCAACAATATATCTTTTTTTTACGAGATAAATCAACAATATATCTAGCTGTACAACTAAAATATATCGATAAAAATATATCTACTTTAAAATACCTACTCAACTAACAGTTAGATGATTGAATGATATCATAATGAAAGTGGTACTGTATAGCTAACGGCCAACCACTAGTAAGAATTGATTGGTTTGGTCAGGTGACAATAAACAATCCTTTACTATAGAGGTCTAAGGGGATAATGGATGCTGGAGTTTAAAAGGGAAGAAACACATCAAAAACAAATGAAGCTATTAATTGAAAAGGGATGGGAGATGCTAGAGTGCCCAGTTTTTAGCCCATTAAATTGCCCAGCTGATGTGGAATCACTCTATCCATGTACCCTAAGAAAAAAGTGTTTCATTAACAAAAGTATAAAGATGGAAATCTCACAAAAGAACAAATTCACATTCATTCACAAGACAAAAAAAGGAGGAATAGATTGAGAAATATCCAAGCACAAGCTAAACATTTGAGAGTTTGTATTTCTCTAATTAAAATGTTTTGTCAAGGTTAAATGGTTGGAATGGATTTAGAACGGATGACTTGTTTGAGAATTGCTTTCTCTTCATCAAGTCTTTTCTTCTCCTCTGGATTCTTAGGTTTGATTTTTCTCTTCTCTTCCAACATCCATTTGTAAAGTTCTCGCTGCTGATCTTCGGAGATGGATTTCTTCACTTTAACAGGCTCTGGTAATGGTGGAGAAATAATGGGCGATCGTTCAACAACAGGAGAATTTGTAACAACAGCAGCAGATGGGATCTGTTCTGCAACTTCAGCGTCCTCCTCAGTGCCTTTATCTTTCTTTTTTGTCCTCGCAAACAAATATGCTACAAAAGTTACAGATGTAACAGTCACCAAACATGCATAACTTATTATCACAGAAGAAACGATAGAAATTACCAGCCACAGACAAGAACATAAGACTTTACGAGGCTCAGTCGTAAAAATGTATTTTAGGCGAACATGGCAAGTTAATTTCACTATGCATGACGAACAAGATTCCCAATACTTCTAACAGATAAAAACAATCACCCAGACTACGTGAGAAGTTGATGAAGTGCGTAGGGGACAAAAGATAAAAAAGTATAGAGATCACTCCTCTATGATTGATTAAATCAAACGAAATTTTAGTGAATAACTAAGTTGTGTTTAACAATGAAAATATAAGCCTATTTCGAGGCTTGAACCCCTAAAACAATAGAAGTCAAAAGATACCAAAACTCTAAAACAAGTAAAATTCGGAAACTGCTAAAACTAGGAAAAACAAAAAATCTTCCCCTATATCATCTTAAAAGCACTTTTTGGGGTCGATCCATTAGGACCACATGTCCCTTTGCCATGCGAGTGGGACTGCCTCGTCGATACGCAACTTTCGATATATTATAAGCCTTAACTGGAAGTTGTATGCAAAAGTAACGACCGTTTGAGTGAAGGAGTGTCGCGGTCCGACTTAGCATTAAATGCTAATGCTGTAGTTTCTGCAGCATCAGAGGTCCAGATGTAAACTAGTATCCTTAGTTAAGCAACGGAATTTGATCCTCCTTCATCTATATAGACTTGCCATTAGCTTTAATTATTACCATTCACCCATAACTTACTCCGAGCCTAGAATTCTGTGTATATACGTGTCATTTTTGGTTAACCTTCAACGGAAAAGATGTAACTAACGAGTCAGTGAGGATATACAAGGAAAATGCATTGAACTGTATACAATCTTATAGTGTTACTATTTAGTACACTGAACACCGCACCTTTTCTCCCGCATGAAAAAAGATGAGGGCTCTTGACATTTATGCTGAACACCAAAATGAAACATAAAAAGGAGCTACACAAACTACGGAGTTGGTATAATTCAGAGTGAGAGCCATATTTTATGATGTGTTTAAAGGAAATCAAAATTGTACAACATTCTTTTAAGCCAGTAGATACTATTTCACTCAAGAACAGTCAACAATTAATATAGATACCGATTATTTGGTTGATGAAGGAGAAAGGCAAGCAATTAGATGGACTGATACAATTCATTTTGGGAACCTGATAAATATCTGGTGAAAAATGATGACTAGACCGAGTGCCAAAAAAGGGACTAATAGAGCAGAATTTTACTGCCCAACAAGCCATATTAAGAATGAGACCGAGTATCAAATTACATACCATGCCAAGCCTCTACTAATAAGGTTAGACTGAAAGTGAACAGCTCGTCTAAACCAAAAGAAGTAATTCTCAAGTAAGAGCAGGTGTGGCTTCTTCTAAGAATTGAATCCATCCTTAACCTAGTTTAATACGGAATTTCAAAGTTGAACCGATAGCAGTAGTTGGGTTATCTAGTAATCTGAAAAAGAGGATTATCTTAGAAGAAGTACACCTTCTCAATTTCTATTAATCAACATTTTCTCCCATCAATCCATATATTTATATTCGAGTTGCACGATATGTTACTCGAATTGGATATCCATAACCAAGGAATGACAATAAAATTTCTTGATAGAGAAAATAAATCCCTAAATGTTAATGAACAAAGATGATACCCAGTTATTTTAGCAGAGAGAATTCTAGGTTACCCATTATCAATTCTAGGTTCCTACAAACATTATCATGGTGGAAATTGCAAGCGTACAAGAAATCAAACATACCCACATAGCAAACCATGAAGAAAATTCAATATATTCACAGTAAATAACTAACAGTCTCAAGTTGGGGAAGAACATCAACCCCTACCCGAGGTTCAATAGATGAGATCTATATTATTCAGATAGAGAAAACAAGAGAATCTAGAGTTAAGAGAGAGAGAGGGAGAAGAAGTAACCTCCAATAGCAAGATTAACAGTTAAGAGAAGTGGCCAAACGAACTTGTAGCGTCTGGCAAATGACTCCTTGTGAGGAGGAAGAGTTGACGATGAGGATGGAGGTGGTGGTGGTGGTGGTGGTGGTGGATCCATCGGATTTGGTGAAGAAGACATGGATTTGACCTTACTCTTTAGCTGTGCTGTTTTTTTGATCGATTCCAAATATAACCAACAATAAAAAATTATTACTCAATTCAACTTTTTACTAATAATCTCAATAAATAAAAAACTCATTTGTTCATTTACAAAAATGTTAATGAAGTTTAATCACTTACACTTTTTAGGTTTTGTGTTATAAAGTTTCTGACCTTCTTCGCTCATACTCTTCCCTCCACTTCTTCTTCTTCTTCAAGCAATCTCTCTCTCTCTCTCTCTCTCTCTCTCTATCTCCTTCTCGGTTTAAACTAACGGCGTGGATGGTGGATTTACTTCACTCCGTCGTAGAAAGAAATATTCATCTACATGAGGGAAGCGCTGCTAAACGTACCTACCAAAGTAGCTATCAGCGGGTGGGCCTATTACCAGGTGGATCAAAATAACAAAATTTTATAAGCGCCGGTTTTTTTTTTCCAAACACTAGCAGACCAACAGAAGGGTGCTTCGAAAGGCACAGGGCCAAAAGGCTGTTAGCGGGCGGTCATGTCATGGACTCGGGTCAATGACTATTGACCCAGAGTTCTCCATAAGCATCCGATCAAGTAAGGGTGAAGTTTACCTCCATTTTCTTCTTCCAAAACAAATTCTCTTTTTGATAAAAAAAAAAAAGAATTCATTTTTTTTTTTAATTTTGAGTGCCTCTCCTTTTTAATTCTGAAAAACAACTTTATATCAGGATAAAATGACTACTGACCCGTTTCTTATTAATCCGATTTGATGAAGAAGTTATTAATGAAGAAGATGAAGATATTATTGACGTACTAACATTATTGACGTTTTTTACTTCGATTAATCAGATTTTAATCGTTATTAGTTCGCCTCACTTCATGATGAAGAAGGATTGACTATTGATGCCCAAATACAATACATACCGGAAGGAATAGATTCGAGATCTTCAGAATCAGATGAAGAAGACGACGATGATGAGTAATGATAAACTGTTTTCTTCATTGAAGATTATTCTTATAGGTTATATATGGAGAGACAGAGTCGGAGAATTGGAGGTCTAAACAGAAAGATTCAAGTTTTTGGGGGTGCTCGGTTTTCCAGTGACAACGATGGTTTTCCGGCGACAACGACGGTGGTTCTTTAAGTTTTTTTCCTGTTATTTTGTTGACCTATAGGGTCTTTTAATCTGTGATCTTCAGGATCCTTTCTTCTTTCTTATTTTCGTCAGTGTAGTCAATTTCTCTCAATACATGAGGCGCTTTACATTCGAAGTTTTGCGAACTTACTTATGTAACTCTCAAGTATCTGGCCGAGAGGAATAACATTTTATCTCTGTAAATTTGTGATTGTATCACTTATGAATGAAATATGGTTTCGGGTTTTCAAAAAAAAATGATAAGGGTTATTTCCTAATAGCCCCCAACTTTGTGACCGGTTTCCTGCCTAGCCCCCTACTTTGACAAAAATACCCAGATGACCCTCTTTTTTAGATTCCGTTACAACACCGTTAACTAGTCATCACATCTCTCTCATCCAACTCATCGCCTCTCTCTGCCACCTCATCATCTTCACCGGCGAAGGTCGCCGGCCAGCTAATTTTCCGGCCAGCGACCTTCAAACATTAAATTATTATCTATTTTTTAACTCTCCTCTCTCTCTTTAAAAATTTTTTTTTTTTAAAAACTCACCCTTCTATCTCTAGATCTGGTGAACCAGAACAGATCTAGGTCTGTTCGCAGACCATTTGAAGGTATGTTCAAGGTCTGTTAGCAGACCTAGATCTGGTGGTCTGTTCGCAGACCATTTGAAGGTATATTCAAGGTCTGTTAGCAGACCTAGATCTGGTGAACCAGATCTGTTCTAGTTCACCAGATCTAGAGAGAGGGCTGACTTGTAAAAAAAATATTTTTGTTTAGAGAGAGAGAGAGAGTAGAGGAGAGTTAAAAAAAAAAAAATAATTTAATGTTTGAAGGTCGCCGGCCGGAAAATTGGTCGGTCGGCGACCTTCGCCAGTGAAGATGATGAGGTGGCAGAGAGAGGCGATGAGTTGGATGAGAGAGATGTGATGGCTAGCTAACGGTGTTATAACGGAATCTAAAAAAGAAGGTCATCTGGGTATGTTTGACAAAGTAGGGGGCTAAGCAGGAAACAGGTCACAAAGTTGGGGGCTATTAGGGAAATAATCAAAATGATAACCCATCACACCAATCACAAAGATCATCATAAACCTTAACAAAGATTAAGATAAATTTACTGTTTAAAGAAGATATGGTAAGTGTAAATAAATATCATAGTTTACATGCTTCCATCAATATAAAAGATATAATAATAAAGATGAGATTTTTAACACCAAGCACAGTAATAGATCTAAAGAGAGGGAGATAGATTATCCACAAGAGATGTGAACACCGATGGAGATGTGAACACCGATGGCGATGAGACCAAAATATGTGATAGTATGAACAATAATCCCATCGTCCTCCAATCTGCCATTATTTCTTGCCCTAATAGGTACTAAAATTAAAGAAGATAAACCCTAAAGCAAAAATGAAAAGTTAGAGAAAAACACGAGTGAGAGATTAGGTGGAGAGATAAGTTCGATTTTAAAGAAGGATTTAGAGAGAGAAGCGGCTGGAGAAAATCTAGGTCTGGTGAGTGAGGGTGAGTTAACGTGGGTGTGAGATTTAGAGATAGAGAAAGCGTCGGATGCCTGCAACCATTTGGCCCGGCGCCTTTAGAAGCACCCCCAACAGAAACTCCAAACACCGTTAACATATCCTTCCTAATCTATTCAGTTCTCTAACTCACAATTCTCTATAAACTGAGCTCTTCTTCCTTCCCAAGCTTTGTGACTCTTATTCTCTCTCACTTCTCTCATAAATTACACCTCTTTTGCTCTCGTTCTTTCTGATTCCAACACCAAAAACCTATTTACTTAAAGAAATTGGCCAAAAAAGACTGAAACACGACTAACATTTGCTTGTGAAGGTTGGTCTAAAAAACCCTATCATTTACGTTTTTTTCTCTTTTTTATGGTGTTTGAACTATTTAGGAAGTTAATAACACATGATAAACTGTAAGGTGATGGGTCATGAAAATGTCCCATCAGAGTCGTTTAAATTAGCCGAGTTAGTCTGTTTTGAGCCTTTATTGTAATAAAATGGTTGATTTTCTTGATTAAGTGTCTTTTGCAGAGTTAGGTATGAAAAACGGTTAGAAACGGTAGTTTGGTCATTTGGAGTCAAGGGCATTCTGATAGTTTGTCCAATGCGAGTACATGGGTGAAAAGTAGAGGTCGAAACGAGCCCGTAGGAGAAAACAGAAGTCAAATCGGAGTCCGGACGAAGGAATAAATCAAGGTCAAAGTTGAGTCAAAGGGAGTTGACTTGCGGGACAATATCGGGCACTAATTTGGCGCGCGGTACACCAACAGACACGTGTCGTAGGACGGAGTCCGGTGTATTCAATTCTCGTGTTAGCGCTGAGCAGTGAAAAGGACCCTCAGGGCGTGATCCCGTATAGCCCGTTGCAACTTAACTCGGTGGTCCCGATCCCACATTTTAATCTCAGCCGCTTCCTTCCGTGTTTTTGAAATCCGACGGCTCCTATGCATCAGCTCCTTTATCACTTATCCCGTGCTCCTGGACGCGTGGCCCTTTCCCGTCCCTCCAGATCCGCGCGCTTCAAGATCTAACGGATGCTGAATCGTGTCACCTTATTATCTTATAACCGGCTACACCCTAGCATCCGAATTTCAACCAGCAAACCCTAGCCGCCGGGTCATTAGTGCTTTAGGGTTTTATTTTCACTTTTAACCCCTAGAATTCCAATTTTGACCATCAGCTTTCCACCTTCTACCATTTTAACCTCAACTAAACCCTAACTCTATATAAACACTTTTAGAAGACCAACCAAACCCTTCCCCTCCCCTCTTGGCCTCTCTTTCTTCCTTCTTGTAGTAGAGAAATCCTAAAATCATTTCCTCCTCTTTTAGCCTCCTTTTCTCTCTACCTCTTCAAAAACTAAATATCTTTTGTTATCCAATCTTCCTCTTCTTTTCTAATTTCTTCTCTACAACTTCTTGCTACTTCTAATTTCTTCATCTAAACTTCTAATTTCTCCTTCTATTTCTCTTCTATCATCTTCTAAAAAGCTATTATTTAGAGTTTGGGTAATATTCTTGGAAACATTTGGAGCTAATATTGGATATCAAAATGGGGGCACATGGAGCTATGAATCTAGATCCAATTTGGTGATTTCTTTTCATATATCTTTTGTAATTCCATTTACTTTAGAATTTCAATGAGTATTACTTTAGATTCCATGAGTAGCTAATCTTGTATCTAGGGTGTAGAGGAAACCCATACTTGGGCTTATTTTGAGATATGTTATTAATCAATGAATCCTTATATTGAGCTTCAATGCCTATTGATTGTCATTTCATGTTGATTCTATGATCTTTTCATCATTCATGCATTATAATTAGATATTTCATGCTTTTATTGAGTTATTAGATGGGATATGCCTTTTAGATAATGAATGATAGTTTAGGAATTTAGTTTTATATGATAGTCAATCAAATATTCTTGATTTTGAATCGTGTTATTAAAGAATATTATCCGAAACCTAATTAGTTCATTAAGTTGGGTTTTGAGTTATATAAAGAGTGATTTGTTGATTGAATGCTTGTCTTAAGTAGTCCATTTATGTGGTGAAATCGAAAACCCTAGATTCTTCTTCTCTCCTTGATTTCATCCTTATTAGTCTATTAGTATTGTTTTCTTTCTTTAAGTAGTTTCCAAATCAAACCAAACATTCGAAGGGGTTTTTTAATTCGAGATTTAGGTAAAATAGCTTGTCCTTTGGAACGATACTCGATCTTATTTTAAATACTATAACTTGACCCCTACACTTGGGGAAAGACCTAATTTTAGGCCCATCAAGTTTTTTGTGTCGCTGCCGGGGATGAGTTTAATTTTATTTTCAATCTTGAATTAGGTTTTATTTTATTATTTTTGTCTCTTTTGATTACTTTGACTTGCTTTTCTTTTCTGTGTAGATTCACAAAGGAGCTAAAGGGAAGGAGCATCAAGGAAGAGGACATCAAAGAAGACCTTTTAGATTTTAGTTATTTTAGTACTTTATTTTTATTTTGGTGAGAGAGTCTTATAACCTTTTCTGTATTTCTTTATTTTTATTGTTTTGTTTTAAGGCCTTTATTGTTTTGACCCTAAACTGGAGGGCATTTAATTTTGTAACCGAAACTAAGAAGCCTCGGGTTCGCACACTTGCGGGAAGAGTGGCCCAGGTCATCTACAAAGGTCGCCGCCCGTCTTGAACGGGAGGTAACTTCTAGATCACCCACGAATCTCCTGTAAGTGGGTACTTGTGATGTTTTTGCTTGCCTAATTGATTGTCGAACTGTTAGTTTAATTATCATATTAGTAAGGGCATTAACCCATTACAAGATAGGAGTCGGATTTCATCACCGGTCTCTTGCCCATTTAGGTAACAACATTGCGCGATCCCAAGCCTCACTTAAAATTAAAAATTGATTTAGACATTGGCCAAAGGGTAACGAGCTTATAGGACATTCTTGACAAATCTCGAACTTGATTAGTATTTGGAGTTTTCCCAGGAAGAGGGAACGATCCAAGAACACAATTCTTGATCGTTGTACTGTGACGGAGTAACTCCTCATAAGAATCATAGTTCAAGTTTTGGTAAGAAGTAAAAGCTGTCTAGATCAATTTTTAGGTGAAAAAGACTACCCAGTCGTCTAGATTGTGTCTAGGTTGCTTGGTGGAGTCAGCTTGCTTGCTTCGTTGTTTTCCTTAGGATCTTCGTAGTTTCCTTACTCCTTTTATTTTCAAAAAAAAAAAAAAATAATAATAATAATAATAATAATAATAATAATAATAAAAAGTTTTCAAAAGAGTCCCTTGTCTTGTCTTTTGGTTTATGCCCCCTAGGTTGCGTGATAAGAGAGGTCGTTTTGTTAAAGAGTCTGATTTGAGTATTTTACTTGAAAACCTTTCTTTAAACGAGTCTATGGAGGATCACGTTGATCAAGTTAGGGTCGAGGATCAACCTATGACTCTCAAAAAACTACATGCATCCGGCTAGAGTTAGCCAACCATCATGCATTAGGCTACACCCGACTTACACTTATTTCGAGTTAAAGTCGGGAATCATCAATATGCTTCCGGTGTTTCGTGGTTTAGCAAACGAGAACGCGTACTATCATGTTAGGGAATTTGAGGACGTTTGTAAGACCATGAACGTCCCTAACTCGATTGATGCCGTTAGATTAAGGTTGTTCCCTTTTTCTCTAAAGGATAAAGCAAAGTCGTGGTTGTATGCCTTACAACCTGAGTCTATTTCTACTTGGGCAGAACTTAGAGGTGTCTTTCTAGAAAAATTCTTTCCCAAGCATAAAACTAGAGCTTTAAGGTAGAGTTTGCTTAATTTCGAGCAACTCCAAGGAGAATCTCTCTACTCCTATATTGAGAGATTCAAAGATATTCTTCTAGAGTGTCCACATCATGGGTTCGAAAAAATGAAACTAGTCCAACTGTTGTATGAAGGACTAGATTATCCTCAACCTCCATGATCGAGTCATTCTGTAATGGCGGGTTCTCCAACAAATCCGTCGATGAGGCCATGGATTTTCTTGAGGAACTAGCCGCACAATCCCAACAATGGAAAACTTCGAGAGAACCTATAACTAGGGCAAAGCCTAATCCAACTAAGGGCGGGATTTATAGGATCGATGATTCTGAGTCCAAACTTGACGTCATTACCAGAAGGTTGGAAGCCTTAGTGATGAATCAACCTAAAACCTTCACGGAGGATCCCACTCATGTCATGAGTGTTGGAAATGAACCCATCTCTTACCCATGTTCTGTCTGTGGAGACCCTACTCATACGGGGAACAAATGTGCCTCATTCTTTGAGTCTGCTAACAAAGAACAAACTCATGCTCTCTATCAAAACTCTAGGCAAGACAATCGTCAGAAGTATGATCCTTTCTCTAACACGTATAATCCAGGCTGGAGAAATCATCCCAATCTCTCTTGGTCTAAAGGTCAATACCAGAGTCAGCCTATTAGTTCTATGAACCCTCATGGGTTTAATGCACCTAGCAACCCTTTTGCTCAACCCAGTGTCCAACATCCACCTGAAAAGAAGACATCATTAGAGGACACCATGCATATGCTAGCTCAGAACCAGGACAGGTTAACTAAGAACCATGAGGAATTTCAGGAATCCACCCGTCAATCCTTGACTAAGCTAGAAACATCTACCCGTCAATCTTTGACTAAGCTTGAAACATCTACCCAACAATATTTGACTAAGCTAGAAACCCAAATAGGTCTACTTCACGAAGCCTTTAGTCAGAGAGAAAAAGGTAAGTTTCCGAGTCAGGTTGAGCAGAACCCAAAAGGTCTATTGGGTAGACCACCACCAGATGAAGCTAATGCGATAACAACCCTTAGAAGTGGTAAAATTGTGGATAACAAGGTAAGAGTTCCTGAAGAGGAAGAGAGTGAGAACGAGCCATCCTCGTTGCCAACCAGAGTCTCTAGGGATGAGCCTGAAAAGGCTCCTGAGTCAGAAAGTCCACCCTTAGTATCCGAGCCTTATGTCCCTAGAGCTCCATACCCTCAACGTTTGGTCGAGTCAAAGAAGAAATCTCAGTTTCAGGAGATAATGGAGTTGTTCAAACAAGTTAGTATCAACATTCCACTATTAGATGCGATCAAACAGATCCCAGTTTACGCCAAGTTTCTCAAGGATTTATGTACTAGTAAGCGTAAGATGAATGTGCATAAGAAGGTTTTCCTTACTCAGAATGTTAGTTCGATCATCCAACAGAACATTCCACCTAAGTACAAAGATTCAGGAAGTCCTACACTACCATGTACCATAGGAGATCATAAAATAGAACGTGCTCTATTGGATCTTGGTGCTAGTGTTAACCTTCTTCCTTATTCTGTGTACTTACAGTTGGGATTAGGAGAGATCAAACCAACCTCTGTGGTCCTTCAATTAGCGGATCGGTCTGTTAGGCATCCACGTGGCATAGTGGAAGATGTTTTGATCAAAGTTGGTGAATTCTTATTTCCTGTTGATTTCATCATTTTAGATACTGAGCCAGTCCATAATTCCAGAAGTCAAATACCTGTCATATTAGGTCGACCATTCTTAGCTACATCCAATGCTATCATCTATTGTCGTAGTGGTCTTTTAAAATTGTCTTTTGGAAATATGACTGTAGAGATGAACATCTTCTATGCTGGACTTCAACCCGATGATGTTGATGATTTTAACGAGTTAAATTTGATAGATATGTTGGTTCAGGATTCCTTACCAACAACTTTATCAGATGACCCGTTGGAAACATTGTTGGCCTACTTTGGTTTAGATTTTGATGAGGAAAGTAGTATCAATGAGGTGAATGCTTTATTAGATTCCACCCTATTACTGGATACTGAGAAATGGAAAGCAAAGACTGAATCCCTCACAATCTCTAAACCAAGTATGACATCAACTTTGGAGACAACTCAACCATCGGCAAGTGATGAGTCCAAATCACCCTCTGTCTCAGAGTCGTCTCAGCCTATTGAGAGACCACCATCCTTAGAGTTGAAACCTTTACCTGCAAACATGAAGTATTCGTTTTTAGGACCTTTAGAAACCCTACCTGTTATTATTGCATCCGAGCTAGAGAAAGAACAAGAGGGTCGATTATTAGATGTCCTAAGAGAACACAAAGAGGCACTAGGATGGTCTATAGCCGATCTCAAGGGTATAAGTCCGTTAGTTTGCATGCACCACATCTACTTAGAAGAAGATGCTAAACCATCGAGAGAGATGCAACGTCGACTTAACCCTCGTATGAAGGAAGTTGTGAGATCTGAAGTCCTGAAATTATTAGACGTGGGTATCATCTACCTTATTTCAGATAGTACTTGGGTCAGTCCTGTTCAAACTGCTCCCAAGAAGTCAGGCATTACTGTAGTTAAGAAATGAGTGCAATGAGTTAATACCCACCAGGATGACCTGATGGGCCTAGAAAGGTTACCCTAAATAGGTCTCCACCCGCAAGTATACGGGCGTCAAGTAATAATTCCGGTAAGACCGGTTCGTTCCTCAGAGACTAATTAAACCTATTCTAAAATTAGGAAGTAATAAGATTGTAAAATGATTTGGTTTTGGTTTTTAAAATAAAATATAAAATTACGGGAATGAAAATGAACTCAAATGGGGAGAGGAGTCTAGGGTTTAGGATTCCACCACATAAAATCACTTTTAGAAACAAATACTTAAAATGGTTAATTCTCTTTTTTATAACTCAGAATTTCGGATAATGAACTATCCTAATTCCGGGAGATGTTTTCGTTAAAACCGAATAAAACATAACAATGTAATCATTTTATTTTAAATAAATAAATCTCTAAACTACTATTTATCAATTAATAAGTATGAACCGTCAAATGATTTAACATAAGCACGATGCATCAAATCGAAAAGTATAAATAGTGAAAAGAAAATCTATTTATCAAACTAAAACGAATTAAACTATGAAGCATTAATCAAGAGTTAATCAATAAAAATTATATCTCTAAAAGATCAAAAATGGGTTTCATCGTAAAACCCTAGATGGAGAGTCTTAGCTAATCATGATCGAGATTTAAATAAATATGAATAATAAAAGAGAATGGAAGAAAACTTAACTTTTTCGCTATTTCCAAACCAAACAGGGCCTTAGGGAAATGATTTCCTTCTGTTTTTCCCAAAATTCCGCCAAACAGACCCTTAGGGAAAATTATTTTCTCGTCTTCCCGGAAACGATTTCCTGGTGAGAAAATAATTTTCCTTCTCTGGTTTTTCTCTTCCTTTACTGTTTTCTCTTTCTTTCTCTTTCGAAACTTCCTTTTTCTCTCTCTAAACAAACTATGAACACTCTCTTTCTATTTATAACCGAATCAATGAAGAAAGAAGAAGAAGAAGATGATAATGGAGTTTTATAACTTTGATTAAATCTCTTTCTCTCTCTACAATTCAAGAGCTTCTCTCTCACTAACTCTTTCAATCTCTCCTTTTCTCTCTCACAAAGAGAAGAATCAAAGGAAAAAGCAACAAAAACAGAAAACTGTCCAACTTTCTCTCTTTCTCTCTAGCTCGGTTATAAGCTTTAATGGCCGAGTGATGATGGTGGTCGGTCCTTCTCTGGTTTCAGCCGTGGAGAAGAGATGATAATCTTCTGTTCTTCTTCTCTCTCCCTCTCTCTCTGCTTTTCCTATTGATTGAGCTTAAAAGAAAGGATGATCTCTCAAAAACCGAGATGATCTCAAACTAAGATGATGCTCTCGGTTGTATACCCCATGGCCGACTCTCTCTCTCTCTCTGATATTCCTTTCAAGATTAATCTCTCTCGGATTTTCTTTCTAAAATCCAGCTACCCAATTCCACAATCATCTTTGAATTAAATCTTCCATAACCAATCGAATATGTTTCCTTCTTCATCTCTCAATAACTGATTTCATTGCATCTCTTTTAGTAATCTCGGTTATTTCCTTCTCGGTTCTTCATCTAAGAACAGCAACCCAATCTACAAAGATCTTCAGCTATCCTTCTCAATCTTCAATCCGAGCTTTCTAAAACTCTCGGTCTCTCCCTCCATCAAATCTGTCTCTGTTCTTTCAATCTCTAAATTCTTCTCTCTCTACTGTTTTAATGGTAAGTTAGAAATGAGAGAGAAAGAGGGAGAGAGACGTTAAAGATATATGGCTTTTGACCAATTAGGATATGCCAGGCTGGTGTTGACGTGAGATTTTCATTGGGAATACTCAGTGTAGCGGACGCAGCATAAGAAGTTATGGCCCTCATATTAAAACCGCGGGGATCCACTGGTTGTACTCCAGCCGTCGGATCAAGGTAGCCACGGGAAAAGATTTTCTTGGATCATTGTCGCAACCTGCATCCAGATATACTGGATCTCGCCCTCTATGTAGTCCCGAGAGTATACCGTCTGAGCCTAACAGTGTACCGAAAATCTCCTTTGAGCTGCCCGATTTGTGCCATGTGTCCCTGAATGTCCTATGCTTCGCTTAGGTCAAACGTCTTTGACCTGAACTTTGACTTGGTATAGATTATTCATACGGACCCCGATTTGACCTCTGCTTTCGCCGTTGGGTTTGTCTCGCACACTAATTTCATCCGAGACTCGAAATAGACCAAACTACCAGAGCACCATTAGAACCAAATTACCGAAATGCCCCTAATGTGTCAATCTTCCGATTTTAACCGTTTTTCGCGCTCAATTCCATAAAAACCACCTGAGTAAGAGAAACAAGCAATTCATCAGAGTAACTGCTCGAAATTGACTAACTAACTCGAGTTACGAGATTCAAATGAGGCATTTTCATGACTCATCATGACCACTGCGTGGCGTGTTTGTGTAGACTACAGGAAGTTGAACATGGTCAAGAGGAAAGATCATTTTCCTCTTCCATTCATTGATCTGATGCTCGAGAGACTGGCAGGACATAGTTACTATTGTTTCTTAGATGGTTATTCCGGGTATAATCAGATTGCCATTGCTCCTGAAGATCAAGAGAAAACAACCTTCACTTGCCCATTTGGAACTTATGCTTATCGTCGTCTGCCGTTTGGGTTGTGTAATGCACCCGCTACTTTTCAACGTTGTATGATGAACATATTTTCCGATATGGTAGAAAGGTTTCTCGAAGTTTTCATGGATGATTTTTCAGTCTTCAGGTCATCATTTGATGAATGTCTACATCACCTCACACTCGTGTTGGTTAGATGTAAAGAGAAGAATTTAGTGCTTAATTGGGAGAAGTGTCATTTCATGGTTCGTTCAGGAATTGTCTTAGGGCATGTCATATCAGCTAAGGGTATAGAAGTAGACAAAGCCAAAGTAGAATTGATAAGAAGTCTTCCTGTACCAAAAATAGTTAAAGACGTCCGATCATTCTTAGGGCATGCAGGCTTTTATCGTCGATTTATCAAAGACTTTAGTAAGATATCAAGACCTCATTGTAATCTTTTGGCAAAAGAGAACAAGTTTGTCTTTGATAATGCTTGTCTAGAGGCCTTTGATAAACTCAAATTTTTGCTTACTACTGCTCCTATGGTTCAACCGCCTAACTGGAAAGCTCCTTTTGAGATCATGTGCGATGCATCTGATTATGCAATAGGAGTCGTTTTAGGTCAGCGTGAAAACAAATTACTTCACGTAATCTATTATGCTAGTAAGACGTTGAATGATGCACAACTCAACTACTCGACCACTGAAAAAGAGTTGTTAACTGTTGTTTATGCCTTAGAGAAGTTTCGATCATACCTAGTAGGTTCTAAGGTCATAGTATTTTCTGATCATGCCGCATTAAAGTACCTCCTCTTTAAAAAAGAGGCCAAACCTAGGTTGATTAGATGGATACTTTTGCTACAAGAGTTTGATATAGAGATACGGGATAAGAAAGATTCTGAAAATGTTGTAGCAGACCACTTGTCTGGGCTTGTTGTGGAGTCGAGTTACCTATTAGAGAGAGTTTTCCTGATGAACAACTTCTTGTAGTCTCCCAATTACCTTGGTTCGCAGACATAGTGAACTATCTTGTTATAGGACAAATGCCCAAACATTGGACTAAAAAAGATCGTGATAAATTCATGTCCGAGGTAAAGCGGTTCTTCTGGGACGATCCATACTTGTTTAAGTATTGTCCCGATCAGATTATTAGGAGATGTGTCCCTGATAGTGAACAAACCAACATCATCTCCTTTTGTCATGACCATGCATGTGAGGGCCACTTTAGTAGCAAAAAGATGGCCGCCAAAATTCTACAATGTGGTTTCTACTGGCCGTCTTTATTTAAGGATACCCATGCATATTGTGTAGCTTGTGAGCGATGCCAGAAGTTGGGGAGTATTTCAAGTAGAAATATGATGCCCCTAAATCCTATTCTTGTCATTGAGGTCTTCGATGTATGGGGTATCGGTTTCATGGCTCTGTTTCCGAACTCCTTCGGCAATATATATATTCTAGTCGCGGTCGATTATGTGTCTAAGTGGATAGAGGCGGTTGCTTGCAAAACGAATGATCACAAGGTTGTGATCAAGTTTCTAAAAGAAAACATCCTTTCTCGTTTTGGTACACCGCGAGCGATTATTAGTGATGGGGGAACACACTTTTGTAATAGGCAGTTTGAGGTTCTAATGAAAAAGTATGGTATTACTCATCGAGTGGTCACCCCGTATCATCCACAGACAAGCGGTCAAGTTGAGGTTTCCAATAGGGAAATTAAACACATTCTTGAGAAAACAGTCAATCCAAATAGAAAGGATTGATCATTACGACTAACTGATGCATTATGGGCTTATCGTACAGCGTTTAAGACTCCCATTGGAATGTCTCCATATAGATTGGTGTATGACAAAGCTTGCCACCTCCCTGTAGAGTTAGAGCATAGAGCATATTGGGCTATCAAGCAAATGAACTTTTCGCTTGACAACGCAGGTAGAGAAAGAAAACTCCAACTTAGTGAGTTAGAAGAATTGAGGAATGATGCATATGAGAGTTCTAGAGTGTATAAGCATAAAATGAAGGTGTTTCATGATAAAAACATTTTGAGAAAATTATTTTCACCAGGTCAAAAAGTTCTTTTATACAACACTCGTTTGCATCTATTTCCTGGAAAACTTTGTTCTAGATGGTCGGGGCCTTTTGTTGTCAAATTTGAGTATCCCCATGGTGCGGTTGATATTGAGGATAAAAATGGTGCTTGTTTTAAAGTCAAACGTTTAAAACCATTTTTAGAAATATCACCCGAAACCGTGGATGTTTTTATCGAAAATCCTGTCTATCAGAAGAGATTCCCGATGTTCAGCTTAGTCTGGCTGAAGACTTTAAACTTAGCGCTTCTTGGGAGGCAACTGATGAGACATGAAAATGTCTAATTTGAATCTTTTAACTAAGGCTAGTTAGTCCAATTCGAGCAGTTACTCTGATGATTTGTTTGATTTTCTTTCTCAGGTGTCTTTTACGGAGTTCGGACGGGAGAATTATAGCTAGTCAAAGTTTTGGTCCAAATCTGTTGACCAAAGGTCAAATCGGATCTCTCCAGAGACACGTGGCGCAAATCCGAAACGACATTATTAAAATTTCGGTAAAGTGTTGGGCAGAACCGGGACATCTTCGGGACATAGTCCATGCGTTAATTTGGTGTACTGCAACACAAGATATTATGATGTTCCTGTCCACGCGGTTTTATCTCCAACGGCTAGAACTCGTCTAATTTAATCTCACGATCCAGGAACCACCACTCCAGCTGCTCCAGAAGCGCGCGAAACACTGAATCATCTTCTTTATAACTCCAGCTCATCTTCACGATAAATCCTTGCAACGTTTCCCTCTTTCTCTCATTTCATATTCAGTGAATAATGAGATAGAACTTTCTCATAAACAGATTTTTGTGAGAGAGAAGGAAAGATAACGTGAATCGAAAGAGAGATAGTGATGGAGATATTTGGAAAGAAGAAAGAAGAAAAGGAAAGAAAATAATATAGAAGGAGAATCAGAAAGCAAAGGAAACAGAAAAGGGAAGAAAATAGAAGAGAAGGAAAGAGAGTTGTGAAACCGAGAAGGAATAGATGGAAGATTCGGCTGAAAATGGAAGTTGTAGAGAGAGGAGATCCTCGGGTTAGACAATATAAAACAGAGAGCAGAAGGAAGGAAGAGGGTATCTCCTCACGGCTAAAGAAGAAGAAAAAAGAGTTAGAGAGAGAAAGAAGGAGATCGGCCATTGTTAAAGCCGAGAGCTAGAGAGAGAGGGAGAGTTTGAATTTTTTCTGTCTTTGTTTCTTTTTCATATTTTAATTCTTCTCTTTGTGAGAGAGAGAAGATTAGATAGAAAGAGTTAAGAGAGAGAGATTGAATCAATTTTATCAAACTCAATTAAAATTTCATTATCTTTTTTTCTCCTTTCTTTACTGTTCGGTTAGAGAGAGAAAGAGAGAGTATATTTCTGGTTTATAGAGAGAGAAAGAGAAACTTTAGAGGAAGAAAGAAGGAGAAAATAGTAGAGAGAGAGAAAAACCAGTCGAGGAAAATAATTTTCTCACCAGGAAATCGTTTCGGGGAAGACGAGAAAATTATTTTCCCTAAGGGTCTGTTTGGCTGCACAGAGGGAAATTTGCGAGAAAAAAGGTGTTTTCTTTTCTGATTCTTTTTCTTTCTTTAATGTTATTATTTCTCATTTATCCCACCATGATTATGATCTCTTTAGTGATGAGTAGCTAATTTTCCTTTAGTCTAGGGTTTTGATGAAGTTCTAATTATGCATATTACACAATTATTTTGATAAATTAAATGCTTCATGTATTAATTTCTTTCAAACTTTGTTCATGATTGACACCTTTAATGATTTATACTTCTTAGTTGTTAGTCGATCATTGAATCGTGACTTGTCTTTCATTACCTATGCTTCTTGAAGCTTGATCCACCATGTTTAGGTTAGGTTCTTTAATGGTGGATACTTGCTAGTTGATAGATAATAGTTAGAGTTGATAAGAACTTAGTATTTTTTATTCATAAAAGATATAAAATTTAATTCGAGGTCTATGCATGATTAGAATGGATTCTGAACCCTAGGCTACTTCTCCCATAAAATCATTTACCATTATTATTTGTTTTTGTTAGTATTATTGTTTGAAATTGCAAGAAAATCAAAATTTGAAGAAAATCCAAATTAGTTATAGGAGTCAGAATAGATTGACTTAGTCTCTGAGGAACGAACCGGTCTTACCGGAACTATTACTTGACGCCCGTATACTTGCGGGTGGTGACCTATTTAGGAAACTTTTTAGTCCCATCAGCAACCCATGCTTCTGATATAGGACAGTAGAATCTGGTAATATATTTCCTCTCATCTTTTTCTCTTGGCATGGTCTTCAGAACATTGGGGACAATGTTCGGTTTAAGTTTGGGGATAGGGAAGAACTTTTTGCTAAGTCCTTCATTTCAAAAATTCGAGAGGGTTCAAAATTTTTCAATTTTGGACCGAAAATGTGAGTCTAATAGTTGTTTTTGGCTTGTTAATAGTTATAGAGTCGAGTTGATCGTACTATCCGGTTGTTAAAGGTTTCTTCATGAATGTCGAGTCTTGAGGTCGTCTGTGTGCTAGCCATGTGAGTGTTATGAAAGTGAAGGGTAGACGGTTCTGAGAGAACTAGATTAATCATTAGTGGAGACTCAACCCTTGTGAGATTTCTGAGCCTTTCTATTACCTTTGAGTGTACTCTTCTGCGCTGATTCCGAGTAGAGTGAAGAGCTACTCAACCTCGCAACTTTGTAAAAAGAGTTCATTTGATCTCGTGTACTCAACTTCCATAGCCACTAGGAGTGACATCAGGATAGCGAATAAACCCTACTCTTGTAGTCCATGAAACCCGATAATAGTGTAAACTTTAGGAAGACGGATACTCCGCCGTCCATTCATCATATGACTCCCGAGAATGAAGGCATGAAAAGAAAGAAGAATGTGAAAGCAAAGTGGGAAAAATAGAAAAGTTGATTGTTGGGAATACTAGTGTGGGTATTGCATTGTTTGTAGTTATCTCAAAAAAAAAATGATGATGAAAAATGTGAAGAGAAAAAACTCTGAAAAAGAAAACTTGTGTAAAAAGTTCATGTGAACTTTAGTTTGTTATATAAAATAAGTGTTCGAAGCAAAAAAGCTAAGTGTGGAAGTTGCTTGAAGTTCTCTAACATTGAAGGCGTCGACATTCTCAGGCTCTTATCATCATCCATCTCATCACTTGTATCCGTTGACCTTCAGGAAGCATTAGTAGAGGGTAGAGTGGGTGAGAAGGGTAAGTGAGCTTCCCCATTCCATTTAGTGGTTATATTCCTTTTCGTAGATCATTCGTTCTAAAATGTTGTCCTCACCCCTTTTTATGTGTTGAGTCTATATTAGTGATCACACTCACACATACGAGCGAACCATTCTTGAGTGATTTCATTTTTAGAGCGTATGTCTGTGAGGCCAAAGTCGAGGCGAAATGTATTAAGATAGGGATCAATGCTCTGTTTGTTCGGAACTGAAGTGATTCTCATTGTGGCTAGTCACGTATACTTCGAGTCAAGATTATTAGTGAAGAGATTTTTAACGTCTGTATAGTGCTGTAACTTCGAGTCATGAAAATGTCCCATCAGAGTCGTTTAAATTAGCCGAGTTAGTCTGTTTTGAGTCTTTATTGTAATAAAATGGTTGATTTTCTTGATTAAGTGTCTTTTGCAGAGTTAGGTATGAAAAACGGTTAGAAACGGTAGTTTGGTCATTTGGAGTCAAGGGCATTCTGATAGTTTGTCCAATGCGAGTACATGGGTGAAAAGTAGAGGTCGAGACGAGCCCGTAGGAGAAAACAGAAGTCAAATCGGAGTCCAGACGAAGGAATAAATCAAGGTCAGAGTTTAGTCAAAGGGACTTGACTTGCGGGACAATATCGGGCACAAATTTGGCGCGCAGTACACCAACAGACACGTGTCGTAGGACGGAGGCCGGTGTATCCAATTACCGTGTTAGCGCTGAGCAGCGAAAAGGACCCTAAGGGCATGATCCCGTATAGCCTGTTGTAACTTAACTCGGTGGTCCCGATCCCACGTTTTAATCTCAGCTGCTTCCTTCCGTGTTTTTGAAATCCGACGGCTCCTGTGCATCAGCTCCTTTATCACTTATCCCGTGCTCCTGGACGCGTGGCCCTTTCCCGTCCCTACAAATCCGCGCGCTTCAAGATCTAACGGATGCTGAATCGTGTCACCTTATTATCTTATAACCGGCTACACCCTAGCATCCGAATTTCAACCAGCAAACCCTAGCCGCCGGGTCATTAGTGCTTTAGGGGTTTATTTTTACTTTTAACCCCTAGAATTCCAATTTTGACCCTTAGCTTTCCACCTTCTGCCATTTTAACCTCAACTAAACCCTAACTCTATATAAACACTTTTAGAATACCAACCAAACCCTTCCCCTCCCCTCTTGGCCTCTCTTTCTTCCTTCTTGTAGTAGAGAAACCCTAAAATCATTTCCTCCTCTTTTAGCCTCCTTTTCTCTCTACCTCTTCAAAAACTAAATATCTTTTGTTATCCAATCTTCCTCTTCTTTCTAATTTCTTCTCTACAACTTCTTTCTACTTCTAATTTCTTCATCTAAACTTCTAATTTCTCCTTCTATTTCTCTTCTATCATCTTCTAAAAAGCTATTATTTAGAGTTTGGGTAATATTCTTGGAAACATTTGGAGCTAATATTGGATATCAAAATGGGGGCACATGGAGCTATGAATCTAGATCCAATTTGGTGATTTCTTTTCATATATCTTTTGTAATTCCATTTACTTTAGAATTTCAATGAATATTAATTTAGATTCCATGAGTAGCTAATCTTGTATCTAGGGTGTAGAGGAAACCCATACTTGGGCTTATTTTGAGATATGTTATTAATCAATGAATCCTTATATTGAGCTTCAATGCCTATTGATTGTCATTTCATGTTGATTCTATGATCTTTTCATCATTCATGCATTATAATTAGATATTTCATGCTTTTATTGAGTTATTAGATGGGATATGCCTTTTAGATAATGAATGATAGTTTAGGAATTTAGTTTTATATGTCAATCAAATATTCTTGATTTTGAATCGTGTTATTAAAGAATATTATCCGAAACCTAATTAGTTCATTAAGCTAGGTTTTGAGTTATATAAAGAGTGATTTGTTGATTAAATGCTTGTCTTAAGTAGTCCATTTATGTGGTGAAATCGAAAACCCTAGATTCTTCTTCTCTCCTTGATTTCATCCTTATTAGTCTATTAGTATTGTTTTCTTTCTTTAAGTAGTTTCCAAATCAAGCCAAAAATTTGAAGGGGGTTTTTAATTCGAGATTTAGGTAAAATAGCTTGTCCTTTGGAACGATACTCGATCTTATTTTAAATACTATAACTTGACCCCTACACTTGGGGAAAGACCTAATTTTAGGCCCATCATAAGGCATGCTATTTCATTTGATTTTGCGTTAATTTGAGGTGTTTTTAGTGAACAAAGAAGACAAAATGATTACGCCCTAAGAATCTTTCGGACGGACTGGACTGGACCAACTCGTTCGTCAATCACACCTTACCGACTAACCAGTCCATGACATAGGACGCCAATACGGAGCGACTTGTCACTTGACTAAAATCATGAGGACTTTTACATTTGACCAGATTGTTAGCAAGAATTGGGCTCTTGGAGCTAACTCACGAATTAGTTAGTCGGTGACCCCGGCACACCACACAAACTGATCAGCGATTACCTTTGAAAACCTAATGGAGTGGTCAGTATGTTCCCTTTGTAAATCAGACAGTCTGTCTGGTCTCTGTCGTTGCGATATACTTAACATGTCGAGTTCTAGTATTCTTTGTTTTCTTATACTTTTACCTTCTTCTATGAAACAGTTATTATGGCATCACGCATTTCTCTTTTTATGCAAGTGAAAAGGCTTGTAAGAAACAATGCAGAACAAATATAACCCAAATTCAAACGAAGAGCATTTTGTTTCAACACTACCTTTGGACTTCTCGACTGGAATATAGAGGAATCGCATGGGTGAGGTTAGGAAGAAATTCTTACGCGATCCATCAAATGGTATAACCACACCGTGTAACATCCCGTGTTTTAAAGGTTACTAGAAGGACTATTTGACAATTGGGTCAAGTGAAAAGAGGGGCCAAATCAGCAAAGAGGACAATTTAGGGATTATTTTGCTATCCAGCCAAATTCAAGGACTAAACAGGAATTTCATGAAATTGGATAAGAATAAGAAAATCAGAATTTTCCTCTTTCTCTGCTCGATCAGGTCAATTAGGGTTAGTGTTTGGAGGGGTTTCAGCCAAAGAGAATCGAAAATTTGGGTAGAATTCAAAGAAGAAAACTTGTTCTGGACGAATTAAAGCATTAAGAAGTGATTGGAGCTACTTTTATGGGGTTTTGGTAAGAAATTCATACACTCTCTCTATAATCCAACTTTTCTGTAATTTGGTTGTAAGGGATAGTTTTACTTCGAATTTGTTAGATTTTGGGAATGAATTATGAAGAAGTAAATCAAGTTTGTATTTATGTTTTGGTGATTTAATTTAGTTGTTCTAAAAAAAACCTAGGGTTTTATGATTGTAAATTTGGGGGTTTTCATAGTTGTATGCAATTCTAGGATTCATATGGTTGAGAGTTAAGTAACTTTGAACTATAAACAAGTTAGAGAAGTTGAATAGGTTAAATTTATCGATCGAACGACGATTCGATGGACTGAAATTCAGTCTAATGTTATTGAACAATCTGGGCCTATTATAGTACTCATATGCACTTTCCCGAAACATGAAAGTCGTAGCTTAGGATCTTAGCTTCCAAGAATGGTATGGTGCAAGTCATTTCGGTAATGGACGAAGGAGTTATGGCTGCTTTACCGAGCAACGCGCAGTTTACCAAACATGAAAACTGCTTACTGTTTTTAGTGGTTATCTAATCATATATGTTTCAAATGTTATTTGAGTCTTCTCCATTATTGTAGATTGTCTCGATACGATTCCATAAAGGTATAGTACGAATAATTCGGAGTTCGGATGAGAGAGATATGAGCGTTTTAGCATGCAGCGTACGATCAGTTAAACTGATGCACTGCTGCGTATGTTTTGTATTTTTCAGAGAGGTTCTAATTTGAATTCGGATAAACCACCATATAGTAAAACATTATAAAGGATATAAGCTTTCCAGCGACTTAAGAATGGATTGAAACCGATCAACGATAAGAGAGTTGTGATTGTTATAGTGCGTAATGCGCTGTTAGGGATATCTATGGTGTTGTTGTGTATGTGTGGTAACTTTCGAGGATGTCTCTCTCTCGGGTTTTGGGGTAAATATTTAATAACCAAATGCTAAGGATATGAGTACCTTTAAAATGGTGTATGATTGACCCTAAATGGACATGGCTATGAAGTTAGAAGATCGATCGAGATTTGGTTATACTTGAAGTCTTCCAGAGTTCGCGAATTTACTTTTATGTTTTGTTTCTTTACGTTATTGCTTTGTTGTGCGAAGGTTCTTAGTATAAGAACCTAATGTTTCTGTTCGATTTTTGGTCATTCTTCCTTGTCTCAGAGTATGAGAATGAGGAGGAATTAGGTCGTCTGGTAGGCGGGAGGTCTTTGATGATGCAAGGACTGAGGTAGGGGTTCTGAATCCTTTATCCAGCATGGTTTTATAGATAATGAATATGTTAGATTCTATAATTATATATGGGCCATTATAACTAGAGTTTAGGTAGCATGAAACTCGATTTATGTGATGAACTGAAATATGCTTGAAATGTTTTGATGCGATATGAGAAATGTTTTCGAACTGATTTTACGATGATTGTGAACTACTGGGGATTTTCTTGTATGTACCCGACTGCGGATTATGTCAACCTACGGGCACGTAGCCATTGAGGGTAGGATGACATGTGGACACGGTTGTGACCCGTGTGAGACCGGTGAGGTAGGGGACACTAGTCATGAGACCTGTGGGAGTAGAGTGCTTCACTTGCTGGCCATTGGTGCTCGTCCCTCCAGCTTGAGGCTCAGGGCCGTACACCCTGACCGCTCGCCTGGGAGGTGACATTGATTGGGAATCCCTCCGCTTTGTGGCGATATGACTCTTGGTTGTTCCACTTCCGTATTTGATAACATAATGAACCGAATGAGCATATTGGTTTTGATATACGAATGAACTGATTTGAATCGAATATGAGAATGTGGTTTTGAAATACGAATGAAACTGAATTTGAAAGATCGCATTAGATGCATGATAAGGTACCGAAGAGAATGAGGTTCAGGTCCTTCCATGGTAATTGGGGGACGGCTCTCTTATTCGAACTCCGTGATCGAAAACGTATTTAGATACATAAGGTATATATGTATCATGAGGTAAACTCTTCAATGATTGCGGAGTCCCTTAGTGGGAGAGGGGCTTACCGGCTAGGGGTAAGTCTCTTTCTCGAGGAGACGTAGTGCATTAGCTAGTGCCTAAATGGGTTGGTAGTATCTAACGCACTCTAGACTCTCCTGGGGAACTCTCCTCTTATCTGGAGCGTACCATGGGTGGGCAGCTAATCACTGCTATTGCTTGCTAGATTAAGGAAAATGGTTTTGTATATAGTATATATGGTAACTGGTTTGATAACTCGTTTTGTCATGATGTTTACAACTTATTAAATGAACTTTTGAAAACGTGATGGGTTTTGGATTGGTCTTCTACCAGAATAACTCGTGTCGGTGAGTATTCTGACCCCCTACCAGTTGTTAGTGTGCAGGTGCTTTGTCGTAGCCTCGAGGCCGAGTTGTATTCCAGCCGGTGACCGTGTCTGACGAGGCTAGTGGCGTTGCGTCGTTTTCTTTGGTTTTTGCTTATATGGTTTTTCGTTATTTCCAAGTTATGTATTTATTGCAGAAACCAAACTCTAAAATGTATATATATATAACACTTAGAGTTGTTTATAAGTTGTATCGATGTGTAAGAGGCTTTTATAGTTCTTTTTGTGGTTCGGGTTTCGACCCGAAACTGAGTTGAGTTTGTTTAGCTTCCGCTCCATAGTTTATTTTTTGTGTATGCGAATGTATGGTTTGCATGACAGGTTTACAGGTGCGACCGGTTAGGTTTACATAGGAGACTCTGCCGGATTTTTGTCTCGTCTGTGAATTGCCGGGGCGTGGTCGTGTCTATTTTGGGACACGGGGCGTCACACACCGGTTATACAAACAGAAGAATCTGGAACATCTTCTAACGGCAATGACTCTGACCTTATTCTAGAGGCCCATCTGATCGTACTTTGTTGACATGTTTTATATGGAACAAACCGGTAAACATATTTATTTACGAATTTTAGTAAATATAAAAGATATTATGCTGATAATTCATCTAAAACAGTTTCTTTTGTTTTTAGGATAGGCAGGGGCTGACACCGTTTTTCTTTCTTTGTTGCAATGACTCACCGAAGTTTGCCATGGTTGGACAAACAATGGCCTCAACTTCTCAAGTATTGCGGACCTTTGAGGACAACTCGATATATCACAAGTTAAATAAAGTTGTTTCATCTCATGTCGTGTGTGGAGACCATATAAATCTCTGAAGTCACATTAATCAATAGCTTGGTCCACTAGAGTGAATGAGGCCCAAAAGAAATACCTGATCTTTCTTCATCGAAGCTACCATCTCATGTGCAAAAGGGAAACCATAGACAGATTATATTAATAATTTTAAACATTAATGTTAATCCCATCTGCATTCGATCTCATTCACCATAAGATCTAATGTAATGTGCGAGACAACCGCTCGGTTGTAGTATTTTCCATGTGTATAACCTCGTTAGTGCATGCCGTCACAAATCGCTCTTTCAATCCCAACCTGGTCTTCTTTACATAACTAGCGTCTATTTGATTAGTGCATGACCACATCATCACAAAAGTTTCTACCGCCCCACTCTAGTGGATTTTGATCTCTGCATATTTTTTGAAACATTATCACAAGATTTTCGAACTCTTCTTTTTTGAAATTAACTTTGAAAATTTCTACCACACACTTCTCGATGTGGAATGTACATGGTAACCTTTCAGCATGTGGAAATACTTCACCTATGGCGTTATTTACTGCAAGTTCACGATCAATCACAAACACAATTAGCATTGAGTTGGGAGGGAACGTCTTTAGAAGATTAAGGTCCCACATGTACTGTTTGTTGTCTCTCCATCCATAAAAATAAACACCGAGGTGAAGAATTTCAATATAGAAGTTACCGCGACAATCTTAAGCAACGACTTTTTAAATCAGTTGGTTTTATACGTACAGGTGAACATCAAAACGATATGGAAGCACTTCAAAAGTCAAATTGAATCAGGATGTGCCCAAAATATATTTGTTACTTCATCAGTTTCTTCTTTCCTTGAAAGATGGTAAACATAATTGTGTTCCAACAACTTAATCAATTGTTGCCTTAGACTTCTTACTTTTTGGCTTTCCCTACGTATCTTCAACCGTGCATTGTTAATGATTTTCAACGTTGTCCTTAAATGTACCATGAAGTTTTGAAATAATTTGAGGTGGTTTCTTATCGATTTCTATTGGTTGTTGATTGATATTTTTTCATCGGGTTTCAACCTGTTCGCAAGCGCATGACCAAGAAGACTTTATCCTAACTCATGGTTATGCATTCCAGACACAGATGTTACTTTCCATGTGTCACCATCGCCCGGTATTCTTTTGAGCTTGGACGGGCGTTAATATCTTTTGGTACTCAAATGTTTTTCTCTTTGGGTAGTTTATGGGATTTTGGAAGCAAATCTTTTTGTCATTTGAACGGAACCCCCCACTTATTTCATAACATATTTCTAACGGGTTTTCTCTCTACCTTTCATATTAGTTGATTTGTCGTTCAAAACTAACTACAAAGTTATGCCTTCTTTCAATTTCCCTAGCCCCAGGTGATTAACTCGTCTCGAGTTTGAAGCACATATTTAATAAAAAAAAAATAGTAACCAACATCAACACTAACTGGACACTCCTCATTTGAAAGAAGATTCTTATCTTCGACATGGTACTCTGACGCAACCGAAAATTCTAAAAAAGCTTTAGATCTTCTTTAAAGACTATAGAACCGAAACTACAAAGATTAAACTAAAATACTGAATTCTTATTGATAAATTGAATGAATAAACAACTACTAGTCTTAGGGTTTCCTTAACATATTCACCATTCAATTGCCGATGGTAGTGGACTTTTACTTTACGGTTTTGAAAGGAAAGGTTGTTAAGGAGTTGTAATGGATGAAGAAGGTAGAAGAGATAATGGAGGTAGGCTGGACCCTAAAGTGCCCAGGTTAGTTACATGGGTGCTTTTAGAGAGCTTGGGTCAATGGGTCAATGACCACTAACCGAGTCAAGAAAATCCTTGCTCGCTTATATCTATTTTGGCAGGTGTTCGCCCAAATGAGGGAATTGGGAATGATAAAGGTTGTTTGAATTTGACTTGTTTAAATATGTATGATACATTATAGTCATTTTAACGTACTTCAAACAATAGGTTATTCATTCAAATTTATTCTATATTTTAAGTTAACACAATATCTACATTCTAAAATATGAGTTGAGTCAATTCAGATCTTCGATTAGATTTTCAATATGAATTTGAAAAAACACACAACACCTAAAATACGAGATCATCGTCACTCGGGCTCAATGCATTACAAATAAAGGATATAGAGAGTCTTGTAACCGTTCTATTAGGTAAGAAGACTAATTAAGATATCTTTTCAATATTGCAATATATTTCATGTATACAATAGAGAATAATATTTTTGAAAGATATACTAATAATAGTACGTAAAGTCTTCATCATCTAACGGTACAAGTAGTTGATGTCTTCTGGATCCAATTGTAGATCTTAATCTTGTTTACACTTCTACCCTGCTAAACTAGTTTTTGTATAATTTCCTAAAAGTGATCTATCTGATTTCAGTTAGTGGAGCTTGCTTACTAAAAAAAATGTAAGCATAAGTTACTATTGTATAGTTATATGATTTTTTTCCGATTTAATAGAATTCTATAATCTTCAAATAAGTTGGAAAGAATGTCCATTTGCAATTAAATATTAGGGATAAACGTCAAATTGATCTTGAAAGATAAAACTGATAAAGCATGGAGTAAAATTAGGCTTTAAATATCTCCAAATCATTTTCAATATTTCCAAATCATTTTCAATATTTCCAAATCATTTTGAATTTGATTTGTTCTTATCCAAATACAGTTGTATACATATTGTAAATCTATAAATACCTTTTGTACCAAGAGTTACATGCAAGAGAAAATAAGAAATAATTTTTTTTTCATGGTATCTTGAGCTACAGGTTTTTTTTTTCTTTGTTGTTATGGTTCCCCCATCTTCTTCTAGTTCTCTTCCTACCACCACTCCCTCATCTTCACTAACCAACTTTCCCACCCACTCTAATCTAGTTCCTTTAGTTTCCATCAAGTTAGACAATACTAACTTTCTTACTTGGAGGAAACAAATCCTACCTATCATGAAATCTTAAGGTCTCTTTCATCACATTGAACAATTTGCCATTCCTCCACCTTCTCTTATCCTCAATCCAACAAGTCAGACATAAATCCCATGTCCAACATTTGCCCAATTGACTCGTATTGACCAGACTCTTATTAGCTGACTCAACACAACTCATCAATTCTCTGCCAAACACCAGAATTTCAAACTTCTAAAGAATTTTATGCATATCTAGAAGCAACTTTTTCCGCTCAAAATACAGCTAGGAAATCTCAGCTTATAATCTAACTTCAAACAATTCAGAAAAATTCTTTTTTAATGTTAGAGTACATAGGAAAAATAAAAGAAATTTTAGATGCAATTGTAGCTACCCATACACCAGTTCCAAATATAGAGCGTGTCCTTCATACACTTAGAGGCCTTGGATATGATTATATTCCATTCGTTACAGCAATTGAAACAAGAGAAAACCTACTCACATTTAATCAGCTTTAACCTCTTTTACATACTCAGGAAATGAGATTGACCCATCAACAATCATTGTCAAACAATACTCTTTCTACTGCCCTGGTTGCTAAGATTGAACCATTACTCGCTTATCAATCCAACCAGATTTAATCTACTCAAGCTTATACACCCAAAGGTGGTTGTGGTGGTCGAAATGGTGGTCGGGGGTGAGGAAGAGGTTGTTCAAACTATTATGGACAACAACAATGGTCTTCTTCAAATCAGAATCAACAAAAATCAGTTTTGGTACACCTTCCTTTGCTGCACAACAACGGGTCATTTGCCAAATTTGTGGGCATCCGGGTCACACGGCTCTTCAATGTTATCAATCACAAGATATACCTCAGTCTTTTTCTGCATATCAACCTTCATATATTCCATATGATCCAAATCTTTATGCCGATTCAGGTGCCTCAAATCATATGATTAGTGATTCTTCAATGTTGGTAACCAAATGTCCATATTATGGACCTGAACAAGTAGCTATTGGAAACATGACTCTTTTACCCGTTCGTAACGTTGGTAAAATAATTTTGGTTCACCTAAGTCTTCTCTTAGCTAGAAGAATGTTTTTCATGTTCCGTCCATTTCTAAAAATTTAATTTGAGTTTCTCAACTTACCAAAGATCATGATTGTCTTATAATTTTTTATCGTTACAATATTTTTGTCCAAGATCGGCAAATGGGGAAGCTTCTACTTCAAGGTCTTAACAAAGGCGGTATTTATCAGTGCTCAAGTGTACCCCTTCGAGCTTTAAATAGTAATGACCTTAGGTCTTGTCATTCCAGTTTTCTAAGTACTAAAATAAATAGTGATGTTTGGCACATGAAATTAGGTTATCCAAATGCTCGTGCTTTCTCTAAGATTATTTCTGAATCTATTAATTCTAAACGTAGTGGCTTATGTGATAGTTGTGTGCTTGCAAAACACCGTAGAATTACTTTTTCTCTATCATCTAATCGATTCAATACTCTGATCTCCAAAATACATTCTGATTTATGGGGTCCTTCACCTATTACTTCCATTTCAGGTTTTCGCTATTTTTTTAATACTTGTTGACAGGGGCGGAACCAGAATTTCATCCTAGAGAGGGCAAGCCTAAACTCTCTATATAATGTGTATGATCTTATAAGATACAACACAAAACAATTTTTTACGAACATCCTATCGTATCATGACATTTTACATTTATCTTAATGATCTAACTAAAATGACTTACAAATTAACGTAAGATTAGATAACTCAGGATAACTCAATTGAGTACCAAAATTTCGACAGATTTTTTTTTATCAATTATTCTACATTTTACAGAAAAAGAAGTCACCCAATTTTATTACTCATTAATCCAAAGTCGTCATATTATAATTAAGCAATAACAATATGATCTTGTGTAGCAATTGGTCTCTAAGAAAAGTCACTTGAAACCAAAATGAAAATTAAAGTAGACCCAAGTAAAAACATGATCTTTGTTTAGCAATTGGTCTCTAGTAAAATGTCACTTGAAACCAAAATATAATTAAATGGGAGAATATGGTTGGTAATGGGATTTGAACCCCAGTCTCTCCCTTGGAACACATACGGACTACCCACAAGAGCTAAGGTAATCTATGTTAACAATTTGCAGCTTGACCTGAATATGTGGAGATCAGGCCGGGCAACTGCCCAGCCTGGTCTCCACATAGTTCCGCCCTTGCTTGTTGATGATTGCACACAGTTTACATGGTTGCATTTTCTAAATGATAAAACTCAAGTTCTCTGGTGTTTTAAAAAATTTAAAAGTCTGACTAAAAATTGTTTTGATGCAAAGATTTAAATTCTAAAAAGTAATGGTGGAAGCGAGTATGTTTCTCATGCTTTTAGAGATTTTCTCGTTGAAAATTGAGTGTTTCATCAACGATCTTGTCCTCACACTCCACAACAAAATGGAGTGGCTGAGCGAACGATTTGGCATGTTGTGGAAACATGATTAACCCTTCTTTTTCACAACTATTTACCAAAATCTTTTTGGCCCGAGGCCTTTAAAACTGCAGTTTATATCATCAACAGAGTTCCAACTCCTTATTTGAAAAATGAGTCTCCCTTTTTCTATCTTATACAGACGCTCACCTGATTATAATCTTATGAAGGTTTTTGGGTGTCGTTGTCTTCCACTTTTGACTCCATATCGTAAAAATAAATTAGAATACAAGAGTATTCCGTGTGTTTTTATCAGCTATAGTGAATCACACAAAGGATACAAATGTTTGGAACCTAAGATTTCTGAAATTTATATTTCTAAAGATGTTCTATTCGATTACCACTTATTTTCTTTTGTCCTTTGTGATTTGCAAAATACCAGTTGAGGGAGTAAAACTTGATGAGGCCCCAAAATGGATATGTATGGAAACAACACCAATGACCAAAACCCCAACAATACCAATTCCCTTATATGTTGAACCTACTTCACCCACTCATCCCACATCTACACATAATCCTCTTGACCATGATTCAACATCTCCACCTCCTTCCCCAACTAATCAACTTATTAATGGTCCTGAACCATCTTCTTCTACTTCACCTACCACAAGTAGAAGACCTAATGAAGGCAATGAAGGATATATCCGTTCGGTCTGAAGGAGATGTCTTTCGACCAAGGCAACAATGCGATCAATTTGTTAACTAGGATAACGATGAACTAATCATGAAGATCATCCAGTCCGATCCAATTAGGGGTCGTAATGCTTTGCTAGAAGTCGCTTACGATCGTCGAATTACTTCGGTAATTCACAGCTAAAATAGACTGGATCCTAAAACGGGTTACACATAAGAGAGGTAACTTGATCGGAGAGATTTGACTAGTGGGAGCTGAGTTATAGATGGATATGATCTAGTCTAATGGTGCTTAAAAGAGATAGAAAGAATCAGGATTAAAAGAGATAGAAAGAATCGGGCTTGAAAGAGAAGTCCAAGAAAGCTAAGTGGGCCGGCCAAAACAAGCCCATTAGGGGCAGTTATGGCCGGCCATTGCTAAAGAGAACCCTAATTAGGGTTTTCCTTAATAAAGAGTTTAAAAAAGAAATAAACTCCTTTTGTGCTTATCTTTTCTGAGAGACTTTTAGGATTCCTTATTTGAGTGGGACTCTACTAAGAGAATGCCTATATAAAGACCCATTATGAGTTCAGAAAAGGTGTGGAATTTTCTCTGAGATAATCAATTTTCTCACACATAAAAGAGAGAAAAGATAAAAGAGAAAAACTCTCATTCTATCTTTCTAGTCAAGAAGAAGGGTTCTTCTCAATCTTCCATTAAATTAAGTTATAGTAGACATTAAGGAAGGGAGATCAAGTTAACCTACTCGGTGTCTCAATTAGAGGAGCGACAATTGGAGCTCTGGGTCTTCGCACACGATTGAAAGGTTCGAGGAAAAAATTGCGATAAAGGTTAGTTTTTCCTGATTCTAGTTCTTAATAGTTCTTGCATATGATCCTGGATAACTAGTGTCAAACATTAGAAGTTTGAGATTCCGCTTTCAACATTAGTTTGTGTATTAGATACATATAAAACCTTACGGACAATGTTGTACAAAATGACACTGATTCTGCACCTCCTGAATTAAGTTCCCTAGAAGCAGAGCCATCTTCAATGTCAGTTCAGCCAAAGCATCATATGATAACTCGATCAAAACAAGGTATATCCAAAGCCAAAATTATTAATTCTATGTTAGCCATGAAGTATTTCAAATACTTTGCTAACCACTTTATCTCCCTTACTGATTGAGCCAACTTGTTACACCCAGGCATCTAAGGATAGTAATTGGCAACTGGCCATGGTTGATGAATTTAATGCCCTTCTTTGAAATAAAACTTGGTATCTTGTGTCCAGACAACCCTCCACGAATTTAGTAGGTTGTAAATGGGTTTACCGGATTAAATTAAAGACAGATGGCACTATAAATCGTTACAAAGCCAGACTTGTGGCTAATGGATATACACAAGGATATGGATTAGATTATGATCAAACGTTCTCGTCGGTGGTAAACCAGTCACAATTCGGCTAGTTCTTAGTGTTGCAGCGACTTCTGGTTGGAAAATTAGGCAACTTGATGTTAAAAATGCCTTTTTACATGGTTACTTCAACAAGGAGATTTATATGCAGCAACCCCCCAGGTTTTGTAGACCAGAATTATCCTGATCATATTTGTAGACTACATAAAGCACTCTACGATCTAAAGCAAGCTCCCCGAGCACGGTTCACCAGGTCTACTAATTTCTTAAAAGAGTTGGGCTTTATAGCATCCAAAATCAGATAGTTCTTTGTCCATTTATCAGACTACTAACTCTATTACAATGGTTGCTCTTTGTAGAGGATATTTTGATTACAGGATCCGATTCCTCACAAATATCGAAATTAGTCTCATGTCTCCATCACCAATTTTTTTATTACTGATCTAGATATTCATCGTTTTTTGCGGGATGGAAGTTCAAAGGTCAGATAACGGTATCTTCTTAACTCAGAACAGATACACACTTGACTCGATCTTCTAAACTCAAAGCTTGTGTCGACACCAAGTTCATGCGGTGGTAAAATGTCATCTCAAAAAGGTGACAAAATTCATGACATCACCTCATATCGTTCGTCGGTTGGAGGTTTACAATATTTATCGTTAACCAGACCAGATATTACATACTCTGTTAATCAAGTTTGTCAATTTATGCATTCACCAACTGAAATCCATTTTACGGTAGTCAAACGTATATTTCGTTATTTAAAAGGAACTCTAGGAAGGGGATTATATTTTGGCACCAATTCAGATTTCAAAGTTCGGGTCTTGAATCTCAACTTCCTGCTATTTCTGATGCCGGTTGGGTTGGCAATCTGGATACTAGACGTTCAATTTCTGGTAATTGTATATATCTTGGTAATCATCTCATTTCATGGGCTTCTAAAAAGCAACCAATTGTATCAAAGTTGAGCACCGAAGCTAAATACAGAGCCATGGCCACCACTACAGCTGAGATCGCATGGATCCAATTCTTATTACGTGATTTAGGGATCTCTATGAAGCTTCCGCCTATTCTTCACTGCGATAATGTAAGTGCCACTTACATGGCCCATAATTCGGTTCTACATTCAAGGACCAAACATATGGAACTTTATTATCATTTTGTCCTTGAGAGAGTAATCAGAGGAGCTCTAAAGGTTCTCTACATATCGACACGTCATCAAATTGCAGATATATTCACTAAAGGATTGGCCAAAGCTCGACATAAACTTCTTTGCTCCAAGCTTTCACTTCAAGATCTAGACGTTCGGCTTGAGGGAGGGGGAGGGGGGTGATGGGGTTATAAAGCATGGAGTAAAATTAGGCTTCAAATATCTCCAAATCATTTTCAATATTTCCAAATCATTTTCAATTTTGAATTTGATTTGTTCTTATCCAAATACAGTTGTATATCTATAAATACCTCTTGTACCAAGAGTTACATGCAAGAGAAAATAAAAAATAAAATTCTTTTCAAAAACAACTCGGTTATACCACACCTTGCTATATAACTTACCGCAACATCCAAAGACGATACAACTATTTAACATTTAGGCCACTCTCTGTTTCTATATATTATTATGATTCTTAGTAACTAGACAAAAGATGTTCTAGGATTGAAAGAGCAAAAGTCTTCTTTCGGTATTTAAATATTAATTTTAGGAAGAACACAATGTGTGAATCCGCGTATTAATAAAGTAGAGAAAAGGGGACAAAAGCACAACATTAATTTTATAATTGTAATCTTCTGACCCAAGAAAAGATAAATGAAATAACAACAACACAAGGGTGTTCATCTTAAAAGTTATCCAAATTATCTATTTAAACTTTTTATTTGGACCTAACCTTTATTAGATTTCTTTGAGGATTTTCAAATGGTGGATCCATTACCACCGTTTCCTTAAATTTGTTTATTTTTGGGTCCCTCTCTCATTAATAATTCAAACTTCGTTTTCTTAGGCTTCAAAGTTCTAATCTAAGACCAGATCAATGTCTTTAACTTAACTCATTACTTCAAACGAGCCTACTAGCAAACCTTTCTACTCCAAAGTTTGTAATCGGGTAATCTTTTATTTCGATTTTAAGGTTTTATTCATGTTTATGAAACGCTTCATTTTTTTAATCCATTACTTGAAGTTAGAGTATCTATTATCTATTTTTGTAAGAAAATTCTATATAAGCCAAACAATCAGATCTACTAGTACATTTCGATTGATTTTCAGTAAATTTTTAACGTACTCAATAATATAATTGTCAACACGATATCCATGTGTGAAGTTTAGATGATACCATAAAAGATGGGAGACAAATCCTACTCGAACACTTTGTTTTTTCAATATAATGGAGCTCAAAGAGTGAGAATATGGGGAAAAAAGACATAAGTCCAAGACCAACTGGTCCCTCTTTCCGTCTTTTCTTTATCTTCCAATAAGTGGAGAGATAAAAGAAATAAAGACTAATAAGTTGATGTTTCACTGAAACATCTTATAAGATGTCGCAAGAATTACCCTTGCGTCTTTCTAGAAATTGAGAATGGAACTTTCATAGTCGGCCCTTATAATTGTTAGAGGCGCCTTTTTCAAGGCAAACTTAAAGAAACGAGTGAAGAAATAAGGCGCCTTTAACACTTATAGAGGGCGCTTTTGAAATTTCTCAATGATGACGATATCTTTAACGGTCAAAATTAGCTAGGAAGCCTAGAGAGCCTGCGACAGTAATGATGGTAAAACAAGAAAGAAAGAAAAGAAAAGCATCTCATCGCCTCAGCAAAAGCTTTCTTGTTTTTGCAAACCAACCAAATGACACCAATAACTCACTCACCCACACAGGCACACTGCAAGTGCATCTCTTTCTCTCTCTATCTCTAAAAGGAAAAAATAAGTTAAATTTGTGAAAGCCTGAACACCACTCTTTCTCTCTCTCTCTCTCTCTCTCTTACTCACTTTCTCTCTCTATAATGAAAGAAGTGGGGAGAAGAGAGATGGGTATAATGGGTTCTACACTTGTAATGTGGTGGAATATGTTGTTGTTGTTTATTGTTCTACTCTTTTCATGGTGTTCTAATGTTACATCTTCAGTTTCTTATGATGAAAAGGCTATTATTGTTAATGGGCAACGACGAATTCTTATCTCTGGATCCATTCATTACCCAAGAAGTACTCCTGAGGTATTTTACTAAAAATGTGGTTCATGGGTATCTTTTTTTTCCTTCAATTTCTTCATCAATTTGAAGTTTTTCCTTCTTTTCCATTAATGGGTACTCTTATTTTTAGTAATTTTTACACTAATTATACTTATATGTGTTGATTGAAGATGTGGCCGGATCTAATTCAGAAAGCTAAAGATGGAGGTGTGGATGTGATTCAAACTTATGTTTTCTGGAATGGCCATGAGCCTTCTCCAGGAGAAGTAAGAAACTATCACTACTTCCAATTTATCTTTCTCTTTAGATATGACAAGAAGATGTATAATAGATTCTTTTCTTCTTCTTCTTTTGATTGTGTAGTACTATTTTGAGGATAGATATGATCTGGTTGGTTTCATCAAGTTGGTGAAGAAAGCAGGTCTTTATGTTCATCTCAGGATAGGTCCTTATGTCTGTGCTGAATGGAACTTTGGGTAATTGAATTATACATATAAGAAAAATGCTAGGGAACAAAAAAAAAAACAGGCCGAAATCTTGTGTGTCTTGTCCTGATTCATGTTTCCGATGATTCTGATCCACTGAGCCGCGAATCACGACAAGCCACATAGGATTTCTGACTAGAGTTTACCTAGTTTTTCTTGTTCTCTAGCATTACTCTACATATAATATATGCAGAAATTTCTAGACTTCAATGGATTTTAAGCTCATTTTGTTTTGTTTTTTGGTATAGGGGGTTCCCTGTTTGGCTCAAATATATTCCTGGTATCAGTTTCAGAACAGATAATGAGCCTTTCAAGGTTTGGCAGTTTGATTACTTTCCTATACCTAAAATTTCATGATTTTGTTTTAGAAGTTTATTATACAGTTGAAACATTATGTTATTAGGTTGCCATGAAAGGATTTACTGAAAAGATTGTAGACATGATGAAGGAAGAAAAGTTGTTTGAAACACAAGGAGGTCCCATAATTCTTGCACAGGTAACTAACTAGTAATTTGTAAAATGGGTACGCAAACTAACTCCATAATCAAGTTTTTTATGAACTTCAGTTTTCTCTTTGAATGTGGTATGACAGATAGAGAATGAGTATGGACCTATGGAATACGAATTGGGTGATCCTGCTCGAATTTATACCCAATATGTAGCTAAAATGGCAGTGGATCTTGGTATTGGAGTGCCATGGGTCATGTGCAAGCAGGATGATGCCCCTGATCCAATAGTAAGTGCCTCCCCATATAGTATGATTTAACAGTTGCCAACATTGACTACTCAGACTGTTTCTTACTGAGAGCTTGATGATTTTTATCTCGTTTACATGATAATTTCTACTTTTGGGTGTTATCTGTTTATTAATTATTATCAACTACTTCCTCACCAAGTTGCATTATTAGAGAGACAAATAATTATGATAGTGAACTCATATTCAATTTTACTCCACCATGACCTCTAGAGGACTCTGTGAGGCGCACTTGAGTGATAACATGTATGTCTCTCCATTGGAGAGACCACGGTGGAAACCTTACAGTTTCCTATATAAAAGACCATTACAAAACTTTTGCTCGTACACTATGTTTTTTTTTCTTATTTGGAAGTGTTAATATAGTGGTTAAAGAGGACCAAGAACTTCACTCCCAGCTCTTCGCTTTGGGAAACAACTCATGATACTACCCAAACCAAGGTGGGGTTTCTTGGTTCATATACTATGTTAACTTTTTGAGCCCATCCGGTTGTAAACTGGCTTAAAAGATTGTCCAAGACTTATCTACTTTGCAAATTTTAGTTCCGGGACGATGTGAGATAACACTAATACCCCTCACTCAACGCCAGTGCTGATATCACTTAGCACTCCCATCCCAGACAGAGTTAAGGTTACGAAGTTCCCATCCATCACTAAAACATAGATTTGTTAGCCTATTAGGCCTAACTTCCTTGAAACCCGGATTACAAGGAATAAATTGCCCAGGAATTATTTACTGTTAAAATCTAATGCCCATGCGACGTGGGATAATGCTAACCTACTCCCAACATCGGGGATTGAGTTACTCGGCACTAAAATGTTGGATGGAGGAGAAACAATATCTTGTAACGACGTTCACGGCGGACTCATATTCACTAATTTTGTTATCTATCTCTCTCAAACTTCTATTTATTTATATTCTGACCAAGGAATGAAACTTCCCGAAATTTCACCGAAATTTCGCGAAACGTTTCCTAAAATCAGATTAGGTGCACGAAGTAACACTTACAACTATTTCTTGCATAGTTTCCACCGACATGATCGAAACTTCCACCGAAATGGTTGGAAATATCGAAATTTCCACCGACATGATGGAAATTTTGACCGACATAGTAGAAATCTAGCAAAAAACCCGGAGAAACTAATACTAGAAACATATCCCTTCCTTCGTCTTTTTCATCTTCATTTCTCTTAGATCTCTCTTGATTTTCATATTATGTTTTTAATGCTTTTTAAATCTATTTGAATGCTTTACGCCACGACTTAACGGCCTAAATTGATTTTATTTTAGTAACACCCCTGATATAACAGTGTAATTGAGTAATTGACGATACCTTCTTAAACTAACATAGTTTGTTAACTATTAACTATTATCAAATTGTTAATCTTTTTGGTGTTATAGCCAAAAAGTTATTCAATTTACCCCCGGAAGTAACTATGTAATTGTGAATACTCCCTCAAACTAATAGATAATGTTAAACGTCATTTTTGTGCTTCATTATGGTTTAATAATCTTGTTATACATAATTGCATCATATTTCTATCACTTTTGTAAATTTGTAAGATTTCCACACTGACCGAAATGTTTCTACGAAACGTTTCCACTTTTGGCCGACCGAAATTTCCACCGAAACCGAAATTTCATTCCTTGATTCTGACAGATAAATACTTGCAACGGTTTCTATTGTGATTGGTTTTCTCCTAACAAACCATTCAAGCCAAAAATGTGGACAGAAAACTGGACTGGCTGGTAAGTTATCAATCCTATTACTATTTTAATTTGCTTGACTCCAATATTGTCCAAATTTGTTCTTGTGCTCTAAGTATCCAGAAAGAGTTTGTGGCATCTTTGTACAAGGATCACAATCTACCACCCTTTGTTTCATTGTTGAACTGCCAGGTTTACGGAGTTTGGTGGTGCAGTTCCTTATAGACCAGCTGAAGATATTGCATTTTCAGTAGCCAAGTTTGTACAAAAAGGTGGATCCTTTATTAACTATTATATGGTGAGTTATATACTGATAGTTTAACTTAAGCGTTTTGACTCCAACTGATGCACAAGTGAGCTCAAAATAATTATATTTGTTTCTTTACTTCAGTACCATGGTGGAACAAATTTTGGCCGAACAGCTGGTGGTCCTTTTATTGGTACTAGCTATGATTATGATGCTCCAATTGATGAATACGGTATGTGACTAATGAGTTGTTTCTTGAATGCAATAAACTTTGATACTTGACCTTTAATAAGAATATACATATAAACATGCACTCTCAATCCAAGTCCAACAAGGTCAATAATTATTCAGTCATGGATAATGATGTAAACATGCTGGGGTCATATTAGTTAATATTAATGTTGTGCGCATCGAACTCAAAATCAATTAACAATGAGTAAAGAGGCCCAAGATATTAAGGGAAATGATAGAGTGCCCAGCAATTTTGCCCATTAAAATGCCCAACTTTCCTTATTTAGAAATAAAAGCGGTCCCCACCGTAGTCAAACTTTGAAAAAACCTTGTCTTTTAGTGATTCCACATCAGCTGGGCATTTTAATGGGCTAAAAACTGGGCACTCTAGCATCTCCGAGATATTAATTATATTTTGGGTCACGAGATTTACATTTGTGTATGTGGGACTATTCTCACATGTTCCTTCACGTTGGCATCTTTTGAGCTAAACATGTGTCGTTTTGTTTGTGATGTGGAGAAATGTGAAAGTTGGGCCTATTACGTGTGGGTGGTTACCATATTAAATTTGGAGGCATCAAACACAAAGCTAATCGTGAATGAGTGGAGAGGCCTAATATTACTTATATTCTTGATCATGAGATACTTTTGTCTGTTTGGGATTCTTCTCACGGTTGAGCTATGGAATAAAAAACTCTATACATTTTTATTTGTAGGACTACTAAGAGAACCCAAATGGGGCCATCTGAAAGATCTCCATAAAGCCATCAAGCTGTGCGAACCGGCGTTAGTTTCTGGAGAACCCACTGTCATGACGTTAGGGGATAATCAAGAGGTCTAGTTCAGCTTCTTTTTGTTAAATCTTCAATTAGTTTCTTTTTTCGCTAACCATTTAATTTTATTTGTTTAGGCTCATGTCTTTGACTATAAAACTGGAGGTTGTGCTGCATTCCTGGCAAACTATAACACACAAAATTTTGCAAAAGTAGCCTTTGGGAATATGCATTACCATCTTCCTCCTTGGTCCATTAGCATCCTTCCTGACTGCAACACAACCGTCTTCAACACAGCTAGGGTGAGAATAAACTTTTGTTTGAGACAAAATGGAGCTCGTACATACTTCATCATTTGCTTCAAGTTTACAATGTTGAAAATATCAAATTCTCTGCACAGGTTGGATCTCAAAGCGCACAAATGAAGATGGTGCCAGTAGGTGAAGAGCTTATTTGGCAATCGTTCAATGAGGCACCCGCTTTCTATGATAATAGTTCAATCACAATAACTGGTCTTCTTGAGCAGATAAATACAACAAGAGATGTCACCGACTATTTGTGGTATTCGACAGAGTGAGTAATTATCACCGGTATTTCCATTTATGTCACTTATATATAGTTCCAGAAAATAACTAATGCTTATACTACCTATTTCCGTGTATCCTCTACTGATATTTTTCTCTCTTTATCTTCAGTGTAGATATTGACTCGATAGAGGATTTCTTGAAAAATGGCCAAAAACCTGTGCTCACTGTCTTATCAGCAGGTCATGCTTTGCATGTTTTCGTCAACGGTCAGCTCTCAGGTAAAATAAACTTTGAAGTTCTTCAGCTACACAAAGAAGATCCACAGTCCAGAATTCTATTTTTCGCCTCAAATTGTAATTGTGCACTATCTTTTTTTGGCAGGAACTGTATATGGGAGTTTAGAAGACCCAAGACTGACATTTAATGACACAGTGACACTTAGAGCCGGAGTTAACAAGATTTCCCTTTTGAGCATAGCTGTTGGCCTTCCGGTTTGCTTCCTCTCTTACTCATTTTGTGTGATAAATTCTGTGTGATTATATCTCTGCTAAGATTTTAACTCTTGGTGACTTTGTTTAGAACATTGGACCACGTTTTGAGACATGGAATGCTGGGGTTCTTGGTCCAATCATGTTGAATGGTTTAAACGAAGGAAGACGAGATTTGTCATGGCAGAAGTGGTCTTACAAGGTTATTCTGATTATCACTGGTTTATATTTCCATTAATCTGCCGTAGATTAAGAAGTGGTGAGTCTTACAAGGTCATATACATATATTTTCTGTGTGCAGATTGGTTTAGAAGGCGAAGCGTTAAGTCTTCATTCACTCAGTGGGAGCTCCACAGTTGAATGGGTAGATGAATCTTTACTGGCTCAAAAGCAGCCGTTGACATGGTACAAGGTGACGACTCTGATACCTATACTTCTATCACAAACATTCTCGAACATATTCTAATCGTTGAAATCCTAAATCTGCAAATCAACAACTGGTGATGGATTTAAGCCCACGATTTCCATGATCCAAGAGCACTCTCGATCTAAAGATGAAATCTAGAATGAAAGAGTTTTCTCTCTCACTCTACCATCCTTTAATCTTGGTGAAACACAACAGAAAAAGGATCAAATACTCTATTCAACTCAACCATTTCACGAGATCATTGAGAACAACAAAATCTGTATAAACTCTAATTGTTTTTTTTTTCTTGATACTTGCAGACAATTTTCAATTTGCCGGATGGAGATGATCCCTTGGCTTTAGATATGGGTAGCATGGGGAAGGGTCAGGTATGGATAAACGAGAGAAGCATCGGCCGTTACTGGCCTGCATATAAAGCGTCTGGTACTTGTACCAACTGTAGTTACACCGGATACTATGATGAAAAGAAATGCCTAAGAAATTGTGGAGAGGCCTCCCAAAAATGGTAAGAAAACCTTGAAAAAATCTATAACATTGATTATTACTGAAGGAACTATCAAATCATCATGGAATTATAAATTTCAGGTATCATATTCCTCGGGCATGGCTAAAACCAACTGGAAACTTATTAGTGGTTTTTGAAGAGTGGGGTGGTGATCCAAATGGGATTTCTTTAGTTACAAGAGCTGTCGAAAGTGTTTGTGCTGACATTTTTGAGTGGCAACCAAATTTGGCGAACTATCAGAGGCAAGTCGGTGGCAAAATTGATACTCCAGTAAGACCGAAAGCGCATCTAAGATGTGGCCCTGGGCAGAAAATTTCGTCAATAAAGTTTGCTAGCTTTGGAACTCCAGAAGGGTCTTGTGGAAGCTTCAGCGAAGGGAGCTGTCATGCTCATAAATCGTATAATGCTTTTGAAAAGGTATATAAACTTAACATCATGTAAGCCAATGACACAAACTAGTTTAGGCACACCTAGTTCAGAAAGTGTGATCAACTAGACCCCAAAGCCTGATCTATCTGACTTTCCCGAGTCTTTGGACAATGCTTGCGACATAGACCCAATTCTCGTGGCAGGTCTTCACAGAATGAGAGAGAAAGCCAACATTCTATAAACTGTTGAAACCAAATAGAGCTTTTACCAAGTTTGGTGTTGCCCTTCTGATGTTTGAACATGATTTAATAGCTCATACCCTACAAGTAAAGAATCTGCTGTCATGGGTCAATCACCGTTTTGGGTGTTTTCAGTAATTGCAGCGTCTAATATGTGATTGAAATTTTGATTTCTTGTGGCAGAGATGCATCGGGCAGTCAGTCTGTTCAGTATCCGTAGCTCCTGAGGTTTTTGGAGGAGACCCATGTCCAGAGACACTGAAGAAGCTTTCGGTTGAAGCTATCTGTAGTTGATCACTGCAAATAACCAGAGGAAAACAAGTATACAAACCAACAATTTCGAGGGTCCTTCTCAGTTGGATCTTAGTGTATAAACTTACAGAAGTTTTGTCGAAGTCGAAGCCCATTTTGGCAAGCTCTTAAATGTACAAAGATTTGTCATTGTTCGGAGACATAGAACGATGAAACTAATTCAAGAATCGCGAGAGGCAAATTGATACTGCAATACTGCGATTATTTGTCCAAAGGATTCGACTCTTTTTGTATCAGTGCTTCAATGCTGTGTCCTTGTAATAGTCAATCAAGTACTAGCAAATTCAATTTTATGCAAAAGCATTCATATTTTCAGTTTTTTTTACCATAAGCTTCGTTATAAAAATGGATCATGTTACAGTGGAGAGAGAGAGAGAGAGAGAGAGTTTCAACAAGTACTTCATGGTACAATAAAACTGAAAAAACATTACAAATTGTAATGTTGAAGAAGCCTATTTGCTTCTCTAATTCCACTGAAATAAGCTCCATGAGTAGTAGAATACTGTGTTCTATGTGTTGCTTCTCCTGCAAATAGAATTTGAAGCGGAGAAGAAAGACTCGTTGAAGTATTATCATCATCCTTCATACTTGGTAATGGCTTAGCTATGAAATCAAAATCATCTCCACTTGAACCAACTGCAACATAACTATATGAACCCAAGAACAAAGGGTTTCTTCCCCATTCAGTCTTAAGAACTTTACTAAATTTAAACTCATCAAATTTATCCATCTCCACAGATTTCACATACCCATTACTCCATTTCTCTGAATTATCAATTTCCTTAATGGGTTTAGAATTTGGTAGAAATTTAGAGATAGTAGTAGAAACTCCATTAATAATCTCTTCATCTGAAAGTGATTCAAGTTGAAGAGCTTCATCTCCTGCAAACCATGATAAAACTACACTAGACTTGTTATAAATTGGAAACATTGAAGATGTTTTTCTCATCCACCATGGAATCATTTTTTCTCTTAATTCAGAATCATGTTTATGAAATGCCATTACTAAGAAAGGAAATTCATTAGAATCTTTCTTCTTCTCCTCTTGATGATCATCTAATTCTAGAAACAATTTGTTAACAACACCAAACCCAAGTCTTGAAATTGCTTCTGTTTTATAACTAGGAAGAGGTGGATTAAACATACCTAAATCTTCTTGAATCCCTGCTTTCAAAACCCCTAATGAAACTGTTATAATTACATGATCAGTTTCCATGATTGACCCATCTTCAAAATGTAATTTCACAGGCTTAATTTCACCCAAATTCTCAGTATTTGGTGATTCAATTTGATTTCCTTCTGGTTTCCATTCAATTTTAACAACTTTTTTCTCTAACTGAATCAAATCAGATGGAAGAGCAGAAGCTAATGATTCAATTATACTTGAATACCCTTTAGGTATTGTGATTTCTTCATCAGGGAATACAAAAAAATCTTTTTCTGCATTCAAATCTAACTTGAATAAATCACCACAACAACTATAAGTTCTTTGATTATTCTCATTACTTGCAAATACTGCTTCTTGAATCAACTTCAAGTTCAAATTCCTTTCTGATTCATTCTTTTCATCTAAATAACAATCAAGACCTTGTTTAAGAAAAGAACCCATACTTACTGAACCACTAAAACCCTCATTTTTTGAACAAATCTTCATAGCTTTATCTGCAATTTTAAAATAATCAACATAATTATCTTCATCTTTGTTCTGGTTTTCAGAAATTAACTTACCCTTTGCAAAATCCAGTAATGTTTTGAACAGATTTGAAATGGGTTGAGTGATTAAGTGATCAAGTATTAACCCATCTTCAGAAATTGTTAATGGTGGATCAGATCCAGAGTACCAACCATCCATTCTTTCCCACGGCTGTGAGGATTCTAAAGAGTTGATTTCTTTGGCAATTTTATAAATTGGACTACCACCAATTCCATGAATCCAAGTTGCACCCATTTCAATTCGATTACCACAAAACTCAGAAGTTTGAATTCTTCCCCCAATTCTTTTCCCACCTTCAACTACACAGAGGTCAAAGAGTTGTTTAAAGGAAGGGGACTTATAAAGTGTATTAGCAGCTACAAGACCTGCCATTCCAGCTCCAATTATCACAACTCTAGGCTTGTTGACTACCATTTGTCTAGAGAGAGAAGGAGGGAGAGAAACTTAGAAGGGGTTGTTTAGTTTCCAATTGGGGAAAAGTTGGAGGTGCAGTCTCTGCGCAATGAATTGGGGGACGAGCGCTTCTAAAGGCACCTGACCAAACAGCTGTTAGCATCCATCTCTGTTAGCACCAGGCTCAACCGCTCTATTCTCTGTTAGCACCAATCAATTATGTAGGCATCGGTCCTTTATCTGTTGACCCTAACCCCTCCATCTATCTCTCACAAAATCCATCCAAAATTGGGAATTTGAAACTTTCTCTCTCTAAGCTCTTAAAAAACCGAATTCTACCCTCACCAAATCGCTCATAATCTCACGAATCTCCCTCAAAGTTTGCTGAGAATAAGTCATTTGACTCTCTAAGTCTTAGAATCAAGCATCATTTGGTGGAGACGAAGTTGAAATCAAGCTACAATTGCTCCTCCAAGGTTAGTTAAAAAACTCTAACTTTTTAAAAAAATTTGAATAAATTTGTTGTTTGATTGATTGGGGATGTTAATAGTGTGTTGTAACATGTTTAGATTGTTGTATTATATCATTTTGAACATATTTAGAGCCATTTGTGTGAGTGTTTGATGTCCAAAGAAACTGCCCTAGATTTATACCTAAGCTGCTGGAACGACTCGGACGGACTGGTCCAGTCCGTCTGTGTCTTCCTAGTCACGGATCAGCTAATCCGTGAGGTAGTACAAAGAAACAGACTCATCTTCTAGTCCGTGACGGACTGGGTAATCTGTTTTCGACTGAAAGGCCCCGGATTACCTGATCCGGGACTTGGGGTTATTTTTTTTTTTAATCTTTCTTTATTTTTCTCATCATTTTTCCTTCATTATTTGAATGACCTTTTTTGTAGCGATACGTGCCTATAAAAAGTTATTATTTGAATGACCTTTTTTGTAGCGATACGTCCAATTTTTCCTTCATTAATTTAGACTAGGAAAACATATTTTGCTTATTTATTGTTTGTGCATCACGTATCCGCATATTATTCAAAAGTTATTATGGCACCACGTAAGCAACGACGAACGCAAGGAGATGAGAACGAAACAGAGCCTCCTATTTCGACAGCAGAAACAGAAGTAGGGGGTCATCTTCATTTTCAGACCCGTACTCTGGAGGTCCGATAGATCGTGCGCTTCTACCTTGTTTCAAGAATCATGTTGCTTATACGATTTGGAACAAACCGGTAAGCAAATATTATTTTCTAATTTTAGTAGTTATGATAAAATTTAGTTAATCATCAATCTAAAACAATATCTTTTTTATTTTCAGGAGAGGCCGGTGCTGAAGTTACACAACCATGCGTCTGCCGTAGTTGTGGGTACTGTTTTGAAGAAGAAGAATGGGTGGGACCTGGAAACTGAGTGTCAAAGTGTTCGAGAGAGAGTCCGGAACACGGGATTGGCCCACATCGCCAAATATTCATACATCAAGCTAGATCGTGTTCTACTCTCGGCATTTACAGAGCGGTGGTATGAGGACACAAATACTTTCCACATGCCGTTCGGGAGATGACGATCACGTTAGAGGATGTGCATCGCATATGTGGTCTTCCAATTGAAGGTAAACCCGTTGTTCTGTCCAAGACGGATGATGAAGATGTGAAGGATGACGATGACGATGATACAAAAGATCCAGATGCATTACTAGTCTCTCGTTCTTTACAATTAGATTACGAAGGTGTAAAACTGCACTTAAGTAAATCTAAGTCTGTGGAGCTTAAGTGGTTGAGGATGCAATGCAGTGGGTCGGAAGAGGATGACACCGACCTTGTCAAAGATGTTGTTGCACGGGCATACCTCTTGCATCTTTTTGGTTGTACTCTTTTTGCTGATAAGAGTGCAACTAAGGTTCTTATTGTCTATCTACGATATCTGAAGAACTTAGATGATATTTCGACTTACTCGTGGGGAACAGCGGTGCTTGCCTATCTTTATCGGCAGATTGGTTTTGCTTCGAGGGGAGGAAATCAATTGGTTGGTTATCTTACTTTACTTCAGGTAATTTCATATTTATTTTTGTCTCTCAATTATTTCTTTATTATGTTAGAGTAGCGAATAATAAATGTGTATTAAACATTACATTTGTATGCGTGGATCGATGAACACTTCAACCTTGGGGTGTCTGTTCCTAACCCAAAATATGATCCTACATCTAACGTGCCCCAGATGTATAGATGGGAGAAACACATTTTGAAAGGCAACAAGGCATGTGCTCTAGGAAGCACTCGTGAGCAATTGGACGGTCTGATCGAGAGAGATGTATGTATTTTATTTATTAATTTTTTCCAGTGTTCTATAATACCTGACGTATGCTATAGGAATCACTCGTTAAACGTCTGTATCATGTAGGTCATTTGGGACCCATATCGTCCCTTATTGTCTGGTGTTGCACTACCACTTCCTGAATACTCTTTTTACACTGGTTGCATCGCGGTTAACGATATTGCCGAGCCCTATCACCCTGATAGGGTGTTAAGGCAACTTGGGTTGGTTCAAGTCATCCCTAAAGAACCGATTCGACCAAAAAAGGTGTCGAAGGATGGAGATTCTACAAACTTTGGTAATGTGGCTTCTTATTGGGGGCGTTGGGTTGGTTCAAGTCAGCCCTATCACACTACTACTTGGCTCATTCGAATTATCATGAGAATATTTTTTCATCCTCGATTCTATCTCTAACAAGTTCAAGCCAACCCGTTGCCTCTAGCGATGCATACCTAGACCATTGCGGTGCAATAGGAGGGAGTATAGAATTTTTTTTCAGTTTAACGTTCATAAAGTGACCACCACTATATGTAATGCATGCAATTTTATAACCCTCAGAAGGTGGACCACTAAGTAAGGGTAAGAAAGTTGTCGAACAACCGTAAGACAAATGAACTAATATGCAATTGAAGCTACTCGCCACAAGTATACTAGTGTACGGGTGAATGTAGAACCAATCTTCCGGACATGTAAAATTGAAGTTGTTCGCGGCACTTAATGTTTGAGTGTATTCTCTTGTTCCAAACATCTTTTTGTAGAGTGTGTTACGTACCTCAAGTTCTTTTATGACATTTTCGCGAACTTGTTTCCAACCATCTTCTAGTGAAAACCCAAGTCCTTTACCAACGGCATGAAACCCACAATGACCATCGCCTGACACATCTATAATGTCATCCAAGAATGGATCCATAACTGACGGAATCTGTCCTTTGTATCTTTTAAAATTGGGTATGGTTGCTTTCGGTTCTTGGGTTTTTTTGTTAACTTTACGTACTGTCTGAGTGGAGGGAACACATTCGTCAACACACTTTGCATATTCGAAAGCAGATGGGTTCCTCTTAGTAGATTTTGCAGCTTCTTTTTCTTTTTTGCTCATTCTTCTTTGTTTCGGAGCCCCTTTGGTTTTTGTTTGTTGCAATGGCTCACACAAGTTTGTGATGACCGGAAAAGAAATTTTCCTCAACTTCTCAAGTATTGCGGTCCTCTCAGCATCACTGGATTTATCCCACATTAAATAAAGGTGCTCCATCTCATGTGATGCGTCAAGATCATTATGAATCGGCGGAGTCAGGTTAATGGATAGCTTGGTCCACTGAGGGTGAATGATGTCCTTTGGACATACCTTACTTGATTCATCAAAGATACCATCTCATGAGCACAAGGGAGACCATAGACATACCTTAGAACATATCCGCAATTTTGAACGTTAATATCAATCCCATTTGCACGGTCGATCTCATCTACCATAAGATCTAATGTCGCGTGCGAGACATAACCACGTAGCTCTTTAAAAAACTTGGTTTGATGCCCTTCCTTCACCTTAATACGACTGTGCTCAAAAGATGTTATAATTTCACATGTCTCGGTTTCCATCATGATATGCATAAATTCCCAGCACGTAACATAGTTACCTTCGGAGCTACATAGATATCTCTTCAATTTGGAATGAGCACCTTCCACACGATTTGTTATAGTATTTCCCATGTGAATAACCCCGTTAGTCCATGCAGTCACAAATCTCTCTTTCAATCCCAACCAGGTATCTTGAACATAACTAACATCTTTATGATGTATGTTTGACCAAAACTTCACAGAAGTTTCCACCGCCTCATTATAACCACTTTCAGTCTCAGCATACATGATAGCTCGAAACATTGTCATAAACCCATTGAATTGTTCTTGTTTGGAATGACCTTTGACTTTGGCTACCACACACTTGTCGATGTGGAAAGTACATAGCAACCTTTGAGCATTTGGAAAGACTTCACCAATGGCGTTAATCAGTGCAAGTTCACGATCGGTAATAAACACGATTGGCATTGAGTTGGGAGGAAACAACGTCCGCAAACGATTAAGGGCCCATGTGTACTGATTAGTTGTCTCCCCATCCATAAATGTAAAGGCCGTGATGAAGGATTTCAACGTAGAAGTTACCCCGACAATCTCAAGCAATGGCTTGTTAAATCGGTTGGTTTTATAAGTACAATCGAGCAATAACACGGTATGGAAACTCTGTAATAATAGAATACAATCAGGATGTGCCCAAAATAGATTTGTTACCTCATCAGTGTCTTCGTTCTTTGAAAAATGGTAGACGTAATGGTGTTCCACCAACAACTTAATGAGTTGTTGCATCGGACTCCTTCCTTCTTGTTTTTCCATACGTATGTTCGCACGTGCATTGTAAATGGTTTTCAACGTTGATGTGTTATCCTTGAATTGTTCATGAATTTGAGAAAGAATTTGAGCTGGCTTCGAACCAATTTTTAATAGATGTTTCACAACAGCTTTTTCATCGGGTTTCAACCTATTCACATATGCGTGACCTAGAAAACTTTCAGCTAACTCATGGTTATGGATTCTAGACACAACTGACACTTTCCACGTGTCATTAACCCCCTGTATTCCTTTGAGCTTGAACGGACATTGACATTTTTTGGTGCTCGATTTCCTTTTCTTTATAGGTGGTTGATGGGATTTTGGAACCAAATCCTTCTTCTCATGTGAACGAAATACTCCACTTCTTTCGCAACATAATTCTAATCGGGGTTTCTGTCCACCTCTTCTATTACCTGACCTGGAGGTCAATACTACAAACTTATGTTTTCTCCCAATTTCTTTAGCCCAACCAATTAACTCCTCTTTAGTTTGAAAAACATCTTCAGTCACAAAATACTGACCAACATCAATACTAATAAATTGACACCCATCATTTGAAGGTCGATTTTCTTATTCGGCATGGTACTCCTCTTCAATAGGAACAATATTAAGGTCCGGAATCTGTCAAAAGGTGAAAAAAACATAAAAATCACTTAAAGAAAAAAATATCTTCTAGATGGAACGGACTGAAAGAGTCCGGGATTTATCATATAAGGACGGATCCGCCTGTCTGTCTCAATCTACAAGGTCACGGACTGTCGAGTCTGTGACATTTCATTACTAAACGGATAGTCTGATCCGTTAAAGACTAAAAAATACCGGATGGTTCAGTCCGTTCACGTCACCGAAGTTTCACTTTTGTTTTTTCAAAAACTCACACAACACGTATTGAAACATATAAAAAAGGGTCGGGGAATGGTTGTATACCTCATGAGAAACTTCTCCTTGCCCGGAAATAGGTGAAAGAGTTGGAATCGATGTAGTTGTTAAAATTTTAGAACTCTCTTCTTCCATGGTTAACTTCCTAATTTCTTTTCAAAAGATGATATAAAGAAGCTATAAATGAGATGTAACACATTTTAATAATGAACAAATCACCCGGATTGATTGTTTCGAATAAAAGAATAGTCGCCGGTAGGTGTCGGAGACGTTGCCGTCGCCGGAGAATGTTGCACTCTTTTCTAGGGTTTTGTTTTGGAAGAAAAATTGATTAGGATTCCTTTTTTGTTGGAAGAAGAAGATGGAAGAAGTAAACGAAGGTGAACGTCACCCACATTAAAAACCGGTGCTTATAGAGACCTCGGGTCAAAAACCATTGACTTGAGTCAACAATATTTCTAGATGCTAACAGCTATTTGGCCAGGTGCCTTTAGAAGCACCCCAAACTTTATTGTGTAGGCATTGTCTTTTGTTGGCTACCCCTTTTGGACCGTATGGTGGAAGAAGAGCCGATAATTAGCATATATTCTCACTCCTAACCCAATAAAGACTGTGAATCAAAAATAAAACTCCAAATGAGAATCAAGTCCACAAAAAAAAAAAGTCCACAAGTGTACATCTTAGTGGACGCCGAAGTCCGAAACTATTTGTTTCCTCCTAATATTTTCCTCTATAAATATACTATAGTCCATTAGAAAGTCACAGGTTTCCTAGGATTGAGCTAACTATTATTTAGTTTCCACAATCATAGTTTCCAAAATCATTGTTGTCGAAATTGGAAGTTCTTCCTCTCAAAAATTGTTCAAAAAATTCATTCATTTTCTCTCTACATAAACACAACAAGAGGCTTAGATATTCATTAAGATTCTTCAACATTAGAGCAACTTCAAGCACAGTCTGACTGATGCCAAAATTCAAATTTTTGGCCTCAGCCAGGCACTCCAGCCACGGTCGGTTGGGGTTGAGCCCCAATCGACTACTTCAGTCGACCCTAAGATTAGGGTCGATTGAAGTTCCCCAACATGACCGTTCGGGAAGCCCAACGATCATGTTGGGGGTGATCCTAGCAGTTGGAATCCAACGGCTAGATCTTCTCCTTTTTTTTCTTTTTCTTTTAAACTTTTTTACAAATTTTAATTAGTTTAAATATTTTTGGAAACTCTATACATTAATAATTAAAATACATCCCACTAACGTGTCGGTCTCCGTATCATTCTCCGATTTTGAAAAAAAAAAATTATTTCGAAAATAGTTCTAATACATGTTTCCCTCATACATAAGATCACACACGTTTTCCATACACCCGCAAAAAAATCACACATGTGTTTTCCACATGCACAAATTTTCGGCCTCAAGAGAGGCTGAGGTTGGGTTGAATTTTTGAGACTGAACTGAGGCTGAAAATTTTGGGTGAAAAAATGATTTTTTTCGACTTAAGACATGTTGGGGAAGAGCAACTCCAAGCACAGTAGGGCTGAGGCCAAAAATTCAAAATTTTGGCCTCAGCCCGCTGCTCCAGCGTGGGTCGGTTGGGGCGGAGCCCCAACCGACTGCTTCAGTCGCCCCTCACATTAGGGGCGACTGAAGCATCCCCAACATGACCGTTGGAGTGATCCTAACCTTTGGATAAAATCCAACGGCTAGGATCTTCTCCATTTTCTCTATCTCACCGACTCAAATACTTTTTATACTTCAAATGTCTCTAACTAATGCCTCAGACATTAGGAGACATTTCAAACGACCTCCACCAATGTTTCATGCCTCCACATAGTAAGGATACTTAGAATATCCACAACCAATGTCTCACACATTGAGAGACATTTTAATATCCATAACTATCTGCCAGACATTGGTTGTCCACATCCACTACCCCTTATGTAACTTTTTTTTGGCTGCAAGCCCTTATATAACTTTTTGTTTTTGTTGAAAACCCCTTATATAGCTTTTTTTATGAAAGACCCCTTATATAGCTTGGTGTAGTAAAAAATAAAACCCATTAACATATTAAAAAGGGCACCCTAGCAAATTTGTCTTCTTTATGAGGAAAACTGGATGATAAGGTACAGTCAAAACCCCTTCCACCATCTGCCCACTCAAAGCTTAAAACGGCAAAAAAGTTCGAATGGAAAGAAAAAGTTTGAAAACGATGAGAAATCAACAATTGTAACGCAAAAACAGCAAACAATTTGAGTAACCTAACAGAGACAAAATCACTGAACATCTGTTGTATTACTAATTACTCTGTATATCATTTAATATTTACTTCTGACCAAAATACCCTTCACAATTCACACATTCCCCCACAAAAAAACCCCATCTTCTTCTTCCCTACGGACCCTACCTACTACCTTCTATGAATGATTCTATTGGTTTTGATGCTAAAACCTTCACAAAACCCTAAACCTAACATTACCAGTAATTTCTCTCTCTAAACATTTACTCTCTCTCTCTAATCTTCAAACTCAAATGAGATTTCACTTAGAAAATTTTCAATCCATTCATCATCATCAGTCAATTCAAGATCAAGATAGTTACTATCACCACCGCCATTGACATTTTTACCTGCTACTTCGTCTTCTTCGTTTTTTACATCTTCAACCAACACATTCATCTCACTGGAAGTAGTAGGGAAACTCAAAGGCCATGGCCAAACTGGAAAATCACCATTATAATCCAACAGATAAGAAATATTAATCCCTGCAAAATGAATACTCGCCATTACTGAAGCAGTATCATTTGAAATCGATGGACCACAACTTTCTTCATTACGATTAATCAAAACGAACGAAGATGATGAAGATAAGAAAGAACACATTGAACAAAATGAAGAACAGAATTTGATATTAGGGCTTATGATTTCATTTTCTAATACTTTCATTGCTTCATTTACTTTATTTTCTTCAATCTCAAACTCACCTAAAAACTCTTCTAAATCGTAATCTTCATCACCGATTTCTACAATTCTTTGCCGTTTCTCAGCAGAACTGAACGATTCTTCTTCATTATCTCCGCCTTCTTCAGCTATTTCAGATTCCGCCCTCTTTCTACTCTCACTCATTTTTCTAGAGAGAGAAAATCTGAAAACAAAAACACTTTTAGAGCGAGAAAGATGATGATGGGTCAAAGCGTCGGATGTGGTGGGAGGGTATAAATAGCGATGAGAGAAAAAAAAGAGGGTTCCAGCGTGGCAGAGGCAGGTAGAGATAGCCACGTCATATGAGAGAGAAAGAATGACGTGGAATTGATTTGTATTTGTGGCAGAAATGGCGGGAATATGTGGGTACAGTAACTGCGGCCCGACGACGGAAAGTACAGTGGATATGTCGGTTTGATGTTTTTGGGAAATAAAGCAACCTCGAAAAACGTTTTTTAAATTAGATTTACTATTACCCCTATGATTTAATTTATTTACTAAAAAGCCACACGTTAATGAAACCCTCGTCTTAACGTTGATCTGATGTGGCACTAACGGATGATTAATCCGTTAACTTCCCACTACTCGTTTGGTGGTGTTAGAGAGAGAAAGAAGAGGGTAGGAGAGAGAGGTGGTAGGTGCTTGTAGTCAGACTTAGGTGTCAGTGATGGTCCCACCATATTTTCCAATACGGTCTTTGGACTGTAACGCGACAGTGGTACACTGGTACTGGTAATGCCTCCACTATCATCATTAATTACGGCACTGTTTTTTTTACTTTGCTAGAAAACGTGATAGTATCCGTACTGACCGTACCGCTTCTCCCTTGGAACCATTATATCAGTAAGAAAGTTGATTTCTTGAGGAAGAAGAAACTTGCGTCACTTCAAGACTTGAATTACCCACTATGTATTTGAACTTTGAAGGGTTCTAACTCTACCGTTTAATATAAGAGATGACGGTTACTTATGGATGCCCAATGTGGGTCCAATCTCCTGCCGAGAGGTGGGATTTTTGGCCCGAAAAACCCGTGATCCGCCCCACGACAGGCCGCATCTGATGGGTTCGTGGTCCGGTGACTGGCTGGTAACTACTCGCCCGCCTGACAAAAGTTAAGAGGGAAGACGCTGGTATAGATGGTTATCGAGTGATCCGTCGGAGATCGATCGCTTATGTTACTCGTCCGTCCAAACCTGTTCGTACCCATTTGTTTTCTGTCATACCCGCCCGGCCGAACCTACTTCAAGTAATGTTAAGTCTTTAGATCTTTGTGTTAATAGGAACCGCTAGATTTCGAGGGTTATCATATATATCCCTCGAAATTAGAAGGGCACCGATTGACCAACCAAAGACAAAAAGCTCTTATCTTCCTCTTTTCTTCCTCTCTGATTTGATCTTTAGGGTTGAGTAGGGGTTGAATATTCACCGACTCCCTTTTCCTCGTTCACCGGCCTGAAAACCTTGTCGCTTACCTTGCTTGAATCTTTCATTCAGTTTTCGACGGTCGGTGGTTTCTTTCGATTTCTGTTGTAGTGTTGTTTATGTTAGAAAATTAAATTCTAAATAGATGCGGAATTACATACCTTCTGCCATTGTTGATTAAGTCGATAAATTGGAACCAAAGATATATGCAGAGTACTGAAAATCTTCTAACCCCAATCCTCTCCGTAAGTTGTTGTTTTTTTATGGAGAGACACAAGCAGCAAAATAGGAGGGGTTAAGGACCTTCAGTTAATGTAACTACTCCCACTTCTTTTTCATCGAAGAAGGGTGTTGTGGGTTGGTTATTGTAACCAACTTTATCTCCCAAATCTTTATTCCCAATTAATAGAGAAACCGATACCCAACGTACTTACTGAATTTATATCACTAATGACCAAGATCAATTTAAAGGGATATTAGGAATGTGGGCCACCCATAGTCTCCAATAAAGAGACGTGTCCAACATTCTCCCACTTGGCCCACATGCATAGATATTATAAACATATGGGTGTTGGCAGTCTGTATGGCCATACAAACAGTTGGGAGACCACTCATTCTTAATTAAAGAACATATCACACGAATCACAACGGTCACTTTCTGATAAGTGAATGCTCCCTTCTATGTATTACAATGTATTATACTCTCTAATTAAGCACTTGATGAGCTTAACTTCTGATAAGTGAATGCTCCCTTATACATAAACTTCTTGAGCTTGAAAACTAAATATTGGTAGAATCAATCTTTCTTTTGATGTTCAACCCTTTGAAGAAGAAACATTCCTAAATGCCATTATACTTTATTGACGTAGTTGTTTCTTTCTACGCATTGTTGACATGGCTGCCTTTCTTGGTATTTCCCTTAGCATGAGAAACAAAATAGGCACTTTAAAGTTTCTCATGTTTCGTTCTGTCTTCCTCTTAAACACCCATGATCAGAAGTTCATTGATAGACCAATTTTCTTTGTGTGTGTTGTATGAGATTTGAAAAAAACCCATATTCCTTTGGAAGAGAGTACCAGATAAACCAAGAATAATTCCAGAATCTCAATAAATGTTGAGCAAAAGTTCTCTGATTTTCATAATGTGCTCACGGACGCCTTAGTATGGTAAAAATTCATCTGGAGAAACCCTTCATTACGGTGTTGGCTTGTGCTTTATTTTGAACAAACAAATTGTTTCTCAACTACTTTGAGAAAGTCTTTTGCGTGAGGACAATCAGGTATGGAACTCCGAATACTCTTGTTCACGCGGGACTTAATGAGCATCAAACAGGCGATTCGATCGCTCCGACCGCTCATAGTCCAACTTTTAATGAGACATACTTGATTCCGTGGGGAAGGGTTGTGCATCCACACGAAACACCAAATCCAAGTCCATACACCCTAATGTAGAGGTTTTTTTTTTTAATCAGAGAAATTATGAGTGGATTCAAAGCTACGAACTATATACCTTTATTTTAAATCAACCAACGTCAATTTAGTAGTAAACTATAACCTTCATGTGGGCAGAGGCTGCAACCGCATAAGAATTTACTATACTATATTAATAAGACTAATAAAAATAAAATATTAAATCCGCAAAATTTTTATACCTTTGGGCATAGAAAATCCAGATTTAATATTTTGTTTTACTATCCAATTTCAACATAATTTTACAAAATAGTTACATCCCTGTAGGGCAAAGTAACTATTTATAAAAATTACATCGCAATTGGAAGTTTCATTAACTTGATGCGATGAATAAATAAAATTTATTATCGCACATCTACATGTTTTAGATGCTATGGCTACTCCAAAAACATGCAATGTCCAAAATAAATGACAATGCTTCCATATTCATGAACGATTCCTCGCACAGTTTGGCATACTTTAATATCATGTCTTCAACCAAATATATGGCATGTCTATGTACCATCAGTAAATAATTGCACATAATTATGTCATAAGTTCAACTTTAAATGACGATTTTTCTCCATCCATGAACTAGTCCTTATGTTCATGCAGTTTGACACACATCAATATCTGTAACACCCCAAATCCAGATTTCCACGTCGGCCGCCATGAAAACCTAAACTTAAAGCATTTCTTCGCAGAACAGTAAACATATACGATATGCTCTTACAACATAAATAACACCAAGTGTTTAGGAGATACAACTCCAAATAACTACCTAAAGAAAGAAAGAAAATCACTAAAGAAACTCCTCCAAGGCTAACTATGACTCAAGCAGGTGGCACTTCCCGATTTCCTTGTCCTGAAAAATAAAAGGTTGGGTCAGACCCCAACAAGTAGATTTCGAAACCTCTAAAGCCTCAATAGACAGTTTCAAGAGCTACCAAAACAAATAGACAACCACTTATCATGAGAAGATGTCCAAGTATAGTATCCGAGTTGTGACCATTAGAAATAAAATGTACCACATATGTAACAAATAATAAAAAGCGACATGACGAGTTGGTGTCCACCTTATGTAAGAGTGTGGCCCACAAGGTCATCCATTGTGTTAGCGCCGACCCCATACGCTCCATACCTATATCACATCCGGTAGAGAGGGTCGAACCAACCACAATACTCTTACAACCCTTCACCAACTCCATCACGTCACACATACATAATATCACACCATTTGTAATAAACAACCAAAAGCAATATGACAAGTTGGTATCCACGTTGTATGAGAGTGTGGTCCACAAGGTCATCCATTGTGTTAGCGCCGACCCCATACGCTCCATACCAATATCACATCCGGTAGAGAGGGTCGAACCAACCACAATACTCTTACAACTCTCCACCAACTCCATCACATCACACACATATAATAGCATCACACCACAACATACATAAATCAAAATCATATTCGATAGCATATTACGACATACGAGTACCATATTTGTAATTTTGCAAGTAATGAATCAATGATGATAATAGCCTACAATTCTCATATCATGTTGAGTTCTAGGGCATGTTCATGTATCTATATAAAGAGTATTGTCCAATAGTGAGAGACATATAATTATAAGAGCTATATACTAAAATCATTGCAAATAGAGAGGTTTAGCCCTAAATATCATTGTAATACATGAATCTAGCATGGAAAATGTAAATGAAGGTTGTATGGTTCATCAAGTATGTCATTATAGCAAATATCCTCAAAATCTAACACATAGATGAGATTCAAAGTGACCAAAAAAATGAGTTTGTACAAATATAGATCTACTACTTCTAGCATATATATTTATGTCAAGAACCCTAATCTATGTTCAAGTAATACTAAAATCTAGGGTTTGTAGTTTCATCTAATTTGTCTAGGTTCATCTATAAAAATGGCTATTCAAGCCCTAGAGAGATAGAAATCTACCTTAGATCCCAAACTAATCAAGCCCCAAGTGAAGAACAACAAAGAAAAGAATCACCAAGCTCTAAACTCCAAGCCCTACTTCTTCTCCTTCCTTCTTAGCCTTTCTCTCTCTAGAACCCTTAAACTCTCATTCCCTCTCTATACTCATGGCTGCTGCTTGAGAAGAAAAAAATAAGTGGCAAAGTGGGGCGTAGGGTTTAGGGAATTAAAGATGGTCTTATAAAGACCAATGCTATACACACCCACTATTTAGGTGGGGGCACTACAATATCATATCTATATACGAACATATGATATATCAATTGCCAAATAATATGTCTTAATAATTATCATGACCGAGTTGTATCTGTTTAATCAATCATGACCATGTGGATGGTACTATTGCATACATACATGTTAGATAATTGCATGGCATTTTCAGTTTACAAATTTCAAACAACCAATGAAATTATTCCAAAAAGAAGTTGGGGTAATTAATTCTCCTTTGCAATTACTGACTTGGTCATTGAAAAATGGACTTAACCGAGAATCCCAACTAACCAATAAATAACATTTTATTTGTAAATATATAGTTTACTGTAGAGAGAATATTTGTGCCAGAATTAAATCACTCCTAAAATATCTCCATGAAATGTGTAATTTTTGAAATTTATTTCTTAAACTAATTTCGCGAATTAGTTTCCACGAGTGTGGATCAGTTTGAAAACTAACTCCTGAAATTTGTTCACACAAGATGTGCAATCTATGTCAAAATTCAAACAACAAGTATAATACATGCACCAATCAATATCAATTCGAAATTAACTAATGTAGTAGCTGAATAATATTTCGAAGATAAAAAATATCAAAGATTTGATCCATATTTGTATTTGTAAAATCTCAAATAAAATCTTTTGACAAAACACATATAACTCACCACTTTCGTAGGGATCACGATTGCATTTAACACGTGCAACAAGTCGTTGAACCTCTAGGTTGCCCTAGAGGACAAGTTTTGTCTCGTGAGGGTTTGCAGTGAATATACCCACAAAATTCAATATTTCAAAATCCATAAGGGTCCAACTCTAAATAGACTGAAAATGTTTATCTGGTAGAAATTGTTAAAGCTAATAGAAACGAAATCCAAGTCAACCAGAGTATACAAATACTAAAAAAACTCTTCACTAATAATCTAGACTCGACGTGCACGTGACTAGCCAATATAAGCATCAGTCTAGGGCTAAATTCTTAGTCTCACGGTTGGTGATGATGATCATGATCAGGATGATGGAGAAATCAGTGCAATAATGCAAGGGCCATATTAAATATTATTGTTAAGTACATCGGTTCTATTTTTTAATAGTTTAGTGTTCATTGTCCACGTATGGATAACTATTATATCATGATGTGCCATTTGAAATAATTATGTTAACCGATCATGTTTGATGTGTTATTAATATATATAAACAATGCACAATACGTTATTGTTATTTTATTTATGCCTTGCCCCTAAAGATTAATTTGGTTTCTTTTTAGATATATCTTCTTTTAATTATTCTAAAAAGAGTTAGAGTTTGCACGAACATGTTAAATAAATAAAACGTCGGTACCCTCACAAAAATGAAGCTAGGAGTGTTCGTAAAGAATAAACCTACATGCAAAGCGATTGAGTCTCCTTTCATGATCATTTCCAGCAGAAATTTTCGACAAAAGTTGATACTTATTGGGAGATTAGGCAAATGCCCAAACTCAGCCCATTAATGAGAAGCCAATCCACAACAGAGAAAATATTAGAGGCAGATCCACAACATTGGCAAAAGATATTAAAAGACGAGAACAACCTTGGAAATTCACAAATTTACGAAGGCTGCCATCGAAATATACCCGCGGAATCTTAAAAGAATCTTCAAAATTTGACGTTCGCTTAGTTTTGAACTGACGGTTGCAGGTAGCCGACCCCATCTCCATCAAATTCTCTCTCACGCTTTTATACACAAGTAGTTTCCCTTTGCTCCTTCTCAAGAAATGTTCCCTTTCCCAACTACTATTACTACAAAAAACAACTACTACTTAGAAAAGAGGAAACTCAAAACTCACCTGTTCTCACCTGAAAATCTCCCTCTTCTCAGGCATCATTCTCATTTCGTATGGATTCTTCTCCATCGAAAACCCACTTACTCTACATAAAGGAATTTACAGCAACCATCGACATCCGAAGAGTAGGTTTTCTCCTTCCCCCTCATCAACATAACCTAAATCACAGTAACTTTCTCGATTGATTTGAGTATCTTTCCTGGTTAATTTTTATTTCAAAAACCCTAAATCTAAAAATCTTTGTATTTGTTGTTTATTTAAGAACCCTAAATCTTAGAAACTCCTATTCGATTTTTATTTATGAACCCTAAAATTGAAAAATCTTTCCCATTTTATTTTAATTAAGAACTCTAAATATGGCAAAAAAAATTTGTTTCATTTTTCTTTGAGAAACCTAAATCCGACAAAACTTTCCTGTCTGATCTTTTCCTTTGTTGGTGCAAATGGTTAAGACTACAACACCAAAAAAGGCTTCAAAAAAATGTTACTCATACAATTCAAGAGCCAAAGTCAACACGTACGATCAAAGACGGAGACGGGAACCAAACCAATGAAAGAACAAGTGGCCTGAAAAATGAGCCCAAGGAACAAGAAGGTAAATAACTGAAATGTCACCCAAATTTGTTCCTGGTACATAGTTTCTGATAGAAGTGACTCGAATATGGATTGGTGTCGAACCTGGTTTACGACCCGCCAACCCCTTTACAAGGTCTCGGCGCCGAATTTTGAACCCGTTAGTGGAGCTGATTACTGAGACAGAGCTGGTATACGAAGCAGAGCTGTGAGGCAGAGCTGGACTCCGAGACAGAGCTGGGATGCGGAAGCTAGACTTATGTCGGTGATTAGTGATATCCGTGTATAATGTCGGTTGTAGAAAGAGTCGGTTGTAGAGAGTCGGTGAGGCGGTGGGATTAGGGTTTAGTGGCTATATAAACTAAACCCTAAGGAGATATCAGTAGCACAATCTCACGAATATCTTGTGTAAAATTGTTTGCATATCATAGTGGAAATCATCGCGCCGTTGTCGCCGTGGAGTAGGTCTCGCCAACCGAACCACGTTAATCTCTGTGTTCTGTTCTTGATTGTTTTTTACGATTCCTATTATTTGTCTTGGATTACTCGTATTGATCACATTAACCTCGATTGGCATAACAGTTTCTCGGTACATGCTTGATTGGACGATAAATTTACCAATGCATGTACAATGTTACAAGGATTTACCCAATTTTGTTCCTAGTACATAGTTTCCTGTCTTATACACTGTTTTCTTCCCGGTAAATAGTTCCCTGTACATGTACCCATGGACTTATAAATCTATAATGTTTAACATATTTTCCTGTTTGAACTGTAAAGGCAATTTATTTTGCAAGCTTGACTTAGTCAATTCATAATGACCAAGTTTGGTTAAAGACAATGTTGCCTTTGCGGGTTAAGTTCACCCACCCAGCAAAAAGTCACCGACTGAGATCTCGTGCCAACGACCGTAATTAAAAAAGTATTCGTCTTCATCTTCTTCCTTCATTTTTCATCATCTTCTTGTTATCCTCTTCCTCCGCCTCCTTCCTTCTTCTTCCCTCTCATCTTTCTTTTCTCTCTTTCTATTGGCACCAGGAAGAGCACCAAACATAGGATGGAAGAGACCGCCGACAAAACCAAGACCAAGGATCTCTAAAAGAAGCTCACTACCAATTGAAAGATACTTAGCAGCTAGGAACATAAGAGATCCATAAACAAAAATGAGGAAAAGATTTCGCAAACCAGTAGTTGAATAGGGCCAAAAACCATAAGTCTCCTCACATGTCTTCTCCACCTAAGATCCTTAATTAAGTAGCAGGAAAGATGACGATGACTGTTGATTAACATTATCATTAGCGTCATGAGCTCCATTTGAGTTGTGATCTTTATATGAAGAAGAAGAAGAAGAATGTCTCTTTAGCGTTACAAATCGACTATGAACAGAGACAATTAGTATAAGGAGGAATAAGAAGTATAAAGAGTATAAGGGGAAAAAGAAGGAAGGAAAAGAAGAAGATGAAGAAGTAAGATAATGATGACTGTTGATAAGCATTATCATTAGCGTCATGAACTCCATCTGAGATCTAATCTTAATATGAAGAAGAAGAAGAAGAAGAATGTCTTATTAGTGTTACAAATCGACTCTAAACAGAGACAATTAGTATAAGGAGAAGGAAGAAGTATAAGGAGCATAAGGGGGAAGAAGGAAGGGGAAAAAAAAGACGAAGAAGGAAGGAAGAAGAGGGAGAGAAAAAAACAAAAAAAAATTTAGTCAAGGTCGCATTCGACTGATAGCCGATGCCGTTAGGTCAAACCTTGGTTGAGGCATTGCCTCTTAAATACACATTGTCTTTCACCAAATTAGGGATTGCCTTTAGCAAGATTGTCTATAACAACTTTGGACATTGCCTTTAGAATCTCCCTATGAATTCTACCGAAATCCGACATTTAATGAAAAAGTTATATGTATTTAAAGTTCAAAGAAAAAAATTAAAAATTAGTTACACAAAAAGGTAGTTTTTTTTTTGATGAAGGTCAAAAAGGTAGTTTAATCTTTATAAATATTTGAAATTGAATAAGAATTATGAAATGTTTGTTTCATTTTGTTTTTATTATTATTTTGACTCAAATAGCTAATGCCCCTTATTTTTGTAAAGCCTCTTTGTAAACCTTTAGCTTCCTCTTTCCTCCCCCATTGAAACTCTTGCATATTCAGAGCAAATTTAAAACCCCTCCCCCCAAGTCCAACCCCAACCGACCGTTAATTAAGTGCTAGTAGAAAGCCCCAACAAACGGTAGGGGAGGTCCCTAATGGTCATGTTGGGGCATATCTCAGCCGTTGGATTTGTTCCAACGACTTGTTTTTTTAGATCTAGCCGTTGGAGCAAATCCAACGGTTGAGATTGGGTTCAATCTCTCCAATCTCATTCAATCTTCTTCAATTTCTGTTTAAATTTTTCATTCAATCTTCTTCGATGGATCCGATGAATGTTAACGAAAATTTTAGCCAAAGTTTTATGGAAATGTTATCTCCTCTTTACCCGTCGGCTCAATTAGAGAATGATGATTCTTCACACGTTCCCTCGACTGTAGATGAAACTTTTGATGATTCTTGTGAGCAAGAAGGCACGACTTCAACCAAGATAACTAAATGGGTTGCGTATAAACAAGATGAAAATATTTTACTTGCTAATTGTTATTTGAAAGTCACATTTGATGGGGTTGTCGGAAATTGTCAGAAATATAAAGTATTTTGGCAAAAAATAACGGATGAATTTAGTGCAAGTGGAAAGTATCAATGCTCACTCAAGAGTTGTAAATCTCGTTTTAGTGAGATAAGATCCGAATGTCAAAGCTTTATCTCTACTTTGAGGATAGTAAATAAAGTTCCAAAAAGCGGGGATTCGACTATGACCGAGTAATTTTTCAAACTTTTAATCCCTTTATTTATATCTTTTGGTTTCATAATATAAACTTAAAATCAATTTTGATTATTTCAGTTACAAAAATCACTTGAAATTTATAACAAAAATCACAACGGAAAAGCCTTTAGATTCCAACATGTTTACAAAGTTTTGATGTCACATAACAAGTGGATGACAAACATGCCAGGAGAGTCAACATCCGGAAAAAGAGATTTTACTACCAATCAATCGGAGGAAAGATCAATTGGCCGTAAACAAGTCAAAGCAAATGCAAGAGTCGGAGAAAATTCCACACATTCTACTGCTATAAACAAAGAAGTTAATAGTTTTTCGATGAATAAATATTGGGAAAAGAGACGCGAATAATCCCAACGGAGAGCAACAACAATGGAATAAGCTGTACGAATTCAACCAGAGTCTCTACAATTTGATATAGAACATACGAACCGAAAATAAGGGATAGACTTAGTGAAGATTGATGTTAGGTCTCTCGACGAAGATGGTGCACGAATGCTTAGGGCAGCGCGAGAGGCTTGGTTGAACGGTCAACCAGGAGACCAAGAAACCCCTTCTAGAAATCTTTAATTTTTATATTGTTGTTTAGTCGTATTTAAGTAGATTAAAATTTTAAATCAATAATTAGTTATAATAAATTTTGTTTAATCGCCCTTATTAAGTAAACTGGGAAAGTTCAAATTCAAATTTAAGGGCCCACGTGGGGAAATTCAAATTTAAGGGCTCATGTGGGGCTGATGTTGGAGCTGATTTTTAAGGGTTGAGCTGAGGCTGAAAATTTTGAGTGAAAAAGTGAATTTTAGGAACTAAGACATGGTGAGAGTTGGATTTGCTCTCAAGCACCCCTCTCTTTTCAACACCTTCATCTTTCCTACCCTCTGCCCAAAACACATAAGAGTGTCTCTCTCACTTTCTCCCTCATACAATAACACCACCACCAACAACAAGAAATATTAGTCATTTCCTGGCAATCAAATCTAAATGGAAGAAGCTGCTTCTTCTTCAACATGGTTATCATCCTTATCCAGTTGGTTCAGTCCAACTTCTCTCTTCCTTCTTTTCAATCTGGTCATATGCATCATCTTTCTTTCCTCCTCTTTCTCGTCATCTCGTAAACCTAAACCCCAACAACAACAACAACAACAACAAGAACAAGAACATCAACAAGAACAACCACCATTAACTCGAGCTCCATCAGTTTTACAAAGATTGAAATCCATTAACCTCTACCATTTCAAACCCGAAGATTTCAATCCATTTCAGACTAATACCGATCATTTAAATTTCCCCACATCTAATTCAGCTGTCCTAGTCGATTCTACTGCTTCTTCACCTTCTAGCTCTGAAACCAAAGACTATCAAGAGCTTGAACAAACTCAAACTCCATCGATTTTTAAACGACTGAAATCAATCAAGCTCTGCAATTTCAAAACAGAAGATTTTAATCCAATCACTACCCATAACCAGAAACATGGTTTAGATTCGAGTCCAATAGAGAAAAGGCAACAATCAAGTAATAAAAACAAGGACGAATTTCTGAATCATCGAGCAATGGATAAGAACAACTCAAGAGAGAGATTATACCCAGTAGTTGATGAATCTTTGTATCTCTCTAAGAAGAATTCAAAACCAAGAGAGAGAATGTATCCAGATATTGAAGAATTCAAAATCAACAAACACCTAGATGATGAAATTTTAGATCAAAAGAACAAATCAAAGATGTTATTACCACCACGTCCCAAGAAGAATCAAAAGAGTGGGAGTTCAAAATCAGATGGTATTGTGCATAAACTACAGAAAGAAGAGGAAGAAGAGATGGATAATTATGAAAATAAAAGACCTTCATTAACTGTGGAAGAGATCAATAGGAGTAAAGGGGAAGGCAAGATGATTATAGTTGGTGATGATGATGATGAAGAAGTTGATTCAAAGGCTGATGATTTCATTAATAGGTTTAAAAACCAGTTGAAATTACAGAGACTTGATTCTTTGATGAGATACAAAAATATGCTCACTGGAGGTTCTGCAAAACTGTCTTGAATTACTTGTTTCTTATTTCTATTTTTGAAATTTGTGATGAAGTTTTCTTTTTTGGGTATTAGAGTTTTAGTTTGATTTGATCATTTTAGAATTGGTAGATCATGAACAGTTTATGTTTATCATAAGACAAGAAACTATGTCATCTTCTTTTTTATTTTAATAAAGTCCAAGGGTTTTATTTACTTTTTTTTTGTTGAAATAAAAATACATTAAACTTCAAAGCAGTTTACAATAAACAAAATAGAAATCAAAATTACAGAAATGAAGAATTGCATGATATAACTTCGATTTGTAGAGCATTCTTCATTATGTATCCTGCAAGTCCGACAATTGATCTTGAGAATGATATGGAATTTGATCTTGGGAGTTCGCCTGGTTGATTGAAAGATGAAACTTGTACCTAACATCCTGTAACATTGAAGATGGATTAAACAGACACCCAAAGTTCCAAGAAGAAACGAGGATGTCTGCAAGAAGGAACCAAAAAATGATTCCGAATTATCCCGCCAGTGTTCTCTAAACAAAGAGACCATATATGCTCGAATCCTAATGAGTGGAAACAAGTCAGACACCTGGTAATTGGGATCGCCGTCATAACATGAGTATAAATACAAAGCTAATCCAACAAATGATCGCAATTGAATTGCGAATAAGGGTGGAAGTGAAAATGTTAAGGATTTTGGATAAAGAGTTAAATCTATCCGATAACTAAAGACAAAGTTAATCGACAAAAAGTGAGCTGGGAGATGAGAAACAAAAAGTGGTGACAGAAGCGGAAATTAATATCCGAAATATAGTGTCCTTCGAGATCGAAAAGTAAGTTAAGATTAACTATAGTTCTTAGAAGACACTGGATATGGGCTCATGACACGCAAAGTCGAGCGCTGGGCCCAGCTAAACATAACTAGGCCCCAGGTATCTAAAACAACTGGCTAAAGAAGAATGCTATATATGACTGATCGACTAGCGAAGGGTTTTATTGCTCACCTCTTTGAATTTTTCTTAAATAGGTTGCTTGTCAAATGGTCCCAACATTTAGAAAGTTCTCAATTTTAAACAAAAAATTTGTCTTATTAAGAGAAGGATTCTCAGAACATCTCTTAAAGGAGACTAAACAAATACATTAAAAATTGTAAGTGTCAATGTTTTTTTTTTTTTTTTTTTTTGTTGAGAGAGTAAGTGTCAATGTTGATCAATTAAGATTTTCTTTCACAAGTGGCAAGTTAGAGACCCTATAATTTTTTTTTTGTCTCTAACAAACATCTCTAAATTAACTTCATTTGATTCAAGTGTCAATCCTCAATTGAATAGGAAAAAGTAGTTATAGATTAAAGTCTCCTATACGTTTAAATTTTAAAGTTCGATTAGTTTGGATCTAGAGACACTGAAGAAGATGCTCTAAATTTAGAATGTCTTTTAAGAGTCTTTAAAACAGCCACCTTTACATCATCATTGTCTAATTGATGTAGATTGTTGCGGAAGCGTAAAAGTAATGAAATCCGTCATTGTTATTAAACTAAACTAATGAAATAAAGCTGATGAAATAAAGATAAAAGCGATAAAACGATAAACTTGATTAATAATAAACGATAAACTTGATTAACAATAAACTTGATTCATAACATTCTTTGATCTGAATAACAAGGACATACCTGACTTCCTTTTATAGGAACTTAGAAACTTCTAGATAGACTCAAATTAAGATTCCTAAATATCAAAGATACTCAAACATTAAAACTTCTAAACCTAGACTTAGTAGGAAATACTAAAACATGAAAACTCCTAATCTCTAACCCTAATGGGCTCGGCCATGAGGCCCTCTAACTAGTTCGGCCGTTAGGCCCATCTTGATGGTCTCCATCATACTCCCCGTTCGAGAACGAACTTGCCCTCAAGTGAGACTCAACAATGTCATCCTTAATTCCCACTTCGAGCGAACGGTGCATTGGGGTCGAAGGACACCCACTTGGACGAAATCACTAGCTTCAATCTCATAGTGCAAAGAATCTTGCAAAAATAAATGTAGGAAAGAAACTTCCAACAAATTGCAACATCTCCCGTCATCTTTTAATTTGATGAAGAAGACCACAAACTCCACATAATATTTTATGGAAAAATCAACCTTGAATTTCTTCACTTGAACGATCTTCCCATGTTCATCTTCGCGTTGCTTATAAACCAAACTCGAATATGGCTTAATCAAATCTAAACTAGAATGAACTGACATTTTCAAGCTAAAAGAGGATAATTCACTTTGTTCTTCTTTTTCCTCCGTCATTGAGAAAATTTTATTCTTTTTGTCAAGAACTACTTCTTCAATATCATCGAACACGGTGACCGAAATAACATTCGAGAACTGTCTACTGGATTCAATCTTTGTCTCCACATAGGAAAAATATTCATTTAAAGGAAGAAAAACATACCTAAAGATGCTTTTCAATGTAGTCCAATCGTCGACGAATTTTTTTCCTTGATTAATGAGTCTCCATTGCATTGCATTGAATTGTTCATAGATTCTTTCAGACATATGTTGTTCAATGAGAAAAACCTTATCTTCATCATGGATATCTTGGTTTATGAATCAATCTTCCATATGTTGAATCCAAAAATTTATATGATATTGACCGTCAAATAGAGGAATTTTAGAAACGGTATTAATTTTTTCTTTATATTTTCGATCAACATAAGATTGTTTTGAATCTCGAAAGGGATCCCAACCTAAACGTGGAAAAAAATCCAGCATTTAAGGAGAGATGTATCCATGGCAAAAATTCATCTTTCATTCCCAGATTCTTCAAGCTCTGAATACTAGCTGATGTAGATTGTTGCGGAAGCGTAAAAGTAATGGAATCCACCATTGTTATTAAACTAACCTAATGAAATAAAGCTGATGAAATAAAGATAAAAGCGATAAAACGATAAACTTGATTAATAATAAACGATAAACTTGATTAACAATAAACTTGATTGATAATATTCTTTGATTTGAATAACAAGGACAAACCTGACTTCCTTTTATAGAAACTTAGAAACTTCTAGATAGACTCAAATTAGGATTCCTAAATATAAAAGATACTCAAACATAGAAATTTCTAAACCTAGACTTAGTAGGAAATACTAAAACATGGAAACTCCTAATCTCTAATCCTAATGGGCTCGGCCATGAGGGCCTCTAACTAGTTCGGCCGTGAGGCCCATCTTGATGGTCTCCATCACTAATAGACTGCCCCATTATCTCATAAAAAATAAATAAATAATAGACTGTCCCATTTGAGATGGGTCTCTAACAAAATCAATAAAAATCTTATATGGCAATCCTAATTTTAGAGTTTGAGTGTCCATTGGAGATGTTCTTGTACTCAAAGTTACTACATAAGAAGTGTTAGTTATTCGAGCATAACTACCCATCAAAACACCCAATAACGCTGAGCATTACATCTCGACCTTAGGATTTAAGAGAATGTCCAACCATACATCTAATCTCAAATCTGAATCAACAACTTCCTACGAAAACTTCTTAATAAATAAATTGCATAATCTTAAGAAAATAAGAAACTTCTTAAGAAAAGCTTCCTAAAGGAAAACCTACCAAAGATAGTTAATCATTTCGCACCAAACACCAAAGCTCAAAATTTCGGCCAAATTCGACATTTGTAACTTCAATTCTAGAAGTTCTGTCGTTTGTCTTTATTCTTGGCTGCATCGATTTCTTCCACAAATTTTTCGATCAATTCCTCTACACCATTTGTAATGTTATCAAAGTAGCTTACAAGGAATTGTGAAAGATAATTAACAAATTAAAAGAGTTCAATTAAGAAATTTCAATGTTAATAGCCATATGAGTAAAACAATATTAATTGCCTCATCATTTTGCCCACATTTTTTTGCTTTTTCATTTTGGAAACCTGCTACCGAATGCCCGACGCGAACGACACAGACAATTTTCGAGGGTGTAGGTGAACTTTGAGCATGACAGATTTGCAAAAAATCCCCCTAGTACCTAAAATCCATAAAGATAATCTACCCACGCGCCTATAACCACACCTTTCCCGCCCCTACGAAAGAAGGAGTAGGTTGTGTGGATGGAAATATGAAATATAAAGAGACCATAACGACGTGAGGAAGAGCCGAACAGGTGAGTTATTTTCAACAAAAAAAAAAAACAGGTGAGCTTACTGGGAGTTTGACAAAAAAAAAAGATGTGCATGGAAATACTATTGTTTTCGTTCAAGTTGTATCTTGATCCACTGCTCCTTGCATAAAAGAAACATTATTTTTCCTTGTTGTATCTTGATCAACTGATGGTTGCATAAAAGAAACATTATTTTGACAATACCTACCTCACTATTCCATTATCAATTGCTTTTATTACGTTGCTTGCAATTTTTTAGTTTTAGTATTCTTGTGTGAAACTCCCCCAGTTGAAATTTGACACTGAACTTTTGAGTTATCAGTCATCGTCCTGATTGGAGCCACAAAGTTCAACTTAGGCACGGAAATATTCATTAGCAGACCAAATGTTAGCTATTTCACTTATATGGTTATTTGAGAGGTAGATTCATTGGGTTGGTGGCCATCTCCAATAGTAAAACTCCAAACTAAAGCCTGGGACAGACACGAGTGAACAAACTTTCAAGATAGTTTGGTTTCTTCCGTTGCCAATTAGTAAGCTTGGAGTGATCCAAGTAATAAAGAAATGATCCAAGGATTCCCATTTTGAATAACTTCATGCCTTTATAGATGATTGACCAATTGAGTATTGAGATTTTGGAATTTTTAAAGGCACCTCTCGGTAGAGTTGTTGGAGCTTCCCGTCACCCCTCAATTGTTAAAAAGCGCAGCCTCTCGATAGACGCACTCCTACTTTTTTTTGTTCAAAATCGGTAGATTCGAGCTGATTTGGTTAAACGTGTCCACGATTTCAAACGGGACGAGCAATTTCTACTGGATACACCTCAAATTAGGTGGACTCGTGCAAAGTTTTGTAAAATTCTGCCCGACTCCAGCTAATTTGACGTGTTTCTAACGAAAGTCAATCAAACCACATTTACCAAGTCAAGGGGGCCCTTTTAAACTTCACATGACTTCTTTACCGACTAAATCCTGAATCGTATCAAAGATCCTAGTCGGTAAGGATCTCAAGTATCTAGTAAATTTGGGCTTCAAGAGTCTCATAAGAAGGAAATCTTCTAAAGATCTACTAGATTGGAAACACGATCTATCAATATCCCTGAACAAGGTGACTTCAATTTATCAAACATACGAGATAATCCCAAAGAAGAATCCTAACATCTTCAGACTACGAAATATCAATTTTAATCCAACACGATGGTCTCAGCCATCTCATCAACACCGCCTATTAGTAGGAGGTCAAACCAGCCTATAAAAGAAAATCAAATTGTCTGAAAGCAGACACAGAACGAGTAAGTCACAACTCCATAAACTCGGGTTCACTCAATACTGCATAAACTCCTCCAATATTCTTTACGGATGATGACCTGCAGGGAATAATAACAACCCCACACAACGATCTGCTGGTAATCACCACGACAATATCAAATTGGAACATCAACAAAATAATAGTAGACACAGGGAGCTCAACTGACGTGATGAGCAGAGCATGCTTACAACAATGGGCGTAGTCCCGAACTTTCTGAGATCGTACAACGCATACCTCTCAGGGGTTGTTGAAAGCCAAGTAACTTCCAATAAAATGATCGCATTACCCGTAGTAATCAGAGAGGGAAAGGCGAATCGAGTGATCATGGTGGACTTCGTCATAGTTGAACGACTAGTGGCCTACAACGTCATACTAGGAAGGCATTTCATCCAAGACACTAGAACCATTGTTTCCATTCAACACTTAATGATGAAATTCTCAATTCTGCGAACCAACCTGATAGGAACCGCCAGGGGAAACTAGAGCTTGGCTCGAGATTGCTATCTAATCTCGGTCCTAAAGTACAAGAACCCAAAAGAAAAGCCCGAAGAGGAAGACCCCCCTGTTATCATGAAATAAAGTTGCAGCAAACCCAGTAAGCATGGAGGAATATCTGAGCATAGAAGAATCATAAGTTAAGGATATTACCTTAATTTAGTTAATGTTCTTTCAGTTTCAATTTTTTTACAAAAAAGTAGTAGTACAACGTTGGTTCAAATACAACCACGTCTTCCTTGAGATTTATGGGAAGACTAGGGGTCCGTGTTAGTGCCGTCGATACTTCAATCTTGAAACATGAGGGGAGGGGAGGGGAGGGGGGGGGGGGGGGGGGGTAGAAGCGTGCCTAGTGCTTTACCGGCTAAATCCTGAATCCTATCAAAGATCTTAGTCGGTAAGGATATTAAGTATCTAATAAACTTGGGCTTCAAGAGTCTCATAAGGTGGAAAGTTTTGCTAAAGAGTGATGGGCCTAAAAAGTTTCCTTAAAAGGTCACCACCCGCAAGTATACGGGTGTCTAGTAGTAAAACCCGATAAGACCGGGGTTGATCCGCGCAGACTAACTCAAACTCACTCTTAAACCTACAACTAACTTGGTTTTTGTATTCGAAAGTGATTTTTCTTTGATGACGAAATAAAATAATGAAGTTGGTTTAAAACGAAGAATGGAGGAAAATACGACTAGTGAAAAGATTAATGGGGGAGAAGGCTAGGATTTTGAATCTATTTTAATCATGCATAAAAGTCGATTTAAATCTTATATCTTTTGTAACTAAACAAATAATCAACTCTTAAAGGATCTAACTATTATCTATCAACGATCAAGTATCCAGTATTAAAGAACCTAATCTAAATATAATGGATCAAGACTATCGAAGTATCATAATGAAAGATTCAAAAGAAGTCAATATATGTCTAAGCACTTAAGTTATCAAAATAAACATCTAAAAATCATGCATAACTAAAACGTCATCAAAACCCTAAACTAGAGAACTTAGCTACTCATAATAACAAAGGTTAAAATTAATAATGATGAAAAATGAGAGAGAAGTATGAAAGGAGAACTGAAATTCCCACTGAAAATTGGTCTCCTCTGGCCGGCAAACAGTCCCCTAGGGAAAATAGTTTTCCAGCAAACCTGAGAAAATAATTTTCCTGCCAAAGCTTCCGAACCAAACAGACCCTTGTCAACAGTAAACCCCCTTCCTTTATTCTCCTTTTCTATTTTTTTTTATTATTCCTTCTTTTTCTCTCTAAATTTCTCTCTCAATTCTCAACACAAATGATCAAAACTAAACAACTTGAAGAAGAAAATTAATACGATGAACTCTCTGTCTCTCACTTTTCTCTCTCTGTCTTCTGTTCTCTCTCTCACAACATAAATACAAAGATGAAGAAGAAAAATCGATGATAACCAAGAATTCTCTCTCTATTAATCTCTCTTTTCTGTCACAAAAAAGAAAGATTTTCAAAAGAAGAAGACTTGGAAATAGATGATGATGGTAATTTTTTAGTTCTTGTTCTCTCCTCTTTGATTTCTTTATATGTGAGAGAAGATCACAAATAGCCGACCCCCTCTCTCTTTTAATTTCTATCTTCAGCTCCCTGTTAATACTGTTTAAAGAAAGTAACCAAATTTCTCTCTCTAAATGTTTCCTCCCTCAATGATCGAATCTCCATCTACAAATCAATCGAATCGTCCTCCAATAGTAAAGGAAATCTGCTATGTTTCCTTCACAGAATGCCCATGTCCACATCCAATAAAACCAGCCGAAACTTTTCTCTAGAAAATATCTAAATAATTTGAGAAAAGAAAGAAAATATCTTTCGCTCTTTCGAAAATCTGGTGTATCCATAAATCACTCTCTCGGTTCCCAGCTCACTGTGTTCTTTCTTTCTCTAAATTTATTCATTCAATCGAGTCCTCTTTGTTAATCAATTTCTGTTTATTTCCAACCTAGCTTTCTCTCTCTTCTGTTAACAGTAAGACGAGCGAGAGAAAAGAAAGGAGGGAGAATATATTTGTTTCCCAAATCTGGGATCCAATCGTGTACTGGTTAGCTGGTTGTTGGAGAACGATTCGGTGTTTCGCAGAGTAGTAAAGGAACTAGCAACACAGTTTGATATGCAGCCACGTGAATGTACAAAAATCGTAGCCGTCAAAGTCCGTCAGCTTCGCGAGGGGGTGTACCGAAGTTTGGTTGCTCGTGAGTACCCAATCACGTTTCTAAGAAAATCCCGAGCGACACCCCGACATGCCCGAATGTGTACCACACGCACATCCTACCGTTCATCTTCTGTTATGTCAATCCACCACTTGTTGCTGATAACTTTAAAGTTGGTCAGCCAATTTTGACTTTAACCAAGACTTTGACCTTGTCTATTTTTCGCATTCGGGCTCCGATTTGACTCTCAATTTCACCTACGGATCCGTCTTTGACTCTACATTTCATTCGAGCACTAAAATTTCCAGAATACCCTAACCTCCAAATGACCAAAATGCCCTCCAGTGTGTCTTTCTTCCGATTTTATCCGTTTTCCGCATTCAATTTTGTAAAAGACATCTGGACAAAAGAAACACACAATTCATCAGAGTAACTGCTCGAATTGGACTAATTAGCCTTAGTTAAAAGATTCCGATGGGACATTTTCATGTCTCATCAAAGAGCTACTACAATGGAAACACGATCTATCAAATATCCCTGAACAAGGTGACTTCTATTTATCAAACATACGGGATAATCCCAAAGAGGAATCCTTACATCTTCAGACTACGAAATAGCAGTTTTAATCCAACACGATGGATCTCAGCCATCTCATCATCACCGCCTATTAGTAAGTAGTCAAACCAGCCTATAAAAGAATATCAAATTGTCTGAAAGCAGACACAGAACGAGTAAGTCACAACTCCATAAACTCGGGTTCACTCAATACTCCATAAATTCCTCCAAATTCTTCACAGATACCTGTAGGGAATAATAACAACCCCACACAACGATCTGCTGGTAATCAACACAACAATATCAAACTGGAGCGTCAACCAAATAATAGTAGACACTGGGAGCTCAACTGACGTGATGAGCAGAGCTTGCTTCCAACAATGGGCGTGCCCCGAACTTTCTGAGATTGCACAACGCATACCTATCAGGGTTTGGTGAAAGCCAAGTAACTTCCAATAAAATGATCGCATTACCCGTAGTAATCAGAGAGGGAAAGGCGAATCGAGTGATAATGGTGGACTTCGTCATAGTTGAACCACTCGTGGCCTACAACGTCATACTAGGAAGGCATTTCATCCAAGACACTAAAACCATTGCTTCCCTTCCATACTTTATGATGCAATTCCCAATTCTGGGAAACAATCTGATAGGAAACGCCAGGGGAAACTAGAGTTTGGCTCGAGATTGCTATCTAATTTCGATCCTAAAGTGCAGGAATCCAAAAGAAAGGCCCAGAGAGGAAGGCCCCCTGTTATCATGAAATAAAGTTGCAGAAACCTGGTAAGCATGGAGGTAGATCTGAGTATATCAGAATCATAAGGTAAGGATATTAACTTAATTTAGTTAATGTCCTTTCAGTTTCAATTTTTTTTTTTTAAAAAGTAGTAGTCCAGCGTTGGTTCAAATACAACCACGTCTTACTTGAGATTTAAGAGAATACTAGGGGTCTGCGTGGCGTCGATACCTCAATCTTGAAACATGAGTGGGGGGGGGGGGGGGGTAAAAGCGTGTCTAGTGCTTTACCGGCTAAATCCTATCAAAGATCCTAGTCGGTAAGGAGCTTAAGTAACCAATAAACTTAGGCTTCAAGAGTCTCATAAGGAGGAAAATTCTCCTAAAGATCTACTAGATTGAAAACACGATCTATCAAATATTCCTGAACAAGGTAACTTCTAACATACGGGATAATCCCAAAGAGGAATCCTTACATCGTTAGAATACGAAATAGCAGTTTGAATCCAACACGATGGATCTCATCCATCTCATCACCACCGCCTATTAGTAGGTGGTCAAACCAGCCTATAAAAGAAAATCAAATTGTCTGGAAGAAGACACACAACGAGTAAGTCACAACTCCATAAAATTGTGTTCACTCAATACACTATATTACCTGTAAGAGCAATCTGACTGTCTTGACCGTTGGAGAAGTTTCCCAGTTCCTTGCAGGTTTTGCCCCCCTGAAGGAGATGTCCTTCGACCAAAGATGCAATACGAGAAATTTGTCGGATAGGACAATTAATGAAGAAGATCATCAAGTCCTGTTGATTTAGGGGTCGTAGTGTTTAGCTAGAAACCAACTACGATCGTCGAATTACGAAATAATTCACGGCTAACCTCGACCGGATTCTACATCAGGTTACACATAAGAATGTCTATTTGATCGGATGATATGACTAGTGGGAATGAGACATATGATTTTGGGAGAGTCCCATAAACATGTCTCACTCTCCCAAAATCATATGTCTCATAGGTCTAAAGGAAGTTTAGGTAAAGATAACACAAAGGCCAGAAAAGAGGGTTTTTGGGCCGGGGCAAAAGGGAGACCTTTTGGGTCCTAGAGGTGGGCCGACCATGCTCATTAGGTAGCCCATAAGGGTCCGGCCAGATCTGGAAAAGATCATATGCATGGGGCGGCCACAACTAGAAGAAATTGGAAAATAGAAACTAGTTTCTGTTTTCGACTATTTCCTTAACTTGGAACTCTATATAAGGTCTATTAGGGACTTGAGTAAGGTGTGGAAGCCAATAATTCTTAGGATGCTGAAAGGGATCAGAATCTTCTTTAGGAACTAATCTAGATTAATTATTTTTTTTCTAGTTAGGCATCATTTCTGTACTATGTATTACGGAGAATCAATAAAAGAGTTTAGTTCTTAATTGAGATGTCTTAATAGTGCTAAATTAACTGACATATACCAAAAGATTATATACTTGGTTATACCTGTAAAAGAGACACATAAGGATGTGACTCACACAACGGGATCATCCCAATGGCAAAGGGATGAGGAAAGTATTTCCAACATAACCAAGAAAGTTTGAAAAATAAAGAATCGAATTGACAAGATAGAAGGTCTTGAGTCAAAAACAGAAGTTGATCGTCGCTTCTAACCTATCCCAATTGAAGCACCCAAAAGGATAAAAATTGAAGAGTACGAATCAAACTCAGTACTCCAATAAAAACTATGTCTAAACACAACTTCCCACACATATCCGAAATCCGTCTAAAAGCTAAATGGGTCATGTAACAGGATTACAAGGCATAAATTAGCAAAATCTGACGCAATTTCTTTAGAAGAAATTTGGGCTTCACACAACCGATCAAGAGAACAAAGTGTTTGTTGCTCATGATGGTATCCTCCTAAGAATTAGTTCCGAAAGGATGATTAGTAAGATAAGTGGGAGAAAGAGTCGAATGCTTCTTCGACCAATAACAACAAAACTGTTCAAGAAACAGTGGGAGGAAAAGGTCTAAATACCTACCTCATTAAGCGAATGAAATTCGCGGGAGAACTCTCAAGTAGTTGAAAGTTGCTCAAAACGTGAATATCTCAAGTAGTTGAGAGTATTCCAAATTGTTGTTGTTAAGCCCTAAAGGTCTTCATAGTTTATCTAAAAGATCAGAAGATTAAAATCTTACTGATAAAAGATAAAGAATATAGACCTGCGCAGAGACGGAAACCAACTCGATAATTGGCTAGGAGTCAATACATTATGGAATCCTTTCACATCAAGATCAGAAACTTGATAATTGGTCAATGGAGCGAAACCATTAGACGGAAATTAGTTTTCACGGAAGAAAACTGAGAAGGATGGAAACTTGGAGTATCCCAAAACTAGACGAAGAAGATTAAGATCGTGAATTCATACCAAGAGACTATGAACGAGATCTTGTATCAGTCTATGTTTAAAGTCCATAACTAACACAAAGAAGTCAAAACCGTAAAGGTCACCGACTTTAGAAGTTAGTAAACAAGCATGCTCCAGAAGATCCATCAAGGGATGAAGCAAGCAAGAGTTGGAATCTTCGATTCAAGAGAGGAGATCAAAGACGTTTGATTCTTGGAGAATGAAGAAAATCTTGAATCTCATGATTTCAAGAAGGTTAGTGGGAGAAACGCTTTTCAGGTCCGGTGTGTAGTGTACACACTAGAATTGAGAACAACATGGGGATGTTGGAATCAATTAATGACGGACCACAAAGAATGAAATGCTTTGGGCATCAATGGTTTATAAGGATAGATCAAGTGATGATAAGACTAAGATAAAAAAATTGAGATTCTTAAAAGTCCAAATACGAAAGACTCTAAAAGAGATGTTCGACCCAAACTCATAACATATAGCTCGGCAAGACTCAGAGTCGGGGCCCCCGATGAGCAAGCACAGATGAGAAAGATAATTATGTTATAGGCATAATATCAGTCATATGGGACATGATTTAGCATTTGCCCAAGATATCGTGAATACTATAAGTATAAAGAGATGTTAACATTTAAACTCAGATAAGACAATCTGAAACCACACTAATATCCTAAAAGGCTTGTAAAATTGCTAGGATGAGTTAGAGTGGAGAAAGTTGAACATTCCAATGCAAACTTCTAGACATGGAAGAAAAGTAAGCAGAAAATGTTCTAGCAGGGAACTGTTGCAGACTCTACAAACGAAAGAATGGAAGCCTTAAATCTAGTAAAGGGTTACTAGAAACTATACATAAAAAATCAAAGGAATCGACCTTCGATTAGTTGATGAAAGTAAGGTTTAATCGGACTACATTCGTAGTCAACTAAACTGTCACCTAAGACAAAAGTATGAGAACCATACAAAATGTCTGAGGCATAAGGTAATTTCGAAAATAACCTTGACTAGTAAATTGAGTATGTAAAATGGTTTTATGGAAGAGGCTCAAATTTACAAACTCTCGTTATCAGAAATAAATTAGTTCTTTCACAATCGTCTAAATTTGGTTTAGTATTTAAACGACAGTCCACGAACAATAAAACATACCGAATAGGTTTGTCAAATGCGTGATCTAATAAGTGAAACCCTATTAAGTGAACTTGGAATATTTAATTATCATCTCCCTAGTCCAACTCGTTGCATGGACAACAATGACTTAGGAAGACTAGCTCGTGAGTCGAGGAGATAGCGTTGTTTCATGGGCTATACGAATAGGAGTATTCGAATCGACTATGTGGGTGTACTATTAGGAATATACACGATAACCCTCAAATGAGAAGTACATCATTCATGATGAACGTCAAAACGCTTCTCATTGACAATATTGGAGAGATTCCTGAAAACATGAGTACTTCACTCATCTTATGTAAGGAATGCCCGACCTTGGTTTGGCCAAACGCCGCGCCATGAAAGGAGGTTATAAAAACGGATACTTGGAAAGACATGATAGACATAAAGTAGAGTGGGAGCACAAGAATGGAATGTGTCATCCTAATTACATTAGGAAAACGTGTCTCAAGGCCACTTGATGAGTAGCAACTGAAAATGCGTGGCGGCGCTCAAATGGATTAAAAGTTAATCATTTGTCTTTGACAGTTGTACTCAGGATCAAGAAAGTCTGAATGACGTGACGTATCAGATGGGATAGAAATTGATTTGAGAATCGAGCATTGCACTTGTTCTATGTATAAGTGGGAGTCTGAAGGAGATGTCCTTCGACCAAAGATGCAATCCGACCAATTTTTTGGATAGGACAATTGATGAAGAAGATCATCAAGTCCGGTTGATTTAGGGGTCGTAGTGTTTAGCTAGAAACCAACTACGATCGTCGAATTACGAAGTAATTCACGGCTACCTTCGACCTGATCTTACATCGGATTACAAATAAGAATGTCTATTTGATCGAATGATATGACTAGTGGGAATGAAACATATAATCATGGAAGAATCCCATAAACATGTCACATAGGCCTAAAGGAAGTTTAGGCGAAGATAGCACAAAGGTCCGAAAAGAGGGTTCCGGGCCGGGACAAAAGGGAGACCTTTTGGGACCAAGAGGTTGGCCGATCATGCTCATTAGTCAGCCCATAAGGGGCCGGCCAGATCTGGAAAAGATCATATGCATGGGGCGGCCACAACTAGAGGAAATTGGAAAATAGAAACTAGTTTCTAATTTCGATTATTTCCTTAATCTTATTCAAAATGGACTTTTTAGGAATCTAATTAGGGTTAGACTCTAACTTAAAAATCTATATAAGGTATCTTAGGGACTTGAATAAGGTGTGGAATTTCTGAATAAGCTTTCTTACTCTACCACATCAAGTAGAAAAGAGAAAGTGAGCTAATTCCCAAGCTATCTAAATAGTCAATAAAGAAGAAGGTGTTCTTCGTATCAAATCACCATTGGAGTTCTAACTAGCTACAAGGTGGGAGATCAAGTGGATCATTTAGGTGTCTTGAGTAGAGGAGCAACACGTGGGGCTCTTGGTCTTCGCATTCGATTGGAAAGGTTCGAAGGAAAACTAACAAGTAACATAATCCTATAACTCTTAGTTAAATATTAGCTTATGCATGATGATCCTCGGAATGCTAGTGTTAGATATGAGATGGTTGAGATTCCGCTTAGAACACTATTATGTATCATAATGCAACACCCCCCCCCCTAAGATCACGAGGAACAAAGCAAAATTTAACTTAGCAGTCTCAACACCTTGATTGATTCCTGGAAGACAAATTTTGACATCATTAGATCTCATACTGAGTTCCTCTCTTGCCTAACCAGGCCTTCCCGCTATACTTTCTTTTTGGTTGATTGTTTCCAATGAATCAAACTGAGTCATTCTCTTTTCTGTTTTCTTCTTCTCACAGTTATTTACTCTAATTGAGTAATATGGGTTCTCTAACTACTTTTTGAAGGAGTTGAAGGAAATGTCCTTCGACCAAGATGAAAATGCGAGCAATATGTCGGATAAGACAATTGATGAAGAAGATCATCAAGTCCGATTGATTTAGGGGTCGTAGCGTTTAGCTAGAAACCAACTACGATCGTCAAATTACGAAGTAATTCGCGGCTAACTTCGATCGGATCCTACATCGAGTTACACATAAGAATGGGTATTTAATCGGATGATATGACTAGTGGGAGTGTGATATAACATTGGGAATGTCCCATAAACATATCTCACAGGCCTAAATAGAATTTGGGCAAAAGATAGCAAAAAGGCCCGAAATAAGGGTTTTGGGCCTAGGCCGATTCGAACACTTTTATGGCTCGGATTGGGCTGATTTTTGGAGGGACGTTTCCTTATGTTATGAACATTAAATCTACCAATTTTGGCTGGGTTTGGACGTCATATCCTTAAGGAATTGAGAAAATATCAATTAGTTGCTATTTTCGACTATTTCCCTAAATCTTATTCTAAAGGGTGTTTTAGGAAACCTAAAAGGAGGTGGATTCTTATTAGGGTTCTATATAAACACTCTTAGCTCAGAGAATAAGGTGTGGAATTTCTCTCTAAGCTTTCTTACTCTACCACATCAAGTAGAGAGGAGAAAGTGAGCTAATTCCCAAGCTATCTTCTAGTCAAGCAAGAAGAAGGTCTTCTTATTATCAAACCACCATTGGAGTGCTAGCGAGCTTTCAAGGAGGGAGATTAAATACACTATTCGGTGTCCCAAGTAGAGGAGCTACACTTGAAGCTCTTGGTCTTCTTTAATCAATTCAACTAGTTCGAGGGAAAAGCGATTAAGGTAATCTACTATCTCCATTAGTTTAATTACTAGTTTTGCATGATGATCTTGGGGATACTAGTGTTAGACATTAGATGTCGTTATCCGCTATAAACACTAGTATAAGGGTATAAAACCCTTCACTTTTATGAATATTAGTGGTTCTTCCTCTTTGAAAATGATTTCTTTTCATCATCATAATTTGCTGACAAGCTTTGATCCCGAGTCGCCTCTGGACCCATATATACTTGCCAATGGTCTGGTCGTAAAGGTCATGTCGCAGATCGGTGTTTTCCGTTAAGGGGGGGCTAAATTGCTCTTCACATGAGTCGTCAACTCAAGGTTTTCAGCAAGGTTCACCTGCGCATGATGCTCTCTCTCCCGCTCAACCATCAACCAATGGCGGACTGCCGTAGGGACTGATGCACCCGAAAAAGTTGCACACCCAAGCGAAGGTATCAAGTAGTAACCGGTAAAACTAGAGTCGATCCAAGGATAGGAAGGTAACTCGGATATCGAAAGGTCTTGTCCGTCGGTTTAAGTATTACAAGCTAACTTAGACAAAAACGGGAAAAAAGAAAGATAACGGTAGGTTGTGATTGAATAAGCAATAAGAAACGAACGAGTAAACTAGCTAAACAATTTAAGTAAAAGGCGAAAGAGATTCGAGAGAAGAGTAGGAGGAACAAGAGTCGGGAAGCAACAAATAGGTGAGAGAGGTGTCGAAGTCCGGGAATCGATAATGATAAACCTACGACTACGTATGATCCAATCTAATGTGTCGAAGTATAATCGATGTTCGACTCCTAAAGTAGATGTCTTTAAGTACTACGTATATCCAGAGATCATACTTAGTCAAACAAACATCATAATCGGTTAAACCCGAGTCACCGAGGGTGTTGTCTAGTCGCCTAACTATGTGAAGTGCATGACAAGACACATGAAATTATGACTTAGACTATGATCGAAATCGAATACTTCGTTTCGTCTATTAACTATGCGAAGTGCTTGACAAGACACATGAAAATACGATCAAAACGATAATCGAAATAAATGAACATCAATTTATAATCAAAACATCAAATCATATTAAACATAATCACGAATGCATGTGCTAACAACCCCTGGTTGGAGTGGTAAGAGTTATAATCTTCCACCTCGAGGTCAAGGGTTCGAGGCACACACTGAACAATTCAAAAAAAAAAATCACGAATTCATCACATTTCATCTCATATAATCGACACACTAAAGATAACTAAACATGGTGATTGAATAAGAAATGGAAAGAAAATGATGAGAGAAACCCCCTTTTTGGATGTGGTTCGAGGCTAAGATCGTCGGAAAATATGAGTCTTTAAGGTGCATCCGATCTCCCCTTAGCAAATTTCTGGATTCCACATAGCGACCACCATCATCTTCTCCATTTAGAACATAACCTCCATTAAAGCTAACCCTAGCTTTCTCTCTCTAGAAATTTCTTGTCCAAAATCAAATCAACCCACATGAGAAGCAAGCCAAGATAATGGGGAGTAAAAACCCTAAGTTTTCCGGCTAGAAGATGGCCGGAACTATCCTAAATAACTCCGGCCAGATCTGCAAATCCCGACCAAAATAATGGAAATCCGGCCGAGGTAAATGCTGTCTCGAGCTTCAAAACACCATCCCATGCGCGTCCCGAGCTAAACCGAGTGATTCCCGAGTCGTCCCGTGCTATGAACGAGCCACCCGCGCTGGTTTTGTGATTTCCGGCTTGATCTAGAGCTTCCCGCGCTATGTAACTGCTGTTGTTCCCGTATGCAGCTCGGAGCTGCTGAGGACGCGTCCCTTGCGCCGTGCACGCATCCGCGTCCTGTGCGTCATGCACGCATCCGCGTCCCGTGAGCTAGAGTAGCCTCACCCGAGCAGCCCGAGCTGCTGTCGGCCAAGCTTGGCCGGCCCTGAGCTTGGCTGGCCTTGCTTGGCCGGCAAACCTCCTCCTTCCTCTTTTTTTCTCTCTCTCAAGTTCTTCTTTCAAGAATAAGAACCCTAAAAGCTTTAGCCTCTTCCTTCTCTCTCTCCCCTTGGTTTCTTGGTTGATGAATGAAAAAGATGATGAATAGTAAGGAGGGCGCCTCCAAGATTCTTCCTTGTCTTGTTCTTCTTCTTTTCTTTTGTGGGATTTGGGCTTGAACTTGGTTTTGATTTAGAAATCAAGAGGTGCCTTCATACTTGGTTTCTACAAATCTAATTTCAAAAGGCGACTTTGGCTTACATCTTCCATAATTTCTCTGTCCGAACTCCGATTCAACTTCCGTTTTTACCGTCGGACTCGTCATTGACTCCACTTGTCATTTGATTTGCTTGAAATCTTTTTCTCTTGTTTTCGGCACATGAAATGATAGTGATAATTCGCTCTTTTTGTTCCAAATTACATGTTTAACTCCAAAAATGATACCTAACAAGAAAAACACATAAAATATTATTGATAACACTCGAAAAGGACTAATTAGTCTAAGTTAGGCTCTCCAAATGTGACATTTTCGTGTCACATCAAGATCCCCAAACTTGAACTTTGCTAGTCCATGAGCAAATAAAACAAAATAAAAGCCTAACTCACTTTCGGAGGCACCCCGGTTGCATTTAGCGTATGCAACAAGCCTTTAAACCTCTAGGTTACCCCTAGAGGACGAGTGTTTATCGTGAGGGTTTCCATAGATGACACCCACAAACATCGAGTCTCATGAGACACAAGGGTCCAACATCCAGATTATAGATAAGCATGATTCATATAGTAAAGGGTTTAAGCATGTCAACACATAATGAATCAAGTAAATAAGCTAATTAAAAGCTAAAGACCTCTTCACTAATGATCTTACCCTAAAATGCAAGTGTCACACCATAAAGAGCAACATCTATGTTCCGAAGCCACAAAACCTTGATTCCTAGTTTAGTACATTTTGCCTCGACTTTAGCCTCACGGGCATACACTCCAAAGATGAAATCACTCAAGAATGGTTCGCTCGTATGTGTGAGTGTGATCACTAACATGGACTCAACGCATAAAAAGGGGTAAGGAACACATATTGGAACGAATAATCTTCGAAAAGGAATTAACCACTAAATAGAGTGGGGAAGCTCACTCACCTTTCTCACCCATTCTACCCTCTAAAAATGCCTTCTAAAGTTTAGGGATACTAAAGATGGGTGATGATGGAAGATTCCCGAGAATGTCGACTTCTTCATGATGGAACCTCTTAAACACTTCCACATTCCTTGTTTGCTTCGAATACTTATTCATGAACAAAAACACCAACACATATATACAATCACTCACACAAAAGAGCTAACATGTGCTCAAACGTACACATAAACCACTTTATTTCTCATTCTTTTTTCTTTTTTTTATGTCACTTTTTTTTTTCTTTTTTCTTTTTTTTTTCTTAACATAACACAAATACAATCAACCAAAACAAAATACAGCACACATAACTCTATTCTTGCAATCAACTTTTCATTTCATACTTGCTTTTGACATTCTTCATTATTTTCTTCTCATGTCTTCATTCTCAGGATATAAGATGATGGATGATGATGGAGTATCCGCCTTCCTCTAGTTGACACTCTTATTGGGATTCATGGACTACAAGGGCAAGGTTAATTCGCTATCTTAATGTCACTCCTAATGGCTAAGAAAGTTGAGCACACGAGATCAAATGAGCTCTTTTAATAGTTACGAGGTTGAGTAGCTCTTCATTCTACTCGGAGTTAGCGCGGAAGAGTACACTCGAAGGACAATTTAGGCTTTGAGCTCTCACATGGGTTAAGTCTCTACTAATGACTACTCTAGGTCTCTTAGAGATGTTTCTTCTTCACTAAGATGTTACTCCCATAGTATAACACAAACACTCAAAGACTCGACTTTCATGCAAAGACCATTAGCAATCACAAAACCCATCAACTCGATACATATGAATCAACATCCTTAAAACTATCACTACAATCACATGCAAATCTACTCAAAATGTTCATAAATTTTCAAATTTTGACTAATTTGAACCCTTTTGTCTTTGAAACCCATGGTCATGCATTGGTTATGGTCATATCACGCATCCCCAAACTTAAAACTAACATTGTCCTCAATGTTCTAAGCATACACTCACCAAAAGATAAAGAGGCACATCAATTTAAAGAGAAGAGTTGAGAGATATTACCATAAGCGAAGGAGATAAAAGATGATACTACCAAGGCTCTTGTATAAAGAGGTTCCAAGTTGATGTCAAGCTCGCGCCATCCCCAAACTTGGAACAAACCACGCCTTAGAAGTAAAACATATAAGAAATGCTCCTAAAATATCACCAAATATCATGAGAGTGAAGCACATAAAAACATGACCATATAAAGTCTACCACTAACGCGGGTGTACACGATTACATTGAGCTATGCAATTAGCCTTTGATTCTCTTGTTTTCACACAAGAGCAAGAGTTATGTCTCGCGGAGGGTTTCCAAAGATGCTACCCACAAACATCAAGGCCTATCTTAATCGCCTAACGATCATAAAGTAACAAACGGAAGATTTTGGGATCAGCCCAAAGAAAACTATATACACATGTTAATAGTCCCACAAAATATAAAACCAAAGACGTGCATGTGAGACGAAAAACGAAAAGAAGCCATCCCCAAACTTAGTGGATGCACGGTCCACTAAGTAAGCATAAATGCTTGGGGCGACGACTAGGAAGTCGTCAAAAGGATCGACATATAAGTTCAGGTCTAAGAGGTCAGTCGAAGGTAAAAAGTCAAACTCAAGCTTAGTGGATAAAACATCCACTAAGTCCCTAGACATGCTAGGGAAGACGTGTGAAGTGTCCCAAAAGGGGTCAACAACCGAGTGTGAGATCGTGTGGAAGGTCGAACTAGACTCTAAGGGTAAGGCAATAAGTTCGGGGACCAATTCAAGGTCCATAATTTCCTTAGGTAAATAATGCAACAAGCAATCCGCTATCTCTCTAACTTCTACATTATCGACACCCTTAAAGGCATCGGGAGCCTCAAAGTTGGTTGCAACACCTTCGCTTCTACATAACTCATCCAAGTAATCACAAGTGCTAAAAATTGGAAAGTTCAACATCGTGTGATCCCCAAACTTGCTCATAGAGCTATCATCCTGAACATTAAAATCTAATGTAGTCTAATCATGGTGAGATGACAATGGTCGAGGGATTGAGCAATAAGGTTCATCGGTCAGTTCATGCTCTAAGGGTTTATCAAGAGCTTCTTCGACATTTAACTTAAGACTAGAGTTAGGTGTATTACCCTCACCATCATTCATAGTCTCTTCTTGAGTTTGGGGTGCGCAAACCCCTTCCTCGTCGATGATAGGCTCCGACTCAATTCTATCAACAATATTGAGAATCCATTCCGTGATCTCTTTTATATCTCAACTGAATCTAGTTTGATACTCTAAAAATGCTTGGAGAGTATCTTATGACATATCCTCGTAATAAGGCACATGAGTATAACTAGACGAAGACTCTCGCAGAACACTATTCATGGGGTAATACTCGGTCAAATGGCCTAAGCTCGCACAAATATCACAAACCGGGCTAATGATCTCCAAGGTCCTTTCTTCACTACCTTCATGTATATACATAGACTCGACTCTTTGAGTGAAATCATCGAGTCGGGAATTGTCATCACTAAGTGAACCGTTCATATAAGTGGCGAAGCCAGAAACTTTTATGAGTGGAGGCACATCTTTGTTATAGTTAATGAAAGAATTCCACAGTATACGATTAAGCTAGAATCAAAAAGCAAATTCTTAACAAAACTTTATTTATAATTTAGATATTCTGTGGTAATTTTGATTAATAACAATCAATCTCTAATTTTCTCAATATGGATCAAGGTTCTTTCCTCCAACTGAATTCCCAAAATATTCTAATATAAAAAATAAAGGAGGGGATGAAGAGATAATGGTGAAAATTAAGAAGAACGATGCTAGGTGAGGAGAGGAAGTGATCGTAATGGAAGAAAATATGAAGATTAAGTTTTCTTTCTAATAACATGTTTAATAGAACAAAAGTTTAAAAAAGACAATTTTGAAATTCAAAATACAAGTCATCGAAAAATCAGACAAAATCAAAATTAAGGGGGACGTTTCTACGAGGCCATTTTATTTAGTTGGTCCTTTTGAGGAGGTCAAAATTGAGTTATCTCAATTCATAAGTAGTTATCTTAAACCAAACAATAATTTCAACAAACTTAAGTAGTAGATGTTTTAGAAAAAAAAAAGTGCAAGTAGTAGAAATTTTCTAGAAAGAAAAAAGGTTGTGCGTGTGACTCGATCCCTTGACCTTAATATTGAAACATAATTGCTTCACCAACTAAGCTAGGGAAGAATTATGTTTGGAAAACGGAAATATATATATTTATATGTATATAATATAGTGGCAAATGTCACACAACATTAACGAGCCACGTTAGGGTCGTGGGGGACTGCGCCCCCACGGGCCCCTATGTGGACTCGCCCCTGGTGCTTGTCGATAGTCACGAAGACTTCGACGTGGTCGATCAATACTAATAGAACTACGGTTATCATCAAATGAGAAATCCATACATGAAGGTGTGGTCATCCCAAATTCTTGATGATAGTCTCGAACACTCCTACGGGGTTGATTACCCTCATGCTCATAATCCCTAAAACCATATTTATGACGAGTCTCACCGACTCCATGCATCCGTCGAGTCGGTCAGGCTCAACTCGCCTATTCCTATCACTAGGCGAATTGATTCCCAATTATGGTCCAAATTATGCTCCAAATCTAAATAATTCCTTTCTAATTTCTTTTCTAAACTTTTCTACTTCCACCTACTTTCAAGGTGTTATTAATTGGATTTAGAGCATAATTTGGATCATACTTGGGAACCGTTGGAGCAAGGAATTGGGTGATTTCTTTTCTTTGTCTTGTTTATTTCCAGGTATTTTGCTTTATCATGTATATGTCTCTAAATTTAATGAGTAACTAATCTTCATCCAACCACCATTGGTGTTCTAGCTAGCAACAAGGTGGGAGATCAAGTTGATTGCTCGGTGTCCCAAGTAGAGGAGCTACAATTGGAGCTCTTGGTCTTCTCAAAAGCGATTAGAAAGGTTCGAGGGAAAACTAGCGATTAAGGTAATCATCAAACTAGTTTTACTTAGTCATCATTATTGGCTTATGCATGTGATCCTGGGGATACTAATGTTAGACATATGATGTCTTAGATTCCGCTTAGAACTTTAGTAGATTATGTAACCCAACACTAACATGCATGCAAAGTTGTGTTCTTACAAAAAAAAATCTTAATGTTACTGAGAGGTTTCAAACCCTGAACCTTATGGATTTACTACACACAACTTACCAACTAGAACTTTTTTTTGTTTATCTTAAAAATATTTATATTAATTAAGTGTAACATACCTAAATTAAAAAAAATGAAATTGGGCCCTTTGTGGTGGAGGGTCCGGTGCCGGCGGGCCCGCACCCAATACACTGCTTTGCTAATCATGGAACCACCCAAATTCCATGATGCAACACGGTCATTTTCCCCTCCATTCTTAATTGTTTGTGGTTTATTTTTACGACACAAAATATTCACTCGTCTTAGTTCTTTTCTAACTAAAATCATGAACTTAATGAAGGTCGCGACTTTGGGGCATAAAACATAATCTTCATGGAATAAATTCTCCATGGAATCCATGTTTTTTTTTTTACATTCTCGGGTGCATATTTTATTTTAGTCCAAAAATTCACTTGATCCAAACATTCCCCCCTAATCTTCATCTTCTCTATCACATTCACCACCACAGTCAAACCTCTAAGATGAACAAAATAATCGAATCAAAATCAACAGACAAAAAAAACCCTAAAAAATTAGGTCAATATTTGAAACGATACGTTCTCTATGGAATTGGAAACTTCTTCAATATCTTGATTTGATGATCACTATCTATCTTATTGTTTTCTTCAACTAGTAAATCTTTGTTAGAATAAGAATTAACTTCATCAATTTCACCAACAGATGATGATGATTCAGAACTACTATTACTACTACCCGTTGAAGAATTTAAAGATTCAGTAGTGAAATCTGAATGTGACCAACTAATAGTACTAGTTTTACTACTAGTTTGACGAATTTTAGAAACTGAAGAGCAATCTAATGATTTAGTATTATTAAGTTTATCTTCAACTAAATCAAGAAATCGTTTCCATCCATTTCATTATATCTTTTAACTCTAACAACAACTTTAATTTCTCTCTTTACTTTATTATCATTCTTCTTCCCGAAACTTCTACTTTATCTCCGCGACAAACTTCTCGGCAATGACAACGGAAAACTCATCGTCTGGTTTGAAGATGATTTTGATAAAGAAGAACAAAATGAGAGATTTTTAACTATGTTGAGGTTGTTGTTGTTGATGGTGGTGATGGTTTAGGGTTTGAAATTTGTAATTGAGGTTTGAGGAGAATTTTTTTAGGGTTTTCTAAATTTGAGATCTAATTCGAGTAAGTTTCTAACTGAAGAGAGAAGATGAAGATAAGGGGGCAATGTTTAATCAAGTCAATTTTTGGATTAAACGAAGAATATGCATTCTAAATCAATATTTATTTGTTAATTTTTATGTCCAGAGATTTTTCTTTATTCCCCAAAACCGCGGCCCGTAATGAATTACTATAAAATACTAACGTTTAAATACTTTGAAGTCAAAATAGACAATCACTCTCTTTATACCACTTCCAATTAATAAAAAATAAAAAAAATTATCACATAGAAATGAATCAATGATGAAAAACAAACTACATAGCAGTTACAAAAGTGTTTAAAAAATCAAACACCCTTTTAATTCTAAACTTCTGCTAGTATTTATTTAATTTAATATTTTAAATTATGTATACCTATTTAAAAAAAAACAATATTGGCTGTCAATATAAATAAATTCCTCCTGAATTTGATGAAACAAAATGGTAGTACAATTTAGAGAAGTAAAAAAACATAAAAATAGGTAAAATGCCAAATTAGGAGAAGTGGAACCATCTCTTTTGGTTGGATGGTAACTGTCTCTCACTCTTCCTCTCTTTCTCCTTCCACACTCAACATTACTTCCTTCCCTTACATTTCCTTCCTCCCCTCCTTCTCTCACTACTCCTTCACCCCTCTCTCCCTCTCTCTCTCTAAACTTTTCTCTTTCTCTCTCTTTACGAAACTATTGAGATAGAGAAGGAAAATAGATGACAGATAGAGTCTACCCATCTTCTAAACCAACTACCATGAATCCTGCCCCTCCTCCTCAAACCCTAAATGGAACCGCCACCCATCAACCTTTCCCCGCCACAAAATCTCAATTATACGGCGCCTCCCGCCCTGCTTACCGTCCCCAACCGAAGCGCCGCCGCACTCGAAGCTGTTGTTGTTCTTGCTGCCTCTGGTCCACCTTCATCATCATCGCTGTCATCCTCCTCGCCGCCATTGCTGGTGCTGTACTTTGGGTTCTTTATCGTCCTCAACGCCCTTCCTTCTCTGTTACTACTCTCAGAATCTCCAAATTCAATATCACAACCTCCAAAGATTCCACCAATCACCTCAATTCAAATCTAGATCTTACCTTATCTGCTCGTAACCCTAACAAGAAAATTACATTCTTTTATGACCCAATTTCAATTTCTGTTAAATCAAACGATATTGATGTCGGAAATGGTAATTTTCCATCATTTATTCATGGAAAGAAGAACACAACTGTACTTAAAGCTCCAATTAGTAGCAGTACTACTAATAATATCCTCGATTCTTCCTCTGTTACTTCTCTAAAATCAGATCTGAAGAAGAAAAGTGGGTTACCATTAACAATTGAATTAGAAACAAAAGTGAAAGTGAAAATTGGAAGTCTGAAAACAAAGAAAATTGGTATTAGGGTTTCTTGTACTGGAATTCAAGCTTTGATTCCTCAAGGCAAAACTTCTTCTACTACTTCAGCTTTATCTTCATCTTCTCACCCAAAATGTAAGGTAAATCTTCGAATCAAGATCTGGAAATGGACATTCTAAATCTCTGATAATCAAATTTACCTACCCATTACTTGAATTTCATTTTTTTAATTGTAAATCGAGCTGGTTTGCTTAAATTCTAGAGAGAGAAAGGAAAAAAAAAATTCAATACAGAGTCATGTGGTTTGTTTTCTGTTTTTTTTTTTTTTTTTGTGAGTTTGGTGTTTGTAAGGAGTATAAAAGTTTGATGTAATGAGTTTGCATGCAATTGAAGAGAATATTCGATTTAACGTGGATAATCTAACGGTTTATATTTGTGAACAAACTCTCATGCACTTGATGTTTAATAATCATGATATAATACTTCATGTTGTACTTTAAGTAATGATAAACCTAAGTTTCAAAACCTTTTGATTTGGTGCTAATGATGTCAGTTGACTTTGACTTTTAAAGACTTTGTCGGTGGAAATATAAGTATAAATATTTGAGGAGACAATTTTAATGTGTATGTCAGCCGGATGGACTGAACGATAGTAGGTCGCACTGTCCTAGTTTTCATGTTTAATGAAGTACTAGAAAAAACTAGGAAAGAAGTCAAGAACAAGAAGAAGCTAACCTTCCCTTTTTTCAACACACAAAAAAAAAAGCTAACCTTCCCTTGTAAATTCAAGATCTATAAATCTTTTACGAGAAATGTTATGTGACGCAAAAATAAAGGTCGTTAGCTTGTTACAGGTCGAAAATTACTGTAGTCGATTCTCATGCATTAATGCAGATGTTTCTATCTCTACGTATACAGATTAATAGAAGTCTTTCACATCAAGTTTCACGAATTTTGCTCTTGAATCAGACCCTCATTTTCGAACTTCATATGACATATCAGTTGTGATGTTTTATTTTTGGATATAATTAGTGATGAGTGGTTCCACATAGTACCATGTGTGTCATATATTGATAATGTAACCAATAATCTGTAAATGAGGATGGGATAATAATTGCAATACATGTGGTTTTGTTCCATTTCAAGACAAATGCTTTATTATATATATTTAGAAAAAGCTGATTAATCAACCTAATCATGTATTTTAGTAGGCATATTTTGGATTAATTTACAATTAAGAGTTAGACTCGCCAGCTTACTCACCTAACTATAAACCTAACCCCCAATCAAAACAATTCACCTTATTACCTTTCAAAGTCAATATCACCTAATGTTACATCGTCCACCTAGTTATCAAATTTTACGTATTGAAATATTTGCTGGAGCCCCAAGATTTTTCTAGTTTTTGTTGTCTGCCAGAAGCTGTATGATATGCATCATAGACAGTGCCGGCCCAAGTCTACGAGAGGCCTAAAGCGAAAGCGAAAACGAGGCCCTATATGCACTAACAAAAAAATAATTTGTAGAGTATTTATTAAAGAAACTATTTTCAAATTTTCTTAATTTCTCTAACATTTGTTATCTTTTTGTTTGTTTTAGCATGCCATGATCAATCAGACATTTTTTGAATACTAAAATGTAATTAAAAATGCTAAACCCTAAACCTTTCAACAAAAAAAAAAAGTAGAAAAACTAAACAAAAAAAAGGCATAGTTACCAAATTAATAGTGCTGTTATTTAAATTTAAGACTATACCAATATAATAAACAAAAAATGTGTGATAATGAAAAACAAGTATAACAACGATAAATCGATAATAATTATCAACTTATTTGCTCCTAAAACTCTAAAAGAAATAATGTTTAGAGGTATTTAACAAAAACATAAAATATATGGGGGTGATAAGATACTACTATATTAGTATCTATTTAACCAAATAATTAAGCTGAAACCCAACTTCAAGAATTGAATGGAAAAAGAAAACAGTAATTAAAAAAAATCAAAAGAAGGAATAAAAAGCATATGGGAAGTAGAAGAGGGCAAGAGGCTCACAGAGGAAATACAGGGAAATGATAGAGTGACTTAGAAATTGGTACTCAGAGGGTGATATATTTCCTCATTTAGAAACAAAAGCGGTCCCCACCATAGTCAAACTTTGAAAAAACCTCGTCTTTTAGTGATTCCACATCAGTTGGGCATTAAAATGCCAAAAAACTGGGCACTCTAGCATCTCTCTTCAAAAGATAGTAAGAAAGAAAGAGGAAGACTTATCACGTTTTCAGTCAATCATTCCTATTAATAGTTGGGCCTTCCTCACACAGTTTGCTCTTCTTTTTTTCTCTGAACGGGTGCCTATAAAAGTACCATTCAATTTGGAGGCCCTTATGAAATTGGGGCCCAAAGCAACTGCTTTGGCTGCTTTGGGCCTAGGCCACCCCTGATCATAGAGAGATTATATTGTAAAGAAAATAGGGTAATACTGCAACTAAAATATTGTAGGTATTGGATGTTGTTTTCATTGTACCGATTCAACGAGTTAACTCAACGAGTATATTAACTGAGTCACTGGTGAAACTGATTACTACTTTGATTTTATTTGAAAATCAATTAAAAATACTTTCGTTTCGAATTAATAGAGGAAGACTAAGGAAGAGAACACCTCAATATCTTTCGTATTTCTAGCCGATAATGTCTGTATCCAGAACAGATGATTCGTAGTCAAATTTCATTGTCGATTTAAGATTGGAAAGAGGAATTGTATTCCTACTGTGTTTTCTGATTTATTACTTTCAAATCAACACATTTCTGATTTTTTTAAAATCAGAATGTCTTTGATTAAGAAAATCAAATAAACAAAAAAGAAACAGAAAAATCAGAGGATAAAAAGAAGAAGATTTTTAACCGAGGCGAGGTACTCCTCTTTCCTTAAGACAATTGACGTCTTGTATAGTACCACACATTTATCGGTGTTTGCCCCCCTCGATAAAAAGGATTAACCTTTCGATTAAATGATACTTCGACACCGAAAACAGTTGAACTTGAAAATATACTAAGCTCTGACTTAATGCAAATGGACCAAACTTCTTTCTTATGCAACTCCTTCAAAACTCTGCTAAACCATCTTCTTAGACACTCTAATATGATCTTCTAAAAATGCTTGATACTCTGAAAAAAATGGAATAGAATTTGGAGTTCATTTGGGCCATATAATAGATTTCGAAAAGATACATGCATTAGTGACGTGTCTGTTGGGTTTAGGGACACATCTGTTGCGAGAAATTAGTGATGCTTCACTTAGGGGGGGGGGGGGGGGTAGTGGAGACAAAATGTCCCGTAGACATTTGAAGACATTTCAGATGGCTTATTATAGACAACATGTCTTCATAGACATTTTCAAGACATTGAGTTTGTAGACAAAATGTCTTTATAGACATTTCAAGACATTTAATCCATAGACAAAATGTCCTGGGGACATTTCAAGATCTTGAGTCCATTGACAAAATGTGTAATCCATATTATATTTGTACTAATCAAAAATATATTTTTCTACTTTTATAGACATTTGTGAATATTTGTGGACATTGGTGGACATTTGGTAGACATTTATTATTTTAATATTATTATTATTATTTAATCACATGAAATAATATATTTATACTAACATTTCAAAAAGATATTTTTCGACTTTCTTAGACATCTGTGAATAGTTGTGGACATTTGGTAGGCATTTATTATTTTAATAATATTATTATTGTTTAATCACATGAAATAATATATTTATAATAATACTTCAAATATATATTTTTCGACTTTCGTAGACATCTGTGAATATTTGTGGACATTTGGTAGACATTTATTATTTTAATATTATTATTATTATTGTTTAATCACATGAAATAATATATTTATACTAACATTTCAAAAATATATTTTTCGACTTTCGTAGACATCTGTGAATATTTGTGGACATTGGTGGACATTTGGTAGACATTTATTATTTTAATAATATTATTATTGTTTAATCACATGAAATATTTTATTTATAATAACATTTAAAATATATATTTTTCGACTTTCGTAGACATCTGTGAATATTTGTGGACATTGATGGACATTTGGTAGACATTTATTACTTTAATATTATTATTATTGTTTAATCACATGAAATAATATATTTATACTAACAATTCAAAAATATATTGTTTGACTTTCGTAGACATCTGTAAATATTTGTGGACATTGATGGACATTTGGTGATCTTTTATTATTTTAATATTATTGTTGTTTGATCACATGATGGACTTCAAATGTCTCTTGTTTTTGTAAAGACATTTTGGCCTCCAAATTTGTCCCAAATCCTTCACAAAATCCATCAAACTATGAAGTTTACCAAAGTCCGCGGATATTTTGTCTATAATTGAATGCCACAGACATTCGGGGATCCGTAAATGTCTAGATTTGAATGCCTCTGACATTTCGGGACTTTCAAATGTCTGGATTTGAATGCCTCGGACATTTCAGGATTCTCAAATGTCTGGATTTGAATGCCCCAGACATTTGAGAATCCTCAAATGTCTACCAATGTCCCAATCCACTACCCACACCCCCTTAATTCCCAGCATATCGCATCGGCTGGATTTGAGCCGTTAGATTATGCTCAAAAGCTCGGGAGGAATGCCCTTCGTTAGATCTGTCTGAATCGCGCCCAACAGGAGGGTTAGATGGCCGTTAGATTGAGGTTCCAGAGATGTCCCACCCCATGCCCAACACATGCTTAGCGAGAGCCGTCAGATCTATTAGATCCGACGCTCATAGCTTTTGCCAGATCTGGACGTGCGCTTCTTGCACTGATGGCCCCCAAACAAATGTTTCATTATTCCCACTTGGTCCTTTAATTAACCAAACTTCGTCCAAACTTCAGACTTGAATATCTCATTCATCCAGAATCGGATCTGAGTCATTCTTGGCTCTCTGCCTTGTATTCGAGGAATTGGTGTTCCCATTTGATGTACTTATCGAGCTCTCCTTTTCTTACGAGCCCTTCTATCGAATTCTTGAGATGCCGGTAATTATCAGTTTTGTGGTCGTAATCTCTGTGAGAGGAGTATTCAGACCTTCTGCGTCTGCTCGGTCCCACTCTTTGACGGGTCTGGATCCCTCCTGTTCCTTCTTCTTGGGTAGGTCCTTTTCGTGGATTTTAGCGACCTGTTTCATATTCCTGTAATCCTCTTATTTCTTCAATGATGTGTTGGATTTTTTCTATCAATTCCTCGAGGTCGTGAGGTTTGTCGTCCGCAATTTCGTGGATGATATTGTCTCTTCTTTTGCCTCCTTTCAAGGCTATGCGAGCGACTTTAATCTCGAGATAAGGTATTTGCACCATAAGGTTTCTATACCTTTGTCAGTAGCTAGCTAAGGACTCTCCCTTCTCTTGGATGATGTTAAATAGATCCTCGGACACCTATTATACCGTATAACTTCCCCTAAAAGCGGCGCAAAAACCCTGTGCCAGTTCTTTGAAAGAATGTATGGACCCTGCCTCAAGAGCTTGATACCAGGTTTGTGCCTGTCAAGATCATAGTGAAGACCAGGCACCACACAGGCTGGTTCGTTGTGCTCAGGGTCATTAGTGAGGCGTAGTTTGTCAAGGATATGTCAGGGTCCCCGGTCCCGTCGTATTTGTCGAGGTTGGGGCACTTGAAGTTTTTTGGTCTTGGGCCTCTAATATTTTAGCGCTCAAGGACGGCAAACCTATCTGCGCCTTGATTGGCGCATTTTTCTCTTCGCAGATCCAGGTAAGTTCTGCCACTTGATGCAGGAGTACATCGTTCATGATGGGGTCGTATGCGGCTTCGAATCTGCCCCCATGGCTCTGGGATGTATGACCGATTTGGGCCCAACATCCCTGTCTGATCTAACTCCCTTCCTTATAGAGTTGTCTGTGATCCTCTGTTCGGTCCTCATTGTGGCGCGCTGCAAAAACGCTAACTGGTGTGGAGAAGAGTTTCCGAGAGAGACTTTTCACCTTCTCTCAAATTGCTCGTTCTCTCTGAATTGATTTTGCTCCCTCTTTGGCTTTGTGGTTGTCTTCGCGAAGGCGTCGCGTATTTTCGTCATCGCGAAACTTTTCATCTCTGAGGCGTTTGACCTCAGCCCTCAATATCATCGCGAAACTTGTGAAGACATTGTTGAAGCAGAAAAATAGTAAAGGTAGTTCTGAAAAAGAATTGAGTGAGGATTCGAGTTACTGAATTGATGATATTTGTTGGTGTTCAACCCTCTTAGTACCAATGGCTGATGTCAAAAATGGCAATTCCAGTTACCAGTCAAGGAATGGAGACTTTGATGCTGAATCACGTCTGAATTAGTCTGAGTGATTGATACTCTGTCTGGATGAAGGACACTTTTCCTTTAGTTTCAACTCTTGGAAACCTGGGGGAAAACCTACAAAGAGTTAGGAAACCTCTTCGATGCTCAAGACAATTAGATTGTCTTTTGCAGTTAGTATTGATTGATTTTTGGAGAACGTACATTGTTGAAGGTGATGTTATGCCCTTTTATAGGCTTCTTTGGACCCACTATGATAGACGGTGTAGATGAGGCGGTGTTGATCCACCGTTCGGGATTGAGATACTCTTCGATAGTTAAGAGATATAGGGTTTCTTTTTGAGTTTATCTCATATCTTGGATATTTAGAAGTTCCTACGTTCAAGGATACTTCGTAAATATCCTGCTGAGTTGATAGATCATTTAGGAGATGTTTCCTCCTTTGAGACTCTTGAAGCCCAAATTAGTTAAACACTTATAGCCGATTGAGATCTTTAGGAAGATTCGGGATTAAGTCGGTAAGCGTGTGGCGTGATTCTTCTGTCCCATATTCAGAATGTAAGGCATCGATGATGTGACATGAAAATGTCACATTTGGAGAGTCTAACTTAGACTAATTAGTTCGTTTCGAGTATTATAAATAATATTTTATGTGTTTTTCATGTTAGGTATCATATTTGGAGTTAAGCGTGTGATTCGAAATAAAACGAAGCATTAATCGTTATCATTTCATGTGCCCAAAACGAAAGAAAAATATTTCAAACAAATCAAATGACAAGTGGAGTCAATGACGAGTCCGACGATGAGAGCGGAAAGGATGGAGGCACCTTCTTGGTTTCTAAATCAAAGCCCAAAACCAAGTCCAAGCCCAAGAAATACTAAGAGAAGAAGAAATGTGTAGAGATTTTATGGGCACACATTGTGGTCTAAAGACTTAGTCAAGTTTGACTAAGTCTAGGGTTTTGAGTAGTAAAAGGATTAGCTACTATTCATCTTCTTCTTCATTAAGGAATCAAGCAACAAGTTAGAGAGAGAGAAAGAGCTAGATTTAGGGTTTCTAGGGGTTGTGTTCCTGAGTGAAAGGCTTGAAAGAGAGAGAAAATGAGAGAGGAAGGAGGAGCCGGCCTAAGTTTGACTGGCCAAACTTAAGGCCGACCAAGTTCGGCCAGCAACAAGACGGTACAACATCCCGAGCTGCTGTCTTAATAGCAGCTCAAGAAGACAACAGTTGTTCCGGTACAGCAGCTTGGCCGGGACGTGCTTGGAGCAGCTCGGGAGTCCTAGAGCAGCTCGGTTTACCAACTTCAAGTACATGGGGCAGCTCAGATAGCACGGGACGCCAGCAAGGGATGCGCGCACGGCTCGACCACCACGCATTTGGCCGGATCTACCTGGTTCTTGCCCAGAACATCAACTTTTTTGGCCGGAAAACACTTCTTTTGGCCGGATTTTTCTTGGTGCTCCCATGTCTTGATCTTGCTTCCTATATGGTTTGATTTGATTTTGGACTAGAAATTTCTAGAGATAGAAAGCTAGGGTTAGCTTTAATGGAGGTTTGTGATAAGTGGAGAAGATGATGGGGATTGCTAAGGGGAGCTCTACTTTGTGCTCGGGGACACCATTTTGGCAACTTTAAAGGGAATCCAGAATTTTGCTAAGGGGAGATCGGTTGCAACTAGAGACTTATATTTTCCAACGATCTTAGCCTCGAACCACATCGAAAAAGGGGGATTCTCTCATCATTTTCTTTTCATTTATTGTTCATTCAACATTTTAGCTAACTCTTGTATTCAGATACTTTTGAAACATGATTTGAATGCGATGAATAATTTATGATTTGTTTCCATTTGAGTTTAATTGACTTCGTCTACTTTTATAAATTAGAAGCCTTAATCTTAATCGTCTATTGACACAAAGTTTGATAATGCGTACTAATGTGACATTAAAATGTCACATTTGGAGAGCCTAACTTAGACTAATTACTTCTTTTCGAGTGTTATCAATAATATTTTATGTGTTTTTCATGTTAGGTACCTATTTTGAAGTTAGACATGAAAATCGGAATAAAGGGAACGAATTGTTACTATCATTTCATGTGCCGAAAACGAGAGAAAAAAACTTCAAGCAAATCAAATGACAAGTATAGTCAATGACGAGTCCGACGGTGAAAAAGGTATTCAATTCGGACGGGGAAGATATGGATGAAAGAAGTCCGAGGGTATTCTAGTCCTTTGTGAGAATTTGAAGATGTAGAGACAAGGATGGAGGCACTCTCTTGGTTTCTAAATCAAAGCCCAAAACCAAGTCCAAGCCCAAGAAATACTAAGAGAAGAAGAATTGTGTAGAGATTTTATGGGCACCCATTTGTGGTCTAAAGACTTAGTCAAGTTTGACTAAGTCTACGGTTTGAATGAAGTTAGAGAAAGGGGTCAAAGACACGATTCATCATCTTCAACCTTGGAAAGGAGGGAACCAAAGAAGGAAGAGAGAGAAAGAGGAGGCTAAGATTTTAGGGTTCTTGTTCTTGAAAGAGAGGGTTTGAAGAGAAAGATAAGAGAGAAGGGGAGGTCCGACCAAGCTAGGTCGGCCTAAGCTTGGCCGGAACAGCAGCAGCTCGGGACTCTTGGGAGCAGCAGCTGCTGCTCGGGCTGTAGCTTCCTCCCGACCGGAACGAGCAGGGATAGCACGGGAGCAACAGCAGCAGCAGCAGCACGAGCATGGGCAGCTGCTGCATCTGGCCGGACTTGATGCCTCATAGCTCGGGATGGAGCTGCCATGCACGGGATGAAGCTTCTTCGGCTCGGACAAGCACGGGAAGGCCGCACCTAGCTCGGATATGCACGGGACAGCAAGCAACCGGCTCGGGCAGTGGCTTCTTGGCCGGACTTTCATGGATTTGGCCGGATTTCATCAACTCTTTGACCGGAATTTTTATGGGTTCCGGCCACTTTCTTGGCCGGAAACCTTAGGGCTTTTATTCCCCATGTTGTTAGCTAGCTTCCCATGTGGTTTGATTTGATTTTGGTTGAAGATTGCTAGAGAGAGAAAGCTAGGGTTTAGCTTTAATGGAGGTTGAGTTCTAAATGGAGAAGATGATGATGGTCGCTATGGGGAACCCAGAATTTGCATAGGGGAGATCGGCTGCAACTAAAAACTCATATTTTCCGACGATCTAAGCCTCGAACCACATCGAAAAAGGGGGATTCTCTCATCATTTTCATTCCATTTCTTATTCGATCACCATGTTTAGCTAACTTTAGTATGTCGATTATATGAGATGAAATGTGATAAATTCGTGATTATGTTTAACATGATTTGATGTTTTGATTACAAATTGATGTTCATTTATTTCGATTATCGTTTCGATCGTATTTTCATGTGTCTTGTCAAGCACTTCGCATAGTTAATAGACGAAACGAAGTATTCGATATCGATCGTAGTCTAAGTCATAATTTCATGTTCTTGTCATGCACTTCACATAGTTAGGCGACTAGGCGACACTTTCGATGACTCGGGATTAACCGAATTAGGAGTTTGTTTGACTAAGTATGATCTCCGGATATACGTAGTACTTAGAAACATCTACTTTAGGAGTCGAACATCGATTATACTTCGACACATTAAATTGGACTACACATAGTCGTAGGTTTATCATCATGGATTCCCGGACTTCGACACCTCTCTCACTTATTTGTTGCTCGAATCGAGTCTTACCATCTCCCGACTCTTGTTCCTCCGACAGTTCTCTCGAATCTCTCTCGCCCGTTTACTTTCTTGTTTAGTTTTACTTGCTTTATTCTCTTCTTGTTGCTTATTCAATCATAAACCCCCATTTACCTTTGTTCATTTCCTTTTTAGCCTAAGTTAGTATTTAACATCTAAACCGAGGGATAAGACCCTTCGTTATCCAAACTACCAACTTATCCTTGGATCGACTCCGGTTTTACCGGTTACTACTTGATACCTCCGCTTGGGTGTGCAACCTTTTCGGGTGCATCAAGTTTTTGGCGCCGCTGCCGGGGATAGGTTTAGTAGTTAGGATATCGTTTGTTGTTTTGTTCATTAGCTTAGTATTATTTGCTTCTTAGACGTCTTTATTCTATTTTGTACTTTCTTAATTTTATTTTCTTTTAGGTACCGTTTCAAGAAAAGAGCCAAAAGTGACATAAAGGCGAAGGAAAAGGAAGGATTCGAGAAGCTTAAGAAGAAAGGCGAACGAAACGAGAGGAGCTCTTGATAGTATCGCATTCTATCTCATCCTTTTTACTTGTGTGTGATTGTTTAGTTCTTTAAGTGTTAGCTCCCATTTTGTGATTGTGTGTTAGTATCCTTGAACATTGTGAGATCATGGCAAGTTGGTCATTTGATGAGAATGACCTTATGCGAACCCTTTCCAACACTAGTTGACCATCTACAAGTCATCAGGACTACTCAAATTTATATAGGAATGTTACGACTAGTGATAGGAATAGGCGAGTTGAGTCTGACCGACCTAGGATGACCATGGGTGAATATCGACGAATGAATAGAGTCAGTCAGACTCGTCATGAACATGGTTTTAGGGATTATGAGCATGAGGGTAATCAACCCCGTAAGAGTCTTCGAGACTATCGACAAGAATTTGGAATGACCACACCTTCATGTATGAATTTTTCATTTGATGAGGACCATAGTTCTATTAGTATTGATCGACCACGTCGAAGTCTTCGTGACTATCGACAAGCATATATGAACGGTTCACTTAGGAATGACAATTTCCGACTCGATGATTTTACTCAAAGAGTCGAGTCTAAGTATCTACATGAAGGTAGTGAAGAAAGGATCATGGAGACCATTAGCCCGGTTTGTGCTATTTGTGCGAGCTTAGAGCATTTGACCGAGTATTGTCCCATGAACCGTGTTCAGCGAGAGTCTTCGTCTAGTTATACTCATATGCCTTATTACGAGGAGATGTCTGAAGATACTCTCCAAGCAATTTTAGAGTACCAAACTAGATTTAATCGAGATATAACGTAGATCACGGAACGGATTCTCAAAATTGTTGATAGACTTGAGTCAGAGCCTATCATCGACGAGGAAGGGGTTTGCGCACCCCAAACTAAAGAAGAGACTATGAATGATGGTGAGGGTAATACACCTAACTCTAGTCTTAAGTTAAATGTCGAAGAAGCTCCTGATAGACCTTTTGAGATGGAATTGACCGATGACCCTTGTTGCTCAGTCCCTCGACCATTGTTATCTCACCATGATCGACCTACACTAGATTTTGATGTTCAGGATGATAGCTCTATGAGCAAGTTTGGAGATCACACGATGTTGAACTTTCCAATTTTTAGCACTTGTGATTACTTGGATGAGTTATGTAGAAGTGAAGGTGTCATGCCTAACTTTGAGGCTCCCTGATGGGCCTAAAAAGTTTCCTAAATAGGTCTACACCCGCAAGTGCACGGGTGTCAAGTTGTAAAATTCCGGTAAGACCGGTTCGTTCCTCAGAGACTAAGTCAAATTTCAATTCTAATCTTAAAACTATTATGTCTTCAAAATAGTGGTTTGATTGGTAATATTTTTTTTCAAATAGTAAAAAGATAAATAGCAATTAAAAATTAAATAATACTAAAGTTGATATTCAGATAAAGGGAACCTATGAGAAGGGAGAACCTAGGGTTTCAAGATCCACTTTAGCAAATATGACATCTAACTCATGCAATTTAGATCTTCTTCTTTTATAACTCAAGGAAGAATAACCAACCTCGGATCATCTTTACTTTTCAGGACACTTACTTTAAAACTTTCAATTTCGGTACATAAAATCACGGGTACTCTAACTATTAGATATCAAACGTAAGCATGATACATTAAAGACCTAAAGCCTAAATATGAACCATCAAACATAAGTATAACTAATGAAAGGGGTTATCGTAAAAGATACGCGAAGAAATCAAAGTATTTAAGCACTTAAAAGAGATTAAGTCAGAAAATCACATAAAACTAAAGCTTAACCTTAACCCTAGATCGGGAAAGTTAGTTACTCATGATGGATGAGAGCATAATAATGATTAAAAAGAAGAAAAAGAATAACATAAAAAGAAAGGAAAAGAATTGGAGAAGAAAACACCTTTTTTAGCTTTTTTTTCCTTCTGCGCAGCCAAACAGAACCTTATGGAAAATTATTTTCTCATCTTCCCGGAAACGATTTCCAGGTGAGAAAATAATTTTCCTTCTCTGGTTTTCTCTTTCCTTCTCTGTTTTCTCTTTCTTTCTCTTTATAAACTTTCTCTTTCTCTCTCTATAAACCAGAAATGTATTATCTCTTTCTCTCTCTAACCGAACAGTAAAGAAATGAACAATGAAATTTTCTTCGATAAAATTGATCAATCTCTCTCTACAGTATATCTCTCTCTCTCTCTCTTAACTGTTTCTATCTAATTTTCTCTTTCTCACAAAGAGAAGAATTAAAATACGAAAAAGAAACAAAGACAGAAAAGAAAATTCAATCTCTCCCTCTCTCTCTAGCTCTCGGCTCTAACAATGGCCGACTCCTTTCTCTCTCTCTCTAACTCTTTTTATCTTCTTTTTTTAGCCGTGAGGAGATGATCCCATCCATAGCTCTCTGACTTTCTTTTGTATTGTCTAACCCGAGAATCTCCTCATCCCGATCACAGCTATCATCTTCTTGATTTCTTTCTAATTAGATAAGAAAGATTTATCTTTCCATATTCACAAATCCCCTTCCATCTTTCTTCTCTCGGTTATCTCTTTATCAATCTCTTTCTTTCCTTCTCTCCCAGTCTTTCCTTTTCTGTGTTAATTCCCTTTCCAAAAATAAAGCGAGAAGATGAGAAGGGACGTCAAGTACCAGGCAGTCATGCGTTGATGAGTTGGCTAGGAAGAGGTGCGATTCGGCGTTTCGCGGCAAGATAAGAAAGAGTTGCGTAGCGTGTCTGATGAAGCCACGTGACCGGAAATCCCACTAGTCGTTGGATCTCTCATGCACGTACAGAAGCAGTATGTTATCATGTCTCGCGCTACATGAAATCAAAGTGAAGAGCAGATCCCGAATATAACCAGAGAGCCCACCAGAGTTCCCACCAGAGTACCGAAGTTTCACATTAACGTTTAGATGCTTGCCATGTGTCACCTGTTGACTTGGAGAGTGGGTTTTGAGCCAAACTTTGACTTGCTCCTATTTTCGCATCCGGACTCCGATTCCACTTCCGCTTTCGCCGATGGACTCGTCTTGGACTCTACTTTCACATGAGCACTAATATTGACCAGAATACCCTTGTCATTAAAATGACCAAAATGCCCCTCAAGTATGTCTTTATCACAATGTTTTCGCATTGAACTCCGTAAATGAGACCTGAGAAAGAAAATCAAACAAATAATCAGAGTAACCGCTCGAACTGGATTAACTAACCCGAGTTAAGAGATTCAAATGAGACTGTTACATGTCTCATCACTCCCGATGCCTTGAAGGACGTCGATGGCATAGTAGTTGAAGAGATAGCGGATAGCTTGTTGGATTATTTACCTATGGAACTTATGGACCTTGACTTGGTCCCCGAGCCTATTGTCTTACCCTTAGAGTCTAGTTCGACCTTCCACGTGATCTCAGACTCGGCTGTTGACCCCTTCTGGGACACTTCGGACGTCTTCCCTGGCATGTCTAGGGACTTAGTGGATATTCTATCCACTAAGCTTGAGGATGACTTTTTACCTTCGACTGACTTCCTGACCCTTCATTTGTATGTCGATCCTTTTTACGACTTTTTAGTCGTCGCCCCTAGCATTTATGCGTACTTAGTGGACCGTGCATCCACTAAGTTTGGGGATGGTCTCTTTTCGCTTTTAGTCTCACTTGCACTTTATTCGTTTAATATTCTTGTGAGACTTTTACCATTTGTATATAGCTTTCTTTGGGTTGACCCCCAAATCTTCCGGCTTTTACTATATGATCGTTAGCCTATTAAGATAGGTCCTTGATGTTTGTGGGTAACATCTCTGGAAACCCTCCGCGAGACATAACTAGTGCTCTTGTGTGAAAACAAGATAATCAAAGGCTAATTGTATAGCTCAATGAAATCGAGTGATCTCGCGTGAGTGGTCATTTTATATGGTCATGTTTCTATGTTCTTCATTCTCATTATGTTTTGGATATTTTAGGAGCATTTCTTATATGTTTTACTTCTAAGGCGTGGTTTGTTCCAAGTTTGGGGATGACGCGAGCTTAACATCAACTCGGAATCTCTTTATACATGAGTCTTGGTAGTATCATCTTTTATCTCCTTCGATTATGGTAATATCTCTCCACTCTTCTCTTTAAGTTGGTGTGCCTCTTTATCATTTGGTGAGTGTATGCTTAGAACATTGAGGACAATTTTAGTTTTAAGTTTGGGGATGCGGGATATGACCATAACCAATGCATGACCATGGGTTTCAAAGACAAAAGGGTTCAAATTAGCTAAAATTTAAAAATTTTGAACATTTAAAGTAGATTTGCATGTGATTGTAGTGATAGTTTTAAGAATGTTGATGCATATGTGTCGAGTTGATGAGTTTTGTGATTGCTAATGGTCTTTGCATGAAAGTCGAGTCTTTGAGTGTTTGTGTTATACTATGGGAGTAACATCTTAGTGAAGAAGAAACATCTCTAAGAGACCTAGAGTAGTCATTAGTGGAGACTTAACCCATGTGAGAGCTCAAAGCCTAAATTGTCCTTCGAGTGTACTCTTCCGCGCTAACTCCGAGTAGAATGAAGAGCTACTCAACCTCGTAACTATCAAAAGAGCTCATTTGATCTCGTGTGCTCAACTTTCTTAGCCACTAAGAGTGACATTAGGATAGCGAATTAACCTTGCCCTTGTAGTCCATGAAACCCAAAAAGAGTGCAACTAGAGGGAGGCGGATACTCCATTACCATCATCATCTTATATCCCGAGAATGAAGACATGAGAAGAAAGAATGAAGAATGTCAAAAGCAAGTATGAAATGAAAAGTTGATTGCAAGAATAGAGTTGTGTGTGTTGTATTTTGTTTTGGTTGATTGTATTTGTGTTATGAAAAAAGAAAAAAAAGAGAAAAAAAAGAAAGAAAAAGTTATATGAAAAAAAAAGAAAAAAAGAAAGAAAGAAAGAAGCAATAAGAATAATAATGGTTCATGTTATGTTTGAGCATGTTAGCTCTTTTGTGTGAGTGATGTGATTGTATATATGTGTGTTTGTGTGTATGTTCATGAATAAGTATTCGAGCAAGAAACAATTGTGGAAGTGCTTGAGAGGTTCTATCATAAAGAAGTCGACATTCTCGGGAATCTTCCATCGTCATCCATCTCTAGTATCCGCTAAACTTTAGAAGGTATTTTTGGAGGGTAGAATGGGTGAAAAGGGCGAGTGAGCTTCCCCACTCCATTTAGTGGCTAATTCCTTTTCGAAGATCATTCGTTCCAAAATGTTGTCCTCACCCCTTTTTATGTGTTGAGTCCATGTTAGTGATCACACTCACACATACGAGCGAACCATTCTTGAGTGATTTCATATTTGGAGTGTATGTCCGTGAGGCCGAAGTCCAGGCGAAATGTACTAAACTAGGAATCAAGGCGTTGTGACTTCGGAACATAGATGTTGCTCGTTATGGTTTGACACTTTCATTTTAGGGTAAGATCATTAGTGAAGGGGCCTTTATCTTTTATAAGAACTTATTTACTTGATTCATTATGTGTTGACATGCTTAAACCCTTTACTATATGAATCATGCTTGTCTATAATTTCGATGTTGGACCCTTGTGTATTTGAAACCACGATGTTTGTGGGTGTCATCTATGGAAACCCTCACGAGACAAAACTCGTCCTCTAGGGGTAACCTAGAGGTTTAAAGGCCTGTTGCATACGCTAAATGCAACCGGGATGCCTCCGAAAGTGAGTTAGGCTTTTATTTTGTTTTATTTGCTCGAGGACTAGCAAAGTTTAAGTTTGGGGATCTTGATGTGACACTAAAATGTCACATTTGGAGAGCCTAACTTAGACTAATTACTTCTTTTCGAGTGTTATCAATAATATTTTATGTGTTTTTCATGTTAGGTACCTATTTTGAAGTTAGACATGAAAATCAGAATAAAGGGAACAAATTGTTACTATCATTTCATGCGCCGAAAACGAGTGAAAAAGACTTCAACCAAATCAAATGACAAGTATAGTCAATGACGAGTCCGACGGTGAAAACGGTATTCAATTCGGAGTTCAGACGGGGAAGATATGGAAGAAAGAAGTCCGAGGGTATTCTAGTCCTTTGTGAGAATTTGAAGATGTAGAGACAAGGATGGAGGCACTCTCTTGGTTTCTAAATCAAAGCCCAAAACCAAGTCCAAGCCCAAGAAATATTAAGAGAAGAAGAATTGTGTAGAGATTTTATGGGCACCCATTTGTGGTCTAAAGACTTAGTCAAGTTTGACTAAGTCTACGGTTTGAATGAAGTTAGAGAAAGGGGTCAAAGACACGATTCATCATCTTCAACCTTGGAAAGGAGGGAACCAAAGAAGGAAGATAGAGAAAGAGGAGGCTAAGAGTTTAGGGTTCTTGTTCTTGAAAGAGAGGGTTTGAAGAGAAAGATAAGAGAGAAGGGGAGGTCCGGCCAAGCTAGGTCGGCCTAAGCTTGGCCGGAACAGCAGCAGCTCGGGACTCTTGGGAGCAGCAGCTGCTGCTCGGGCTGTAGCTTCCTCCCGGCCGGAACGAGCAGGGATAGCACGGGAGCAACAGCAGCAGCAGCAGCACAAGCATGGGCAGAAGAAGTAGAATTCATTACTAAACTAAAGTAGAAACGGAAAATAATAACGATAAACTGAAATAACTGTAAAGAAAGAAGATGCAATCAAGGGGTTTTTGTTTATAATTCAATTCAATGTTTAACAAGACAGACTGGACTTCTCTTATATAGAGATTATACTTTCCTAGTTAGACTCAAATAAAGAAAGAAGATAACTACTAAGGATACTTTCCTTGATTGCTAGGACTCTAAACATGGAAACCCTAAATATTAAAATCTGGAAACTACGCTAATGTAGTAACCTGGCCGTTAGGCCCACTAATAATCTGACCGAGAGGCCCACTAGTTGGATGGTCGCCATCATACTCCCCCTCTGAGGAACAACTTGTCCCCAAGTTGGTGTAGTCGTAAATTGACTCCTTCGGATAAAACTGGTAGATATCGCTAGAGAAAGTTCTTCCGGAACCTTTCGAAAAAAAGAAAAGATTGGCGGTACCATATACAATGACTTCACCAAGCCAATCCTGAGTTCCCACTTTGCGCGACATGTGCCGAAAATTCGTTGAAGGCAAATAAGGACCATATCACCAAATATAATTTGAATCCTATGATGCCAAGAAACTCGAAAAAACAGTAATGGTGCATAAAAGTCCAATAAATTGCGACATCGCCCATCATCTTTTAGTTTGATGAAAGACACCACAATTATTACCGTCTTCGTTCTTGGAAAAATATTTAATGTCGTACTCCCATCATGTACGTATATGAACTTGGAACGTTTAATAACAACTTGAAAATACTATCTCCCATCATCTTTGAACAAAATCAGTGAAAATACCACATCCTTCTTGAATAATTTTTTGTCATCTTTTAGTTTGATTAAAGATACCATAAAGACAACATTTTTCTTTGTGGGAAGAAAATCAATGAATCTTGTGTCCCCATGCAATACGTAGTCAACCTTGTTTCTTGTCGAAAGAATTAATGTGTCAATAACTAATGCCGTATGGACTTCTTCCTTGAATGAAAACAATCGAGGAATAGAAAAACTTCGTAGGAACAATGTACGATACAGGTGATTGTCGTCTTCTAACTTCTCAATTCTTTTGCAATTGTGAAATACTACAAACGAATCATTGTTCTTGAATTTAAGCGTTGCCACCTCAGTACTCATATCATGAAAATATATTTGATGGGCATCAAGTCCTCCTTGTGTTGTATTTGGACTCAAAAGTGATCTTATATTATCACCAGTAACTAAAGAATTCATTATCAATGGTTTGATAGTAGAAGTTTGAAAATCACCCCATGCATGTTCTTTCAAACACATAGAAGTAAAATTAGAATAAGGATCACATAACTGATGCTTACTCCCGTAATAAATTGTGAAAGAACCCAAACCATGCTTCAATAGTACTATCTTATCAAACACGAAACACTCTTCTTCTCGCATGCTCACTTCTATTGGTATTTCCTCTAGATGCTTCAACATCACACCCACCAAACGATACACCTCTTTGACGTCATCGCCTAATAGAAAACGGGAAGCTTCTTTATGTTTAGCATCATGAATCCAATTAGTTGGTTCCTGTGTTGTATTAATACTTTGCTTTGCCTTATAATAAGTTTCAAAAGCAAGCCAAAGATCAACATGTAGATGCCAGTATTCAACAGCTCTATGAATCAAAACCCTGACATCTCTCTTAGATAATTCCAAAACTGATTCCCAGAGTCGACCAAAAACTGGTTTGTGTAGGTGTGTAGGGATTTTATGATTTGAAATTAGAAGTTCTTCATCATCATTGTTCGTCGTCAAAATTGTCTCAAAGACAGTCTTGAATTCGTCACCATGCCCACAAACATAAGGTCCAATTATAAGAGGAGCAAGAAGACCAGGTTGTTGTCTTGTTTTAATAAACCTAACTATATCATATCTTCCATCAAAATAGTAATTCCCAGGAGCCTCTTCATGTTTATTCCAAAAAACATAAGTATCAGTAAAATCAACTCCTCCATCTTGTATAAGATCTTCCCACATCTCTACAGGACTCAGTTTCAATGGTTTGTATATGTTTGTGAGTATGAAAAGAAATCCGGGAGATCGTTTAGGTACAATCATCATCTCGGGTGCACCACGGATTAGGATGAGTGGTGCGGCAGTAGGGTGCATGGTCACGACAAGAGCAGGTATATATGACACTGAATCAGGAATAGTCGAACAAGACATTGCAGCAGGAAGATTAAAATTCAGAATTCCTGGTTTTGAAACAAAGTATCGTGAAAACCTTTTATCTTTATCGAGTGAAGAAGAATAAGAAATTTGTTCCAACATCTTACCCTTTGAGTGATTAGAAAAGTCATCCTCCGACTCAACCTTCATCTGGGATCTTTGAAAGGAACTCCCAAGAGTATACTCAGGCATACCACAATTTCTAGTGAATATTAGATGAATAATATCTTTCTGTAGCTTCGATTGGGTTTCTTTTGAATCATTATCATCTGCTTCTTCATCGTTGGTGATGTTGTCCCGGTTTGGTAATGTTGTCATTGTTTCGGTGGTGATGTTGTCCCGGTTTGGTGTGAGATGTTGTTTCTGTGGTGCTGCTGTCAAGGTTTCGGTGGTGGTACTGTTATGGTGGGATGGTTGTTGCTGTTTTGGTGATGGTGATGTCACGATATCGATGGTGGTGCTGTCATGGTTGGGTGGTAGTTGCTGTTTCGGTGGTGGTGCTGTCCCGGTTGGTCCGGTTATAGTTGTTTGTTCCTCCGTTAATGGTATTAGTGTTAGAATTCGTCGGAACCAAGAAAACTCGAATGTGTTAGCCCGGGAATGATAGGTGGCGTCGACGTAAAAAATCCATGGTCTCCCAAAGATAAGATGACAATTATCCATGTCTACGACGTCACAACAAATTGAATCACGATAGTGAGAACCAATGGAGAACGAGAACGTGCATTGGGTTCGTACCAATAATTCTTTATGATTAGAAATCCAACCAATATTGTACGGTGTTGGGTGTTCGGTTGTAGGTAGGTGGAGAGCATTTACAAGGCGTTGGGAAATCATGTTCTCTTCGCTACCATTGTCTATGATGAAATCACAGACTTTATTGTTAATTGTAAGTCGTGATTTGAAGACTTTATTTCTTTCCGGGTGATTTGTTGGTGAAAAAATTTCAGGATTTTGTAGGCTCATGATACCAGCTGATGTAGATTGTTGCGGAAGCGTAAAAGAAGTAGAATTCATTACTAAACTAAAGTAGAAACGGAAAATAATAACGATAAACTGAAATAACTGTAAAGAAAGAAGATGCAATCAAGGGGTTTTTGTTTATAATTCAATTCAATGTTTAACAAGACAGACTGGACTTCTCTTATATAGAGATTATACTTTCCTAGTTAGACTCAAATAAAGAAAGAAGATAACTACTAAGGATACTTTCCTTGATTGCTAGGACTCTAAACATGGAAACCCTAAATATTAAAATCTGGAAACTACGCTAATGTAGTAACCTGGCCGTTAGGCCCACTAATAATCTGACCGAGAGGCCCACTAGTTGGATGGTCGCCATCACCTAACTCTAGTCTTAAGTTTAATGTCGAAGAAGCTTCTGATAGACCCTTTGAGCATGAACTGACTGATAACCCTTATTGCTCATTCCCTCGACCATTGTCATCTCACCATGATCAGACTACACTAGACATTGATGTTCAGGATGATAGCTCTATGAGCAAGTTTGGGGATCACACGATATTGAACTTTCCAGTCTTTAGCACTTGTGATTACTTGGATGAGTTATGTAGAAGTGAAGGTGTTGCAACGAACTTTGAGGCTCCAGATGCCTTTAAGGACGTCGATGACATAGTAGTTAGCGAGATAATGGATAACTTGTCGGACCATTTACCTAAGGAAATCACGGACCTTGAATTGGTCCCCGAGCCTATTGTTTTACCCTTAGAGTTTAGTTCAACCTTTCACATGATCTCAGACTTGGTTGTTGACCCCTTTTCGGACTCTTCAGACGTTTTCCCTAGCATGTGTAGGGACTTAGTGGATGTTTTATCCGCTAAGCTCGAGGATGACTTTTTGCCTTCGACAGACCTCTTAGCTCTTCATTTGTATGTCGATCCTTTTGACGACTGTTTAGTCGTCGCCCCTAGCATTTATGCGCACTTAGTGGTTCGTGCATCCACTAAGTTCGGGGATGACTTCTTTTCGCTTTTAGTCTCACATGCGCTTCTTTGCGTTGATATTCTTGTGAGACTATTAGCATTTGTATATAGCTTTCTTTGGGTTGACCCCCAAATCTTCCGTCTTTTTCTTTATGATCGTTAGACCGATTAATGAGTCTTGATATTTGTGGGTAGCATCTCTGGAAACCCTCCACGAGACGTAACTCGTGCTCTTGTGTGAAAAAAAAAGAATCAAAGGCTAATTGCATAGCTCAATGCAATCGTGTATACCCGCGTTAGTGGTAGGTTTTTATATGGTCATGTTTTTATGTGCTTTACTCTCATGATATTTGTTGATATTTTTAAGAGCATTTCTTATATGTTTTGATAGTCGATGTTTACTAACCTTTGATTAATTATACTTAGTTTGACGTATTATACTTATTAGTGTCATACTTGTTCGTTTTCAATTCATTAGATAGTGTGTGTAAGTTTGTTAGTCGATGCTTAGTGACGTTTGACCGATTATGCTTAGTTAGACACATGATGCTTAGGATTGTCAATGTGGGTGAAGTTAATTACATTTTCATGCGAATAGATTATTAGTATTTGTCACTTTCGATCTTGTGGATCGAAGTATCCCTCTCAATCGACTTTTGTCCGAATCGAGTCTTACCGTCTCCCGACTCTTGTTCCTCCGACACTTCTCTCGAATCTCTCTTGCCCGTTTACTTTGTTGTTTAGTTTAGTTTTACTTGCTTTATTCTCTTCTTGTTGCTTATTCAATCATAAACTCCCCATTTATCTTTCTTCCTTTCCTTTTTAGTCTAAGTTAGCTAGTGATACCTAGACCGGCGAACGAGACTCCTTCGTTATCCGAATCACCTTCCTATCCTTGGATCTACTCCGGTTTTACCGGTTACTACTTGATACCCCCGCTTGGGTGTGCAACCTTTTCGGGTGCATCAAACGACCTTGCTTACGTACACCTCCTATACTTCTTGCGATTCCCAGGGCAAACCTGGTTGTGTTTTAGATAGAACATGACTGGGGCTCCTTAGATGATCTTGTCGATCTCCCGATTCTGGGCTTAGGTGACAAACCTCCTTGGACTCAGCTGTCCTATTTCCTCGAGACGGGTGACCGTTGGGCTTCTAGTTTTTTTTTTTTGACTTGTTGAGGTTAGTCAATGGTTGACCATTTTGTGTATCATCAACGGTATCTCGTTCCAGCACGGAGGCTGAATATAGAGTTATTGCTAGTACGGTGACAGGTCTTTCTTGGGTAGGGTTTGTGTTGAAGAAACTTGGTATTCATCTATTTGAACCTGCAAAGATAATTTGTGACAACAAGAACACCATCCCTTTGACTGCTAATCCTGGGTTCCAGGGGTTCTCTAAGCATATTGCATTAGATTACCACTTTGTCAGAGAAAAGGTGGTTGATGGGTCACTTCTTATTGAGTTTGTTCCATCTCAATCTCAACTTGCAGGTATCTTAACGAAGAGTCTCTCCTCTTGGCTTTTCTTGGAGTTGTTTCCCACACTGAATCTGCATTTAACCACTCCGCTCAATTTGAGGGAGGGTAATAACGGTGAACCCGATGACCCCACGAAATCGGTGAAGCCGTGTTAACTTGATCCTCAAGTCTCAAGATTATGTCATATATTCTCTTTCCTTGTTCATATTTATTCCTTCCATATTTTTCACCTATTAGATATGTAAACTAATTCTCTCTTTTGTAAACACACTCAATATAAATATATGTAAAGGGTTTAGTAGTAGAACCACCCAAAGTTTTACCATTATCATTGTTCTTTATTGGTTTTTACCATCTCTTGTGAAGTCCATAAAACAATTCTTGAAGACACGTAGAGAGAAATTGTATACATATAATCGAGAGAAAAGATGTACCTCTGACAAGAGTAAGAATTATTGGAAGCCTATCCCAAAATCTATACTTAGGTAAATCATACATAACTATGCTGAGTATAACACATAATTCGCAGAATCCAAATAAAAGAATTAAAATTCCTAATTGTATTCCTACTTGAACAAAACAAGATGACTTAAAAACGAAAGCATAAAAAATTTAAAAATTGAAAGTTTCTAAAACCTAATCTTCATGGAAAAGCGTATCAAAAACTCATCAGAATCAAGTATCAATGTATGTACTTCTTTTAGTCGATCTTAAAACCCATTGATATTGCTCCATAAAAACTTTAAAGTAGAGATTCAATGATGAAGGTAAAGGTCCACGGATCAACCCATTGGAGAGCAAAGATTAATGTATGGGTAGATTCAATGAGTCGCTCTAGATGAGAGATGAAGGGTTTTGTCGTTTGAGCTGATAAAGGGAGAGAGAGCCATTGCACAAGATGGTCGTTAGATCCATTGAAATGTCAAGATTAATAATATCATAGATAAGAGAGTCATTTATTTTTTTCCCAGTCAGCTTCATTTATGTTTTCCCAGTCAACAAAACAAGTTATGTTTTGTTATATAGTTATTTACAAATTGTACGCATTGCCACCTTGGTCGAAGGACACTCCTTCAGAAGGACATCTCCTTCAGACCGAAGGACTATATCCTTCATTTGCTCTCGTTGCTCGTATGGAAACAATAAGATTCTTAATCACTATAGCGACTCAATATTCATGGAAGATTTATCAACTTGATGTCCAGTCGGCATTTTCGAATGGTATTCTAGAGGAAGAGATATATGTTTAACAACCTTTGGGGTATGTTAGAAATGGAAAAGAAGATAAAGTTTATAAGTTGAAGAAGACCCTTTATGGGTTAAAGCAAGCTCCACGTGCATGGAATGCAAGAATTGATAAGTATTTTTAAGAAAATGGGTACGAGAAGTGTCATCATGAGCACACTTTATATATGAAAGTGAAAGAAGATAGAGGTATGCTATTTGTTTGTCTCTATGTTGATGATTTGATATTCACCGCTAATGATTCAAGTCTATTTGATGAGTTCAAGAAGTGCATGGTTAAGGAATTTGATATGACCGATATTGGGTTGATGGGTCATTTCCTTGGTATTGAAGTGAAGCAAATGGAAAATGGTATATTTATTTCTCAAAGTGGATATTCTAAGGAAGTCCTTAAAAGGTTTAAAATAGAGTCATGTAATCCGGTAAACACCCCTCTTGAAAATGGAGTGGAATTGATAAAATGCACAAGAAGAAGTGATGTCGATCCTACATATTTCAAAAGTTTGATTGGAAGTTTACGTTATCTTGCATGTACACGACCGGATATTCTCTATGCAGTTGGGCTAGTGAGTAGGTACATGGACACACCAGATGAATCTCATCTTAATGTTGCAAAAAGGCTCCTTCGATATGTTAAATGTACGCTCAATGATGGTTTATTTTTCTCTTGTGAACAAGATTTTAAGCTTATCGGTTATCTCGATAGTGATTGGGGTACTTAGATGAAAGAAAGAGTACATCGGGGTTTGTATTTTTTATGGGTTACACGACATTTACTTGGTCTTTCAAGAAACAACCCATAGTGACTTATCTACTTGTGAAGCGGAATATGTAGCCGCTAACTCTATGGTTTGTCATGCAATTTTGTTAAGAAATATGTTGAAGCATCTTCAATGCCCTCAAGTTGGTCCAACCGAAGTGTTCCTTAATAACAAATCGGCTATTTCTTTAGCCAAGAACACCGTTTGTCATGAAAGAAGCAAGCACATTGATACACGCTACCATTTTATCCGTGAACATGTTAAAGAAGGTGATATTGAAGTGATGTATTGCAAGTCTCAAGATCAAATAGCCGATATATTTACGAAGCCCTTGAACCATAATGTCTTTGAAAGATTGAAGTGGATGTTAGGTACGAGAAGCTATGGAAATTTGGTTTAAGGGGGATGTTGAAAGTGTGCTTTTAAACCAAATTTGGGTTTGGGCCTAATATGAAATGTGGGCTTGAGTAAACGTTCTATCAAACTAGAAGGGGTAAAGAAGGAAAAACTCCTTAAATTAATTAAAGAGAGGTAGTAGAGTTTCTTATGTCTATCTCTTGAATAAGTTTAGAGAGGGAAAGAATTAGGGCTTTCTTTGGAGAAGATCCTTTTGTGAAGAAATTTGAAGTAATCAATTGGTATGTATCTATAACTATTATATAATGTTTTTGAATATGTTTATCTTTGTTAATGAAAGGAACAACAAGAATGTTAGTGTTTATGTTGAATGAAGATTTGTGATTGAAGGATAGTTAGTTTGAGTATATGGTGTTAGATCCTTTATGTTATAGTTGTTATCTTTTCTTAAATCTCCAACAATTATGTGAAAGGATTTGAGAGTGATAGATTCATTTGTAGGGTTTAAAAGTGTGAGTGTGAAGAGAGAAAGAGTAAGAGAGAGAAATTATTAATAAAAATGTATGAAGAAATTTTCATTGATCAGATTTAATCAAAGAAAAATGGAGAGAGTGTGATGTAGAGGAATTGGCCGAAAAGTACATGGAAGAGATCGATGCGGCCAAATATAAAGTTGACAGGCTAAAACAGGCAAAACCAAAGTTATGGCTTGGCCCCAATTGGCCCACTATGAGGGTCAAATTCTATCGTCTAGGTCCTCAAAACCGACTTTTAGTAGTTTCTTTACTACTTCTGGTAAGTGTTTTTAGTTAAGATAGATTCTTATTTTCTAGAGATTCAAGCGTTTTATGTCCTTAGAAGTTGTTATTTGAATTTGATTAGGTTTAGGAAACTCTAAGGCTATATAAAGGGGATCTAGTGGTTGTTTTATTCATTCAGTTTAATAATAAAATTCAGTATTCTAGTTTAATCCTATTAGTTTGAGTTCTACAGTCTTAGACGAAGTTCTGAAGGCTTTTTCAGAATTTTTCGCTGCGTCGAAGTGAGATGGTGAAAGTGAGAGAGAGAGAGAGTCTGACAAATAGATAAAGAGAGAGAGAGTGTGGTCGAGAACTTGTGAGAGTAAGAGGGTTCATTGTTAATTTTTTTTTTATCTTTTAGGTCTAATGAAACAATGAAAAATTGATTTTCGCCGGTTTTCCTAGGAAAATCTATTTCTCCACCGAATTTTCACACGTATCAAATAAGACTTTAATGATAACTAAGAAATAATTATATATTTTAAGAAGAATTTTCTATCTAGGTGGATGGATGGGTTGTGGGTCCAAAATCATAGGGTTATATAAGTCCTTTAGGAGTAATTAACTTTCGTAACCCTTTTTTGTCGTAATATATAAACTATCCTCTAATTAAAAACTGCCCAAACTCTCATTCTCTCTTCACCCCTCTTTCTCTAAAACACTCAACTCTCATTTCCACTTTTACTAGGTCGAATGTTTTTTTTTGTCATCATTTGAGTTTCTCTACTTTAAATTCCTCTTTCTTTCACCATTCGTTTCCAGATAAAAAAATTCTAAAATAAAAAAAAATTAGACCGTTTCTCTTTCTCGAATCCGGTTATGTCAAGGAAATGTCACATGGAAAAGTAATGTATATCTACAAATTGGTCGATATATGATGGCCTAAAAGGTTACCCTAAAAGGTCTCCACCCGCAAGTATATAGGCGTCAAGTAATAACCCGGTAAGACCGGGATCGATCCACGGAGAGAGGAAGGTGATTAAGATATCGAGAGAGTCTATCCCACGATCTAGGTGTCACAGACTAACTTAGACTAAAAAAGGAAAGATGTTAATTTGGTTTTTGATTGGTTTATAATAAAGAAACAAATAAAACAAACTAATCTAAATGAGAGATGGGAGAAATTCGAAAACAAGTTGTAAGAAAAGTCGGTTGAGAAAGATACTTCGATCCACGAGAACGATAATGACAATAACTAATTATCTAGAGCATGAAAGTTTAGCTAACTTCACCCACATTGACAATTCTAAGCATAATGTTTAAAACTAAGCATAGTCGATCAAAAGTTAGTAAGCATCGCCTATCAAACTAATAACACACTATCAAATAAGTTGACAATGAACAAGTATGACACTAATAAGTATAATACGCCAAACGAAGTATAACCGATCAAAAGTTACTAAGCATCGGTTATCAAACTAAGCACGTATTGTCAAACTATATGTCCATACACGATTAAGATCAAGGTTTCTAATCCATAAAATTAGGCAAAGTTAATCAAACTAATATTTAATAAACAATGAGTCTTTCATCACATATCGAATCATGTTTCTCAAGTACCTGAATACAGGAGCTAGCTAGAATGGCGAAACAAATAATAAACGGGAGAAAGATAAAGAAAGACAAAAGTTAAGGTCGAAATCCCCCTTTTTTCGATGATGGAGCCAGGCTAGGATCGTCCAGTAATATTAAGTCTTTAAGTGTTGTTGATCTCCCCGTAGAAGAATGCAGGAATCCCTTTAACAGATGAAATCTTAGCTCCCCATAGCAGAACTTGACCTCCCCTTAACAGGATGTCATCTTCTTCCTCGTAAACAAAGATCCACCATGAAAGCAAGTTTCAAGCTTTCTCTCTCTGAACTTTCAACACCAAAACACAAGGAACAGACGACCAAATGACAAGGGAATCAAACCAAGGGAGTCTCAATTAAATCACCAACGTTTCCGGCCAAAAGGATGGTCGTAACAACCTAGCAAAAGCCGGTCAGAGAAGAGGAAGGTTCGGCCAAAGCAGCCAGAGCTGTTCTTCAAGCACCCATACTTGTCCCGTGTAGTTCTTCCGAATCCCGAGCTCCTCTTGCTCAAAACTGAGCAGTGCCAAGCAACCCGAGCCTCCTTCAAGATCCCAATCAATGGCTTCTCCAGCCTGAACTGCTACCGAGTCCTTCTTCTCGTTGTCCCGCGCCGGCCAAATCCTTTGCCGGCCTAGTGTATTGGTCGACCAAGCTTGGTCGGTTCCTTCTTCTTCACCTTTTTCTCTTTCTCTCTCTAAGTTTCAAGCTCTTCCTCCAAAACCCTAATTCCTAATGTAGAAGATGATCCTTATCAGACCTCCTCTTTTCTTTTATTCAAAGACTAAAAACCCTAGGTCACCTTGACTTTGTCAACCCAATTAGACATTTTGACTTGGACTCTTGGAGTGCATATAGAAGCTCTACATGTCATTCTTATTTGGACTCTTGGGCTTTGGGATTTGCTTCTCAATTAGACACCAAGCGGTGCCTTCATCATATTTCTCTACATCTCCAAATTCCTGAAAGGACTAAAATGTCTCTCGGCTTCTTTCTTCCATAACTTTCCTGTCCGAACTCCGATTCGATTTCCGTTTTCACCGTCAGACTCACCATTGAGTCAACTTGTCATTTGACCTCTTATTTTCACCAAAATGACCAAAATACTCCAGGTGAGCTTTCCTTTCGGTCTCTCTCACATGCGATGAAAATGTGATAATTGCTTCGTTTTATTCCAAATTAAGCGTCAAACTCCAAATATGATACCTACCAAAAAAACACATAAATAATTAGAAATAAAATCTGAAACGAACTAACCCATCCAAGTTAAGTGATCCACATGTGACATTTTAACGCTACATCAAACATCCCCAAACTTAGAATTTGCTAGTCCTCGAGCAAACAAACAAAACAAAACAATAGAGTAAAAGCTAACTCACTTTCGGAGGAATCCCGATTGCACTTAGCATGTGCAACAAGCGGTTAAACCCCTAGGTTACCCCTAGCGAACGGGTGTTGTCTCGTGAGGGTTCCAGGGAATATACCCACAAAATTCAAGATTCCAAAGACATAAAAGAGTTCAACATCGATGTAAATAAGATAATGACAACAAATGGCACACTCAAGCATGCTAAACAAGTGAAACAAAATTGATAAACGCATATAAATGCTAAAAGTCTCCTCAGTAGTAGTCACATCCTAAAATGTAAGTGTCCAACCATAATGAGCATCATCAAAGTTCAAAGTTACAAAATCTCGATTCCTATCTTAGTACATTTCGCCTCGACTTTAGCCTCACGGTCATACACTCTGAAACATGAAATCACTCAAAAATAGATAATAATGGTTCACTCTAAAGTGCGAGGATGGAATAAAGTGAAACTTGACACATGTAAAACAAATGAGGATAACAAGTTCTTGAACGAAATGATCTCTAAAGAATGGAAATAACCACTAAAATAGAATGGGGAAGCTCATGTATGAACAGGTTTCAAGTTGATGATAAGTTTTCGCCAACCCCAAATTTGGAACAAATCATGCCTCAGAAGTAAAACAAGTAAGAAATGCTCCTAAGATCAACAAGAAATATGAGAATAAAACACATAAGATCATGACCATATAAAAACGACCACTAATGCGGGTATACACGATTGCATTGAGCTATGAAATTAGCTTTTGATTCACTTGCTTTCACAAGAGCACGAGTTATGCCTCGTGGAGGGTTTCCAGAGATGATACCCACAACATCAAGACCCATCTCAATCAGTGAAACGATCATATAATAAGAGACAAAAATTTTTGGGGTCAACTCAAAGAAAGCTATATGTAGGTGCTAATCGTCCCACAAAAAGATAAAAAATGTGAAGTGCACATGAGACGATAAAAGAAAATAAATTATCCCCAAACTTAGTGGGTGCACAATCCACTAAGTAGGCATAAATACAAGGAGCGACTACTAAGAAGTCATCAAAATGATCAACATACACGTGCAGGGTCAATATATCAGTCGAAGACAAAAAATCATCTGCAAGCTTAGTGGATAAAACATCCACTATGTCCATAGACATCCTCGAGGAGACGTATGAAATGTCCCAAAAGGGATCAACAACCGAGTTTGAGATCATGTGAAGGTCGAACTAGACTCTAAGGGTAAGGAAATAGGCTCGGGGACCAAATCAAGGTCCATGGTTTTCTTAGGTAAATAGTCTGACAAACTATCCAACATGTCTCTAACTACTACGTCTTCAATACCCTCAGGCAATGTTTGGCGCGCGGGAATGGCGTGGGAATGGAATGTGATTCACGAGAATCACATCCCAGATCATTGTTTGGCTTGCGGGAATGGTGTGAGCCCGAGAATGTGATTCCCTCAAAAAGGGGTAATAGCAAACAGAGGGGAGGTGAGTTTGTGATTCCCATTCTCCTGGAATCACATATATTAATATTTATTGACAATTATATCCTTAACAAAATATTGAATTACCAATTTTAGTTTTTTGTAGGATTTGGTATTAATCAGTACTATTTATGTTTATGAACAAAATTTAATTTTAGATAAATTTCTATTTAGGTTTACGAACAAAATTTTATTTTATATAAATTTTTATTAAGATATTTATTTATTATCTTTAAATTCTAACCCTTTGATGTATCGTGTTATTATTTCATATCCACGAATTTGAAAAAATAATACTGATTTTAATATATTACTGATGTGTATATTTTATGCTAAAAAAAAAAGTTAATGTGTATTTTATGTAGTTTAAGTAAGGGTAAAAGTGAACTTTTACAAATATGTACATTCCAATTCCTATACGAACCAAACACCTAATTAGGAATATGTCAGGAATCAAATTCCCTTTCCTGGTCAAACCAAACATGAAACTACAGTAATCAGATTCCTAGGAATCGCTTTACATTTTCGGCGTCGGAACTCCGATTCGACTTCCGTTTTCGACGTCGGACGATCACCATTGACTCAACTTACCATTTAACCTCTGATTTACCCCAGAATGACTAAAATATCCCTGGTTCACTTTCTTTTCGGTCTCTCCCACATGAGATGAAAATGTGACAAGTGCTCTGTTTTATTCCAAATTAAGCGTGAAACTCCAAATAAGGTACCTACCAAGAAAAAACACATAAATAATTAGAAATAAAATCCGAAACGAACCAACTCATCCAAGTTAAGTGATCCAAATGCGGCATGTTAACGCCACATCAATATATTGGGACGAAGTAATCCTAAGGTTGAGATAAGTGATTCTCATCTAGAAAATGGTTGTTTGGGTCAACAAGTTCATCATAACAACAAAAAACGGCTAGATTTTTTTCTATTACATAAAGTTACCAAAATACTATGTGTAATAATAGGTAAAGTTTAAAATAATGTTGATAATTACTATTCAAGTCTTTTTTTTTCCATTCTCAATATTACCTTACACACTAAAACTCATTCTCTCTAAACAATACAAAAAAATTTGGGTTTCTTCTTCTTCTGCGAGTCTTCTTCTTCTGCCAATCTTCTTCTTCAATATTATTCTTCTTCTTGTGCCGTGTAAGATTAAACGAAAGCAGAATCAATAGATTGATGATCACACATCCAAGCAAGCTTTGTAACTAAACCATTTACAAGCAAAACGAGATGAAATCGAAGGTAAAAGATCAGATATGTTCTACCAGGACTCATTTTGATCATCATTGACTTGAAAATCCTTTATGTTTATCACCTTAAATCTCACATTCTTCTTCTTTGTTGCTATGTATTGTTTTCTTCTTAGGTTGCCTCTTCTTCTTGATCGAGTCCAACTTCTTGTAATAACACCTACTAATGTTCTTGTGATGATGATGAATCTAAACAAATCTTTGTTTTTCGTTTCTCTCTTTTTTAAAACCGAAACACTATTTTAGTGACGATGATAATGACTCTGATGTTGATGATTATGTGCACCTAGATCCGAAACTCTAATTTATCCAATGAAGATGAAAATGAAATTTTTCAGATTTGAAGAACAAACTTCGATTTTTTTCTTTATCGATTGAAAAATCAGAACTGAGATTATATTCTGTAAAACTTGCAAACCTAGTTTGTAGTCAACATTTTGCAAACAATGTTTACATTTTGCAAATCCTATTTGCAAGAATTCCAAACACAGTTTGCCAAAAAAACGAAAGAAAAAAATGACGTTTTTTCTGAGCCTTTTTTAGAACAAAAATGATTAGGGGACTCCTTGGCATATTCCATAGTTGAGTTGGCTAATAAGACAAGACGTATTTTGGTCTTTTCACAGTCTGAAAAGACCAAAATACTCTTTGTCCTATTAGGGGGAGTTCACCATGGAGTGTGCCATGAAGTCCCCGATCAACGTTGTTTTGGAAAAAAAAAGTTTTGAAAGTGGATGTAAAGTTTAGGGTTATTTCCCGAATGGCCCCCAACTTTGTGACCAGCTTCCTGCCTGGCCCCCTACTTTAGCAATAATTCCCGTATGGCCCCCTTTTTCTGTTATCTTTAACTTTTCGTTACTCTCTCTCCTCCATCTCATTTTTTCTCTCTGCCAAGTCACCTATCACCCCACATCATCATCTTCTCCGGCAGGGGTGGTCGGCCGGCCAAATTTCCGGCTGACGACCTTCAAACATTAAAAAAAAAAATTCTCTCTCCAAAAAAAAAAAGGACACCTAGATCTGGTCTCTTCAAGAACAGACCAGATCTAGGTCTCTTAAAAAAAAAAAAAAATTTAATGTTTGAAGGTCGCCGGCCGGAATTTGGCCGGCCGGCGACCCCTGTCGGAGAAGATAATGATGTGGCGTGATAGATGACTTGCCAGAGAGGAAAATGAGATGGAGGAGAGAGAATAACGGAAAATGGGGGCCATACGGAAATTATTGCTAAAGTAAGGGGCCAGACAGGAAGCTGGTCACAAAGTTGGGGGCCATTTGAGAAATAACCCTAAAGTTTAAAGAAAAAGTTATATAAATTCAAAGTTCTATGTTTTTTACCTGAATAATTATTATTGTATGTTTAGTGTTTTTTTACTTATTTTCAGTATTATTTTGACTCATTTAGCTAAAACCTCATACTCATCCCCCTTGTATTTCTAATATATTTACGTTCAACCATTGGATTGTGTCTAAATCTGAATTGACTGAATCTCAATTGGCTGAATTATACTACAAATTAGATGTTTGTTTTTTAGGTCTGAATTATTAGGTCTGACTTAAGTTTTTGACAATTATACCCCTAATTAGTATTTTGGACAAAAAGGACTCTCTCATTTTTCTCCAACTAAAAAAAACCCTAAAACCTATTTTCTCTTTCACTCTCTTCCTCCGACCCTCCAACAAAAGTCAGCAACCATCTGCCTTCTCTCTCTCTAATCTTTCTCAGAATCTCTCTCTCCCTTTTTTTTTCTCTCTCTCTCAATGAACCACGAACAAAACGATCTTCTACAAAAAAATTTTTTTCTCTAAAATCTCTCTAGCCAGAGGTCATCTTAGCTAAACCCTCGCCATATCTGGCGAGGGCTTCGACCAAGGTAAGTGAATGACCTTCGCCAGATCTGACGAGGGTCCGAAGAAGATGACCCTCCTAGATTCGGCGAGGGTTCATAGTTGCGGTGTCTGCTGTTGTTATAGTTGCAGAGTGTGGTGGTCGTCTGATTTCTAGTGTGGTAGTGACAGTGGTTTGTGATGGTGGTGCAGTCTGTGATTGTGGTGATGTGGTCTTTGGCGGTGGTGGTGTTCTGATCTGGGACAGTTGTTTGGTTTATGGTGGTGGTGGTGGTGGTCTAATTTGTAGTCTGAATTGGTGGTGGTGTTGTGATCTGAGATGGTGGTTTGGTCTGTGGTGGTGGTTGTGATGGTAGTGGTGGTCTGTTTTGTGGTCTGAGGTGGTGGTAGTTTTGTGGTTTGACGCTGGTGTTGGTTTTGTGTTCTGGCGGCGGTTGGTCTTGTGGCGGTGGTGGTTTTGTGGTGGCGTTGGACGTTGTTTGGGGTGGTGGGTGAAATATTTTAATGAGAAATATTTTTCTAAATTTAAGGAGTATAAGCGTCATTTGACATTTTTCAGCATTTGAAGTCTTATTTCAGACTTGTTTTGAAATCTGAAATTTGCAGGTTATTTTTCAGTCGAATTCAGACCTTGACCAAATTCAGATTGATTTTCAGATTTTCTTAAATGCAAAACAAACATTTGAAATCTCAATTCACAAAAACTAAAAAAAGAAAAAGAAAAATAGCAAACACCACCTAAATTATACTAATCAACAACCTAAATTATTTCAACAAAAAAAAAACAACCTAAATATCTAGTTGAAGTTCAACCTCTCATCATCTAATCTCCTCTTTCTAAAACCTGGCTTGAAAGCTCCGCCTCCATTACGCTCACGTTACTCGTCACTCTCACACCTCCCAAACGCCCCTCTGTCTCTCTCTCTATCGAAATTTGTCTCTTCTCCCAAATCCCAACGGCTACTTGTTTATGTCTTATATCTTACTTTTTCTCTAACTAGCCTTTCACTAATCTCAACCGTTAACCACAATACTTTAAGGATCCTCACAAAAATCTCAACCATTAAATTCATCACAAATGACAAAAACCAACTGCATGTATGCCACGTGCACATTAAACAATTATTAAATATAAATCACAGCAATTACTTGATACAATAAATACACAAAAACCGAGTCCTTTACTCCTCTGATTTCTTTCTTCCTCTGCTTTTCTTTTCCTTCCTCCAGAAGAAGAAAAACGGAGATGAAGCTCTGTAATTTTACTTTCTCTCTCTACTTTTTCTTCTTTACCTTACTTTCTCTCTCGTCTTCAAACCCTGATTTTGAAGCTTTATTAGCTTTTAAAAGTTCTTGTGATCCGTTTAACTCGTTATCTTCTTGGTCTAACTCGTCCGAGTTTTGTTCTGGTTCTTGGATCGGAGTTACCTGTAACAATGATAATCGTATTATTCGACTTGTTCTTGAAAAATTAAACCTTTCTTGTTCGATTGAAACCCTAACGCAACTTGACCAACTTAGACTTCTAAGCTTAAAATACAACAATTTTTCTCTCTCTTCTGAGTTTTCTTTTTCTTCATGGCAGAATATGAAGCTTCTTTACCTTTCTTATAATCAATTTTCTGGAAATTTCCCATCTGGAATTTCTCGCCTTCGTCGTCTCCGCCGTCTTGATCTTTCCCACAACCAGTTTTATGGCCCGATTCCGGTTACCCAACTCTTCGAATTACCAAATTTGTTGACAGTTCGTCTGGATGTTAATTCTTTTAGTGGTTCATTAAGTTCAGCAAGAACAGGGGAACTCTTCAATCTTAGGGTTTTGAATGTTTCAGAAAATGATCTATTTGGGGAAATTCCAGAAAGTTTAAGTTCATTTCCTTTATCTTCGTTTACTGGAAACAAGAATCTTTGTGGGAAACCATTACCAAACAAATGTAGAAATAGTGATCCAATTCCAATTAGGGTTCCATCAGAACAAAAAGGACACAAGAAATTAAACAGAAAAACAATTATTGCAATTACAATTACAGATTTTTCTTTACTAATTTTAATGATGGTAGTAATTTTTGTGGTATGTAGAAAGAGAAGAACACAGAGATATCAAAACCAACAAAAAGAGATTAAGAAGAGAAACCCTAATTTTGGGTATTTTGAAGAAGGGAAGATTATGAGAAAGGAAGAGGATGAAGATAAGATTGTTTTGTTTGAAGGGTGTTTGGATTTTGGTGTTGATGATTTGTTGAAATCTTCAGCAGAAATGTTGGGGAAAGGAAGTTTAGGATCAACTTATAAGGTTATGATGGATAATGGTGATATGGTTGTAGTAAAAAGGGCTAGAGAGAGAAAGAAGAAGAAAGAAGTTGATGGATTCTTGAGAGAGATTGGTGGATTGAGACACAAAAATTTGGTGAGTTTAAGAGCTTATTATTGCTCTAAAGATGAGTTGCTACTAGTTTATGATTTTCACCCAAATGGAAGCTTGCATTCTCTCTTACATGGTAACAATGTTAACCTAATCTTCACTTTTAATTGATTAACCTTTCTAATCTACTAGTTCTGCAGATTATAGAATTTAATTAGATTTATTGATATGGTTGTACACTTACATGCATAGTTTTAAGTTTGAACCTATGCTCACATTACTTCATTTTCCAATTTCGTAACTTCGCTAAATATGACGAGAACTCATTTTGTGCGCTTTACATTATATAGATGTTTACGTTCCTTCTCATTGACATAGTTTTAGAGCGGAAATGAACGACATTCCCTAGCTTCATGTTCGTGAATGTGTACAACAAAGATCGGGAGGAAATTGCAAAAAAACATCGATTTCTTTCCCATTGTTATGAGTACTTTTAGTGTCAGCTTGCGGATTAGTTCATATTGACACATCTTGTGTTAGAAGGAATTGATTGCTAGTGTGGAGTTTTGTTGAAAACCTATAATGATGCTATCACACCTTTAGGCCACTCGGTTTCCATGTATATGTGCCGAACATTACGACTTTTATGTTTAATCTTAATTTAAGCTCTATAGTTTCTTCGTTATAGTAATCGGTATTGAGAGTGCACAATATGTAACAGGAAATCGAGGTCCCGGAAGAACTCCCTTAGATTGGACAACAAGGCTAAAACTAGCAGCTGGTGCAGCTGAAGGACTATCTTTCCTTCATTCTGCGAACAAATCTAAACTCTGTCATGGGCATTTAACTTCGTCAAACATACTTATTGATCAAGAAGGCAATGCCTGCATTTCGGAAATGGCTCTTCATCAACTACTTGCCACTCCAAAATCATCAAACAATGGATATAATGCTCCTGAATTAATGCTTAATTCCAACAACTACAGAAAATCTTCCCAAAAATGTGATGTTTATAGTTTTGGAGTTATTCTTTTAGAGATTTTGACAGGGAAATTGCCATTATTTCAAGGTAATGTTAGCTTAGCCAAGTGGGTTCAATCCGTGGCTCGAGAAGAATGGAATTTGGAGGTGCTGGATATTGAACTCCCAAGGAATAAGGAAATGGAAGAAGATATGGTATCTCTTATGCGAATTTCCATGCTTTGTTTGGCCCAAATGCCTAATGATCGGCCTAAGATGAGCGTTGTTTGGAAGATGATCGAAGATGTCAAAATGAAGAAACAACAAACAGACTCCGCTCCAAATGATGTTTCATCTTCTCTTTCCTCATCTTCTCGTCTATCAGATGATACTACTAGTCCAACTTTCACAAGTATCTGATAAAAATGCAAAGAAGTAGAGAACCCAAGTTGAGAAAATAAAAAAAGAACATAAAATCTACCCTTATCACCAACTTAGTTGTTAATACCTGCAACATTGTTGTAGTTCTTAATTAGTTTATGTCTGTTTCCAACTTCTTATCAGCCAGTTGTATCTGATTGTTACTTCAATTAAACTGTTAGCAAATTCTTGTTTTTTTTTTGTGGTCATTTTAGGTAGGTTTGAGATAGGGTTAGATTAATACTAGTAAATCCAAAAAAATAAGAATATCATTCAGCGGATTCATGAGAGTGTAGTACTGTCTAGCATGAAAGCTAAGTACCAAAGTAATTTTCCATGAATGGTGTCAATGGGTTGGCATTTGGGCCCCAAAGAAAACCATTATAGGAGAAAAGAGATGGGGACCTCCCCCTTTATATTCCAACTAGGGGGCTATTTGGGAAAGGGCTATTTGGGAAATAAGTAAATAACCCATTGATATAAAGCTGGAAGGAGAGGCGTTACTTTTACAAGAGAGAGGAAGAAAGGAAGAAGTAAAGAAATAAGAGAAAGGAAGAAGTAAAGAAATGAAGAGAGCATGGTCTCAAGAATTTCTGCACGATTCCCTTAAAACTTCAATGTCATGAATCACTGTCGCAGAAGCGACCTTGGACTCTTTAGACGCTCCGTCCACATTTACTTTAAACCAACCGCCAGAGACATAACCCACACAGATGGAGATGAAAGTGTGAAAATCAATAATAATATTGAAAGAGAAGAAGGAAGAGGAGAAACATTCTAATGGATGCTTGAGATTTCATTTATTAAACTAGGTTTACAAGATAACAAATATATAGTAAGGATAAAAGACTAAAAGACCCTTAATGGGCAAATTACTAAACAACCCCTAACTACTATATATATTATTCTAACACCCTCCCTCAAACTCACGGTGCGGTGTTGAAAAGCATCGAGAGTTTTCTAGCTAAGCAACAAAAGCGTGGAATCGAGTGTCACTTGGTGAACAAGTCAGCAATCTGCATAGTGGATGAGACAAATCTAAAATCTCAAAAACTGCGAACCAAAATCCAAAATACTACTAAACCAAAATTCAATAATCCCAACCAAAATCCAATATCCAATACTGCTAAACACTGCTAAACCAATATCCAGTACTGCAAAATTGCAAACAGAGAAGAAGATGCAATCGTTCTTGAAGGAGAAGAGGAGGAAGAAGATGCAAATGCAATATTGCCCAAAAGAGGAGGAAGAAGATTCAAATGCAATATTGCCCAAAATTCAAAATCCAAATGATGTTGCACAAATCCAATACCCAATATTGCCAACCAAAATTCAATCGCCTAAACCATTCGCTACTACCATTCACTACCACTTAATACCATTCAAAACTACCTATCAATTCAAAACTGTCATCCAATACCTCCTAAATCATTGAATACCATTCTTTTACATTCAAAAATCCCGTGAAGAATAACCAAACTAAAAACCAAATTAAACCGCTAAGCCACCTTTTTCTTTACCCCCAAAAATCAAAACAACACCAAACAGACTAGCTAAAGAAACACCAAGAAGAAGAAGTGTGAAGTAACAATACCAGATCTGCAACGAGAAAATAACTTTGTTCTGCAGCAGCCAAACGGTCTCCGGAAGAAAATAATTTTCTTACGGAAGCCAAATGGTCCCTTGAAGAAAATAAATTTCTCAGCTACCAAAAACTCTAACCAAACAAGTCCTTCTTCTTTAAATAACCAGTCAAAACCCATCTTCTCACCAAAACAACCCTTGTTTCTTTTCCTAGCCAAATACTGCCTCATCTTAAAACCAAATTCAAATGAGGTAATTTCTAGAAAGGTCAAAATGATATTGAAAATGAGTAGAAAAGCACAAAACATTTGAAAATTATTATTCAGGTCAAAAAATGTGCAAATACTAAAATACCCTTTTTTGCCATTTTGTGTAACTAAATTTTTTTTTTTCTTTAAATTTTAATCGATATAACTTTTGTTTGTGATGTCGGATTTCTATAAAATTTATATATTTGGAAATGATTTTTCATTAGCTTTCTAACAAGATCCACATTCAATACTTTTTTTCAAAAAAAAAAACCTGGAAAAAAACACCGTTTTTTTCCTTTACGTTTTCCTGCAAACGTGTTTGCAACAATCTGTTATGCAAACGTGTTTGCAACAATCTGTTATGCAAACGTGTTTGCAACAATCTGTTATGCAAACGTGTTTGCAACAATCTGTTATGCAAACATGTGTTTGCAAACAAGTTCTGCAAACATGTGTTTGCAAACAAGTTCTGCAAAATATAGACTGCAAACATGATTTTTAAGCATTGCATAATATAATCTTGGGTTGCATATCTTGCAAACTCGATTTGCAAATCGAGAATATAAATAAGATTATGTATTTGTGAAATCTTGAGTTTCGAATTGATTTAATCATTCATCATATAAAATCGCGATATGAATCCTTTTTGAAAAAAAAAACTAGAGAGAAGAAAAAAATATTGACCAACAACTCATTCCTTTCTTGCATCAGAAGAAGAAGAAAAAAATAGGACAACCGTTCAAACGATTAATCGTTAATAATCCCACCAAGACAATAACAATAGTAGTTTATATAACATCTCTAATTCAACATTTATAGCAAATTGAGTTTGAAATTGCGACATTCAAATCCATCAAAGAGTTTGTGAGCACAAACTCATGAACCTCCCTACCCTTTGGCCTTCCTTCATCCGGAATCGAAAACTCGGCAAAAGCACACTTAGAAGAACTACATAAGTATCAATGTTTATTCCAACGTACAAATATCTCAAGAATCCAGACTTCAAAATATGTGCTGCAAGCATTGTTGTTGTATGACCAAGACGAAAATGTTATGTGCATTTTATTCACATGTCAGACAAGAAAATATAGTTCCCACTTCCCAAAAGATAGGAACCTCACCTTTCATCCCTGATGCGCAAACTTTGTTAATTGTGGTGCAGACAACAGTATTAGGTATCCCAGCCCCAATCGCAGCTTGTCGAGCTGGAGCTTGGCCCAAATTTGCACTCAGAACGTAATACCAAAGAAGACCTCTTGCACAAAAGATGAGTCAACAGTTGCCCGCCTAAGAGCACCTACAGATTAAAACTGACCATTTCAGAGTTCTTTTGGATGTACTCGCAGATAAAAAAAAGTGATATTCAATCCAATATAAGCTTACTCTGGATAGCTATGGCACCAAGCTTGGTGGCTGGTAGGAATGAAAGAGTACTAAGAAATCCTCCCATTGGTGTACCAGCAATACCAACAATACAAACATCTGGGCCAAATATACCAAGAAAAAAGATCAGGCAATAGACTTCTTGAAACACTAGCTTCCTAACTAAATTCGAAATTTAAACGAAATTACTTTCCTATAAAGAACATAAAAGAACACCTTATCAAACTACCAAAAGTATATTCATTTGGTTTATATCAAACAGAAAAAACGTTTTGATTTTTAAAACATATTGAAAAAACCGAACTCCAAGCTATCAAATTTTTTATTTGTACGTAATCAAACACATGGCAGACATCTGAAGTTAGATTCATACTACAACAGTCAACAACCATACATATAATTCAATTAAATATTGAATATAGATCTTATAATGCTCATAATCATATAACATGATTTGCTTCACAATCTATAAATAAGCACTCACTTGATAGTTCACTGATGATATACAACTTCTTGGGTAGTCTTCTTCATTGCAAGAACTGTTTATGGTTTCTCACTCATCCAAGAACTAGCTCTGTTGACACGTTCTATGTGAATCTTCGTCGATCCTGTAAGAACCATAGTCTTCCCTATTATGCAATAATGTCTTCTCCAAGCTTGCTACTTATGTGTCTGTACAATAAACCAATTAAGATAGGATGAAATCTGCACATTACAAATTGCAACATCAAATGAATATTGAGTTTTAGAAATCAAAGTGTTAACTTGCATCCCGACCCTTGGTCTTTCAGGACTAGAATCCTGGCGAGCGCGAAGAATAACAATAAATGAATAATAAGTCAGTGCAAAATCGAGCAAAACATGGAGCAATTCACGGTTTATTGAACACTTTCCGAGCAGATCCCATATCACGAGACATGATACAATTCCATGTGGCTGCATTTTTTCCAGACATTTTATCGAACACCTTCTGAGCAGATTCCATATCACTAGTTCGAGCATAAAAATTTATCATAAAGGTGTTAGATAATACTAAATTCGTACATAATCCATTCTTAGTTGAGAGTTGGAACTACTTTATTGTCGTCACCGGATGAGATTCTCTGAAGTTTCAGGACTTGAATAGAAGCCACTAACCATATTTCGTTTTGAATCAAATTGGGGTTTTGGTTTTGAGTATCATATCATGAACATCTCTCATACTTGATTATGAGATTCTGCAACAAAATAGAAGTGGAAGAAGATGGGATTTATAAGTGGGGATTGGGGTTTCTGTGATCGAATGCTTGAACCACAAAATTACTCGGTGTTGAAATTTCTGGTTTTGTTTCAGAGAGAGTTAATTTTGATATGTAAGGTTATTTTAGGAATCAAAAAATTAAAAATTGACCTGATTGATAATTACTCAAATTATTTTGAACTTCCTTTATCATTACCCATAATATTTTAGTAATTTCTAGTCAATATTAATAGATGTAGGTTTTTTTAGTTATTATGAAAAGTTTATCAACCTAAATAGTCATTTTCTCAATTCAAGTACCACTTTCTTTTAAAACCACCAACAAATACCTACAAAACCACCACTCTTGATTCCCTCTAAAATCTTCCCTCTAAAAGTCGTATTTCCCAAACTACCAACCCAAAACCGCCATTGAAGATCTTTTCTCAGCAAAAACTACCGACTAATTTGATTAAACAACCAACAGTCTTCAAACCTCCAAAATAAACAGCTCAACAAATCCGCCAATAAATTCCCAAACCACCATTAAACTTGTGGGCACCTTTCAAAACCGCCAATAGTACCAAACTAAAACTACCATTTAATTTTAAAACTGCTCGAAAGCAAATCAAAACAACACCAAACAGACTAGCTAAAGAAATACGAAAAAGAAGTGCGAAGCAACAATACCAGATCTGCAACGAAAAAAACAACTGTTTTTTCGTTGCAGATCTGGTATTGTTACTTCGCACTTCTTCTTCAAACAGCCAACAAATCCAAAACTACAAACTGCCTACCGTAAATCCAAAATCGCCCAAATCAAAATCGGCTTGTTGTTCCAAAGTGCCGTCAAAACCGCCAATTCCCTCCAGAAACCACCAATAAATCCATAAAACAGAAAACCACCTCTTGATTCCCATACATATCAAACAACCTTTGATTCCAAATAAAACCACCTAAATAAAAAACCGCCTAATTCAAATTCAAAACCGGCTAAATCAAACACCAAACCACTCCAAAACAAATTAAATCCGGCCACTGTTTTGGGGAAAGCAAGTTTTCGGGGAAGACGGTGGAAAACAAAAAAAGTTAAACCAAACACCCCTTTAATATCGCCGAAAAAAAGTCGCCGGTCGGATGTTGCCGGCGACTTCATCATCTTTTCTCTTATCTTTCTCTCTCTTCTCTTTCTCTCTCTTCTCTCTTTCTTCTCTCCTTCTCTTGTTCTCTCTTTCTTCTCAATGTCTCCAGCGAAGGGGAAGAGCCCCTTCGCTGGAGCTCGGATGTTGCCAGATGAGATCTGGTTTGTTCTTCAAACCAGACTCGTCTGGTTTCCAGACAAAACCAGATCTGGTTTCGTCTGGAAACCAGGCCTCCGGCGAAGGGGCTCATCCCCTTCGCCGGAGATGGAAAGGAGAATAAAAAAAATAAATTATCGTCGGAGATGGTGGAGTCGTCGGAGAAAGGAAGAAGAAGCTGAAAAGGATTTGGTTGTTTGGGGGAAATAAAAAAATCTAATTTTTTTGTTTCCACCTAAAACTTCAGAGCCCGGAAACTATTTAGCTTTCCCCAAAGAGCTGGCCATTAAATCCCAAAAATCGCCTACCAAATCAAAACCAACTAGCAAGTAACCCAGCAAATCTCGAAAACCATTCCAAACAAGTCAAATCCCCAAAGCCACCTTTTTCAAATTTAGAACTCTCAAAACCGCCTTCTTCAAAACCGCTAATGCCAGGTTCTCTTTAAATCTCCAAAACTACCCTTCATATAACAAAAACTACCTCTAAAAACTGATAATGCCATCCAAATCCAAATCTTAAAGACCCAACTTAAATTTTCAAAACTACCAACAAATCCTACTAATGAAACCGTCAACATCAAAAACCCAAAATTACCTTCATCTTCTCCCCTCTTGTAACTCAAACCATAGAAAACTTCAAGAACCATGCTTTGATACCATGTGAAAATCAATAATAATATTCAAAGAGAAGAAGGAAGAGGAGAAACATTCTAATGGGGGCTAGAGATTTCATTTATTAGACTAGGTTTACAAGATAACAAATATATAGTAAGGATCAAAGACTAAAAGGCCCTTAAAGGGCAAATTACTAAACAACCCCTAACTACTATATATATTATTCTAACAGAAATGTCATGAATCACTGTCGCAGAAGCCATGGTGTGCAAATCCTGTTGAGTACCCTGCTATACCGGTTCAAATTGTTTCCCCCTTAAAAGAACCTCATTTCATCCTATCCTGATGTTCCACATGGAGCAGGCCAACAAATTGAAACCCCGAAATTCGTTTGACGCCTCAAATTTCTCTCTCCACGAGGAGCATACCTTGTTTGAGTAATCTAAAAGGGGGGTCAAGCTTTCCACCAAATCATTAACCTCTGGGTGGCGCAGGAACAGGTGACCCAATTCCACATAAGAAACGTTGTTTTGGAATGGCTTCAACTATACGACCAATAGTCTTAGAGCAACGCCTTTTTTGTGCATCTGCATATTAATAATGGTAATAATAATCAGATTCAAGAAATAATTAACTAAAGATTTTCGATGAGATTGGACTTGATTCTTTCCAATATATTGTTTATACTATTTCCTACCTTATGTATTTTCTTTCTTCTCTTATGTATTCTCTTTCCTCTCTTATGTATAGCTATCTATGTCAATTACATATTTATGTAAACTATTAACAATATAAATATACAAGGTAGGTTAATGGTTTTCCTCACACAAAACCTATTCATATTCTTTTATGGTATCCAGAGCCGTTCTCTAACGAGTTCGATCCTTGTTATTTTTTCCGGTTCGTCTTTATCAAGGTCTTCTTCTTTTCTAGAGCTATTTTTTCCCGATTTCATATCGAGGTTAAAATCTTCAAAAAGGTTTTATTATTAAGTTTGTTTGCAATGGAATCTTCACCAGGTTCTTTTAGTTCAAGTGTTATTTTATCTCCCTCGGCACCAACTATGATATCTTATCCGCATCTTAGCTCTATGATGAACTTAAAACTTGATTTGGAAATTTTTTTGCTATGGCGTCCTCAGGTTTTATCTCTATTGGAAAGTCAACGTCTGGTTCATCATCTTGATAATACGGTCCCTCCGACGGAACCCACACTTGCTTCCCCTACAGGTTCGTTAACTGTTAATCCTATTTATGAATCTTGGTTAACTACAGATCTCCTTTTTTTTTCGATCATCTATAGTTCTCTCTCCAAAGAGGCAATGACTGATATTATAGGCTTAACCCGAGCGGCTGATGTTTGGGCTTAGCTCAATCAAACTTATGCTAGTCCATGCATCACTCGCTCTCTTAAGCTCAAGAACAAATTCAATGTATTAAACGAGGTAATGCATCTATAGCGGATTATGCTCGTAATTACAGGGTTTTATGTGAAACTTTAGCCACCACTGGTCATCATATTTCTGAAGCTGAGAAAGTATACTAGTTCTTAAAAGGTCTCGGCCCAGATTATGAAACTTTAGCCGAATCCTTTCTCTCTAAACCACCTCTTCCAACTTTTAAAGATAATTTACCTATGCTTCAGGCTCAAGAGGGTGTTATTAAATCCTTTCGAGTTGTTCCTCCTATTACCGAAGGTGCTTATATCTCTACCCACAATTCAGGTCATCGCCAGTATCAGTCTCCACAACGTTCTTCTCGTTATGATCAGTCTTCTCGGTCTCCCCCTCACCATGATAGACGACCCTCTCGGTCCACACCGACGTTTGTCTGTCAGTGGTGTAAGAAGCCTGACCATTCTGCTGACCGTTGTTTCTTGCTTACTGGTCGACCACCGCGACGTCAACAAAGAGACTCTCCTCTTCGGCGTGATCAATATTCACCACGACGACCGCACCGAGAACCCTCTCCTCGTCGGACCCGTGACTCATCTCGTCGTCGTTCTCATGATCGATCTCTATCACCTCGCTGAGAAGCCCATGTTGCCGATGCTGAATCTATTGAAGCCGTCGCGGATGCTCTTCAGTCTCTCGTCATCACCAATCCGTCAGATCCGTCTTGGTATGGCGATAGTGGTGCCTCAAGTCATATGACGTCAGGTTCCGGTAACTTTTCTCACTTAACTCCATATTCTGGTTCAAATAAAGTCTACATCGGTGATGATTCGCCTCACCATTCGACGTAAAGGTTCCCTTTCTCTTCCCACTCCTTATGGTGTCCTTACCTTACCTGACTCACTTCATGTTCCCTCCCTTACTAAGAATTTATTATCTATAGGCAAACTTGTTGATGAACTTCATTGTTTTGTTCTATTTTCAAAACATGGCTTTGTTATATTTCAGGAGAATGGAAGGATTCTGGGCACTGGCAGTAGGCGATGAAATTTGTTTGTCTTGGATGAAGCTCATTCCTCATTTTTTAGTTCTACTTCAGTCTCAGTCAAAGCACCACTTGCTATATGGTATAGTCGACATGGTCACGTGTCTTCTAGGGTATTAGATATTTTAATCAAGGATAATTTAATTCAGTCTGTTTCCAAAAAATCTATGTCTTCTACTTGTATTTCTTGTAATATGAGTAAAAGTCATAGACTTCCATTTACTTTTAATAATAAACGAGCTTCTTCTCCACTTTCTCTTGTGCACATTGATTTATGGGGTCCTTATCCTGTTCCTAATTGTAATGGGTTTACATATTATGTGCTTTTTGTTGATGATTACAGTCGTTTTTCTTGGTTTTATCCACTTTGTGCTAAGTCAGAATTTTTTCAAGTCTTTGTAAAATTTAAATCTCTTGTGGAAAATCAATTGGACTAAAATTAAGACTCTTCAACTAGATGGAGGAGGTGAATTTCAAAATACTCAATTTTTAAATTTTCTAAGTGCAAATGGCATTGACAGACGTGTTTCTTGTCCGTATACACCTGCTCAAAATGCTCGTGTAGAGCGTAAACATCGTTATGTAACTGAAACTGGACTGAGTCTTTTATTTCATAGTGGGTTAGTTGCTATTTATTGGGTTGAAGCTTTTCAAACAGCAAATTTTCTCATTAATCGAATGCCTATGGCAGTGCTCCAGGATGCTTCCCCCTCCTCCACTTTATACGGTACGCCACCTTCCTATTCCGTGTTGCGTTCGTTTGGATGTTTTTGTTTTCCTTATTTGCAACCTTATGCTTCTAACAAACTTTCACCTCGGAGCTTCCCATGTGTGTCTATCAGTTACAGTCAATTTCATAAGGGTTTCAAATGCTTAGATCCTAACACCAAGAAGGTATTTATCTCTCGCCATGTTATCTTTGATGAAGCTATTTACCCGTTTAAAACGTCTGATTTTGTGTCTTCATCTGATGATCTAGTGAGGTTTCTTGATACTCGTCCCTTAATGTCTGTCTCGTCTTCCCCCACTACCCCTAGCACCGAAGCCAATCTCATTCCCATTACGGTGGATGATTCTGCCTCAAAGGCACATTTAGTTACCACAATTCGTCTAGATGATACCCCTGTCAGCTCATTAGTGACCCCTATTCCTGCACCAACTGGGGAGGTGCCTTCAGTCTCGACTAAGAGCCCCTCCGCAGCTCCTTCTACTACACCACCGGAATCTACTCCTACCACTCCTCTAGTACGGGTCCTCGTTCTTTGGCAGGTATTACTCCGGTTCCCATGCGTTCTCTGACGGATTCGATTATGGGAGGGGTTGCTCCGACGGTTTCATTAGATTCTAGCTCAGAGTGTGGTCCTCAAGGTCACAAGTTGATGTACTCAATCATGCGTGATGCTCTACTAGTTGACACGACTCCCTCTCAAGTATATTCTCGGTACCCTATTTCTCCCTGTGATTCTGATACTTTTGGTTCTTCTGGTTCCAGCTTTTATGCTGCCTTGTCTGCTATCACAGAACCGCGGGGATATCGTATGGCTAGTAAATCAATACATTGGCAACGTGCTATAGAAGAAGAAATGGAAGCTCTTATGAAACAACGTACTTGGTCTTTGGTGCCCCCTCACCCCTCTATGAACATCGTTGGTTCTAAATGGGTTTTTCGCACAAAGCTCAAACCTGACGGCACTATTGACAGGTAAAAAGCCCGTTTGGTTGCCCAAGGTTTTACCTAGAAACCTGGACTTGATTTTGATGAAACTTTCAGCCCTGTGGTCAAACCTACAACTATTCGGATTATTTTATCTATAGCAGTTTCTCGTGGATGGTCCATTCTTCAGTTAGATGTGAAGAATGCCTTTCTTCATGGTGATTTAATTGAGGAGGTTTACATGGCCCAACCTCCTGGCTATGTTCACTACAAAAAAAAAGGCCTAATAGGGACAAGCATTTTTATGTCTGTCACTAATACATGTAAAATAGGGACAATTTTGTAATATTTGTCCCTAATAAAATTACAATAGAGACAAATAAATACATTTTAGGGACTCTGGTGGGACAAAATAAAGGCGCTCAATTTAAGTGTAAATGCTTCCCGCAATTTTGATCCAAATTTGGGCGAAATTTATCCCTCGTATAGTCAGATTTGTAAAACCTTTTTTCCTCTTTTTTTTTTCTCTCTCCACGTTTTCCCCTTTTTCAGCCGAGTTCTTCTTCACCAAGGTGTTGATCTCCTAATCTTCATCCAGGTTAGTTTTTTGTTTTTCTTCTTCTTAACAAATTATCTTTCTGATTATTAATTGAATGACCGTGTTTGTCGTCTTCACAAGGCTCTCTATGGTTTGAAGCAGGCTCCTCAGGCATGGTATGACAGATTCAGCTTTTACCTACTCCGTATTGGTTTTCGTGTTAGTAAGTCTGATACCTTTCTTTTTATTCGTACGACTCTAGTGGGTATGATTTATTTGTTGCTTTATGTTGATGATATTATACTCACGGGAGCTGATTCCTCCACTGTTGATACTATTATTTCTCAACTATCTTCTGAGTTCGATATGAAGAATATGGGTTCTCCACATTATTTTCTGGGTATTGAGCAACCTCGAATAAGGATGGTCCTTTACTTACTCAATCTAAATACGCCTTAGACATCCTTAAAATTTTAAATTTAGAGGGTGTCAAACCAGCTTCTACACCTACGACTACAGGTATTCAATTGTCAGGACAGGGTGTTGCTTTTTTAAATCCTACTCAATATCGTAAGGTGGTGGGTTTTCTTCAGTATCTTACGTTGACCCGTCCAGATTTAGCCTCTGCGGTCAATGTGGCGTGTCAGTTTATGCACGCTTCCACAGTTGACCACTTTCAAGCTGTTAAACGCATATTGCGTTATGTTAAGGGGACGATTCACATGGGTTTACAGTTGTTTGCGGACTCTGCCTCTAATTCTCTTCATGCTTACTCTGATGCTGATTGGGCAGGTTGTCCTGATACACGTCGTTTTACATCTGGGTTCTCCATTTTTCTTGGTCGGAATCTTCTCACCTGGAGTGCTCGTAAGTAGCCTACGGTTTCTCGTTCCAGCACCGAAGCTGAATATCGAGCTCTTGCCTCCACTACTGCTGACTTAACTTGGATTGGTTATATTCTTCAGGAATTGGGTATTCGGCTATCTACTCCTATTAGTATATATTGTGACAATAAAAGTGCCATCCTCATGACTGCCAACCCAATGTTTCATGGTCGTTCTAAGCACATTACTTTGGACTACCACTTTGTTCGGGAAAGGGTGGCAGCCGGATCAGTGAAGATTCAGTTTGTCCCATCTCATGACCAGCTCGCTGATATTTTGACAAAAAGCTTATCTCATTTCCGGTTCTTGGAGCTTTGTCCCAAATTGAACCTTCGCGTCTCCTCGAAGCTCAATTTGCGGGAGGGTAATAATAATCAGATTCAGGAAATAATTGACTAAAGATTTTGGATGAGTGTATTGATGTACGTACACATAAAAAGAGCAAATCTATCCAAAATAGTCGACGACACTACGACATCAATATATACCAATAAATAGTATAAGAAACTATTCAAGTTGTACCCTTCGGTTCTACAAGCGATTAAAATCGTCTATTATCGACTCCTCATCAATGTCTTCACCAAGTTTCTTTCAATGTGGACAATCATACAGTCTCTGAGAAATTCATTTTCCATTTTGTTGCGGATTGATTTTTTTATTATACTCATTGCAGAAAATGTTCTTTCTGTGGTTGCCGTAGAAACAGGAAGTGACAATACAAGGCGTATCAATCTATCAATCAAGTAATAAACTTCAGCCTTTCTTGTTTCCACCAATCGCCTACATAATTCAGAAATGGTTGATATACTCTGAAAATCTGCATGATTAGGAATATCAAGCTTATAATGTTGTAACTGACTTTTCAACATATATAGTTCATGCTTGGTGAAATCCTGTGGGTAAAACTTTTCAGCAAGAGTATAGATATCATCAATATTTAGTAATCGAAAATCAACACTAGGATCCAAAGCTGAACTAAGACAGAGGAGCTCCATTGTTTGCTCAGGAAATCTGTTAGTTAACTCCATAAATTGCTTATCTATTGCATCATTGAAAATGTTAACACGGTAGCGGTGCTCTACTGTAATATCATCATGTTGCTGCCAAGATCGACTTGTACCCACCATATAACGAGCAGTAAAATCGGGTATCTCAATGTTATGATCCTTGCAAAATAATTCTACTTTCTTCATAAAAGTATCCCAACCATCTTGTCTCAATTCTTGGAGGAGATTTTTTGTAGTTCTTACAAGATTCATAGCATTGATGATATCCTGAGATTTTTGTTGGAGGACCTGACAAAGTATTTCAGTGATTGCCATAATGCTACTTACCAAATGCAGAACAAAGACAAACTTAAACGATCTCATTTTACTATACACACATTTAGCTTCTCCACGCATACTACCGCTTCCATTAGTCTTGATGTTTTCCATGACTATACAAGTTGTATCAAACATATCTATCAAACTATTAACAGACCGACAATGGGAACTCCAACGAGTGGCTCCAGCTCGTTGTAAGGTACCAATTTGATTAACCCCTCTACCAGTCTCAAGCTCACCTAGGTCTAACTTCTTAGCTATATCAGCTACTTGAGCAGATTGCAATTTACCATGACGTTTCGGAGAAGCACGAACAAGATTGACAATTGAGTTCAACATAGAATAAAATTTCCAAATAGCTCCAACTTCTTTGGAAACTGCAACTAATGCTAGTTGTAGTCTATGTGCAAAGCAATGCACATAGTATGCAGACGAACAATCTTTTAAAAACAATGCTTGTAATCCATTCCAAGCACCTTGCATATTGCTAGCTCCGTCGTAACCTTGACCACGCATATTCTCTACTTGAAGGTTGTAACGAAATAAAATATCAAAGATCTCTTTCTTTAAAGTCATTGCAGTGGTATCCTCAACACCCTGAACATAAAAGAAACGTTCTCGAATATATCCTGCAACATCAACAAATCTCAAGACAATAGCCATTTGTTCTCTATTAGATTCATCTTGTGCTTCATCAACAAGGATGCAATATTTTGCATGACCAATTTCCTCACGAATCTTATCCCTTACTTTGCTGGCAAGAATATGAAGAACCTCTTTTTGAATATCAGGGGATGTATACTTTGCATTTCCTGGAGCATTCTCTAAGACAAGTTCTGCAATATCTTTGTTAATTAATGCAGAATACTTGACTAGTTGAATAAAATTATCACAATTCAATGATTGTGTGGATTCATCATGCCCTCTAAACGCACATGCTTGATTTCCAAACCATCGAACGCAACTTATTGTTGTCTTGAGCCTCAACCTGTTCTTTTGCACTTCATCTTTAGATTGTGCATTCATAACTGTGTCTATGTGTCGAGAAGGTCTCATTAAATCTTCACAAGATTTTACAGCACACATATGTTGAGAATTGTGATCTCCAACATGAGTTAAAAATGAACATTTTTGCCTATGGACTCTCTTCCAACTTTTAAATCCTTCAATAGTGAATGTAGGGCACTTAGGTGGATCTGTTTAAAAAAGGAAGCAATGAAAACAAAACACTGCATTCTTTGAAGGTGAGTACTCTAACCAAGGATATTGTTTGAACCACGAAGATTGAAAAAGACGAAATTGTTTCCCACACATGGTACGAGGATATTCTTTAAGGATGGGTTGATAAGGCCCTGCTTTGATATATGTTCGTCAAATCTCACTACGTTGATCAACTGGAAGTTTCCAAATTTGAGTTCGCAATCCTGGGTCACGTTGAAAATTAGTGGAATTCACTTTTTTGGGTTGAACAACTCTTTCATCTTCAATTACTTCTTTCTCAACCCTTTGAGATCTAGAATGTTGTTCTTCTTCGACTTCAAGTGCATATATATTAATATTAGGCGATGAAGATACATCTCTATGCGACTTGCCATCGTCTATTGGTTTGTAAAACGACAAAAGAGTTTTTCTTTTTTTATGGGTTTGAAGATGGTTTGACATTCGAGCCTAAAAAAACCATCAACAAAGAGTATAAGTCATACGCCAGAACTAAAAAAATCTATAACTATGAGACTATAAGTGTCTATAACAGGAAGTTACATAAATCAACTAGTTTCAATTTTGAACCAATTTCAGTCAAGACTCAAGAGTATAAGACTATAACAGTAACTTAGACTATCAACAATGAACAATCAACAAGACAACAATGACCTATAAGTGGCAACAAACAATTCCAAGATTATGAGTCAAGAAATCATTGTTCATACAATTTTCAAACAATTTCAAATCTTAGTTTTTATACTCCTGAATTAGGAATTTTGGGGTTCACACTTTCACACACACCTATTTTGATTCTATGAAATTACAAGTGAGAATTAAAAAAGTTTATATTTTATAATCATCAATCAACTAGTTTCACTATCCCATTATTCAAATTTCAAACTAGGTCTTGAAAAGATAAGAAAAAGATATTAACTTACTTGTTGGTTGCTGGTATGAGAATTCGAAGAATAAGACCCACAATCAGACTTGATTTTTCATCTCACTAGAAATCTAGAACACCCAAAACCAAGAGCTTGCAAATTGGAGATGATTAAGTGAAAAAAAGCTAAGATATTAGGTTTTTCCTCTCCCCTTTGAAACCCACGAAGAAACAAAGAGGCAGAAACTCTTTTCTTCACCCCCTCCCAAGTGATTAAGTGGGCTGGGTTGTATTGGTAGGGGTCCTAACTACTAATAACCTATTGTAAAGTGTTAGGGGTAACACCCGGGCTGCAGCCCGGGATAGCCCACTAACACCTCCACCTCTGGTTGAACACTAGCTACCAGAATCACATGCATGAACTAAAGATGAACTAGAAACTGAAAGAAGAATATATGGATTCGCTTTCCTCGAACCATATTCGATGCCTTTTCCCAAAGATAAGAGCTTCAATTGTAGCTCTTCTACTTGAGACACCCGAGCAAGTGGACCTGATCTCCCTTCCTCAATGTGTGCTACAACTTTAATGGAAGATTGAGAAGAACTCTTCTTCTTGACTAGATAGATAGAATGGGAGTTTTTTCTCTAAAATCTCTCTCCACTTAATGTTGTAGAGATTGATTTTCTCAAGAGAAATTTCCACACATTTTCTGTTCTATAATGGTCCTTATATAGAAAAACCCTAATTAGAATCATATTCAGATAGGATTTAATCCGGACCACAGAAAATATAAGTCAGAATTCTTTCAGACTGGGAACCCTAGATGGAGGGATTCCCATCTAGGGTTTCCCTTACATATGGCCGGCCACACCAGCCCCCTTAATGGGCTTAGTCTGCCCGGCCCATGTATATGGTCGGCCATCATATGGCCGACTCATGTCCCTGGTCGGCCATCTCATGGCCGACCCCTTTTAAGCCTTTCCGGACTTTCTTTTCGAGCCCGGTTCTTTCTATCTTCTTGGGTCTATCAAACTGGATCATATCCATCTAGTGGCAGACTCCCACTAGTCAACTCTCTCCGATGAAGCCACCACTCTTTGGTGTAACCCGTTATAGGATCTAGTCTATGTTAGCTGTGAATCACCGAAGTGACCCAACGATCGTAGGCGATTTCTAGCAAAGCATTACGATCCTTCATTCGGTCGGACTAGATGATATTTCGAATTAGGTCATCGTTATCCTAACTGACAAACTGAGCGCATTGTTACCTTGGTCGAAGGACACTCCTTCTGAAGGACATCTCATTCAACCAAAATGATATATCCTCCACATAGCTCTCATCAATCCACCTTCAATCCTACCCATTGTATGAGTTTATTATTCTTAATTCCTCTAAATAATAATGTTTAACTTTAAATTTATAGAAATAGCTATAAACAACAATTTGGTAGAGGGAAAACATAGCTCCCTTTACCAACGACTTTTACTATTACGTCAACTCTTGCTAATATGTACTTATTTGTAATTTTTCTTATAAAAGCAATGGAAACCAATTATTGTCCACAATAGGTGATTCTTCTAAGATTCGAATTTTAAACCACTAATCGTGGGCTTACGTCAATTACTTTTTCTAATAGCAAAATATCATTTGTATTAAATTCATATTTTTCTCTATTGGAAGTAATAGAAAAAATATATACAAATATGATACAAAAGTAGGTAGAATATATACAAATATTTTTCATTTATGTCTTCTTGGTACAAAAACAAAAACCCATATCTTGAACCATTTCTTACATCAAGCTAAGAGAAAAAGAAATAAAAAAAGCAAACCAAGAGGAAACAACTAAGTACACCTAATGAAAATGGTGGCTTCCATAGACTGAGACATTCAAACTCACCCCAAACAGATTTTCTAGATAACCAGGCTACTGGACGTGCGACTGAGTAAAACATAGAGTCGTTCCAGTTGAAACTCATACTTCTGAAAGAAAAATGAGAGTATGCGCCAACATTCCAACTGAATCCTGGCCTGGATATGTGTCGGGTCTAGATCTAGAGAGGGAAAGTGTTTTATTTTCTCTCTCGAGATCATAACCGAACACGTACCCCAGCTGAATCTGTCCGGTGAATAGTATCTAAGCTGCTTCTGAAAATAACCAATTTCATGACACAAGCTAAAAGTCCCTAAATTTCATGATACTAATTAGAAGTCCTTAAATTTCAAGAAACTAACTAGAAGTCCCTAGGTTTCATGAAATTAATAAAGAAGTCCATCAGATCAAGAAATTATAAATAGCACCAACTTCAATTAGCTTAGGAACAAGATTACTACTAAGATGAAGAGCCATCAAACTCTCTAATCCACCTATGCTACTCCCACCAATAAAAACAGAAGGTGCACCTAAAACACTATTGTGCGCCGGGAGTGCACTCATCTCACCATCGTCCAATTCAATAACAGTTGGTCTACAACCTAAGTTAAACAACAACCTCTTCATGACGTGGCACATACAACACGATGATCTACTAAAGATTATGACTGGATTCTCTTCTATCAACCGTTGGATCCTTCTCTGTAGCGTCTCTTCTACATCTATCGTTAAAGCTGAAGTTGACGGCGTTAATTCTAGACTTAATCCTCCTCCGTCTTTTAACGAATGGTAACCTGTTACTCCATGGATCATGGCTGACAATAATTTAGAGAGAGATAGAAAGAAAGAAATTGAGATGGGATTTTAGAGAGAGAGAGAGAGAGAGAGAGAGAGAAGGCAATGAGTGACTTGTGTTTGTCAACTATGTGAATTGGTTTTGGGAAGTTGGGGTTCTTTATAATAAGAAACACAAGGGGAGTTTAACTAAAGTACATATATTGATACCATATTAAATTAAAACCCACTGGATACCCCAATAATTGACTTCTTGGTTGCTCCAGGCCTCCAGCGGTTAAAGTTGGGAGGGTGTTTGATTTTTTAGCACTTACAAGTGCTACCACTAAGTGATAATCACTTAGTAAGTGATATCAAACATAAGTGCTATGGCGTTTGTTTTCTATCGGTTCTAAGTGCTTGATTTTAATTTTTATATTAATTCTAAATGTTATAAAAATGAAAAATTGTCTGTTTTGACCTTAGTGTATTTACACATTAACATTTTATACTAATTCATAATAAGTTCGTTAGTCTAGGTAAAAGAAATTTATGGTTTACGAATGTTATGTCAAAAATATTAATCGTAAATCATGAATAATTATGAAGGTGAAAGAAATTAGTTGTATCATGGAGTTTGGGTGTTCCATGATTAGTGAAGGAAGAGATGTTAAAAAAATTTAGGAGGAAAACTTAGGTGAATGATGAGTGGAGATAGAGAAGAGTCATAGCGAAAGTCATAAAAAGATTTTTTATTTATCAATTGTTTAAGATTTTTTTCTTAGTTAAAATTATATTGGTAATTACAATATTAGGAGAATGATAGAAATGTCTTTTCTAGCATTTACAAAGTAAGTGCGGAATAATAAGCTCCAACTTGGAGCTTACTATTTTGCACTTACTTTGCCACCACTTAGAAGTGATTTTCACTTATTAAGTGAAAAAACAAACGACCTAAAATTGCCGACCCGCACTTAATAAGTGAAAATCACTTAATAAGTGCAAAAATCAAACACCCTCTTATTCTCTAATTGGCTCTCGAAATTGTAACCGTAACCCCCTAAAATTGCATACGGAGATAATCTCCTTTTGTGTTTTTTTATGCATTGATTCAAAAATTAAATTTAAATTTTTTTATTTCTACTTTTTTGTTTTTTTTTCCTTTCTTTATTTCTTCATTAGTCTATTATCGGTTTACCTTTCTAACTTTTCCTTTCTTTTTTTTTTGGAATTTGGCTTCGATGTACGATAGTAATTACAATAGCGTTGATACATCAAAGATGTGATAAAATCAGTAAAGCCCAACTAAATTATGGCATAAAGCCCAAACTGAACTATGGCCTAAAGCCGAACTAATTATGGTCTAAAGTCTATCTACATTATTTATATCCTAATAGTCCCAAATTCAATAATCCAGAGATTCCACCCCCTCTGGGGTACCTCCAGGAACCTTTGGAGTATATGTATAACACTTTAACCGCTTGGGCAACCAAGTGTTGACCTTTTTAACTTTTCATATGTTATCTTTATCTCTTTCTCTCTCTACAGAAGAACGTCCATTAATGGATGTCTTCAAAAAAAAAAATTAGGTAAAATTAAAATAAAATATCGGTCTTCTTCTCTTGATCTTTAAAAGAAATACCAAGTTTCCTCGCATTGTTTTTGGTCTTTTGCTGGTTGGGCAAACCCTAATAATGCCCAACATTAGTTTGACTCTTGGGTGATTAATTTTGTTGTTTTCAATGTAGTACACATGGTTGGACTTTGGAGGAACCGTGGGTCTGTAGGTTACCCTAATTGAAGGACTGGAATGGGTAGATTCGATCATACTGGTACCATATACTGATACCATGTTCCATTACAACCCACTCGAGACCCCAAATGATTAACTTCTTGGTTGTTCCAACTGTTAGAGTTGCGAAGGGATCTTATTACACTCAGAAGACTATGAGTCAAGCTATGACCAATAGTAAACACAATACAACCAGCGGCGGAGCCAGGAACTTTAGTATGGGCGGGCTGAACTCATAATAAATTCACAAAAAATTTCAATTTTTATACACCCCTATTAAATTTAATATCTATAAATATTCATGCATCTAAATTCTTTTTTGTAAAAACGAATTATATAAATGATCATAATCATAGTGCTAGTTTACATTTATATTTGAAAAAAATTAGAATTTTGGCTAAACTACAGAATCATTGTATCATTGGATCCATATTTATCTTTTATACAAAATAGACATTATTGGGTTGAATACTAATAGGAATCTTTGAACGAAAAGAAATCTTCCTTAAAATATTTTAGTATGGGGGGAGAAATATACACAACAACTAAACGTTAAGTAGGTTAAGTAGTGGAGAATTTTATTTATGTTATAGTTGTTGATGTTAATAGTGGTGGATGTTACAAAAGAACTAGTTTAAAAAAACCAAATATTGCTAGTAAGGGGACTCAAACACACGACCTCATTGGTATAAACCTCTTGTCTTACCGACTGGGTTGTTGAAGTCTTTGGTAAAAAAAACTCAACGCAAAGTATAAGTCAGGTGGGAAGACTCGGGTTGCATAGTAAAAAAATCAACGCAAGATAGAAGTTACAGGTTGGAAGACCGGGACTGCAGCCCGGTTGAGCCCACTTGTAGCCCCTGAATACAACCTAAATTCTCACAAACTTAGAGTGCCATATAAGAGTTTTGGAGTTTTCCCTTAAAAAATTAATTATAACGCAAAACTCAAATTAGATCACTAAGATGTTGTGACGGTAGTTAAATACAGATTTTAAGAAAATACGTATTTCTATGGTGTCATCTTGAGATATTTCTAATTGTTTAACTCATTATTTTTAATATTTAGACTAATAGAAATCAAACTTTCATATATTTTCAGAACAAATAATATTCTTCTTGGCGAAGCCACCACAAGCCTACCCAAATGGTCTCGGTACTTACTAAGCTTTGAGCATAAACCTATAGCCGCGGACACTCGCGAGCGATGTGGGATTATAGGTGTATGCTCAAGCTTAGTAAGTATCGAGGCCTTGCGGGGGGTTCGTAGAGCATTCGCCAAGAACAAGACTATGTACCTGTGTGAAGTGGTTAAAGCGGAGACAATATGGGCAACTGCTAAGGTTTGAGACGTTACAAGTGATATCAGAGTCGAAGACGGCTCTTCGTTGAGGTGGGGGGGGGGGGGGGATTGTGATAGACCCACATCGCTCACGGTAGTGTCTGAAACCTGGGCTTTAGGTGTATGCTCAAGCTTAGTCAGTATCGAGGCCTTTCGAGGGGGCTCGTAGAGTCTTCGCCAAGAACAAAACTCCGCGTGTGAGGTGCTTAAAGCGAGGTCAATATCGGCAACTGTTAAGACTTGGGCGCCATGGAGTGTCCATTTGAGATATATAATTGTTCAACTCATGCTTTTTAATATTTAAACCGACAGAAGTCAAGTCTTCATATATTTTCAAAATAACTAATTATTTGTTTGCAAAATAACCGTATCCCATAAATAAATAAAACTACTTTAGAGATTTTCATCAGATAGACATAAAAATTGATCTCTATTTTGCGAATTAAGAATGAGAATCTCAATTGAGACATGACACATTAGACTAATAAATATATTTTTTAGTTTTACATTCGAGATATTCTAGTGATGGCAATAACTAGCCGCGATTGATGTTCTAATCTATCATGTACAATTTCGTTACATAACAAAAGATGTGACACATCCCATCCATAGGTCCAGACTTGGCTGGAAATGATCTACTCTGGCTGGTGCATATTTTGTTTATTTTTTTGTGGCAGGAGATCTTAGTTAGAACATACATTTTTTGGGTTAAGAGTCTATTACTGACATCCTATTGAGTAATTGAACCATTAATGTCACTTAATGAGCTTAAGGTCATTTTAGACAACTTCAAGTAGTTTAGGAACAAACAATTTCAAATAATGTGGTCAAATTGGGCGGAAGTGCAAAATATTTATAGAAAAGCCATTGTTATGTTTGTGGTCATCCAACTCAAAATCAATTGGCAACCAGTGGAGATAATCTATGCATTATGTTCTTGATTGCTAGTTACCTCTTCTCCCATGTGAGACTATTTTCACGCACCCTCTCAGTGTGTTGTGGTTAGCCTAACACGTGTTTTTTTTTTCGGGTAACGTAGACCACGTGTGGCTTTTAAGCCTATCACGTGTGGCTTTTAAGCCTATCATGTGTGGCTTTTAGCTCTGATACCATGTTATGTTTGTGGTCATCCAACACAAAACCAATTGACAATGAGCGGAGAGGATCTATGCATTATATTCTTGGTTGCTAGTTACCCCTTCTCCCATGTGAGACTTCTCACGCCCATAATTGCATTTCTACCCAAAACACAAAGAAGAACTCACCAACATTTGAATTTTTTTATGTTTAGATCTATCAAGATCATTTTCTAAATTTGATCTTTATCTTCATTTTGATTTATATATTTCTGAAACAAATCATCCATTTTAAGTGCAAAATATTCATAGAATTTTTTATTATGTGTTAGATCAAGAAGATATTTAAACCTTCGGTTTTATATTCTTCTTTTATGAAATCTATTAAGATCTTTTATAGATTGATGAAATCATTGGTTTCAAAAGTATTCTCCTACTAATTTTTGTCATAATCTTATTAAAAAGGTCGCGGCTTTAGGGAATAAAGAAAAATCTCCGGGGAATAAAAAATTAGTTGATAACAAATTGATTTAGAAGCATATTCTTGTTTTAATCCAAAAATTGACTTGATCGAACATTGCCCCCATAATCTCCATCTTCTCACTTCTTCTCTCTCATTCTCGTTTTCTCTCTCTCTCTTTCTCGTTTTCTTTCTATCTAAAGAAAAGTCCATCTGCGTTTACTATTAGTAAACCTTAAACCACCATTAGTGAAAGAAGATCTATTATTCATCTTTCTCTCTCTAAAAAGCAAACGACATGCATGAACTACCTTCTCTAAGTATCCTTCTCTGGTGGAGTGGCCCCTCCATTAAAGAGTACATCAAGATTCTCTTTCCTTCAGCGGTAAGGGAATCGGAACCACTTTATCTCCTTTCTTCAGCCAATCTGACTGTTAATTCAAGCCCATCTAATGATTTTAAACAGGCCCATGGAATTCACCAGTGGTGGATTGTTGGTGGATTGTTCGAACAATAGTGGGGCTTAAACCCTTGGGACAGTTTATGATCATCATGATTATCAGATAAATCTTTATACACAACTTCAAATCACTTTTCGTGTGAATTTTTTTCGTTCTATATTGGTGATGTCTTCTGTTATTTGGTACATCTCATATAAGGTTTTGTTACGGTTTCCTTATTTGATGATTTGAAAGGTGATTCATTATATTTAAAAAAAAAATCAACATTCTATTTCTTTCTCTAAAAATTATGTATAAAAACTCTACATAAATATAATTATAACACTAACCTGTTACCACTACAACATCAATGAACAAAAATTCCACCTACCCATCTCTCATTTTCCCCTCTGAAAACCTGCAACAACAAACCATAATCCATGGAATCTCTGAGTAAAATTCAACTCCTTCAAATCATTTGCTACTCTTTTAATCTTCACCCTTCTAACCCACTACACATTTTTATTCTTCACTCAATTCCTTCACTTTATTTCCATTAATTTCACTTTTTCTTTATCGTGCGCTTGGTGTTGGTGTTGTTTAATCACTCTAGATTATTCTTGTTACAAACTGCCGTTCGATTGGAAATCTAGTTACAAAATCGTCGAGTATTCTGTTCGACGGAGTAATGTTTGATCAAGTTAATTTTTGAGATAGAGAAGATGAAGATTAGGGGCCAATGTTTGATCAAGTTAATTTTTGGGTTAAAAATTATATTCCCCCGAGAATGTAAATAAAAATATGGATTCCCTATAAAAATTTATTCCCCGAAGAATTTTTTTTATTCCCCAAAGCCGCGGCCATTAAAAAATGTTAGTTTTTTTTTTTTGAAAGTTAAAAAATGTTAGTTAGGTATGGAAGTTCTTGACAGATTTTTCAAACATCATACAGCTTCAATTTTTGAAGTGTTGTCTCTGATAATAGGAATTTATGAATCTTAAATCTAAGGCTAGGGAGGTCTATAGCTGCCCCACATTCCTGTTATAGGATCTTTCATTTTTATTAAGTGACTACTTCCCCGTGTTTCTGGAACTCAAAGCGGTAAAATGGGAGTCAAAGCCTAAATTGCACTGTAATTGGAATGAACTATTTAACTTAAGGCTCGTAATTGGACTCTATCGCCGATAGCGGAACTGCTAATGATTCTTATTCTAATCCATCTAAGACTGGAACAGATCGATTCATAGCCCATGGGAGGTAAGGGTTTTAACAGATTAGGCAAATACAGAGAGAGAGTCCGATTTGCTTCCTGGTTTCATCAATCTTCAAGCAATTTGGTCAATCTTCAAGCGATTTCATCAATCTTCAAGCAATTTCGTCGATCTTCGAGTGATTTCGTCAATCTTCAAACAGTTTCATCAATTCTAAGCGATTTCATCAAGCTTCAATTTAAGTTTTCCGAGATTTGTGTTTTCAATTTGGGAGAGAGAGAGAGACGACAGAAGAGATGAAAGAGACTGCAGAAGAGAGGAGAGAGGGTGCGTGTTAGTGAACAGTACTGTGAGAAATCAATTTTACCATCTAAAAGGTGGTAAAAAAAAATCTGGATCATTTCCCACCTTTTTTTTCCGGACGAATTCGATTATCACATCCAAATGGCCAATCAAACACTGGAAAATGAACTTCCTATGAAAATCCTTTTCTTACTAGATTTTCCTAAGTATCAAACGGACCCTTATATGAGAAAAGAAAATGTAGTTAAGAATCATTACAAAAACTGAACATGTTTTTTGTATTTTACTCGAGTTGGAAAGTGGTGTCTTAATAAAAAAAAAATAGAACCCCTTTTCATCACAAGAAAAACAAGAACTCCTCCTAATTGTTTCTGATACTTACTCAAGACTTCGGCAACAAACTAAGGTGATGATTGTTTGTCTTTTTGTACGGTCTGAATCTGAATTGGCTGATCTGAATTTGCTAAATTATTCTGTAAGTTACATGTTTTTTAAATTTTACAAAAAATTTACGTTTATACCCCTATTTTTATGTCTTAATTAATAGTTTTACATTTATACCCCTATTTTATATTTTTCACAAAAAACCTAATTTTACAAAATCCTACTTTATCTCTTTCTTTCTAATAAAAAGAAAAACAAAACTCTAATGATGTAGACGCAGCGGAATAATTAAAGAACAATAAAATAAACTAGGAACAATTAAAGAAAACTGTACGAAACGATAAACTAAACTTAAATTCTTAATAACTCAATTGTTTTTCTCTTCAAGGTGAATAATAACATAGACTAGATCCCCTTTTATAAGATAATAAACCTTCCTAGATAGACTCAAACTAGGATTCCTAAAATAATAAACTACTCAAACATAGAAACTTTAAAATAAAGAAATATCAAATTAAAGTAACTTCTCTTCTACTAAATAAACTACTATTATGACTTAATAGGGTGTGGGCACGCGTGGACGTGGGCCCACACGCCTATGCGCCTGCATCAGCACCCTGTTCCCCAGAAGGTTCGTCCCGAACCGATTGTATGATGGAAGCAAGCTCATCAGATCCTTTCGTAATCGGTAACAATGTGATAATCTTCTTCATCCATGGAAATTCAAAAACGTTCAAACGGCCCTTGTAAATAGCATCCACATCCGACTGCCAAGGACGTCCCAAAATAATATGACAAAGATCCATATCGGTAACATCACAAGTAATGTCAGATAAATAGAAAGAGCCAAAAGAGAGGGAAAAAGTACACATTCGATCAACACGGGTTGCAGTACCGGATTGAATCCAAGCAGTATGATAAGGGTGTGGTTTAGGGATAGTAGGAATACCCAAGGAAGCCACAAGTTTGGAAGAAATCAAATTTTCCACACACCCATTATCAATAACAATCGTACAAACTTTGTTCAAGACCGTTCCTCGTGTAACAAATAAATTTTTCCGTTGAGAAAGATCATGTTCAAGAGGAGTAAAAAGTACCCGACGAGTTACTAACATAACACGGTCACCTGAATCCGGGTCAATATTGACATGATCGGCCTCCTCATCCAAGTAATCCTGTTTTTCCACTAAATTTGCCTTACCACGTAATGGGCAATTATTAGAATAGTGACCTGTCTCAAAGCAACGATAACACTTACCTGGAGGTTGTTTTTTGTAAGGATTTTCAGGAACAATCTTAGCTTCGTCATCCGTTTGTTTCAAAAGATCAGTATCATCAGTAGGTTTTCGAATATAATTAGGACGATTGTAGTTTCCCCTGAAAATTGATCTAGAATCCGATTCAAAAGATCGAGCCACACTAATACATTCCGATACGGAAGAGAAAGGACGGAGGTTGACAAGATCTTTAATGTCACCTCGAAGACCATCCTTAAATTTTTCCAATTTCATGGATTCAGTATCGGGTAGATTAAGCCGAGTACTTAAACGCTGAAATTCGGAGGCATATTCATCAACTGAACGTCGTCCTTGACGACAACGAAGATATTCCAGACATAACTGATTTTCATAATCGGGAGGGAGGAAACGGGCCATCATAAGTGGTTTAAGTTCAGACCACGAGGATATGGGAGGAAGATTAGATAACCGTCGTTGTTCAGATTCTTGTTTCCACCATGTTAACGCTGTTTTTGAAAGATAGCCAGTGACACATCTAACCTGTTCTTGTCCATAAACCTGCATAACATCAAAGAAGATTTCCATTCGAGCTATATAATCCAAAAAGTTTTCAATGTTGATGGAACCGTCAAAAGCCGGGACGTCCATACGGATATGATACATAGAAGAAGGTGGTGTAGAATCGTGATCATCCTCTAGGTGGTAGTCATCTGGATCATTATACTTGGGACGGGGACGAATATAACGGTTACGTTGCATGGAACCGTTATGGTGTGGTTCCGTAAAGGTTGGTCGGTTTTTGAATCTAGTTGGTTCATAATAGTTGGATCGGTTGGGTTGACGGGCTTCATGATGGTAAGGGTTGTAGTCGGCCTCAAATTGGTCTTCTCGGTTTTGGTTATTGAGTAATGGGAACCCTATGTCTCGGTTTGGAGTGGGTCTGTTCGGTACTGGTTCGGGTAGACGGGTTCGGTTAGGGTTGTAGCTATCGGTAAAATCATGGGTTGGGTGGTTGACGGTTTCCGGTTCGTGTTGATGGGAGGGGTGGTGATGATCGGTTTGGTGGTGAGGAGAGGGTGTTCCTCGGTTGGGCGTGAGGTGTGGTGAGATGGCACGAGAGTGTTGGCGAATAGGTGTATCCATGATGGGCCGTGAGGGTTCGGTTCGGTGGCTTTGAGTTTGGGTTTCGAGTGGGGTGGTGTTCGGTGAATAGTATTGCCTTGGTGTTTGAAAAGGGTATGGTTGGGTGGTACTTGGGTTGGTAGTGGAATAATGGGAGAATGAATCGGGTTTGTTCGATGTTAGTTGTTCGTTGAAAGAGAAAGGTGGTGTTGTGGGGTTTATGAGTGAGAAAACCGGTGATAGTGGTGATGTAGGGTTGATGTGAATCGGGATTGGGGTCGTGTTAGGTTGACCAAGTATGGAATTTGAAGTTGGTGTTGTGGTTGGAAGTGATAATGATGCTTGAATGGAAGTAGGAGAAGAAGGAGTAGTAGTAAAAGAGGGAGACTTACATATGCCTTCGAGTTGTTTAGATAGCTTCATGATCGAATCATTGACTTGATCGAATTTTTCCATAGTTTCCTTCTTGTGATTTTCGAATTTTTCCATAGTTTCATTCTTGTAATTTTCGAAAGCTTCTTCCAATTTTGTAACCGAGGATAACTTCTTGTTGATGTTGTCCCATTCGGAGGCAAAAGTTGGTGTCTTCTCTTTGATTGTTGGAGTAGGAACGGTAGGATTAACCATTGTGATTGGTTAAAAAAAATTTTGGCTCTGATACCACTTGATGTAGACGCAGCGGAATAATTAAAAGAACAATAAAATAAACTAGGAACAATTAAAGAAAACTGTAAGAAACGATAAACTAAACTTAAATTCTTAATAACTCAATTGTTTTTCTCTTCAAGGTGAATAATAACATAGACTAGATCCCCTTTTATAAGATAATAAACCTTCCTAGATAGACTCAAACTAGGATTCCTAAAATAATAAACTACTCAAACATAGAAACTTTAAAATAAAGAAATATCAAATTAAAGTAACTTCTCTTCTACTAAATAAACTACTATTATGACTTAATAGGGTGTGGGCACGCGTGGACGTGGGCCCACACGCCTATGCGCCTGCATCACCTAAACTCCTCATTCTCTCTTTTTCCATCTCTCAGTCTCTCTTTCCCACTCTGACAAATCTATTTCTCTGACAGCTAGATCTATCTCTCAGCAAGATCTTTCTGTCTCCGACGGGGAAGTCTAGCTCTCTCTCTTTATCTCTTTCACTTTCATTTCCTCTTTCTTTCTCTCACTGACAAGATCTCTATGTCCCTTCGACAAGATCTCTCTATCCTTCCGATGAGATTTCTCTAAATGAAGATCTGGTGAGTTCAGTTATCTATCACTCTCTCTACCCCTCTAACTGATCAGCCTAGTTAAATCCTCGCAAGATCCAACGAGGGTTTCATCTTTCTTTCTCTCTTTGTTCCTCTTTCTCTCAGTTCTTCTTTCTTAGTTCCTCTCTCTAAACAAATCGAATCTGGTGGTGTATGCTCTGATTTTGGGTTATTTTGTGGTGTCAGTCGAGTTTCTGGTGGTGGTAGTCTGATGGTGGTGGTGGTGGTTTTCGGTTTCTGGTGGTGGTTTTTGATTTTTGTTGTTGGTTCTCGGTTTTTGGTGTTGGTTGTCAGTTTTTGGTGGTGGTGGTTGTCGGTTTTTGGTGGTGGTGGTTGTCGATTTCCGTTGGTGGTGGTGGTTGTCCGTTTCTGGTGGTGGTGGTTGTCGGTTTCCGGTGATGGTGGTCAGTTGTGTTGGTGGTAAATATTTGAGTATAAAATATTTCTAATTCACGGGGTCATTAGTGTCATGTAACGTATTTAAGATATTATGCCTCTATTTCAGACTTGTTTTGAAGTCTAGAAATTGTGGGTTATTTTTCAGCTCATTCAGACATGGACTCAATTCAGCCAACATTTCAGATTTCAATAAATAAGAAAAACAAACATCTGAAATCTGAATTGATCCCCAATTCAGATTTTAGATCTGAAAAAGTAAAAAAAAAAAAAAAAAAAATAGCACCTAAGTAGTGTGGACTTACTAGGCTTGCAAGAATAACAGAGAAGAGTAAGAGCATCTCCAATACAAGACTCAGGAAAAATTCTAAAAATCCTAAGTGAAGGGTGAAAGGTGAATCTCTAAATAGTCTCTTTTCTATCTGGTCAATTAGAGATACTTTATTTGAAAGCCTTCTCTAATGCAACACTTATGAGAAACTCAAAAAATCTATATTTCGATATAAAAATAATTGATTTACTTATGTGGTACTTAGAGATCCTCATGAGGACGCTCGAAATTTTGCATTGGCGATGGATTTTAAAGAGAAACTCGGTAAAAATCCAATGCAAGATTCAATAAAAACTCTAAAAATCTTATGTGATGAAGTGTGAAAAGTGGATCTCTAAATGGTCTCTTTCCTATCTGGCCATTTAGAAATACTCTATTGGAAAGCCTTCTCCAATGCAACACTTGGGGGAAACTCTAAAAACCTATGTTTTAATATAAAACTCATTGATTTTCTTATGTGGCACTTAGAGATCCTCAAGATGACACTCGAAATTCAAAAGTGTCCTCTTACGGATCTCTAAAATAAATCTTGACATATCATTCTAGAGATTTATGTTGAGTTTTGCACTGGAGATTGATTTTAAAGAGAAACTCAAAAAAAAATCCTATGTTGCACTATAAGATTTAGAGTTTGGAGTGTTGCATTGGAGATGCTCTAAGATAATGATGCAGGGGCACCCGGCGTGGAGACTATTTCCACGACCGGACCCGGTCATGGACCAACCGGCCAGAGAGAGTAGATTTAGGAAGTCCTAATTTTAGTATGATTATTATTTAATTTAGGTTTAGGAATTATACTATTTTAATATTTCCAATAATTGGAAAGGTCCAGATTTAAGTCCAAGTTATTTAGGCAGTTGCAGTATTTAATTATTTAGGAAGTCTAATTCAAGTCTATCTAGGAAAGTCCAGAATCCTATAAAAGGATATCTAGTTTGTCTATTATTCGCAGATTGAGAGAAAAACCCCATTGAAGTTTTAATCAAGTTTATTATTTAGAGTTATTTGATCTTTATTTTCATCGTTCTTATTTAATTATTCATCTCTTTTAATTCCGTTGCGTTTCTACATCAGATAATATATAATGCATTTTTCCTGTTAAACCCTAAAACTAAGTTGTACGGGCTAGGAGCTAAACAAGCCCACCGACCAATTAGGTGGATTTACAATAGTTGTCTTTCAATTTGAAAACAATCTAAAGAGAGAAAGTGGTCTAATCCAACAACATCCAATCAATAATGCGGGTGGGTGTTGAATGAGAATCAATCGTCAATGCCGGTAGGCGTTCAAATGTAGTCTCGACAGATTCTGCGGGTCTTTCGCAAAAATGTTTGGTATTAGTCAAAGAAGAGGAGAGAGACAGAGATGCCTCATCCTCAAACAAGAGGTCACAAGAACTTGGTTCAAAGGGATAGACTGCTTCGTTTCTTGTAGAACCGAGAGGTCTCGAGGAGAAACTGAATTTTATAAGAAATGAGACTCGAAAACAATTGTGAAACCAAGACCCTCTTGGTGATGAGGAAAACGCCTGAGTGTCTGTGAGAGAAAAAAAAAAAGTTAACTTGAAGAAACGAATTATGTTTTGATTCGAAAATATAGTTTTGTAACACGGTAGGGTCTTCTTTTGATACTTTCTAATCTAAATTTGTATGCGGATCAGCTAACTTCAAAGCTGATGAAGTTGCTAAACTTACTAGAAACTCTCTTACTAAAGAATGGCAATCTGTAAGACCACTCTTAGAGATAACTGCTAGGTTGTAACTGTTTTTTGTTCTCTAATGGCAGTTTCTCCTTAATAGAAACAGTAGGATCTGATTTTGCTAATATAGATATGTGATCACGAAGAAGATTATAATAATGTAATAATTCTTAAAGAAAACGATACTTTTTTGTGTGACAATAACCTTAATTGAGCTTGAGGTACCGTCTGAAATTTTTAGAATTCAAGCTTGGAGAAATAACGGAGAACAATGAGACAATAATCTGGATACAATATATAGTCTTTACTGATTTTTTGTTTAAGACTATACATAGCAGTTCTCACTAGGGTCCGTAGACGAAAGAAATACTAAAAGAGTTTAAAAATAACAGAACACTAGATTTCAGGAACTAAGACTAATCAGGATCTTTGTCATCTTCTATTCTTGGTCGGCTAGAAGGGTGTGCATACATTGGTCTCCCTCTTCGCCAATTGGAAATAAAATAAGGTATTTCCATAGATCTAGAGTTTTATATTGAATGAATAAATACATTTTTTTCAATGATGTCATAGTTTATATATATGGTGACTTTTTCCAGTTTGAAATTAATTGTAAGTAAAGACATAAATGTATAGTATTTCCGCCAAGAGAAAAGTTCAGCTAATTTATATTTTTATATAGTGGTTTTGATGTATGCACACTGATAATTACATGTACTTGTTTATACTGTTAAAATGCATTAGTCTTTTCTTAATAAGTAACTCAGTCCCACTTCTGTATTTTAATGTAATTTTAATATCAGGTGTTTCAACAAAAGAAATTAGAGTGAAGATCGAAATCCACGTAAGACAGCCTAAACAAACACATCTGGTATATACTTCGTGTGTCTTTATATACGCAAGAGTGAGATGTACAAAAAAATTAAAGCCAACGCTTTGGGGAAAGCTAAATAGTTTTCAGGGTGTGAAATTTTAAAGGGAATATGTAAACCTGGAGAAATATATTTTATGGGGAAATTTTTCACCTCACCTCTCTCTCACCACCTCACCTCTCTCTCACCACCTCACCTCTCTCTCTTCTCCGACAAGGTCGCCGACCTGAAATTCTCTCTCTTCTCCTTTTCCGGCCAGCGACCATGAATTTTTTTTTCACTTCATCTCTCCTCTCTCTCTAAAAAAAAAAAATTCATCTCCTCTCTCTCTCTAAACTCCGGCGAAGGGGGTTTCCCTTCGCCGGAGATCTGCTCCGGCAGACCTTGAAGGTCTGTTCCGGCGGACCTTCAAGGTCTGCCGGACGACCTCCGGCAAAGGGAAACCCCTTTCACCGGAGTTTAGAGAGAGTGGAGATGAAAAAAAAAAATTCTGGAGAGAGAGGAGAGATGAAATTTAAAAAAAAAAATATTATTTTTTATGTTTGAAGGTCGCCGGCCGAAAAATTGACCGACCGGCGACCTTTGCCGGTGAAGATGATGAAGTGGAGGAGAGAGAGAAAAGGTGAGGTGGAGAGAGATAGGTGAGGTGGGAGAGAGAGAGGTGAGGTGAGGTGGAGGTTTTTATTTCCCCATAACAACTTACAAAATAAAATTGTCAAACAAAATTGACTAATTTTTTACCAAGTCTTCACACCCCGGAAACAATTTAGCTTTCTCCTAGCCAAAATTAAAGTTTCCCTAGTGAACATTATGGCTACCACCACTCTACGTTTTATATTATTTTAATTTCATATGTCATTAGTCACTACCCTTTTTGTTATTAGTTAGAAAACCTAAATCTTCTACAATAAGCTAAATGTAATTTGTTGAGACTTCAGAGATCATTTAACAAAAACAATTTGTTGTTGGGTAGTACTTTTAAATAAATAAAATTGAGTTAATTCCTATATGGCCCCCTACTTTGTGACCAGCTTCCTTTATGACCCCCTTTTTTTCGTAAATTCAAATATGACCCCCTATTTTCATGGAAATATCCTAACTACCATTCCTTTAAATCTTTTTCCAAAATAAAATCAAAAAAACAAACATAATTCCACCTCACTTCCCTCTCCACCACTTATCTCTCTCCACCTCACCTCTCTTCCCAAATCATCTTTCTCTCTCTCCAACTCACCTTTTTCTCTCTCCACCTCACCTCTCTCTCTCTCCACCTCACTCTATCTTCTCCGATGAAGGTCGCCGGCCGGAAAATTTTCCGGCCGACGACCTTCAACCTAAAAAAAAAAAAAAATTTTTTTTTTTTTACTCTCATCTCTCTCTCTCTCTATAAAACCTCCGGCGAAGGGGGTACCCTTCGCCGGAGTACGGGTCTGTTGAAGAACAGACCCGTACCCTTCGCCGGAGTTTTTAGAGAGAGAGAGAGATGAGAGTAAAATAAATAAATTTTTTTTTTATTTTTAGGTTGAAGGTCGCCGGCCGAAAAATTTTCCGGCCGTCGACCTTCATCGGAGAAGATAGAGTGAGTTGGAGAGAGAAAAAGATGATTTGGGAAGAGAGGTGAGGTGGAGAGAGATAAGTGGTGGAGAGGGAAGTGATGTGGAATTATGTTTGTTTCTTTGATTTTATTTTGAAAAAATGTCCATGAAAATAGGAAGCCATATTTGAATTTACGAAAAAAATAGGGCCATAAAGGAAGCTGGTCACAAAATAGGGGGCCATATAGGAATTAACTCAATAAAATTCAATAGTTCCTAATCAACTTGACAAAAAAGAACTATATGATTATCTTATTTAGGTCCTATAATGCACTAAACAAATGGAAGAAAATAAAACAAAGAGGAAATCAAAAAAGAAAGAAAACAAAAGAAAAAAGGGAGCACTTCTGTGGAGTTCTTTTTTTTGTTGAAAGTTCTGGGGAGTGTTTAATGTACAGAATATTCCAACCAATACTTATTCCAGTAGGGTCGCTTTGGGTGGTGCATTATTGAAAAATGACAATGTGACGTAACCAAAGCCCAAGGAGGTGATTTATGCTTGCATGGAGGAATCTTGTGGGTAGGCCTAGGGACTAAGGGTGGTGGTCGACTGCTCGTGATAAGTCTCTTCTCACCCGAAGATGGAAAATAGATTAATTTTAGTTCGTCCCTCTAAAAATAACTAATTTCTTTCAGCAACAAAAAAAAAAGGCCAGCGCTTTGGGAAAAGCTAAATAGTTTCCGGGGTGTGAAGACTTGGTCAAAAATTGGTCAATTTTGTTTAGGGGGAAAGCAAAATACTTCTCCACCTCAGCTCTCTCTCTCTCCACCTCACCTCACTCTCTCTCCACCTCACCTCTATCTTCTCCGATTAGGTCGCCGACCGGAAAATTTTCCGGCCGGCGACCAAATCGGAGAAGACAAAGAGGTGAGGTGGAGAGAGAGTGAGGTGAGGTGGAGAGAGAGTGAGGTGAGGTGGGGAGAGAGTGAGGTGAGGTGGAGATAGATTGAGGTGAGGTGGAGTGTTTTTTTTATTTCCCCTTAAAATTTATTTTCCCGGAAAATCTCTAAAATTCTACATATTCCCTTTAAAATTTCACACCCCGGAAACTATTTAGCTTTCCCCAAAGCGCTGGCCAAAAAAAAAAAAAGTACATAACTAATTCATTAAAATGACCCCCTTAAAAGATAATCAACTTTCAAACGAACCTTATTTCAATTTTTTGCCACTCAACTTAAATAGTTGACTATTGTCTGCAATTTTTACTCTTCTTTTGAAAATTAGTTTCTTATTTCCTATTTTTTCGTAAAGTTGATCAAAATGGACTCAGTAAAACAAGATCAGTTTTTAGTGGTTCAAAGCGATCATAAATTTTGTGACCTTACTTAGAGAGTTAACTGAGTTAATACGTTATGTCAACTTTATGAAAGATAATAATTCGAAATGAAAGATCAATAACAAAAAGCGAATAAATTACAACTAATGCTCGAAGATTAATAAAACGAAAGAAAAATAATTTTGTTTGACTACTTCCCGTGGATGTATGTCTAGTGAAAAATATAATGATCTACTTCTTTTTTTTTACTTTTTATATCTGGACGGACTTCTAGAAACTAAAATAATTTTTGTTCTTTAAACTATTGTTCATAATGTGTCACTTTTTTTAGGCCAGTATTTTGGAGAAATAAAGATATTTTTCGGAGTGCAAAGACTTTGTAATAAGTTGGTCAATCATCTGCAGTTGCTAGTTCATAATGTGACACTTCAGTCTTGATTAAGGTGGTTCAGGTCCTAGAAATGGTGAACAACATATAACATCATTGCGGGAGGATGATTGGGTGGACGAGGACGATTTGATTACTTGTACTGCAGTTAAATCGTCTGCAGTTGCTTGTTCTAGTTCTTCGCTGCCACATAAAAGTACGGACTTTGAACCTCAACTTGAAGACCAGAGTGTCATACTTGGACCGACACCAGATGTGGTCTTCAAAAAGAGCATTTATCCACAATTATGTGGGAGGGGTATCGTCGGTGCAATCATACACAAATGTCTTTTACTCCCTTTATGTTGTTTATCATTTGTTTCTTTGAATACTAGTATTGAATTAAAACCAGTATCTATGTTAGATTTCAATTTTTTGGCCATTAACTTGGTTTAGTTTGTTTAGTCTTTATGAGATCTATCACAATCGAATAGCATTGACATTTAGAGGAGATATACCAAGTAATCTTTATGATATTAGATTGAATTTCAGAGAGAAACTAACAAGGAATTTTTTAAAGGCACTCCAAATTTTCCCATAACCAACCAAACAGTGGAACTTGATTTTCATATAAGAAAGAAAGTCATTTTCTTTCCCATCAGAAAATGTTGATTTTCTTACTCAGCATTTTCTTACGTATCAAACGGACCCTTAGCCTCACACATTAGCAGACAATCTACCTTTTTTACTTCCTCTTAGTCTCTCACACATCTGTTATACTCTTATTCCGATTGAAGTGTCTTCAAGAACCACTGAAGTTGGAGTGTTAGAGCATCTCCAATGGGACACTTTAACAAACACTCTAAAAGTCCTAGTTGTCAAGGGCCAATAGAGATTCTCTTTCCTAAATGTCAATATAGAGACACTCTAATTTTTGTTGGTCTCCAATGGAGATCTCTGAAGTGTCTATACTTAATACACATGTCCTTCTTCAATTCAATAGATTAAAAGTAGTTGAAAAACAAGATTTTCTATTGGTTGAAATTTAAAAGTAACACTTAGAGAGTCTCAAGTAGACACTCTCATATTAGAGTTTCTCTCTCTAGACACTTTATAATAAATGTGTCCACCTCATATTAGAGTGTCTAATAAAGTGTTCCATTGGAGATGATTTTTTAACAAAAAACTCCAAACAGTCTATGTGACACTCTAAGTGTTAGAGATTGAGTGTCCCATTGGAGATGCTCTTAGCTGTGACTAATCTCTCACACTTCTCTCAATCTCAATCTTCCATTTTCGCCATTGACCGATGAAGTCGAAGTCTTAGCAAGAAGAAGAAGAGAGAAACGAACATAGTGGTCTTCTCTGAATCTGATTTTTTTGTAAAGTTTCATTTTTATCTATGTTTTTAAGTTCTCTCTATCTATATTCTGTAAAAATTTCATTAATAGGTAATAGATCTATGAATAGATATGATGAACGAACAAGTGGTAAATAAACTAACAGATCTGATATGAACCAGATTGAAGTATTGAACGGTTCAAATGAATCGAAGTCTTGGAATATGTTGAATCATTTGAGTGAACAAAAGTTCTGTTGATTTGAGTAGGGTTTAGGTTTTAATTTTATGTTCCTTTTCTATGAGTTCTATCTATGTAATTTTATTTTCCTCTTTTATGTTTGATGGATGAAAATCAAGTGTTCAATTTTTTTGTTCTCTGAGCCCGCGACCCGACCGCCCGCGACCTGACCGCAACCCGAGCGGGCTCGCAGGCAGAAACGAGTCGTGGGTACTCTGAGTGTCAAATTAGGCCGGTCCGATCCGCCTGGCAGTCAATGGTGGGCTTGAACTGTTGGGATCCCTTCCTATAATAAAAGGACTCCTAGTTGAAATAGGATTTCCCTTATTCCTTATTTGGGAAAAAATAAAAACTTCTATTTTTTCAAGCCTAAAAAGGAATTGCTATTTCTATTGGTAAACCTCCCTATTTATCATTACAAAAGGGAATGAAAGGGAAGAGATTATTTACAACTTTTAGAACAAAGAGAAGTCAGAGAAAGAGAGATTTCTGAAGTGGTTCTTTCAAGAGAGATTGAAAGAGAAGAATATTGGTTTAAAGAAAAGAAGATTATTAATCTTGTGAAGCAATTTAGTTTGTGGTTATCTTCTTCAATATAGGATGTGTTCAAATCCTAAGGAGTAAGAGATTACTATTTCTTTGTTTCTTTGTCCAGTTTATCCACCATAGTTTTGATGAAGAGTTGTTATCCAAGAGTGTTTCTACACATCTTGAAGAATTGGTTAATTTCCTATTTCTTTAGGGAAGAATTGTGTACCCCATTATTTAATCATAGTGGAAGATTTCTGGATTAGGTCCTGTGGTTTTTTACCTTCTATCTTGGAGGGGTTTTTTGCCACGTTAAATTATTTTGGTGTCTTTGATTTTACTTTTACATCGTTTATCTTCATATTCCTGAACAAGTTAATTAGGTTATTTTTCCTAACAAGTGGTATCAGTTTCATGGAAAGTCTCTACAAAACTTATTCCGTAGAAATAAGAGTTCTTTCGTTTGGTAGTCATTTATTATTCCATGGAATTACGAACTATGTTATTTGGTTGACAACTAACTTCTACAAATATAATATTCAATTAACAATTTTTATTTACCCTTTATGTAGTCAAAATGACATTTTTACCCTTATGTTGCCAAAATCACATTTTCATCCTAATGTTGTCCAAATTACATTTTTACCCTTATGTTGCAAACATTATATTTTACTACTATGTTGTAAAATTATTTAACCTGTGTCGCTTTGCTAACTTAATAGTATAGAATGTCAAATTTTTAATAAATCAAGATAAAAATATAAATTTGGCAACGTACGGATAAAAAAAGATTTTACTAATATAAAAGAGTAAAATTGTCATTTTAATGTAAAAGTGCAGACATTCCAGTTTTACAAGATAAATGTAACAATGTCATTCAAAGCACAAAAAGCTAAAAATGTCATTTTCGTATACGAGGGTAAAAATGTCATTTTGACAACTTAACAATAAAATGTCAATTTGATATTATAAAGCGGTAAAAATGTATTTTTGAATATATAAAGCCAAAATATCATTTTGACAACTTGGTAAACATGTCTTTGGTAAGAAGGACAAAAATGTTATTTGCCCAATGTATAAGTAAAACTTTATTTTGCTAAATTTTATGGATAAAGATGTTATTTTGAACATATATAGAGATAAATATTAAGTTTCAAGTATCTGCATATATTAAAATATTTTGATTTTGACTTTCCACGGAAGCTAATTTCGAGGGGGGCAAGGAATTAAAAGTGGACTATTTATGTAAATTGGTTATCTACGGAATTAAAGTCATCGAATCATACTTCGTATCAAAAGGTGGAAATAGAAGATATCTAACACACCCTTAGATTTTCGTCTTAAGATTTATAGTACCGAAATTGGCAAGATTAAACTAATACTGAAATTTTATTGATAAACTAAATGAATAAAACAACTACTAGGCCCCCTTTATGTAGCCTTATAGTTTCCTAAACCTAATCAAATTCGAAATAACTTCTAAAAAATAAAATACTAGAATCCTAAAATTATAAAACTACTAAAAATATTAATTCTCTACAAACCCAAAATATGAAACTACTAAAATAACTAGATTATTTTTTAGAGTTAATTCTTATTTGGCCCCTACTTTGTGACCAGCTTCCTTTATGGCCCCCTGTTTTCCGTAAATTAAAATATGATCCCTTTTTGTTAACACCGTCAGTTAACTTTAGTGGTTAACTCTTTTGTTTCCATTATTGTCCTTGTTATAAAAGAGATTTTGGAGATTCAAATTTGACCCCCTTACAAATATGGGTTGATTCCCAAAAAAAATTAACTTGTTTAGAAAAAATTAAGGGACCAAAGTAGAATTTGTTTTAAAAATATTAAAAGACACTTCTCTCACCTCCATCGCATCACCTATCTGTCCCACATCATCACTCACCTGCCACCTCACCATCTTCTCCGGCGATGGTCGCTGGCCGGCAAAAATTCCGGCGACCATCAATTCTTTTTTTCTTCTCTTTTCTTTCTCTATTTTTTATCTAAGATTCTTGAGTTATTTTCCGAAAATGTGATCAACGAGGAAATCACGATCTGATGGTCCAGATCAGACCCATGGATTGGTATGATAAAAGAACACATGAACTCAATATTCACGAATGCCTCTTCTCTCCAAATGTAGCTCTTGCTAACAGTCACCTCTCGCCTATATATATGCCCTCAAATAAGATTTTTATTTAACTTTGAGTAAATATAGAGGTAAAAGCATCCAAGATTTCTTCAATACTTATTGACGTTTGTTAGATTTTTCAGATCCAAAGTACCTTTGCTTCGAAAAGACAATCTGTTATATCTGGAATTCAAACTTGAATACAAATAATTTGTTCTACGGATAGGATTTATTTTTTATTTCTAATCAAATTCAGAATGATATAAAAGACTTGTTTTTTTATTGTTTTACAGAAATAATACGATAATCAAGTGATTATAAATCACTACCAGTAACAATTTTAAGACATTAAACAAGATGTATACTGAAAGGTGTATTCTGTTTTTCAGAAAAATGACAACCACTGTTGATTCTGAAATAAAACCAATGGTCCAACCATCATGCTGAAAAACAAGAGAAGTTTTGCTGCATTGATTTTAAACGCTGACAACAAAAAAATGTTGTTTATCTGACTACCCTTGGGTTGGTCAAATATTTAACCGAGAACAAATCGGTGTTAAATGAAAATGGTGATGTTCAACACGTTTCAGCAATAAAAGCATGGTATCAGAGCTAGGGCCACACGTGTTCCGCGTTATCCAAAAAAAAATACGTGTTAGGCTAATCATGCCACACGTGAGGGGGCGTGTGAGAATAGTCTCACATAGGAGAAGAATTATCTAGCAACCAAGAATATAATGTATAAGTCCTCTCAACTCGTTGCCAATTGTTTTTGGGTTGGATGACCACAAACTTAACAAAAATTACATTAATGAATACTTACCACAAACACAAAAAGAAAAAAAAAAAAAAAAAAAAAAAAAAAAAAAAAAAAACCGAAGATTTTAATTTACTTACCTAATCTTGAGTATAATTGGTTAAATAATTAATACCCGTGATTGAGGAGACAATTGATAAAATGCATAAAGTCACACTAGATTTTTGTTTGCAGGACGAAATGGGTATTCCATAATTTTGAAGTTAAAAAGACCATCATTTGTGCCTGATAGGTAATTCGGGAAATTGTATTGGGTACATGAGTCTGAAAGTAAAGAGTGTAAACCCAATTACCAATTAAAAATAAGTAATTTCAATCTCACATTTTATTCAAAAAGGTGAGTTAAAAGAAAAACTTACTATTATTTCTTACAAGAATTCCTTCTCTAACTAATATATTGACTATGAAGAAGAAATTCATTTTGCAATCCCAAACCTTTTGGCATTTTGAACTAGGCTTTTGGACAAAGGAGGGTCACATTTTCTCGGTGTGTCAATATCAAAAGTCGGTAGGGCTCAAAAAGATATTTTTGTGTTTGAAAAGACTGAACTCAAGAAAAGTATACATACCTTCATAAATTTGCACCATCAAAGTTCCAACTATCCAAGTATTCTAGAATCTTAGACTGTTGTATAATTTGCATTGAATTCCTTCGTAAAGAAGAGAAGAGAAGCAGGGGCTGATCAGACTTTGGGTCAGAGTAGGCTGTAACCATCCCTAACTTTATGTAAACCCATATTAGAATTGAAATTTAGCACATCCTAAAAACAACTTAAGGGCTATTGTATTTTTCTTAGTATGGATGGTGGTTAGGTGATATATAATTAGTTAAATATGGTATGTGTCTGGAAGACAATGATTGTATCGTTTTGAATGTAATCAGAGATAAACGGATTGAGGAAAAAAATCTTGTTTGTAAAACAGATTGTTAGTATTCTAATTTGAATTTCAGATACGAAATGTTTATCAAATAAAATAAGATTAGATGGTATAGAAGAGAATCAAATTATAAGAACCGAGGCGAGTGATCTCTTTCCTTAAGACATTAATTGGCTATGTTTATTGTACCAATAGTATAGGTGAAGTCTCTTCCACAACACACTGAATTACCTTTTCGAATCAAAGGTACTTTTCTCTTAAAATCTATTATTCAGAGTGTATTTTTAAGTCTGATTTTATAGCATATTTACAGGTGAGAGGTGACTGTTAGCAAAAGTCATGAAGTTAGCCACTAAAAGGCCTAAGCGCCCTTAGGCCTACTCGCAGTTAAGCATTGCTTCATTAATACTTTAGGAAGATAGAGCAAGTTAATATAAACCTTCATCTTTCTCTTAATCATGCAATGTGGGACTATCTTTAGCTAGTTCCCATCTTCCCATGTTAATACTCAAACTTAGAAAAACTTTTTACTCATATGAACAGTTTTTTAGCAAACCATAGCTTGAAATTCAAGCTCTAGACGAGACGGACGCAACAGTGTGTTCCTGGAGTTGTTTCGGCGACAGAAACCTTATCAAAATTGTAAAACATGCTCCGACTGGAGGTGTAGATTCCGACATAGTATTCCTAGCAAGGCAGCTCAGATCGTCATAGTGTTGGTGGCTCAAAATACTGTTCATGAATTTCGGCAATGCCAACGACAATATTATATTTTTTTCTGTATGATTGAACATACCAAGAGGCGAATTTAACTAGTGAATTCTCCTGCAATTATGTTGTTTGGTTTTGGCTAGTTCTTTTTCCAGGACAGGGTTTAACTTTTGAAGATATATTATCTTCATTTGTTTATTTCTCAAATTCCAATGAGTTTGTCTCTAATTTCAAAATAAATTCTTTCTTTCCCTATCTAAGATAGAGTTTGCACGTAAATTTTTTTAGGGTTATTTCTCTAATGGCCCCCAACTTTGTGACCAACTTCCCGCTTGGCCCCATACTTTACGAGAAATACCCATATGGCCCCCTTCGTTATAACACCGTTACTCTCTCTCTTCCATTTCTTTTCTCTCTCCTCCAGCATGTTTTCTCTCTCTGCCACCTCGTTAAAAGCAGCCACATCATCGTCTTCACCGGCAGGGTCGCCGGCCGGCCAAATTTCCGACCGGCGACCTTCATCTTTTTATTTTTTCTCTCTCTCTCTAAAATTTTTTTAAAAAAAATTCTCTCTCCTCTCCTCTCTCTTTCTGAACTCCGGCGAAGGGAAACCTTCGCGAAGCTAGGCCTGTTCATCACGAACAGACCAGATCAGGGTCTGATCGTGATGAACAGACCCAGATCGTGATGAACAGACCCAGATCGTGGTTTGTTCGTGATGAACTGTTCATCATCTGGTCTGTTCGTGATGAACAGACCTAGGTCCGGCGAAGGTTTCCCTTCGCCGGAGTTTAGAGAGAGAGAGAGGAGAGAGAATATTTTTAAAAAAAAAAATTTTAAGAGAGAGAAGAGAGAGAAAATTTAAAAAAAAAAGTTTGAAAGTCGCCGGCCGGCGACTTTACCGGTGAAGACGATGATGTGGCTGCTTTTAACGAGGTGGCAGAGAGAGAAAACATGCTGGAGGAGAGAGAAAATAAATGGAAGAGAGAGAGTAACGGTGTAATAACGGAAGGGGGTCATATGGGTATTTCTCGTAAAGTAGGGGCCCAAGCAGGAAGCGGGTCACAAAGTTGGGGGCCATTAGGGAAAGAACCCTTTTTTTTATTTCGAAACAACAAGATTCAGATCATAATTTTCTAATAGATAGACAAATATATTACCAAAAAATTTGCATTTCTAACTAAATTAGAGTTTTTTTTTTGTTGTTGAAACAACTAAACTAGAGTTTGCTATTTAAACCAACTACTTGTTTGTCATGAGAAATGATGGGCCTAAAAGGTTACCCTGAATAGGACTACACCCGCAAGTGCACGGGTGTCAAGTTGTAATTTCCCGGTAAGACCGGTTCGTTCCTCAGAGACTAAGTCAAACTCAATTTAATCTTAAAACTATTGTGATTTTCAAAAGTGGTCTGATTGGTAATATGATTCAAATAAAAAGATAACAAATAAACTTTAAATAACACTTAAGTTGATATTCAGAAAAGGGGTATCTAGGGTTTTCGAATCCGTCCACGTGACAATCCTAAATGTGATATATATGCCTTAGTCAACTAAGTTCTTTATTTTACTCGGGTTCTATCACATGAACGCTCTAGAACCCGGAAGATGTTGTCATTAAAAGCAATAAGGACTTTAAAAGATATGAAAATTTAATCTAGAAATCAATTGACTTGCATATAAACCAAATTAATAAAATTCTCATCAATGGACTTCATCTAAACCCTAAATGGTAAAATTATTTTCTCATGATTAAAGATGGAAGTTTAACTATATAGAATGTGGGAGAAAAGTAGAAAAATTGAGTTTCTTACTGATTTTGCAGCCAAACAGAGCCTTAAGGAAGTGATTTCCTTCTGTTTTTCCAAGAATTCTGCCAAACGCACCCTCTGGGAAAACGATTTTCTCCTCTTCCCGGAAATGGATTCTCTGTGAGAAATCTATTTTCTTATCTTCTTCAACTTACTTTCTCTCTCTAACTGTCTGTTTCCTTCTTTATCTCCTATTTTAATCTCTCTCTCTACGTTATCTCTTTCTCTCTCACTAGAAACAGGAAACAAAAAGAAAGAGAAAAGATCGAAAATAAAACAAAGCCAACAATTTATCACAACCGAGTCTCTCTCTCTCTCTACAATATCTTTCTTCTTAATCTCTCTGTCTCTCGCTCTAATTCTCTCTCTTCCTCTGTAATCTCTCTCTCTCACTCACTAAGACACAGAGGTTACAAAAGAAAAACAAAAATCAAAAGTTAAGCAAAACTTTGAACGATCAGCTCTTGGGTCTGTCTCTCTCTCTCCTGTTCTTTTCTCTAAAATCGTCCCATAAACCGTGATACCTCTTCAGCCGTGCTCTTCTGTTTTTATAGAATTAATCGCCAGCAAATCTCGCCCAAAATCAACTCTGAAAATCTCTCTCTATCCCTTCATATTTCTGTTTCGATTTTGAGAAGACAAAATAAAATCCCCTTCAATATCTCTTCTCAAATCTTCTCCCATTCGAATTCTGTTTGATTTGGTTACCTTCTCTCTCTATAAAATCTGTTCAAGTTCCTCTTCTAAAATCTCAATCAAAATCCAACTCTATCTTCTGAAATCTTCTCCTTCTTTACTTCTCTGTTTTTTTCTATTTATTTTCTCCTTAGAGATTTTATTTCAAAAGGAAGGAGAAGATGAGAAGGACATGACCCAATCAAATAAATCCCCCAAATCGTGGAGCCAATCAATGCTTATCACGTTTAATCAATAGCTGGCATAAGGGGGTGATTTGGTGCTTCGCGCGGCAGCCAACAGAAACTACGACAGGAGCCACATACACGGGATCTGTGGGAAATATCTACGGCCGTCGATCAATATGACGTGTGTAAGGGAGCATCATAGTACCATGTGCCATGTCGCACCCAACTGCTGCTAGGTCAGGATCCCGAAAACACCCAAGAGCCCACAAAGCTTCCCGACAGTATACCACGAACTCTTGTTACCGTCAGATTGCATCGTGTCCTCCTGATGGATCTGCGCCACGTGGCTCTAGGTGTTTTGGTCAAATGATTTTGACCCCAATCTTTGACCTCCTTTATTTCTCTAACCCGAACTCCGATTTCACTTCCGTTTTCGCCTACGGACTCGTCATGGACCCCACTTCTTATCTGATCATCAATGTTGGTCAAAATACCAGAATCAACAAATTACCATAATGCCCCTTGTGTGTGTCTTTCTCCCAATCTTAACTGTTTTTCTCGCCGAACTCCGTAAAAGACACCTGAGAAAGAAAATCAAACAAATCATCAGAGTAACCGCTCGAACTGGACTAACTAACCTGAATTAAGAGATTCAGATGGGACATTTTCATGTCTCATCAAGAAATATATTCAAGTTTGTTTATGTTTCATTGTTGTTAAAGTTTCTCTAGTTATGTTTCTAGACATTGCTTCTAATATCATTTTATTCACTTTATCATCAACCATAATATATGCTTCATTGGGCAAAAATAATGTAGATGGCTTTAGGCCAGTTCTTGTTTGATTTGGCAGCTATCGTGTTTATCACATCCTTGATGTATCCAACGCCTTGTAATGACTATCGTACATCGAAGTCAAATTTCCAAAAAAAAAGCATATATTATGGTTTTTGTTTTTGTTTTTGTTTTTTTTTTTTTTTTTTTTTTCAAATAAAACAAGAAAACAAAGAATTAAGGAAGATCCGAAGCGAGAACTTGTAGCGAGAACTTGTAGCGAGAACTTGTAGCGAGGACCAGATGTGTCTTTTCTGATTTCTCCTTCCCCATTTTGCTAGCATATCCGCTTCTTTGTTGTTGTTTCTCGGTATGTGCTTGAATAAGATGTTGTCGAAATTGTTTCTTATATTTTACTTAGGTTTAGCCTCTGCTCAATATAAATCCTTGATCGACCACTTACTTACTGGGAGAGATTAATTTGTTGTCCCCTAGCTCTAATCGGGTTTGACACTCTCTGTTATCAAACTTAAAACAAGGTAGTTGTTCATATTATAAACACATTAACCATTCTTTGTCTTTACACAGATGAACTATCATTTTCTTTCAGCTATAATCAAGTGCGACAAAAGAGAGTAAGAGACGAGATTGAATCACTTTCCTTAAGACATTTAATAGTACTAACAGTAGGGTGTCATATTTGAATTTACAGAAAATAGGGGGCCATAAAAGAAGTTGGTCACAAAGTAGGGAGCCAAATAGGAATTAAATCTAGGGAATTGTCTGTGTCAGATGTTTTCTTTTTCTTACCATCGAGATAGTTCGGTATTCCACTCTAGGAGTGTGTTGTGGCTTTTGCCTATAGAGTAGATGGATACATGAGCATTGAGAAGGAAGGACTATTTCTAAAGTTAAAGATCCAATAGATACTTCTCCCTGACGATCCAACAGAACTTGGTAATTGGCAAACACAGAAATACCAGATATTACATGGCATTGTTTAAAGCAAACTAACACAAAATTGTTGAATACATATACAAACTATCATAAGCTCTCTGTTCTAATATACAAGCTATTAAATTTCTTCATCGTCGCTGCTACCGTTCTCATCATCTTCATCAAACTCTTCCTCTTCTTCTTTGTCTTCGTCTTCATCTTCATCATTCTCTTCTTTTTCTTCTTCTAATTCTTCGTCGTTAACAATAAAACCTCCAAGAGTTTCATCATCTTCAATATCGTCGATAGTTTTCTTCTGCGACGAGTTTTTACTACTACCCGTAGTTATATTTTTACTATTACCTGTTTTAAAGTCCTTGGATCTAGTTGTTGTATATCTTGGTCTTTTATCCCTTCTCAAACTTGAGATTAAGGCTTTATCATCTTCACTCTCACCTGTCCAATCTTCATCTTCATTGCTAATATCTTTCTTCTTTCTTCTCAAACCTTTCTTACCTTTTCGCTTATCTTTCCTAGTGATCCCGTCTTCACCGGACTCGTCGCTATTTCCTTTTCTTTCCTCAAGAAACCAGTTTATGTCCTTGATGTCACGAATCATCTGCTTCGGATAGTTGTTAAATTCATGACCCATCTTCAAAAACCCGAACTCTGCATTCATAACAACAATACAAAAATTTGAGCTCTTTTTCTTTTAGCAACAACAAAACAACTTGATAAACTGTAAAGCAATCTTGCCAAAACGAAAGACGTCTGTAATTTGTAAAAGGATAGTTCATCAAACAAATAACTCTACACCTCTACGTTCCTCAAAGTAGAAAGGGAAACAAGACTTCAATCTAGCTATAAAGAGCTCTGAACAATTAAGACAAATCTTTGAAGATAAACCACTACGAATCGAGAATGATAAAGTACAAAACTTCACAAGTTTAATTCTGTTTCATCTGTGGAAATCAAGTCAACAAGCAACTTGCCTATAACCATTTCTTTCCCTTCAAATCATACTCAGAGTTTGATCAGAAGCTTATGTGGCATCTTCCTGACTACATACTTACATCAACTGTTTTTTGACAATCCCAATAGTTAAAACCAAAGATGCAGAATGTTCCATTAATGCATTGAGTGAGACCCTTAGTCAAACTTTAAGTGATTGTCGATTCCCCCCAGCGAATCAACTGACTAGACTCCATATCAAGTTCATCATTTGGTTAAGCATTACTTATATCCAAATGTAAAGAAATCGTACAATCAAATGCTAAATGCCTCATTACCACTAGAATCGAACACCACTTTCTTCAAACCAATACATGACACCACCCAACCAGATTGTATTAGGTTGTCAGATCGATTATTTTTTTTTGAAAATCTTGTCAGATCGATTATCGAACACTTATAACTAATATTTTGGATTTTACGAATTTTGGGTTCGATTTCATGATAATTCTCTGTTTAGTTAGCCTACACCTTAGGTACAAAAGACTGAAATACAGTGAAATTTCTGAAACAAATTTTCCTAATTCCTAGCAATTGAACAAGTGAGAACATTTTTCTGACACTTAATATAATTCAATGTAAGACTACAAAGACTGTAATAGGAACAAATTTGGAAGGAAAAAAAATTCAAACCTCTAACAGGATCAATATTTGAGAAGTCAAGAGATCCAAACCCTAAATCCTCATCTTCTTCATCATTGCTTCTAATATGTTTTATCAATTCAGTATCTTCTGAAGCACTTTCTTTTTTCTCCATTTCCTTCAATTTCTTCTCATCCTTCACTTCTCCTCCATTAACCTCACTTTTGCTCAAAGTAAACAAAATGGGGTTTTTATCAGAAACACAAAATCCGTGACCTACCCTCAACTCTCCTTTACTAGATTTCCTGAAAACCCTAATCTCTTCTCTTCTAGGGATGTAAACCCAGATTGGATTCTTCCCCAAAACCTCGAAATGAACTCTAGGTTCATCATCTGGGTTGACTTGGTTATCATTTTTTTCGCCAGCAGACTTTTGAAGTTCCAGCGAAATATGATGACGAGAAACTGTTAAATCGTTAGAGGGAAACCCTAATCCTCTACCAAAATCAATCCTTGAACCCTCGTCAATGTGAATCTTAGAACCATCATCGCCTTCCAACTCCATCGCTGTCTTAGCAGTTGAAATGGAACACAGAAGTCTCTGTGGAAGGCGGTTGAAAATCGAAATATTTTGAATAATAAGGTTAGGGCAACTCCAATGAGGGGCTCGGGCTCCCAATTTTGGGAGCCCTTGAATTTTGGGAGTCCCGGGGCTTTTTCTCGATTCCAACGTCGGGCTCCCAATCGGGGCTCCCAATCGGGGCTCCCAATCGGGGCTCCCAATCGGGGCTCCCAAATCAAAATAATATACGTGTGCGAAGTACGTGTGCGAAATTTTGATTTTAAATTTCGACTATAAATTATTAGATTTCGATTATGAATTAAAATGTGATATTCTTCCGTCGAGATAAAAACAAAAAGATAAACACAAAAAATAAAAAATTAGAAAAAAATCTGAAAAAAGAAGTACTTAAAATAATAACAAAATAAAAAAAATCAATTTAAAAAAAAAATTAAAAAAAAATAAAACAAAGTGGGGTGGATTCCCTTTTTAGGGATCCACCCCAAATGTGACCGTTGGGAACACCCCAACGGTCACATTAGGGGCTGAGGGGCTCCCAGCCCCACTGGGAGCCCAGCCCCGGGGCTCCCGGGTTGGAGTTATGGGGCTTAGGGGCTGGGGCTCCTAAATTTGAATTTGGGAGCCCCAGCCCCCTATACATTGGAGTTGCTTTTAGGGGGGGGGTCTGGGCACACGTTTTCGGGTTCTGCGACCAAAGTAGAGGTGGTTTGGGCCGCGGCCGGTGACCGAGCCGGTCAAAATCTGCTTGACCGGTAGTTGTTTACTAGACGGACGCGGGCAAGAGGCCTTAACTGGTGAGCCGCCCGAGTTCGTCCGTTTACCCATCTGTGATACCCGTCTATAATAAATAGGGCTAATTTCGTTTTGGCCCTCAATTTGTGACCAACTCATTGTTTTACCCTATACGTGTCCGGCAATTCGATTTGGCCCCCAAGGATCAAATTTTAACGGAATTATCCTCGTGGGCCAAAATAGAATTATTTCTAAAATAATTAAATACATACAAGTCACCTCATCTCTCCCTCTCTTTCATCCATTTCATCACCTCTGTCCTCCACTTCATCCCTCATGCCACCCCCTGCCAGGGGCGAGCCCACATAGGAGCACGTCTAACGTGGCTCGTTAATGTTATGCGACACTTGCCGCTATATTAGATACATATATCTATATATGTATATATATATTCCCATTTTTCTAATGCAATTCTTCCCTAACTTAGTGGGTGAAGCGATTATGTTTCAATATTGAGGTTAAGGGATCGAGTCCCACACACAACATTCTTTTTATTCTAGAAAATTTCTACTACTTATATTTTTTTTCTACAATATCTACTACTTAAGTTAGTTGAAATTATTGTTTGGTTTAAGATGACAACTTATTAAAAATACATTATAAAGGTCATGCTTGGCTTAAAATTGGTTCTTATTAATTGAGATAACTCAATTTTGACTTCCTTAAAGTGACCAACTAAATAAAATGGTCTCGTAGAGATGATGAGTTTTCTAAACGTCCCCCTTAATTTTGATTTTGTCTGATTTTTCGGTGACTTGTATTTGAATTTCAAAATTGTCTTTTTTAGACTTTTGTTTTGATAAACATGTTATTAGAAAGAAAACTTAATATTCATTTTTTCTTCAATTACGATCACTTCCTCTTCATCTAGCATCGTTCTTCTTAATCTTCACCATTATCTCTTCATCCCCCTCCTTTGTTTTTTATTTCCGTATATTTTGGAATCCAGTTGGAGGAAAGATCCTTGATCCATATTGAGAAAATTAGAGATTAATTGTTATACATCAAAATTACCACGGAATATCGAAACTATAAATAAGATTTTGTTAAGAATTTGCTTTTCGATTCTAGTTTGATCGTTTACAGTGGAATTCTTTCATTACCTATAACAAAGAGGTGCCCCCACTCATAAAAATTTCTGGCTTCGCCACTTCCCCATGCCACATCATCTACTTGTTCTCCGGTAAAGTCGTCGGTCGGTCAATATTCCGGTCGGCGACTTCTAAACAAAAAAAAATTTCTTTCTCCTTCTCTTTTCCCACTCTCTCTCTATTTTCTGGGCGGCGAACGGGGGAGCCCTTTGCTGGCCATATCTGGAAAACCCAGACTTTTGAAGGTTTGGAAAACCCACTAGAGTTTATGTTAACAAGGACAAACACTAGAGTTTCTTACTTACCTTGATAAGTATTTTACTACCTATTTAGCACCGAAGTTTGTCACAATGCACACGGCGCGCGGATGAATGGTTGGTCTGTCAAGCGGGAAAATCTCTGTCTACTCAGAATACGGTAAGTTATGGGAAACCTCAAAAGTATAATTTTGTATTCACACAAAAGAATGTTTTTTTTTTCTAATATATGCTTTGAAGTATATTTAAGTCTTTTAAACAAATAAAACAGCGAGAAGTCTCCTTTGAAGGTGACAATTCACTCAACACACCGCAATCAAATCTTCTTACAGGTATACCCACCTCTTCTGCCACCTTATCTGTCCAAACTCCATCAAGCTGCTATTTTGTGGGTGAGGTTATTTATGAAAACTTATTACCTTATCACAATATTACTTCTCTAATTACTAGACCAACACATATTTACTTTTAATACTTCTCACAAATAATATTATATTTATTAGGGATCAAATACATTTAACTATGATACAAATACAACTAAGCGTCATAGATGTCTTTTTAACTCTCCACAACAACAAGAACTATTAAGCAACTGTCATATTAATATTAATCATATCGTTAGATGTATACTGGTTATTTTAGTTGTCTGATTATTTCCTATAGATTTCTATTAGTTGTCTTATTGTTTCCTGATTTTATAGATTTCTAAGATTATCTTTCCTGATTGTATAGTTTCCTAAGATATAGTCCTAGATATATTTCCTAAGAGAGATAATCCTAATTGTATGTATATAGGTGTATATTGGTTGTTAATAATAACAGGATAAAATATAGAAATATGTTTAACATGGTATTAGAGCATTAAATTTTTCTTCTGTTTTTTTTTTCAGAACATCAAGTTTATGTTTCAGAGCATTAGGGTTTACAAATATTTCATTAAGTAATTTTCAGAGTAAGGGTCTTCTTTCAGAACATTAGAGTATACATTGATGCTACTTGTTGTTTTTCGTTGCTGCCATATCGTTAATCTTTCATTAGCTGCCTCGTGAGATTTTGCTCGTATCATCCCTCTTTAATTCTCTGTTTTGTTGGTTTTCCTCTCACTTTATTTCACTGTTATGAATACAAAAAAGTGCTCTACGGTAACAGACGTAGTGTCGGTGCTTTCTAAAATCACAGGCCACAAGCTAAATGGTTGTAACTATATGGATTGTAGTAAAACTGTTCATCTTTATCCTCGTAATATAGACAAAGATAATCATTTGATTGATTATCCTCCAAGAGATGATTCAATGGAGAAAGGGAGTTCCGGATAAACATGGTTCTGAGGGGATGCTCGTTTGTTCCTTAAAATTTGGAATTCCATTGATAGTGAGGTAATTGTCCTAATCAATCATTATGAATTTGTTAAAGAACTAACGGACTATTTGGAATTTCTGTAAGGGAATCTCTTATGTATGGTGTTTGTAAAGCCTTTTACCGTGAAGAAAAACAAGATCAATCCCTTATAAACTATTTTATGGGATTCAAGAAGACATACGAGGAACTTAATATGTTGTTGCCTTTTCGCCCTGATGTGAAGGTTCAACAAAGACAACGTGAGAAGATGGCTATCATGAGTTTTCTTGCTGGTCTCTCTTCTGACTTTGAGTTTGCTAAGTCAAAAATTCTCTCTGGTTCTGAGATGGCATCTTTACAAGATATTTTTATCCGTGTTTTTTGCACGGAAAGTACTCCACTTGCTCCGCTCGGTGGTGCTTTGGTAAGTAAAAACAATAACTATGCACTTGTGAGATCAAATAATTATAATGAAACCAAAGGGAGGGGCTCACAAGGATCTAAAAACCGAATGATGACATCTGAAAACATTGTTTGCAACAATTGTCACAAACCAGGCCATACTAAATTTGAATGTCGAAACCTTCAGTATAAAATCAGCAAAACGACATGGCTAACATTGCATTCACCAATGATAACTCTGACAAATCTATTTGTGTCTCAAGTGATGAATTTGACAGGTTCACGGAGTATTAAGAGTCACTTAAGTCTTCATCTCCTTCTGTCACTGCTATTGATGATTCAGGTAAACCCAACACGTGTCTTCTTTCTTCATCCTCCAAATGGGTCATTGATTCTGTTGCCACAGATCATATGACAGGTAATTCTAATTTCTTTTCTACTTTTCGACCACACGCTTCCACTTCAACAGTTACTTTAGTTGATGGGTCATTATCTTGTGTTCGTGGGTCTGGCACCATCAATCCTACCCCTTTGCTCCCCCTTTCGTTTGTCTTACATCTATCGCATTTATCCTTTAATCTGATATCAGTTTGCAAAAGATCATCATCTTAGTTTGTATCTTAGAGTCAATAAACGAGTAACAACTTCATTTGAGTTAGTTCATTCTGATATTTGGGGTCCTTCTCCTATTTTGTCAAAACCTGGATTTCGTTATTTTGTACATGGAGTTCAACAGAGCAGAATCGTTTGATGTTTATTGGACTTCATCAGAAAGAGTTGCGGTTAGAACTTTATAGTGGTCTCACTGATATTTCAGATGATGGGTTATGTCTTGATCAAGTTAGCCATAGGTTTATCTACCCATTCTCCTTTACAGGTGGTAGTAGACATTTGTTCGAAATAAATCAAGATTCTATGGTAATTACATATTTTCACCACCATCCAGATATTTTTCTTTACTATGACTACAAACCTTAAGTGGTCTAAGATAACATTTGCTCTTTTGCGAATCAAACCTCAATTGATCTACCAGATTTAATTAGTGGCACAGATTTTTGAATTGAAACGTAAAAAAAGTTAATGCAAATAATTAACAAAGATGGTCTTTTCGATAAAGTCTTACCTCCTGTTTACACAATAGCGTTTCTAAAACGTGGTTTACCTCATATGTACGCCCTTATATTTCTTCAACAGTCCGGCAACATTCAAACAACTGCTCAGGTAGGTCAATTAATTTGTGTAGAATTTCCTTCAGAACATGGAGATCTTTACCATTTAAGATTGTTAAGAATTGTATGATTTACGGTTTGTGTGGCAATGGCCGACTTACCTCACCATATATGATTAATGGAAACTACTCAAAAGGTTACCCACGTAAATTTATCGATAAAACAACTTTAGGTAAAAATGGATACCCAATATATTGTCCATGTAATGATGGTTGTGTTTTCATAGTAGGAGTCACAAAGTTGATAATAGGGATGTTGTTCCTTATAACCCGTACCTTCTAGATTATTAGATTGTCATATTAATGTGAAAGTCTGTGCAAGCGTAGATTATTTGAATATATCAACAAATACATCTATAAGGGTGATGATCGTACCACATAGGTTATAGGAGCGTAAGACGAGATCCATAATACCTCGACTCACATTATCTTACACCCCAGAGGTTGCTTGGAGATTATTGGGTTTTTACTCCATGAGGAATACCCAAATGTGGCGAGGTTGGAAGTACATTTACCAGATATACATAATACCATTTTCAATTCTGATTCCATACAGTTTAAAGCCGCACACAAAGTATCCACCTTAATGGAAATTTTTATCCATTGCCTTATGGATGAAGCTGTGATGGGCCTAAAAGGTTACCCTAAAAGGTCTCCACCCGCAAGTATACGGGCGTCAAGTAATAACCCGCTAAGACCGGGATCGATCCTCAAGGATAGGGAGGTAATTCGAATACCGAAAGAGTCTAGCCCACCGGTCTAGGTGTCACTGACTAACTAAGACTGAAAATGAAAAGATGATAATTGGGTTTTGGATTGGTTTATAATAAATAAACGAATAAAACAAACTAATCTAAAAGTGAGATGTGAGAGTGAATCGGAGGAAGATCGAGTAAGAATCGAGTGAGAAGGGTACTTCGATCCACAAAATCGATAGTGACTAGTACTAATTATCTATTGACATGCAAGTTAGTTAACTTCACCCACATTGACAATCATAAACATAATATGTCACATCAAGCATAGTCGATCAAAAGTCTTTAAGCATCGACTATCAAACTAATAATATAATATCAAATGAGTTGACAATGATCAAAGTATGACAATCCTAAGCATAGTACGCCAAACTAAGTATAACCGATCAAAAGTCACTAAGAGTCGGTTATCAAATTAAGTACGAACTATCAAATGATATGTTAATAGACGATTACGAACGAGGCTTCTAATTCATAAAATTAGACAAAGTTAATCAAACTAACATATAACACACAATGAGTCTTTCATCACAAATCAATTCATGCTTCATGAGTATCCGAATACAAAAGTTAGCTAGACATGGCGATACAAATAATAAACGGGAAGAAAATAAAGAAAAACATGAGTTAAGGTGAAAATCTCCCTATTCTGATAAGGCGCGAGACTAAGATCGACGGGAAATATATGTGTTTAAGTGTTGTCGATCTCCCTGTAAAAGAATGCAGGAGTCCTCTTAACAGTGTACAATAGGTGTCCTCTCAGTCGAACTTGACTTCCTCTTAACAGTCAGTCTTCTTCTTCCTCTCAACTAAAAATCCACCATGAAAGCTCACCAAAGCTTTCTCTCTCTAAGAGTTTCACACCAAATCACAAGCAAAAAGCAAGAGTATCAAGGGAAAATGATCTATAATAAACCCCTAAAGATTCTGGCCCAAATGATGGCCGGAATCACCACAAATAACTCCGACTAGGTTCGGTTTTTCCGGCCAAGAAGGGTTGTTGTTCTTGCTGAAACACGTGAGCTGCTTCAACTCCTTGCTGTTCTGAGTTGTTCCCGACCCTAAAAGCTGACGAACCTTGCCGATCTTACACGAAACTCCGAGCTGCTACCTCTGTATGGTTCCCGAGTTGCTACCCTGCCGAGCCTTGGTGATGAAAGATCTGACGTCCCGAGCTGCTAGTTAGAGATGTTGTTCATGTGGAAGGCAACTCCCGACTTTCGTTTACACTGTCTCGTGCTCCCTCTTTAGGGCGACTTTAGTGTGCCGGCCAAGCTATGACTGGCACTAGTCCCCTTGTTCTCTCTCTCTCCCTACTCCTCATTTTCCTTTTCCATTTGTTTTAATCCTCTCAAATTAGGCCCACATAGGTGGTGCTTCTAAAATCTTTAATTCATAATAGTCTTCTTTGAGGGGTCGCCCATAAAATTCCTCTGGTTAGTTTTCTCTTCATTGAGTTGCTTCTTGAACTTGGGCTTGGACTTTGGCTTTATGTAAAACTCAGGGGTCTGCCTTCATCATTATTCTACAAATAACTTCCTCGGTTCTTTGTTTCACAACTTCTCTGTCCGAACTCCGATTGGACTTCCGTCTTTGCCGTCGGGTTCACAATAGACTCCACTTGCCATTTAAACCTCTGATTTTCACAAAATTACCAAAATACCCCTGGTGTTCATTCCTTTCGGTCTCTTCCACATGAGACGAAAAAGTGATAAATGCTTCGTTTTATTCCAAATCAAACGTCAAACTCCAAATAAGCTTCCTAACAAGAAAAACACATAAATAATTAAAAATAAAACCCGAAACGAACTAACTCATCCAAGTTAAGTGATCCAAATGTGGCATTTTAACGCCACATCAAGCTGCTCGAAACTACACCTATCAAGAATTCGCACAACATAATGTATGGGATGAATCATGTAAAATATGGCTGAAACATAAAAGAGTGTTTGCCACAGGAAGAATGTATATCTTGACGCAAGAGAAAGATTTTATCTACGTTTACTTTTGAAAGTGTTCAAAGGTCCAGTGTTATTTGAATCCTTGAAAGATCTAAACGACAAAAACTATGACACTTTCAAGTCATCTTGTGTTTCACTTGGACTTTTAGATGTTAATGATAGGATCTAATTAGGGTTGGCAAAACGGTCCAGAAACTAGAGACCCGACCGTAACCGCCTGGACCGTTAAGACCCAACAACCGATAAAAGCCTGGCTCGGGCTTACCCGACCCGTAATTTCAGGTTAAAGCAGTCATGACTCGGGTTAGACGTCCTACCCGAGTCTCAGCCCATTATACCCGTTCGTTACCTGTATGCTACCTGTACGCCCGCTATAACCCGTAAAAGGCCCACCCCGCCCCTTATAGACCCTACCCATTCAACCATATAAATACCCCTCTTTATTCCAACTCAGACTTTAACACCTCTCTCTCCCTCCTCATCTCTTCTCTTCATATTCTACTCCACCATTTATTGAAACACCATAACCTGTTAACCCTAAGCCTTAGCCTTAGCCTTAGCCTGAGCCCTTAACGCCTCCTCCCTCTCCTTCTTCATCTTCTTTTCTCTTCACATTCTACTCGACCATTCTTCGAAACTCCATAACCTTAAGCCTTAGCATAAACCTTCTATAGTTCTCTAATTCTCTTTGTCCCTTTGCTATGATTTGATCTTGTTAAAAACAAAAGTTAAGTGTTCACCCGATATGCTGATGATCTACAGACCAGATGAAGCATTTTGAACTTCATCTTCGTTCATTAGTTCTCTGTTTAGTACTTTAGTTCTTTAATGTATCTTTTGTAATCTGACTTGTTAAAGATCTCTGAAACAGATCTAAAACATCGGATCTGTTTGATTAGTCTGTTTTAGAGAAGTTCAATGATATTTTTTTTCTGAATCTGTTCTAATATAAATCAGTTTGTACTCTAGGGTTTCATTTAGATGTTATGATCTTTTACTTTCCTATTTTTCTGCATTGTAAAACAGTAAAGATCTTATGCTATTGATGTTCAAAATTGTTTCGTTATCAGTTAATAAGTAAGGAGTATTGAGTCTTACTTTTTAAGGAAAATCTCTAATCTTTATTCCACACGATCATCATCAATTGATTTTACTTTGATAATGATGGTATGAAAGATTAGTTGATCCTTTCATGCTTAAAGACATAAAGTTACTTGGTGAGCGAATAATAACAATTGAAGTATACTTATTTGTATACCAAATAGGGTTTAGTGTAGTGATTATGTTTTTTTTAGTAAATTTTGTTTAAAATCTATATAATAAAATAGGTGAATGGGTGCTGACTGGGACACCCCTCTGGATAAATCCAGCCGTCCCGGCCACATCAGCATTAGTATGGGCCGTTAGATTGAGCACCCGGGCGCTTATAGCCAAGGTTACACCCTCCTCTCCTTTCTCCACGCTGATGTTCTGTTTGCTGAAGGACGCATCTCCTCGATTCACCGGGCGCATCTTCTCGACGCATCTCCTCTCCCTCACTTAAAAGCCACGCTAAAATCTTACAGGGTTTAGAACTTGCTTCATTATTTTCCTTCTTCATTTTGGGTTGGTTGTTCAGGTATTCAGGGGAAAGGTTAGTATTTTCTCATTGATCATAAGTTTATTTAATGGTAACTTCATCCTTTGTTCTACCAATTGTTTGTATGTTGTCATTGATCATTTCTTTGAAGTCGGTTAGTTTTCTGTTATTGTTTGTTCTCTCAATTTTTGTGTTTTCTTTCCAATTTTAGGGTATGGCTTTGTTAGGTTATAATTTAGTTATTTTGAGAAGATTGGATGGATTAGATAATGAATATTTAATCTTTGTGAATGTTTCTTTCAGCAGGAGGTTATGATTTTGATAGAAATGTCAAAATTTGGTTTACCTGTTTATTTGTTTGTGAATGTGTTTTATGCTGCCATATATGTGTTTGATGAAATGTCTAAAAGAAATAATTCATCATTGTAATAGTCCCACATTGCTCACAAGAGTGTCCGGAGATTGGGCTATATGTGTAAGCTCAAGCTTAGTAAGTACCGAGGCCTTTTGGGTAGGCTTGTGGTGCCTTCCCCAAGGACAAAACCCCGTACCTGTGTGAGGTGGTTAAAGCGGGGACAATATCGGCAACTGCTAAGGCTTGGGGCGTTACAATCATACACTCAACAAACAAAATATTGTTCAATTTTGTGGTATGATTCATCATACACAATAAAGCCTCACTTCTGTTGAGTGCCAACATGTATGATGTCTCTTTCTCTACTGGAAAGACCAGCGGTTCAGATTTATCTTTTCGAAAAAAAAAAAATTTATCTTATTTGTTAGGAACACCAATATAGTCTGGACTGACCTACTATAGATTAAGATCGCAGTAATGTTCTTTATTTTGTAGTAAAATGGTAGCCGAGAACATAAAAATAAGTAAGAAATCTCCCAGCCTACACTATAGATACCAACAAGTCACCAAGAGAGAGTCCCAAGCAACAACAGAAACACAAAATAGTTAGATCCGAATAGCAAGACATCTAAGAAATGAATTTATAGTGCTACCTTTCACACTCCATGATACATCAAGTAATAAGATGGCTCCCTCGAAACCTCGGCGGGTAATGAGCACTTAAATATCTTGAATTTCTAAGCCATAACATGGGTTCTATCAGCAGTAAAGATTAGATATTTGGATTAATACCATTTACTGCACCTATACGAGTATCCATGACAATAGAAATTGCCCACATACATCTTTTTTAAGTTAAACTACGGAGAACTGCCGAAAGATAAGCATCCTTATTCCTAGGGCAATAATATAGTAGCAAGCATCTTCTACGGAATAATCTAACCACGAGATAACTTCAAGTGACAAGGGAAAGCAAATGATGTGTGAATCAAGAGCACTAGGACTGTATTTTTGCTTAAGACTAAACGTATGTAACTAGGACCTATCATCATTTGTACATTAATGATCACATTTGTATCTTCAATATGGTTTGACCTATTATAGATTATAGCAGTTTATATTCTTTTGCAACTTTTATTATCACTTAGCAATTACTAAAAGTACGTACATTTTTAAGAGTGTGATAGCGTGTGACCTACCGCTAGAAAAGAAAAGAAACTCAATCATTTTTGATCTTTCAAGTGTATCTAATATGGGTAATGGATCTCCTAAAACATTCTTATGGTTTTTCATAATATGAGACTGATGTTTAGGATTTGAGCGGTATAGAATATTACGTTGGGTTGTTTACGATTGCGTATGCAGCAGTGCGTTATGCTAGAAGTAAACTTGTCAAGTTGAATGGAAGTATTTTGCTATGCCTAGCTATTTTACCCTTTGGTTCCATATTCTTCTCTTATCTACCAACTTAGAGTGAGAAGCCTGTGTTGGTAATCAAAGAGGCACAAAATCGTTGGTATAGGGAAAACAAATCATGTGTGAATGAAAAACACTAATCTTATTTTGCAAAATTATATTTTCTTGATCTGGTTGTATAACACTAAAAGTAACTAGGTTCTATCATCATTTGTATCTAACTTATAGATAGGAAAAGATAGATGTCATTGTCGGGAAGGAAACAAAGCCATGAGTAAGTTATCTCACTCACTCAATCTCCATCCATCTTCTACTCGGACTGTTCTGTTTGGTTATACACAACACATAGAAAACCAGAACTAAGCGGAATGGAAAACCCTTATTTCATGCAAACAACCCAATTACAACCACAGAATAGAAACGGACAATGACATTCACCAAAAGTTTCTTTTCCAGTCGGGAAAAATAAAAAGAAACAAGTAATTCTGTGTGTGTGTGTGTGTGTGTGTGTGTGTGTGTGTGTGTGTGTGTGTGTGTGTGTGTGTGTGTGTGTGTGTGTGTGTGTGGTGAAGATTAATGATCCACATAGCTCTAGAGCTCTATACGACCTAGGATAAAGAAAAAGCATAATCAGATGTTGATCCAGATCGAAGGTATTGTTTCCTTTGGCCTCTAAATCAGCATTTACTTTTCAACAAAAAAAATATTCAATCAAATTTGCATTGCCTCATTATAATGTGCCCATATACTCATGTATTTGGAACAATTAAAAGTTAAGAAAGTTTAACTCATGTTTGAAGTGTTTATACCCTAACAATCGACATTTGGAGTATAGATTGCATCTTTGCTGAAGTATTAACAGGGAAATTGTTGTTTCTGGTTAAAATGTTGTCCACCAGGTTGATTTGATGGCAGGCTTAGTTGGTACACTTCATTAAATACTATTTCTTGGGTATTTTGAGCTATGTTTTCTTATAGAGGTAATCATGTCATCAACATTGTGTTTTTATGTGGCTAAGGGTTTGAAATGAGAATGCAAGGAGATACCTAACTAGCATGAGAAAGAAGCAGTAGATTTCATTCGCGTAAAAGTTTTCAAATTTCGATCTTGTGGCCATCAAACTGTTGGAACAACTCTCACCACTTGATCCCAATGATCAAAGAACTGCTGAACTGGTATTTACTGTACAATCATGAATACTGATTCAAGTTTTCTCATACAGAATGTTGGTCATATACTTTCATATTGAGTAGCATGTATTTTCGTATGTTTTTTTTTTTTTAATTTGGAACTTGCAATAAACTCAAGCTTGGTTAAAATACAATGTCCTACCCGAACTTGTCTTGGTCTTAAGACAATGTATTGTATTAACTCAGAAGTTGTACCTATCTTTGTAATTTACTTCTCATCGACAGATCAAGGATATCAAATAATTGTTATACCAAGTTGTCTATTTTTCCAGACTGAAAGTCTTTTAATAATAGGTTCTTATAACGTATAATGGAAGCCTCCGTGCCGGAGGCACGGGACATACCTAGTATAATTATAAATGAAATTAAGGTTATTAATAAACATTATGTTAATAGTTTATTTTTTGTAAAACCCGAACCCATTAGGCTCGTGGTCGCCGAGGCCCGATCGGGTTGGAGGCACGGACGTGCTGCGGGCACGAGAAAGTGGTTAAGTGTCCGACCCGATACGCCCGACGGTCAGTAGTGGGCTTCAATTTCCCGTGCCCGATCCGCCTGAGTCAGTAAAAAAGAACCTCAGGGACGCCTGAGGCCGACCGAATCTCACCCCTAGGTCCCATGTTTGGTAGAAGTTGCTGATATAAATACAAATTACCAATTACGAAGACTTGGTTGTATCATTTTAGTTGAGTGTAATCCTTTAAATCCACAATTATTATGGGATAGTTCGCTAAATATATTTGTGATCATCTTGCCCATCAACTTCGTATTACACGCGGTATTGAAAATCCAACACAGACTCAGATATTTGATTACGAATTACACCTCCTCGATGAACTCCTTTTGGAGTTTAGTAAGAATCTTCAAGACAATTTTACATCAATGTCTCATTCACGTGAAAACTATAATCAAATATTTGGAGATAAGCTTATTTGGGAGCATAAACAACTCCAAACAAATATTGATACCGTCTCTTTAACTACTAATGTTGACCGCCTAAGTGCCGAACAACGGGGAGAATGTGATGTCATTCTTAAATCAGTTACTGTCAATGAAGGTCTCATACTTTTCCTCAAATAGAACAAAAAAAACTTTTCTACACAACACCCTTGCTTCAACCTGTTGGAAAAGTGGTCATATAGTTATCACTATTGTATCATCTGGCATTGCTTCAGTGTTATTATCTGCTAGGAGAACCGCTCATTCCACCTTTCGTATTACTCTTGATGTGCACGAAGACACTTTTTGCAACATTAAAAAGCAGTCACCACTTGCATAATTATTTTGAACAGTTGATTATATAGGATGAGGTACCAATGCAACACTGATACATTATCGAGTTTGTGGATCGTACCCTTCAAGACATCTGTGATAACACAAGACTTTTAGGTGGTTTAACAGTGGTTTACTATCATTGCACAAAAACAAATCTAAAATGACAATAATTCTGCAAGTGGTGATTGCTTTTTAATGTTCCAAAAAGAATTCTCATGCACGTCAAGAAGAATATCTAAGGTCGAAGGAGCGATTCTTTCGCCGATAAATATGCTGAAGCAATACCAAATGAGGCAATAATGATAACTATGACCACTATTCTGATAGGTTGAAGCGAGGGGTGTTGTATAGAAAAAAATTCTTGTTCTAACCCCACCGTTAAGGAAAAATAGAAGGCTTTCACTAACAGTAACTGAATTAAGAATGACATCTGTGGACGGTAGAAAATCACACAATTAATAGAAGGTCGATTGGTGGACCACCGACAACTTGGGCTTTAGACCTCGAGACGGATGAATCTGGTTGGACCTGTAGACAGACAAAAACAAGTAGAAACTGTGAAATCTTGGGGACACCGAGATGGTGTCAGCTAACGGGACTCCGACGGTCAAGTCAGCAAACTATGAATAAGGTAAATATTAAATGATGGAATGTTGAGGGTGTCACCGTGTTGTATCATCGGAGGGTGGCTCGACTCGTAAAGTGGCCGGAGCTTCGACTCTACGGGATTGTTTGTCGGGTTCGTCTTCTGGAACAGGTCGAGAAGTCGTCTCGATCAGAGATTCCCATAAAGTTTCAAGTGTGTTGAAGCTTGAAGATATAATATCGTCGTCTGGAAAGATTTACTAGAAAATAATAAGTGCAAGAGAGGAAATGAGTTAAGTAGACTCGATAAGAGATTCTAGCTAATGGAGAGGTGAAGTGGATTGACGATTCTAGAAGTGCTTCAGGTTTACTGGAGTTCGAAGGTAGCTTATAGTCGTCTAGAGTACTGATTAGAAGATAACAAGTGGGAGAGAGAAGATTAATATTCACTGTTTTTAGCTGGTATTCGATGCCTTTTGGAGTCTGAGTCTCCTTCTACTTATAGGCGACTGATGGACACAGGTAGTCTATCAGATCTGAAATACATGGGATTGAGGGTGACTCCGAACCCTAAGGGAGACTCGTTCTAGCCGTCGATGATCTTTCGCCTAGAGCAATTTGACCGTACGATTACGCCTCCTCGACTTTAAACTCTTCGTAGGCTGAGATCGTCTAAAGGTATTTAAGGCGACGTGGGGTTCTCGAATGACTTTGTTAATGACTACGTGGCGAGATCCCCGGAGTTGAGGTTGACTCGGTAACCGAGCATGCTCGATTGAGGGCGACCAAGGGTTGCTTGGAGTATTGTTACTTTTAATGGGTTATTGTTTGTCTAGATGGACGTTCACAAGGGCTTAGAGCCGTTTGGGCTTTTAATGGGTCGATGTCACGTTGGAGAGTGTCCAACTAGTAGGCGAGTGGGCTGGGCCCAAGTGATATTTATTCGAAGTAGGTTGGGTCTAGGCGACATTTAGATGAAGTGTGCCCAACATGATTTTTGGCCATTACAACATCATATGCTCCGTTCTTCTAAATTTAGACGGTCAACATTAGATGCTAAATAGAACTATCAATATTTCTTTGAAGTTTTGTATGCTCCCAGATAAGCCTATTTCCAAATATTTGATTTTAGTATTCACGTGAATGAGGCATTGATGTAAAATCGTCTTGCAAGTTTTAACCAAACTCGAAAAGGAGTTAACTAAGGACGTGTAATCTGTGATCGAATATCTGAGATTGTGTTGGATTTTCAGTGTTGCGTGTAGTACGAAGCTGATGGGCAAAATTATCACAAATATTTTAGTGAATCTATCCCATTATAATTGTGGATTTAAATGATTACACTAAACTAAAATGATATAAAAAAATCTTCGTAATTGGATGGTAAAAATCTTCTAAAAGTCCAAGTGTAACATAAGATGACTAGAAAGTGTCGTAGGTTTTGTCATTTACAGTTCGCAAATATCAAAATGAAATTGAACTGACCACTGTCAAAAGTAAATATAGATAAAATCTTTCTCCTGCGTCAGGACTAGCGAGATACATTCTTCCTATGACAAACCCTATTTCCTATTTCAACCATATCTTACATGATTTATCCCATACATAATGTTGTGGGAGTTCCTGATAGGCGTACGTATGACAACGAATAAAAAAATGCTATTTAGGTGGATATTCCGTGTGCAGCTCTAAACTGTATGGCATCCGAATTGTCATCATAATTGAACACGACATTATGCATACCTGGTAGATGTACCGCGAATCTCATCACATTTGGATATTCTTCATGGAGCAAGAAACTAAATAATCTCCAAGCAACCTCTGGGTGCAATATAATGTGAGTCGAGGTATTGATATATATCTTGTTTGACACTACTATAACCAACGTTGTACGATCATCACCCTTATAGATGTATTTGTTGATATATTTAATACAACGTACACTCGCACAAACTTTCACATTAATATGACAATCGAATAATCTAGAAATGTACGAGTTATAAGGAATAACATCCCTATGATCAATTTTGTGACCTCGATCTGTGAAAACACGACCATCTTTACTTCGACGATATCTTATGTATCCATCTTCTCCTACAACTGTTTTATCGACAAACTTACGTGGGTAACATAATTCACATATAAAGTATTATAGTATATGAAAAAAGTCATACAATACTATAGCATATGAAAAAAGTATAGAGGGGTTGGGCAAAAACCCCAATCCCTTTCTCAAAATAAGGGCCCGCTCCACTGCAGGAAGGAAATGGGAAGCAGGCCCAAACGTGTCAGAAGTGGGTGGGTATGTAATTTTAGGCTTCATTTTTCATCAAGTTACAAAAAGTGCCCCTCGCACAATCCCGTACAAAATCAAGTTATTTTACTTCAACTGTGACACGTGTAGGTCCAAAACCAGGTAATTGTGGGAAATTACAACACTAGGGAAACTTTTACTCTTATTTACATGAATTACCACCCGAAATTACAGAAATGACATCCTCTATAAAAATCTGATTTTTCACATTTCTCTCTGTACACTCTATTCTCCACTTTCTCTCTCTACATCTATTCTCCACCGTCATCCTCTCCATCTCTCTCTCTCAGATCTAAAATAAATTTTTTCTCTTTGTACAAATATTTTTCTCTTCTTCTTTTTAAATACTTTCTCTCTTTGTGATTTTTTTTCTTTTGTTTTAGGTATGATATTTTCTTAAAATCTTAAAGTTCTTTTCTTTTTTGGATAGATGTTGCATTATTTTTTGTCAAATTTTTCATTCTATTTATATTTCTCTTTCAAGTTTCAGATTTATCTACAAATTTATATTTTCCTTTTCAGGTTTCATTCCATTTATAATCAAATGTCATATACATTTCTTCCAAAACATAAATTATTTTAGTGAAACAATTTACTGTATTTTGTAACATTTACTGTATTTTTGCTTATGTACTAATAGACATGTGTATTGCACACGAATGTATATGTTGAAAAATTATGTTTTGGTGAAACTTCAACTGTAAGTTCATGTCATTTTGAAATGTGCAGTACATTTTTTAATGTACTCCTATAGAAATTTGCAACCTACATTTGGAAATGTGCATAATCTAATGTACTCACATTTTGGAATATACAGTAAATTAGGAAATGTACCTTTACAAGTCTGTACCTAGGGGCGGCAATGGGTACCCATTTACCCGGAACCGAACCGAAACCGGAACTGTTTACGCCGGTAAACAAAGTATTTTTTTTAACCTTAACAAAACATTGTAACTGTACGATATATGATAATTTATTGTGTATCGGAATTGTTTATTTACATGACACTTTTGTACTGAGATTTATCTTGTGCATCGGGAATTGTTTTATTTACTAGCCTTTGGTTATGTACTAAACACTTTCTTATTGGGAATTTTCTTCTGTACTGGGAATTGTTTTATGTACTGTACATTTTTTTTTATTTCTAGGGCACTTTGGTACTGGGAATTATCTCGTGTACCGGGAATTGTTTTATTTACTTGCCATTTGGTTATGTACTAAACACTTTTGTATTGGGAATTTTTTTGTGTATCGAGAGTTTTTTTGTGTACTGGCCTTTTGGTTATGTACTAAACACTTTTGTACTGGGATTTTTTTGTGTACCGGGAATTGTTTTATGTACTGGCCCTTTGGTTATGTACCAGACACTTTTGTACTGGGAATTTTCTTGTGTACCAGGAATTGTTTTATGTACTAGCTATTTGGTTATGTACTAGACACTTTTGTACTGGAAATTTTCTTGTGTACAGGGAATTGTTTTATGTACTAGTATTTGGTTATGTACTAGAGACTGTTGTACTGGAAATTTTCTTGTGTACCGGGAATTATTTTATGTACTAGCCATATTTGGTTATGTACTAGACATTTTTGTACTGGGAATTTTCTTGTGTATCGGGAATGTGTTCTATGTACTAGCCATTTGGTTATCTACGAGACACTTTTATGCTGGAAATTTCCTTGTGTACCGGGAATTATTTTATGTACTTTCCATTTAGTTATTTACTAGACACTAGTAAAATATTCGAAGAAAACTTTAAGATGTTAGTGACCGAGAATTTTCTTGTGTACTAGGAATTTTCTAATAAAAAAATAAAATAGTCAAAGCAGATCAAGTTAAGGATAACTCCAGATCTGACTTCTTCACTATTAAATGTTTATCAAATCTTCATTCTTCACTGTAAGCTATGTTTCTAAACCTAAATTTGAAATTTCTCTAAAACCCATGAATCTCTGTTCAAGAAAAATATTTCACGTTGCAACCTTCACAAAATAAGGAAAAAGATAGAAATATAAGGCGAACGAAACTAAAACATGTACAGTGAACTTCCACAGAACAACGAATCGCAGGAACGGATTGCGAACGGTAAAATGTGAGGGGAACTGCGGAATGTACACTACATTCCAACACGTAAACGTTAATCAAATCTTCATTGTTCACTATATTCACTAGAAGCTTTGTTTCTGAACCCAAATATGAATTCCTCCCAAACCCATGAATCCCTGTTCAAGAAAATGATTTCTTCCCCATTAAATATTCACTGAATCTGACATTTCCAAAAAAAATCACCGTCAGATTTTTTTTCAATATTTCTTCACCATTAAACTTTCACCAAACCTGTCCAAAAAATCAAATTATTCCAAAAACAATAACCTTAGGTCTGATTTCTTCACCGTTAATTTTTTTTTTCAAAAACATCATTCTTCACTATATCCATGTAGAAAAGAGAGTCAACATTTTGTATTTTAAACCCTAAATCCAGATTTGTTGCTTCCAGATCTCTGCTGGATTTAGGGTTTCTATCGAGATAGGAGAGAAAAAAAAAGTGTGTAGAAATGTTTTAGAGAGAGAGAGAGATGTATAAATTTCGAGAGAGAGAGAGAGAGAGAGAGAGAGAGAAAAAGAGAGTTTTAGAGAGAGAGAGAGACGTTTTAGAGAAAATTAGAGCTGTATAAATTTCTTGGAGAAAGAGAGATGTAAAGAAGATAAAGATAAAAAGGGTATTAGGGGTATTAAACTAGTTAGGCACAATTCCCTGCTGTACCTTTATCTCGGTCCTACCAAAACCATTAATATTTGGACCTGAACCTTATATCCGGATAAGCCTAGATCTTACCCACATAAGCGCCCCTTTTTTTGGTCCTCTCCCTCAAAAATCCAAAAGTATATGAGAGCTTAAAAACAAAGCAGAAGTAAGGACCCGATCATATGTCAATTAGGACACGTGACAAGAAACAGAGAACTCCACCACCATATATTAGTTGTTGATAATTTCTCACCTACGATATCATGATGTTACACTATCTAGGATATCTTTGGTCCTTAGAGTTTTGGTGGCCCAAAGCGACCGCTTTGTGGGCACCATACCAAGAACGTTGGGTGAACTTTCAACCAAAAAAGGGAAAAAAAAAAGAATTACATCGAGCTAGGCTTGTGGAGAAATTTGATAAATTGTGTTTCTATAATTTGGTCCTTGTTAGAATGTAACTCTTGACCCTAACTGTCAGCCGTCGACTAATAATCAGTCAACCCTATCATTGCAATTTCGGTAGGATAAGGAATATGTGATAATTACCCACCACGTCTCTATTGTAAAGGGCCAAACCGATACCTTTTCAATCCTTTTCCCTTACCAATCGGAACAAGCTATCCCTTTTTCTCTCTCTCTCTCTCTACATTTCACTTTCTCTCTCAATAAACGCCGTTAGACTCGGTCTTGCAAACATAGCCTTTTACCATTTTTCCCATCTCACTTTCCATCGATTTCTAGGGTTTTGATTTCCTTCGCGGACTTCTTCAAAATCCAAACCAAACCCATTTCTTCTCATCATCATCTCTTTCCAATCTATCCAACACTGTTCCAGAAGCTCTCATATATCTTATAGTTTTCTTCCTTATTCCTCTCTATACTGGACTTCAATGACGACTCCTGTGAAGAAGAACAACTTCTTACCCCCTGGTTTGGTTTCCAATCTTCAACAAGTATTGATTAACAGAAAGGGTATAATAGATGAAGATCAATCTAATGACAATGATGGATCTTCGGAAACTTCTTCATCTATTGCTGAAACTACAACTTCAGAAATTGATAACTCAAAACCTATTGTTTTAGTTACAAATGCTGACGGATTTGACTCTCTAGGGCTTACTTCACTTGTACAGGCTTTAGTTCATGAAGGTCTTTACAACATTCAAGTTTGTGCTCCCAAATCGTGAGTCCTACCTCAACTTCCCATCTTTAATACTGTTTAGTTTCCCAGTCAAAAACTTAATAATCCAATATGGGTATTTGAACTGACTAGAAATGAAACTATTTTAGAACCCAAAAAACTGATTCCGAAGATGTAATAAGTTCAAGTATAGTAACAGTACTCCTTAGAATGATTGGAGAATTTGGAGATTTTACTGATCTGGTTATCTATTGGTTGAGTGATATCTCAATTCGTTTATCCTTTATGGGTTTTTCCGTAGGGATCGATCGGTTGCAGGCCACTCTGTTACACTTGGTGAAACACTATTGGTTAGCTCTGCGGAAGTTAGTGGTATCGCTGCCTATGAAGTTTCTGGTAATACCATTCATATATAGTTTCCCTTTTCCAAAAAACATAATCTATATATTGTTTCCTATATTCAAGTTTTGAGACCTCTGTTTTGAGGATTCAATTGGGATACTATTAGATTGCTGTAATCATTTCCATAAGATTTGTGTGCTTATCAGTTTAATGATGTGAGAAGTTCTCTATTCTTGTATGTTTGAGGTATTAATAGACGTCGGGTTTTGATACTTGGTCAGGGACTCCCGTGGATTGTGTGTCTTTAGCTTTATCTGGGGCATTGTTTTCTTGGTCAAAGCCTACTTTGGTATGAATTAATACATAGTTTTAAGTTACACATGCAATGAATTTAATGGATCGGACATCGTGTTCAATTGATGTTTTGTTTGCATATTTAGGTAATAAGTGGAATTAACAAGGGATCTCGTTGTGGTCATCATACGTAAGTAAAATCTCTCCCCTTGTTTAACATTTGATTACCTGTTAGCTTTATGTTGTCCTCGTAAGTTTCATCATCTCCCTGCAAAAAACCTGGCTAGTGAGTCAAGTCATATTTTAGATCTGTTTAATAAATGTATGAGAAAAACTGCAGCGGGTTTGATCTCTGATTTCTTCAGATTGTATATAGCAATTGCACTAAGTTTGAGTACTTCACTTAAAATCTACCAGATATTACTCGGGCGCTGTTGCTGCGGCAAGAGAGGCTTTGATCTCTGGTGTACCATGTATTTCACTTTCATTGAACTGGTAAGTGGAAGTGTCTCTCTCATAGTGCCATAGTGGTGCACTTCTATTCAATAAATTCGTATGCTTCTGTATTTTTAAATGATGCTATTTTCCGATATTTTGGTAGGAAGAAGGATGAGAGCCATGAAAGTAGTTTCAATGATGCAGTCAGTGTCTGTTTACCTTTGATAAATGCTGCCATAAGAGATATTGAGAAGGGCCTGTTCCCCACAAGTTGCTCACTGAATATCGAAATTCCAACTTCTCCATTGACAAACAAGGTTTGTTTCTCAGAGTCCATTGTATATCTTCATGACTGTTTGGGTTCAGGATACAGTCTATCGTTTTAACTTATAAGACGAGAATTTAAAGAAAATACAGTCATTATTAATAAGTGACCCTTCACTGGATTGGATTACTCGTATCATGCTTGGTTTGGTTAGGAAAACATGCACTAACATCATATGGACTCCATAATGGGCCGTAATTTGGTAAATATTATCATACTTAGTGTAAGTCGGAGTAGTACATAAACTATGAAAAGGGGATGAGTAAAAAGCAAAACAGCAATGTGGAAGCTCGGAATAGGAGATGTTCAAATATGAATCTGTAAATGTAGCAGAGTTTTGTCTTGTTGAACTTAATGATAAATGGATCTGTGTTCTTAAGCAACTGAAGAACACAGAGGATATTGCTGATAGTTGGATTAATGACCTTGCTAGTTCTTGTTCCTTGTGTTTAACAGGGTTTTAAAGTCACCAAGCAGAGCCTGTGGAGGCCTACTCATAGTTGGACTGCTGTACCAGCAAATAGGCACCCTACTGCTGGACATTTTATGTCTAATCAACAAAGCCTTGGAATCCAACTTGCACAGCTTGGCCGAGATGCTTCTGCAGCTGTGAGTACCAATATATGTTTACTATTTGTAGTCTAAAGATGTATATTGTGATTAAGAGAAAATGAAGGGCTTGCTGCTGAGAGATATATAGAGTAAACTTTAGGATTTAAATATCTAAGAGAGAATAGTTGTTGAGAAATTAGTGAGAATTTAGCAATTTTTAAAAAAAACTTTCAAGGCGTGCACCTCAAGGTGTGCCTCCAGGCGAGGCAGTCACCTAATTCCTCTTGGCGTACGTGTTTGAACTCGAGATAAAACGTGCTCTTCTGAAGGCACTTGTTATTTTGAGTTTTTGGGCAACATTAAAGAAATAGTATGTTTGTTTATTAAACGCTTAGGCCTCTATACTATAGTAGTAAAGTAGAAAAACCACGTTATGTTCTTACGTAGTTGATATCATTTTCCTTACAAAATAGTTACGCGTTTTACCCATCGATGGGATACGCCTTGAGCCGCCACCTTGCCTTGTGAGAGCCGCCTTGAGGCGTAAAAGTATTTTAAAACACTGGATATTAGAGAGTGAAAGCTATTTATTGAAAATTATATAATCCTGAATTATGGGAAAGTAGTGGAGGTTAGTTTATTGGAGGCTTTTCTGGTGATGGTATTATAACTCTGCGAGATTTTTGTAAGAAAGATGACATCTTTGGCTAGTGGGTGGTTATAACCAAGGAATAAAATGTTGACATATTTCGGTCGAAATGATCGGAATATGTCGGAAATTCACATCACTGAAACGAAATTGTACTTACAAGAATTTCGTGTCAAATTTCCACCGAAATCTGACACAAAATTTTGAAACAGAGCTTTTGGTTTAGGGTTTCGAAAGATTCTAAAATCAGAAACAGATATCATACCTTAGTCATTATCTTCTACCTTTCGGTTAATTTGTTCCATCTTTCTTGACTATTTCTTCTCAAGCCTTTATTCTTCAAGAAATTCTTCTCTTCTTTAGGTGATCTTTAACTTCAGATTTCGATTTTAGGGTTTTAGTTTGGAATTTGAAAGAAAATCTAGAGAGAGGAAGAGGGAACAGTGGGTTTCGGCTGAGAAGTTTCAGAATTTTAGGGTTTAAGGGTTATATTTAAGAGGAAACAATTTTTACTACAAAAAAAATATGTTATGTTTTATTTTTGGTTAGTCCCTAACTATTACTATTATTGCAGATTGGACCCCAAAGCTAACTGTTTTAGGTTTACATCAGATAAATAATTCAATTTACCCCCCTAAACTAATTGTTTAATTGCACCTAACTTAACTGTTTTAGTAGTATTAGAGTTAAATAATTCAATTTATCCCCTAAACTAATTGTTTTATTGCAGATTAGTATCCAACTTAATTGTTTTAGGACTGTTTTATCATTTCCGCACAGACTGATTCCACTTTTGGACCCTATCGAAATTTCCATCGAAATCGTCATTTTTTTTTTAAACTAAAAAAAATCGACATTTCATTCCTTGGTTATAATGAAGGAATGAATTTTGGTCTGTGTTGAAATTTTACAAATTTGCAGAAATGATAGAAATATGACAAAACTGTGTTTAACAAGTCTCTTCAACCATAATGAAGCATAAAATAATTAATTGAAGGGGCTAAATTGAATTATTTAACCCTAAAACAGTTCGTTAGGGGCCTAATTTGCAATAAAATAGTTAAATTGAGAGGCCATATTGATATATTTAAACCCAAAACAGTTAGTTAGGAGCCTAATTTGCAGTAAACTAGTTAGTTTAGGGGGCTAAATTGAATTATTTAACACTAAAACAGTTAGTTAGGGGCCTAATTTGTAATAAAATAGTGAAATTAGGGGCTAATTGGAAATAAAACTTAAAATACGTGTTTAATAGTAAAAATTATCTCCCCTTAAGATAACCGTTATACCTTATAGTCCCAAAACTTCAGCGGAAACTGACTGTTCTGTCTTCCTCTCTCTAGAATTTCTTGATAAATCCCAAACTAAAACCCTAAAATCGACTGAAGAAGAGAAGAAACTCTAGAAAAATAGAAGATGTGAGAAGATTAGTCAAGAAAGATAGAACAAATGAACAGAAAAACCCAACTCAATTTCTTCTAAATAATTCCTTTTTTTATGTTTCATTTTATTAGAATCTAACTCAATTTCGAATCTTTCTAAATCTCTATTTTGAAATTTTGTGTCAGATTTTAGTGGAAATTCACTAAAATCTGACATGAAATTTTTGTAAAGTTCAATTTCGTTTCAGTGATGTGATTTTCTGACAAATTTCAGTCGTTTCGATCGAAATTTGTCGACATTTGATTCCTTGGTTGTAACCGATTTTGTTTTCAAGATCAACTGTTGGATCCCAAAATTTGAGATAATGATCGGATGATTGACAAAATCTGAGATAAATCAGATGGTCATCCAAAAAAAAGTCATCTCCTTTCTAAAATGGATATATATATATATATATATATATATATTGTATGACGCAATGGTGTTTCTTAGGGTGGCCCTCCGATATATCCTTTGATTTATTGTTGGATTGTTATCTCGAATTTCGCAATCCAATGGTTTAGTTTGAAAACGAAATTAGTTACATTCGCCCTCTGTTTTTTTCGCTTACTTTTCATGTCCAACCTCTTCCATTAATCGCTTAAAACTTTCCGCAAAATACGTTCCCCTAAATTCTCTTTTACAATTTTCTTGGTTGTACAATTTAAAAAATAACTTTTAATCCTTAAAATCTCTCCCACTAATATTGCAACAACTAATTTCCTTATCTATTTAATTACCAAAACACTAAATATCTCTTAGCAACACCCGATATCTCATTTTCAATTTTCGGATTTTCCTCTTTTTCTCATTTAAAACCAAATCACTAAATGGCTTTGGCATTATGTCTTTGAAAATCATCATTTCTCTTGCATTTGCAGGGTGCAGCAAGAAGGCAGAATACACAGAGGAAGAATGTAGAAGTAGAATCAGTTGGAGTTGCTGGGAAAACAGATTCCCAGCTAGTGAAAAAGTACTTCCGTCTAGAGGTAAAAATGCAGTTTCTTATGTTGCCCTAATTGACGTAAACTTTATATTAATAATTCGGGTTTTTGGTTAAACTTCAGTTTTTGGAGAAGGAGCAAGAAGACACTGACGAAAACCTGGATTTCATAGCGCTTGAAAATGGATTTGTAAGAAGAAACGACCATTATTTCAGTTTTGCATATCTCAGTATAAACCGAAAGTTTTCCTGTGACTGATGTTTTCTTCCTATCTGCCTTAATCAGGTTGCCATAACTCCTCTATCCTTATCTTCTAACGAGCTGGAGATTCAAACAGCTGCTTCAGACTGGGTTGCTGCTGCTTTATCTGCAGGCACAAATGAAGCTCCTTCAGCTTGACACGGTTAGTAGTTACTAACAAGTATACATCTTGGAGTAGAGTTGTTTTGTTTTGCATTGTTTGCTGATTTGTCACACTAATTTTTTTGTTTAATTTTGTTCATTTTATGAAGCGAAAGCTTTCTCACCGTTAACTTAAGTGTCATAATGTAAAATGCTTGTTTGTGACGGAACCAATGGGGTTGTGTTTCTTTGATTTGGGGTGATTTTATTGTGATGGTTGTAGACTTGTACTTACTGATTAATACTGCAATTGAAGATGACCAATTTTTGTATTATCTGTGTCTTTACTCCTATACATGTATATTTATATATATATATATATACATATATTTATATACCCGGTGTGAAACGTTAGAATTTACATGAAAAAGAAATCAACAAAAGCCTAAATGTAAAATTGATTGACAAACTCGAAGAGATTTAGATAGTTTTTTTAGAGAGAGATATAGGGAGAGATCACAGAAGAGAGACCAAGGTGCCGTTTGTTTTAATGTAGATCTGAATTTGAAATAATTGTATATGTAATATAGTTGTTTAGCATGTTTATACCTTAAAGATCTTGAAACAAAGTTTTTATCGAGAAAAAATTGTTTGAAGGTCAGAGTTGACAAGAAAAGTAACCATATAGAAGTACTTAAACTATACAAGTAAATTACACATTATTTATTTCAGATTTAGATTTAACAAATAAACAAACAACACGTGAGATTTAAGTGAAATATAGTTGGAGAAATAAGGGGAAGTTACGAAAAATTGAATTGCCAAAAACTCATACTTAATTAAGAGCATCTTCCAATGCTAGAACTCAATCTTAGAAACTCTAAGTTTCGCATAGGATTTTCAGAGTTTTTCCTTCAAAACTTTTACGATGCAATTTCACTTTCTAAGTTTAGTTTTTATCCTAGAGCACGAGAGGAGGAGAAGAAAAAGAAAAGCAAAAAATGAGTCGCGGAACCAAAACTAATAGAAGGGAGACTTTTTACCGGAAATTACTCCCTATTGCTGGTTGCTCTTTAGATATCAAAAACAAAGGAACAAGTGATAATTACATCAAAATATTAATCGCACCCTCTTGTTCTTCCATTGTAATTTAATCAATTGAGAAATATCATATATTAGTCCGTTTCCAAGTGAGACAATAGGTTTGTATGGCCATCCGTAGCCTTTCATAAAACGGACCCTCAACAACATTTCCACCACTCTCTTTTTCATCAACCCAAACAAATGTGGGGTTCCATCTGGTAAAATCTCAATTGGATATAGGCAGCCTATAGAAGCTTCTAGAAAATATTTGAGCTGGAAGATAAATTACAGTAAAGGAACAAAATGAAGATGAAGATTTTTCTGATAAGACCCTTTTTACTGTATGAGGAGGAAAATAACAAAATGAGTAGAAAGTTCTAAGACAAATATTAAAAAAATCAGTTCTTTCATTTTCAATTAACCAGAACATTCGATCCTTTCCTTTATATAAACTATGGGTTTTCAATCTTTGTTCAGATTATTCAATTAGCTTCTCTAATATAATATGGGATCTTCTCTCTCTATCACTTTCCCTCTCATCAACTAACTGCAACTGATTATTTCCCTCTTTTCCCATTTCTTTTCAAATTCAGCAAAAACCCAAATCAAAATTGTCTCTGTTTTTCAATTAGGCTCTCTTTTATTAGAGAAGAAGAAGTTTTAGAGAGAGAGAGAAAAAATGGTGGGTGGGTTTGGAGGTTCTTCATCATCTTCTTCTTCTTCATCAACTATGTCACCACAACCAATGGAGGGATTACATGATATGGGGCCACCTCCCTTTTTATCAAAAACATTCGAAATGGTTGAAGACCCAGAAACTGATTCGGTTGTTTCATGGAGTATAGCTCGTAATAGCTTCATTGTTTGGGATTCTCATAAACTTGCTTCTAATCTTCTTCCTAAATACTTCAAACATGGAAATTTCTCCAGTTTCATTCGTCAGCTCAATACATATGTAAGTATTTTTGAAAATCCAAGTTTGGGTATTCATATTTTTGTTCATTTAGTTATGGGTTTTGAATGTGAAGTTCAGATGATGATTTCTTGATCCTTTTTTGTGTTTTAATGGTTGCAGGGATTTAAAAAGGTTGATCCTGATAGATGGGAATTTGCAAATGAAGGGTTTTTAGGAGGTCAGAAGCATTTATTGAAGAGCATAAGAAGGAGAAGAAATGTAAATCAACAACAAGGAATAGGAGGAGCTTGTGTTGAATCAGGAAAGTGTGGATTAGAAGAAGATATTGACAGATTGAGAAGTGATAGAACTGCATTAATGGCAGAAGTTCTTAAGCTACGTCAACACCAGCAGAATTCACAGGAAGAAATCGATTTACTCGAAGAACGTATACAAGGAATGGAGAACAAACAAAGACATTTAATGGGTTTTCTTGCTAGAGCTCTCAAGAACCCAGATTTCTTTCAACAACTAATGAATCAAAATGAGAAGAAAAAGAAAGAATTGGAATTGGGTAATGAAGTTGGGAAGAAAAGGAGACTGATAACTAGTTCAAGCTTCGAAATTTCGCTACAAGAAGGGATATTGGAAGGAACCCAGATTCAGGATTACAAAGATCAGTCACTCGAAGACGAAACAGTAATCGAATCAGACATAGAGAGATTACTATCTGGTACTACGGATAATGAATCAAGTAGTCTTATTCAAGAAACAAGTGATCCAGAATTAGTCTCTTTTAGTGATGTAATGTGGGAGAAAATACTGAATGAAGATGGGATTAATGAAGAAGAAGAAGCTGATGTTGATATTGAAGTAGAGGATTTGGTAGTAGCGAAGTCGCCAGATTGGGATGAAAATATGCATAATTTAGTGGAGCACATGGAGATATGGAGATCCTAGTTTCAAACCCTTGACGGATTTTATCACTTCTACTGTTTGTGGGTTTTATCTTCTGCAGTAGTGCAGTTTGATATTTGCTTTTCTTTTTTGGTAATGGTTAGTGAACTTGCTATTTGCTGTTTTTGTGGAGATATCTATATATATAATTTGTGTCTATGTTGTTTGAAAATGCAGGTTGAGCCTTACTTTAGGGTTGTATCTATTTCTATTGTATTAGTTATAGAAGTACAATTTCCTCATCCACTTCTTGCTTGTTTCTTTGCTTTGGTTTTGAATTAAGTTTTCTAGTTTACGATGATCGATTTTGATTCAGTTATATGTGTTTGTAGGTGAGATTGTGGTTCGTTGAAGATAGATGAATGAAGTTTATTCACTGATCCATATTGTAAGATTGCTCAATCCTGTTAATTTATTTAAATTTTTGACTATATATGTTTCTTAATTCTTATTGAATCGTTTCAGCTGCTATACTCACACAGCTCTTCACAACTTCAATTGCTGCTGAAAATGAAATTGCTTTACGAAAAAATATACTATCAAATGAACTTCTTTATATTAGATATCAGAGGAACAATTTTATTCTAAGTGCTATTTAGAGGAAGGAATGAATGAATTAAAACCCAGAAAAAGTAAAATCTGGGTCAAAAAGGAAAGGTCAAGACTTGCAGTAAGTGACCTAAAAACATAGGTAAAAAAAATGTAAAACCATTTTGAAGGGTAAAAAAAATCTGGGTTAGTCCCTTATTCTAGTGTATAAGATGAAATGGGTAAGAAAGTGTATTCCTCTATTTGGGGCAAAAATTGAGCCTCACCTAATGAAAACAGTTAGGTGTAAACTGGCCTCATAATCTAGCCAATTTGTCAGAGTTATGAGATGGCAAAAAGCTTTAGTTAGAAGATTTGGGTACAGAAACCCTTGGGCTGGGTAAGCCCATGTAATGAAGTCTTGGAGAGAGTCGGATTTTTGGGCTTGGTCTTGGCGAGGGAATGGGACAGTTGTTTCGGACAGCTCCTGCTGTGAGCCTAGGAGAGAGGTTGACTTGTTCGAGTGCCTGAAACTGTAGTTCTGCTGGGTAATCTCTCACACAACCAATACGAGGTCCGACACCAGAACTCCACTTGCACGATAATCGCTTTCCCAAGTGTTGTTCTGTTTGTTCAGAATTTGCTGCAGCTGTTGTAGTTTCTTTGTGATGGTTAATGTCAGGACGAGTAGGAAGATGGGAAAGCTCGTTCTGCTTTGCTGCTTCCATACTTGTGGAGCGTGCGGGCTTCATTGAACCTTCAACCGGCTTTGATTTCGGGTCCACACCGGTAGCTTTTATTGAAGGGTTATCATCATCAGCTGCGTACCTCTGGAGAAAGAAAGGAAAGCATTAGACATTTGCTGCGAATTTCTCCAAATTAATGAGTTTGGTTTCAGGAGATACAATTTAGAGAGAAGTAGAGATATAAAGTTTAGCAATTACCTTCACATTGGTGAGGTCGACATGGTGATCATGAAGGAAGCTAATGAATTCTTTGAAGTTCTCTTCAGTTGGGAGATAATGTCCACTGTAAGGCCATATTGCCTGTACCAGATGAAAATTGTCAAAAAAAGGTTATGGATCAGGGACTCTTGGATGGAGAGATCCATTGGTTCTACGTTAAGTTTTCGGGCCGGGAGACTTGGGCTTCACTCGGCCAGGCATGAGGCCACGGACAATTGGATGATTCAAAAGTCACTCAGCTGAAAACTTTACTTTAGAGAAGATAGTACGACTCAGGAGTGGTATGAACTTTTAGCAAACTCGCTTGGGGTCCGTTGGCCAACCCCGAGCCAGAGCAAACTTGCAAGCCCAACTAGTTACTGCATGCATGCATGCTGATAGTTATAGAAGTACCTCAAGGATGCCGTTATGGGCAACCAATCTTCCAGCTGCAGTTGTAGCCCCACCAGAGAGAAAACTAGAATGTTGAAAGGAACCTTTCTTCTTTTGCCCAACATACAGCGATCTTGACGTGCTTAAAACAAATATCCATTTAGAACCCTCAACAGTTTCGACAGTCGTTCCACTTTGTCGATAAACAAGCTTCCCGTTTTCGACTATTACTTCATAAGCTTCTCTCTCCATCTGCAAAGAGATAAGAATTACAGAGTCAATCTTTCACTTTCTAGAAATAAAGTTCTTATAGTTATCGACAAGGAATTTAGGAGACACGTACTGGTCCAAGATATTTGATGCAATTACGTTGTAGATCGTTCCTTGAGCATCTTTCATGATTTACTTCTTTCCCATCCCCGATATCCAACCTTCATAAGTAAAGAAGAGATAAATATTAGGTAAAGCTTTAATATACACGTGAAATTTTAGTGGTTTAAAATCAACAGACCCCTTGGTGAAATCAATGCCTTGAGTGAGACTTTTAGTGATATACTCCTATATAATACATACCAGTAGAAGAAAGGTTGACTACTTTCGCTTTCGAACCACATATCATAATATAAATGTAGATTGTGACCATAACGATGTCGTGGATCAATCTGTATAATCAGGGTAATAAACATCAATATCAACTTCTGGTTTTGTATTGGATGAATTTAAAGATAACCTATAAGATTTTATGAACTTACAGCTTCAAGCCAGTGTTGTAAGGCTAGTTTCTGAGCATTTTCGTCTTTGGATAGACCCTTACCAACCTGGAAACGTTACAAGAACCGAACAAGTTGGTAAGATTGATCGTATAACATAGAGAGGCAAGACCAAATCATCAAATCAAGTAATTTTCAACCAATAATCATTACAGAAAGTGTACCTTGGCAGCTCTTGTCCTTGCCCGTGCCCATCGTGAAACAGCAGTTTCTGGCTTATCAATGTTGAAGAAAGAAACCGAGCTCCTCTTCAAAGCCGCAAAATCCAAAGCCTTCCACCTAAACATTCAAGAAGAAAAATCAAATTCGACTACACCAAAGAACCGTAATCGTAAAAGACCTGAAACCAAAATCAATAATGACATCTAAAAAAAATCAAGAGAATAAGAAGAGAAGGATTCTAACCATAGCTCCTCAACCACAACTGCACAATCTGCAAGGTTTCTTCGAGTTCGATAACTTTTATAGACTTTCTGAAGCTTAACAGCAGCTGCATCTAGTTCACTCACAGGCCTCGGAGAAAAAAATATTATTGGTTCTGGAACTGGTATTATAAGTTTTGGTCCATTAATTAAGTTATGAGTTTTGCTCGAAATTTTCGTTCTATCAAGAACAAGATTGTCTGATGAAACAGTTGTGTTAAGCTTAACATTATCATCTTTTACATCAAGAATGATATCCTTTAATGAAATAGTTCTATTGAGCTTCGATTTATTGCTTTCGGAATTCTTGAAGCTCTCCTGTTCCATGGACATCTTACGAGACTCGTCTAATTCCGAAATACCATCAGACTCATTCTTCTTAAAACTACATGTTCTCAAGGTTATTTCACCGTCTTTTCGACCAAAATTGATTGATCTAAATTCATCTTCGTTCCTTAAAAATGATAAACCCATAGAAGATAGCAACCAGAGCTTTCTCTGCAGAAATAAGATCATAGAAATTTGATATCAAATTATAAGGTTGTGATGATGGGTTTTAACAGAAATGAAAAACTACATTTATTTTAGTTTGGTCAGCTTGAAAAATTATAATCAAAATTAGCAGCCAAATAGTTAGTTATCCACAACAAAGACAGTCAATTAAGTACAATTAAGAATTCAAAAAAATGGGAAAAATCTCTCTAGGAGAGAGAAAGTGATTTTTACCTGCCACCCTCAGTTTTCTTGAGAAAGAAGAAGCTTGAAATGAAAGAAGAGAGGTTTTTGGTTATAATAAATTATTGAAGTGGATACCTAGGTTTATATAATAAACCCTTGTAAGAAACTAAAGAAGGTAATGTCACAATTTAACAAGACAAAAAGAAGAGCATTGAAGACTCTTTTTCATAGTGTAGAATGGGTTAGAAAACTAAAAATCGTGTTGGTAAGAATTCAATGTTTGAAATAGTCAAAGCTCTTAAATACTTGAATGAATTGGTTGAATACTTCAATCTAAAAAACTACTATTTAGAGTACAAAATAATTTCAAAAGGAAGAGAAGAATTGTTTGTTTGTTTGTGTGCGTGTGAATCAAGAAAGAGAGAGACAGGTCAAGAATTTGTTGTGTCAACAGAGTCAAAAACACAACCCTGGTTCTCCTCTCAACTGTCTCTAGTCTGGTCTTTCACTTTGATCTTCTTTTGGAATTCATTCCAGTTTCTTTGATCTTATCTTGTATTTAATTTAATGTTCAACATGCCGTGCATTTTACCAGTCAATGTTATATTCGTACTCATATTGTTGAAATTATAAAATGTAAAACGTAGTCAGTGGGATCGAGAATTTCGAATGTACTAAATTATGTACCCGAACAATTTTTTTTTTTTTTTTTTTTGCAAACTTAGTAATCAATAAGATACTTATATTTATTATAATATATCAGGGATTACAAATGCAATTGACCTCTACGAGAGTTCAAGTTTTGAAACGTTCATGTAATCGACTCAATGTCAATTTCACTAAAAACTTATTTTTTTAACAAACACTACTGCATATCTGATAGAAAAAGATATTTCATAGTTATTTAAAATAAGTAATTCTTATATTTTGAAGTATTAGGGTTATTGTTGAGGTCTAATTAGATATTCTATAGTTATTTAATATTAGAAGTTTTTATACTTAAGAGTTTCTGTTTAATATTAGGAGTATCTATAACTATAGGTATTGAGTCCTAGTTGGATATAGTAATCTTGTAGTTATTAATAAAGTTTTCTATCCATTACGTCTATCTTTGGTTGGCCTAGAGAAGGACTTGAAGGTTCTTATCAATATCATTCAGGCACGAACCACTCATCTTGTTTTTTGAGCATGTTTTGACTAACTTTACAGCTGAAAAAGCTCTTTCAACAGAGGTAGTTGTTGTTAGTGTATTTATGTATACTTGATTTATTTGTATTTGTTTTCATTTCTTGAGGGTACTATTGTACATTGTATTTCCCTTCATTCTCTATAAATATATCCTTGCCCTAGGATTTAGGGCATCTTGAGTTTCAATCTTTACATGGTATCAAGAGCCACCACTTAGAATATCTCCTTGGGTTTCAGTGCCTTTCTCTTCTCTTTTCATGCTTTCTTCTTCTTCTTCTTCTTCATTTCTTACCTTCTTCTTCTTCTTCATCATGGCAGACTCCACCACAAACCCCTCCTCTGTTTCTCCAATCTCCATTTCCTCCCTCCCTCACACCCCTTCAACTAACCCCCACTTCCCTGCTTTGTCTAACATAGCCAACCTTGTGTCCATTCGATTGGACAACACTAATTATCTCTTATGGAGAAGTCAACTTCTCCCCGTACTTCACTCTCAAGATTTGTACAAGTTTGTTGATGGCTCCTTACCTTCCCCCAACTGAGTTCCTTCCCAATCCCTCTGTATCTTCATCTTCCCCTGTTACCAACCCAGAATTTGTGTTTTGGTATCGCATTGATCAAATGCTTTTATCTTGGCTCAATGCCACTCTCACTGAACGTGTCCTCACTCAGGTTCTTGGTCTTCCCTCTTCTCGTGCTGTCTGGGAAGCTCTCGAAAGAAATTTATCTTCTCTCAACTCAGCTCGTTTGATGAACTTGAAGCTTCAGCTTCAAACCCAAAAGAAAGGGTCTCTCACTATCTCTGACTACCTTCTTCGAATCAAATCCATCTCTGATCCTCTTGCGGCCATTGGTCATCCCATTGCTGATTCTGAACTAGTTCTCATTGTTCTCTCTGGCCTAGGCTCAGACTATGAAAACTTTGTTACCTCCATCACCACTAGATTGGTGGCTCCCAGCTATGCTGAACTTCATTCCCTTCTACTCACTCATGAATTTCGACTCGATTTACTTCGTCAACAATCCATTCAACCAACAGCTCTGTTTTCTCATACTCCTCCCTCTAACTCTCGTTCTTCTCATCAACCAGCTCAAAGAAGTAACAGAGGAAGAGGTAACTGAGGTGGTTACAGAGGTCATACCTCAAACAGAGGTTACTCTCAACGAATCTCTTCCTCTGTTCTTGGCCCTCCTCCTCAAATTATCTGTCAATGTTGTGGGAAATATGGACACACAACTCGTCAATGCCACAGTTTACCTACTCCAAATGATTTAGCTCAAGCCTTTGCTTCCATGGGTGTTGATTCTGCTCCCTCTGGCCCTAACTGGTATATCGACTCTGGTGCTTCTATGCACGTTGCATCTGATATTGCATCCACTTCCAGTCGATCAGAAGTTCCTCATCCTGACCATGTGATGGTAGGCACAGGCCAAGTTACCCCTGTTTCTGGTGTGGGTAATGTTCTTCTTCCCTCTACTACTTTTCGTCTTCATAATGTTCTCATAGCCCGTCAATTTAAGAAGAATTTGATCTCTGTTTCTCGTTTATTAAATGATTTTAACTGTATTGTTGTATTCCATCGTCGTGGTTTCTTTATTCAGGAAGTTCCAACAGGGAGGAGACTCCTCGTAGGAACGATTGACGAAGGACTCTTCAAACTTTCTCCCAACAAAGCTGCTTCACCACCACTTTTTCTCTTTGCTTCGACTTTATCCTCTGTTTCTCTAGTTTCTTCTGAAGTTTGGCATCGGCGATTGGCTCATCCCCACCAAAAAGTTTTTAATTATGTTGTTAGAAACAATCATTTAAAGTTTCAAAACTCTGTAATGGAATCAACTAAATGTTTAGATTGTGTTTCTGGCAAAATTCATCGTCTCCCCTTTTCTTCTATTGTTCATTCTTCCTCTACCCCTAATGAGTTGATTCACTCTGACTTTTGGGGACCATCGCCAGTAACCTCTAACTCCGGTCACCGATATGTTCTATTGTTCATTGATGACTTTACCTGCTTCACGTATCTATACTTTCTTAAAACAAAGTCAGAAGCTAAACTTCATTTCCAAAATTTTAAATTATTTGTGGAAAAACAATTCGAGAAACCCATTAAAATTCTTCAATATGATGGTGGTGGTGAATTTGTTAATTCTGATTTTGCTTCTTTTCTTCTCGCCAATGGCATTCAACACCGTCGATCTTGCCCTCACACTCCTCAACAAAATGGAGTGGCTGAGAGGAAGATTCGTCTCCTGGTCGAAACGGTTGTTTGTCTCCTTTATCAAAGCTCTGTTCCTTCTGAGTATTGGACAGATACTTTTCAGACAACCGTTTACACCATCAATCGCCCGCCCACTCCTCTTCTTCAATATCAATCTCCTTATGAGAAATTATTCCACGTCAAACCTTCGTACAATGAGTTAAGATCATTTGGTTGCAGGTGTTTCCCTCTCTTAACTCCATATCGATCATCAAAACTTGATCCCAAAACTAAACCTTGTGTATTTTTGGGTTATAGTACTCTGCACAAAGGGTATAGGTGTCTCGACGTCTCCTCTTCACGAATTTACATCTCTCGTCACGTCCTATTCGATGAAGAGATCTTTCCATTTTCTCTTCCGTCTTCTTCCCCAAATACGAATTTGAAAAACCCTAATTCTATTCCAGTCAACTTGCGGTGGATTGTTCCCCTTCGTCCTTTTACTCGTACTGTTGTCCCCTCTCAGACCACGCGTCCTGCCAACGCGTCGTCTCTCTTTTCTCCACCTGGGGTTTCCTCTCCACATTGTCCCTTCTCTGGGGCCCACCACCTCTCCAATTCAGGTTGTGCCTCCACGTAACGACAACAGTGTTTCTCTTTCTCTGCCATCTGCCCAGCCACTCCTCTATTCTAATCCTGATAATTTACCTCGCCCTTCTAATCCTGACCATCCACCTATCAACCCTACCACTTCCTCTTCTATTTACCAAATTTCTCTTCTTCAACCTCTAATCGACCCACAGACCTACTCAATACTCCTTCAAACCCTAATTCCCTTCCTAATAACTCCTTACATCCAATGATTACTCGTACTCGTGATGGTACAAGGAAACCCAGGATACTTCTATGTACTACTTCTTCATCAACGGAATTTGAGCCCACAACTTATCTTCAGGCTTCTAAGTACGATCACTGGTGGAAAGCCATGGCAGATGAAATAGCAGCTCTTCATAAGATTGGGACTTGGTCCTTCGTATCTCCTCCTTCTCATGGTAATATTGTGGATTGTAAATGGATATTTAAGATCAAACACAAGGCCGATGGTTCGATCCAGCGATACAAAGCTCGTCTGGTTGCCCGCGGGTATTCTCAACAACATGGAGTCGATTATGATGAAACCTATAGTCCGGTGGTTCGTCCAACAACGATCAGATCAGTTATCTCCTTAGCCATTTCAGGTAAGTGGCCTATTAAGCAACTCGATGTGAAGAACCCTTTCGACATGGCAATCTTCAAGAAACGGTTTACATGCGTCAACCTAAAGGACTTGAAGATCCATCTAACCCTAATTTGGTCTGTAAATTACACAATGCTCTTTATGGTTGAAACAAGCCCCTCGAGTCTGGCCTCATCGTTGTAATTCCTGTCTACTAAGTTTGGGATTTCATCAATCTATTTTTGATCCTTCGATGTTTTATCATCGCTCTTCTTCAGATTTAACAATCTTACTTCTTTATGTTGATGATATTCTGGTTACAAGTTCCTCCTCTTCCCTCTTAAATAATCTAATAATCAATCTCAACAGTCGGTTTGAAATGACTGATTTAGGTGATTTGAATTTCTTTTTGGGCATAGAAGCCCATCGATCTGATGATTCTCTTACTTTAACTCAAACCAAATACACTTCTGAACTGTTAAGTCGATTTGGTATGGCAAGTTCTAAACCATCGACTACCCCTGTTATCACTGGTTCTAAACTCTCAAAGTTTGATGGTGATCCTATCGATAATCCTCAAGATATTCGATGTTTAGTGGGAGCCCTACAATACTTAACCCTCACTAGACCGGATATTTCTTATGTCGTGAATCAAGTTTCGAAGTTTATGCATTCTCCGACGACAACACATTTGAACGCTGCATAAAGAATCCTTCGATATCTAAAGGGAACGATAAAGAATGGCCTCTGCTTTCGACGAGCCACGAGTCTTCCATTGATTGGGTTCTCTGATGCTGACTGGGCAGGATCACCCGATGACCGTCGGTCCACATCAGGTTATGGTATCTTCTTTGGGCCCAATTTAATTGCTTGGGCCTCCAAAACACAGCCCACAGTTGCTCGATCTTCAACCGAAGCCGAATATAGGGTTTTCCACATGCAACAGCTGAAATTATTTGGGTCCAAAATATGTTAACTGAGTTGGGCATACCCACACCCTCCATACCAATTGTTTACTGTGACAACATTAGCACAACTTATCTTGAAATTAATCCAATTCTACATACTCGAACAAAACATGCCTCCATTGATTTTCACTTTGTTCGAGAGAAGGTCAAACAAGGTCAACTAAAGGTCCACTATATTCCGGGTGATAGTCAATTGGCGGATATATTTACCAAAGGATTGTCCTCTTCGAGGTTTAGTGATTTAAATTTCAAGCTCTCACATGTAGAACGTAGTTCGGCTTGAGGGGGGTGTTAGTGTATTATGTATACTTGATTTATTTGTATTTGTTTTCATTTCTTGAGGGTACTATTGTACATTGTATTTCCCTTCATTCTTTATAAATATATCCTTGCCCTAGAAGTTAGGGCATCTTGAGTTTCAATCTTTACAGTTGCAACGGGCAAAGTAATAAGTAAATAAACTAAATGATATGTTTTATCTCTCTTAATTTCAGTTGATCCCAAATTTTGTCAATCTGATATCAGTCAGAATGATGAGACCATAATGCTGGATTCCGCCGCGATTAATCATGCTCCTGCTCCTCTGAACCTGAGGAGAAAACCTACAAGGAGCTCATAAATTTCTCTGACGTTCAAAACAGTCAGATTGTCGTTGCAATTAAAAGACTTGAGTGAATGTATTAAAGAAAATTTCCTTCTTGAATGAGACATGCAGCAAAAGCAAAGATGACTTTCCTTCAGTTTTTTTTGTACTGTCAAGGAAATTGAGACATGTCAAGGTAAAAAAAAAACTCATACTTTTGCTATCTAATGGACATGTTTCTCACTTTGAGGGTGCAGGGGATTGGGACCTTATTAGAGTGAGGTTTTCTGGACTGTTTCCAAATTTTCAAAAAAATAGAATAAAGGAAAACCAAATTAGTGAAACCAAAAAACATAAAGTATTGATTTTACCATTACGTGGACAATATATGGACAATCAAATATCTTATGTGGACAAATAAAAAATTAGAAATCTTATACGGACAACAATCTATAAGGGGACACTACTCCAATATATTTCACTCATGCCCTCTATAAATTATAGCGTTTACTTTAAATTCTTCCATTTTTCTTCTTCCATATCCTAGGCAACACATTTTTCTACTTCGTCACCAACAACTAAATTTGTAAAAATAGAAATTGTGGAGAAATTGTTGATCATGGCAAGACCAAGAAAATCAAAGAATACTGTGTAGAATCTTTCAGAAGAGAAAGACAATTTTCATTCCAATATAAAATTTAGATTTGAGATTTTAGTTTGAATTTGCACCAAATATGGTTTGTTGAAAAAAACCAAGTCAATTCACGATAGATCTAACTATGTTCATGAACCCCTAGAAACCATGGAGATGATAACCCTAAAAAATCTTATGCAATTTTTTCAGGAAACACGAGTCGCACGAAACAGTAGCAAGCACTGCTACTGTTTCGTGGGATTCTCACGAAACCATAGCTACCATTTCGTGGGGATCTTACGAAACGATAGCTACCATTTTGTAGGAATCCCACGAAACAGAAACAGTGCTTGCTACTGTTTTATGGATTTTGTATTCACAGTTTTTTTTAATTCTAGCCCTAGAGAGAATTCCTTCACGAATTCCTCGCTCCGATTCATTTGATTTCCGCGAGTGAGCTATCTCTTTCATTGATTCTCCGGCTAAGCATTCAAGAAGAAGAACGACAATTAGATTTTCTATTTTTAATCTATTATATTTGTTTGTGGTCATCAGAAAAACTATTGTTTAATCTCAAAGGTGTGATAGTTTTGTCCTCCTATTAAATATAAGTCGAGCATAGTTGACTTGTACCGGGTCGGAGAATTATTGTCCACATAAAGATATTTGATTGTCCACGTATTTGCCACCTATTATTATTACCTTATTGAACTTCACTTTCAAGTTGCAACAGTTTTCTCCCAAGTCTCTATACAATTTCAGAATAACTCAAAATGGCTGTTGCTGGAACAGTTCTAAATCCATTTTCAAACCCACTGAGTATCTCAAACTCTAAATCAAATCCAAGAATCAAAACCCTAAGAACCCTAACAACAAATCAATTATATAACATTAACTCATCACCCTTATCCACAACCATATTTTTCAGTCCTCACTTCAAAACCAAATTTCAGGTCAAGAGTCTTTCAACCCATTTTTCTCCTAAAGCTTCTTCTTCAACAGGTAAGTTTGCATTCTCTCTTGTTCTCATATTTCATTGTTCAAATTGAAGCCTCATGTTTACAGTTCATTACTCTGCTAAAGAATGCATCATCACTTCCCAATGCAAAATTTCACAAATCTATTTCCCTTTTGTTGGTTTTTATGTGTGCAATTTGTTTGGCATTTTAGGAATTCTTAGATAACCCAGTTTTTGAAGAGAATTACCTACCAATAGGAAACATTAAAGAGAACTAAATTTTAGCTTAGTACTTGTGATAGTCTGAGAGAATTTCTCTAGGGCTTAAAATCTTGAATTGCTATTGTCATCAAGGTTGGGTTCTGAAAAAAATGAAACCTAACAATTTACATATGTTACTCTTTTACTTCTTACTTTAGTGGAAGTTCAAAGATGCAACTTTCTAGTCATTAAACTCATACATTTGAGGTTCTTGATGTCATCAATTGGCATGTATTAACAGATAATAGTTCTCGGATAACTTAGAATTACTCTTTTCAGTAAAACTTCTTTTGTTTATTGAACCCCATTAACATATATTTTCGTTCTTTCTCCTGGTTCGTGCCTTCGGTGAATGTAGTTGGAAATCCGGATTACATCGTTGAACCTGCTACTGACGTGAAGTTCCAGAAATCGTTGACTTTACCGGGATGCCAAAATCCGTTAGTTTTTCTTGGCTCAGGTAAGTCATTTTTTCCACTCAGTCTCTATCATATAAAATAACTTGTTGAGAATAGTCCCGCGTGGATGAAGGAAGCATCATGACTTCATTGCCAATTAGTTTTGGGTTTGATGTCCACAACTCTCTTTATTTATAAAATTAATGCTATAGAAGATCAACACCATTGGTCGATATCTTTTTTTTTAAGATAATTGGTCGATAGTTTTTGAACACCATATACTCACTTTGGAAGATTTTCGAAGGGAAGGGAGTGGTCAGTAGTCTCAGTTGGAGATGGGATTGCACATGTTTATGGATCGAATGAGATTTCAAGCTGGGGAGTGAAAACTATATGCTTTCTTCCATTCATCCACTGCAGTACAGCTAGACATTGTTAATTACATTGGAATTGATATATTTTTCAAAGGCGGAATGGTAGCTTGGGTGAGCCTACTAGTGGTTCCTTTACATCTAAGTCGGATACGTTGACAACATATTTCGATTTAATTGTAGAATTTCGACCTTATATTTATGTGTTATTCTAACACAGTGATTCAAAGAAGTACGACATTTTGTTCAATTTTCTCCGTTGTTCTTCAGATTCATGATATTGATTGATATCATTTCAGGGTTCAGAGAGAAAGTTTTTGCGATTATTGGGGTAAAAGTATATGGTGCGGGGTTTTATGCTAATCAATCAGTCATAGATATATTAAAAGAGTCGAGAAGCAAATCATCAAATGAGATTCAAGGAGACTCATCTTTATATGACTTGATATACCAAGGTAGTAAAATATGTAACTTTGATTTACTTAGGTAAAACAAAAAATCAATTCGAAAGATGCTAATACAAATTAAGTTTCTTATGGAAAGCTCCAATGGAGAAATCACTGCAGATAGTTCTGGTAAGAGATGTTGATGGCAAGACCTTCTGGAATGCGTTGGATGAAGCTGTCTCTCCAAGAATTCAATCACCCACTCCGGTTGATGAGTCTGCACTTTCCACATTTCGTGGGATATTTGACGGGCGCTCTCTTAAGAAAGGAACTCTTATATTTTTGACGTGGTTAAATCCATCCAAGATGCTAGTAAGTTCATTAATAGTAATAACGCTTGGTATATTTTTCCTCCCATTATTTGTCGTTTTAACTAGACGTAGTGCCCGCAACTGTTACTGGATCTGCATACATATATCATAAACAACCCTATATAAGTTTGAGCTTACAGAGAAAACGATTATTTAGCAGTTTCTTCATTATATCCTCAGCTTGTAAGGATTTGAATCCAAATGCTTTTATGTGTATCAATTTGCAGATTTGCATCTCATCTAATGGACTTCCATCAACTGTGGATGCTACAATTGAATCGCAAAACGTCACTTTCGCCCTTTTCGACGTTTTTTTCGGGGATACTCCAGTTTCACCCACACTCAAAGCGTCGGTTTCCAATGGGTTAGCTATGATTCTCAACTAAACGTCCTGTTTGTTTGGTTGTTGATTATATTTTTTCAATCACTGCTTGTTTCTGCAGCACTTATTTCTTTTGACTAGTAAAAAAGAAATCTTGTGACGTTATGATGTTTTAAACAGAAAATTATTCAATAAGATTTGAATGGAGAGTGACGGGTAAAAAACAAATAAGAGTAGAAGTGAATAGTTAAGCTAGTCCAGAGTATCATTGTTTTGATTAGTTATACCGCTTGACCTAGTTAACTAAACCCTTTCGGACCAGAGCCTAAATCTGGCGCCTTAGACCACTCGGCCAAACTGTCCCTTGATGCCTAAATCAATCAGCCTTAAATACGTCTGTGATGTCAATAATAGGGTTTGTCATTTAGGATTAGCCGGCCAATGGAACTTCAAAGTCTACACAATACTTCGGTTTTTAGTTGAGTGGCGCTATTTGTTACTCGTGTGTCTTCCATTTTCTAAAGGATGTTCTAAATCTTTGGTTCGTAGCCTCCGAAATGCTGTTGTTAACCAGCCTAACCTAAAAAAGGCTTGAAAGTGGCAATAGGAAGAACACATTCATTTGGCAGTAGGGTTAAAGAGATACAGAAATTCGGTTTTGAAAGATGTTATCCCTTCGTTCGGGGAATTAGACCGCCTTGAGGGATACACATTTTTTGCCCTATTTTACTGGTGAATCCTTTCAAAGGCTACTCCTAATCACTTATCTTTATTACAAATCCGACCAATGTGACTAGGATAAAATTAATATTTTTAAGTGATGACGGAACATCCATGTAGACATATGACTAGGACAACTACTTGTCATTTAAATCCAACCATCCATTTTCTTTCCAACATTAAATGTGATGTGCATGTACACTTCATTGACCCTTCATTTATCTAATTTGGTTACGAATGGTTCTTTTTTGCTCTCATATTCATTTATCTCATAACTTTATTTTCCTTTTATCAGAGCATCTCCAATGCAAAACTAAAAAAAAAAATTGAATTGACTACGTGTCAAGTCTCAATTGAAATTGTCTTTGCTTTAAGGCTCAATTGAGTGTCTTTAATTTAAGTCCTTCTCCAATGCAACTCTCAAAAAAACTCTAATAGTTACACATGTCACACACACATTTAATAGGAAAAAGTGGTCGAGAAAGAAAGATTTTTTATTGGTCCGAAAATTAAATTTGATGCCTAGAACACTTAAGACTCTCAAAATAGATCTCAAAAATAGATTTTGTATTTTGAGACATCTCAAATTAAATGTTTCACGTCATTTTAAGATCTCAATTAAGCTTTGCATTTGAGAGGTTTTTTTTTCTATAAAAAACTCTAAAGTCATAGGTGACACTTAAGATTTTAAGATTGAGTCTTGCATTGGAGATGCTCTCACGACAAAAACTTTTCCTTTTCCCTCTCATTAACTTCTGACATTAACTCCTTAATTATTCTCATTATCCAATTCTCTTTCTTCTCTCATACTTGTTGTACTAGAATTCAATGTGCAAAGGATTCTTCAGAATCGTCTTCTTCGTAGTGATCTTGATTTGTTAATCTGCCCCTTCTTCATGTTCTGATATTTTTGTTGAATCGACAAAACATAGTTTGGATGTGTCTCCATATTTACCATAAGGGTTTTGATTTCTATATCATTTGTCAGTCTCCTCTTAATTTTATATTAGAGAGGGCAGTACCAGCCCTGACTTCCGCGAGCCCTAGGCGAACGTATCGATGGGAGACCCTACACTTTAAGTCAAAAATAACATAAAAGTTGACATGTGAGATTGGAGTTTGAAGAGAAATTAGACAAGAGAAGAAACTAAATTATAAGAATATGTATTTAAATTGATTGTTTTTACTTTTGATTAAGTTTAAATGTTATAATTTTGTCTCTTAAATTTTCTATTAATTAGGTTGTTTTCAGCAGGAAAAAATTATCTAAAATATAATACAAGTCGAACCTTTGACCTTAGGTTCATTAATCAACTACTCCACCAACTCTACTACCAAACAAATTTGATATACATGTGCATAAAATAACACATATAATAATACTATCTATATATATAATGTTATATAAATCAGAGGCTCCTTAAATTTTGGGGCACTAGGCGGCCCTAAGAGAGGGGGATGAAAGAAGGGTGGAGAGTGGAATTCGTATTTGTCGGCTATATCGCAGTTGGATTGTATTGAAAGATGTTCATAGACACGGGGTTTGAGTTTTCCTATGACTTCACGACTTGTAATATCTAAAAGAGTTGAATTTAGAAATTCCAAGAGAGAATATCATATAGCTCTGTTATTTTTGTTTTGGACCTAACTTAACTTTCTAACTTTTACAGTATTGATACAACCATTAAAAATCTGTTAATTTGCTTTTGGAGTTTTTTTTATACAAACCCTACATTATTCGTTTTTCGATCATTCACACCCTTTTTTCTCTCTCAGCAAAAAAAAGAAGTGGTTATTTTTACATATATATAAAGTCAAAAGTTTCTCGAGTTTCTACGATAAGTTTCCTATATTGGGAAACAGAATTTAGGTTTTCTTGTTTTTCTTCAATACTGTTATGAGTTATTTCCTTTTTGGCCCCCTACTTTGTGACCAGTTTTCTTTTTGGCCCCTTATTTTTCATAAATTCAAATCTGCCCCCTATTTTCAAGTAAATACCGTAACTGCCCTTCCTAATTTCAAAATAAAAATATTAAAATTATGAAAAAAAAATTCCGGGTAGTTGTGGCATTTACTTAAAAATGGGTGAGGTGGAAATATCTTTTTTTTTTAATATTTTTATATTGAAATTAGGAAGGGTAGTTATGACATTACTTAAAAATAAGGGGTCAAATTTGAATTTATGAAAAATATGGGCCAAGAAAGAAACTGGTCACAAAGTAGGGGGTCAAAAAGGAAATAACTCTACTTTTAAATGTTTTTGTTCATTTGCCAATAGCATTGCGTTTATTGATTTAGGTTTTATAATGCAAGTAAATCCATGTTAAAGTTGATAGACAGTGGTTTTGGTTTGATTCAATGAAGGGCCAAATGTTTTATATTGAATAAAGTTGGGGCACCGATTGTAAAAAAAAAAAGACATCATGCTGAAAAACCAATAGAGTACCATGAATTACAAAATTTAGGGTTTATATAGATTTTGAATTCATATCATAGTTTATTTTTGTTAAAAATCAATTTTTGTTTCTTCTCCTTTCAGTTGTAGTGATATAGGGTTGGTTTGATAATCCATTAAACAAGAAAGAAGGGTAAGTGAAGTTACATCAAAATTAAAAACAGTTTTGTAGTTTCAAAAATCTTAAATAATTTCGAGAAATCTTATACATCTAGAACACTGCACTTATCTTTAGAGAATACTGATCTGAAAAGTTAAACTACCAAAAAAAAATATCGAATATAGAAAAGAAAAAAGAAATAATCGAATGTCACGCCTACTTTTCCATGTTGTGTAAAAAACATTCTCCGCCATTGGACGGGGGGTTATGCCTAGTAGTAGTACATAGGCACTCTGTATCGTTAACAAAGAAGAGGCAAGTAAAATGCCAAAATCCCTATTTAAACGTCACTTTCGCCCTTTTCGATGTTTTTTTTCGGGGGAACTCCAATTTCGCCCACACTCAAAGCGTCTGTTTCCAATGGGTTGGCTATGATTCTCAACTAGATGTCCTGTGTGTTTGGTTGTTGATTATATTTTTTCAATCATGGCTAGTTTCTTCTGTAACACTTATTTCTTTTGACTAGTAAAAAAGAAATCTTGTGAAGTTATGTAGTTTGAAACCAGAAAATTATTCAATAAATTAATATGATCAAGTTTGAATGGCGAAAGACGGTTAAAACACAAATAAGAGTACAATTGAATAATTTCTCGAGTATCATTGTTTTGATTAGTTATACCACTTGACTTAGTTAACTAATTGTGTTTGTCTGAAAGTTCTCAACTCATCACTATCAACCACTTTGGCAACCAAGTGTTGACAGTGTCATCCTGTTCTATAACTTCATCATTTCCTTTTCAATATACAATTTTATCAAAAAGATATATTTTATTTGCATCTCTCTTCCAGTAGTTATAATAAAATTGTAGATTTTTGTATTAACTTGTAAATGGAGAAAAATTATAAGGATCTTTTACTCATGTTTGAGGTGGGAAATGTGGGAAAGGAGAAGTCTGGTAAAATATTTGGCCTGTGACTATGAGACGTTGCTCGGAAGGGTGTGGATTTTTTTTTTTTTTTTTTGTTGAACTCGAAGGGTGTGGGTGGAGTTAGTAAGCAAAAAAGAATGACAGCTGTGGGATTTGAACCCACGCCCTTTCGGACCAGAGCCTAAATCTGGCGCCTTAGACCACTCGGCCAAACTGTCTCTTGTTATGCTTAAACCAATTAGCCATAATACTGTCCTATGATTTCTATAAATTTAGGATTATCCGACCAATGGAACTTAAAGTCTACAATACTTGTTTTTTAGTTGAGTGGGGCTATTTGTTACTCATGTGTCTTCCATTTTGTAAAGGATGTTCTCCTGGGCATTGTTTTGATGAAATCGAAGTGTTGTTGTTAACCGGCCTAACCTAAAAAGGTTTGAAAATGGTAATAAGAACACATTAATTTGGAAGTAGAATTGAAGAGATACGGAAAATCGATTTTGAGAGATGTTATCTCTTCATTTAGGGAATTAGACCGTCCTGCGGGACACATTTTTTGCCTTATTTTACAGGCGAAACCCTTCCAAAGGTGACTCTCAGTCACTTATAGTGATACAGAGGCACTCTGTACCATTAACAAAGAAGGGGCAAGCAAAATGCCAAAATCCCTGCTTAAAGGTATCCCTTCTTTGTGTTGGGTGGTCTAGGGCCTCTCTCATCCCGAAAGCTAGCTCAAGAGGTAAGGCTTCTCTCACACTTATTAACGCACCCCTTGCCCCTTCGACAACCAATGTGGGATTAACCTAACAATCTCCCCCTCACACATTTGCTGTTAATTTCAATAGTTATTGTGGCGATACTTGTTATTACCCGGGCTCTGATACCAGTGTTGGATAGTCTTGGGTCTCTCTCACTCCAAAAGCTAGCTCTGATACCAATGTGGGATTAACCTAACACTTTGTTGAGTATATATCTCCAATGAGGAACTCCTAAGCTTAGGTCTTTGCTCGCAAAGGTGCTTTCTCTTGATTAGAGTTCTCAAAAGGTGGCGAAGCCTTAGCTATGAATACGAAATAATTATGAACTTAAATATTTATAGAAGAAGTATAACTGTCTTACCTAAGCAGGGGTGGCCCTGGGCCAAAGCTAACAAAGCGTCGCTTCGGGCCACCGGTTTTTAGGGGCCACCAAGACATTAATTTCTTTAAGATATATATAAGAAGCCAACTCTTTAAGAAAATTACAAGGGCCTCATTTAACAAATGTTAAGTAAAAAAGGGCCACAAATTTGATGATCTTTAAATGACTGGTAGGTCCAATAGTTTGTTTGACTTATGGGAAAGTAGAGTAGAAAGTGTAAAGGCAATTAGGTTTCAAGCTCCACAACTACGAGAAGCTTTAGAAGAACTGGTGGAGACAAGTGATGATTCAAAAACAATTCATGATGCCGAAAATATATTAAAACAAGACTTTGAAAATTTTAAATTCCTTTTGAGCATGGTTATTTGGCATATTGTATTGTTTGCGGTAAACTCCGTTAGCAAAACACTACAAACTGGAGATATAGATATTGATGTTGCATTAGTGAAATTGAATGAATTATTCGTTATCTTGAAGATTATAGAGAAGTGGGATTTGTAGAAGGCATGGTTGAAGCTAAAGAGATTGCCATTAAAATGGGAGTTGAAGCAACATTTTGGGAAAACGTATTTTTCAAAGAAAGAAACGGTTTGACGAGAATGCGTGTCAAGATCCATCAATGTCACCTGAAGAAGCATTTAGAGTTAATTATTTCATATACATATTAGATCAGACTCTTTCTTCATTTAAGAGCAGATTCGAGCAATTTCAGAAGTACAAAGAAATATTTGATTATCTGTTTGAGTTAAAAAAAGTCAAACTCCCAAGATGATGGTGATTTGAGAGATTCATGTGTTCGCCTTAAAACCTTTCTCAAGTATAATGAGTCATATGACATGGACGGACTAGAATTATTTTCTAAACTGAAAGTGTTGAAGCGCCTTTTACCAAATGAGATCAAAAGACTAATTAAAGTGCTAGATTTTTTTAAAGATATGAAAGGTTGTTACCCGAACACATGGGTTTCTTATAGAATTATGTTAACGATATTGCCTCCGCAAAAACAAGTTTTTCTAAGTTGAAGTTGATTAAGTCTTATATTCGATCTACTATGTCGCAAGAAAGGTTAAACATTTTAGTTATATCATCTATTGAGAAGGATATGGCTGACAATCTTAATTATTCGACGATTATTAGTGACTTTGCATCGAAAATTTAAGAAGAACAAAATTTCAGTGATTGTAATTATCAAAAAAACTGTTTTGTTGTATAAATATGATGAAAATATTTTGCGGTACTTACGGTTATCATGTAGTACATTTATACTTTTTACAATTTGATAGAAAGGGCCACATTTTCAGACCTCGCTTCGAGCCACCGAAAAGTCAGGGCCGGCCCTGTACCTAAGTTTGAGATTTAAAGAGGTTAATGGTTGTCTTACACATATTTATAAACACAATGGAAACACAACTTTCTTGTCCAATAAACAAAAATTATTTTGCAGCTTCTACTGAGGATTATGATGTGACTCCCTATCAAACAAATCAACTTTCATTTACTGTTAAATTTACGATTATTTAATGATCAGAGATATGAACATAATATAAAAGACACGATATTTAACGTGGTTCGGTCGGATACTCAAGACCTACATCCACGGAGAAATTACTTCATTATTAATAATCACCACATACAATTTTATGAGGGGTTGATCGATTACATAACTCGATAACTCGATGATTTAAACTCTATAACCCAACTCATATTTATAGAGTGATTCGGGTTTTCTAGTTTCCTAAGTTTCCTAACTAAACTTAGGAAAGAATACAATATTTCTCTAAATACATGTATAAGAGATATCTTGAATATATGAAACTATATCTTTTGTATCTTCATATATTCTGCAATATCTGCGAATATCTTCAAGTACATCCGGACTTTTCTTAATCGTCGGATCTCGTATTCTCGATCCGCCTAATATTTTCCACGTATCTCATTACCCCCCCGCAAGTTGGAGCACGTAACTTTTGAAGTGTCCGACTTGGAGAGAAAAACTTGTTGAGTCTTCTTTTGTCTTCTTGCAACTTTTGAGTTGTGGATGCGTTGGAAGTTGATTGAAGGATTAAGTCACAACTAAATAGTTGGTAATTGCGGTCAAAGATTGAACGAATATCAATGACAACAAAATTACATGTATTGTTGTCATGTATCTAAAGTTGGTCATTGCGAAAGAAAATATCAACAAAAATGTTGTTAATGTGAATGTCGAAAAGAGAATCATTATCGGGTGAAAATGGTCAAGAAGTGACCTAATGAGTAACAAAATAATTTTGTTTGAAATCGACAAGAAATCATTGTCGTAATTGCCAAAAAATATTGGAGAAGAAACAACCAAAATGATGGTCGACATGAAATTCATTGCCAAAAAAGGCAAGATCGCGGATATATTTCCGGAAAAAATAGAGATATTCTATTCGTGAAAGAGATACTCTATTCGTTGAAGATATACTCTATTAGGTGAAAGGAATTTAAAAAAATTGAACTTGGAAATAAATAAAGATTATCATAGACAAAGTATGATATTGAAAATATTACGGGTAAATCCGTGATTAAAAATCAAAATAGAAATATTCTATTTGTCGTAGAAAAAGTCCAACATATAATTGGTAAGAAAGAGAAGTCATCATACAGAAAGTGTATGGTTTTTGGAAATGTCACGGATGAATCCGGAAGAGAAATAGATGAAATTAATCTATTTAGTGTCACATATAGAAGAGAAAGTGACTGAAAAATTGTGTCACAACTAGAAAAAGTTGGATATGAGTGACAGTTAGGGACGGTCGCAAAAGAGGTTTTCCAACAGTAGAAAAATGTGGTAAAGGACCGTCACGAAACAGTATTAACAGCAGCTGTCACAAATAAGTAATTTAGGAAAAATGGAATTTCTAACAAAAAATTAGAGTTTCTCAAAGTCAGAAATCGATTGGAATCTCAAACCTAATCGATATTAGGTTGCTATAATGAGCAAAATCCGGTCGATTTGAGCCAATGTAAGGCATCGACGGTGGTGTATTTCTAGAGAGAGAAATTTGATCATCGGCCTAAGAACCGAGAAGAAACAGTCGATTCTCCATCTTATCGAAAGAAAAATGGGTTTGCGATGTATTAGTTGATAATACAAAACGATGAAAGCAGCCGATTGGACCCAAAAGCTAACCAGAAAATGCAAGGATCAAATCCTAGGTTTGCTGTCACGGGAAGATGAAGAAATACCTCGGGTCAACAGCATTTGACTTCGGTCAACAAAGTCAAAAGCCAATGTGGGTCAGTGGGTTTTTTTAAAAAAAAAAAAAAAACCGGGTAATGGTCTTCCTGGAACAGGATAAAAGAGAACCAAATCTGATGGTTTTGGTTCTGAAATTTGTATTTTGAAATTCAGACCTAATATAGGTCTAAAAAAAATAAAAATAAAATCAAAAAATTTAGAAAAATAATCAAATATTAATAGAAAAGTTACCTTTGTTGAAGAGGAAACAATTAATGCTTCTTTGATGAACTCTCACAATCCCAGAAAATCATTGATAGTACCGGATCTCATATTCTTGGTAAAAAAATTCTACTCCCTCCGTCCCAAATTAAGAGTCCCACTTTAAAAATACAACTTTTTTTCACAAGTTTTGCTTTTCCATTTTTACCCATATTATTTTAGTATATCCTTTTTGGAATTCATGGAATTATGATAGGGTATTATTTCTCTCACTTCACTTACCATAAGTTACCAACTACTGAAAATAAAATGAAGCACTAAATTAGAAACACAATACAATGTGATAATCTTAAAATTTAAAATTGGTAGCAAATGTTGGCAGTATTTTATGTTTTGTTTTTTTTTCCTAATTAATCTCATACCTAAATAATGTTGATTTTAAGTCATTATGGAAAGTGGGATACTTTATTAGGGAATGAGCTAGATTTTGGTTATTCTACTAGGAAATATTATAATTAGCTAATAATAGCTCTAAAATCCAATACAAGGGTATACTTGGAAAAAGTAGGGATTAAGTATGATATAAAAAGAAATGGGACTCTTAATTTGGGACGGACCAAAGAGGAATACGGGACTCTTAATTTGGGACAGAGGGAGTACTATTTTTACTTGATTTTCTCGTCATAATCACAAGAATAACTCGGGAACTAGAAAAATCGTCAAAATAATCGACCGATTATTATATCACAACAAAAAAAGTGTTGGAAATTTGGCGGAAGCTTGAATCAAGGTTGGTTAACCTGGAAAAAAATTCGATGAAACAGGATTGATAAACCCGCTCATGATACCATGTTAAATTTACGATTATATAATGATCGGAGATATGAACATAATATAAAAGACACGATATTTAACGTGGTTCGGTCGGATACTCAAGACCTACATCCACGGAGAAATTACTTCATTATTAATAATCACCACATACAATTGTATGTGGGGTTGATCGATTACATAACTCGATAACTCGATGATTTAAACTCTATAACCCAACTCATATTTATAGAGTGATTTGGGTTTTCTAGTTACCTAAGTTTCCTAACTAAACTTAGGAAAGAATACAATATTTCTCTAAATACATGTATAAGAGATATCTTGAATATATGAAACTATATCTTTTGTATCTTCATATATTCTGCAATATCTGCGAATATCTTCAAGTACATCCGGACTTTTCTTAATCGTCGGATCTCGTATTCTCAATCCGCCTAATATTCTCCACGTATCTCAACGGTAATTTTACCTCTTATTTGTTATAATTACACTTGCGAATCATATTAGAATGGTTGACGTGTCAATTGGTGTAGTTATAACTTAGATACCCAAATTTAAAACAATACAACTATTCTTCAACAAAAAAAAAACAAAAACAACTATTGGAAATAAAAACAAATTAAAAATTTATTGTAAAATTTGATTGTACTAACCGGATTGATGGTTACTCAAACCAGGCCTATAAGCTGCCTTCTTTGCAAACCCCAACTTGTAGAAGAAGATAAGAAGGAAGGAGAAGACAAGAAGAGAAAATAAATATCCAATTCCTAACCGTATAAATGTTTTGGTTTAAAATATATATTTTACCGTCAAAAGCAATAAGCAGGAAGCAAGAAGTTAAAAATTTATGATTTGTTTTTTTACGAAAAGTGGGCTTTTTGTACCCAATTGTAAATAATTTTCAAGAAGCACCTAAATAAAAGCTTTAAGTGCAATTTAACAAGTATTTATGTTGGGTTTTCTCGTGGCCAGCGCTTTGGGGAAAGCAAAATAATTTCCGGGGTGTGAAATTTTAAAGGGAATATGTGATCTTTTAGAAATTTTCCGGGAAAATAAATTTTAGGGGGAAATCAAACATTGCTTCTTCCTCTTCTTCTTCTACATCCTTTTCAACTCCGACCACCATTTCCGACCACCATCTCCGGCCACAACCACCACCATCAACGACTTTAGTTAGTCCGTAGTCGACTTTAAACAAACTAAAGTTATAAACCTTCCAAGTGAATTTCCCACTAAGAAAATCAGATGTTGGAGTAACAACAATAGAAGATGAAGACAATGTCGACGGGGAAATAGAAGACTGTATCTCATTGTTATCCCTAGAAAACGAAACAGGTTCATTTAAAATAAGAATATCAGATGTGATTAGAACTGAATCATTACTTGATAACTAGCGAAACAATCCCATTTAGAAGATGAAGAACCACGGGGATCCATGATTAATAAGTTTTTATTTGGACCATTGAAGTCGAAAATTACACAACAGAGATTCAACTTACTGATTAATAAGTTTTGTTTCTCTGATTTGAAACATCTTTGAATGATAAAAGAGGTTCAATTCCAACTACAACAGTTGATGGAAAAACAGCCGCTGACATTTTCTTAACCACGTTTGATCTACCCCAAACCTCATTTGTGCTATTTGTTCTTTGGTTTCCATTGCCGCCGGCTACAACATTGTTGCTGGAATCACTTCCACCTGAAGAACTATTACCAGATTTTGATGACTTCCGATGGATTTTGCTTACAAATTGCTTCAACATTGTTCCCAAATGGTGTCAACGGGAAAAGGAAAACCCTAAATCGAGATCATGGTACGACAATTTGTAAGATAGATTTAAGGTTCCAGCAAGTTTAGGAAGTTCACTTAAAAAATCAGGGAGAGACCCATTCAAGAGATTTGAAGAAAGATCAAGATGAGAAAGGTATGTTAGGGTTTTGATTTGATTTGGAATAAACTCAGTTAATAAATTTTGAGAAAGATCCATAGAAACAAGAGAAGTTGCATTAAAGAGATGGAAAGGGATTGGTTTAGTAAAGTTATTAGAAGAGAGAGAAATTTGACGAAGAGAAGAAATAGCACCAAGTTCAGAAGGAATGGAGAAGAAATGGTAAAAACTTTGTTTTCCCCCTATCATTTAGAAAATATACTGGTCAACTAGAGTTGACCAGTTTTTGACAAAGTCTTCACACCCCGGAAACTATTTTGCTTTCCCCAAAGCGTTGGCCTTTCTCATTGCCAAGACCGGCTTTAGCTACTAAGAGGCCCAACGCGGATGATAAAATTGAGGCCCCATCTTGTTAAAAAAAAAAAATATCACTTTTTAACTATTGCATCGAACTACATTTATAGAAAGGGTAAAATGATTTAGTTAAAATGTGTTTACAAAATAAACTTGTCTTGATCCAAATCTTGAAGTTAAAAAGAAAAAACAGTTTAACTTATTTTTAAATTTTTTCGCATTGAACTTCAGTTTTCTGCAAAGAAAGAATTTCGTGTTTATATTGAACGAATTGTACTTATTTCGTACTTTAATTTTTACATATTAAAGTATTTTAACAAAGTATAGAAATCATTTTGTATAGAATAAATATAATAATAAACTTTAGATATATGTGACTTATGGTTCATACTAATCAATTTTAAAATTACAACGTGCAAAAACTAAATGAAGATGTAAAAGTACAAACCTAAAGCTCATGTTAATGAGATATTAAAAACCTAATTAACATGGTGGGAACAAAAAGAAAATGAAAATCTTATATTCTTATAGTATATGAAAAAGAATAATATTATAGAATAAAGTTTCCGAGTACAAAAAAGATACGAAGGTAGGGGAAGGGGGAGTTAATCACTAGGACGCTGAAAAAGTAACAGGCCACTCCACCACTATGTTCTTCTTGTCCAATTCACCACTATACTTTTTTTTCTCACGAAGATGGCATGGAGACTCAAGAATAATCCAGAAACAATATGGGCTAAACTTCTCAAAAGCAAATACTTCCTTAACTTGGATACCCCAGGCCCTAGCAAAGCACATCACTCATAGACCTGGAAAAACATTAGGAAACACTACAACTTAGTTGAAGATCTCTCAGTTTGGGAAGTTCACTCAGGTAAGGAAATAAATATATGGGTAGATAATTGGATCCCTGAAATGGAAAGCAACTTGTTGAACAACAATAACTCCACTTTAACCAAGGTCTCTCAGCTCATTAGCAACAATCAATGGGATATAGATGTTCTTAATGCAAACTTTGATACTAACACCCAAAACCTCATCAAGGCCATCCCAGTGGATGCTGATGGCAAGGACCAACTAAAATGGAAACTATCCAAATCAGGAAAATTTACGGTTTCGTCGATGTATCAACACTTAAGTACCAGGAACATTACTCATAGCTCCAATTCCAGAAACTGGAAGTTTATATGGTCTCTACCGGTGGTGCCTCGTATCCAAATCTTCATTTGGAATATTTGTAATAGAGCTCTCCCGGTCAGAGAAAGAATAGGGAAATATATAGGTAATAATACGAATTGCCCGAACTGTATAGCTATTGAATCTATCGAACATGCCCTTTTACACTGTGCAATAGCGAAGAACATATGGTTCCACTATAACATCAAATCTGAAAACATATATTCCATCCAGGAATGGATTTTCTCGTGGGAAGAACAACCAGAACTTTGCTACACCGTAGACAATATTCACTTCTTTACCATCCTATGGATCCTATGGAAACTGCGTTGTGATCATTGCTTTCAGCATGAAATCAATGATCTTGCGAAAATTATTAACATGATAAAAAATTACCCGAATATAAACAAAAAACATGGAATGAAAAAACATAAAACCAAAGATAAATGGCAGCCGCCTGCAAATGAATTTATTAAGATTAATATTAATGCGTCCTTTTTAAATTTAACATCCAAGGTGGGAATCAGTATGATAGCAAATGATGTTGAGGCAAAATTCAGTGAAGCTCAGGTCCAATCTACTAGAGCTAGAAACAACGAAGAAGGTGAAGTTATGGCGATCCTCTTAGGAATGAAATGGGCAATAGTCAAGCAATACAAATCGATAATCATAGAAAGCGACAATATCAACCTGATCAAACATCTCCGCAACAGCCATCACTCTATTCAATGGCAATCAATGTTTCACATCAGGAAAATCAGATAAAGAAGTAGAGCCTTAGAAGCGATTCAATTCCTTCACGTAAAGAGAGAAACTAATTCGCAAGCAGATAAATTAGCTAAATGGTCGAGGAAGCACATTCAAAGCAAAGTGTGGCATAATATCCCTTGTATTTTAGTTAATATGTATTGTAATAACGTTTTACTTCATTAATGTTATCCTCGTTCAACAAAAAAAAACTACAGGATACTTTCGGGCCCTTACGGAATTGGAGGCCCAAACCGATCGTTTTCGTCGCTTTGAGTCAGGACCGACCCTGTTCATTGTTGACTTTAACATTTCTGAGCTTTCACGATTTTAGGATACCTCACTAAAGAAAAACGCTTGACCAAGAGGAATACCGCATTCCGTCTCGCCACCGATCGAATATTTATTTTATTTTTTGAAAAATCGATTACGGTTTATGTTAGTCCTTACAAGACATTGATACATCATGAAGATGTGATTGGCACGATAACCACCTAAGTTAAACTAATAATGAAAGAGGCCTAAAATCCAACAACATGAAAGAGACTTAAAGTCCGAGAAACTTATTACATTATTTATGTGAGGGTAAGAAATCGCGGGTCAATAAGTCAAGAGGACCGGACCGTTGACCGGAAGCCAGACTTTCACTTGTTTAATATCTTTGCGGGCACCGACGACGTTTTTTAGGCTTAATATGTGAGAAAAGAGACAAAAACATACGTGATCGTAAGATCTCTGAGACACCGGGATGGTGTCGGCTTAAGGGAGCTCCGACGGTCGTCAATAAGCTTGAAAAGTATGAATAATAAACCGGAGATTGAACTATTGAGTTAAATATGTTGTCTGGACAAGATGATCGTTGGGAGAAAAGGTGATACAACCGGGTGTACGCTTTCTCTAGTCGTCGAGTGAAACACCCCTTGGTCGTGTGGAGAGAGAAATATCAGTCGTTGTCCCTAATCAGGTGGTCGCCAGGAGAGAGAAAGATCACTCGTCTTCCTTAATCAAGTGGTAGTCAGGAGAGAGAAAGATCAGTCGTCAGCTGCTTGATTAAGTGGTCGTCGGGATAGAGAAAGATCAGTCGTCAGCTGCTTGATTAAGTGGTCGTCGGGATAGAGAAAGATCAGTCGTAAGCTGCTTGATCAAGTGGTCGTCAGGAGAGAGAAAAATCACTCGTCATCTGCTTGATCAAGTGGTCGTTAGAAGAGACAACGATAGTAGCAGTCGTTGGTTGCCTGCTAGGGTTTTGGATGATCGATGTGAGAGAGAAAATAAGTGGTTAGTTGATTGCGGGTGAATTGGATGCCGGGTGTTGTTATTCGTGATTGGATTACTTAGTCGATGACTATATGATCCTTATATAGTGCTTCGTGGTCAACTGTCTCCTTTGCTCAACTGTCATCTTTGGGTGAGTTGTCGCCTTGAATGTGGTAACGCACAGAGCTATTACCATGAATGCGGATATCGTTTTCTTATCCAACGGGCATATTGAAGATATCGTTGGCCAACCATTATCTTGAATAATAGTAAAACCTCAACGGGTATGTCGGAAGGAGGTCCGCTTAGGAAATAACGATCGACCTCTTTGTCCAGGGCTGACTTATTTAACAAGGGATCCAAGGCTGACCTCTTTGTTTAAGGCTGACCTCATCTGGCCCCATTAATCGCGGAATTCTAGGGGCACTCTTAATGACGCATTTCAGCCCATACAATTGTTACTTTCAATAATTCAACTTTAATAACTACGGATTCCAACTCCTCTATAAATCGAACTTTGGACCTTCAGAATTTTAGAGTTTATGTCAACACTATCAATCACTTGTGCGAGTGCGAACAAGTGTTGACTCGCGACTCATAGAATTGTTTACAACAAAATTACATTTTTTTTTTCTTCTAATAAGGCTTTTTAAAGTCAGGTAACAACCCAATCCCCAAACACACGTTAATCAACTCATAAGCTCGGTAAGAATTAAGAAAGATTTCTACTGGGATCTTATCCATCCATATTCTTCTGCCTCTCTTTTCCTGGAAGGTCTAAAAGTTAAGAGATGAGAGAGAAAGTCTAGAGAGAGAAAACGTGAAGTGAGAGACAGAGTGAATGATCAAATCCCTCAATCACAAATCACTAATTGCCTCGTTTAACGATTTCCCATATCAGTAAAAAGATTGGTACAAAAAAAAAGCACTATAAAACACATCCAACTAACAGAGTAGTAGTAGTAGTACTGAAAAGATGGATTTATTTTGGGAATGATTAAACACCTTAACAAACTCAAACTCACTTTATTTCTTTTTCTTCTTCTTCAATTTTTCAATCCCATTTATGATGATTGTTTAATCTTTTTAAACCTCAAAAGCCCACAAATCTTACTCATTTAATAGCTTCTTCACAGTGAATCTCAGACCAAACAGAAGAGGAGAAATTAATAATAAGTAAGAGAAACAGAGAAAAGATAGAGACAGAACAGAAGACCAGCCATAGTCTCATTCCATTTAATGCTAATTTGCTTATCAAAGAGACTGAGACATAACAGAACCTCTGTTTCTCTCTCTCTCTAGAAATCTACTATCGCAATCTTTCTTTCTCTCTCATCCTGGTGATTGACCAGTCTATAATAATAGGGAGCTACATCTATTTATTGGGTAAAAGGAAGCATCTCTGTTAGTTTATTTACAGTGTTTATGACCCATGGTGACATGAGCAAGTTATAGTACAACCAATATTTTTTAATAGAGTTAATTCCTATTTGGCCCCCTACTTTGTGACCAGCTTCTTTTATGGTCCCCTATTTTTCGTAAAATTAAATATGGCCCCCTTGTCTTAATACCGTCAGTCAGCTTTTATAGGTAATATTTTTGTTTTCATATTTACCCTTCTTATAAGAATGATTTCAAAATTCAAAACTGATCTTCTTTTAAATTTGGGTCAATTACCAAAACATTATAACCCCTTTAGAAGAAAGTAGAGAGCCAAAATAGAATAAATATTATTAGAATCTAGGTTTTGTGTAGCACAATATCTAGTTTTGGATCCATGATTTTGTCGTTATTGAGACAAGTAATGTACTAAATTGACTAAAACAATTCAAACACAATAGTAAACAAATTACTAATATTTGATACAAATAGATGTTTTAACTATTTGAATCAAAATAAATTAATAAAATAGGTAAAGGAAAGGTCTATTTTATAATTATTATTCAGGTGAAAATATTTATAAAGGCTAAATTGTTCTTATGTCTAAATGATTCCTTTAGTTTTTTAAGCTAAATGTTATTTTCGGTTGATGTCAGATAAAACTTATACATTTAGAAATAAATGGTCTTATCTTTCTAACAAATTTCACTTTTAATATATATTTAATTCAAAAGTAATACTAAGGACAAACGTTATGTTTTTCCAAATTGGGTTAGCAGAATGCAGATTACAAACTCGATATGCAAATCTTGCAAAACCGATTTTTTATTTGGAACCCTGAAAAGATTAATTGAAAGAATGAAAATATTAGGGAGAGTTTGCAAACACTTCTTCGCAAATGTGCAAACACATCTTTGCACACTTGCAAACAGATTTTTGCAAAACTTGCAAATAATCAACAACGAACTTCATTAGCCTAACTTGCTTGTGTTGTTGCATAAAACTTTACTACAACTATCATACGTCATTGTTTGAAGTTTTTCAAGGTATTTCTTTAGAATTGAATGGCTCGAGAAAGCTTAAAGTTGAAAAACTAAAGAATTATTTTTATTTTTCCAAATGGAGTCGTAGTGTTCGATTCCCACCCCTAGATTTAACTACATCAGATAAGAACTAAGATACATATGACTTGTACCAGTGGGAGGAGTATTTCAATTACTTTGTGTTTCTATAATAGTCCAACATTACTAGGGAGAAAGTCTTCAGACTGGGTTATACCCTATAGGTGTTCGCTTAAGCTTAAAAATTGTCGAGGTTTTATAAGTGGGCTCATAGAGCCTAGCCAGAAACAAAACCATATACTTGTCTCTAGATGTTTATAGAGGGGGCAAGATCTTAACTATCGAGGTTTGGTGCGTCACAAATGATATCAGAGTCGAAGACGAGTTTCGTTGAAAGCGGAGGATCCTAGTTAGGAGTAGTGGTGGCCAATGGGTCGTGTCGGCCCGAAAACGGACTGACACAACTCGTTTATAAGGCAACACGACTCAGAACGGTGCGTGTCGTGCGTGCCGATCCGTTTATAAGAAAACGAAAATATTAACCGTTAAATTTGACTAAACCAATGAATAGATGACAAATATGCGGATCAAGTTTTCTAGTTGGTCACAGATTAGAACCCAATTAAACCCTTTTAATTTTGAGTTAATTCCTATATGGCCCTCTACTTTGTGACCAGCTTCCTTTATGGCCCCCAAATTTTTGTAAATTCAAATATGGCCCCCTATTTTCATGGAAATGTCATAACTACCCTTCCCATTAATATATTTTCAAAATAAAATTAAAAACAAAATCCTAAATTCCACCTCACTTCCCTCTCCACCACTCATCTCTCTCCACGTCACCTATCTCTCCAACTTACCTCTCTCCAAGTTAGCACTCACATGAAAAAAAAAATAAAAAATTTCACTCACCTATCTCTCTCTCTCTCTCTAAAAATTCCGGCGAAGGGGGTTTCCCTTCGCCGGAATCTGGTCTGTTGAAGAACAGATCGATTTGGTCTGTTCTTCAACAGAACATACCGGATCTGTTGAAGAACAGACCAGAATAGGTCTGTTCTTCAACAGACCAGATTCCGGCGAAGGGAAACCCCCTTCGCCGGAATTTTTAGAGAGAGAGAGAGAGATGAGTGAAATTTTTTTTTTTTTTTTTTTTAAAGTTTGAAGGTCGCCGGCCGGAAAATTTTCCGGCCGGCGACCTTCATGTGAGTGCTAACTTGGGGAGAGAGAGGGAGAGAGGTGAGTGAAATTTTTTTTGTTTAATTTTATTTTGAAAATATATTAATGGGAAGGGTAGTTATGACATTTCCATGAAAATAGGGGGCCATATTTGAATTTACAGAAATTTGGGGGCCATAAAGGAAGCTGGTCACAAAGTAGGGGGCCATATAGGAATTAACTCTTTAATTTTACAAAAATGATAAAGTTCCCTCCCACCTTACTCCCTTGTACACCATCTTGCCTATGTGGCACATAAAAGTAGGGGTGTTCTTAAAAGTTGAAACACTTGCAGGGACTGAAAATGAAAAAACACTCCCTTGTCTAATTCTAATACGGTAGACAAGGGAGTGAGGTGGGGAGTTACCCCATCACGGTTGTTAATTTTATGAGCTTCTCATAAATGAATGGGACGGAAGAAATTTCTCTATGATGGATGACATGTGATTCATCATGACCATGACATGAATGTAACAATGACCCTGACTTATGTATGGTTTGACTAAGAAGACTCTAATTTATCATTAAATATTAATTATGTGTAGTCTAATCATAATCAGATTACTTCAGGGTTCAGGGAGTTATTTTAGAAAAATAATTCTGAAATTGGGTTTCTGCTTTTACTTGGTTATTTCCATAGATATGGAATTCTCAGTAAAAGCTCTTTTCTCAATACAAGCTTTAGATTTTGGCTAGGTTTTCGAGACCCAAAAAAGGAATTGTTTTTCCTGCTCTAACTGACCACCTACATAGGTAGAGACCACAGAGAGAAAGAGTGAGAGATAGTGTTTGTGTGTTAGAGAGAGAGAGAGAGAGAGAGGAGAGCCCTTAATCATAAGGTTTTCAAGTGATTTGTCAAAAGAGATGATTTGATGATTTAGGGTGTTTCTGAAACGAAAAGTTTTGACAGGAAATAAGAAGAGAGATTTAGGAATCACTTGTTGAAGAAGCAAAGATCTCTCTGAAAGTCTGTAGAATCTCAAGTACTACAAAAAAATAGAAGAAAGAGTAGTGAGAAGAAAGAGACCCAATCAAATACTATTGAACTATTTAACACACCAATGTCTTGGGTCTTCTCTAAACTTTCAAACTATCATCATTAAACTCATCTTTTCATAGCTCTCTCTCTCTCTCTCTCTCTCTCTCTCTCTCATCATTACTATCACCATCATCATGTGGACTATTGAAGAACAAAACAGAAGAAAAATCTGGTTTGCTGTTATTGCTATTTTACAAACAATAACTTGGGTATCTGCAACTAGCAGGAATTTTGCACCAAATGTTGAAGTTCATCAACAAGGTTCAATTTTTTTTTAACTCAAAACCCTTTTCTTCTTTTAGCTTCTAAATTTCTACTAACCTAAAATGCTTGATCAAATACAGTCCAAAGTCCTCATTTTGCACCAACTTCCTTGGATCTAACACAGGTACTATTCTCTCTCTATCTTTCTCTCTCTCTGTTTAGAAATGGGTTGAGTTGATTTATGTGTATGATTTCTGTGAAGGGTTTTGAGAGTATTCAAAGAAAAGTGAGCAATGAAGAATCATACAAAATGTTGAGTACACTAGGATCAAGACCACCAAACTGTGAGCACAAATGCGGAGGATGTGTTCCTTGTGAAGCAATACAAGTTCCCACAACAACTGATCATATTGGTGTTCAATATGCTAACTATGAACCAGAAGGCTGGAAATGCAAGTGTGGAACTACTTTCTACAACCCATAACTATAGTACACATAGAGAAAAGGAAAAGAGATAGAGATAGAATAGTTAGCATTTTTCTTATAATTCATTTTTTAGGTTTTCATCATCTTCACTAGAGCAATTTTTGGTGACATTTTGGCTCTTTAGAAATTTCTGTAAATTCCTCATGGTTTTAGTGCTTATTTGTTGAGTTTCAAATCAAAGAACTAAAAAGTGTGGTTAGCTCAAGTTCAAATCTCATTCATTCTTATGATTCTGTACAAAATGAAGCTTCATGTTCACTTATTATTAAAATTCGGTTGTTGTGAATATTTCTTTTCGCTGAATAACAACTATCAATACCAACTCAAAGTTTGACCAAACTCTGTCGTACCTTTATTTTTAAATCATTAAGATTTTCAAAAAACATTTTATCAAAATATTTAGCCAGTAAGATGCCACATCAGCTAATCCATCAAACTTTGAGTAACACTAACAGGGGAAAAAAGCATTTCCCTCATTGTATACCCTGTATGAATCCTACTCGGCAGTTCAAAGGCATTCGGACTGGGCATAATATATGTTGGGCTTGAACAACACAAATTAGGTTTAGTCCGAGCGCTCTCAGACTGCCTCAATCAGTGGGTCTCGGACTGCTCAATCCAAGGCCCATGGGGAGTCCAAGAGATGGACGGGTTAAAAGCAAAACGACCGCCTTTAGAGGCACCCGTAACACAATGACTATTTATGTGACCTGCTAGCAGCTGCTGCTGATGTCTAGTATGATATTATGCCATGTTATAAGGTCAATTTAAGTATACCTAACAGTAACTCATGAAGAAGTCCAAAGATGATATTATCACTAGCAAGTAGCAAGTGATAAGATATTATTAAATAGCAGAGTATACTTAAGCTAGTCAAGCAATCGGAGAGACGGTTTGGTGAGGGCTCTTACTGAGATAACCCAAAGCCCAAGTGTGGGATTCGGATTGAGGTGTTCTAATGAGAAAATCATCCATGAAAAGTCTATACCATATGATTACTAGCTATAAACAAACATAAAAAAGAAGCACCACATAACTCCAAGATATACGACTTAAAAACACTAACATAAGAATAGATAAGTTATGCATCTCTTCGACACTGTCTGAAATTAAGCATGATTTAAACTCAAACTACGGTTTCTTCAAAGTACTAACAAGCATAACAAGAGAAACAGCTGCTAGGCCTAACAGCACAACAAAAGAAATAAAAGATAACAGAACCTTACTTCATAGACGAACCAAGATGGCGAATACTGCATCAAATGATCTTCGGAGCATACCTTAAAAAGGTTCATCAATTCCACCATTCGTCATCGTCTTCAATTTCTCGGACAGAAGAAGTCGGGTCAAAAGTAGGCAAGGGTGTTAACATGGACATCCACAGCATTACTTTCTAATGGTTCATAGATAAGCTCCAAATGACATCGATCCACATCATAAGAGTAGTACCTATAAAGGTAGTCGTCTTCATCCTCATAATCCTTGCGAAGATACCAAAAGATCAGTTTGCGTTCAGTATCTGTACTGAGAATAGCAGAAGGTTTGCAGTCAGATAGAAAGCCAACAAAGGGCACTACATTTCTCAAGTGTCCCAAATCAACATTGCAATCTTCCACCCATTCATATTTGTTATTCGAATCCTTCTTCAAAACCAAGAACTTCAACTGAAGATCTGAGACATGATGGATATAACACAATACCCCTCTCATCTCTAATAAAGTATAACTACCTCTACCTGAATAGCATCCAGGGTATCCTATTTTATCAATATGTTCTGTGTGAACATCCAGTCTAAGTATTTGTCTATTGGTCTCAGTAGGTCCTGAGCTATAGTTCCCGTTTAAATTACGAATATCCCTGACACCACCAAACATACAATGTAAATAACCATTTGTAACAATTGGTGGATTTTCTCTACGTAAATGCCACCAGGACTTTGGTATAGCAACATCTCTCCAAGAAAAGCTGCGGCCTGCTGCACCAACACTAATGTCGGAAATCTTACAAAAGTAATCTTCTTTTGCATAACCACAATATATCACCTTATATTTGGAGGCGACTGAATCATACACCAAAATTAAGTAATTGTCTTTCCCACACCCCGTCTCCATGTCGTCCATGTCGGGAACTGGGAGGGTGGTATAATAACCAGTAATCGGGTTAAGGACATAATCGCTAACCATCTTGCTGCTCATATCATGACTACTGCAAGATATAAGTACCAACCCGTTTAAAGAGTGCAAAACCGTTACAACTTTGCCCCGACAGTCATCCTCTATCTCCGGTGGAAGTTGAATAGCTCTCTCTACCTTTTTATTGATATCAAAGAAGACGAGATGAGGTGTTCCCTCATAATAATCAAAATCATCTCTGTTCACATCTCTAGTTGCATCTCTGGTGGAATAAAAGATTAAACCGGGATTCTTAGAGGTATTTCGACGAGAATGCATAGACCCAAATGATGGGCTGATGATTAAGCTGGACCATTCTTTGCATACGCACATCCATTGCATTAAACTGTCTAGAGGAACTCTTGTAAGTATCTCATACATTATGATATCCTTAAGACGAAGAAGAAGATCATCATCGATAGCCTTTAACTTCTTAGATTCATACTCTGGTTGCATACCTATTCCTAAAGATAATTGGATTGAGTTTTCATCCAGCAACAAATACTCATTAAACTGTACGATCTTTCTCATATCTGAGGATGATGGTTCTACAGATGTCTCACGACTAGACATGGCTACATACAAAAAAATGCAAAAGTTATAAATTAATATCAATGCAATGAAGTGTTTATTGTCCACATGCATAGTGTCCATGTAAATTTTTGTTTTCAGATTGAATGACCAGATCCGTCACATACTGTTACAGTGTTACAGAATAGAGAACATCACTTGCCCATTCAACGTCATATTGTTTTTCATGATTTAAAGAAGATGATACAAGATGGCAAGACTGCCTCCAAAATTGGGACTGTGTTTAACGAAATCCAAGCTTGTATAATCAGTAATATCAGCTATATCCCAGCTAAGCCTCTATTCAGACCAAATGAATGCATATATGTATCAATCCGGACAGCATGCAAGCATAAAAGTTTTATATCCTTAGCTTCTCTGATGTCGAAAAAAACTATACAGTTCACTAGGTCGTTCATATCCAAATAATATTCATCTGAGAACGGCGATGAAAACGATGCAGAGACATTACGCCCTGATACAGTAAAAATATGTACAGCATCTAGAAGCAACAAAATCAGGCCGTGATATTTTCAAAAAACGAAACATTAATAAGAACATATTCAGTAAATCTACCACCACTAGGATGATTTTTAGGTAGTTATTATAGGAAATTTCCATTTTTATGTGATTTAAATTTGGTCCAGATAAATAAAGATACAGACGAGTCGTTAACGTTTTACGAATTTAGAAGTATAGTTGATATAGGCAACATCGACCGAAACTCCATGAAAATCATCAAACATTTGTTTTACGAGTTATTAATGAAACATCTCTTCTACCTTTTCTGCTCTAGATAGAAGATTAACAATCAAGCAAGATACTAGACAGAGAGGAAGGAAAGTATACCTTACAGGTCGCTGCCCACTGATTTATGGCGGAATCGGAAGCAGATAGAGCTCGGTCTGAACCAAATAATGGAAGATTAACAAGGATTTGGGCTTTAGTAAAGCGAGGAACACTGAAGGTGAAACCGCTCTCCTGCCACTTGTCTCCGCAACATTGTTTTACTTCGCCTTTTGTCATCTGTCCTTTTGCCAGAGAAGTTAAGCCAGATATAACTTTCAAATGTTCAAATTTCAATACTAACATAATATTATCTAATAGTAAACTTTTAGCCGTTAAAATACCGTATAAGAATTTTAAGATTTGTAGAACAAAAAGAAACTTCAAGAGTATATTTCAAAATTCAAACGGCATCCGAACTATAGAACAAATATTGAAAGGATGATTACGAGTAAGGTCGATTACATAGAAAACAGGCGTCTCTTAGACCTTTCATGCACATCAATGAAACCTTTCTTAGTGTTTTCTTTTCTTCTTCAATTAGTTATAGTAAATTAGTAATGCTTGCAAAATCTAAAAACACAAAGATGTTGGGAGGCTATTTTGTAAAACTATAAATTTATGTAGTTATTTGGTACTTGTTTTTAGATCTCTTTCTTGTTCATTCCCATTGCGCTCATACACAATTCTTTCTCTTGTTAAACATATAAAAGAAAATGCACGGCAACAAAACTAGTAAAGCTTTAGGTTAACTGATTGATCGAATCAGATAAGTTCTCACTCAGCTTCTAAGTGTAATATGTATTTTGTCTTTCAAGTATTGTAAATAGCGTATTTTTACCTATCTGCCCACTTTTGCTTTTCTGCTTTTTACAACTGCTTGGCTAAAATGAATTTCCTTTGCAAAGATCATTCTGTATTAAAAATCAAACTATACAGATAGAATATTGGACATTTATGCAAGGAAGGTCGTAACTACTGAAACTCATCAACCTATACTAATCCATCATGGGAGATTTTGATGCATAAATTAATCAAATAAAACGTAATTTCAGGCATTCATGTTGCCGATCATATACCAAAATTGGAAGTCTTTCTGTAAGCAATATCATATTGATAATTGTGCTGATACGCATTGAAGGATACAAGAGGTTTTGCGAATCCCATGAACATAATAAAACTAGAAAAGGAGCACCCCTGAAACTTGTAGTAGGCAATGCACATGAATAGACAAGATTTAACCTCCATAATAATTTGATCAATGGTATTATAAACTTCTTTTTTTGGAAATGGATTATGATCTACGTTAGTCATTACATGACATTGATACATCATCAAGATGTGATAAGCAAGATAACCGCCTAAGTTAAACCACTGATCAAAGGGCCATAAAGCCCAACAAACATACTAAAGAGCCTAAAGTCCAACAAACTTATTATTTATAACTTTAATAACCCAAATTCAATAACCATGAATGGAACCTGGGACGTCCAGGGTTTGGAGTTTATGTCAAAACTATCAACCACTTGGGCAACCACATTTGTTCCATAGCTTCAACCAACCAAAATATTGGAATTCAATAACACCATACCTGTTTAGCAGTTTAGCCACCACCGCTCAGACAAAGAATGCACCTATTCGGTTGTTGAAATCATCTCTTCCTAAGCAAATCACATGCAGGAATAGAGTTCAGCAGGGCACTCTTCTTTCTCCATACGTTTTATGAGGAAATGGCCCATAATTGAAACCACATCTGAATCTAACACTCCATAACCAATAAATGAAATTTATGTTTGATGTGGAAATTTCAAATACTTGAGTCATTTCAACCATAATACCACTTTTCTCTCTAATCTCGACAATTACAATGAAATCCAAATTTCTTTGTTTTCGACTTTCAAACACGACCTAATCAGGAAAATGGAACCGATCAAACTCTTCGCCTCTTAACCTCCGCGAAATGTTGCACCTGATCTTCACCCCCTGCTCCATACGTCCAACTCTTAACCTTTGCGATTTGAACCTCCTCCTCCTAAATAAAAAGAATACTATCGGCTCCTCATGGTAAGTGGGCGATGCTTAAGAATTAGTGATATATCTCATCGGGCTTCAAAACCATCAAATGACCCTGATGGAATTATGGACAAATAGAGTGGGTGGTGAGTACAAGGTGAAGTGTGGATTGATTACAAATTGAAGAATTAACAAGCAAAAGTAACATCTTGTAGGGTTTTTTTTTTGTGACAAGAGAAGAACTACTACAAATCACTATTAAACTGATTAGAGTCAGGTAGGAAAGCCGGTTTGGTGTGCCAGATGCGATTTTGTCAGTGATGCCTCGCCCATTTTACTAAGGAGTCTGCCTGCTCGTTGCCCTTACACGGGATGTAGGAGAAGATAATGTTGTTGAATTGCAGTGTTAGTTTTTGGATTTCTTCAGTATGACTAATGGATTGCCAGTGTATATTCGTAACTACAACAACTAGAATATCAAATAATGAAACTTATTGTGGTCATAAAATCACAGGGGCACACTGGCACAAGTCTTATTTAGGACCAATTAAACAAGAGAGAAAAGTATAGATTGAAAAAAAAGATTGGAGGTGGGATTTGACCACGTAACCTCCTTCCAGTTGGAATAGTTACAATATCACTGAGGCAAGGTCTCCCAATTGTTGAAATTCATTAGGTATTATTATTGTAGTTCACATTTTTCTCATAAAATGCATAACAAATTTTTGTGCAATAGTATGACAAAGTTATAGATCGAACTAGTCTGCTACCAAAACCAGTTAACCGACCAATTAAGTTAAACTTGTTTTCCATTTAACTTTATATGCCTTGAATAACTTACCAATACAAAATTAAATCGTTTTTGAAGGGCCCTAGGCAAAGCCCTCGGTCAAGCATGTCTCTAGTCGATTACGTTTTACGTTAGTCATTACAAGACATTGATACATCACGTAGATGTGATAAATACGATAACCGCCTAAGGTAAATCATGAAAGAACAAGATGAAATAGGCCTAAAACCCGACAAATTTATTACATGATTTATACTAATAATAACTCAAGTTCAATATTCTGCGGATTTGCACTTCCAGTGGATCAAATCTGGGACCTCTGCATTGCAGAGTAATGCACTAACCAACTGGGTTACCATCTTTGAGGGACATGTGTGCCTTGTTTGATGAAACACTTCAATAATGGGTGCCCAAAACGCTATCGGTTGGTGCCTTAAAAACTTGGGGTCTCTTTAAAGGCACGCCCTTTTGGTCTTAGCCACCCCTCTCTTGGTGCTCTCCTTGAGACTCGGACTGAGCAGTCCGAGGCCCATATCAAGGCAATCCGAGAACAGGACGGATTAGGTGAAGGTCTAGTCCCAGACTCCCAGTGTTGTCTTTAATTAACCCGAGGAAAAAAGATGGCCCCAATAGACTCACCCTTAAAACTTCTGGTAGAACTCTTCCTATTTGCAATTTATAGGGTTCTCTCTCTCCTCTCTCTCACGAAACTCTCTCCTTCGGGATTTACGGGGAAAGGATCAAAATGGTGAAAGGTGGTGATTTGATAAACACATTTCTACCTGATGAATCGCTTTTTGAGATATTCAGTCGTTTTGAGGGATCAAAATCGGATACCGATTCATGTTCTCTTGTATGCAAAAGATGGCTCAAACTCACCAACTTGAGTCGTCACACAATTAAACCCACTGCTTCTAATAATCCAGATACCCTGATTAAATTATTGACTGATCGATTTGTTAATCTGAGAAATATTTACATTGATGGAAGTTCACCCATTTATTTGCATCTACAGAATAATGTAAGTGTGTTTCTTTCAAATGTTTGTGTTTTTTTGCATTAGGGTTTTAATCTAGTATATAATTTCATTTGAATCATCTTTGTATCGATTCATGTTATTAAAGCCAATATCAAAATCCAATGTCACAACTTAATTCATATAATATGATACATGATAGTTGATACATGATAATAATAATATAATAATAATGGGTTAGTTTGAGAATGATAATAATAGTAATATAATAATAATAATAGTGGGTTGGTTTGAGACTTCAATGTGCAAATTCGCATACCCGGTTTCGGTGGATTCGCGATCTAGTACTACAAAGTCTTAGACTAGCTGTGTAGTTAACTATGCGGATTCTTTTAGGTAACTAGTTTAGATTTTATATTTCATGGAAATAAAAGCTTTTAAAGTAGGCGTGTATCTATTATACACGCATCATACAGACTATATATTGTTTAGGAAAATACGAACCAAAGACGTATACCCCTAACATACTTGATACTCATATGGTAGTGTATAACTGTATCGCATACATGTATACGTAGCATGCACTAGAGCAATTGGCGTTGTAGGCAACATTGCTCTTTTTCCCCTTCTTAACATTATCTTCTTTTTTTATTTTCACACGCACACGCGCGCGCACACACACACACACACATATATATATATATATTATATATGTGTTTATATAAAATTGGTTGTTAGATATTGCAGACTCTTTATTCGAACTTGGATGTTGTTTACATGAAGATATGTGAATTATGTCACTCTTCTTACAGGACGAAAGACATTACTCGTTGGCAGAACGATATGATGAGCAAGACTCTAAAGAATGTACATTATCAGATGTTGGGTTGTCTTATCTGGCTCAGACCAATAGGCTCGAGACACTACGCTTGCTACAGTGTCCTTTTGTGACAAGTGTAGGACTAGAGTCCTTGGTGGAGAGATGTCGATTCCTGAAATCTTTAGAATTACTGGTGAATATTTATCTCTTCTAAAATGATTTCTTTTCTTATATGGTGTGTTTCATCAATCCCAAAGACTTTAATTATTGTGGTTTGCCATTTGAATATCATATGACGTGTCTCTTCTATTTATTAGTAGGCAATAATAATGGTATTTCACAGTTTACCAAGGAGTGGTGGACAATTCATGAAAGGGAAGTTTTAAAGACACCTCCTGTTATGGTTGAAGGCGTCTCCTTCAAGGCAAATTTCAGGGGGAGTTTGTGATGGAAGGAGGCACCTTTAATACCCACACGAGACGCTTTTAAAACTTCACCTGAATTGGACGTGTATAAATTATATATATATATATATATATATATATATATATATATTACTTTACTGCTTAATTCCTTTATGCATAATATTATGCGTATAAAATGTGTAAATTTTGACTCATATAGGACTGTAATATTGGAGATCAAGGTCTAGCAGCCGTGGGACAATGCTGCAAACAATTGGAAAATTTAAAATTAGGTTTTGAAGGCTTGACTGATACAGGTGTGATCGAAATAGCTGTCGGTTGTGGGAAGTCGTTGAAGGCTCTTGCATTAACAGATTGCAAAAATATTACCAATCTCTCATTGGATGTTGTGGGGCGTAACTGCACCTCTCTTCAGACCTTGTCATTGGAATATTCAGGCCGCATCAACAACCAAGACGAAGGGATGCTTTCAATAGCAAGAGGATGCCCATCCTTGAAGAATCTAAAGCTATATTGCATAAATGTTACTGACGAGACTTTACAAGCTGTGGGTGCCTACTGTTTGTCATTGGAGTTGCTAGATTTATGCAATGATTATACATTGACCGAGAGGTTAGATATGTTCTTATGACTATTTATTAGGTATTCTAATAAAAATAAAATGAAAATATGAGCCGTCAAAGTTACTATTGGACAAGAACTTCGACGTAGCTTGCATCTAACATGAGTTAATGTCCGTAAATCTAGAGTCAGATATCTGCAAGAGAGATGTAGATTTACTTCTTAGAAAAGAGGTCCAACACTAGACAAATTTATACTCAAACTATATTTGTATAGACCTGTTCTTGGCCCACACCTCTTTGTCACTGAAAAGATTATGTAAGTTTGTCTTAGATCGTTCTAGTTAATACCTATTTCCGGAGTTATCTATTTTCATGATTTCCTTTATGTATTCTTGTAATCTATTTGATATTTTTTATGAACGTCAAAAGAATACCAATACTTCATTTCTAAATCAAAGGGGAGCTCCCCCACCCACCCATCACATTCTTGATTCACATCGGAGTCTCATATTTTGGTCCCAAGATCTTGATGTTTACATTCTCATGCTTATAACTTCAGGAGTTTCCTTGCAATTGGGGCTGGGAGCAAAAAATTGAAATCTATTACTCTAACTAGCTGTCCTTCCTTGAGCGACCGGGGTCTACAAGCAATTGCATCTGGTTGTCCTGGGCTTATACATCTTGAAGTTATTCACTGCCATAATATTGAAACAGCTGGATTGGAGTCTATTGGAAGATCTTGCCCGTAAGTCTATGTCTACTGTTTGAATAGCTAAGTTGCCTTGTTTCTTGCAAGTGCATTGTTCTCAAAGCCGCATATATTGTATACGTGTTCACTTGATATATATTTCAAATTAGAGAGAGTAATATGTGATTCTCATATTCATTAGTGTTGGTATCATTCGACATTTAATATTTAACAATTTTTATTATCATGTTTACGGAAGCGGCAAAAAAATAGGTTCATCGAATAAAAAATGAGCAAGTGGCGACTTTCATCTGAAAAATTAGTTGAACTATTAACTCTATCGATCATTTTTTGGCACTATAATGTGCATTTTTATTTTAATGTATGCAGAAATCTTTCTGAACTAGTTATAAAAGACTGCTACGATGTTGGCGATGATGCGTTTCTTGAGATTGGCAAAGGTTGCAAAAGGTTAGAAGCTCTTGAGTTGGAGGATTGTTTAGATATAGGAGATGATGCGTTATGCCACATTGCTCGGGGTTGTAAAGGATTGAAGAAGCTTCATATTGGACAATGTGAAGAGGTAAGTTGTTCAATGATGTCAAACTTTTACCTTTGTCAGAGTAATCTTTTTCTATAACATTTTAGCATCTCAATTATTCAGAATAATGTTACTACGAACATAGATGTTTATTATGGTCCATCAAGAAAAGTGTAAAAAACGAGTAGGTTGAGGGGGTTGGGGACATATAATAGTGCCTTCAGCTGTGGAGGAGCTATCACACCACCTTACGTCATAAGGTAGAGTCGATATTATCGTCGGAGAATACAAGTTGCTGCATTAATGTAAGTTCGCTTTCACTGCTTTTAGGGTGATAAGTGGGTAAAACAACCAATAGTGTGGGTGACGAGTGGCGGTGAATCCGTGAAGCTTAAAGCATGAAAGTAGGGTTTTAATAGGATTTAAATTTCGTCTGATCATTTTTCGAAATCTTGAGGTTAAACATCTTAAAGACTTGTTGAGATAGATACTTATTAATATAATTATCCTTTCAAGTAGATTGGAAACAAGGGAATCACAGCCATTGGCGCTAACTGTCAACATCTCACAGACTTGAGAATTTCTCGTTGTCATAGGTGATTTCTTTCTCTTTTTCTTCTTGTATAATAAGTTGTTTCCTTTTTTTTCAAGAAAGAAAGATTATCTACTCTCAGGAATACATTTATTATCCTGTAAGATAGGTTACGAGTTTGGTTTACTTTATAGTAGTCTTGAGCATAAATGTGATACTATGCAATGTTAATATTACCAGTGTTGCGGATGATGCCCTTATCGCCATTGGTAAGAGTTGCTATTCACTTCAACGTTTGGATGTTAGTAGTTGCTACCTTATTGGTGACGCTGGAGTGATAGCTGTTGCAAGGGGATGCCCTCAGCTTGTCTACCTTAATTTCGAGTTTCTTGAGGCATGTGACTTTCTATCTCTACTTTAAACTTTATTATCTACTAGACGAACATTGGTTGTGTTGTTATTTCTTAATTGAAATCTCATACATCCGTCAAGCAGGCCCTATATATATTAATGTTTTGTTTCAGCAGAGATTGGGGGATGCGGCGTTGGCAGAGATAGGAGAAGGATGCCCATTACTGAAAGATATAGTGATATCTTATTGTCGACAAATAACAGATGCTGGTTTATCCCATCTAGTGAAGAAATGCAAATCACTCGAGTCTTGTGCTATGGATGATTGCCCATTTATTTCTTCATCTGGAGTCGCTACTGTTGTTTCGAGTTGCCCTAACATGAAGAAGATCTTAATCGAGAAATGGAAAGTTACATCCAGAACTAGGCGAAGAGCGAATTATGTCCTCTTCACCAATAATTATTTTGATTTATAATGCCCTAGCCTGTTCCGGGTAAGTGTTGTCAGGCAACAAAAAAGAAAACGGGAACCTCACTGTTTATGGACTCCTTGTGACTTTCTTCTTCATGCTTGTGATATTTTGTATGAACAGATGATGGACCATTGTTACAGAAATAGACATTAGAACATGTCTTTATGGCTCAAGGGATATACTTGTTTTACCTAATAAGAATACAAACTTTACTTAACAAATTTCGGTTTAATCGTCAATTACTTTGTAAATTCATTTTTTGTTTTACATGTAATTCTTAGGCTACTGATGACTTTTTTAATTTCGGTTTAATCGTCAATTATTTCTTAATTGGATCTTTTGCAGACAATTAGTAGCTTTCTACTTTCCAAGGAGAGACAAAACCATGAAAATTTTGAACAATATCCTGTTAGGACTAATTGACTTTGGTCAGGGATGCTCTTCACTTCAGCATTTGAATGTCACCTGAGCTTCTGTTGGCTTCATGTATGGATTCTCTACACTTTATTATCCTGCAAGTGATTGTGTTGTCAAGGCAGATTGCAGACACATAACAGCCTCCCACTACCATCACTAATTTGTTGTCTCTCCAAACTCTCGAACCTCCCTCTATTCTGGCTAAGGGTAGGTACTATTAGCCGGAATAGAGAGAAGAAAGAGAGCATAGAGGAGAGCAGAGCAAAAAGATGGTGGTGGTTGTAGTGGTACCTCTGAAGAGTGGTGGTCGGAGTGGAAGTGGTGAAGATGACAAAAAAAAAATGGTAAAAACAAACTTTTTATTAATTCATGGGCATTTTAGCTAATAAGTCTGTGAGAGGAATTGTTGCAGCTTGCCGCCAAAATAAAAGGGAAAGTAAGACTATCAAAACTGAAGTTATCGATGTTGAAAACGCTCAAAATTTTAACTGTAGAATACAATGGTATTCAACTTAAGAGCCCTCACTCGTGCCAATATTAGACCATTTTTATTTAAGCCTTCAAGATGTATTTTTTATGAGTCTTTCTCTTTTTATTTACTTTTCTGATTGTTTTAAGATTCTCTAGTTTCACATGTTTAGAAATCTAAATACTATGAATTCCTCGGCAATTTTTAGATAATCAATTAATAAACTTTTCTTTCAACAAAAATAAAAATAATAAAATTCACCAAAATTTTCAACTTTTGGAATTTTAGTCCGTATTTGGATTTTTATAATTGGGAGATGCTACAATTACTTAGAAAAACCGTCAGATTTCTTTTTTCCTTTCGCATTTTGTTATATATAAGGGTAATATACTAATTTTCTTTCGTCTTTTTGTTTGTCAGGTTCATTGAAGTCTTGCCACGTGCCATTTTGGTCGAGATTTGAATAATTTTTTTTAAAATTTTTGTAGGTCCAAATCGGTATAACCAGAACCAATTGCATAGATCATTTCGGCTTCACCCCACCTATGTGGACGCCAAGTACTCAAGGTTAGGTACTAGAGATCAAATTGGTGGTATTGTGTCGATTTTCTCTAGCAATTTCGACATTAGACCACCAAATATCAAACTCAGCGAAAAAAATTCTTGAGTCCAAATAGGTTGGCTTGTACCGATTTCCCCTAAGGAAACGGTAGGAGGTGACCAATTTCAACTTCCCAAGTTCATTATATGTGAGGTGAGCTTGAGATCAGTATTGTTCCACCAAATTTCACGCGAGAAATCGGTGGCACCAGAATGTTTTCGAGCTCTACTTTCATTTTTTTTGCATTACTGAAAAATATTTCATAAAACATGTAATAATGTGTTAGAGAATGTTCATCCAACTAGGAGACTGAATCTCTCAACAAAAAAAAAATACTAGGAGACTGAATCATGCCCAAAAATAAATTTTGTAGAACATTTTACGTGTCTCCGAATTTTTTAGAACTTCCTTTATCCATGGTTGTTTGTAACAAAGAATATATCTCCTGCACTTAGAGTTTGAGAAGAAAAATTTAGTGAGTTGGTGCATAAATTCGGTATGCTCAACCCATTTCAATGCTAAAGGATGATGGTTGAACTTGATGATTTCGGTGAGATGAAGATGGTACTTAAGGATTTGGGAGATCTAGAGCTGAAGATGGTTTACCATTTTTGGATGGGGAGAAAAAGAAGAAGGGATAAACACCTTCAAAGATGAAGGATAAAGGATTGCCTCCAACTGTACTTGGTAAACTTGTTTTGATCAAGTTTTGAGTAAAATCACATTGAACTTAACAAGTATAGGCATTGCCAATAAGACTTCTCAATTTTATATACACTCACCCGTTTCTATGCGCCACACTCACGTTTAACTTGACTTGGTCAATTTAATTTGGTTAAATTTTATGTACACTCACCATTTGGTCCATAAGAGTCAAGGTAATTTAAAAAAAACTAAAATTCTCCACCGCTCCCAAAACCTAGGGATTTTCCTCTATTGATTCCTTCCTAACCCCAATCTATACCACTACCACAATGTTTTTTTTGTTCCGTGGAAACATCCCGAAATAACACCATTATGTTCTTCTAACATTATCTTCTACGTAGTAGTTTTGCAAGTACTTTAATTGTGAAAATCATGAAAAATAAAAAAAATTTGATTCAGACAAAACGATAAAGACAAAAGAATTCCCACTAAAAAAGTACAGAAACACTCTGTAATATTTGTTTCTAAGTGTTTTCGCAATGAAAGTGGTGCATTAGTTGTAAAAAAAAAAAGCTCAAGAAGTCGACTATGGGGCACCCCAATCCGACTGGCAAATTGACCCTCCGACATGAAGATGTTGATGGGTAAGATAACATATCTATGAGATACACACTAATGTATTGTAGGACCTACCAATGAGTATGTCACTGATTGGCAAAGAACCATGTCGACTTGTTTGATCTTTTTCTTTTTTTTGTTGAGGAAAGAAAAAAGAAAAACAACAAACATAATTACAATCCCAACTCCGTCGTCATAGCCTCTTTGGAGTTCCATATGCGCCTGACTTTATTTTTCCTCCCCCATTTGGCCAATTGATCCGCTTGAGTATTAATCGTCCGTGGACCGTATAGGAATTGGATTTGGTCGAAACTTTTGCTGAGAGATCTTATGCCTTCCATATGATTCTTCGATTGCCAATGAATATCCTGTCTCTGGTCCCTGAGGTGAGAAGTAAGGTTGAGGTTGTCACTTTCTATTTGAAGATGAGAGATATTGAGCTCCAAAGCCCATTGGATGGCCTTTAGAATTGAAGGAGTTGAAGGAGATGTCCTTCGACCAAGGTGGCAATGCGAACAATTTGTCGGATAGGACAATTGATGTGGAAGATCATCAAGTCCGATTGATTTAGGGATCGTAGAGTTGTAGCTAGAGACCAACTACGATCGTCGAATTACGAAGTAATTCGCGGCTAACTTCGATCGGATCCTACAACGGGTTACACATAAGAGTGACAAATTGATCTAGGATATGACTAGTGGGAGTGAGATATAATCATGGGAGTGTCCCATAAACATATCTCATAGGCCTAAAAAGGAATTAGGCAAAGATAGTACAAAAGGGCCAAAAACAGGGTTTTTGGGCCTTAGCCGATTCGGGCACTTCTAGGGCTCGGATTGGGCTGATTTTTGGAGGGACGTTTCCTTATGTTATGAAAATTAAATATGCCAATTTTGGCTGGGTTTGGACGTCATATCCTTAGGGAATTGAGAAAATACCAATAGTTGCTATTTTCGACTATTTCCCTAAATCTTATTCTAAAGGGTGTTTTAGGAAACCTAAAAGGAGGTGGATTCTTATTAGGGTTCTATATAAACACTCTTAGGGCAGAGAATAAGGTGTGGAATTTCTCTCTAAGCTTTCTTACTCTACCACATCAAGTAGAGAGGAGAAAGTGAGCTAATTCCCATTACTATCAATCTAATCAAAGAAGAAGGTGTTCTTCTATCCAACCACCATTGGTGTGCTAGCTATACAACAAGGTGGGAGATCAAATTGATTGCTCGTGTCCCAAGTAGAGGAGCTACACTTGAAGCTCTTGGTCTTCTTCAATCAATTCAACTAGTTCGAGGGAAAAGCGATTAAGGTAATCTACTATCTTCATTAGTTTAATTACTAGTTTTGCATGTGATCCTGGGGATACTAGTGTAGACATTAGATGTCTTATTTCCGCTATAAACACTAGTATAAGGGTTTAAATCCCTACAAGAATCGCTATACATTCACACTCCTCTGCTGTTTGTCCTCTGATGGTGTCGGCCAAGGCTATTATGAAATCCCCATGCTCGTCATGAATGATGCCGCCAATTCCAGCTGGTTCAGCATAACTTGTGAACGAGACGTCCACATTGATTTTAAGAAAAGGTGGTGTTGGAGGACTCCATCTTGGTTTGTTGGTGTTCCTTATAGACGGTTTAGCTTCCTGAGTACTGGCGGCGTAGCACTGTATCATATGTATCACTTGTAATGGTGTATAATCTTTATTGCCAAAGCTTTTCTCGCATCTCGATTTCCAGATGAACCACATTATTTTGGCCAACATCGCCAGTCGAGCTTCCTCTATAGTATGCCAATATAGAATCCATTCCAGCACAGTGGAAAAGTTGCTAGTTCTGATATTAAAATGGAGCCAGATGGCTCGGGCAAAGTTACAATGTAGTAGCAGATGCGATAAGGATTCACTATCCTCACAGAAAGAGCACTTATAGTTATTGCCAATGAATTGTCCGATTTTGTCTCTGACCGGGAGACTGTTAGTACAACATTTCCAGAGGAATAGTTTTATCCTCGGGATGGTTTGAATGTTCCATATAAACTTCCAGTTTGTAACTTCATAGTTATAACCATCCATGCGCAGGTGCATATACATCGATTTAATAGTAAATTTGCCAGATTTGATCAAAGTCCAAATCATGGAATCGTCCGCCTGGGGATGAATGTTAATACTAAGAATAGCTTTTCGAATATCATCAGTAAAGTAAGCATCCAACATATCGGTGTTCCACATGTTATTCGAGATCAAATTTGCCACCTTATCAAAAGGGCAGTTATTAAAATTCGTTATTGGGGGAGTATGGTTGGGGATCCAAAACTACCCTAATCACTTACTATACGATTGAAATTCTTCAAGGATTCTGGATGATTGAGACATTTTAGAGTGAAACATTTTATAGTGGAGAAGAATTGAATTAAGAGATTATTGTTTCCCAAAGATTTATTATTTATTCAATTTTTTTTATTATTATTTTGTAACTAAAGATTTTCCAGGAAAATGAATGATATGCGTTAGAAAAATTCCTATTTTTTTTTTGAAGCCAAGAGAAACAATTCCTATTATAGCAAATGGTTGATTGTTTGAAGGAGATATGCTATGGGGGTCATAGGTAGATGCTATGGGGGCCATAGATAGATGCTCTGGGGGCCATACTGAAATGAAACAGTTGATTGTGTGAAATAGTTGAGAGGATATCTCCTTATAACGGTTGTCTTACCATATTAAAATAAAATAGGATTTTTGAGTTTAAGGTCCAAAAATAGGGGGGTAATTTGTCATATATCCACTCCTAAATCAATAAATAAAATAAAACCAAAATAAACCGAAAATGTAAAATAAGTCCAAAAATTCACTATTTGGTGGGCCCCTGATGGACCTAAAAGGTTACCCTAAATAGGTCTACACCCGCAAGTGCACGGGTGTCAAGTTGTAAAATTCCGGTAAGACCGGTTCGTTCCTCAGAGACTAGTTGAATCTATTCTAAAACTAGGAAGTAATAGGATTTTGAAATTGATTTTAGTTTTGGTTTTTAAATGAATAAAATATTAAAAATAAATTTACGAAAAGAAAATAATTACAAGTGATACAAGGAACTCAAATGGGGTAGAGCCTAGGGTTTTCTGAATCCGTCCCTCTAACAATTCTAACGACAATTTATTTTGGTCTGATTAGATAGTTCTTTATATAACTCAGGTTTTCAGTCCATGAACGGTCTAAAAACCCGGAAGATTTTATCGTTAAAATGGTAAAAACTTTAATAAATTGTCGAGAAAATGATTATTACGACTTCATCTAAACCCTAGATAGAAAATTAGTTCTTCATGATAAAGGATGAAAGCTTAAATATATGGAAAAAGGAAAGAAAAGTAGAAAAGTTGAATTTCTTACTAATTTTCCAGCCAAACAGAGCCTAAGGAAGTTATTTCCTTCTGATTTTCCACTGCTCTGCCAAACGCACCCTCCGGGAAAACGATTTTCTCGTCTTCCCGGAAATATTTTCCCTGTGAGAAAATTATTTTCTCACCTATTTTCTCATCTTCTTCAACCTTCTTTCTTTCTGTTTCTTTCTCAATCTTTCTGTAATCTCTCTCTCTCTTTCTCTTTAATCTCCCTCTCTCTCACTAAGAGGTAATAAACAACAAGAGAGATCAAATATCAAGAAAAATCAAATTAATCTCTTTAAAACCGAATTTCTGTTTCTCTCTCTCTCTACAATAGCTCTCTTTCTGTTTCTCTTTCCCTCTCTACAACTCTCTCTTTCTCTCACAAAAAGGAAGAATTACAAACAGAAGAAGAAGAAGAAGAAAGGTAGATGATGATGATGATGATCTCTCACGGTTTTCTGTCTCTGTTTCTTTTTTTTTTCTTTTCGTTTCTGTTTAACCCGAGACCAGATAACAACAATGGTTCCTCTCTCTCTAGCTATTCAAGATGATGAGAAATGGTTCTCTTTTCTTTCTGTCTTCTGGCCGTGAGAGGATGTGATTAATTCCTCACAAAACCGAGCTCCCTGTTTTTATCTTCTCTCTCTCTCTCTACTTCGTTTCTGTCTAACCCGAGATGATGATCTCTCTCTCTCTCTAATTTCAGTTTGTTGTTGAGCTACCAAGAGGATGAACCCCCCGGTTGAGAGATGAGATCCTGATGAAGAATGCTGAAGAGCCTTTTATATTGCTCGGTTATCTCTCTAAAAATATATTCAGCTCCATGATTCTCTCTGTAAATTTTTTTCTTCAAATCAATAACAAAATAAGGAAAGAAGTTTCCTTTTCTCTCTAGAAATATATTCATCTTCCTTTTCTATACTGTTTATCTCCTTTAGCAATCCAATCCTTCTCTGTCCTTCTTGTAGAAAATAAAATCTGCAGCTTTCCTTCATCTCTCTCTATGAAAATATATTCAGCCATCTCTCTTAAAATCTTCTCTCTCTACTCCTGGAAATCTCTTTTGAAATCCTTCTCTGAAAATAGAGATTAAAACAAATCTCCATTCTCAATCATCTGTGCCTTCCATCTTTGTTCTTTCCTTCCTAGTCTAATTCTTTATCTTTGATTTCATCCCAAAAATCTCAACGTTTCTTTCTCTTAATCCCTCTTTGTTTGGAAATATTTCTTTATTTTAAGCCCTCTTTGTACTGTTTATTTCCAAAGATAGAAATGAGAGGAAGATGCCTTAAGAGAAGAAATCTCCCTATTCTTAGGCACCAACCAACAACTCACATGATAGGGTTGTTTTGAATTTTAAATTTAATCAACTATCCCCACGTGAATGTTAGGATAACCTGGTTACTAGCAGCACAAGATCCAGTGTAACACGAGATACCGAGTTAGTTCACGTCATAATTTAAGTGGCCGTTGGATGAGTTTGACCAAGCCGCAAGTATCTCCATCCATCCGATCCTCCCATACTATTACTTTATCTTGCGTCGCACCACGTGAAATCAACTCCTGTAGTGGGTCCCGAAATAACCATTGCGCCCATCATTAAACCGAGAATTTATACCTCTCCATAGGTTGATCGCCACGTGTCTTTCAAACCCAAAGTTGACTTGAATTTGACACCAACTTTGACCCACTATATTTTTCTCGTCCAAATTCCAATTTGACTTCCGTTTTCGTCATTGGGATCGTCTTGGAGTCTAGTTTCATCCGAGCCTCAAAATTTCCAAAATCAGCAAATGACCAAACTGCCCTTCATGTGTGTCTTTTCCTCGATTTTAACTATTTTTCACACCGAACTCTGTAAAAGACACCTGGGAAAGAGAAATACACAATTCATCAGAGTAACTGCTCGTAATAGACTAACTAACCCAAATTAAGAGATTCAAATGAGGCATTTTCATGACTCATCAGCCCCATGCATCAATCCTTTAATTTTCTCTCATTTTTGCCCTTTTATAAATATTTTTTAACCATTGGTACACCAAAGGTTTATAATGGTTGAGTTAATACAATTGTTCTTTTCTTAAATTTATGAAAGAATATTTATGGTGAATATTTAATGTTAATCTTTATTTCCAAAACTTATATTTTCCTAAAGTAACCTACCAAATCAATGGATATTTACCTAAAACTAGTTTCTCTCTCCCAACAACGAGTTTCTCTTTCTGTAACTATATGTTCTTTGAATTCAAGGAAAATATATTATTTCCAAAACTGATATTTGTCTAAATTAACATACCAATTCAATGGATATTTACCTAAAACGAGATGCTCTCTCCCAAAAATGATTTTCTCTCTCTGTAACTCTATGTTCTTTGAACTTCAAGAAAGTATGAATTTGTGATTTGCTTTTTATTTCTACCTCGATCCAATTAGACATCTACAAATTCGTTTGTGAGGTTAAAAAGCAAATTATTTTGCTAACATCTTACTGATTCTACTAGCATATTTTACATTCTACTAGCATCTGATGAATGAATTTGATAAAGTAGTTTAAAAAGCAAATACTATTTCGCTTGCATCTTATTGTTTCTAATAGCAATTTTTACATTCTGTTAGCATATGTTGAATGAATTTGAATACAATAGTTTAAAAAGCAAGAATATTTTGCTAGCATCTTATGAATTTGTTACAGTAGGTTAACAAATACTTTTTAGTAATTAAAATGTATTATGTGAAATTGTTTTTGTTACATTTTCAGTATTTTACTAGCATTTTCTTGATTCTATTACCATCTGATCTGAATTTATTACAATAGGTTGATTCTAATAAAATTCTATGTTGGTAGAATCTTATCGAGTCTAGCAATATTTTTAACATTTTATTTTAACGTTTATTTTTTCTTACTCTTCACTACTGTAGATGATGAATGAAACCAGCAATCAATTCTCTCTCTCTCCCACTCGATGCTTTCACCTTTTTCACCCGGTTTAATTTGGCGTCGATGATGAATGAAATCAAAACTTAGTTCGTATATTAGAAAGTGACGATGCTCTCTCTCTCTCTCTTCGGTTTGCTTTTGCCGAATTCTAATAGAAATATAAAACAAAGTATTCTGCTAAACGGAAAAGGTAACTATTTTTCCGGAAGGAAAGTTTGTTTTTGAGGAAATCATTTAATGACTCTAAAAATTATGGTATATTTTATTTTAGGTTATCTTTTTTAACTTAGGATAGGTTAGGTAGTAAAAGAGAATGAGAAGATAGACATGTAATTTACTTTGAGTGGATTTATTTTCTATTTCAGAGTATCTTTGGTCTCTAGACTCATTGATCATGCGATTTTGGACTTAAAATACATCCCCCGTTGATTATAACGTAAAGTATAATGGGAATGATCCAACGGTTGATTTGAAGATTATAATGGGAATGATCCAACAATTGACGGTTGATTATAACGTAAAGTATAATGGGGAATGATCCAACGGTTGATTTGAAGGTTATAATTGTAATGATCCAACAGTTGATTTGAAGGTTGACATAAATACTAACGGGTTGATTTGAAAAATGATATTAATACTAATTATAACGCTTATTATAATGGGATCGATCTAATGGTTGATATCAGTGTTGAACTGGGACAGACAGTTGGATTTATCTCCAATGTTTGTCCCAGTCAGCACTTTTCAACCTGTTTTATTATATAGATATAATAGATATATATATACTAGACATGCCCTACGAGCGGGGGAATGCCCTTTATACAACGTGGATAAGTAGACATGATATTCGATTGTTTAATTTTTTTTTCTTCACATTTGGTACTTTGTCATTGTAAGTTTAATTTTTCATATTAGTACTCTTTAAAGATAAGTGTAGTTTTCTAGTTATTTAAGATTTTTGAAACTACAAAACTTTTTTTGATTTTAATGTTTTAAATCTATTTAGAAAATCTATTTAGAAAATTTTCTAGTTTTCTTTTATAGATAGCTCATTGCCCCTATATTATTTTTTGGCACATGTGTTTCTAAAAATGTTTGCAAATTGTGATATAGTTGTTAGATAGAATTTTTCACATAGGTTCCAGACCAATTTAATGCAATCAATTTAGACGTCATTTAAAAAAAACAATCCAAAACTCCAACTTAGGTGTAGCAGACAAAAATTTAAATTGTTTTAAAAAATACGTCTTACAAAAATTATGAAATTTTGAACTGTACAATTCTAGTCACATAGTATTTGAGCAGACAAAAGTTCTCTTTCAAAGCATAAATCACATCTTTATTCTCGAAATGATCAATTGATAAAGGGGTTTTGTTATAAACTATAACATCACTTTCCCTCCTTTCTTGTTCACTGGGTTATGAATCTGACCCCACATCACAACAACTCAAAAACTGAGAAGAAACAAAAACAGATTTGTAACAAAATTAAACTGCGAGATAAATGAAGTTATGAGAGAGAAAGGAACACAAATTTTTACTTTTTAAATAGGCAAAGAACCACATGGTAACAAATGAGATAAATGAAGGGTCAATGAAAAAAAAATAATGAAGTTATGAGAGGGAAAAGAACACTTGGTAACTGAATGAGATAAATGAAGGGTCAATGAAGTGTACATGGACATTCATATTTAATGTGGAACAGAATATGGATGGTTGAATTTGAGTGAGAAGTGGTTTTACTAGTCATGTGTTTGTGCGGCTATCCAGTCATCATCTATGTATTTATTTTGTCCTAGTATTATTGATCGGTTTTGTATAATAGACTAGGTATAACCCGTGCCTCCGGCACGAGATGTTAAATTGAGCGTTTTATGTGTTTATTAGAAGTATTAAATGACATTCTTAGTTACATAAAAATTATATATCAATTCCTAAATTTACAGAAGCAAATAAATTATCAACAGTTTATATAAGAAAAGTCAAAGAAATTATAAATAAAAAAACCTAGTAAAAATTTACCCACGAAGAGGAGATGGGCTCTTATCGATTTACATAATTCCTAATGTGTAGTTTAAAGATCTAAGAATATCAACTAATAGAATCTTACTCATCTCAAAAATATTTACAAAAAACAAAAAAATTTCAAATGGTCAAGATTAATAAAAAAGAATAACAATGAACTCTCCAAAAGATTTTCTTCCAAACAAATTGGAAACGATTCGAGTGTTACAAAAAGATTGAAAATCAGAACTTCAAAAAATAAAGTGTTCACTACAAAAAGATAAACAAAGAAGCCAAATCCTAAATTTACAGAAAAAAATAATTATTAGCAAAGTTTATACAAGAAAAGTCAGAGAATTTATAAATAAAAAAAACCTAGTAAAGATTTACCCACGAAGAGGAGATGTGCTTCTATCGATTTACATAATTCCTAATCTGTAGTTTAAAGATGTCAAAATATCAACTAATTGACTGTTACTCATCTTAAAAAATATTTTAAAAAATAAAAAATAGATTTCAAATGGTCAAGATTAATAAAAAAGAAGAACAATGAACTCTCCAAAAGATGTTCTTCCAAACCAATTGGAAACGATTCGAGTGTTAGAAAAAGATTGAAAATCAAAACTTCAAAAAGTAAATTGTTCACTACAAAAAGATAAACAAAGAAGCCAAATCTGTAAGTTAGCCAAAATCACCATATAATTTGTATAATAAAATGAAAGTAAAAGTAAAAGAAAAATAGCATAGATCGATAACAAAGGGAGAGATTTGCTTAATATCCACATTTGTATTTACAATTAAATATTTAAAATTGTATTTACAATTAAACATTTAAGTATCTACAATTATATTTACAATTAAATTGGTAAAAAGAGCTAGATTGGAATCTCGGTATCAATCATATATTGATAATTACATAATGCAAACATTAAAGAAACCTAATACCAAATAACTAAGAAAAACTAATTTTGAATTGTAAAATTTGTTTCAGTAGTCTCTCTTAATCACATTTTGTTATCTCTTCTAATGAAAAAAATCCAGAGAGGGCAACAATCAACACAGGAAAAAGAAAATTCCACCATCACCTAAGTGTTCCTAGCCAATTGTTTTTAGCATATCTTTAGCTAATATTTCTTTTGTAGTAGGTAATATCTCTGAGGTAGACGCATCAGAATTAAACAGAAGATAATAAAATTGAACGAAGAACGATAAAATAACTCTAAATACTGATAAACTTTATTAACTTGATTGGTCTTTCTCTTTTCAATATGTATGATAAAGACATACTGGACCTCCTTTTATAGGATATTAGACTTTCCTAGATAGACTCAAACTGGACTTTCCTAAATAATAGAAATACTGAAATAATGCAACTTTCTAAACCTAGATTCATTATGAATCTTACTAAACTGAGACTCTTCCTAAAACTACTAGCTTGACCGACTAGCCTATATGGCTGATGGGCTCGCGATTTTACGGGCCCGACCCGGTTGTTCCTGCATCAGCTCCCCTTTCCCCCCAAGAGGTTCTTCCCGAACCGTTTGTGAAGAAAAGTATGATGTACCCACATAAGATGAATGTCACTAAGGTGATTCGTAACTCCCTCTTCGAACGAAGTTTGCATTGGGATTGAAGGCAGTGGCAGATCCATGTAGAGTCTAGGGGGGTCTATAGACCCCCCCTCAACTTGTACGATTTCATATCCGACATCTAATGAAAAAAATATATGTATCGTATTACTATAAGTATGCGATGGTCGCTATTAACAACTACTATTGTTAGCCCAACGGACAAGGTGTTGAACTATTGCTGGGTTGACGCGGGTTCGAATCACGCCTTAGGCGTGTTGTTTTGCTTTTATTTTGTTGGAAGGAGGAATGAAGATGGTCTTGGCATACTGACACATGAACTAGCTTGGCCGAATGGTTAGATCTTAAGGCCAATTAGGGAGGGAAATAGGAGGTCACAGGTTCAATTCCCGGAACCATTTTTGTGGCGAATTTTTTCAAACCGATTTTTTGTAGAGATTTTTTAGACCCCCCTCAAAGTAAATCCTAGATATGCCACTGATTGAAGGATACTAATTTGCAAGAAATCGCCAACCACATTCTTAATTTCATATACCAATCATTCTCACAAAAACAACTTTAGTGAATTAAGAGCATTCATCTGGCCAGTTTTCCAGAATTCTTCATCAAGAGCCAAAGAATAAGCACGACCAACTTCAATTAAGTTTTCGAGGTTGAAACGTTATGCATTGATTGGACACTCAAAAGTTACTTTCCCACGTTCAGCTTCATGTAGTTTATATACTCTCACTCGAGCAATACTCGGAAATTGAGTTACCTTCTGAACCAACATAGCACAATAATTAGTTTTGTTGTCCGAAGTTCTTCTTTTTGGAAAAGGTAATGTAGCAAGATTATCTAACTCATTGATCTTTCTAAGGAGCATTTCATCGAACACGTCAAAGACATCAATGAATAGTCCTATGGAATTGGATTAATCAACATCAATATGTTCGTCAATACTGTCATTTGCAAAGCATATGAGCTTGGATCATCCTGCTTCTTCCTTGTAACATGAGAGCATCAGTTCTCTGTCTTGCCCGCTTAACACTTTTGGAGTAATTTTCGGCACAACAGGTATAATAGTGTCTTGAATAATGGGACGTGTTGCTCGTTGTGATTATAATTTCCATTGCTCCCATTGTCTCCTTGCCACTGGATTGAGTCCACATCATAACTAGGCAAAATTAGTTCTACTGTGTGTTCGAAGCAAAACCCCATGCTTTCGTGCTCGGGTACCATAGGCTCGAACATGAGAAACGATTCGATTCCATCTAAATCATTCTTCCAACATGTTTCCAATCTTAATATATGACAAGGTTGAAGGATCATCTCTTCCTTGTGCTTCCCACAAACTGTGCTTAGATTTTTGCTCCAAGGTGGAAAAACCTGATTTGAATCAGAGGGACCTATCAAATCATCAAATTTAACAATATTTGACATATCCCTGCCACATGAATCTGAAAACCCATCATTAATCCATCCTCCAAACACTAAAGACTTATCATTCAAATCATCAAACCTAGTGTGTTTAGTGAATAATGGGTGTGTTGAATGAAAGTCTTTGTCACATTGAAAACAAAGATTAGATACATCATCTCTCCAATAAAGGAGAGCTCTTGATTCCCCACAAAAATCACATAGGTGTTTCTCTTGCTGTTCTTCTTCTCCTTCACTAAATTCTGGGTTTTGATTACTTGGGTATGTTGATAACTGAGTTTCAACTTGAGGAGAGGATTAAAGATTTTCTGGTAGAAGTGTGTGATATGGAATAGTAAATAGAGGTTTGTTGAGTTGGTGTTGTTGTTTGACACCAAAAGATTGGGAGGGAAACAGGAACCGGTTGGTGATAATTGGGCAGGGTGATTTGGGTGGTGGCTATAGATGGGATTTGAGTATTATGTATGGGGAAACCAGGGGTGCATATAGAATCTGAGTTGTAGCCTACATAACTAGGGTGTGTATATGTGTGGTGGAATGTTGGGTTGGGGAAGGGTTCCTATAGATAATGAGTGGAAAGATGATATGGAGGTGCTTGTAGTTGTTGTTCCTCATGGTAAACTTGTGGGTGGTTATAAGAGTTGAATTGGGAGAAGGTGAGTTGGGTGTTGTCTATAGTGGGGATAGGAATATTAGGTGTGGGGTAATGGTTTGGTGACAAATAAGAATGGTAATACGGTGGTGGTGGTGGTGTATATGGTGGGTATGGGTCCGTTGGATTACTGTTGTGGACGGGTAGGTTAGGGTAATGGGCAAAGGGATGTTGATATCCTAGTGTTTTAGTGGGTAGGTTCTGATGGTCGGTTTCGCTAGGGCTTGGTGTTGCTTCGGCTAGGGTTTGGTAACGGAAAAGGTGATCGAACATGGTAGGTTCAATGGTGGTTTCAGTTTGGCAGGATGTATGGGGTTGGTTTTGTACTGGTAGAGCTTCACTAAAGTTAGAGTATCGTGAAGATAAAGCCATGGATGGAGTGGAAACAACATCTGTGTTTTGTGGAAACATAGAAGTAATGGTGGTGGGTGGTGGTTGTTCCTTAGAGATATAAAAAGATGAAGAAGGATAATACGAAAAATAAGACTTACTTGGTTTGTGTCCGGGTTTCCAAACATATGAACATGTCGAATGCTTTTTTGGGTTATGATGATTTTCTTCTGTATTTATTTTGTATTCGAAGTTGTGTTTTGAAAAGTCCCATTCGTATCCAAAATCATCCATACTTGACTCATCGAAATTTTCTGCCTCATAGTAGAAGTTATCTTCTTGTCGATCATGGAAAGAAATATCTTGGTAAGATAAATCATCTTCCTCGCAATCCGAGCTTTCTTCAAAAAAACTTTCATCACTATAAGACGAAGAATCCATTGATATATAAGAACTAACCTTCCCGAAAAAAAAATCCAGAATTTTGATGGCTCTGAATACCACTTGATGTAGACGCAGCGGAATTAAACGGAAGATAATAAAATAGAACGAAGAACGATAAAATAACTCTAGAAACTGATAAAACTTTATTAACTTGATTGGTTTTTCTCTTTTCAATATGTATGATAAAGACATACTGGACCTCTTTTTATAGGATATTAGACTTTCCTAGATAGACTCAAACTGGACTTTCCTAAATAATAGACTGAAATAATGCAACTTCCTAAACCTAGATTCATTATGAATCTTACTAAACTGGGACTCTTCCTAAAATTACTAGCTTGACCGACTAGCCTATATGGTTGATGGGCTCGCGGTTTTACGGGCCCGACTTAGATGCTCCTCCATCAATCTCTCTGCAGTTCTTCTACGACGCGAAGGAGAAATTGTAATGAGAAAGAGATTTAGAAAGAGGTGTGAGGATGAAAGGTTCTAGGAAGAAAGTATATATAGAGGGGGGAGGGGTATGAGATATAATCCATTAATATTTTTATTTTATAACCGAAGAACAATTCATTCTTGAGAATTTATGGAGATTCTTTGGAAGTTTTGGAGATAAAGAGGTTGTCAGGGAAATACCAAAGGCGACAATTTAAAGAGAAAAAGAAGGGTTGAGATCTAAGGGTTATATTCTCATAACCTAAAAAAATTAATCTTTTACAAGTTATGAAGAAATTTTAATGACATTTATTTAATATAATGACCATTTAGTAAAGGTCATTTAAATGGGTTTTTTAAGAGTGGTGCGTGAGGGTAAGATATATTACGGTTGCGATTTGAGGATAATGAATAGATGGTCACGATTTAGCATAACATTTTGTATAGTAGATTATGTGAGTGGGTGATCAAATTTCGTTTTTTTGATGTAGGTAATTGATCTAATGTCTAAATTTGATGAAAAATATAACAAACAAAATAGTGATTAGTCGAGATGTTCGATTTGATTAAAAAGGTACTTTTGAATCAACAAGTGAGAGTCCTAACTAGTCTATAATTGAAGCAGGGCCGTGCCTGAGAATTTAGGGGCCCCGTGCCAAATTTAACTAGGACCCCATTATACAATAACATGATTTTTTTACACAGAACTATGATGAATTAAATACATAATTCTTTTGTATACTCGGATTCAAATAAAATGTATACATGTGCTTGTATATTTCATTATCTTCAGAAGAGAGTTGGTATGAAACTACAAAAATAACAAATTCACTGTTTTCCAAATTTGGTTTAAGACATTGTTTGAAGAAGTTAGTTGGAAAAAATTACAAAATCGTCAAATTTAAACTTGACAAAGTCTAAAAATTTAGAATTTGCAAACAAGGATTGTTTTGTATATGGAAATAAAAAATAAATTAGTAGTAGTTGGGAAGGTTCGGAATACTGTATAAAGATAACATGTACTATAAAAGTTTGATCTTTATCTTTGTTTATCTTTGGAAGTCCCTCATGTGGGGAAAAAAAGGAAAAAAAGAAGTCCACTGCCGGACTCGGACTGATAACCTATTGCTCCATAGTCCACTAATCGAACCACTGGCTGCATTGTTACCGTCAAATCTCATACGTTAGAACTCTTACTTATCTTGAACCTCACCTCGGAGGATTAGTTGGAGGCCCCTCTGTGGTGGGGGGCCCTGTGTGGGTGCACGACCCGCACCCCCCACCACACGACCCTGAATTGAAGATGAAAATGATAGTGACATCCCTTCATCTTCTAATATTCTATCTAATGATGATTCATCTCAAAGTACCACCAAGGAAGACAAGGAGTCTGAGGGAAATTTATGACTCGACTAATCATATTGATTCAGATAATGCTATATTTTTGCTTTCTTTGTAGGTGAAGATCCAATTTCCTATGATGATGCATGTAAATAAGAAATGTGGCAAATACCCATGGATGAAGAAATAAAATCAATTGAAAAAAATGAAACATGGGAGCTTACTGATTTGCCTCCAAACAAAAACTTAATTGGTGTGAAATGACTCTATGAAACAAAGGTTAATCCAGATGGCTCTATCAACAACAAGTAAAAGGTAGGCTTGTAACAAAAGGTTACAAGCAAAAAAGAAAGAAAAGATTATACTGAGGTATTTTCTTTCGTCTCTAGACTTGATACAGTTCGTCTAATTATATCTCTTGCAACTCAGAATAGTTGGAGCATCTTCCAAATGGATGTAAAATCTGTATTTTTGAACGGCGTGCTTAATGAAGAGGTTTATGTTGAACAGCCTCTTGGTTTTATAAAGAATGGAAATAAAGAGAAAATATACAAGCTGAAGAAGGCTCTTTAGGGTTGAAGTAGTCACCAAAAGCTCGGTATCATCGAATTAATTCTTACTTTGAAAAAAATGGTCGGTTTAAAAAATGTCCATATAAGCACACTTTGTACATCAAGGAGAGTTCACAAAATTTCATCATGGTAAGTCTTTATGTTGATGATTTAATTTTTACTATAAATAGCTTGAAGATGTTAGATGACTTTAAATTATCTATGATAAATGAGTTTGAGATGACATATTTGGGGAAAATGCATCACTTTGTTGGTATAGAGGTTCATCAATCTCAGAAAGGAATTTCTATATCACAAAAAAGGTATGCAAAAGAAATATTAAAAAATTCAGAATGGAAGATGCAAATCCGGTTTCAAGTCCGTTTATTACATGTTTGAAGTTTTTTTCTTTTGAGATAAACCGGAATTTCATTCATAGAAGGAATACATTCCAACAAATTACATGGTTTTGATGATTTTGACTCCTTTGAGTACAACATGGATTTACTCAAGTAAATAACAAAATAAAACTAACAAAGTAAAGACAACATGAAGGGAAAGGAAGTACAAGATTGCAAAAATAAAATAAAAAGACCCTAAAGGTCACATATAAAAGATCCTAAAGGTCACGAAGGAGACCCTAAAGGTCGTGAATTATAATACTTAATTATATATGTAATCAGGATAAACCAAGTAGAGACGAATTACGGTTTCATCAAGAGCACCACCAAGTTTCTCGGAGACAAATTATTATACTTGATTTCGAAGATGAAGGTTGAGTGAAATTTTCTTCTTATCATCAAGATACAAAAACCCATATCGATGAGTAAGAGAAGGAAATTTGGATATGGAAAATACCTTCTAGTTTCCTCTCCTTCTTTCCCGTTTTCTTGAAAATGTCTCAAATCTAGAAACGAAAAACGAATTGCTCTCTACTTTCAAAAAGATTACTTTAGATTAAATGAAAAATACATACATAACAAGAGGAAATTCCGAGGAAGGAAACCTTCCTCCAGATTAATTAAAGATCTAGGAAACTGGTTTGGAGAGAATTGAGGAGGCTATTAGGAGAGTGTAAGAAATTCTCCAACTCTATTTTATTTCAATCTTGATTGTAATAGTAGTACAATGTTCTTAATGAAAAACTATTATTACACAACTTATATACTAAGTAGAGAGAGAGTAGAGACAGTCTGTTATTATAACAGAAAAGAGAAGATTAGTTGTTAGATTAACTAACTAACTAATCTGTTTTATTAGTTGTTAGATTAACTAACTAACTAATCTGTTTTATTATTTCAGGGACACTGTGGGTGCCTATAAGAGAAGAGTTGCTGAGTTGCTGGCTTTGAAATGGACTCCTTGTATTCACTTTGACTTGGGTCTTTGACCATACAAAGAGAAACATCAGAACCCTAAATTTGTAACTCTTCTTCTTCTTCTTCTTAACCCTAGTTCTAACATCCCCCCTCAAACCGATGGTGACGACTCCGAGAAACCATCAGTTTGTCTTCAAGATCAAAAGATAACCCCTTATTGAGTAAATCTACAAGTTGCTCTGTGGTAGAGATATGTTTAATGTCTACCAATCCAATTGAAACCAAATCAAGGACGTAGTGAAAATTCGACCACTAGATGCTTCGTTTTCTCATGAAAAATAGGGTTCGAAGCAAAATAGACCATTGAAGATGCTTAGCACTGAGATTAGCAAAATAGAGAGTAAAAAGATCGTTGGAAAGACAACCAAATCAACTCATGAGGTAAGACAACAAAAGCAACTCTGTTACTGTTGTAGATAAAGCTTTATCCAGCTTCTTTTTGACGATTTTTGCTATACTTGCTTGTTTCTTAGAACTCCATGAGATAAACAAATTCCCGAGCTCACAACCCTTTTTAGATATCGAAGTATCTTCTTGATAATAATAACCATGCTTGTTGTTGACAGCTTATGTATGAATTGTGCCGCGTAATGTACTGCGTACGAGATGTCTAGACGAGTAAGAGTGAGATAATAGAGTGCACCTACCAAGCTCCTGCACTCAGGTGAAGTAAACAACTCACCACCATCAGTGATGGAGACCCTTTTTACACAGGAAATTGGTAACTTTGCTGATTTTGAATTTAATAGTGGAGCTTTCTGAAGTAACTGTAAGCTCAAAGGTATATTTCTTTTGTGACATGAGTAATATGCTGGTAGAATCTTCATATGTGACTTCTATACCATCATATATGACTTACTGTGATGCACAAACATTGAGTTGTCAATTTTACCATTCTGAAAGCCATATGAATGGCTTATTGTATTTGCCTTGAACCTTTGTAAAGAAAACACCAATTTTCTGTTTGAACTTGTATAACCACCACTTACAACTCAAAATATTCAGTTGAATATTGTAAGGGGCAAGAGAGCAAGTTTTGTGTTGTTGAAGTGCTTGATATTTTTCATTCATAGCATGACCCCATTCATTATGTATTTCTGCCTCTTTATATGTTGATGCTTTAGTGGGTAAGGGAAGAATTGATAGATAGGCCATATTGACATTGTGAGGTGAGGAGTAGACGGCCACAAAGTCTGCAGGTAACTGCTTACTTTTGATAATGCCATCCTTACCTCTAGTTACCACTTGATCAATCTCTATAGTAGGTGTTGGAACCTGTGAATTAACTGGTGAAATGATTTGGAAACTAGATGTCCCTAATTCATGAGAAGCCAAACCTTTAAGACCTGAACTAGCTGATGAGCTAGTATGAGTATTAGATGTACCCAGTTCAGTGGTAAGGATTGAAGAGTTGGTGACTGTTGGCAAAGGTAATGAAATATGTGGCCTTGAATTCTGATCACTACTTGACTGTATTTTACTGATGTTGGCATAAGGATAGTTTCCTTCATAAAAAATAGCATGTCTGGATATATATAGTCTTTTTGTAAGTGACTTATACCATTCTTCACTTGGAATATCATCTTGGAGCATTTCTGATTCACAGTCGAAATATACATCCTCCTGTTCTTGAATATCTATGGCAGTATAACACTCATGAAATTGTTGATTATCACTTTGTGCATATTCATATATTTCTGCATCTTTACATTCTACTTCATATGAATAAGACTTAGGTGATTTGACACCTTCATTAACATCTAGTTCTTCCTTATGAATATGGTTTTCAGTATGATAACCTGTTAGTGACTTATTTTGCTTGTACCTGAAATAACATACTCCTGCTGAATGGCCCCATCTCTTGCATATTCCACATGGAATTGAGGAAAAATCAAAATCATATGCCCTCTTATTTTTATATTGAGCACTTTGATTATTCGGAACAACACCTTCCTTCTTAGAATGAGAGGGATTTCTATAGTAAGATGGTGAAGGTTTGTATTTTTGAATTGATTTCCAATTTGATATGTTGGCATAATAGACTTCTTGATATGTCTCTTTATTAGATAACCATTGTTCATGTTGAATGAGCCTAGATTTGAGTTGGGCTAAAGATAAATCTTCATTATTGACTCTTAGGGCAATAGTAAACTGATCATAGTCAGATGTTAGACCTTGAATTGCTATTCTAACAAGGTCAGACTCATGTACTCTATCATGAATAGATAACAAAGAGTCTGAGAGTTGTTTGATTTCTCTCAAATAATCTGCTATAGAGGTATTTCCTTTCTTTAAAGTATGCAGCTTTCTTCTAAGTTGATCCTTCTTGGATTCAAGTGCTTCATTATTTGTTAGATTAAGATAATCCCATATATCTTTAGCTGATTTCAGACCATATATATCCAAATACACTGATTTTGATAAGACACTTTTGAGAAATGACTTTACAAAACTTTCTTTTGATCTCCAACATTGAAAATCTGGGTTTACTTGCTCTACATTATGAATGTACTGAAATTGGGGAGGTTCTTCTATAGAGCCAGTGACAAACCCTAATAGCTCATAGGTTCCAAGTAGAGTTTCAACTTGGTCTTTCCACATTAAATAATTGTTGTCATCTAGTTTCTCAGTTATAAAACTAAAGACAAAAGAAATGGGAGGAAGATTACCTTGAAGCTGAGTTGCCATGATCAAGAAAGGATGAAGAAATGATGAAGAACCAATAGATTGTTGGTGATGAGTGCGGAAAAACAGTAAGTGATTCTTGATCACTGAGTTTACTTGATTTTGGCTTTGATTTTACTTGATTTTACTTGATTGTGATCTTGATTTTACTTGATTTTGATCATGATTTTGTTTCATGTTGAATTTTGCGAGATGTTGAATGATTGCTATTGAGTTGGAGAGAAGAAAACTTAGCTTTGGATCTTTAACCTAACTGATACCATGTAAGAAATTCTCCAACTCTATTTTATTTCAATCTTGATTGTAATAGTAGTACAATGTTCTTAATGAAAAACTATTATTACACAACTTATATACTAAGTAGAGAGAGAGTAGAGACAGTCTGTTATTATAACAGAAAAGAGAAGATTAGTTGTTAGATTAACTAACTAACTAATCTGTTTTATTAGTTGTTAGATTAACTAACTAACTAATCTGTTTTATTATTTCAGGGACACTGTGGGTGCCTATAAGAGAAGAGTTGCTGAGTTGCTGGCTTTGAAATGGACTCCTTGTATTCACTTTGACTTGGGTCTTTGACCATACAAAGAGAAACATCAGAACCCTAAATTTGTAACTCTTCTTCTTCTTCTTCTTAACCCTAGTTCTAACAGAGAGAATGGAGGAGGCCGGAAGAGATTGATTTATGATTTACAGGTTTGAAGTTAAGCAAAGAGGGGGAAAGAAAAATTGTTGATTCCACCATGTTCCGAAATTTGGTTGGAAATTTGATGTATTTAACTAATACAAGACCAGATATTATGTTCGCGGTAAGTTTGGTTTGTAGATTTATGGAGAAACCATATTCTACTCACTGGGAGGCGGCAAAGAGAATTTTACGGTATGTGAAAGGTACAATTGACTATGACATTTTTTATGAAGCTAATATTCCAGTTAATATTGTTGGCTGTATAGATAGTGATTTAGCAGGAAGTTTGAATGATAGCAAAAGTACTTCAGATTATGTTTTTAGTCTTGGTAGCGGACCAATTTCATGGTGTTCAAAGAAACAACTTGTTGTTTTCTTTCTACAACATAATCTATATAGATGCTGCTTTGGTGTGATGTCAAATTGTTTGGTTACGAGGTCTTTTGGAAAGTCTAAAGCATGAACAAGTTACTCCAACAACATTGTTTTGTGATAATAATTCAACTATTGTCGTCACTAAGGATCCAATACGTTATGGAAGAACGAAGCATATCCGTATCGAATATCATTTTTTACGGGAGCTTGTTAATGACAAATTCATTCAGGTTAATTATTGCATGACAAATGATCAATTGGCAAATGTGTTCACAAAGCCTTTTAGTGGTGAAGCTTCCAAGAGATATTGCAAGTATGGAAGTTAGAAGAGAGTTTGGTTCAAGAGAGGCATTGACAAAAATTAAACCAAATTAAATTTGAATTAATTTCATTTAGTTGAAGATAATGGTAGAAGATGAAACAAAAGAAGTTTATGTTTCTATTATGCACTAAATTAGAGAATTAAGTTATAGTATAATTGTAGTAGTAGTAGTAGTTACTTATGTTATTGAATTTAAAAAATCAAAAGTCTTTTATATTTACTTAGAATTAATTTAGGGCAGCGCTTTGGGGAAATCAAAATAATTTTCCAGAAACTTTTTTGATTTCTCCAAAGAGTTGACCTTTATTTAGAATTATCTTGGATATCTATAATTTCTCAAGTTTGTAATTGGTTTTAAACAAGAAGTGAGAAAGAAAGTTAATAGAAGTAGAGAATTTTAGTCATCTCCTTCTTCTCTTGTCCATATTTATTTCTAACATAAAAGTTTCTTAAAAAAAAATTTAAAAATTTTTAAATGAATTTTAAAATTATATATATATATATATAATATATAATATATAACATACGGGGGGGATTTATTATTTAATACCAAATCCGCCCTGAACATGATTATTTTTTTTAACTTTATACTATACCCGAACCGCTAAATAAACTTTTGAATATCATTTGCTAATTTTATGGGCGTAACACATATGAGATCAAACAATCCCGCTCAATTTCTCCGAAGCGAACACCTCCTCCGCGTGACCGTCCTCCTGGCGATTGTCTCGTGAGGCTCCCACGCAACTTCTCGCACGTGACCAAATCGTGTTATCTCCTGTGTTGGTCATTCTCTTATTTTAAGTTAGTTTAATAATTTATTTAGTTTTTTTTATTAAATACATAAACTTTAGTTTCCTATAAAAGACCGTTGTTATCATCTATAAAAGTTTATTGAAGAATCAGCAAACGAGAAAATAAAATAATCAAAACTTGTTTCTAGATTCTTCAATAATCTTTTACAAATAATAAAAAAAGTCTCTGAGTTTATAAATTTAATAAAGAAACTAAATAAATTATTAAACTAACTTTAAACTTTATTAAAATGACTTAAGCAAGTTAATATAAAAACGTATACATGTGATTAAAAGGTATTATTAAAGCAACATTTAAAAGTGATGAAACAATATAACATTAATTAATAAGTAAAGTTTATTTCTTTCAACAAAAAAAAGTAAAGTTTATTTAATATTATTAATATGTTTAAATTATTAGGTTTAATTTTATATTTTCAATTATTATTTCTAACTTATGTCTCTCCCTATTGTTTAGATGAGTGGACTGGTAAAGAATCTTGCATCGACGGCTTGCTTAACGGTTGGCTCACCGTTAGACTTTGTTTTGAAAGTTTTAACTGACGAGGGTGTGATTAACGGTAACTCTTTAAATTTATAGACAAATTAACAAGTATGACAAGACTTCGTTTGAAACTTTACATTCATCAGGTAAGAGAGAGTTCTGTATCTATTATAAACTCCGAGGTGATACCTAATTCATTTAACAAGAGTGTCTGCTATAAACATTTAATAAACTTTTTTGATTCCCAAAATATTAATAAATTCATCTGTTCATAATATTTAAATGTTGTTTTAATACTTTAATAATGTTATTTTAACAATATAAAAATAACATTTTTTTTGTTGAACTATGAATAACATTAAGCAACCATTGTACTATTACAATACAAACTCGCAAAAAATAAAGGTACATTCCACGACTTCGATAGGTTCTTCTTACGCATCTATTTGGCTAATTTATCTGCTTTAGAATTGCAAATCCTCTTAGTGTGACAGAATTTGATGCTATCGAACTTTTTCCTGACTTCTTTGATTTTTTGGATATGAATCATGGATTGCCATTGGATTTTGTGCCTGGGGTGGTTGAGGTGCTAGATGAGATTGACGCTTTCAATGATTATGGTTTTGTGGTTATGTTCTTCTGCCCAAGACAGGCCAAGGAGGATCGCCAAAGCTTCACTTTCTTCACTGGTTCTGGCTTTGGTTGATGTTACTTGTGCTGCTATGAATTTTGATTCTGCGTTATGAACTATAAGGCTAATGCCAATGTTAGTATCAATCGTCATAAATGAAGCATCTAAGTTAATTCTCAAATATGGTGATATGGGGGGAAACCATTTTTCTACGACAGTGTTCGCCGGTTGTACTGAGATTCCATTAGTTTTAGGGAAAGACTGGAACATTTTTATAATGGTATTGGTATTATTGATAGCAGTGGCGTGGCTATAAGTTTAGGGGTCCGGTGCAGAATTTCTCATGAGGCCCTTTATGTTAAAAGACAATCAATACTCTCAATGTTGGAAATTTTATATAAAATAAAAATTAAATAAAAAAGTGAAAAAAACTAAATTAGTTAAGATTATGCTTTATAAATTAGTTTAGATTTTATTAGAAGATTACCAAATCTAAAAGTTCAAGCTCAAGAAGTTGATTCTATTCTTCATGTAACCCTAGTTGGAGCAAATCGATGTCAAAGTTCTTAAAACCTTAAGTGGAATTTAATGGACTTTAATACGACTATATCATAACTGTTAGTACTAAAAGTCACGGAAGCTATCGAACCTATCCTAGAAATTGATCTGATTATGAAAATTAATCGAAAAGATTTGTCAAAACTAAATATGTAAACAGAATTAACGAGGTTCGGCTTTAAAGCCTACGTCCTCGGGCGAACAAGAAAACTTTATTGAAGGATAGATGAAGACGACTCACACAACCCGCAAGTTCGTCCCAAGACGGTACCGTATAGAAATTTAACCTTCTATATTAGATCTTCGACGACCAAGAAATTAAACAACGCTAAAAAACAATGAATAAAATTTCTCTCACGATTGCAATCTTGAGTTTTGAGCATTTTCGAAATTTTGAGCAGTTTCCAAATTTTGAGTAATTTCCAATTTTGAGTCCAATTTGGAAATCCAATTTGGAATTGGATTCTCACCAAACCGACTTCCAATTGGAGTCTCACCACTGACTCTCACAATAACACAACAACAAATAGGAGTATGCATCAACTGGGAAATTTATAATTTGGTGAGGAAGTAGAAGTTGGATTCGAATCCACATGAGATTTAAGTATACGAAGAACACGACAAGTACTTTTGGGGAACTTCTAGAGGCGGGAACAGACCTAGTCGGTTTTTGGAATCGATTGAAGCATAGGTTTCATCGTAGAAATCAAATTAGTTTTGGGATAAATTGAAGAAATAAGAAACTCGCACCCTAATTGCATAATGTAACCCTCAAACCTAATGTTGTTGATTTGATCCTATATGGGTGAGGGTGAGAGAAGATGCAGGTCGTTCTAGAGGTAAGGGTTTATTTGGGATTTATAAAGCCACCCAGCATTATTGCGTATGGCACCCTTTTATTTGTAAAAAGGGGTGCCTACAGTAATATTATTGGGTACTTTTAGATGTCCCGTCTCATATTTTCTAATGATGTACCAAACACCAAAATTTGACTTTCTCTAAGAAAAACAAGGCATTCTTTCCCGTCAGAAAAAAAATGGTTTTCACATAATTTATTTTCATACTTATCAAACGGACCCTTAAGTTGCTTTGTTTGCTCCAATGGTTGGGGAAGAAAATCAGTTTCAAATGAAAGGTCGAAGTAAATAAGAAAAATAAATAAGAGATCAACCAAAAAGGAAAAACATCACCATTCAGTTTCAAATGAAAAGTGTTTTTCTAGCTAAAATCCTAGCTTCAGTCTAGAAAGAGAACGAGGACGGTAAGGGTGTAGTAGAAAGGATGTATAATTCTTGACCAATCAAATTGTTTTGACCTCGGGAAAACTATCGTTTAAGAGATGGACAGACGTAATTACATCAGCAAAACAGGTCTAATTATGAACAAAAATCTCTTTATATAGTGAACCACGACTTCAAACGTTTTGAGTTTTTTTTCAAAGAGACCAATTAAATAGGGTGAAATTAATGTGTTTTAAACCAATTTATAGTATAAATGACCATTAAATAAAACAGAATAAATGATTTTCCTATGCTAAACATAATGAAAAAGATCTAAAGGTTGATATTAGTGCTGATCTGAGACGTGCGGCTAGATTTGTCTCAATGGACAATCAATATAATATTTATTATATCAATTATAGTCAAAGTTATATCTAATGAATGGTGGGGATTTATACGTTGTTTTGTAATATAGATTACTTACTTGCATTAAGTGGGTGACTAAATTTTTTTTAGATAGGTATTAGATTAAAGGATGAGGATGCAATAAAAAATGCAACGAACGGTTGGATTTATCTTTCGACTTGTCCCAGTCAGCACAAAATATTGTGTTTTTGTATAATAGATTTATTAATGTCATAGGTCGTAATCATGTTTTGTGACAATTATGTGTGATGTAGCTACATCATGTGCTTCATGATGTAATGATCCTTTAACAACAAGTTTCATGGTACGATAATGTTGACATAAACTCCAAAACGTTGGAGGCCCCAAATTTGATTCCCGAAGGAGGTGGATTTCATGGTTTATCGAACTTGGGTTATTATGTATGAATAATGTTGTCGGGTTTCCGACCATAGTTTAGTTGAGATATAGGCCCGTTCTTGTAAGAGTTTGAATTAGGCGGTTATCGTGCTTATCACATCTTTGATGTATCAATGTCATTGTAATGACCAGCGTAAATCGTAGTCAATTTCTAAAGCTCGATGTTTCGCAGAAATAAAAAAAACAACCAAGAAGAAAGTTTTAGGTGGAAACAAATTTTTTGCGTGTCCTCCAAACAATACCCAGTTTTAATGTTTTTATTTTCTTCATCCTCCATCTTCCTTTCCCCTACCATCAGCTCCGGTGACCTTCGCCATATTCCGACAACCTCCACCATTAACATTGGCGAACTCTACCACCAAGCTAGTCTCATCTTTTCTTCTCTCTTCACTCTCTCCTTGCATCTCTCTCTAAATCCGGCGAAGGGACTCTCCCCTTCGCCGATTTAGAGAGAGAGGAGGAAAAAGTTGTCGGTCGGCGCTGTCCAACCCCGACCGACGACATTCTTCCGGCGACTTGAAGGGTGTGTTTCGGGATTAACTTTTGAATTTTACACCTTTTTTCCGCATATTTTTCTTGTTCCCCCAAAATACCCGCCTTTCCAAAAAGAAGGGTTTTTTGGGTTTACTCCCTGTTAGTAATGGCTAATTGAGTTTACCCCCACCCCCTACCCCTGCGTCATTATCTATTTAGTTTACCCACTTATGTGAGTGCTCTTCCCTTACCATTCTGTTAGACCCATTTCAGTGACCAAACTGCCGCTTGTAAAATTAAATTACGAATCTGTCTACATAGTTCTGGTGCCATCCTATAACTCTCTTAATAGTTATCGAGAACACTCTCCAACACTTTGGACCTAACAACCCAAGCAATATGATAACTAATATGTAGCCTGGTTTTTTTGTGAAAAGCCTTAATTATTCCACCTAGTTTCATAGTTTCATAATGGGTTTTGATCTCTTCTTCTAGAACCATGGCTACATATCTAGCATCTGCCATCCTGTTTCTCGTCTCATCAACCACCCTACATGTGTGTTCCGCTTCTAATGTTTTTAACCTGAAAGTTATGCCATCACTTGTTACACTAGTGGAACATAACCAAGGACAACCTTCATTTTTACACACACCTCGGATTCTTGTCGTTTCGTTCACTATATAACGAATCTCAAGGTGATTTGTAATTGCATATTTCTCTAAGTAAGTTCTAGCATCATTAACGGTATCCCATTCTTGACCTAATGTTAGAGTCAATCTTGATGTATCCACATTCACTTGTTTATCGCTTTCTTCATCCTGATAAAGATTGTCTGAACTTGCAATAAAATCGTTAACCTAGAAGGCATATCTTCATCACTAGAAGAATAACCAGTCTCATAATCTTCCACTATGGGCAACTCATCACCGTTTACTTGTTCATTATCTGTATTTGGAATCTCATCAAGTTCTTCATCACTCCTTTCAATCTCCTCTAAATTGACGGCAACAACTTCCTCTTTATCACCAGACTGACCATTAATATCATCAACGATCGCCCTAGATAAATAATAAAAAGACAATCTTCATCGTCAGAAAAACCATAAAGCAAGCATGGCGAAACAATAATATAATAAATAACGGTATCTCCAACATATAATAATGAAGGGTTGTTTCCCAAATAACCCCTAACTTTATCACCAACTTCCTGCCTAGCCCCTACTTTATCAAAAATACCCAGATGGCCCCCTTTTTTTAGTTACTGTTGTAACTCCGTTAACTAGTCATCACCCCTTTCTCCTCCATCTCATCACCTCTCTCTGCCACCTCATTTTCTCGCCACCTCATCGTCTTCACTGGCAAAGGTCGCCGACCAGCGACCTTCAAACATTAAAAAAGTTTCCCTCTCTCTATCTATAAAAGAACATTTTTTCCTCTCTCCTCTCGCTCTCTCCTTCTTCTTCTTCTTCAGATCAAGATCTCTCCTCCGACTACCCAAATCCCTCTTCCGATACCCATCTCGTCCAATCAAATCCCCCACCTCTTCTTGTTATCAAGCACACTAATAACCAACAACAATTAATGGTCATTCATTTAGCCCTAGAAATTTATTAGGACTTTCTGCTACACTTTCAGATGATCCAAGTCCTCCACTTGTTCAAAGAAAAAGAACCTTAAATCCATCTTTATCAGCTACAAGTGCAACAAGAACAATCTCCCTTAATCAAATCCAGAATCGGTCAGGTTCTGAGATGGGTTAGTCAGGTTCATCATCTTCAATTGGGAAATACAACCAGTCAGCTGCTCTCAATGTTACGATTCAGCCGAGAAGATCGAATAAAGGATCAACAAATAAAGCAGAAGAAGGAGGAAAGATGGGATTTTATGAAGAAGAAAAAGATGATGATGTTGTGAAGGAGAAGAGATGTTACCACCCTATGAGATGGTTGCAGCTAGGTCACACATGACTACGTTTTCAGTGTTTGAAGGAGTTAGAAGGACATTAAAAGGAAGAGATCTTCATCGTGTTTGAAATGCTATCTTTCAGAAAACAGGTTTTCTTAATTGATTGATTGATTAAATTTCAGTCTCCATTTATATTCCCCTGTTTTTTGTTTCTTCTTCTCTTTGTGGTATCATAAATAATCAGTAACTTTATATTAGTAGTAATGATTGGATTAAATTTCCAACCTTTTTATGTAATTGTACTAGATTGTAGTTTATTATTGCCGAATAATCATGGTATAAGAATGGGATTGTTAGTTTGTCTCGCAACTTGTATTTGTGTCTCTCACTTACTTGCTAGTAGGGTTCACACAGAAAACAAAAGTTATTTTAGAGAGAGAGAAGAGAGAGGAATTTCTTTTTTAATGTTTGAAGGTCGCCGGTCGAAAATTGGTCGGTCAGCGACCTTCAGCGGTGAAGACGATGAGGTGGTGAGAAGATGAGGTGGTAGAGAGAGGTGATGAGATGGAGGAGGGAGAGAGGTGATGACTAGTTCACGGAGTTATAACAGTAACTTAAAAAAGGGGCAATCTGGGTAATTTTTATAAAGAAAGGGCTAGGCAGGAAGCTGGTCATAAAAATGAGGGCTATTTGAGAAATAACCCAATAATGAAATATTCTTTGTCATAGGAGAAACAATAAAGAAATCCTAGTAAAACAATAAACGAAAATTTGATTTGAACATGAAGAATATATATCATGAGAGAATTAAAAGAGAAACATAAGTGACCAAGGGTTTTTGAGGAGAGAGAAGGAGCCCTGTGACGTCAGCAAGTCGATTCCCTCCTTTCTCCTTTCCCCTAAATTGAAACCCTAATTTCATACTACTGTCATCAATTTAGAGCGATCTCAAGTTTCAAGCAGCCACAAATCTTAATCATAACAGGCCACAACCAATAATAGACTAGGTATACTTGCATGAATCCACTGGACAAAAGATCAGAATAATTTTATGCCATCTCTTGTTATCACGAGGTAATCACAACAAGTGTTCATCAAAAGGAAGAGGAAGAGTCGATTCACCTAGGGAACTAGCACAAAGAAAGACAAAGATCAATCAAAGTAGATACACAAAACAAGGTTTGTCTTTACAGAATTTAATTAGCATTTAATTTCTGTTAACATGTGTCAAAAATAAACTGCGAGAATTGGACTGTTTATCTTCCCCTCTCCTTTGCATGCACCGAACTGTAGGCCTTTAAGACTCCTGGCTGCCTCTCACCGGTCATTCTTTTCGAGCCTCTGAATGTTAGGCTCTCTATCTTATTCCCGAGAAGCACGAGTGTAATAATACCTTTTTGAGTCTAAATCTCAACTTGGTTATGTTTCCTAAGTCTTCTTTTGGCTGTTTTCTCGAAAATCATCCATATTTTATCTTGAATCTGGCATCCACTCTTAATCTCCCATTTACTTCTCACCGGTCTAAGTTTAAACTTCTCTTCTTCGCCCTCGCCATTTAATGTCGTCCCGTTCATCTGAGATCAACATTGACAACCTTACGAGAAACATGGCCTTACAACTCAATCTCTCGGATTATGGTAATCTTACTATAACTTACCCCAAGCCATCTGAAGATAAGGAGCTTCAGGAGATATCAGTGGGTTTTGTGGCTAGATTATGTTGTCACTACAACTATGGGATAGGTTTTATCAGGAGGCATCTCTCTTATCAATCTAAGTTTTTCAGAGAATGCTAGATTGACCCTCTCAACATGGGTCATAATTATTTCACTATCCAACCTAGGAACAGCATAGTTATGAACGAGATTAACCAAGGCCGCCCATGGATCATTCGAGGCCTCCTAGTGGTGATTCAGGAAATGGACTTTCCCCTCTCGGGAGAACTGCCTGAGCTTATGCAGGAACCGATGTGGTGCAGCTTCACAGGTCTTCCTTCCTCTATTCAGAATCAGCATGATTTAGAGATCATTTTTTCGTGTATGGGCCACATCATGCAGGTACAGCTAAAGAATTTCAGTATGGTGAAGAATTCATACATAAGAATCCAATTTATGTATGATGTTCGCACCCTTCCTAGCCATTCTGAAGTCTATTTTCACAGATGGAGGTAAGCCTGTGAACTTCAGCTATGCCAGATTTCCGAAGGCCATCTGCCATGTTTGTCGCAGCATTGAACACCCTCTCACCCCTTGTATTAGAGCTAATCGCCACCAGGTGTTCTCTTCTATGGATACTACTCAACCCCAGCCTCCCCTACTGCCAATTGGGCTCTCTCTGTTGCAAACTCTTCTGTCAATTCTGATTCCCCTATCCCTCCTCATGAGTTATTCCAGTTTAGAGGTAAAAGGAAGGAAGGTCAAGCTTGGATTGAAGTGAAAATTGAAGAAGGAGAATACAGAGACTATGCAAAGAAAAAGCAGAGAGAAATGTTAAAGGGTGGTAGTTCTTCTGGTGCTTTCAGCCGCTCCAACTGGACGTCTAGTAATTTTTCTGACTCAATCAGTCTCTCTCCTATCATCCCTGTCAGTTGGTACTGTCCTCCTCCAGAGTCTGTTGACAGCCATGAGGAGAGAACGAGACACATTTTCGCAGACTCTTTTCTAGAGTCTCCTGGCCATAATCCAGAAGCAAGGGAAGAAGGAGGAGATGATCAGTCCAATTCTCAGTCTTAAACCGATAGTCTTAAGTGACAGTTGCAGTTGATAGATTTAGATTTTATAATTATGTTCATGATGTGTGTCAGTTTATGTTAGTTTCTTACTGTTTGCTTAGTCTCTTTTGATGTTAGCAGGTATTTGCCTTGACTAATATAAGATAGTCGAGAGAAGTTAGGATTGTATTTCTCTACCATTTTTTGGTAGTTTTTGTCTTTTTGGATAGTACCTGTTAGTTGGTCTTCTTGATGATTATGGTTGCATCTAGTTAGAGAAGATTACTTAGTATTTGTCTTTAGATTTCCTACTGTTAAAATAGTTTTAGCTGTTCTAATTCCTTAGTACTATCTTATGTTCTTGTTTTTAATTTGTTTAGTTTTTGCTTCCCTTTTAGATTATCTTAGCATCAGATTGCCGTTAATCTCCCTCTCTCTAGTTATTTCTGTACTTGCTATAATTTTGTTTTATCTTTTGCCTATATGATTAGACCACCCCTGCTATCTTCTTCATCTTTCATGTTGATCTGTTTAGTCAGAATTCTCTGTTTTAGGAGTGCCCTCAGAGTGCTTCTCTCTAGGAGTCTCCGAGGGTGCCTTTAGTTTCTTTTCTCTCATCTATGGATAACCCTACCATTTTAAGTTGGAATGTTAGAGGTGCTTCCTCTTTCCACACCAAGAAGCACTTACTTAACCTTAATTGGAAACACCAGCCCGACATCATTTTCTTGTCTGAAATAAAGAACAAATCTATTACCATGAACAAAAATATCCCTATCAACAAAAACTACGCTAGTCATTTTGTTGAGCCCATTAACAAAGCGGGAGGACTTGCCTTTTACTGGAAGCACCACTTGGACGTTAAGATTACGCACGCGGATAACAACATCATTTAGGTGGTGATGCAGAATAATAATAATCATAACCCCATCAATATCATTTAGGTGGTAACAATGGATCCAATTCCCTCACTACCAGAATTATAGAGATTATCAGTGAGCTTGGTCTTTTGGACCTAGGATATCAGGCAATCCATTCACCTGAAGTAACAAACAGTTCGGAGAAAATCTTATCCAAGAGAGACTAGATATAGCTCTTGCAAATCTTACTTGGCTTCACCACTTCCAATCTTACGGAGTCACCAACCTGGAAGCAGTGGGGTCAGACACCTGCCAATCCTTTTAGATAACAAAGATGGTAGTCAGAGCAGTCCCAAACCCTTTAAATTTATCAGAACGTGGATGACTCACCCGGATTGCTTCAACTTCTTAGCAGCCAATTGGAAGGGCATAAAGAGCAACCAAGACCAGAATAACATCCAAACTGACCTTAAGAAGCTGAGTAAAAAAATTGACAATCTGGAACAAGAAGGTGTTTGGCAACATAGAGAACAAAATTAATCAGATCATCAAGAAGCTACAAAACACCAAGACAAAGGAGGATTACAACAAACTTAATATAGAATTAGAAGAGCTATACAATCAACAAGAGAGTCTTTGAAAGGAAAAATCGAGAAATAGCTTCCTTGCATTGGGAGATAAAAACACCAAATTTTTTCACTCCCAACGCAACAAAAATAACAAGATCAACGCAATCAAGAACAATGATGGAGAATGGAAAGAAGATATTAAAGATATTTTAGATACTTTGACCTCTCATCTTCTCAGTATTAGCACCTCCATCAACCCCGGCCTAGAGAGGATCCTAACACCCGTAATCTGTTCACTCATTCTATCTTCTCAGACCAGAATCATGAACTTTTAGCCATTCCTAGTATAGAAGAAATAGATTGGGTTATCTAGAGCCTGAAAAAGGAGGCGGCCCCGGGCCCGATGGTTACCCTCCTTTCTTATTTCAGTCTAACTGGGATACGATTAGATCAGATATTTATGACCTGGTCAAGAACTTTCAAACGGCATACCTTCCCCCAAGCATAAACCACACTCATATTTGCCTCATTCCCAAAACGTCCACACCCCAAACCCCAGCGAACTACCGCCCAATTAGCCTATTAAACACCACCTATATGATCACAAAGCTGCTGGCTGAGAAATTTAAAACAACGTTAAACCCCATCATCTCTCCCTACCAAGCTGCTTATGTCCCGGGGAGACAGATCGCAGATAATATCATTATAGGTCAGGAAATCATCCACTCTTTCAAGAAGATGAAAGGTGCTACTGGATACTTTGGCCTCAAGTTAGACATTTCTAAAGCTTTCGACGTAATTGAATGGAAATATCTTTCAGATATAATGAGAAGCTTAGGGTATGACAACCATTGGATTCGGATGATCCATACTTGTATCTCAACCTCCTCCATGTCAGTCCTCATCAATGGTCGACCAAGGCAGGCTTTCTATCCCACTAGGGGTATCAAACAAGGAGACCCGTTATCGCCATTCCCATTCACGATTGCTATGGAAGGCCTCAGCCGGAAATTAATGTCGAATAATGGCCACAATAGGTTCCTGGGGTTCCCGACGACCCATCTGATATAGAGATATCACACCTCCTATTTGCAGACGACTGTATCATCTTCGGCAAGAACACTATTGACAACATTCATAATCTGAAGGACATCCTTCAAGATTTTTGTGAGATAACGGGTCAAATGATTAACTACGCCAAGTCTAATATTTTATACTCGAAGAATTCGCACCCAAAGTTTAAACGTCTCATTATGCGTGCTCTTAAAGTCAGACAGGCATCCACTTCAGAGAAATACCTGGGAGCTCAGTTATTTATAGGGGCACAGAAGACAAAGGTATTCAAAGATATTCTAGAGCAAATTAAGAATAAACTGAACAAATAGAATCATACGTTTCTTTCCCAAGCAAGTCGCATTGTGGTCATCTCGGCCATCGCTGCAGCCATACCCCGATATCAAATGCAATGCTTTGCTATCCCTAAAGGAATTAGTAAAAGCATTAAGACCATCCAACGGAACTTCTGGTGGGGTAAGTCTAAAGGTATATGCACCAAAGCATGGTCATATATTTGCCTCCCGAAAAGCAACGGAGGCCTAGGAGACTCAGCTTTAATTTCCAAGATGGCTTGGAGACTCAAAACAGAACCAGAAGCGATTTGGGCCAAACTCCTCAAAGCTAAATACTTCCCCAACTCCGATACTCCTGGGTCAGCGAAAAACCACAACTCGTGGAACTAGAAAACAATAAGAAAACACTACAATCTCATAGACGACCTTTCCACGTGGGAGGTGAACTCTGGAAACGACATCAACATTTGGACCGACAATTGGATCCCAAATATAAACGGTACAGTTCACAATAACAACAACTCCAATCTTACCAAAGTAGCACAATTGATCACTAACAACAACTGGAATGAAGAAGTCCTCAGGGCGAATTTCGATTCCAACACCCAAGAACTTATCAAAGCTATCCCGGTAAACAGTGAAGGAAAAGACCAACTAAAATGGAAGCTTACCAAGACGGGCAAATTCACGGTCGCCTCTATGTACCAACACTTAATCACCAGCACTATCAATCAAAATCCAAGCACCCATAACTGGAAATTCATATGGACTCTTCCGACCATTCTCAGAATCAAGAATTTTATCTGGAAAATCTGCACCAAAGCTCTACCGGTTAGAGAGAGAATCGGTAAATACATTGACAACAACACTACATGCCCGAACTGCAATATCATCGAATCTATCAAACATGCGTTGTTACACTGCGCGCTAGCTAAAAACATCTGGTTCAATTTTAACATCATCTCTAAGAATATTTCGTCCATATCGGACTGGATTTTCTCTTGGGAAGAAAATGCTCACCTTTGTTATACCAAGGAGAATATTCACTTTTCGAGTATTCTATGGATTTTATGGAAAGTTAGATGTGACCACTATTTTCAGCACGAAATCAATGATCTTCATAAGATCATCAATATGATTGTAAACTACCCGAGGATCATCAAAAAACCAGGAAAAAACCTTCCTAGAAAGGATGAGAAATGGCAACCCCCGCCAAATAATTTTATTAAGATCAATGTCGATGCATCTTTTACGAACATAATATCCAATATGGGAATAAGCTAAATTGCTCATAATGAAGAATCTAAATTATAGGCGCTCAGATAAAATCTTCTAGAGCAAGAAACAGTGAAGAAAGCGAAGCTATGGCAATCTTATTCGGTATTGAATGGGCAATAGAAACGAATCACACTTCCATCATCATAGAAAGCGACAAGATCAACCTTATCAAACACCTTCACAACAAACAACATGCAGTACAATGGCAATCTCTCATCCACATAAAGAAAATCCGGGATTGCAGGAAAGAATTCCAGATGATTAAATTCAATTACACCAGGAGAGAGCTTAACACGACTGCAGACAAACTAGCAAGATGGGCGAGGAAAAAGAATCTTAGCAAAGTGTGGAAGAATGTACCTTGTGTTTTAGCTGACAAATATTGTAATAACGTTTTATTTAATTAATGAATAGATAGTTCAACAAAAAAAATAGTAAAACAATAAACTAACAAACAAAGATATCTTCAATAAATAATAATTCTTCGTTATCAATGTAAAAGGCAACAAACTTCGTTATTTTATGTTATCTTATGTAAAAGGCAAGAATATGTAAAAGAAGACAGTGAATATCAACAAAACAGTTATTCATCATTCATTAGTTTATAAGCGAAGTAGATATCTAGAATTTCAGTATTTAGGGTTTTTGTTTTGGAGTTCCTAATTCATAGTTTATTACTTTAGGTTACTTGATTAATTAATTTTAGGTTTTCTGCGTTAGAATTTATGAACATCATACTCTACACAGGTATATTCAAAAACTTGGGACTTACCTCTCTCTATGTCGTGGAAGATCCATCGTCGGTTGCTTGCACATCTCTCAAGGTGATGGAACAGATTGAAGATGATGGAGTAGATTAATGATGACGATGATGGTGGAGAGGATTGAAGAAGAAGACGGGAAGAGAAGAAGACGAGAAGTCTGTGCGGCAGAGAAGAGGCGAGAAGAGAAGGGTTAGTGATAAGATTTTCGGGTCAAACTATATTGACCAAGTTAACATTTTCTGAACAGAGAGTTTCGGGTCGAAACCATTGACCGAGACAGCATCATTATGAAGGAGTCCTGCAGGGACATTTCTGTAATTTAACTTTGCAAGGGGTAGTTTGGTCCCAAAATGGGTCTAACAGAACAGTGAGGAAAGTTGGCTCACGGAAGTGGGTAAACTAATTAGATAATGACGAAGGGGGGTAAACTCAAACACACATTACTGACAGGGGAGGGGGTAAACAAAAAAAAAAAAAAAAAAAGAAACAACAAATTCCAACACTTCCCTCTCCACATAGGCAATATCTAGCTTCCCATATCAACAGTGTTGAAACCACACACGTATCACTCCTCACTATTGATGTGTGAGCGAGTAGTTGGCAGTTCGAGGCTGGACCCACCTTCTATAAAACAGGAATCACATTCGCCCCCCCACACCTAGTAAATTACCATAAACACCCTTCTAGAATATAAACTGTCCCTCAATAAAACGAGACAAAAATGAGACCGTTGGAAGTTATATAACTCGTCCCACGTTAACCCTTGAAATTCTCCACGTTCACTCAAAGCTTAAACGACTTAATAACTTTTTCTTACCCACGTCGCGTTGTAAGTTAACATTACTCCATCCACCGATCAACTGAAATATAGTATAACGGAGAGAATGCAGGGAGATCACGGGAGTATCGTACACCCACGTAAAAGTAGGTGTGTTTAAATAGAGAAAAATCAGAGAAAATAGAAACAGAACTATAAAATAAATAAAATATTCTAAATTTGTAAATTCTAACTCACGACATACCAGGAAATCCAGTAGGAATTGGGAGGGAGAGAAAGAGAGACGCACCAGAAATACCGCCAAAATCATCTTCTCTCTCTTCTTTCTCTCTCTACTCTCTTTCTCTCTCTCTCTCTCTTGATCTAGGTAGTCTGTGATTCATATGAAGAGTTTCAATGGCAATTGAAATTTCCCCGAGGTTTTCTTCTTCAAAACTGATGTTCTTGTTTTAATTTTACGTCCAATATCAGGTATATATATATATATGCTTATAAATCAAATTCTCCTTTTACTCATTTCATGATTTCCTTCCTTTTTAGGTTGTTATTATTGTGTTGATTTTATTTGAAATTCCCAAACAGAACCTTGTCTTGATGGGTGAATTTTGTAACAGGAATAATAATTGTGATTACAATTTGGTGAGATTTGATTTTTCAGGTGGGGGCGAAGTCGAATTTAATCGACTTGAGCTAACACCGTTGAAAGATGACACAGGGGAGGATAAGGGCGAAGATTCGAGATAAAGTTCGATTATCTAATCTTTATACATTCTCTTGTCTTCGTCCTCATGGAGGAGATTTGGAAGGCCCTCATTCTCTCCAAGGTCCAGGTTTCTCTAGGGTCGTCTTCTGTAATCAATCTCGTCTCCACCGAAGACATCCTCATAAGTACCCATCAAATTATATATCAACAACAAAATACAATATCATTACTTTCTTACCCAAGGCAATTTTTGAGCAATTCAGGAGAGTAGCAAATATGTACTTTTTAATGGTTGCAATTTTGTCTTTAACACCCGTCGCTCCGTTCTCTGCTGTGAGTATGATAGCTCCTTTGGCATTTGTTGTTGGGTTGAGTATGGCAAAGGAAGCTTTGGAAGATTGGCGTAGATTTATGCAAGATATGAAGGTTAATAGTCGAAAGGTTAGTTTGCATAAAGAAGAAGGAGCATTTTGTTACAAGCATTGGCAGCATATTCGAGTTGGCGATGTAGTTAAAGTTGAGAAAGATCAGTTTTTTCCGGCGGATTTGCTTCTTTTGTCGTCTAGTTATGAAGATGGGATTTGCTATGTTGAAACGATGAATTTGGATGGCGAAACAAATTTAAAAGTTAAAAGAGCTTTGGAGGTGACGTTACCGTTGGACCATGATGGGGCTTTTAGGGATTTTTCAGGAACAATTAGATGTGAAGACCCCAATTCTAGCCTCTACACTTTTGTAGGTAATCTTGAGTATGAACATCAAACATATGCTCTTGAGCCCAGTCAGATTCTCCTCAGAGACTCAAAACTCCGGAACACGACTTATGTGTATGGTGTGGCAATATTCACGGGCCACGATAGCAAAGTCATGCAGAACTCAACAAAATCACCTTCCAAAAGGAGTACAATTGAAAGAAGAATGGACTATATCATTTATGTCCTCTTTACTCTTCTTGTTTTGATCTCACTAATTAGCTCGATAGGGTTTGCAGTGTACACAAAGTTCCAGATGCCGAACTGGTGGTATATGCGACCACAAAATACGACAAAATATTTTGATCCATCAGCGGCTACACTATCAGGCCTTTTCCATCTAGTTACTGCTCTTATTCTATATGGATACTTAATACCCATTTCTCTTTATGTTTCGATTGAGGTTGTGAAAGTCTTGCAAGCATCGTTCATTAACCAGGACTTGCACATGTATGATGAAGAAACTGGGAATCCTGCAAATGCACGGACATCGAATTTAAATGAGGAGCTTGGCCAGGTTGACACGATCCTCACTGATAAAACCGGCACTTTGACATGCAATCAGATGGACTTTTTGAAATGTTCCATAGCTGGTTTTACCTACGGTTTGCGTAATAGTGAAGTGGAGATTGCAGCAGCAAAGCAGATAGCTTCCGATAGTGGGAGGAATTCTGACGATCACATGCGTAAAAGCAGCTCACAGGAATCATTTGAGAAAAATTTGGAAGACCCAGATATTGAATTGGAATCGGTTGTTACTTCTAAGGATGGAAAGGAGATGAAACCTGTGATAAAGGGGTTCAGCTTTGAGGACAACCGCCTTATGAACGGAAATTGGTTAAAAGAGCCCACTGCAAATGACATTATGTTATTCTTCCGGATACTGGCCGTCTGCCACACAGCAATTCCTGAGCTAAATGAGGAAACAGGGAGTTATAACTATGAGGCTGAATCACCAGATGAAGGAGCATTTTTGGTAGCGGCGAGAGAGTTTGGTTTTGAGTTCTGTAGAAGAACACAATCAAGTGTTTTTGTTCTAGAACGATATCCTTCTTATGATGACCCAGTTGAAAGGTCAGTTATTCAAATGCTCTTAACTTTTCCGTAGAAAACTTATTTATTGTTTATATCATTCTTTGGCCTAATCTCTTTATCTTCACTTGATATTTTCAGAGAGTACAAAGTTTTGAATCTAATGGAGTTCAATAGTAAAAGAAAGAGAATGTCAGTTATTGTACAGGATGAGGATGGACAAATTATTCTTTTCTGCAAAGGTGCAGACAGGTTCGATTGACAATACGTTTGCTCTCTTTTTCAAACTTTTAAGTCTCATTATAAATCATTAGACGAGAAAATGGTGCTAAAATAACAGAGATACTCTTCTTTCAAGCCTTAACAATCTGTATGCTTTTAATTATTCAGCATCATATTTGACCGATTAGCAAAAGATGGAAGAATGTACCAGCCGAAAACAAGTAGGCATCTTAATGTATATGGAGAAGCAGGTTTGCGGACTCTGGCTCTTGCATACAGGAAACTTGATGCGTCTGAGTATCATGATTGGAATACTAAGTTTCAAAAAGCAAAGACTACTGTGGGTGCTGAAAGAGATGCTATGCTCGAACGAGTAGCGGAGACGATGGAAAAGGATTTGATTCTCGTGGGAGCGACTGCCGTTGAGGACAAACTACAAAAAGGGGTAAGAGTTTCTGTTACTTGAGGTGCTATAGTAATTGTAGCTTTCTGATAGAGTTCTAGACCAAGACTGTACTGATTCAACCGTGGGCATTGTTTTATAAACTTCTTTTCGCTGACCGTTTTGACAGATTCTGCACTCTACCCATTAATGGGTTTGCCCAAATTGTGTGTTTCATCTTCTACAATTCCTTCAAGAGAACAAAACTCGTTTACTTCTTCAGTATTACTTTTCTTTTCTTGATTGAAAAACAAAAAACCTAACTTTCTGAAATAGGATGCTTGGGCTATTAGTAACCTTTTGCCTCTTGATATGAATAGGTACCTCAGTGTATAGACAAACTAGCACAAGCTGGTCTGAAGATTTGGGTGTTGACAGGCGATAAGATGGAAACAGCAATCAACATTGGGTTTGTTCCTTCTGCACTTTGTGAACCTTCTTTTGCCGAAAACTCCATTATGAAATGATGCAGTATTTGGGTAGCTTATCTTTTACAGAATATCATATGATCACTGAACATAGATTTGTGTTTATATGATACAGATTCGCAACTAATCTACTTCGGGAGTCCATGAAGCAAATATGCATAACAATGAACAATGACGAAGAAGATAATAATGTACACTCTACCAAATGTCCTTCTAATGTCTCATTTTGTTTCTAAATCAAGCAAACACAGGCACTAGTATATATACTCAAAGAGATGAAAACAAGAAACGAGAAGTCAAAAAGAGTAAGTTTTAGAAAAGTAACGTGGTATATTTGCTTTGATGACTCCCCAGGTTGTGAAAGCAAACATCTTCAACCAAATTATCAGTGCTACTGAAATGATCAAGTCGGAGAAAGATCCCAACGCTGCTTTTGCCTTGATTATTGACGGGAAGACTCTATCTTATGCTTTAGAAGATGATATGAAGTACAAATTCTTGGGTTTAGGTGTTGAATGTGCATCCGTCATATGCTGCCGAGTATCTCCAAAGCAGAAGGCACTGGTAGGTTTCTTCCTTTGTTTAAACGATCAATTATGTTCTCAGTATAAGTGGCAATCAACTGATGTGTGGTAATGTCATTAGGTGACGAGATTGGTCAAACAAGGTTCCGGGAAAACAACTTTAGCTATTGGTGATGGGGCAAATGATGTTGGTATGATTCAAGAGGCGGATATAGGCGTTGGTATTAGTGGCGTAGAAGGGATGCAGGTTAGTAACATGTCAAATAGATATTTCTGTATCTTCCTAAGAAACAATATCGTATTTCATTTCTCCTGTCCTATATGTCTTCTTCTTTGTCTTTCTCTTTATAGTGGACTTATGTTTCTTGCAATGCACATGTATGAGCACATTATTCATTGTTTCTCGACGGGATCTCGTTTTGTCCTGGTTGAGCTAATTAATCTCATTAATATTTTCCATAAACTCATCTCCAGCCATACATGTCAATTCTTTTATAAGTATACATAGTTCCTCGTTTCGTTTTGAACTCCCATTGAATCGTCATCTTGGTTTACAAGTAAGGTGGAATTCCGAAAAGTACTAGTGGTATAAGAGACTAAAATGCTAGACCTTCCTGACCATTTATTGCCAACCTCACCAACTTTCAGCATTTTGCAGGCTGTAATGGCTAGCGATTTCTCTATCTCTCAGTTCAGGTTTCTCGAGAGACTTCTTGTTGTCCATGGTCACTGGTGCTACAAGAGGATATCTCAGATGGTAAGGATCAAAGTCTATCAACTTGATCGTTTATTTAATTTAAATGTAGACAAAGAGATACATAGCATAGTTCAGTACTTATTTTTAAAATGCTACAGGGTATGCTCCACAGCTAATTCCTAATCTCTTCACTTTCTTTCAGGTCTGCTATTTCTTCTACAAAAACATAGCCTTTGGTCTCACTCTCTTCTATTTTGAAGCATACACTGGATTTTCGGGGCAGTCAGTCTATGATGACTGGTATATGATACTTTTCAACGTTATTCTCACTTCTCTGCCTGTGATTTCACTTGGAGTTTTCGAGCAAGATGTCTCATCCGAAGTTTGCTTACAGGTGGATACCCACTAACGACCCTTTTATTTTATTTGGCATTGCCCTTCCACGGGCATGGTGTACGTTAAAAACATTTTGCATTTGCAGCCTCTGTTTTACAATTACATTTTTCGACCAATTAGAACAATGTGATTTTTTATGAGATTTACATGGAGTATTGAGATGAACAAAAAAAAAATATTGCACCTTAGAGTATCTCCATCTGACTCATAGAGACTGGTGTTAAGATTGTGCACGAGTGATTGTGGTACCGTGTTTTCAACACCCAGGAATGCTGCAGCAACCACGGAGGAAAGTTTGTCTGGTTGGAGTTTTGCCAGTTAGTTGCGGGGGCAATTCCGTGCAAATGATACAAACGGATTGTTAATGAAAATTGACTCACCAATAGTTACACCATCTAAACATAATATACTTTTTGTTTTGCAGTTCCCAGCATTGTATCAGCAAGGACCGAAAAACTTGTTCTTTGACTGGTCTAGGATATTTGGATGGATGGGTAATGGGCTGTTTTCTTCCGTTATCATCTTCTTTATCAACATAGGCATATTTTATGTCCAAGCTTTCCGAGACGAAGGACAAACAGCAGATATGGCAGCTGTGGGAACAACCATGTTTACCTGCATCATTTGGGCTGTCAACTGTCAAATCGCTCTAACGATGAGCCACTTCACGTGGATCCAACACCTTTTTGTTTGGGGAAGCATTTGCACTTGGTATATCTTCCTCATACTCTATGGAATGTCATCAACTCTCGCTAAAGATGCGTATCAAATACTTGTTGAAGCTCTTGCTCCGGCTCCGATTTATTGGGCCGTTACTCTCTTAGTAACCTTTATGTGCAATCTTCCCTATCTTACTTACCTATCTTTCCAAAGATTGGCTAACCCAATGGATCATCACATAATTCAAGAGATCAAATACTACAAGAAAGACTTGACAGATCAACGAATGTGGAAACGCGAACGATCCAAGGCAAGGCAAAAGACCAAGATAGGATTCACAGCAACAGTCGATGCGAAAATCAGGCAATTAAGAGGGAAGCTGCAGAAGAAGTATTCTTCTTTGAGTTCTCAAGGTTTAACACCGGCGTCTTAGTAATACCACCAGGTCCCGTTCCTTTCCCCTTTTCAATGTTATTATCTCCATTGATCCACAATTGCTATATAATCATCATTACTTTTTCTCCATTAGTTTCACACTGGTTGATTTGTTCGTAATTGTCAGTTCTTGTAACTGTATAGCATTGAATTACTTAAGTGTATACTATTTATAAGTTTGATGGAAATGCAGCTTATAATAGAATCCCGCGAAATGTGTTCAATTCTACCATCATTTTTGAAAGAATCCTAGTTCACTCATCTTCTTTTTTAATTTATCGATCTCCATTTGGACCATTTGTAGCATATTATGGGTGCTTCTCCTTTCTGTATTTCCTTCATTCATAGTATACTACAGAAGAACCTCCTGAAGGCATAGCTCAGATATTGATAACTTAATGAACCGATCGAAACTCTAGACAACGGTTTAGGATAAAACGTGTGGTTTATTCCATTTTGGAATACTTCTTAACTCACTTTTAAACATGGTTTAAAGCAGTGTCTTTTTGGTGGAATTCTTAATAGAAGTGCATAAAACTCGGCTTAAAGGAAAGCCAAAACGACCATCTTAGACCACAGTCTGCCTAAATTGTGGTGTAATCTGCAGACCATTTCGATATATGTTAGGTATTTTTGACCTGTGATGGTGTTGTGTTATAATAAAAAAGCGGTTGTTATAATGATTTTCCCATCAAAACAGGGCATTATCGAAAAACTTCGATATATGTTAGGTATTTTTTGGAATAACATAATTATGCAACGGTAGGAAACCAGTTATAACGATAGCAATGACTGTAAACTAAAACTTCATGATCCTTATACCATTACCAAAACCAACCTTTGTTTGATTAGAAAGGTTGTTTTTAAACATTAATTTTTAACGTGGTTTAATTCAATTCCGACGTTAAAAGAAGCACATAATCTACTGAGTACGTTTTAAGGAAAAAAAAATCAATTACTACCTTTCTGAGTAGTTACTTTTATCCACAAAAATAATTTATAGAAAAGATAGAACAACAAAGATAGATGCAGCAAACCGTGTGGAAAACATCGAATCTTCCTATTTCTTTAGTCGAAATATTCTCAAAGGTCTTGGTTCTTATTTGCGACGCCTTTTGCCCCATCATGAACACTCTATGAACGAATTTTTATAAGACAATGTGCATGTTGACAAGGTTTTATGCATACAATTTTGTCACAGACAGAACTTCATGTGCCTCATCTTGAGTATTGTTCTTGTTTTGGCTGAGAAATTATTCATTTATTTGTCTCGCCTTCTCTTACCGTGATGTCCTAGGGTACTAGTATTCGATCCTTTCTTGCTTTTGATTCTCTGATCAGATATGGGTATTCTATTACAAAAGAATTGAACTGTCAATCTGTCATTCTATATGAAGATATTAAAAATTATCAGATGCCATCTCTTACTCTAATACCCGTTTCGTTTGCTTTTAATTTTCAAATATCTGATTTGCTATAGACAGGGACTCTATCTCGATTCTTTTCATTCTCAAAAACCATTGACACCAGCCCAGGAACATCCCCAGAAATAGCACCATATGTGCAGAGAAGTTCATCTATTCTGCAACAGTACTGGATTTCGTGAAGAAATGAGAGGGTACCGAGACTCCAGAGCAAGAATTTCGACAAAAATGAGAGGATACATTATTAGCTTCGTATTTAGAAAGCCATAGAAACATATTATCTTTGATTCGAAGATGTATTATCTACATGTAAAAAAATGATTTTGTGAAAAAATATTTGCACAGTACTAGATTTCTTGGCAAAATGTAATGGTTTATGTAATTTCGTATTTTGTCTCTATTTCTTCTCACTCTCTGTTTACAATACCTTGAAACATATAAAAACCTGTAAAGTTCAAAGATTAACAAGTCATGAAGAGGAAACTATAGGATTTGGGCTAGCTGATTTTTCTGCAGGATTTTCTTTGTTTTAGTATTGGTTGCCTGTTTTTCACGAACAAGAATCAGAATGTTCTCGGTTGGTCATCCGGAGAACAAAAAACCCATTTAACCCAAAGAAAAACTAAGCTTCCATGAGCTGATTGATTACAGAAACTGTAATCCTCATACCTACGATTGAAAAATAAATGGAATAACAACATGAAATAGTACTGCTTGACTAACTACTTGAATGGAAGAGAATCCTGATCAAGAATCGAGTTTGTTCGAGAAACAGGTAATGATCGAGGTGTCTTACAAGGATACGATGGAATTCTATTACCCTTTCCATCATATATAATGGCATCTTCCTCGTCGGGGACTTTGCATTTCTCACCTAGAATTATGGTTTTACTACATAAAGAATCCTCTTGTTTTTGTTCTTGTCCATCCTTTCGAGTTAGAATTTTACTAAGGGAAGTTCCTGACAGTTTCATGCTTAAATTCGAGGTAAGTTTTGACATCGATCTAAAGTGGCGAATAGGCAATTCTTTTGCTTTCGGACTCGATTCTAGTTGTTGCTCTTGTTGTTGTAGTTCTTGATGAATAGTTGGAGTTGTTTCTTCCTTAGAGTTGCTTATTTCTGTTGTTGAAGTTTGTGATGAAGGTGGAGGTGTTGTTTCAGAAGATAATGCTTCTTCTTCTGTTGTTGATGGTTTTCGACTTCTTCTTTTAGATGAAGTTGATGGAGATGGAGTTGAAGGTTTTCGAGAATGAGCAGCACAAAGGGTAGCAAGAATGGCCATTGTAGCGATGATTCCTGCAGCAACTAACGATAACGAAACTGTTGGATTTATCGAAGAAATAGTAGTTGATGGTATTCTTCTTCCCATACTAGAGAAAGAGGTTATATAAGTCTTGGTCTAAGATCAACTCTCTCTCTCTCTCTCTTTCTTCCCTGATTTTAGATCTGTGAATATTTTTCTAACAGGCTTTTGATTGGTATAGAAGTGAAATGAGGATTGATTTCGAAATGGGTTTTGTATATTTTGTTTGTGTAACATCAACTCTCTACCTCTCTCTCTCTATCTCTGTTTGAAGATCAATGAAAGGTCTTGAAAAGGGGAAATGAGGATTCAATTCAAATTGTTGTTTTTGTTTGTTTATGTTGAATGTTAATAAGAAACAGATTGCTTGTTTTGGGGAGAGGAAGGTAGGAAGAAGAGGTGAAGAGAGAGTAACGCATTTTTACAACTGTTTTGCTTTTTTGGGTATTGAATATGCTTTTTGGTGGTTAAGTTAGTTACTACTCTTATTAAAAACCAATATTAACCAATGTTAAATATATTATTTTTCTAAAAAGAATTATCTTAATTTTGTATTTCAAAAGCTCACTTAAAATTGATCCCTAAATTCCTCAATGGTGTGGCGAGAAGGAAAAAGGTCAAGAAGAATACACTATGAAGTGATATTTTATGATCTTAGAGCGCGCGTCAAATGAAACTTCAATTGCGATGTAGGATCTGTAAAGTAGAACGGAATTGTTTACCGTACAAAAAGTTTTGACTTAAACTGTGACTTGCTGACTCTTCTTATACTCTTTTACTCTCACACCTAGGTTACACCCAAAATGTGATCGTTACCTTTGTCTTCCTTAATAACTTTGGTACTAGAAGAGGCGCTCCTAGACTGACTTAATGATGGATTTATCTTTTCTGAGGAGGTAAGATAAATTATGATTTAGGCTTAGCAAATGATTATGATTTAGGCTTAGCAAATGATTATGTTTTTCACATTTTTCTTGCAGTGTTCACACAAACTTTCTTATCAAGAGAAAGCTACATATCTAGAGAGAGATCAAGCAAAAAACACCAACTCATATCAAATTCCAAGCTTAAAACTAGATAACAAAAAAACCCAAAAAACATTTACTGAATGAACTCATGAGTAATAAAAGCAAAACCAGGTATAATATAGAATTTTGGGTGTTATTGTTGTTTGGTGGCTTTGGTCCAGTTTCTCACTCTCTCTTGTTTACCCTGTTAAAACAGAATATCTATTTGTATTAGAAATAGAGTGGCCCTTCTCTAAGATTTCCTTTCAGAGTTGTGATGGTACTTAAGAGTGCTAAAAGCGTTCGAACCTTTAGATGTACTATGAACGCCTTAAGACAATTTACGCATCCATAACAGTACCAACTGTAGAATGTCTTAAGACAAATTACGCATCCATAACAGTACCAACTGTAGGGGGTATGTGTCTCCCAGGATTTAACAACTCCTTTCATCTGAAAGTGTTTGAACCTTCGGATGTATTATGAACACTGGACGCTTCGATAACTAGTATGCTTTGTAAGAATAGACACTTTTAATCTTCCTACTACACATTTCTGAATTCATACTCGTATTCATATTTATAAGATAATAAAGTTCCAAACGCTCTCCGAAGTGCAAAGTGTGCCAATAATGCGGCCACATCCTGGTTTGAACCAGCAAAGCACCAATTTTCTTATTCACTACCATAACAATAGGTGTGTAGTCTAATACAAGAGAAACCTTTTTGTTATTGATAGATGTGCTACTATTTAAAGTTCACTATTGTACTTTCGGCTAGTACTATTTTTGTACTATATTTATATGAAACCTCAATAATCATTTAATCATGATCAAAATTAAACAAACAGTAGATCTAAAATCTAAAATCAAGAGCTCGACGACGAAACCAACCCACCACAAAATCCTGACATTTATACCCGATTTGAAACCTGAATAAATCTAATCATAATCAAAATTAAACAAACAGTAGAATCTAAAATCAAGAGCTGGACGAGACGAAACCAACCAACCCATCACATAATCCTGATTTTGACATTTTTAGGTCCCTCAAAACAAGGAAAAAGAAATTCATCTATGGGTCGGATTCCAACTTATTTGATTCAATTGGTAATCAAATCATACATTTATTAAACAACAATGGAAACTTGAGAAAAGTAAGATGAGGAAAAGAAGAAATAAGAGAGAGAGAGAGAGAGAGAGAGAGAGAGAGAGAGAGAGAGAAAAGTACATGAGAAACAACACCCAAAGTGATGAAAAGATTAATCACCACCACCTATAAACAGCCCTGGTGTATTTATCCTTTATCCATCTAAAACTCTTTTTAAAACTTCCTTTCACTTTACCTTCAACTGAATAAACCTTATAACTAGCAACCCTTTTTTTCCTCTGCAACTCAGGATCATTAAAACTCCAAATTTTTGTAGACCCACCACTTTTGGATTTCTTAAACTTGATTTCATTAGGATTACTCATCTGAGTTTGACTTGTTGATGATGAGGAAACATAAGAAGTATTGTAACTTATAAAATCATTTGGATCAGATGAAGGTCTTACTCCTCCCTGATAAGGCTGTACTTGCATCTCTCCTTCTCCATAGTTCTTTGATCTATATTGAGCCATTAAAAAACTCCAAAATTATGGGGTTTTTCTTTCTTCTTCAAAGACTAATGGAGAGAGAGAGGAAGGATGGTGTGGGTTGTTTTCTTTTTTCTCTTACTAGAGTCTAAAGCCACCTAAAGAATTGCAAGATGTTTTTATATTTTGTGTCCTATATCTTATTATTCTATCTAGTTGACTGTTCTAATTGAGAAAATTGACCAAGTATTTGTCTAATTACCAACACATTTGATAATTCTTTGGTGAACTTGTGATTATAAATCATATGTTGACTCAAGCATATACAACAACACCTTCATCAAAAAAAAAAAAAGCATATACAACAACTTTTAGAAGTCAACATTCTTTGTAACAGTCCTCTATGGTAGAAAGAAAATATCTCAGCCACCAAAAAAGTTAGGGTGTCTCTATAGGCGCCTCTCCTAATTGCTGTAGGGGCCTCCCTCTGTTGGCGCCTCCCCTATCGTACCGAAAGGCTCCTCCCGCACCTCTTCTTATTTTCTTTTTTCATACTTTTCTTTCTCTTTCTAATTCTAGAAATGGGCGATCCATCTAAAATGCTTATTGTTCTTGAAAGAAAGATCAAACAAATTTGAGATTAGTGGTTTGAATAGATCAGAATAAGTGATTGATCTATCATTTGAAGAGATCAAATATTAATTAGTGATATTTCAAATGCTAAAACCCTAGAACCAAGTATCGAAACAATTGATACTATGATAATTCTTACAAGTGCTTCTTGGATTTGTCTCTGTTCATTACTACACACACTAAATTGATGCTAAAACCCTCTGTATGGGAGGCGCCAACAGAGGGAGGCCCCTACAGCAATTAATGCAGGCGCCTATAGAGGCACCCAAAAAGTTAGCGTCAATTTTAATGGAACAGTTACCGTGTCACTTTCTCTCTCTTATGAAACAGGACCATTGTGAGGCGTTGGATCATGATTCGCGCCAAGTTCACGACAATTTTGTCGATCATGATTCGCCCCTGCCCAAACAGGTTGGAGACTAATTGGTAGGCCGGCCAATCCCTCTAACCCACCACAAGTCATGCCAGCTTATTGGATACCAGAAAAAAAAATTTGTTTTTAGGTCAGGGTTTGATGGGAAAACTCTAGGTTAGACGAAAAAATATCAGTTTTGTAGAGAGTCATATCAAAATATATGGGAATGTTTAAAGACCAAGAAATGGTTTAGTAAAGCATTCTAGTGATGCAAAAGCTGTTTTGTTGTGTTTTATCTTAGTTTTTTTTTTTTTTGTTGAAAGTGTTTTATGTTTAGTTAGGATGAAGAAGATTCAAACTCAGACAAGTTGTGACCCTGATAGATGTGGAATTTGAAAATTCAAATTAAACATGGTAGGTTGCATGTTAGGACTTCATAGAATGACTACCCTATATAAGAGATTTATATTAGATTTGACCCAAAAGTCTTGGTTGTTTAGAGCCCTACACATCACTTCAACAAAGATGATAATTTTACAGATTTTAGTGGTTATTGTTTGGTCACTTTTGTCTCACAGGTTCCATTATATTCATTAGGTCATACGGTACAGATACATCACAAAATATAAAACACAAATTACCATAAAACATCGTGTCATGGTGCATCAAAAGGATGAAAGTTTGTAAAGGCCAGCGCTTTTGGGGGGGGGGGGGGGGGGGGGGGGGGGGGGGGGGGGTGAAGACTTGGTCAAAATTGGTCAATTTTGTTTGACAATTTTATTTAGGAGGAAAGCAAAATACTTCTCCACCTCAGCTCTCTCTCCACCTCACCTCACTCTCTCTCCACCTCACCTCTATCTTCTCCGATTAGGTCGCCGGTCACTCTCTATCTCTCAAGAAACTCCGGCGAAGGGGTTTCCCTTCGCCGGAGTTCCGGTCTGTTGAAGAACAGACCGGGACTCCGGCAAAGGGAAACCCCTTCGTCGGAGTTTCTAGAGAGAGAGAGAGAGTGAAAATTGTTTTTTTTTCTTCATGGTCAACGGCCGGAAAATTTTCCAGCCGGCGACCAAATCGGAGAAGACAAAGAGGTGAGGTTGAGAGGGAGTGAGGTGAGGTGGAGATAGAGTGAGGTGAGGTGGAGAGAGAGTGAGGTGAGGTGGAGATAGATTGAGGTGAGGTGGAGTGTTTTTTTTATTTCCCTTTAAAATTTATTTCCCCTAAAAATCTCTAAAATTATACATATTCCCTTTAAAATTTCACACCCCGGAAACTATTTAGCTTTCCCCAAAGCGCTGACCTTTCTAAATGCCTAGACTCCACTTGGAGCTTAAAGTCGGTGGAAGAAGTGAACTGACACCAGTTAGACCTTAAAGACCACATAAACGAACCCTAACATTCATTTTTACCTATAAATTTCATAGGAGAATCTTAAGATAATCCGCACCAGAAGACTTAGAACGGACGGATGCATAACTGAGCAGGCTAGTGCAGTGTTTTTACTAATGGCTTGGGTCCGGTAAAGGATTTACAGCAAGAACTCATCTCTACTATGGACTTATAAGTGTACAGAATCTTCCTTCCGGTCTCTACTATGGGCTTATAAGTGTATAGAATCTTTCTTTCTGCTCCTGTTATTATGCAAGAAATGCGTCGCCAAAATCCTAACCGAAAATGAACTTTATTTTCATTTCAGTTGGAGGAGAAAACTCAGAAATTCTTCATCTGCAATTGAAGTAATATTAGTTCCCACTTCTTATTTGTGAACAAAGTGCTACCAGATCTAATCACAAGTGACTTGCTATACCGAAAATATATCTAAACATAACCTAATTGTATTGAATGCCATCACTGTAGTGATTTAGTATATAGATGAAATAAGCACAAAAATTTTCTTATCTAATCCAGGGGTTCACAAGCTTAAGGTCAAACACATTAACCAATAATCATATCCAAGTTCAAAAAAAGAAAAGAAAGAAAACCACTAAGTAAATAACAATCACAGACAAAAAGAAAACACTTTTAAATAGTACTGGCAAGGATTGAAGTGATATATCAAGATGCAGACTCAGAAAAAAGTATCTCCTCAAAGAAGATCAGCAACGTTTGAAGGCAGCTCCTCAACAACCACATTGTAAAACCTCTGAATATCAAACAGCATCCTCTCATCGTCTTTCGTTACGAAATTAATCGCAACTCCTTTCCTTCCAAATCTTCCACTACGTCCAATACGATGAAGATAGTTCTCTGGCTGAGTGGGCAGATCGTAATTTATAACAAGAGAAACTTGTTGAACATCAATACCTCGAGCAAGAAGATCAGTAGTGATTAGAACACGAGATGACCCAGATCTGAATTCACGCATAATAATGTCTCTGGTATTCTGATCCATGTCTCCATGAGTAGCAGAGACTGTGTGATCACGACTTCGCATCTTGTCAGTTAGCCAGTCCACCTTTCGACGAGTGTTGACGAAGATGACACTTTGGGTTATGGCTAAGGTTTCATATAAATCGCAGAGTGTTTCAAGTTTCCATTCTTCCTTCTCGACATTGACGTAGAATTGTTTGATACCTTCAAGGGTGAGTTCGTCACGCTTCACTAGAATCCGAACAGGTTTGTCCATGAATTTCCTAGTGATTTCTAAAGCCTCAGGAGGCATTGTGGCGGAGAAAACTCCGACTTGGACTTTTGATGGGAGGAGCTGGAAAATATCGTAGATCTGTTACAAAGAAACTTGATAGTTAGAATGGTAGGAAAGCAAGGATTAACAAATTAAAATTTAAGAAACTAGTGGTTTTTTCCGAATCTCAAATATGGAATGTGACTCAAGATATATAAATTAACTCGAGTCAGTTCGTACGAGGTTTATTTAGGTTCCATTTGAGTCGGACAGAAAATAAGTCTAAATCGCAAGGTGGTTGAATAAAATAACCTAAAACGACTATTCTGGCCCGACCAAAACAAGTCCAACGACTCAGGTTCAAACAAGTAAGACTCATGAGGGTTAGTGAATCAAACAACACATACATCACCCAAGGCGAAGAAAAGAGTGATCAAAATACCTGATCCTTGAACCCCCGAGAAAGCATTTCATCAGCCTCATCCAATACAAACATCTTGATGTTATCAGGACGAAGTGATTGTCTCCGTAACATGTCAAAAACACGACCTGGGGTGCCAACCACAACATGAACTCCACTGGAGAGAATGCGTTGATCTTCCCTGACACTGGTTCCACCTACACAAGCATGAACCTTCACACCCAAATAATCACCTAGTGCTCGCATGACCTTCTCAATCTGTTGGGCAAGTTCTCGAGTTGGTGCAAGAACCAAGGCCTGACAATCTAGCAAACCGTAGTCAAGTTGCTGCAAGATTCCAGAACAAAATGTAGCTGTCTTTCCAGTTCCTGACTGTGCTTGCTGAATAACATCAAGTCCCTGGCAGAAGGGTACAATTCCCCTCTGTTGAATTGCAGAAGGCTTCTCGAAACCTTCAAATTGAGAGAAAATATTCAAATTTTGCCATTAAGAATATATACACATAGAAGAGATTAATAAGAACACTGAAGCAAGAAAATGTACAAGTACATTATAAACAAATGGAGTATTGTAAAGGTCGGGGAAGTAGAATGAATGTTGAAGTACAAATAACTAAGACCATGTCTTCTGCGTCACTTTTGAACACATTTTAAGACCAAATCAGTCTAGCTGGATACATCAACTATAGCAGAGAAAATCAGTTAATTTGGTGATCTGTGATGCATAAAAATTTAGTAGGTGAACAAAGGAGTTTCAGATTTTCATCATCTTCCATGTTACAAAACTCTATTTCAAACAGTAGATAGCTGACACTAAATTAGATTACCATATGCATATATGCCCCTAAGTAGGTTTTCTTGCAGACCCATAGCATCAAAACTTTCAAAAACCTCGTCGTAAGATGTAAAGAAATCCTGCCCATCTGCTTGAAGCCTAATTCATTAAAAAAAATTGTATGTGAATATCAATAGTAAAACCTGAACAGTAAATACATGTCACAATCATTGAATTAGACCATAATATACAGAAAATAGAAAAAAGAAGTAGAAGTCTTACAAATCATTCATTTTGGAATCATACTGCTTAGCATCAAACTGAGATCCCTCTGGTGCTAATCCCGCCATGACTACAGATATAGAATCAAACATTATTTAATACATAAAGACAATGTAACATATGAAGATTAAGTTTTTCTTAAAAAAAAAACTAATGCTCTCTTCTTGGTATATACCAAAGAGTGAACTGCCGGAACACAAAAAAATTAGTACAAGTAAGAGAAGACTAGAGGGTTGTAAAATAGATATTTGAAACTCAGTAGTACAAGAAATCAGTTGAATAGCTAAAAACAGTTAAGTTATCTATTCTCTATTTATTTTATGAAAATGTACTTCAAACCACAATTATAGAAAAGGAAAGAGGATGCCGAAAAACTTGAAGCTTTAGATTATGCATCTTTGTAGCATTCTCTGTGTTTTAATCTAGTCCCTTTTGCAAGGTCTTCTCGGGGAAGGACAAGACCATATAATCAGAAGAATCCAACAATTTGAAATCACAAATTCCATAGGAATCAAGAAGAACAAGAACAAAACTAAACCAAAAAGTTCATTAAGAATTCTCTTAATTCGGTCGTGAGCGGGCCATATTGATGATATTTAAGCGAATAACAAGAAGAATCTACAAAACCATTATATGGAAATTGACTGCCTGTAACATCTATCAGGCACAGCCCAAAAATTTACAAAAAAAAAACCTAAAGCTTTCGATTTTCTTTTTCTGATATGCAAGCATATAACATCTACACATCCCTATTTCCTATTCGATAATCTCATATCATGGATCAACTTCAGAAGCTAAAAGTACAAACTTGACAAAGGGAACTAGAGATGCACAAAGGGAAGAAGAATAACAGCAAGCGACAGAGAGAGATCTGACAGTAACCAATAAATCTCAAACAGAATCATTAAACAAACATTCCTAACAAAGATTCAACGAAAAGATACAAAATTTTCATATAATCATCCCAAACAAAAGAAATTACATCATAAATTTAGAAAAAATTAGAAATTTTTGATAGATAGAATGAAAGGAGTACACAAAGAGGCAAACAAAGAGATTAAGAAGACAAACCTAATTGAGATGAAATCCGTGAGATTTGAGAGAAGAAGAAAGCGAGTACTTTTTTGTTTAGAGCTAGGGTTTCCTAACTCGTGTATCAGCCGAGGAGTTAAGGAACGCAAGTTTATTCTTTTTGAAAGAGGGAATTTGAGAGAGTGGGGGTTCACTATATCTATGGTTGCCCTTGATTTTCCTTTAGTTACCGAATTTACCCCTACCTATTTTTCTCCTTTACTATAAAATCTCCCTATATCCAATGTTTAACACAACTAGTTTGGAAGAAAAACCTCTTTCGTTTTCTCCCTGACCCAGTCCGACTGATTCCCACCCCTGGAGGAATGTCCGCTTAGGAGAAGGTTATTGGTCTGGATCGGGTGACCATCGGCTTTCTCCCTTGCCGGGTCATGTCGATCCAGCTCTAGTATTTATGTATGTCAGGAATATCGTCCAGAATCGACGAAGGTACTTCTTTAAAAATCCTTGTGCCAAAATCCGTCTAATGTCGTGAAACATTTTGGACTTATCTAGTATCAGATGGCCTGAGCTCAGGTTTACACTGTCTAAAATGGGAAATGCTAGACAACACAGCAATTTCAACTCATTTGGTTGACAAGTATCGTTGGACCACAATTGAAAAAAGAAAATGAAAACTTAGATAAAATTCGGACATTCTATTTTGTTATCCATGTGTACTTGTCAATTAAGTGGGTTGAAATTGCTAGGTTATCTAGAGAGGAGCACCTTAAGAGTATTTTTACGTATTATTCAAGAGAGGGACACACCTCAACAAAAAAAAAAAGAGAGGGACACTTTAATACGTTGTGGACATGGAATCATGGACACATGGATGTCCATGGCCATTAGGTCAGTTGAGCTTAATGAATTTTGAGAATTTCGACCTTTATAAATGAAGTTCATCCTAACATGCGTTCTCTCTTTATGATGTGGGATTAAACTAACTTTAATGACCTCTCCGTTCATGAAATAGAGAAAACTAATAATCAACTGATGTAGGAATACTATTGAATCGATCTTCGGCGAGATTAAATAGATTTCAGAGTCCATTAGGTTAGTTGAACTTAATGAACTTTGGAGTGTCTCTATTTTGTCACTTAAATAAAATTATTAAGATGCTAATTTATGAAAGAGAATTTTAATTAACACTTTGTTGCTTTTTTTTTTTTTTTTTTTTTTTTAGGAAAACACAAAAAAAAAAAACGAAACCATAAAGCAGTTACACCTTCAACTCACACTTCATTCTCTCCTTCGAATGCCACGTACGACTGATCCCCTGTTTTCTGCCCCACTTGGCTAAAGCATCAGCTAAAATATTTGTCTGTCTCGGGCTGTAGTGAAATAGTATTTGCTCGAAGTTGATACAGAGGGCTTTGATGCTTTCCATGTGATGAAGTGACTGCCAGTTTATTGTCGTGTTGTTGTCCTTGATATGATTTATCAGATTGTTATTATCGCTTTCGATGAAGAGATGAGAGATTTTGAGCTCCGCAGCCCATTGTACTGCCTTCAGAATTGCCAAACATTCGCATTCCTCCGCCGTCTGTCCCCTAACGGGCTCTGCCTTAGCTATAATGAAATCTCCGTTTTCATCATGAATGATGCAACCTATACCTGCAGGATCTGTGTATATGCTGAAGGAAGCATCAACATTTATTTTGAGGAAGGAGTGAGGTGGCGGCCGCCATATCTGAAGGGGGGCCTTGTGTGTAGGAGTTTGATCGTCCTGGACGCTTGTAGTATAACATTGAATCTTCCTAATCACCTGCTGAGGCACACTATCTGTTCTTCCAAAGCATTTATCACATCTTGCTTTCCAGATAAACCACATGATTTTGGCGAGGAGCGCCATAGTTGGATCAACCAATGATGGCCAGGACTGAATCCATTCCAGCACCGAGATAACACCATCAGTTCGAAAGTTGAAATGAAACCAAATGGATCTCGCAAAGGTGCAATGAAGTAGTAAAGGAGGCAAGGTTTCCCGTTCCTCGCAGAAAGCACATTGATAACTGTTACCGATGTATTTACCGATTTTGTCTTTAACCGGAAGACTATTAGTGCAGCACTTCCAAAGGAAGAGTTTAATTCTGGGTATAGTTCTAATGTTCCAGATAAATGACCATTCGATGGTATTATTTTCCCGATTGTCATTAGTCAAAAACTTGTACATGGATTTGAGTGAATTACTATCCAATAGATAACTTGTGAAAAGACACAAGTTATGGGTTGTGAACAAGTTATGGGTATTCACAACCCAAATGGAGAGGCATCTTGTGGATTTGAAGGGTCACGGCCTGTGACGGGGCAAGAAAAATTTTCTATGTGGGGCCACTTTTTAGTAATGAATAATGACTAAAAATCAATACTCTAGAAGAAAATAAAATTATATATTAATCTATAATATTTTAATTCCGTTGTACTAAATATCCTCTGAATGTGCATTTAATTTGAAAGATATTGAAAATTGCATTGTGCAGTTTTGTACGGTGACTAACGTATCAATACATTTTGCTTTTACTAAATCTTTCACATTATATTTTTTTTTATAGTGCTTCAATTATAATTTTATCGTCAAATAATTAAATTAAATAATTAATTTAATCAAATGATCTTGGAGTCTTCATAAAAAAAATATGAATTAGAGACCAAATAGATACTATTTAATAATTAAAATATATGGTGTCATAGTTTTATAACTTTATTGATAGTCTCCCTGACGGGCTTGAGGCCGGAGGAGTATTGCATAGAGGTGTGGGCATTAAATAGAGGGTTTTTAATTTAGGGGGAGGTCACCTTTGGGCATGTGGGGGGCACGCGCCCTATAGGCCCCTTGGTGGCCATGCCCCTGGGCACGAGTAACTCTGTAAATACTCAATTTGACTTCTCTTTTCAACATAAGTTTTTTGGACAACTTAAGTTAAAATTTTGAAAACAAAAGTTGAGTTGTTAGAGTCGTCTATGAGAATATACTAACTAGAAAGTTCGTTGAATTGTAGCGTTTCCTTCTATACGACGTGATTGTTGTATTGCGGGAGACAAATGTCTGTATAACCGTTAACACCATTGCGGGGAAAACCACTCGCCTCGATCAAATAAGATAATATTTTTTTTGATATCGATAAACTTTTTTTAAAGTGAATTTTTTATAAAGTGATATTAATTAATTGTCAAGAACTGATCCCGCAATCCAAAAATAACAATCTTAAGACAGTCATTATTTTAGATTCGAAAGTCTTGACTATTCTGGATGTCATATTAGGTCTAGTTTTTTTTAAGTAATCACCATTTTATTCATTAGAATTATTAATACTTACAAGACGATGATTAGTTGTATATCTCTCGTCCAAATGGATAGTAGTCATTGTTCTAACCTACCCGTTGTTTCAACAAAAACCTACCCGTTGTTTCAACAAAAAAAAAACTAACCTACCCATTCTATAATTTGTATCTTTCTATGAAGGAGAATCTTAGCGCTTCAAAATGTTTTTGTTTGTTCAGTATTTGTCCAATTGTATCCGTTGCGGTCCAGGGGTAGTCTGATTTCCTTCTATTCAGAACATCTACAATCTTCTTTGAATCGCCTTCCAGTATTACTTTGGTCATCCTCTATCCATTGAATTCTGCAAGAGCTGCTCTAGCTTTTCCTTCATCCACCGATCTAAGCCTCATTACATGTGTTTGTCCGGTAATACATTCACCTAAGGCATCAAATACTGTGAATCCTATGGCTGCCAAGTTTTTTACATTTATGAATAAAATGTCAAAGTTTATCTTAGTGTGATTTTCCGGGGGTGGCTTCCATTGGTTTAGCCCCTTGTGTTTTGTTATGAGTTGACGACTTTTTAGTTGAATAAGTTATATGAAAGCCATGATTCTCTGAAGGAGTGATGATATGTTCAGTTTCTGTCCTTGAAATATTATCCCGCAACGGCGCTTCCAAATAAACCATAAGTGTGATCGATATGATGTCTATGAAGTTTGGGTTGTTGTGATCTGAAGAAACTGGTTGCATCTGAATTGCTTGATGCCATTGTGCGAATGATATTATTGGTAGGGCCTCATACCTTATCGTGTAGGGTAAAGCAAACATTATACGATGTAATACCTGGCATTGGAACAACCAACAACATATGTGATCTTCATTCTTGGTCGTAAATGCATAGCGGACATTGAAGTTCCTCTTGATCAATATATTTACCTAACATTGTTCTGAGAGGTACTATATCTTGTGCCAACTTCCACATAAATAACTTAACTCTTGGATGTGTTTTGTATTTCCATATATTCTTCCAGATTCTTCCATCATTGTTGTTTGTTGTTCTATTTTGGCAAAGGTAGTTTGTACATGGAAGAAATGCTATATTGACTTGTCGATGTTCCTTCCCAGTGCAGCGTATCATTTACGCCTTTTAATGGAATGGTCAATATGCAGTTGATAATATTTGTGGAGAAGAGTTGAGAAAGTTGTGGTAAGTTCCATTGATTCTGATCCCCAATCAATTGGTGTACCCAACCCATTGTATATTTATTTCTTGCATTGGTTATCCCAGTTTGTTATACACTGGGATCCACTGATGTACTCATATGTTTATCTTTGTTCCATTGGAAATCCAACCTTCGCACGTACATATGTATACCTGTAAATATGTATGTATATATAATCTAGAGATATGAACGAAAAGGAGAACTAAAGGAGGATGAAGCCAAAGATTCTCCGCAGTAAACTGGATGCATCCGGTCTTTTTAGACTAGAAAATATAGCCCTAAGCAAAAATGGACTAGTATGAGTAACAAAGTTCTATTATCCATTTTAGGTAGAGAGGCTTGTCCGGATCGCTACTTCATTATCAGATGAAGTCAATTTTGGATATTTACAACAGGCTTGCCCAAGGAATGTGCACCCCTTCAACATCTAGCTCTTTGGATTGATAGCTTGTGGGTCAGGTTCATATCATTCATTGTTCCGGGATACAAATAAAATAAGTACTTTCCATGGACTTCAAGAATAAGTTTCTACGGCCTTTAGGTTGTCTCAAAGGAGGTTCATGATCTCATTTCATCGTCTTGATGTATCAATGCCATATTATGTAATAATATTTCATGGCAATAATGAGCTTATTCCATCCTCTGATGTATCAACGACGTGCAAAGTAATGAATGTAATGAACACTTAAAAAACAGGCAAGAGAGAGATGTCTGAACTCTGAATGGCAGGAAGAACTTACTCTGAATCTCTTAAAAGTTAAAACACATCGACTGTTTAATATAATTCGTAGTACTGACACTCTAACACAAGTACACAACTCTACCAACTCAACATAATGATCAATAAATTGTTCAAAATCGAGTAGATATAGGTACCTCGAACTGTATTTCTAGGCTTAAAGAAACAACATACCATACTTGAGCAGTATTTCAGTACAAAGAAACCAATATAGATTAATGGCCACTGCAACAGAAAGTGCAGAGATGACTTCCAAACTGAGAGATTATGTCCACAAGACCTCCATAACCTCCAACTGCTGTTACCTGAAGATATCGAGTAGCACATTTTTTGTATGAGAAAACAAAATCCTTAATCTACTCTCCTTTATATCTTACTGAACGCTAGTTATCAATAATTGAATTCTGTTACTAAGTTTTCGCTTAGTTCTTGGTTCTTACTAACAAACACGTAAAAACAGTAGTCACTATAAAGACTACTTATCTGCTATGTAAATTGGATACTCTTTCTAGTATATTTTGATATTTTCTATCGTGTCAGAAACAGATGACCCGCTTTTGGGATTTTATAGGGTGTCGAATTCTATACCTCGTACAAGTGAATTGATACCTGTATAGTTGCAGTATGTTTCATTGGTTGTCACTGTTTTCTTCGTGATAAATTGGCAAGTAATGACCATAGGGGGCCATAGCCATACTTTCAAACATGAATCAAATTGTTATTCTCACCATCAATAACTAAACTTAAGGCTAGTTAAGTTATGAAGTGAAGAAAAAATGGAGTGTAAGCGCTAATAGAATAAAACATGCAAGTAAAGTTCGATTTGTAGGAAATATATGGAAATAAATTAGTAATAATTTAGAGCCGATAAACTGAAGATGTGTAAAAAGAACATACTCCAGAAGGGTTTATAGAAACGGAAAACGCTGACTGAGGAGCACACTGTATCTGTGATAGAGTAATCCCATTCAAATCAAAACGAGTTAATACAGGCTCTGCTCCAACTGCTAAAATCTGAAATTAAGATGTAATCAATGTGAGTTCGGCAGAAGAGAAACTAAAAACAAGTACAAAAAATCAAACAATAAATTGGTTAGGCAAATAAGAATTATAAGAATATCCATGTTATTGGAGGAAGAAAACTTCCAATCAATCTATACAAAAAATCTTCCAATCAAGATCAGCAAACTCTAACTGAAAATACAAAAAGTCAATATCACGGCATGAATGAAGGTATTTCTAGTGTTGTAACTTGTAAGAACAATCACCTCATTAGTCAGCAGTTATAGAAGAAGACATGATTTCAATACTAGAAGAAACAAGTATTCAGTGAACTGGAGTTAATGACAAGCTTTAGAGTAAAATAAAATTGATATCAAACTCAGAAACGGATAAGAATCAAGATGTACTAGGCAAAATATGCTTACTGTAGTTTGATTTTACTTAGTAGTGACTGAAGGAGGGTAAAAGAAGACAAGCACAAAGTGTCCCAATTCATCCAGACTAGAAGACATACACACACCTCATAACTGTAACAATTTAGGACTTTCAATTTGGAGGAAATACAACTCCTTACTAACTAGTAGAAATGAATAATGATAACAAGATAACACGAAGTAAAGAAGAAACATGGAGAGTGAGTTACTTGATTGTCATCAAAAACTAAGTCTTGAGTAGGAGAGTGAGTTTCAGTCCTAGAAATGCACTCAAGAGCAGGAAGATTCCAGACTGAGAGGCATCTACCGTTTCCACAAGCCTGGAGATGGAAAATAGGTCAATTAGGTTATGGTATAAGCATAAACAACTTCAGAAGTAGATCAACAAGTGCCACCATTAGAAGTCCTCTCGCATTATGTGAATAGCTAGCTAAGGAAACCCTTAATAAAGGGGACTATACGTTAACAATGTAACATACATGGCAGCCACTTATTCCTTGCCAACTAGGAAATACCCACAATCTAGGGAAGCTAGTATGGTTGGGTTCAGCATCCAGCAACAAATAGATTGGCAGATGAAGAAATTATGAAATATGAGTACGATATGTGGCACATGGCAAAGCATCTGATAATTTTAAAGTTAATCCAACTAGATCTCTTGGCTATAAACAGAAAACAGGCTCTACATGAATTCAAACTCACTGAGCTGCTACGGTTTGTAATAAGCCAGCCTCGTGGCATACAATTCTCCCATATTTATAGCACAGATAAATCAGTATCTGACCCGCTTGACTGCCACATGTTAATAATATCAGGTGCTGTTTGTTTTTTTTTAGATCTGAATTTGAAATCTGAAATGATTGTATATGTAATTGAGTTGTTTTGCATGCTTTCATCTTAAGACCTTGTAAGAAGTCTCTAATATCCAATGTATATGTTTTAAGATTTCAAAACAAGTATGAATTTGAGAAGAAGACTTGTTTTAAGGTCTGAACTGATTACAGAAGTAAACACACGCAAGTACTCAAACTACACAAGTAAATTACACATTATTAATGTCAGATCTCAAATTCGGATTTAACAAAAACACAATCAGGCAATCAGCACCTCAATCTATGACAGAGGAAACAACTGAGGATTGAGATACATGCAAGCTGGACGAGATAAGCAGATCAAGATAATTAAATAAAATACGAACTATATAAGCTTATTTCCTAAACATGAGATACTTAAAAGTCAAAACCCAAAAATCCTAACAAGCTGCGCCAAATCCCTCTTATACCCACATACCTAATGGAGAAACATTAACTATGGCTTGTAGCTAGTAACTCTTAACCCCTATTGAATAGCCAATGCAATCTAAACACAGAGATTCATACCAGCCAGCTTTCACTTGCATCAAGCCCAATGCAACTAACCCATGGAGAACCCTCTTTTGACTTCGTATGCTTTTCTGAATCTATCACATGGATAGTTTCCCCGCTTCTGCAATCTATATTGCCACAGAAAAAGTGTGGTAAGTGCAATCGGAACTTTACTATGGCCATAACATTGGTATTATAGCAATCAAATATTAACAAGGATTAATATCCATTCACTGTAATATAGTTATATTGAACAAAAGAAAGAATTTATATTAATAATGGACTGTACGTATATGAACCACAAATGGCTTGGAAGACAAGACAAGGGTGAAACAATCATGAGATTGTATAGTTGTATTTTTTTCTTTACCTAAATCTCAAACAAACTAAAATTGATGTAGATAAATCCTGTACAGAATTAAAATTATCTATTCATATCATTTTTGTCTCGATAAATATTTTAGAAGAAACTAGAAAGAGCTCACCCCAGATTCGCATGGTCCCGTCTTCCGAACCAGTTATAACCTAATAACCAATAAAGTGACTAAATGAGCAATAGAAATCATATTACGATAGGATGCTATCCGGTAAAAAAAATTATCTAGGACAGGATATATTAACTTGCATGTCGCATGCTGTTTGACCCAAAAAGAAGATAAAGGATTACCTGATTGCTTGAGTTGCGTGCTACAATGCAATGCAAGTAGTCTTTGTGCCCCCTGAAAACCATTTTTATTTTGCTCGTTTCCTACAAGTAGAATATAACCATGCTGGCCTAAAAGAGATGCACAAACTTTCTCTAACAGAAATTGATAAAAACTTTTTCTATTTCCAACAATAGAGAGAGATTGCAAGCTGAACTGTGATTTCGTGAAGATAAGTCATGTCTTCACCTTCAAAATATACATACCACATCCCAACAGTACGCACAAGAATCACCAGCAGCTGAAAAAATGGATCCCCCCTGTTGGTGAGAAAATAACTTTTCAGTCTTAGCTGGAAAAGAAAAGAAAGGTGCTGACCTTAAAGATGTACATTACGTATAGCACTTAAAGTAATAGTACTGCAACCACCAGACCGGAGGAAAAAAACAATACAAGACTGTCTATACAAACAAACACAGAAGTTTGACAAACCTGGATATCAAGGGCAAGGCCATTGTTTTCCGGAATGGGAGAAAGAGAACCCCAGGGACCTCTAAAAGACAAAAGAAAAAGAAACCATGTAAGAACACAATCTGTAAAAGACTATCAACATAAAGAAAAGGTACACATGAGTGGATGACTTAATGGTCCTAAAAGAGTTGAAACATTAAGTATGAAATTTTACTGAAGTGCAGATAAGCAGGCCAACGTAGTAACTTGCCGAAACAAAACTCATAAACTTGATAAAAGATCTAACGTGTCAATCAAGTGAGTATTAAAAAAAAAGACAAAAAAAACACAAAATGATCAGTTAATTATCGAATCTTAAAACTCGAGAGCTACATAACTAAATTTAGGAAATCTTAATATGTTTCTAGAAATAGATTCCAAGAACAATTATTTTGTATAAAAAGAAGTCCTTTAATTTATACATAAAAACATAATTCTACAGAAATAAGTCATTCTTTCTCCTTTTTGTTGAGAGTAAACAAGGTGATGCTTCCATCTCATAGTTGCATGACAGTATATTTTTTCAGTAAAAATAATTTGTGCATGTACAACTTTTCTTTTGTCAACCAAGAAAATGTGGTGCCTCTACCACTATCTATAATATTCATTCAGTGTCCCAGCATGTAAATACACAAATAGTTTTAGAGAATATATTATTGAGGGGAGATTTGCTGTTTGGACTCCTTTTCCTATAATTGACTTGCACTTTGGACTCCTTTTTCCAGAGTTGCACTTTGGACTCCCTTTTTCAAAATAATAAGTTATATGTAACAGTTCCAAAATAATGACACAGTGAAAGTACTATTTTACCCTCGTTTTGGAAATTGAATCACAGACAAATCGTGGGTTTAGTTGAAGATGTATAATAGGGAGAAACCCATTTTCCAATTTAATCAATTTCTATAACAACTCATTGTATTGCAAGGATGGGTATGACGAATGAAAAACCCAGATCATATAGACTAGAAATTTTATCAAGCATCAGGTGTGAACCAGTTTGATGAAGAAATTTGGGTTTGGTTACTGGCTGGATTGACTCCGGTTTGGAAGACCCAGATGAAGATGGGTATGAAGATTGAAGAGCAGGTAAAGCTATTGGTGAAGAAAAGGAATGAAATGTTAGTGAGATGCCTTATTTTCCTGTTTTTAATAAGAGAAGAAGGAGCATCTCATGGCTTTTTATTTTCAGTCTTGCTTCAATAAATTCTGTTTTAGAAAGAGAAGTTGTCAATCTTAGAGAGAGAAAGAGTGTTTTCTATTCATTTCATTAGCTAGGTTGGGTAATGGAGCTCTTTATAGACAAGTTTAGAGAGAGAAGGAGTGTGATGTTGCTCAAAGTGAGGGGATGATGTTAATGGAACATGTAGAGGTATGATGGATTTAACCAAAAACAACCCCCTGAAATTCTTTTTCAAGTTTGAGTTTCAGAGGCATAGGGATACTACTAATAGAAACAATGGAGAATCTCTTAACTTATCTGAAAATGCCTTCACTAATAATACTAAGTATCAGTTAATGGCACAACAAAGATATTAACTCATACTATTATGAATGCCTTCATTATTATGAATTCAATTTTGATGAGAACAGAGATATTATTGTTTCTGATTAGTTCAATTCAGTTCAATTCATGGTGAAATTGAGGTTTATCAAAGAAATTTGAAGTTGTTGTTTCTGATTATCCAAAACAATATTATCCATGATAATTAGTCATCCTCCTGATTTTTGGTGATTGAGTTATATTGGATATTAGGGTTTGTGTGGTGTGTTTGTTAAATGGAGGAAGAAGATGAGTTAAATAAACTAGGGAGTCCAAACTGCAATATTGCTAATCTAAGGGTAAATTGGGCATTTTTGTAAGTATAACCTTAGAGACGGAATATTCCCGGATGATTCCGTCAAAAGGGAGTCCAAAGTGCAACTCTGGAAAAAGGGAGTCCAAACAGCAAGTCAATTATAGGAAAGGGGGTGCAAACAGCAAATCTCCCATTATTGAGATACCATTTGAACTTTGTTAGCCTGTTAGAGAGTGGGCTAATTATGTGACTCTTTAAGAGGAGTCAAATTGTCTTCTCGGTTTCAACATTTGTACCCTTCAGATAGACAGTGTAAAGTCTACCCTTACCTACAAAATCCAGAATCACCAGTTCTAGAAATGCTTTACTGGGGACTATAAGAAGCATATGTTCGGGAAAAAGGAAATGGAACTATGAATTACAAAAAAAAATATAAAGACTTCAGGAAAGATTTAGTTCTGAGTTACTCACTTATGCTGAGGGTTCACCAAGTCAATTATAGGCTTCAAACTGTTTTCTGCATAAGAAAAAAACATATGGTCAAAGAGACATGACAATATGACGTATGATCTCTTACCTGACACATGCCATTGAATGCATACAGCACATACAACAAACAACACAAGCATAAACGATATATATATATATATATAGATATATATTACTCTAGAAGGCAGAAATACAAGCAGAAGTTACAATATTGATCGTGACCAAAGTGTAAGTATAAACTTAAGTGGGAAAGAAATAAAATGGCATATAATTAATTAATTATACATCTTATCATCCTGTGATCTGCTAGAATTAAACACTGGAGTTGCTCACATACACGTAATATTTCAAGTAGAAGTTGAACCAACAGCCCGAACTATCAAAAATGGTTAAGAAGATGATAAAGGCAACAAGTTGGAGTCAAGAACTTAGTATAGAATGTAATAGAATAGTATTATTGAGTATTACTATTAAACAGCAATAGAACTGAAGTAGAACTTCTTTCTTTGAATCATCATTCAAAATGCATGAGCTAATTGCTAAAATAACGCAGTTTACCTTGACTAGGATTCTCCGTATTCAGGATTTCTCTCCATTTCCACCCGCGGATTCGACCGTCATCCCCACAGCTACATAAGTTTGTCGACCAGTTTACACAACAAATTGCACAGAACGAGTAACAATGTAACATATTGTTATAATTTACACAATAAATTGCAACAATAATCTACAACAAACTAATGACATAATCTTACTCATTGTCGTTACCTAGGGTATCATTTGTGTGATAAGTCAGATAAATAAAGTGAGAGAGTACCTCAGTAACAATGAATCTTCTCCATCACCAAAAAACTTAACATCATATGCAGGTCCGTTATGCCCTTGAAGGAAGCAAACAGGTTCAGCCACAGAAGAAGCAGTCAAAGGCCTCCATGAAAAATAAGAAATAATCACTACTAATTACTCATTAGCAAAAATAAATAAATAAATAAAACAATGACAAGAAAAAAATGAAACTTGACTAAATTTGACCTAATATTGCTTACATTTGATTCCTACTCTTACTGAACCATAGATGCTGTAAACACAAGAAATTAACTATGTCATTAAGGAAAATTAGATTAAGCATTCAGTTCAGTGACCTAAGATACATATATATATAGAGAGAGAGAGAGAGAGAGAGTGAGAGAGGTGCGAGAATACTGACGTATTTGGAGATACAAGAGGAAATTGAATAGGGGGCGACAGATCCATCGCTAGCGGCGACGACAATGAAATCAGGATTAGGGTTTTGGGAAGGAGCAAAAACAGTTCTAAAAACAGTACGAGACTGAATTTCTCTCTCCTTGAGAATGTTATTTCTGTATGAATCTTCGTCCCAATTCCTCGCATCTCTTCCCATCTCTGCCAAACTGAAATGAAAGAGTAGTGATAAATTTTGATTTCGTTGAAGCTCGTTGACAGGGAGGAGGGGGTATTGGCGGGAACGCTAAAAAAACCCTCGAGTACTGAAAGAGGGCTTTGATATGCTGTAAGAGGGGAATTTTTGAGGTTGACCCTGAGGCCAAAATATTTGGATGAAAAAATAGGGTTGGCAAAAGCAGGCTCCTCCATCCTGACCCCTACTCTTTTTTTTTTTTTTTGGAAATTGACTACGATGTACATAGCATTACAATGGCGTTTATACATAATGTGTTTCCTTTAAGTGATTAAGGTTCAATCTTCCCAGAAAATAAGATTTAAGTGTGTTTCCTTTTTGGAAGAAACGTTGTTGATACATAAAGTGTTTATTTTTTTGTTTAATAGGTTGATTTAATTGAAGAGAAAATGATACAAGGGTCCCCAAAGAGGAAACCACAAAAAAAGAGAAAAAATACAAAGAAAACATTAAATCATAGCAAAGCAATGAAAGACTCCCAGGAGACAACCGCGTCCATGAAAGAATAGGAATGCCCAGGGCATTTTTCTACTCCACAGATAAATGAGAGATTTTAGCCGTGAAGACAAGTGGGAGGTTGAAGGATATATATTCGTTCTGTCTGAAGGAGATGTTCTTCTGAAGGAGTGTCCTTCGACCAAGGTAACAATGCGATCAATTTGTCAACTAGGATAACGATGAACTAATCATGAAGATCATCTAATCCGGTTCAATTAGGGGTCGTAATGCTTTGCTAGAAGCCGTTTACGATCGTCAGATTACTTCGGTAATTCGCAACTAAAATAAACCGGATCCTACAACGGGTTACACATAAGAGGGGTAGCTTGATCGGAGAGATTTGACTAGTGGGAGCTAGGCTAAGGATGGATTAGATCCAACTAAATAAGTCAAAAATGTTCCAATAGAGATTCGGAACAAAGATAGAATGAACCAGGCTTAAGAAAGAAGTTTTGTTAAAGCCTCATGATTGGTCGGCCATGTTATGGCCGACCAATGCATGTGGGCCGGCCACAAGCAACGGAAACCCTAATTAGGGTTTAATCAAAATTAGGGAATCCCAATGAGATAAAAGGTTATCTCATGCTTATCTTTTCTGAGGGACTTTTAGGATTCCTTATTTGAGTAAGACCTTACTAAGGTAATGCCTATATAAGGATTATTGAGAATTCAGAAAAGGTGTGAAATTTTCTCTGAGATAATCAATTCTCTCACACATAAAAGAGATAAAAGAGAAAAGATAAAAGAGAAAAAGCTCACATTCTATCTATCTAGTCAAGAAGAAAGGTTTTTCTCAACCTTCCATTAAAGTCCTAGCAGTCATTAAGGAAGGGAAACCAAGTTAACCTATTCGGTGTCTCAAATAGAGGAGCGACAATTGGAGCTCTGGATCTTCACGCGCGATTAGAAAGGTTCGAGGGAAAAATTGCGATAAAAGTTAGTTTTTCCCGATTCTAGTTCTTAATAGTTCGTGCATATGATCCTGGATAACTAGTGTTAAACATTAGATGTTTGAGATTCCGCTTTCAACATTAGTTAGTGTATTAGATACACATAAAACCCAACAAAAGGAACCAAAGTGGACTATTTATAGTGGAAAAAGGAAGCCAAGGGACCTTTTCAAACAGATGAGGAGCCATTAAGGCGAGAACCGAACACGCCTCGGGAACACTTGAAGATATAATGACCAAGGGATACGCATAACTCGAGACTGATCAGATTCGAGGGAATATCAGCGGATTTCGAGGAGACGCGTCAACTCTCCCACTAACCGACACCACGTGCCCGCGCATGATGAAACAACTGCCGTGTGCAGTAACCCAAAAGATTAACGCCGGAAACGCGTGATCAGAGGATCAAATCTGTGACGTTACAGAATCAAGCATGGAATGCTTGGGGAGAAATCGAAACGTGTCTCGAGAAAACAAACCACGCGTCCACCAGCTCGGCACAAACCAGCTCAAGAATACGCAGCTCTGGAAAATCAAAAGAAATACCAAGCTTCACGGAACAGCTCTGGTCCAGGTAAAATTCTTTGACTTCAGGGTCTTCAATGTTTAAAAAACGTGAGTTACTTCTACTCCTCAGTCTCATTACTTTCGACTAAGGAGTGGCGGGACTCATGATGATGCACAAAATGTCCAGACGTTGACTAACGTCTGAAGAGTCAAGATCAGACTTGAAGTCCATTGGGTCAACCCGGCTAAAGGTAGCAGGACAGCTGAGCCCTTGATGGCCCATCGCATATTCCCCTAACTGGGAGGTCGGCCAGAGGAAACCAGCCCTGCAAAACGCCATTGGCATGAACAGATCAGCCCTGGGGTCCACAAAGGTTCGGTCAATGTCTTACACCCAGAATTGGGGAGGCAAGAGCGCCAAGCGACCACCAACTTAATCTCGAAACTTCTAGAGAGATCTCAGTCGGCTACATATCTCGAAGTGTTTAACTAAGTTTGGACTCCACGTATCTAAAGGAGGAAATTTCTCCATTAGAGTCTATCACTCCGGCAAGATATCTACGAAGAACCCTTGAACTTAGGAACTTCCACTTATCAAAGATCCAAGATAGACTTTAAGAGAAACCCTAGATACTCAAGAGAGGAAACTTCTTCCTTGGTTGGAGAGCAACCGCCTCACCATCACCACTAAACACAGTCGACCTAACATCGTCTATAAAAGACTCCCCACATCGTCCTTCACAGAACACGATCTCTTAACCCTAAAAGATCACAAGAAATTCAGAGTTCTCATAACTCGCCCCCAAAAGGATCAATCAATATTCATTCTTTTACTGCAAAGAGCACCCTGACTGGCTTGAGCGTCGGAGCGGTTTTCGAACCCTTTGCAGGTTTTCCCCCTTTGGGAACAGACGAACAGGAGCTGGAGCAAGGAGCGAGGAGCAGGAGCAAGGAGCGAGGATCAGGAGCAAGGAGGGAGGCTGGAATAAAAGAAGCAGAGCATGAAGCAGAGCTGGAAACAGGAAGACTCGAAGGAATCTATACTCTATTTAACATAATATCCAGACATAACGGAGGCTGTCATGCATCAACTCCCTTTTTCATGTTGATCTAACGGAAGGTCATTTTTTGACATCAGCAATACTCAACATGAAAAACTCAATTGACGCCTAGGATTACTTGAGTTTTAACAAAAAAACATTCTCTAATGCAACACTCAACTTGAATCTCAATATGATGTGGCAACAATAAATGTTGAGATACTAAAAAGAAAACTTAATGATTGAATTTTCTTTTGAGTATCTCAACATTTATTGTTGTGTCTCAATTGGTCCACAACACCATTTTATAGTATTAAAATAAAAAACAAGATTAAATGTAAAGTAAATGTTGAGTTTTTTAGTGTTGCATTGGGGAAGTGTTTTGGATCTCAATAGTGTCACCTAGGAAAGAGAATCTCAATTCATACTTCACTTTAGATTAGTTGAGTTTTTGTTTAGTGTTGCAATGGAGATGCTCTAAGCCCTGTATGATTAGAGTTGTTATTAGACCCATATTTTAGGTTTTAGACCTAAAATTTGGTCGCGACTTTGGAGAATAAAGAAAAATCTCTGGAAAACAAATTCTCTAGGGAATCCATGTTTTTTCGTAAAATCTCTAGAGAATATTTTTCTATGGGGAATACAAAATTTTTTTGCAATTTACAAAATTAACTTTAAGTAATTTTTTTTAATTGTAAGTTTTTCCCCCTCTTTCTTCTTCTCTAGAGAAAAACTCATCCATCTCATCTCTTCTGTAACTTCTAGACAAACTTTTTGTTCTTTCTTCTCCATCACTTCTCTTACTTATTTTCCCCAAATCTCCAACCCCTACTACCCTTATTTTTCTATCAGAAACAAAGTTAGAAAGATAAATAGGGAAAAAACATTCTAAACTCTAGAAATTATCAAACAAAAACTCTTGAAGCTCTTAATACATCTTCCATTAGACGTCCAAAACAAGTTTCTTCAGGGTAAACACATTCTAAACCCTAGAAATCATTAATCAGTTAATCTTGAGCCTAAAACATATTTTTCGTCACTTCTAAACATATTAGGTTCTTTTTCCATATTTTTAGAGTTTAATGATTAAAAGTGATTAGAAGAAAATGAAGCTATGGAGAAGAAGATGAAGAAAAGAAGAAACACGAGAGGTTTAGGATTTAGATCCCTAGAACGATTTTGTGTGAGTTTATAAAAGTTCCTTATAAATTCTTTTATGCGATCTTCTAAAAATTTAATATTTTTCAACTCTAAAATTGGAAGTCCTACAGCAACAAATAGAAATAAAAAAAAGTCAATCTAAGTTGACCAATTTTGTAGAGATTTTTCTTTATTCCCCGAACCCACAACCTAAATTTTCTTTCAAATATGGACTTTTCCTCCTATTGACTATTTTACGCGGGACTAAATGGTGATTAGTTTTGAGAAAATGGACTCTTTCGCCATGGACTATCTAAACAAGCAAAAACAAGGTGGACATATTCGACTTTCCGTGTATCCTACGCAGACGGTAAACCAAACGACGCAAAAAGAAGATGCTGTCGACTTCCTGAATCCGACCATACATATCCACTTTCGTTTTTCCCCCAAAGTCATCCGTCCGTTGATTCCAAAGTTAATTCTGGTTTTCCGTCTCATTGTTTATATTAACATCTCTCTCTCTCTAGCTTTCAAAAAAAAAACCCTAGATCGCCTCCTCCATCCATATCAGGTCACCCTCATTCACAGATCTACGCACAAGATGGAAACCTAAAATTCAATCCCCAAAACAACTCTCCTGAATTTATTATCTGATCAGCTAGGGTTTCCATCAAAGTCTTCGTGTTCCGATCTCAAAGTTTCTTCATATATAATCAGTAAGTATTTCTCCTTCTCAACACTACTACCATTTCTTTCCTTCCATATTTTCTATCTAATTGATTTGATTTTTAATATATTCATATTCATTGTTAATAGTAGTATTTTGTTGTTGATTTGAGTTCTTATTTGTTTAGATTGTAAGTTTTTTTTAGATCTGATTGTAAATTCCGTTTCGATTTTTGAGTTTAGATTTGTAAAGGGGAGCTTTATTATCTTCATTTAATCAATTATAACAATGGTGGGTAGCAATTCAACAAGTGGTTCTACTGAAGAAAACAATAAACCTAATACTGATTCAAACCCACCTTCTGAGAATGAAACATCAATTGAAACAATAGCTAGAAAAGTTCAAGATTCTCTTTCTCTAGGAAAGAAACATACTTTTTGGGAAACCCAACCTGTTGGACAATTTAAAGATCTAGGTGATAGTAGCTTAACTGAAGGTCCTATTGAACCACCAACACCTCTATCTGAAGTGAAACAAGAACCTTATAATCTACCCAATTTATATGAATGGACTACTTGTGATATTGATTCTGAAGAAACATGTGCAGAGGTTTATAATCTGTTAACAAACAATTATGTTGAAGATGATGAAAATATGTTTAGATTCAATTATTCGAAAGAGTTTCTTCGTTGGGCTCTTCGTCCACCTGGTTACTTTAAGAGTTGGCATATTGGTGTTCGTGTTAAAGTTTCAAAAAAGCTTGTTGCTTTCATTACTGGTGTGCCTGCTAAGATTCGAGTTCGTGATGAAGTTGTCACAATGGCAGAGATTAACTTTTTGTGTGTTCATAAGAAACTTAGATCTAAGAGACTTGCTCCTGTTATGATTAAGGAGGTTACTAGGAGGGTTCACTTGGAAAATATATGGCAAGCATCTTATACTGCTGGAGTTATTCTTCCAACACCGATATCAACTTGTCAATATTGGCACCGATCTTTGAACCCCAAGAAACTTATCGACGTGGGTTTCTCTAGATTGGGTGCAAGGATGACAATGAGCAGAACGATAAAACTTTATAAGTTACCCGAATCAACTGTCACTCCGGGTTTCAGGAAAATGGAGCTTTGTGATGTTCCTGCAGTTACCCGTTTGTTAAGAAACTACTTAAGCAACTTCATTGTTGCTCCTGATTTCAATGATGATGACGTTGAGCATTGGCTTCTCCCAACGGAGAATGTTGTGAATAGTTTCTTGGTTGAGAGCCCAGAGACACATGAGATTACTGATTTCTGCAGCTTTTATACCCTTCCATCATCTATCCTCGGCAATAAAAACTATTTGAATTTGAAGGCTGCTTATTCGTACTACAACGTTTCCACAAAGACCCCTCTGCTCCAGTTGATGAATGATGCTCTTATTGTCGCTAAACAGATGGATTTTGATGTCTTCAATGCATTAGATATAATGCAGAACGAATCTTTCCTCAAAGAATTGAAATTCGGACCAGGTGACGGGCAACTTCACTACTATCTCTACAATTATCGTGTAAAACGTGCCTTGAAACCATCTGAGCTTGGGCTTGTACTCTTGTAAGTTTGATCATTTGAACTTAACCCTTTATGGTGTTAATTTAGCTAGTTTTGATGAATGTGTTTTTGAATTAATCATGGGTTGTATCCAACTTTGAACAAAGAGATGTCTTCTTGGAGTTTTGTTGCTTTTACTTTGTTTTCTTCATGGTTGTGGCAGGAGACTGAATAAATTTTACTTTCGATTATTGAAGAACTTCCAATTTTGCAACTCTGGAGAACTTGTTAAATTGTTTGCTCTATATCTGTGCTTAGTTTACCATTTTATCCTGAAAGGAGTTGGTAGCAGTTATAGTCTAATATGGTCATATGGATATTTGAATCTTAGCCATTTATTGCTGGATCTTGGGCTTCATGGATATTCTGAAGTGCAAAATTTGATTCAGATATTGGTTTGTATTCATACTGTTATTTATTACTATTAATCTCAGAGGTTTGTATTCATACTGTTATTTATTACTATTAATCTCAGACTCGGAAGGCTCGCATATGACAATGTTTGAAGCATATATTAGGTGCATATGAAACAGAAACGCCTTTTTTTTTGTTGAACAGAAACACCCTTGAAAGTAAAATTTCCGAACGGAATAAGTAAAAGACAAACTCTTTTCAAGAGGGAGATGGTGATGTGAATAGCGGGGGAGTGTTTTTGAAGCCATAGCTACCAATGGAAGATGAAGGAGAACAAGAACCAAAAATGGAAATAAACGAAAACAGGAAAAAGAAGAGAAATCGTTCTCTTAGGAAGAAAACAACTCGATCATGAGAAGTTCAAGACATTCTCTTAGAAAGAAAACCATAGAAAATTGGAAGAAAACAACTCGATCATGAGAAGATCAAGACATTCTCTTAGAAAGAAAACCATAGAAAATTGGAAGAAAACAACTCGATCATGAGAAGATCAAGACATTCCCTTAGAAAGAAAACCATAGAAAATTGGAAGAAAACAACTTGATCATGAGAAGATCAAGACATTCTCTTAGAAAGAAAACCATAGAAAATTGGAAGAAAACAACTCGATCATGAGAAGATCAAGACATTCCCTTAGAAAGAAAACCATAGAAAATTGGAAGAAAACAACTCGATCATGAGAAGATCAAGACATTCTCTTAGAAAGAAACCATAGGAAATTTGAAGATATAAAGATAAAAAACAACAGTTGGTATGACCACATGAAGTTTAAATGTTTGAATTCAAGAATGTCTCAGATTTATTTGGCAACTATTACTTGGACACACGCTTTGGTGATTGGAGTTTCCAATGGTTTAAGTTCGAGAACAAACTCTTTTCAAGAGGGGCAAGATGATGTGAATCGTGGGTAACCCATCTGTTTTCAAGACACGGGAACTTCTATTTATTTATTTTACGAGGGTATAATCCGTGCCCGATAGACACGGACAGTTATATCAAATGCGTCACGTGAAGTTGACTTTAAGATAATTGTGCCTTAACTTAAAAATTTTATACAGACATACGAAAGATATAAGATCATTTCAAAGATCAATTAAAACTCAAATGTCAATTGAAATAAAATGAATAGCAAAACCCAAACACCTTGAAACTAAATCAAAGCCCTAAATCACCACTAATCGAATCCCTAAATCACCACTAATCGTCATCCTAAATGACATAAAAGAACATATACCTCTCACGCACCCTCACTTTGATTTTTATGATTCAGAGTCAACGGAAATTGCTATGATTTGTTTGATTTTTTTTATCTATGGTTTTGAATTGTTGGAACATTTGGAAACCATCAAGCCCAGAGCGAGTTGTTTCTTTTCTTCAATCTTCCTCTCTGAGTCTCCCTACAAATCTATATCAATTTCCTTTATGTTTGTAAATTAGGGATTACAATCAGTGAATCCATTTATGAGTACCACTAAGACCTTAAGGTTTGTGATCTAATTTTATGCATCTTGATGTGCTTCTTAAACTAAATATCAATGAATTTCTTCAGTACTACTTGCACAAACTGGCTCTTTTGAAAGTCTACCTCAATCTTAAACCGAAAGCTTGGAATTCAAAATCCTAGAAGATTCAAATATGAAATCACCATAATCTATATAACAAAACACAAAAGTTGTGACTAGGACAAGCTGAATAGGTCTAAAAAAGAGAAAATTTGCCAACTAGACTTGTAGATTATGTGAAATCTAATGGTGTCCCTACCGTCCCTCCAAACATTTTTGCCAA